>NC_074683.1:11822115-13172115 GCF_029448725.1 Salvelinus fontinalis | reverse complement strand
TCATGTTACCACTATAATTATCATCCTCACCAAGACGCACCCTACTGTGTGTGCACGCACCCGTATGTCTGTGTGCGTGTTTGTCTGTCTGTGTGCGTGTGTGTGCACGTGCAAACATGCGAGAAATGCATGTGTTTGTTTAAACAGTAGAAGCATACATAGGTGCCTGCATACTCGATTCACATTAGTTTATTTTTACATGCCTCTTTCTCTCTCCTCTCCCTCCCTCGCTCCCTCCCCCTTTCTCTCTCTGTGCAGACACTGAACCAATCACGTTGAAGTCATAACAGAACGCTGAGCACATGCAGCTTCAACTGTGTTGCAGCACTAGGCTAGGCAGAAGCCTCCTCTTCCTCTGCTCTTCCTCTCCTCATTCAACTGGTTTTCTCTACTGCTCTACATCCCTGGCTTCCCCCTCTCCCTCCTTCTCTTTCTATCTCTCTCTCTCTCTCTCTCTGGGATATGTAGTCTTTTAGCTGGGCCTCAGTAGATTATACACATTCCCCTTTGTTATCGATGCTGCGGACCATATTTGAAACGGACTCTCCTTCCTCTCTCTCCCCTGCAGATGGACTGCCCAGGAAAGAGCAGCCCTTGGAACTTCTGAAGCCATCTGGCCTCAACCACATCCAATCTGGTAGGAGCACCATAACTCTCTCTCTCTTGCTCTTTCTCAAGCTCTCTTGTTTTCTTTCTCTCTCTATCTTTCTTTCTCTGTCTCTTTCTCTCTCTCTCTCTTTCTCTCGCTCTCTTTCTCATCTTTCTCTTTCTATATATTTTTATCTTGTCTCTCTCTCTTTCCCTCTCTCTTTGTCTCTCTCCTTCCCTCTCTCTTTCTTGCCTCTCTCTCTTTCTCCTCTTTTTATCTCTTTCTTTCTCTCTCTCTTTCAATGTTTATCTCTAGCTCTCTTTCCTTCTTTCTTTCTCCCGCTCTTTCTTAACCTCTTTCTCTCTCCCTCTGTGTGTCTGTGTGGTGTGTGTTTGGCTCTGCTGTGGGCTCATGCCTTACCATGTGTGTCCCTGCAGGTCTGGCTCAAGGCTAGAGACCAGAGGAAGAATGCGTCACTAAGCAACATGTCTGCACGCACATGCAACCCATACTACCCCCACAATCCCATACACAGAGTCTATGGTAGAACACACGTGCATGTAAACGTACACACACCGCTCGTGTCGCTACATGCTAGGATTACTTTCACCGTCAAATACTATCATCATCACCTGCATGTTGGCTAAGGGGTCATTTTATTTTGCGAGAGTGGCTGCGAGATGGAGCAGGGAACGTGCGGTGAGGTATCAGACGGCTTGGAACAACCCGACACAACAATCGTCCCTCAGAGCATGACACTTGGTAATGACTATTTCAGTGGGACAATATGTTAGTTCACCATACGCACACTCACACCATGCACACGAATGAATGCACACACTCACACCAACACATGCACATGCGAATACACTCATGCGCGCACACACGCACCCTTGTGCACGCACACACACTCACACACACTGGACTGGTGGCTTTGGGCTGGGGTCATATACTCACAATAGTTATTTTTAGGGGGTAGATCAGCTTTAACATTGCAGATAGATTGTGGCTTACATCAATGTAATTGTCTGCATAATTTACCATCCCCAATATATTTTTTTATATAAAGTATATATCTTTTTATATATATTTCCCCTTATTGTCCCCTAACCCTAAAAGCCCTCGCCTAATTGGAGTAAATTAATGGACAACAACAGGCTTCTACTTCCAGCTTATACATAATATATACATTTTACAGAAACAGCATATACAGTACCAGTCAAAAGTTTGGACAAACCTACTCATTTTCATCATAGCGCTTCATGGTTTTTGCGACTGCACTTGAAGAAACTTTCAAAGTTCTTGACATTTTCCAGATTGACTGACATTCATGTCTTAATGATAGTAATGATAGACTGTCATTTCTCTTTGCATATCTAAACTGTTCTTGCCATAATATGGACTTCGTCTTTTACCAAATAGGGCTATCTTCTGTATTCCAGCCCTACCTGAATGGCCCTACCTACCTGAACCAGCCCTACCTTAACCAGCCCTACCTAAACACATTAAGATGGGAATAAATTCCACAAATTAACTTTTAACAAGGCACACCTGTTAAATTAAATACATTCCAGGTGACTACCTCATGAAGTTTGTTGAGAGAATGCCAAGTGTGTGCAAAGCTGTCATCAAGGAAAAGGGTGGCTACTTTGAAGAATCTCAAATCTAAAATATATTTTGATTTGTTTAACACTTTTTTGTAAACTACATGATTCCATGTGTTATTTCATAGTTCTAATGTCTTCACTATTATTCTACAGTGTAGATAATAGTAAAAATATAGAAAAACCCTTGAATGAGTAGGTGTCCAAACTTTTGACTGGTACTCTATATGCTGTTTCTGTAAAATGTACAGTTGAAGTCGGACGTTTACATACACCTTATCCAAATACATTTAAACTCAATTTTTCACAATTCCTGACATTTAATCCTAGTAAAAATTCCCTACTTTATTTTAAGAATGAGAAATGTCAGAATAATAGTAGAGAGAATGATTTATTTAATATTTTATTTTTTTCATCACATTCCCAGTGGGTCAGAAATTTACATGCACTCAATTAGTATTTGGTAGCATTGCCTTTAAAATGTTTAACTTGGGTCAAATGTTTCGGGTAGCCTTCCACAAGCTTCCCACAATAAGTTGGGTGAATTTTGGTCCATTCCTCCTGACAGAGCTGGTGTAAAGGAGTCAGGTTTGTAGGCCTCCTTGCTCGCACACGCTTTTTCAGTTTGGCCCACAAATTTTCTATGGGATTGAGGTCAGGGCTTTGTGATGGCCACTCCAATACCTTGACTTTGTTGTCCTTAAGCCATTTTGCCACAACTTTGGAAGTATGCTTGGGGTCATTGTCCATTTGGAAGACCCATTTGCGACCAAGCTTTAACTTCCTGACTGATGTCTTGAGATGTTGCTACAATATATCCACATAATTTTCCATCCTCACAATGCCATTTATTTTGTGAAGTGCACCAGTCCCTCCTGCAGCAAACCACCAACACAACATGATGCTGCCACCCCCGTGCTTCACAGTTGGGATGGTGTTCTTCGGCTTGCAAGCCTCCCCTTTTTTCCTCCAAACATAACGATGGTCATTATGGCCAAACAGATCTATTTTTGTTTCATCAGACCAGTGGACATTTCTCCAAAAAGTACGATCTTTGTCCCTATGTGCAGTTGCAAACCGTATTCTGGCCTTTTTATTGTGGTTTTGGAGCAGTGGCTTCTTCCTTGCTAAGCGGCCTTTCAGGTTATGTCGATATAGGACTTCTTTAACTGTGGATATAGATACTTTTGTATCTGTTTCCTCCAGCATCTTCACAAGGTCCTTTGCTGTTGTTCTGGGATTGATTTGCACTTTTCGCACAAAAGTACGTTCATCTCTAAGAGACAGAACACGTCTCCTTCCTGAGCGGTATGACGGCTGCGTCGGATGAATGTGTTACCTTCAGGCGTTTGGAAATTGCACCCAAGGATGAACCAGACTTGTAAAGGTCTACAATTTGTTTTCTGAGGTCTTGGCTGATTTATTTTGATTTTCCCATAATGTCAAGCAAATAGGCACTGAGTTTGAAGGTAGGCCTTGAAGCTTCAAAAGCTTCTAAAGCCATGACATCATTTGCTGGAATTTTCCAAGCTGTTTAAGGGCACAGTCAACTTAGTCTATGTCAACTTCTGTGTCATGCACAAAGTAGATGTCCTAACCGACTTTCCAAAACTATAGTTTTTTAACAAGAAATTTGTGGAGTGGTTGAAAAAAGAGTTTTAATGACTCCAACCTAAGTGTATGTAAACTTCCGACTTCAACTGTATATATATATTATGTATAAGCTGGAAATAGAAGCCTGTTGTTTTCCATTAATTTACTCCAATTAGGCGAGGGCTTTTAGGGTTAGGGGACAATAAGGGATAATATATCAAAAATATCTATTTTATATATTAAAAAATATATATATGGGGGATGGTAAATGATGCAGACAATTACATTGATGTAAGCCACAATCTATCTGCAATGTTAAAGCTGATCTACCCCCTAAAAAAACTATTGTGAGTATATGACCCCAGCCCAAAGCCACCAGTGTTGTGTCCAGTGTGTGTTTTTTCATAGTTGTGACGTATTCACTATCATTCTACAATGTAAACTCAGCATAAAAAGAAACATCCTCTCACTTTCAACTGCGTTGATTTTCAGCAAACTTAACATGTGTAAATATTTGTAGGACCATAAGATTCAACAACTGAGACATAAACTGGACAAGTTCCACAGACATATGACTAACAGAAATTGAATAATGTGTCCCTGAACAAAGGGGGGGTCAAAATCAAAAGTAACAGTCAGTATCTGGTGTGGCCACAGGCTGCATTAAGTACCACAGTGCATCTCCTCCTCATGGACTGCACCAGATTTGTCAGTTCTTTTTTTTAAAAATTTTTTTTAAACATTTTTTATCCCATTTTCTCCCCAATTTTCGTGGTATCCAATCGCTAGTAATTACTACCTTGTCTCATCGCTACAACTCCCGTACGGGCTCGGGAGAGACGAAGGTCGAAAGCCATGCGTCCTCCGAAGCACAACCCAACCAGCCGTACTGCTTCTTAACACAGCGCGCCTCCAACCCGGAAGCCAGCCGCACCAATGTGTCGGAGGAAACACTGTGTACCTGGCCCCCTTGGCTGGCGCGCACTGCGCCCGGCCCGCCACAGGAGTCGCTGGAGCGCGATGAGACAAGGATATCCCTACCGGCCAAACCCTCCCTACCCCGGACGACGCTATGCCAATTGTGCGTCGCCCCACGGACCTCCCGGTCGCGGCCGGCTGCGACAGAGCCTGGGCGCGAACCCAGAGACTCTGGTGGCGCAGTTAGCACTGCGATGCAGTGCCCTAGACCACTGCGCCACCCGGGAGGCCCGATTTGTCAGTTCTTGCTGTGAGATGTTACCCCACTCTTCCACCAAGGCACCTGCGAGTTCCCGGACATTTCTGGGGGGAATGGCCCTAGCCCTCACCCTCCGATCCAACAAATCCCAGGCGTGGTCAATGGGATTGAGATCCGGGCTCTTCGCTGGGCCATAGCAGAACACTGACATTCCTGTCTTGCAGGAAATCACGCACAGAATGAGCAGCATGGCTGGTGGCATTGTCATGCTGGAGGGTCATGTCAGGATGAGCCTGCAGGAAGGGTACCACATGATGGAAGAGGATGTCTTCCCTGCAATGCACACCGTTGAGATTGCCTGCAATGACAACAAGCTCAGTCCGATGATGCTGTGACACACCGCCCCAGACCATGACGGACCCTCCACCTCCAAATGGATCCCGCTCCAGAGTACAGGCCTCGGTGTAATGCTCCTTCATTCGACGATAAACGTGAATCTGACTACGCCTGGTGAGACAAAACCGCGACTTGTCAGTGAAGAGCACTTTTAGTCCAGCGACGGTGGGTTTGTTTCCGTAGGCAACGTTGTTGCCGGTGATGTCTGGTGAGGACCTGCCTTACAACAGGCCTACAAGCCCTCAGTCCAGCCTCTCTCAGCCTTTTGCGGACAGTCTGTGCTACAAATAAAGAAAAACCCTTGAAGGAGTTGGTGTGTCCAAACTTTTGAGTGGTACTGTACACATTCATTCATACACACATACACATAACATATAAATATATACACATACATACATATAAATACATGCACATACATTTTTTTAAATATTACTTTATGACCCTACAACCCTTCCCCTAATTGGAGTAAACTAGTGAACAACAACGCTTAGGCCTCTACTTCCAGCTTATACATACTATGCACATTTTACAATAGTTATGTTTTGTTTGTTATTAATTCTGTCCTTCCTCGACCCTCACTTAAACAACACAATGTAACTCCAAGTCAATCACACTTCTGTGAAATCAAACTGTCCACTTAGGAAGCAACACTGATTGACAATAAATTTCACATGCTGTTGTGCAAATGGAATAGACAAAAGGTGGAAATGATAGGCAATTAGCAAGACACCCCCAATAAAGGAGTGGTTCTGCAGGTGGTGACCACAGACCACTTCTCAGTTCCTATGCTTCCTGGCTGATGTTTTGGTCACTTTTGAATGCTGGCGGTGCTTTCACTCTAGTGGTAGCATGAGACGGAGTCTACAACCCACACAAGTGGCTCAGGTAGTGCAGCTCATCCACGATGGCACATCAATGCGAGCTGTGGCAAGAAGGTTTGCTGTGTCTGTCAGCGTAGTGTCCAGAGCATGGAGGCGCTACCAGGAGACAGGCCAGTACATCAGGAGACGTGGAGGAGGCCGTAGGAGGGCAACAACCCAGCAGCAGGACCGCTACCTCCGCCTTTGTGCAAGGAGGAGCAGGTGGAGCACTGCCCGAACCCTGCAAAATGACCTCCAGCAGGCCACAAATGTGCATGTGTCTGCTCAAACGGTCAGAAACAGACTCCATGAGGGTGGTATGAGGGCCCGACGTCCACAGGTGGGGGTTGTGCTTACAGCCCAACACCGTGCAGGACGTTTGGCATTTGCCAGAGAACACCAAGATTGGCAAATTCGCCACTGGCGCCCTGTGCTCTTCACAGATGAAAGCAGGTTCACACTGAGCACATGTGACAGACGTGACAGAGTCCGGAGACGCCGTGGAGAACGTTCTTCTGCCTGCAACATCCTCCAGCATGACCGGTTTGGCGGTGGGTCAGTCATGGTGTGGGGTGGCATTTCTTTGGGGGGCTGCACAGCCCTCCATGTGCTCGCCAGAGGTAGCCTGACTGCCATTAGGTACCGAGATGAGATCCTCAGACCCCTTGTGAGACCATATGCTGGTGCGGTTGGCCCTGGGTTCCTCCTAATGCAAGACAATGCTAGACCTCATGTGGCTGGAGTGTGTCAGCAGTTCCTGCAAGAGGAAGGCATTGATGCTATGGACTGGCCCGCCCGTTCCCCAGACCTGAATCCAATTGAGCACGTCTGGGACATCATGTCTCGCTCCATCCACCAACGCCACGTTGCACCACAGACTGTCCAGGAGGTGGCGGATGCTTTAGTCCAAGTCTGGGAGGAGATCCCTCAGGAGATCATCCGCCACCTCATCAGGAGCTTGCCCAGGCGTTGTAGGGAGGTCATACAGGCACGTAGAGTCCACACACACTACTGAGCCTCATTTTGACTTGTTTTAAGGACATTACATCAAAGTTGGATCAGCCTGTAGTGTGGTTTTCCACTTTAATTTTGAGTGTGACTCCAAATCCAGACCTCCATGGATTGATAAATTTGATTTACATTGATCATTTTTGTGTGATTTTGTTGTCAGCACATTCAACTATGTAAAGAAAAAAGTATTTAATAAGAATATTTCATTCATTCAGATCTAGGATGTGTTATTTTAGTGTTCCCTTATTTTTTTGAGCAGTGTATTTTTTACGGACACAGTATGTTTTACGTTAGTTATCTTGTTATTATTAGTCCCAGCCTTCAGCTCCATTCATCCCCTCCCATATATCTCATAAAACCATCCATATTGGATTTATATTTGCCATATATTTTTCAATTGTGCTGTGATGCTTCACAAAGGTTCTGAACCTTTCTATTCTCATAGTTTCTACAGATTGTACAGTTATTATTATATTATTGATCGATTGACTTTGACTTTTCAGATTACCCAGTAGTGCTATCTGCAGGGTTAACGCCAGGTAAATATTGCAATTCTTCAGCCATTCCTGGACCTGTGACCAAAAACAAGCAACATATGGACAGTACCAAAACAAATGATCTAATGCTTCTGTCTCTTTGCAGAAAAATCTAGAGAGTTGGGAAGGTTGTACCCCCCATATAAATAACATTCTATTAGTTGCAAGAATTTTGTAGAATAATTTAAATTGAAAAATTCTAAGTTTTGAATCCGGCGTCGTTTTGCGTATCAGTTCATATAAACCATGTGCCATGGAGTCGGTATGTCAAAAATCTCTTCCCAACTATTTTGCAATCTAAATGGAACGGCTGTCAATTTTTTGGGTCCTTAAATGATACTGGTATACTTTTTTATTTATCACAATTTTCTTTAACCAATTATGGTCTTTAATGTAGGGCCGACAGACAAGTTCCTTACTTTCTCCCCCTTCCACTTGCTTCTTCCATTTTTGTCGTAAAGCTGCAATTAAATGTAATTTTGAGTAGAGCAGACATTTCCATATATTTTTGTTAACTGCATGTGTGGCATAACTCCACCAGTCGTATTTATGATATCATTTACAAAGATTGTCGTTTTCATACATTTTTATCTCAAAAAACATTGTTTTTAAAAATAATTTGTATATTTGAATTTAACCATACAATTTATTGTAATGTTTGTTCTGTCTTTTCTGGAGGATTAAACTGAAATTGCAACTAACTTTCTATAGCTTGTTTTAAAAAATAGCTATATTTTGGAGATTATTTCCTTTTCAAATAACTGAAAGTGTGAGGTCGTAATCTGAATAAAGGGGGAAAAAGTAATTATTAATTTTACTAATCTGCTAGAGAACTAGTTCAGATTTAAGAATAACTTTTGTATGACTGAAGCCTTTAGTGACAGGTCTAATGCTTTAATATTTAATCATTTCTGCCATCCGAATTCATATTCGTTATATAAATAGGCCCGTTTAGGCCGTTCCAAATAAAATTGAATATGTTTTGCTCATATAATTTAAAAAACAAGTCGCTAGCTGTAGGCAAAACCATAAGCAAATAGGTCAACTGGGATATGACTAAAGAGTTAATCAGGGTGATTTTTCCACAAATAGACAGGTATTTTCCTTTCCGTGGTTGCAAGATCTTATCTATTTTTGCTAACTTATTCATGAAAATGTATTGTAGTGAGATCATTTCTTTCTTTTGGGATATGAATACTGAGTATGTCCACTTTACCGTCAGACCATTTTATTGGTTACCTACACAGTAATGTAAAAGTTGTATTTTTTTGTGATCCAATACATAACAATACACACTTAGCATAATTTTGTTGTAATCCAGAGAGGTTAGAAAAAGTATCTAGATCCTCTGTGGCTGTGGAGGGATCCAAATTGTGGATTTAAAAAAATGGATCATCAGCGTACAATGACAGCTTTGTTTTTAAGCCCTGGATTTCTAGGCCTTTGATATTATTGTTGGATCTGATTTTAATAGCGATGGGCATAACAAATACAGTGCATTTGGAAAGTTTTCAGACCCCTTGACTTTTTCCACATTTTGTTAGGTTACAGTCTTATTTTATTCTAAAATTGATTTAAATATTTTTTGCCCTCATCAATCTACACCCAATACCCCATAATGACAAAGCAAACACAAATATCACATTTACATAAGTATTCAGACCCTTTACTCAATATCTTGTTGAAGCACCTTTGGCATCGATTACAGCCAAGAGTCTTCTTGAGTATGCCGCTACAAGCTTGGCACACCTGTATTTGGGGAGTATCTCCCATTCTTCTCTGCAGATCCTCTCAAGCTCTGTCAGGTTGGATGGGGAGCGTTGCTGCACAGCTATTTTCAGGTCTCTCAAGAGATGTTCGATCAGGTTCAAGTCCGGGCTCTAGCTGGGCCACTCAAGGACATTGAGACTTGTCCCAAACCCACTCCTGTGTTGTCTTGGCTGTGTGCTTAAGCTCGTTGTCCTGTTGGAAGGTGAACCTTCGCCACAGTCTGAGGTCCTGAGCGCTCTGGAGCAGATTTTCATCAAGGATCTCTCTGTACTTTGCTCCATTCCTCTTTGCCTCGATCCTGACTAGCCCCCCAGTCCCTGCCGCTGAAAAACACCCCCACAGCATGATGCTGCCACCACCATGCTTCACTGTAGAGATGGTGCCAGGTTTCCCCAAGATGTGACGCTTGGCGTTCAGGCCAAACTGTTCAATCTTGATTTCATCAGACCAGAGAATCTTGTTTCTCCTGGTCTGAGAGTCTTTAGGTGCCTTTTGGCAAACTCCAAGCGGGCTGTTATGTGCCTTTTACTGAGGAGTGGCTTCCTTCTGGCCACTCTACCATAAATGCCTGATTGGTGCAGTGCTGCAGAGATGGTTGTCCTTATGGAAGGTTCTCCCATCTCCACAGAGGAACTCTAGAGCTTTGTCAGGGTGACCATCGGGTTCTTCGTCACCTCCCTGGCCAAGGCCCTTCTCCCCCCGATTGCTCAGTTTGGCCGGGCGGCCAGCTCTAAGAAGAGTCTTGGTGGTTCAAAACGTCTTCCATTTAAGAATGATGGAGGCCACTGGGTTCTTTGTGACCTTCAATGCTGCAGACATTTTTTGGTAACCTTCCCCCGACCTCATAGCTTGGTTTTTGCTCTGACATGCACTGTCAAAAGTGGGGCCTTATATAGACAGGTGTGTGCCTTTCCAAATTACGTCCAATCAATTTATTTTACCACAGGTGGACTCCAAATCAAGTTGTAGAAACATCTCAATGATGATCAATGGAAACAGGATGCACCTGAGCTCAATTTCGAGTCTCATAGCAAAGGGTCTGAAAACTTATGTAAATAATGTATTTCTGTTTTGTATTTGCAAAGATTTCTGAAAACCTGTTTTCGCTTTGTCATTAAGGGGCGTTCTGTGGAGATTACTGAGGATTTTTATTTATCCACTTTAGAATAAGGGTGTAACATAATTTTCAAAAGTCTGAAAAAGTCTTGAATACTTTTTGAAGGCATTGTATATAAACAGTACCGGACCCAAAATCGAACCTTGTGGAACGCCACGTGGGATATGTATTTTCTCTGAGTTATGTTCACCAAGGGTGACAGAAAACTGTCAACCGGTTAAATAGGTCCTAAACCCATTTAGAACTGGAGCGGAGAGGCCAACCCACCTCTCCAGTCTGTCCAGAAGAACATCATGGTCAATAGTGTCGAATGGAGCACTTAAATCCTAGAGTACAAGGACAGAGAGCTGTTTGGCATCTGTGTTGGCTCTAAGATCATTTAACACTTTAACTAAAGCTGTCTCTGTGCTGTGGTGGGCCCAAAAACAAAAAATAATTTAGCTGTTTGAAAATCAATATCTCCAGAATTCTACTTAAGAATGGAAGGTCAGAGATTGGATGAAAATTGCTAAGAGCTGAAGAATTTAGATTATGTTTCTTCAGAAGGTGTTTCACAATAGCAGTATTTAGTGCAGTGGAGAAAGTGCCTGTGAACAGGGAGTGATTAACTATAGCTTGTACTTCTTCAGATATGCAATTAAAAACTGTTTTGAGTTTGTCTTATTTACTGCTTTAGCACACTCTGCCAACCCTATGTCCTAGCCATGTCTGAATCCTGGCTTAGGAAGGCCACCAAAAATTCTGAAATTTCCATCCCCAGCTACAACATTTTCCGTCAAGATAGAACTGCCAAAGGGGGCGGAGTTGCAGTAGTTGCAATCTACTGCAGAGATAGCCTGCAGAGTTCTGTCATACTATCCAGGTCTGTGCCCAAACAGTTTGCCCTGGACTCCATAGATGAGGGGCAATCAATTCACATATCTTCAGAGTTCATTCTGTTAGGTGACCTAAACTGGGATATGCTTAACACCCCGGCCGTCCTACAATCTAAGCTAGATGCCCTTAATCTCATACCAATTATCAAGGAAAGTTCCAGGTACAACCATAAATCCGTAAACATGGGCACCCTCATAGATATCACTCTGACCAACTTGCCCTCTAAATACACCTCTGCTGTCTTTAACCATGATCTCAGCGATCATTGCCTCATTACCTGCGTCCGTAATGGGTCCGCGGTCAAACGACCATCCCTAATCACTGTCAAACGCTCCCTGAAACACTCAAAGCACTGGCCACTTTTCCATAAAGGCCTGATTGGTGGAGTGCTGCAGAGAAGGTTGTCCTTATGGAAGTTTCTCCCATCTCCACAGAGGAACTCTAGAGCTTTGTCAGAGTGACCATCGGGATCTTTGTCACCTTAGAAAGGCGAGCAGGCACAAAAACATCCTGTGGCGTACTGCATTAGCATCGAATAGCCCCGCGATATGCAGCTTTTCAGGGAAGTCAGAAACCAATATACAGAGTCCGTTAGGAAGCAAAGGCTAGCTTTTTCAAACAGAAATTTGCATCCTGTAGCACAAATTTCAAAAAGTTTGGGGACACTGTAAAGTCCATGGAGAATAAGAGCACCTCCTCCCAGCTGCCCACTGCACTGAGGCTAGGAAACACTGTCACCACCGATAAATCTATGATAATCGAGAATTTCAATAAGCATTTTTCTACAACTGGCCATGCTTTCCACCTGGCTACCCCTAACCCGGCCAACAGCTCTGCACCCCCCGCAGCAACTTGCCCAAGCTCTGTCAATCACTGCATTCTTATCGGCAGACTCAATAGCCTTGGTTTCTCAAATGACTACCTCGCCTGGTTCACCAACTACTTCTCAGATAGAGTTCAGCGTGTCAAATCCGAGGGCCTGTTGTCCGGATCTCTGGCAGTCTCTGTGGGGGTGCCACACGGTTCAATTCTCGGGCCGACTCTTTTCTCTGTATATATCAGTGATGACGCTTTTGCTGCTGGTGATTCTCTGATCCACCTCTACGCAGACAACACCATTCTGTATACATCTGGCCCTTCTTTGGACACTGTGTTAACAAACCTCCAAACGAGCTTCAATGCCATACAACACTCCTTCCGTGGCCTCCAACTGCTCTTAAATGCTTGTAAAACTAAGTACATGCTCTTCAACCGATTGCTGCTCGCCCGATTAGCATTACTACTCTAGACGGTTCTGACTTAGAATACGTGGACAACTACAAATACCTAGGTGTCTGGTTAGACTGTAAACTCTCCTTCCAGACTCACATTAAGCGTCTCCAATCCAAAATTAAATCTAGAATCGGCTTCCTATTTCGCAACAATGCCTCCTTCACTCATGCTACCAAACATACCCTCGTAAAACTATCCTACCTATCCTTGACTTCGGCGATGTCATTTACAAAATAGCCTCCAACACTCTACTCACCAAATTGGATGTTGTCTATCACAGTGCCATCCGTTTTGTCACCAACGCCCCATATACTACCCACAACTGCGACCTGTATGTTCTTGTTGGCTGTCCCTCGCTACGTATTCATCGCCAAACCCAGTGGCTCCAGGTCATCCATATGTTTTTGCTAGGTAAAGCCCCACCTTAATTCAGCTCACTTTTCACCAGAGCAACACCCACCCGTAGCACGCGCTCCAGCAGGTATATCTCACTTGTCATCCCCAAATCCAACACCTCTTTGGCCGCCTTTCCTTCCAGTTCTCTGCTGCCAATGATTGGAACGAATTGCAAAAATCGCTGAAGCTGCAGACTAATATCTCCCTCACTAACTTTAAGCATCAGCTGTCAGAGCAGTTTACCGATCACTGCACCTGTACACAGCCCATCTGTAAATAGCCCACCCAACTCCCTCATCCACCATGTTGTTGTTTTTTTCCCTATTTTGCACCCAAGTATCTCTACTTGCACATCATCATCTGCACATCTATCACTTCAGTGTTAATGCTAAATTATTATTTTTTCGCCTCTATGGCCTATTTATTGCCTTACCTCCCTAATCTTACTACATTTGCACACACTGTAAATAGATTTTTCTATTGTGTTATTGACTGTACGTTTGTTTATTCCATGTGTAACTCTGTGTTGTTGTTTTTGTGGCACTGCTTTACTTTATCTTGGCCAGGTCGCAGTTATAAATGAGAACTTGTTCTCAACTGGCCTACCTGGTTAAATAAAGGTGAAATAAAAAATGAAAACTGTTTTGAAGAAGGTGGTGGGGATAGGATCGACAAGGCAGTTAGAAGGCTTAAGTTGCGATATCACTTTCCTGAGCATGTCTGTGTCAAGCAGGGAAAATAAATCCATGGTGCCTTTGCGTGGTAGGCCAGGGCACATATCATCAATCTTCTCATCACGTCTTGCTTGGCTGATACCCAGCCTAATGTTTGTTATCTTATCTCTGAAATATGCCGCAAACTCATTACATTTAGATGTGGAGGAAGTTTACATAGGTTTGTGGGGTTAGGATTTATCAGGCCATCAATGGTTGAAAAGAGCACTCTCTAATTATTCTGATTATTAGTGATCAAGTTAGAAAAATGTGCCCGTCTGGCATTTCTAATTGCCTTGTTATATATGCCAAGTTGCTCTCTCAGAATATCATAATGGACATGCAACTTTGACTTTCTTCACTTCCGCTCTGCCGTTTTGCAATTTCTCTATCATTTATTATTTTCTTCCCTCGTCCTTCACTCTGTTTGGATGTGGCCTTTTTCAACTTTACTGGAGCTATGGCACACAATTGTTGCCCAACTTCGGAGTTAAGATAGCTTTACTTAATAATGCGCTATGGGCAACAAGGTAGCAAAAAATCCACAGTTATATCAGATAAAGCAACATCAACAATAGAGGATATGTCAACAGAAAGCTCCTTGGTATTAACCAGGCCTAGAGTATAGGTGGACCCAGTAACATGTTCGATAAAGTCCATAGGGCTCAAAAGATTCATACATTCAATGACCTTGTAGTTAGTTTCTTTGTCAATATGAATATTAAAATCGCCCAACACAATTATTCTATCATAGTTCTCAAGGACAATAGACAATAGTTCAGAGAAATCAGTAAAGAAAGTGGGGCAGTGAGAAACATGCAATCATCTTTGCGCACAGTAATGAGGCCATTCGCAAGAAAGATTTTACTAGTGATTGCGCTAACATTTAAAAGTGCCATATTCAATGAGAAAAGTCCCATGGAATAACAACCGACTTATTAACGTTACAATCACGTTTTCTGACAGTCTCTAATCTATCAGAATGGTAGGAGATGACAGTTTGTATAAACTCACTAGAAGGCAGAGGTAAACTAACATGAATTAGGTAACTCACAGTAACCATAGTTCCATTTCTATTGGATTTGATATGGTTTCCAAGTCCTTTGTTGCTTATTCTGACAGGGAGGACTGGAGCAATACCAGACCCTGTCTGTCAGTCTCTAAAACAGTTTGATGTTGCTGGGACTGGAGCACTACCAGACCCTGTCTGTCAGTCTCTAAAACAGTTTGATGTTGCTGGGACTGGAGCACTACCAGACCTGTCTGTCAGTCTCTAAAACAGTTTGATGCTGCTGGGACTGGAGCACTACCAGACCCTGTCTGTCAGTCTCTAAAACAGTTTGATGTTGCTGGGACTGGAGCACTACCAGACCCTGTCTGTCACAGTCTCTAAAACAGTTTGATGTTGCTAGGACTGGAACACTACCAGACCTGTCTGTCAGTCTCTAAAACAGTTTGATGTTGCTGGGACTGGATCACTACCAGACCCTGTCTGTCAGTCTCTAAAACAGTTTGATGTTGCTGGGACTGGAGCACTACCAGACCCTGTCTGTCACAGTCTCTAAAACAGTTTGATGTTGCTAGGACTGGAGCACTACCAGACCTGTCTGTCAGTCTCTAAAACAGTGTGATGTTGCTGGGACTGGAGCACTACCAGACCCTGTCTGTCAGTCTCTAAAACAGTTTGATGTTGCTGGGACTGGAGCACTACCAGACCCTGTCTGTCAGTCTCTAAAACAGTTTGATGTTGCTGGGACTGGATCACTACCAGACCCTGTCTGTCAGTCTCTAAAACAGTTTGATGCTGCTGGAACTGGAGCACTACCAGACCCTGTCTGTCAGTCTCTAAAACAGTTTGATGTTGCTGGGACTGGAGCACTACCAGACCCTGTCTGTCAGTCTCTAAAACAGTTTGATGTTGCTGGGACTGGAGCACTACCAGACCCTGTCTGTCAGTCTCTAAAACAGTTTGATGTTGCTTAGACTGAACGCGTGTTGGTTGGTGGCGTTACACTGCCAGGTTGATTTTATTGACTTATTTTGTATTTCTGACCGGCAGGCTGGTTGGTTGGCTGTTTGTGTGCGTTGCTGGTTGGGTGGCTAGCTGGCTCGTTGGATGGTTAGTTGGTGTTGATGAAGGACTGGTTTGTTGGCTGACTGACTGACTGGTTGGTTGGCTGGTTAGTTGGAGTTGCTGAAGGACTGGTTGGTTGGCTGGCTGGCTAGCTTGCTGGCTGGTTGGATGGCTGGCTGGTTTGCTAGCTGGTTGGTTGGCTGGCTGGTTTCAGTGGCGCATTTTTTCTTACATACTTAGACGTATCTAATCTAGCCACCACAACACTTTCTAGAACGTCAAAGGAAAGACTAATGAAGTCCCCTAAACCTGTTCCAAATGCTGTCGAAGAACCCACAACCATAGTAAATGTTCACATGTGAGCCCTCACTCGAGGAGTGCAGCAGGTCAGGCCAGTATAAGAGGGTACTCAGTAGTGTCCCGTTGTTCTCCTCTAGGATAGGCCACTAACTAGAAGCGCAAACAGCATGACCATCCATTTACTGTTCCCAGGTAACCCCTCTCTAACCTGCACACAAGTTTTAATGAAACTCTCTCTTCCTCTGAGCTCCTCTCTTCTTTTCTCTCTTTCATCACCGGACTGCATGTCTCGTCTCCACTCGCCGTAGTTCTCAGTCAAAGTGCTGTGTGTGTGTGTGTGTGAGACAGAATGCGTGTGCCGGAGCCTCTTTGTGTGCAATGTGTGTGTGTGTGTTTGCGCACCTATCTTTGTGTGCGAGGTGCTCTCTGCAAGCGCTCTGATTTTAGCAGGACATCTCTGTTTTAGTAATGGTGTGTGTACATGTACGTGTGCCTGTGTTTTTGTGTCACCTAAGCCCTTGCGCCACACTCATGGTTCACAGGAACATGGGATGAGCCAACCAACGCCATTCCAACACCAGCACGGGAGTGACACGCCATCAACACATCAATAACACGTCACAATGTGACCGAGATTAGATTCGTAGTGGTGGAAGCCTGATACATCTTAATGTCATTTTTACTCACTGTTTACTTTTAGACTGATAGGACATAAGTAGAATATAGCTTTCGCCCACCCTCTATGTTGGTAGCAGTGTCAAATTTCAATCAATTTTATTTTATAAAGCCAGTTGTCACAAAGTGCTGAACAGATACCCAACCTAAATCCCGAAACAGAAAGCAATGCAGAGACAGAAGCACAGGGGCTAGGAAAAAACTTCCTAGAAGGCAGGAACTTGGGAAGAAACCTTATTGCGGAACTAGGCTCTGATTGATGGCCAGTCCTCTTTTGGCTGTACAGATGAGGGAGGGGAGATGACGAGAGGGAGCCTCTTCTGATGATTGAGACGCAGCCCAGGTCAAAGCCAGGCCGTATTAAAACTCCTCCACTTCCGTTTGTTTATCACTCAACGTGAGGGAGGGAAAATGAATAGAAATATGGAGATGTGGCGCACTGGGATGTGTGTTAGACGCCCACATTACACTGCGTGAAGACCACAGCGCTGTTCTCATCAACATCGTTCCAGCTTGTCAGCAGCACCTGGCGCCAAATGCATACTTTAATAGTTGGTGGTTTCTCTCCGCCGAAGCCAAATGAGTCGACTGTGTGTGTGGGTTATTAGTCAACTCCAAAAGTGCAACACTTGCCCATCTGGAACTCCAGGCTCAAGCGTATGCTCAAAGTATTTGTACGCTTTCTGTTGGTAGAGTGTACTGGAGTGAGTGGAGAGGGATGTGTGTAACAGGAGGAAGAGGGATGGGTGAGTAGGTTGGTTGGGACAGATATGTGTAACAGGAGGAAGAGGGATGGGTGAGTAGGTTGGTTGGGACATATGTGTAACAGGAGGAAGAGGGATGGGTGGGTAGGTTGGTTGGGACAGATATGTGTAACAGGAGGAAGAGGGATGAGTGAGTAGGTTGGTTGGGACAGATATGTGTAACAGGAGGAAGAGGGATGGGTGAGTAGGTTGGTTGGGACAGATATGTGTAACAGGAGGAAGAGGGATGGGTGAGTAGGTTGGTTGGGACAGATATGTGTAACAGGAGGAAGAGGGATGGGTGAGTAGGTTGGTTGGGACAGATATGTGTAACAGGAGGAAGAGGGATGGGTGAGTAGGTTGGTTGGGACAGATATGTGTAACAGGAGGAAGAGGGATGGGTGAGTAGGTTGGTTGGGACAGATATGTGTAACAGGAGGAAGAGGGATGGGTGAGCAGGTTGGTTGGGACAGATACGTGTAACAGGAGGAAGAGGGATGGGTGAGCAGGTTGGTTGGGACAGATACGTGTAACAGGAGGAAGAGGGATGGGTGAGCAGGTTGGTTGGGACAGATACGTGTAACAGGAGGAAGAGGGATGGGTGAGTAGGTTGGTTGGGACAGATATGTGTAACAGGAGGAAGAGGGATGGGTGAGTAGGTTGGTTGGGACAGATACGTGTAACAGGAGGAAGAAGGATGGGTGGGTAGGTTGGTTGGGACAGATACGTGTAACAGGAGGAAGAGGGATGGGTGAGTAGGTTGGTTGGGACAGATACGTGTAACAGGAGGAAGAGGGATGGGTGAGTAGGTTGGTTGGGACAGATACGTGTAACAGGAGGAAGAGGGATGGGTGAGTAGGTTGGTTGGGACAGATACGTGTAACAGGAGGAAGAGGGATGGGTGAATAGGTTGGTTGGGACAGATACGTGTAACAGGAGGAAGAGGGATGGGTGAGTAGGTTGGTTGGGACAGATATGTGTAACAGGAGGAAGAGGGATGGGTGAGTAGGTTGGTTGGGACAGATACGTGTAACAGGAGGAAGAGGGATGGGTGAGTAGGTTGGTTGGGACAGATACGTGTAACAGGAGGAAGAGGGATGGGTGAGTAGGTTGGTTGGGACAGATACGTGTAACAGGAGGAAGAGGGATGGGTGAGTAGGTTGGTTGGGACAGATACGTGTAACAGGAGGAAGAGGGATGGGTGAGTAGGTTGGTTGGGACAGATACGTGTAACAGGAGGAAGAGGGATGGGTGAGTAGGTTGGTTGGGACAGATATGTGTAACAGGAGGAAGAGGGATGGGTGAGTAGGTTGGTTGGGACAGATATGTGTAACAGGAGGAAGAGGGATGGGTGAGTAGGTTGGTTGGGACAGATACGTGTAACAGGAGGAAGAGGGATGGGTGAGTAGGTTGGTTGGGACAGATATGTGTAACAGGAGGAAGAGGGATGGGTGAGTAGGTTGGTTGGGACAGCAATGTGTAACAGGAGGAAGAGGGATGGGTGGGTAGGTTGGTTGGGACAGATATGTGTAACAGGAGGAAGAGGGATGGGTGGGTAGGTTGGTTGGGACAGATATGTGTAACAGGAGGAAGAGGGATGGGTGAGTAGGTTGGTTGGGACAGATATGTGTAACAGGAGGAAGAGGGATGGGTGAGTAGGTTGGTTGGGACAGATATGTGTAACAGGAGGAAGAGGGATGGGTGAGTAGGTTGGTTGGGACAGATATGTGTAACAGGAGGAAGAGGGATGGGTGAGTAGGTTGGTTGGGACAGATACTGTATGTGTGAATACTAATAGAGTGTGAGTAACACGCTCGCCGTTTCTTCAACTGGGAGGTGAGAGGGATGCAGTGGAGGTGGAACCCCACACCTGATGGTGTGTGTGTAGCTTGTTTAATTACTATGCGTTAGGTGTGTGTGTGTGTGTGTGTGTGTGTGTGTGTGTGTGTGTGTGTGTGTGTGTGTGTGTGTGTGTGTGTGTGTGTGTGTGTGTGTGGAGCCGGTTTTCCACAGTCCATTAATCTCAGCCCATTCTCCCTCAGCCAAAACAGCTTTCTCCCTCTCTACACAAATTAGCACCAGCCCACGCACTCACACATTGAGTGGGCTGTCAGACCAGGGTTGGCTACAGTGCGCTCTCTCTTTCATTCTCTCTCTCTCTCTTTTAATAACCTTCTTTCTCTCTTTTTAAATCTCTCCCACTCGTGCTCTCTAACCAACCTTTCTCTCCCTCCCTCCCTCTCTCTCTATCTCATAGGGAAAGGTCCTGTTGGGACAATCTTTTGTTGAGCGAGGGCATAGGTGAAGGGGAGGAGGAGTGGAAGAGGGAGTGAAGGAGTGGTGAGCGGAGAGATAAGAGGATGGGAGACGAGAGAGCAGGATAGGAGACGGGAGAGGAGGAGAGGAGACGAGATGGGGGATACTGTAAGTGACAGACCCTGTTTGCTCGTCTCAGTCATTTCACTGAGCAGCCTTTATTTAGCATACTGAATTATAGATGAATGTTTAAGTGCTAGAGAGAGAGAGAGAGAGAGAGAGAGAGAAGATGGAGAGGTGGAGAGAGAGATATGGTTAAGATGAGAAAGAGAGACGCAGAGGATTGGAGAGAGTTAATGGAAGGGTGAGGGAAAGAGAGAGAGCGAGAAAGAGAGCGAAAAAGACCGGAAGAGAAGGAGAGGAAGAGCGGCACACTATGCAAATTAACCCTGATTCATTAGCATTTCAAAACTTGAGCATGAAAATCAGGAGAGTGCTGTGTGTGAGCCGGATCAAATTCATTCGCGCTCTCCCTCACCTTCCCTCTCTCGCTATCTCCCTCTCACAGTCCCTCTGCGCTCGCTCTTTCTGTCTTTCTCTCCCTCTCACAGTCCTACACTGTCTTTCTCTCCCTCTCACAGTCCTACACTGTCTTTCTCTCTCTCTCACAGTCCTACATGGTCTTTCTCTCCCTCTCACAGTCCTACACTGTCTTTCTCTCCCTCTCACAGTCCTACACTGTCTTTCTCTCCCTCTCACAGTCCTACACTGTCTTTCTCTCTCTCTCACAGTCCTACATGGTCTTTCTCTCCCTCTCACAGTCCTACACTGTCTTTCTCTCCCTCTCACAGTCCTACACTGTCTTTCTCTCTCTCTCACAGTCCTACATGGTCTTTCTCTCCCTCTCACAGTCCTACACTGTCTTTCTCTCCCTCTCACAGTCCTACACTGTCTTTCTCTCCCTCTCACAGTCCTACACTGTCTTTCTCTCTCTCTCACAGTCCTACATGGTCTTTCTCTCCCTCTCACAGTCCTACACTGTCTTTCTCTCCCTCTCACAGTCCTACACTGTCTTTCTCTCTCTCTCACAGTCCTACATGGTCTTTCTCTCCCTCTCACAGTCCTACACGGTCTTTCTCTCTCTCTCACAGTCCTACATGGTCTTTCTCTCCCTCTCACAGTCCTACACTGTCTTTCTCTCCCTCTCACAGTCCTACACGGTCTTTCTCTCCCTCTCACAGTCCTACACGGTCTTTCTCTCCCTCTCACAGTCCTACACGGTCTTTCTCTCCCTCTCACAGTCCTACACGGTCTTTCTCTCCCTCTCACAGTCCTACACTGTCTTTCTCTCCCTCTCACAGTCCTACACGGTCTTTCTCTCCCTCTCACAGTCCTACACTGTCTTTCTCTCCCTCTCACAGTCCTACACTGTCTTTCTCTCCCTCTCACAGTCCTACACTGTCTTTCTCTCCCTCTCACGGTCCTACACGGTCTTTCTCTCCCTCTCACAATCCTACACTGTCTTTCTCTCCCTCTCACTGTCCTACACGGTCTTTCTCTCCCTCTCACAGTCCTACACGGTCTTTCTCTCCCTCTCACAGTCCTACACTGTCTTTCTCTCCCTCTCACGGTCCTACACGGTCTTTCTCTCCCTCTCACGGTCCTACACGGTCTTTTTCTCCCTTTCACGGTCCTACACGGTCTTTCTCTCCCTCTCACGGTCCTACACTGTCTTTCTCTCCCTCTCACGGTCCTACACGGTCTTTCTCTCCCTCTCACGGTCCTACACGGTCTTTCTCTCCCTCTCACAGTCCTACACGGTCTTTCTCTCCCTCTCACAGTCCTACACTGTCTTTCTCTCCCTCTCACAGTCCTACACGGTCTTTCTCTCCCTCTCACAGTCCTACACGGTCTTTCTCTCCCTCTCACAGTCCTACACTGTCTTTCTCTCCCTCTCACAGTCCTACACGGTCTTTCTCTCCCCCTCACAGTCCTACACGGTCTTTCTCTCCCTCTCACAGTCCTACACGGTCTTTCTCTCCCTCTCACAGTCCTACACGGTCTTTCTCTCCCTCTCACAGTCCTACACGGTCTTTCTCTCCCTCTCACAGTCCTCCACTGTCTTTCTCTCCCTCTCACAGTCCTACACTGTCTTTCTCTCCCTCTCACGGTCCTACACGGTCTTTCTCTCCCTCTCACGGTCCTACACGGTCTTTCTCTCCCTCTCACGGTCCTACACGGTCTTTCTCTCCCTCTCACGGTCCTACACGGTCTTTCTCTCCCTCTCACAGTCCTACACGGTCTTTCTCTCCCTCTCACAGTCCTACACGGTCTTTCTCTCCCTCTCACAGTCCTACACGGTCTTTCTCTCCCTCTCACAGTCCTCCACTGTCTTTCTCTCCCTCTCACAGTCCTACACTGTCTTTCTCTCCCTCTCACAGTCCTACACTGTCTTTCTCTCCCTCTCACAGTCCTACACGGTCTTTCTCTCCCTCTCACAGTCCTACACTGTCTTTTTCTCCCTCTCACGGTCCTACACGGTCTTTCTCTCCCTCTCACGGTCCTACACGGTCTTTCTCTCCCTCTCACAGTCCTACACGGTCTTTCTCTCCCTCTCACAGTCCTACACGGTCTTTCTCTCCCTCTCACAGTCCTACACTGTCTTTCTCTCCCTCTCACAGTCCTACACGGTCTTTCTCTCCCTCTCACAGTCCTACACGGTCTTTCTCTCCCTCTCACAGTCCTACGCTGTCTTTTTCTCCCTCTCACAGTCCTACATGGTCTTTCTCTCCCTCTCACAGTCCTACACTGTCTTTCTCTCCCTCTCACAGTCCTACACTGTCTTTCTCTCCCTCTCACAGTCCTACACTGTCTTTCTCTCTCTCTCACAGTCCTACATGGTCTTTCTCTCCCTCTCACAGTCCTACACGGTCTTTCTCTCTCTCTCACAGTCCTACATGGTCTTTCTCTCCCTCTCACAGTCCTACACTGTCTTTCTCTCCCTCTCACAGTCCTACACGGTCTTTCTCTCCCTCTCACAGTCCTACACGGTCTTTCTCTCCCTCTCACAGTCCTACACGGTCTTTCTCTCCCTCTCACAGTCCTACACGGTCTTTCTCTCCCTCTCACAGTCCTACACTGTCTTTCTCTCCCTCTCACAGTCCTACACGGTCTTTCTCTCCCTCTCACAGTCCTACACTGTCTTTCTCTCCCTCTCACAGTCCTACACTGTCTTTCTCTCCCTCTCACAGTCCTACACTGTCTTTCTCTCCCTCTCACGGTCCTACACGGTCTTTCTCTCCCTCTCACAGTCCTACACTGTCTTTCTCTCCCTCTCACTGTCCTACACGGTCTTTCTCTCCCTCTCACAGTCCTACACGGTCTTTCTCTCCCTCTCACAGTCCTACACTGTCTTTCTCTCCCTCTCACGGTCCTACACGGTCTTTCTCTCCCTCTCACGGTCCTACACGGTCTTTTTCTCCCTTTCACGGTCCTACACGGTCTTTCTCTCCCTCTCACGGTCCTACACTGTCTTTCTCTCCCTCTCACGGTCCTACACGGTCTTTCTCTCCCTCTCACGGTCCTACACGGTCTTTCTCTCCCTCTCACGGTCCTACACGGTCTTTCTCTCCCTCTCACAGTCCTACACTGTCTTTCTCTCCCTCTCACAGTCCTACACGGTCTTTCTCTCCCTCTCACAGTCCTACACGGTCTTTCTCTCCCTCTCACAGTCCTACACTGTCTTTCTCTCCCTCTCACAGTCCTACACGGTCTTTCTCTCCCCCTCACAGTCCTACACGGTCTTTCTCTCCCTCTCACAGTCCTACACGGTCTTTCTCTCCCTCTCACAGTCCTACACGGTCTTTCTCTCCCTCTCACAGTCCTACACGGTCTTTCTCTCCCTCTCACAGTCCTCCACTGTCTTTCTCTCCCTCTCACAGTCCTACACTGTCTTTCTCTCCCTCTCACGGTCCTACACGGTCTTTCTCTCCCTCTCACGGTCCTACACGGTCTTTCTCTCCCTCTCACGGTCCTACACGGTCTTTCTCTCCCTCTCACGGTCCTACACGGTCTTTCTCTCCCTCTCACAGTCCTACACGGTCTTTCTCTCCCTCTCACAGTCCTACACGGTCTTTCTCTCCCTCTCACAGTCCTACACGGTCTTTCTCTCCCTCTCACAGTCCTCCACTGTCTTTCTCTCCCTCTCACAGTCCTACACTGTCTTTCTCTCCCTCTCACAGTCCTACACTGTCTTTCTCTCCCTCTCACAGTCCTACACGGTCTTTCTCTCCCTCTCACAGTCCTACACTGTCTTTTTCTCCCTCTCACGGTCCTACACGGTCTTTCTCTCCCTCTCACGGTCCTACACGGTCTTTCTCTCCCTCTCACAGTCCTACACGGTCTTTCTCTCCCTCTCACAGTCCTACACGGTCTTTCTCTCCCTCTCACAGTCCTACACTGTCTTTCTCTCCCTCTCACAGTCCTACACGGTCTTTCTCTCCCCCTCACAGTCCTACACGGTCTTTCTCTCCCTCTCACAGTCCTACACGGTCTTTCTCTCCCTCTCACAGTCCTACACGGTCTTTCTCTCCCTCTCACAGTCCTACACGGTCTTTCTCTCCCTCTCACAGTCCTACACGGTCTTTCTCTCCCTCTCACAGTCCTCCACTGTCTTTCTCTCCCTCTCACAGTCCTACACTGTCTTTCTCTCCCTCTCACAGTCCTACACGGTCTTTCTCTCCCTCTCACAGTCCTACACGGTCTTTCTCTCCCTCTCACAGTCCTACACGGTCTTTCTCTCCCTCTCACAGTCCTACGCTGTCTTTTTCTCCCTCTCACAGTCCTACACGGTCTTTCTCTCCCTCTCACAGTCCTACGCTGTCTTTCTCTCCCTCTCACGGTCCTACGCTGTCTTTCTCTCCCTCTCACAGTCCTACACGGTCTTTCTCTCCCTCTCACAGTCCTACACGGTCTTTCTCTCTCTAACTCCCTCTTGGTCATTCATTTTCTATTCACATCTTTTATTTTACTCTCTCTGTTTCTCCCTCTCTCTCACATTCCCTCTCAATCTTTCCATTTGCAGCGAGCATACCCGTCCTCTTCATACCGCATGCACAGACACACTGCCACATCATTAATGAGTGCTGCAAGCTGATCAACTGGCACTGAGGCTCTGGCCCCATCCCAAATGGCACCCTATTCCCTTTGTAGTGCACTACTTTTGACCCATAGGGCTCTGGTCATAAGTAGTGCACTATATAGGGACTATGCCACCATGTAGGTTGCGTCCTCTGTCTTATAGGCGGGAAAAAATGCCCATGAACTTCCTGTTTACCATTTGTTTTATACTCAAAGCTGCTTCCTGGGTTAGGTTTTGGGCCAGAGTAGAGGCAGATAAATATGCCCCCTAGACGCTGACCTAAGGTAAGTTTTGCAAACCACACACACACACACACACACACACACACACACACACACACACACACACACACACACACACACACACACACACACACACACACACACACACACACACACACACACACACACACACACTGGAAGGCAGGACCCTCCCCCCGGTCAGTCTGTCCTGTCTGGCACCTATACTGGTGCCCACTGGGTGGGGGCGGGGGAGGGGGGTGCAGTGGGAACTAGTTGAGCCATCTGCTTGCAGTATGTCAGCAGTATGTCATCTCTATACCCCCATACAGAAAGCCGACTGTATCCTCCACTCGCTGTATTATGTCGTATTGCACTGGGTAGGGGCTGTCATTTTAGTAATCTCATCCGATGGCCACATACATTTTTTCCTACATCATTTCTTGATGTTTGTTGCCATCTTTCTCTTGCACTGAGTCACTCACTCCCTCATTCACACGCTCACTCACTCATTCACTAACTCACTCCCTCCCTCATTTGCTCGCTCGCTCAACAACTCACTCACGCCGCAAGCTCACTCTCTATAGCTCAGGTCTTTACAGTGGGATGTGTAGGTGATGTAAAGCACTCAACCATCCTAGTCACAAGTTGGAAAAGAGATCTGCCTCCCTCTTTGCTGGGCGGACATGTGGAAGTCTTAGTTCCTCTATTGTAAATACATTGGTCAGATTGTTCGATTCAGGGTCTGATTAAACAGCCATGCCATGTCGGTCGTTATGTCAAAGGGATTTTGATCCATCCAATCAAATCATGTGTTGGTCTCATGTCCCCTTTATGGGGAACAAACACTGAACGTTAACCTGTACTCATTACTAAAGTACCCATTTTGACCTAGTTTGACTTTATTAGTTATTGACCAACCTTAGTAATGCCCCATTCTATGTTGGAAAATGTGTTTTGTGCTATGACTAGGCTATATTTAAGTCGACTATTATTTCCATTCGATATCGTGATTTCAAATGCAAGCTGTATGCATCAACTGCCTGAGTAGATGTCTTTGTGTTAGGCTTTATCTTTCCTGGCAGATGCTTACAGTGCCTTCGGAAAGTATTCAAACCCCTTGACTTTTTCCACATTTTGTTACGTTACAGCCTTATTCTAAAATGGATTCAATTTTGACAAAGCCAAAACAGGTTAATAGAACTTTTTGCAAATCTATTATAAAACAGAAATACCTGATTTACATAAGTATTCAGACCCTTTGCTATGAGACTCTAAATTGAGCTCAGGTGCATCCTGTTTCCATTGATCATCATTGAGATGTTTCTACAACTTGATTGGAGTCCACTTGTGGTAAATTCAATTGATTGGACATGATTTGGAAAGGCACACACCTGTCTATATAAGGTCCCAGAGTTGACAGTGCATGACCGAGCAATAGCCAAGCTATGAGGTTAAAGGAATTGTCTGTAGAGCTCCGAGACAGGATTGTGTTGAGGCACAGATCTGGGGAAGGGTACCAAAACATTTCTGCAGCGTTGAAAGTCCCAAAGAACACAGTGGTCTCCATCATTCTTAAATGGAAGAAGTTTGGAACCACCAGGACTCTTCCTAGAGCTGGCTGCGTGGCAAAACTGTGCAATCGGGGGAGAAGGGCCTTGGTCAGGGAGGTGACCAAGAATCTGATGGTCACTCTGACAGAGCTCCGGAGTTCCTCTGTGGAGATGGGAGAACCTTCCATAAGGACAACCATCTCTGCAGCCTTCCACAAATCAGGCATTTATGTTAGAGTGGCCAGAAGTAAGCCACTCCTCAGTAAAATGCACATAACAGCCCGCTTGGAGTTTGCCAAAAGGCACCTAAATACTCTTAGACGATGAGAAACAAGATTCTCTGGTCTGATGAAACCAAGATTGAACTCTTTGGCCTGAACGCCAAGCGTCACATCTGGAGGAAACCTGGCACCATCCCTATTGTGAAGCATGGTGGTGGCAGCATCATGCTGTGGGAATGTTTTTCAGCGGCAGGGACTGGGAGACTATTTAGGATCGAGGGAAAGGTGAATGGAGCAAAGTACAGAGAGATCCTTGATGAAAACCTTCTCCAGAGCGCTCAGGACCTCAGATTGGGGTAAAGGTTCACCTTCCAACAAGACAACAACCCTAAGCACACAGCCAAGACAACGCAGGAGTGGCTTCGGGACAAATCTCTGAATGTCCTTGAGTGGCCCAGCCAGAGCCCGGACTAGAACCTGATCGAACATCTCTGGAGAGACCTGAAAATAGCTGTGCAGTGACGCTCCCCATCTAACCTAACAGAGCGTGAGAGGATCTGCAGAGAAGAATGGGAGTAAATCCCCAAATACAGGTGTGCCAAGCTTGTAGCGTTATACACAAGTACTGAGTAAAGGGTCTGAATAGTGTTGTAAATTTATTATTTCAGTTATGTATTTTTAATACATTTGCAAAAATGTCTAAAAAACTTTTTTTGCTTTATCAAATCAAGTTTATTTTATATAGCCCTTCGTACATCAGCTAATATCTCGAAGTGCTGTACAGAAACCCAGCCTAAAACCCCAAACAGCAAGCAATGCAGGTGTAGAAGCACCTGCATTGTCATTATGGGTTATTGTGTGTAGATTGATGAGGGGAAAAATAATAATTTAATCAATTTTAGAATAAGGCTGTGACGTAACAAAATGTGGAAAAAGTCAAGGGGTCTGAATACTTTCTGAATGCACTGTATTACTGAAGGAACAAGACAAATATAGAATGTCTGTGCTGTATACAATTTAGATCCAAACTTGACATTTGGTGACAGCGGTGGGATCCATGTTTAATGCATTGCCTCTATAGCGCAGTGTAGTTGAGGGAAACAGACAGGGGCATTGTGTAATGACTGGCTGTGGATTTGGCCTCGTGGAGAGAGGGAGGGCGGATGAGAGGAGGGGGAAAAGAGGGAGCAGGAGAGGAGGACAGGAAGCGGGGGAGAGTAGTCCAGAGGACAGGCATCACGGGTCACCTTGACCCCTCCGTGGGGGCCGTCTGCTACAGCAGAGCTACCGCTGGGTTAGCAGAGCCCACTCTGCTCACTAGACCGCAGTGCCGGTGTGTGTGCGCTGTGTGTGTCTGTGTGCGTGCGTTTGCTTGTGTAATAAACCCATGCTTGCTTGTGTATATGTCTATTTTGGTATGCACCGTCTATGTACATATCTTATAAAACAAACAGATAACAAAAGTTATAGATTTCCAAACGAACAGAGTAACCGACCTTTTAGCTAATTTTAGCAGAGTGATTAAACCACTAAGGGACCAGAGAGTCCACAGAGTGATTTGCGGCAGTTCATTTTCACAATGAAAGGCCACCCGCCTGCTGTACATGTGTTTGCAGATGGGGCACCCCTCCTCTACTCGAGCTCTGGTGCCAGCCTCACAGATGGCCTTGACGGCTCCTGCTCTGTCCCCCGCGTTGGCATCGGTGCCCGGTCGTGCTGCCAGGGCAAGCGGGCGGTAGCAGGGAGCCAGCTGCCTCAGTTCTAGAGAACCGCAACACACACACACACACGCTGTGGAAGTGGCGGCGCGCGTGTGCGCACACACATACATTGACTGACACATCAATCATTGCTCAAGGACTTGTCTTCTTGACCTCTTGATGAACTGCTGGTTTTTGAGTACCTTTACCTTTTAAAATAGCAGACTTCTACATGAAGTGCATGACAATGGAAGCATCTCTCTCTTCCTCCCACTTCTCACTTCTTTCAAAACCTTTATCCCTTACAAATGCATCATACTAAGTGAAGTTGATCGCTCATATTCCCTGTCGATGAAATCACCCTACCAATAAACTGACCGAACGATTGATTGATTTGTGTGCCCTTGTATCAAAAGTCTCACAGCTTCCCAGTCCATTGAGTCTGGTCCCTGAGAGAGAATAGGAACAATCTCGTCAGGCCCACGCCCTGCCCATTAAGACGCATGTTGTTAGGCGCTGGAGCCTGCTAGCTTAGCACTTAGTGCTGTAGAGCGACTGGCCCAGAGTCATGCTGTAATACTACACCAACTGGCCTTGTGGCTGATCAATAGAACGTACGCCAGGGCCGCCCTCACGCTCTCTCGTTGCTTACTCAACAGTTGTTCCAGTTGTTTGAGACAGGTTTCATCCCTACTTCAATTATCCCTAGGAGGATACACTGCACACACATTATGTCCGGTAGTAAAAAGGACCTAAGTCGAGATACATTCCTCAATGTTAAGCTTTAGCTCAGTGTTTCCCATCTCCATTCCATGAGTACCCACAACAGCACTCATTTATGTTGTGGCCCCGGGCAAAAAAACACCTGATTCATTTCATTGAGGGCTTGATGATGAGTTGACAAGTTGAATCAGGTGTGCTTGTCCTGGGCCACAATAAAAATGTTTACTGTTGAGGGTACTCGTGACTGGAGTTAGGAAACACTGCTTCAGATGGACCCGGGGCAGGGTACAGCATGGACAACATTCACAAGTACCGGGAAATGCTTAACTTGTAAGCCCTGCCCAACGATATCAAATAGTATAAAAACACCATCAATAAGAAATAAGAGAGGACGCTATATACAGGGTCAGTGCCAGCACCAAATGTACAATGTGCAGGGATACTGGAGTATTTGAGGTAGATATGTACATGTAGGCAGGGATTAGGAGAAAGTGACTGGTAGCAGGATAAATAATAATAATAAACAGTATGGCAGCAGCATAAGTGGTGGGTGGGTGTTACTGTAGGCGTGATAGCCACTTTATTAAAGAAAAATGTACTTACTATGACTGATATGTGGTTGTCACACCTAGCTATCTTAAGGTGAATGCACTTAACCGTACGTCGCTCTGGATAAGAGCGTCTGCTAAATTACTACAATGTCAAATGTGATAGGCAGATATATAGTACCAGTCAAAAGTTTGGACTCACCTACTCATTCCAGGGTTTTTCTTTATTTTTTGCCATTTTCCACATTGTCAAATAATAGTGAAGACATCAAAACTATGAAATAACACATATGGAATCAGTAACCAAAAAAGTGTTATCCAAATCAAAATATATTTCATGTTTGAGATTCTTCAAAGTAGCCACCCTTTGCCTTGATGACAGCTATGTACATTCTTGGCATTCTCTCAACCAGCTTCATGAGATAGTCACCTGGAATGCATTTTAATTAACAGGTGTGCCTTGTTAAAAGTACTTTTGTGGAATTTCTTTCCTTCTTTATGTGTTTGAGCCAGACAGTTGTGTTGTGACATGGTAGGGGTGGTATTAGGGTTGCAAAGTTAGGTAAGTTAAGTGGGTTGGCAGGTTAGATAGGAGAGGGGGAGCTTTGATATTTACTTTCTTTCCTTTGGTTCCATCCAGCCCCTTTTCCCCATATTACCGTGTAGGAAATAAATCCTAGTAACGGTAAATTCTGACTTTTGTCATCATTACTCGCACCTACAGTCCATACCTCTTTCGCTTCACGGAGAGTTGAGTTGCAGCAGGGAGTTGCGTTCCCTCTTTATAGAGGCGTGCGTAACAATCAGAAACTTGCCGGTAAATTTCGGATTTTTGCTTAAATTCATCAAAAAATTTTGCTTATAACAGTGAACCACATAGACATAAGGCAATTCTAGGTTTTCTGGCATATTTTGGTTAAACTATCTCCAATTCAATGGAATTGCAACCCTCTAGATGCACAGTGCATTCTTCCATCACATGTGCAGTGCACTCTCCCATCACATGTACAGCTGATTCTCAAGATCTTGCACACAAATGAGATGCTATTGAGCCCACACTACTACACTGTCTGAGCCATGGATGACATGCTTTCTGGTAAGTTTTTTTATTACAATACTGGGTGGAGTGAATATATTGAATATGACATACATAATGTCTTGTTAACTAGTAAATGGTAGCCTACAGCAAAGTGTGTTTAAATCATTTCTAACTTGCTAACAATTTCTGCTAGTTAGTTTTTGCTACCATGTGGATTTGAGCTTGCTAAATGAGGAGTGTTAATTCACCTGTTTCCATACATGTTTAATTTTAAAACATTTATCTTACAAAGGAGTTGTTTAATCTAACTGCTTAACTATTTATCTGTACATGGAATTGTATTTGTTTTTTTGACATTTTTTTCCCTAATCTTTACAGGAAAATGCAACCGGCACTATCTGACGTGTGGAGACGTTTCACTGCAGCTAATATAGAAGGAAAAGCTGTGTACATTTGCAAATACCATGCCAAATCATGTGAAGAATGCAACAAAGATGCCAAATCATCTGGCCAAGTGCATAAAGTTCCCTCGTTGCTCACACCAATCAACCTCTGACAAAATTCCCTCTGCTTCTATTCGAGGTGAAAATGATGGATCAGACACCTTATCGATAGCAACAGCTCATGGTCCTCCTGGAATCAGACGTTTTTTTTTACTCAATGGAGGTACGTAGTCAGAGAAATGCTGATGAATGTCTTGCTCAAGCTGTGTATGCAACTGGTTCAGCTCTGATGCTCACAGGCAATGTGTATTGGAAGAGATGTCTGAGTGTTCTTTGCCCAGCATACACCCCTCCAACCAGACATGCTTTATCTACTCATTTGCTGGAAGCGGAGTTCAACAGAGTTCAAGTGAAGGTCAAGCAAATCATAGAGAAAGCGGTCTCTATTGCAATCATCTCTGATGGGTGGTCGAATGTTCGTGGGCAAGGAACAATTAACTACATCATCTCCACCCCTCAACTAGTATTCTACAAGAGCACAGACACAAGGGACAACAGACAGGTCGGTCTCTACATTGCAGATGAGATGAAGGCAGTCATCAATGACCTTGGACCACAGAAGGTATTTGTCACTGGTGACAGACAATGCTGCGAACATGAAGGCTGCTTGGTCTAAAGTGGAGGAGTCCTACCCTCACATCACACCCATTGGCTGTTCTGCTCATGCATTGAATCTGCTCCTCAAGGACATCATGGCACTGAAAACAAAGGATACAATCTACAAGAGAGCCAAGGAAATGGTTAGGTATGTGAAGGGTCATCAAGTTATAGCAGCAATCTACTTCACCAAGCAAAGTGAGAAGAATAAGAGCACCACATAGAAGCTGTTCAGCAACACCCGTTGGGTGCCAATATGGACAGCCCCATCAAGAGAATCCTCCTGGATGATGCATTTTGGGAGAGAGTGGCAAGCAGCCTGAAACTCCTGAAACCTATAGCAGTAGCGATTGCACGGATTGAGGGAGACAATGCCATCTTGTCTGATGTTCAGACTCTGCTTGCAGATGTAGGAGAAGAAATCCGTCCTGCCCTGCTCACTTCACTGTTGCTCCAAGCAGAGGAAACTGCAGTTCTGAAATACATCAAAAAGCATTAAGACTTCTGCCTGAAGCCCATACACACCGCAGCGTACATGTTGAACCCCAAGTATGCTGGCAAGAGCATCATGTCTGGTGCAGAGATCAAAAAAGCCTATGGTGTCATCACTACCATGTCTCGCCACCTTGGCCTGGATGAGGGCAAGGTTCTTGGCAGTCTGGCAAAGTACACTTCCAAGCAAGGGCTTTGGGATGGAGATGCAATATGGCAGTCGTGCCAAAATATCTCATCAGCCACCTGGTGGAAGGGACTTTGTGGATCTGTGGCTCTTTCCCCTGTTTCCTCCATCATCCTCCAAATCCCACCAACATCAGCCGCCTCAGAGCGCAACTGGTCCTTGTTTGGGAACACACACACCAAAGCACACAACAGGCCGACCAATACAAGGGTTGGAAAATTGGTGGACATCCGGGCAAATTTGATGCTTTTTGAGCCTGACAACAAGCCATCCTCAACAAGGTTGGAAAGTGACAGTGAAGATGAGGCCTCAGAGTCTGATGTTCAAGAGGTGTACATTGAGGAGGTCCAGAGAGAAGACATGGAAGCCTGAGAGGAAGACAACCAAAGCTTTAGTTTCTAGACTATCATTTTATAGATGTATGTTGAAAATGTTTTTGGGAGATGTGATGGATCATTGGGGATCAATATTCCCTTTCTTTTGTTGTTCAGTGAAATCATCCCATGTGAACTCATTTAATAAAAGTTCAATTCGTAACTTTAAAAAAGAAACGTATTTTATTTCTATTGGATGGATTTAATCATTTGCAATTATGTCTACGTATGATAACGTAAAAGGTTTGTTTGTCTTCATCTGATGTAGTAAATATATCCAATGCAAAAAATATCTACATTTAAATGGTATTAATATTAATTTGCATATATTTCTGTTAATTCTCATATATTCCCGTTAATTTCCACAGAAAGTTTCCTCCTCTGAAAATTCCCCAAAATCTGCAACGCTAGATGGTATTCAAAAGACTAAGTCCATATTATGTCAAGAACAGCTCAAATAAATAATGAGAAATGACAGTCCATCATTGCTTTAATACATGAAGGCCCGTCAATTTGAACTTTGAAAGTTTCTTCAAGTGCAGTCGCAAAAATCATCAAGCGCTATGATGAAACTGGCTCTCATTAAGACCGCCACATGAAAGGAAGACTCAGAGTTACCTCTGCTGCAGAGGTTAAGTTTGTTATAGTTACCAGCCTCAAAAATTGCATCCCAAATAAATGTTTCACAGAGTTCAAGTAACAAACACATCTCAACATCAACTGTTCAGAGGAGACTGCGTGAATCAGTCCTTCATGGTCGAATTGCTTTAAAGAAACCACTACTAAAGGACACCAATAAGAAGAAGAGACTTGCTTGGGCCAAGAAACACAAGCAATAGACATTAGACCAGGGGAAATCTGTCCTTTGGTCTGATGAGTACAAATGTGACATTTTTGGTTCTAACTGCCATGTAGTGAAGGAAAAGCAGCCAACAAGTGCTCAGCATATGTGGGAACTCCTTCAATACTGTTGGAAAAGCATTCCAGGTGAAGCTGGTTGAGAGAAGGCCAAGAGTGTGCAAAGCTGTCATCAAGGCAAAGGGTAGCTACTTTGAAGAATCTAAAATCTAAAACATTTTGATTTGTTTAACACTTTTTTTGTTTACTACATGATTCCATGTGTAGAATAATGCGTAGGTGTGTCTAAACTTTTGACTGGTACTGTACATGTAAACAGGGCTGAAAAATTACTGGTAGTAGGAATATATAAATGCTTATGGTAATATACTAATGGTAACATATACATGTAAACAGGAGTATTACTGACCAGTAGCAGGATAAATAGATGGATACTAATGGTAATGATAATCAGTATTCAATGAACAGCACCATAGTGGTAGTAATGCATCTAGCAGCAGCTTAGGTGTGAAGGGGAGCAGTAGTTGTTAGCCATTTAACAGTCTTATGGCCAGGGGTTATGAGCTGTTTAGGAGTCTGTTGCTCAGAGCCTTTATGCACCAGTACTGCCTGCCAGACCGGAGCATGGAGAACAGTCCATGCCTTGGGTGGCTGTAGTCTTTGGCAATATTTCAGGCCTTTCTCAGACACCACCTAGCATTTACGTCCTGGATGGCTGGGAGCTCACCCCCAGTGATACGCTGGGCTGTCCTCACCACCCTTTGTAGTGCCTTCCGGTCGAGGGCGGTGCAGTTGCCATAACAGACAGTGGTACAACGGGTCAGGATGCTCTTGATGGTGCAGCTGTAAAGTTCTTAAGGATCTGAGGGGCCATGCCAAATCATTTCAGCCTCCTTCTTCACAACTGTGCTGGTGTGAAAGTGCCACGTTAAATCCTCAGTGATGTGGACACTGAGGAACTTGAAGCTTTCGACCCTCCACTGCAGCCCCATCGATGTGGAGGGGGGTGTGCATCCGCCCCCGTTTCCTGTAGTCCACAATCAGCTACTTGGTCTTACTGACGTTGAGGGTGAGATTGTGCTCCTGGCACCACACTGCCAGGTCTCTGACCTCCTCCCTGTAGGCTGTCTCATCGCCATTGGTGATCAGGCCTACCACCGTCGTGTCGTCAGCAAACTTGATGATGGAGTTGGAGTCGTGCGTGGCCACACAGTCTTGGGTGAAAAGGGAGTACAGCACACAGCCCTAGGAGGGCCCCATGTTGCGGGTCAGCGTGGCGGAGTTGTTGTTGCCTACTCTTACCACCTGGGGTCGGCCAGTCAGGGAGTCCAGGATCCAGAGGGAGGTGTTCAGTCGCAGGATCCCGAGCTTAGTGACGAGCTTGGAGGGCACTATGATGTTGACATTGACCTCCTACCCAGGGACTGGTGACCTCAGAGAGACTAGGATAGAGAGGAGGAGTGAATGGAGATGGAGAAAGGGATGACAGAGAGAGAGAGAGAAATCAAGAGAAAGAAGGGTAAAATAAAGAAGGGGATGAGAGAGGTAAAAGAGTAGATAGTCTGGCAAAATGGAGTTACAAACAGAATGATATAACTGCAGACGTGCCGTAGGGTATGCCCTCCATATATCTTAGTCTGACCTCTTTAAACACACACACACACACACAGGCTAGACTGAAATTAAATCTGGTGAAGGGTAAGGCAAGGAGCTGAGGCACAGACTTGTTTTTGTCTTCCGACAGAGCGGGCAATGCGCTAACCTACTTTATCCGCCTTAGTGGCATTATCCTGAAAGCAATATCAGGTTGAGCGTTTATTGTCTAGGAGTATGTGTGTGTGTGTGTGTGTGTGCGCGGGTGTGTGCATGCGTGGTTATGGGTGTGGTGGGGCTCCATTTTACCATGTTATAAATGTTGTATAGGGCATAGTCTGATTTAGGCACGCCGTCTGTCTGGCAGTCAGTGACCATAGAGAAAGACATCTGGAGATTGTGACCTGAGAGAGCAACGTCTGCCCCTATTGTACATTAGTTTACTGTTTACACTTCATTAACCCTCGATTCACCACCTAAATCCCCATATAAATGTTTACATGTGTACCAGCTTTGATATAGTTGGGTTAGGTGGCTATGTGGAAAGGCGATATACGTAAGACTCCTCCCACCTCTAATACGCTCTACTCTTCCTCTGAACTTGCTGTCTCACCTCTTAAGGCAAAGGGCTTATTGTTTTAAGTATTTTAAAAGCCATACTGGGGTTATATATGTCAGTATATAGCTTACTGCATCTATTATCCATGACCACCATATGGTCTAAAGGCCTTGTTGGGGCTTCCAGCTCCCGGACACTAGACCACTGTGACCAAAGCTCTGTCAGCTGATCCGGGAAAGAGCCTCCATTATGGGGAAGCTAACCAAATGGAGCCAGAGGCTAATGGTTAATGTTAGCGTATAGCATCCTCCCTCTGAGGTGATGTCTAGGGTAAGCGCTAGCAGCATTAACGTCCCGACCCCCTACCGCAGTGGTGTTTTGTTTAGAGTGTCTTAGGCTGTTTGAGACCACACTGGTCTGGAATGGAGGATGTTTGTAAATGCAATATTAGCTCAGAAATTGTGCAATGAGTCTGGTGTGGCAATTAAGTCTGGCAACCCAACTGATTGGCAAACGTACTGCAAATTAAGAAATCATGTGACTAAACACATAAATAAAATAAATAAAAACTACTCTATGAAACAAAGATAAATTATATAAAGAATGATAGTAAAAAGCTTTGGGGCACCTTAAATGAAATTTTGGGAAAAAAAGCCAACTTGGCTCATTCATTCATTGAATCAGATGGCTTATTCATCACAAAGCCCACTGATATTGCAAACTGCTTTAATTACTTTTTCATTGGCAAGATAAGCAAACTTAGGGATGACATGCCAGCAATGAACGCTGACACTACACATCCAAGTATATCGGACCAAATTATGAAAGACAAGAATTGTACTTGTGAATTACGTAAAGTCAGTGTGGAAGAGGTGAAATAATTGTTGTCTATCAACAATGACAAGCCACGGGGGTCTGACAATCTGGATGGAAAATTACTGAGGATAATAGCAGATGATATTGCCACTCCTATTTGCCACATCTTCAATCCAAGCCTACTAGAGAGCATGTGCCCTCAGGCCTGGAGGGAAGCTAAAGTCATTCCGTTACCCAAGAATAGTAAAGCTCCCTTTACTGGCTCAAATAGCTGACCAATCAGCTTTTAACAACCCTTAGTAAACTTCTGGGAAAAATTGTGTTTGACCAGATACAATGCTGTTTTACAGTAAACAAATTGACGACAGAATTTCAGCTCGCTTATAGAGAAGGACACTCAACAAGCACAGCACTTACACAAATGACTGATGATTGGCTGAGAGAAGTTGATGATCAAATTATTGTGGGGGCTGTCTTGTTAGACTTCAGTGCAGCTTTTGACATTATTGATCATAGTCTGCTGCTGGAAAAAGGTATGTGTTATGGCTTTACACTCCCTGCTATAATGTGGATAAAGAGTTACTTGTCATAGAGGGTGTTCTTTAATGGAAGCCTATCCAATATAATCCAGTTAGAATCAGGAATTCCCCAGGGTAGCTGTTTAGGCCCTTTGCTTTTTTAGTATTTTTACTAACGACATGCCACTAACTTTGAGTAATGCCAGAGTGTCTATGTATGCAGATGACTCAACACTATACACGTCCGCTACTACAGCGACCGAAATGACTACAACACTCAACAAGAGCTGCAGTTAGTTTCAGAGTGGATGGCAAGGAATAAGTTAGCCCTAAATATTTATAAAACTAAAACCATTGTATTTGGAACAAAACACTCACTAAACCTCAACTAAATCTTGTAATAGATCATGTGGAAATAGAGCAAGTTGAGATGACTAAACTGCTTGGAGTAACCCTAGATTGTAAACTGTCATGGTCAAAACATATTGATGCCGTAGTAGCTAAGATGGGGAGAAGTCTGTCTATAATAAAGCGATGCTCTGCCTTCTTAACAACACTATCAACAAGGCAGGTCCTACAGGCCCTAGTTTTGTCGCACCTTGACTACTGTTCAGTCGTGTGGTCAAGTGCCACAAAAAAAGGACTTACGAAAATTTTAATTGGCTCAGAACAGGGCAGCATGGCTGGCCCTTGGATGTACACAGAGAGGTAATATGAATAATATACATGTAGTGAGGAAGTCAATCTCTCCATTTTCAGCCAGGAGATATTGACTTCATCACTACTTTTATTTATGAGAGGTATTGACATGTTGTATGCACCGAGCTGTCTGTCTAAACTACTGTGACACAGCTCGGACACCCATGCATAGCCCACAACACATGCCACAAGAGGTCTCTTCACAGTCCCTAAGTCCAGAACAGACTATGGGAGGCACACAGTACTACATAGAGCCATGACTACATGGAACTCTATTCAACATCAAGTAACTGACGCAAGCAGAAAAATTTGATTTGAAAAAAACAGATAAAAAAACACCATATGGAACAGCGGGGACTGTGAAGCACAAGCATTGACACAGACACAAGCACACACACACACACAAGCACACACACACACACACGCACACACACACACACACACACACACACACTATACATACACATGGATTTAGTACTGTAGATATGTGGTAGTGGTGGAGTAAGGGCCTGAGGGCACACGGTGTGTTGTGAAATCTGTGAATGTATTGTAATGTTTTTAAAATTGTATAAACTGCCTTAATTTTGCTGGACCCCAGGAAGAGTAGCTGCTGATTTGGCAGCAGCTAATAGGAATCCATAATAAATACAAATACAAATTGGTTCTCTCCAGTGGAGGCTCCTCAGATGAGGAAGGGGAGGACCATCCTCAGTGAATTTCATAAAAATCTAGAGTGAAACATAAAAAAAGTGATACTTTTTTAGATATAACTATACAGCTAGAGACACCAGTTAGACCTCTCACTCACTCATATCGTTCACCTACTCCAAAACATCAATGAATATTCTTATTGTGTTACTGAATGTATCCGGAGCATTTTCAGATTTTGTTATTAACAATGCTGTGTAAAGTACAGTAAATGTAAAATGCACATAAAATCAACTGTAATGTTTGGATTCAGTCTTGTCAGGTGAACTGTGTCTTCACCTTTGGTCTGATCATTTCTCCAAAAGTGTTCTCTCTCAATTGCTTCCATGGTCATGCTTTTTATAGTTCTTCTGTTAGAAACATTTCAATTTGGCCCTGTCCATGTAGACCAATTTCCACGAGTGTAACGGGTTAAGGAGACGGATTTGGATAAGGCCGGTGTAGGCCGTCATTGTAAATAAGAATTAGTTCTTAACTGACTTCCCTAGTTAAATAAAGGTTCATTATAAAAATCAAGGCCCTGGGACAGACTAGTGTCCTGTACAAGGAGTGTTAGGCTAGTTCTTGTACATCAAGATGCAAAAAAAAGAGATAGGCTTCTGCCCTGAGGCCTGTTAAGCACAGCCGAGAGCTGCCGAGTGACCCGAGCCTACCAGATGAGCTAAATAACTTCTATGCTTGCGTCGAGGCAAGTAACACTGAAACATGCATGAGAGCATCAGCTGTTCCGGATGACTGTGTGATCATGATCTCCTCAGCCGATGTGAGTAAGACCTTTAAACAGGTCAACATTCAGACGGATTACCAGGACGTGTACTCCGAGCATGCGCTGACCAACTGGCAGGTGTCTTCACTGACATTTTCAACCTGTCCCTGACTGAGTCTGTAATACCAACATGTTTCAAGCACCATAGTCCCTGTGCCCAAGAACACTAAGGTAACCTGCCTAAATGACTACAGACCCGTAGCACTCACGTCTGTAGCCAAGAAATGCTTTGAAAGGCTGTTCATGGCTCACATCAACACCATTATCCCCGAAATTTGCATACCGCCCCAACAGATCCACAGATGATGCAATCTCTATTGCACTCCACACTGCCCTTTCACACCTGAACAAAAGGAACACCTATGGGAGAATGCTATTCATTGACTACAGCTCAGAGTTCAACACCATAGCTCATCACTAAACTAGGGACCCTGGGATTAAACATCTCCCTCTGCAACTGATCCTGGACTTCCTGACGGGCTGCCCCCAGGTGGTAAGGGTAGGTAACAAAACATCCGCCACACTGATCCTCAACACGGGGCCCCTAAGTGGTGCGTGCTCAGTTCCCTCCTGTACTCCCTGTTCACTCATGACTGCACGGCCAGGCACAACTCCAACACCATCATTAAGTTTGCTGATGACACGTAGGCCTGATCACAGACAACAATGAGATAGCCTAAAGGGAGGAGGTCAGAGACCTGACCGTTTGGTGCAAGAACAACAACCTCTCCCTCAACGTTGTCAATACAAAGCAGATGGATGATTGTGGACTACAGGAAAAGGAGGACCGAGAACGCCCCCCATTCTCATCGACAGGGCTGTTGTAGAGCAGGTTGAGAATTTCAAGTTCCTTGGCGTCCACATCAACAAACTGACATGGTCCAAGCACACCAAGACTGTTGTGAAGAGGGCACGACAAAACCTATTCCCCCTCAGGAGACTGAAAATATTTGGCATGGGTCCTCAGATCCTCAAAAGGTTTTACAGCTGCACCATCACTGCCTGGTATGGCAACTGCTCGGCCTCCGACCTCAAGGCACTACAGAGGGTAGTGCGTACAGCCCAGTACATCACTGGGGCCAAGCTTCCTGCCATCCAGGACCTCTATACCAGGCGGTGTCAGAGGAAGGCCCTAAAAATTGTCAAAGACTCCAGCCACCCTTGTCATAGGCTGTTCTCTCTGCTACCGCACGGCAAGCGGTACCGGCGAGAGGCTTCTAAACAGCTTCTACCCCCAAGCCATAAGACTCCTGAACATCTAATCAAATGGCTACTCAGACTATTTGCATTTCCCCCCCCCCCTACACTGCTCTATTATTATCTATGCATGGTCACTTTAAAAACTCTACCTACATATACAGATTACCTCAATTACCTCGACACCGGTGCCCCCGCACATTGAATCTGCACCGGTACCCCCTGTATATAGCCATTTTATATATATACCATTTTATATGCTTCTACTCTTGTACCCCTCTGATAGTGCTAGTGATGCTAACTATTGGGTCGTGGTTTTGATCCACATGATTTAAAGTGCACTGGACTGGGCTAGCGAGCTAGCATAGCTAACGGCTAATGTCCCCCTCTCTACTGCAACCACTCTTGATTACGCTAGCAGGGCATTACCATTGAGGGAGTGGTGGATGGAAAAGTAAAAGGGAGGGAGGGAGTCAGTAAAAATGGATGATTTGTGCTCGTCGTGCGCCCAAAAACTCAGACCGGCCGATTGTTTTAAAAACCAAGAGGGGGGCCATTGATGTTTCCAAGACTGTTTGTTGTTCAGAACAAAGACAAGTAGATTTGTTGTTGGTGTGTTGGTTTAGTTCAGTAATGGGTTAGGGGGCACAGTGCTTGTTAGCAGAGCAGAGGCAGGCAGGCAGGCAGCCTTAGTTGTGCATTTTGATTGTTATTCCTAGAATCCACAGGAGGCTGCAGAGGGGAGGATGGAAACCATGTGTTTGATGTATTTGATACCATTCCACTCATTCCGCTCCAGTCATTACCACGAGCCCAACCTCCCGTGCTTGAATCTGTCTATCTATGTGTGTTCAGGTGTGTGTGGTTGTGCGAGTCTGTGCCTGTGCCTGCTGTGCGAGTCCCTGTTTGTGTGTGCGTAGAAGCCCAATTGTGTGTCTGAATGAACGTCCTTTGTCTCGGTGAGGCCTTGTGCGCTGACATGAGAAGAAACAGCCATTCATGGCTGCAATTAGGTGCTGGGGATAAACTAACAAGCTAACAAACACCGCATCAACTTTGTTTTCAGGAATATAATAATTGCTCCTCCCTTCTAGCAAAGGGCCTCTGGCTGGCTCCCTGAAACCCTAGCAAAAGGAAGGCCTTCAGTCTCCAACAATGTCTCTCTCGCACGCACACATGCGCGTTCACACACACAGAAACACACACAGACTGAACCAAACCCCTCTGTCAGTTTCCAAACACTCTCTGTGAAAGGCAATGCTAGCTAGTAGATAACGCTATAGGTAATTCCTCAAACATTTCATTTAACGTTTGCTCTATGTACAATTAACATTGCGGCATTAATTAAAGGGGCGACCACATCTTGCTCCGGCACCGGCCCGCTCGATGTAGCGTGTTTCGCCGTGATGACCTGATTGTATGTCTGCCTCAGGCTCCTGTAGAAAGGGCTAACGTGACTTGGCTAACTTGTAGAGAGAGGGGGAGAGAGAATGAAAGAGAGAGGGAGACGAGGTATTATAAATGATATAAATCAATAAAAAATTAGGGTGTATTTCACACATTTGGAGTCAGGCTAGTGTCTCGAAGGGAAAGGAGGAAAAAATTGTAGCAGAGGGAGTGGTAAAAGTCACTCTCTGTTGGAGTTGGAGTTGACGTTGTCCTCCCGAGCTTCTTGTTTTGGAGCGGACTCCCGACACATGACTTATTTATCAGCCTCATCTGCCAGCCTGCCACGCGGATTCCTACACAGACTCGCACTGCATCATTACGGCCGATGCATTATTTACGGCACACGCAGCACACTGTTCTGGCAGGTGTTTAGACGGCTCCCACATGCCAGCAGACGGAGAACACAACCCAAAAACACCCCAGAGAAGGAGAGGAAAGTTAACAAACACACCTCACTGTCACTCTAGACTTCCTCCGTAATAATGGAATGGAATTTGGAAGGGTGCTGGCTCATGAATATGCCTAATCGTCTCCATACCTTCCAGGCCTAGGGAAGTTGACACTATTTCCGTCTCGTCAAGGTGGCCCTCAATCCAGAGGTGGAAATGAAAACATATAGGTTTGTGTGCGCACAGAGGTCCATGTGGGGGTGGTGTGTGTGTGGGTGTCTGTGTGTGTGTGTGTGGGGCGGAGGTTAAATGGAAAGAAACCAAACTTCTTTATGGGTTATATTAGCCACAAGTGGGTATGGCTGAATTTGTCATCAGTGAGGTAGATGAAACATCTTTTTTTTATTTTTTTTAATGTTTTTTTATGTGCACTTCCACCTAGGCATGCATGGTTACCTATATACTTCCGTTTGTGTGTGTGTGTGTGTGTGTGTGCGCATCTGAGTGTGAGGAGGGTTTCCCCCCCCCCTGTGTTTTGGTCCATTGACAGTGTGAGCCATTAGGTGTTATTGACGTCAGGCACGTTTGAGCTCAAAGATAAGGTGGCCTAATCACATCCAGGTGTTTTGTGTGTGCAGGGGAGAACAGGACAGGGTGGGGGGTGGTCAGAGTATTCTGCAAACTGAAATGTTCAGAACGTTGTGGATGGAAATGTAAGGAGTAGAGCTGACATGATTCCCTGTCCTACATAACATCGTGTCGCTTCTAAACAACACTTTTTTTGTATTATTATTTGTTGTATTTTACCCCTTTTTTCTCCCACAATTTCGTGATATCCAATTACGATCTTGACTCGTCTCTGCAACTCCCCAACAGGCTCGGGAGAGGTGAAGGTCGAGTCATGCGTCCTCCGAAACATGACCCGTGCTTCTTTAAAAAATATATATTTTTTAAATGTTTACCTATTTTTTCGCCTCCTAATTTCGTGGTATCCAATTGGTAGTAGTTAGTCTTGTCTCATCGCTGCAACTCCCAGAGTACGGATTTCGTGAGAGGCGAAGGTTGAGAGCCATGCGTCCTCCGAAACACAACCCAACCTAGCCGCACTGCTTCTTGACACAACGCACATCCAACCCGGAAGCCAGCCGCACCAATGTGTCGGAGGAAACACCGTACACCTGGTGACCTGGTCAGCGTGCACTGCGCCCGGCCCGCCACGACCAAACCCTCCCTAACCCGGACGACGCTGGGACAATTGTGCGTCGCCCCATGGACCTCCCGGTTGCGACCGGCTGCGACAGGGCCTGGGCTCGAACCCAGAATCTCTGGTGGCACAGCTAGCACTGCGATGCAGTGCCTTAGACTACTGTGCCACCCAGGAGGCCCAAACCGCGCTTCTTAACACCCTCCCGCTTAACCCGGAAGCCAGCTGCACCATTGTGTCGGAGGAAACACCGTTCAAGTGACGACCAAAGTCAGCCTGCAGGATCCCAGCCCACCACATGGAGTCGCTAGAGTGCGATGAGCCAAGTAAAGCCCCCCAGGCCAAACCCTCCACTAACCCGGATGATGCTGGGCCAATTATGCGTTGCCCTATGGGACTCCCGGTCACAGCCGGTTGTGACACAGCCTGGGAATGAACATGGGTCTGTAGTGACTCCTCAAGCACTGCGATGCAGTGCTTTGGACTCCTGTGCCACTCTGAAGGCCCTTACACAAAACCTTTCTACCCGAAAGGACCTCGGAACTTCTATCCAGTCAACCAGAGGAGGAACGCTGTCCAACTATAGGTTTGTATTTCTTGGTGGGCCAGTATTCACAAAGCGTCTCAGAATAGGAAAGTTGAACTAGGATCAGTTTAGCCTTTTAGATCATAGTTAATAGGATTATACGGACAGGGAGGACCTGATCCTAGCTCAGCAGGCCTACTCTGAAATGCCTTGTGAATACGGGCCCTGGGTTGAGACATATCCTGCTGATAATAATATGTAAAGGCTGCTATTGATACGTTTAGTGCATTGATCACAGAGAGGTACATGCTACATTGATCTTCTCAGTGGAACAGTGTGTCCAATGTCTCCCCGTTACCTCTCACAGACACACGGTACATACTCACGCTCACGATGCACACACACGGCCGCATAATCATATGGGAAAGCATGTATATGACTGACTAATCTTGTGTGTGTGTGTGTGTGCAGTGCATGGACATTAAGCGCGTGTGTGCATGTACAGTATGTGTGTACTTGCGTGTGTATGCATGCATAGGTGCGCACATATGCATATGTATATTTCAATGAGCTATAGCAGTAGACAGGGTACTCTTCAAAGTCATATCCACATTACAGTTACCAGAGAGAGATCGAGTAGAGGAGGCCATTAGGCAACGCAATGTACAGCCAGAGATGTTGATGGCATTAGCAACAGCTGGCTGTTGACTGTGAAGAGACATGCATGAATGGGAAAGCAAACCAGATGCTGCCCAGAGGAAAGGTTTTGGCAAATGTTTCTCTTCTCTCCGATCTATCCGTCAGCTAGTCCAGCGAATGAACTCATGCTATAGAGGGATGGAGAGAGATCCCAAGGGGGGGAAAGGGAGAATGCGAGAGGGGGGTGATTGTACCGTTGAGGGATACACTCTTCGAAAAAGGGTTCCAAAAGTGTTCTTCAGCTGTCCCCATAGGAGAACCAATTTTGCTTCCAGGAAAAGGGTTCTTCAAAGGGTTATGCTATGGGGACGGCCAAAGAACCCTTTTAGGTTCTAGATAGCAAAACATTTTCTAAGAGTGTAGATGAAAGTGAGAACTTGAGATGGGTAGGAGAGAGAGATCAAGTAAGATAGATGTAGGGAGACAGAAGGGATAGATAGAGAAAGAGGCTGTTAGAGGGAAGGGATCGAAAAGGAAAAAGATAGTGATGTAGAGAGGGAATTGATAGATGGATAGAGAATTAGAGATGGCGAGAGAAATGAGGCAATCTAATTGTGGCGTCTGGCAGCGCCACCCCGCCACAGTGACTTGCTAATCTGTAAATCTTCTCTCGAGCACTTTCCCTGTAGACCGGAGCCTGCTGCGCACTGACTGGCCATATAGCAGTCTGGAATCACACCCAACCCATGTGGACTTAATGAGGGAGGGAGAGAGAGGGGGGGGGGGGGGGGGGGGGGAGAGAGAGAGGGGAGGGAGAGAGGGAGAGAGATGGGGGGGGGGGAGAGGGAGAGGGGAGGGAGATTGGGAAGAGAGGGAAGAAAACAAAAAGGAAAGGTACGGAGATGGAGGGATATGAGAGGGATGATGAAGGGATGGAGAACAGGTGAAATGGAAAAGGAGAGCATTTCGATGGCGGTATCCGAGCAGACATGCGCGAGATAGGGAGGAATGATGGAGGACAAGAAGACTGACAAAAGAGGTATAGGAAAAGAGGTAGACATGAACAGAAGTACAGAGAGGGACGCTGAGGGAAAAATGACAAGACAGCGAGTGAGGGATGAAAAGGGTGTGAAGTGGGGGATTAAGAATGATCCGGAGAGTACAAAAGAACAACATAGAAGTAAATGGGTGAAAAAGAAGAGGGGGAAAGGAGGGAGAGAGTGACAGATGTAGAGAGAGTTAAAATATGGAAAGGAGAGAGTTAGCGAGAGAGAAAGAAAAGAATGAGGAAGATGGATATAGACAGTGAGAAGCAGAGTTCCTCACAGTAAGTCTGTCCCTTCTGTAAAAATCAGCCTTTTCAAGGAGTGAGGGAGGGAGAGGGGGAGAGAGGCGCACAAACACTCAGCATGCCTAAAACTGCCCTCTGATGTCACCAGCCCCTGGAGAGAGGGAGAGAGAGGGGAGGGGACCAGTGAGATGACTGAACGAGCAAGAGACACAGCCAGAGGGCGAGAGCAAACGGAGCGGAGTGAGAGAAGGAGAGCGACAGAGAGAGAAAACAGAGAGGTGGCGACTGAGAGCACTGTACCGGCGTCTGCTGTGGACTTGAGGCTGTGTTTTACGGCGTGTGGTGTGTCAGTGGTGAAGAGTTTAGCTCTGGTTCAGTGAGGCTGATCTAGCGATCGCGTTGGCCACACACCATCTGGACAGCACAACTGATGGGTGAGAGGAGCTCTGCGCTGTACAGTGTGTACCCAGTCCTCTGTGTGTGTGTGTGTGCTTGTCTGTTCGGGGTTGTCTGTGGCTGTTGGTGTGTGTGTGTGGGGACAGGCTGAGTAGACTGTGTGTTTGTTGAATGGTGGTGATGTGTTATCGCACGCTCTGCTCTGCAGCCTTGAGCACTCAATGGAGCAGATGGCTGTGGCCACTACCTACTACTGCGCGCCGTGGATGTGTGGGCCTGTGTGTTCTTGTGAGAGAGCAAGTGTGTGTATCTTACCATATGCAGTTCATTGATTTTCTCATTTTTTTGTGTCTATTTGTGTTAGCGTAACTTCTTAATATTTTGGGGGAAATTATGCGTGTCACGTAATCTTGAAATTGTGTACCGCGTGGACTGGGAAGTGTTTAGTGTGTAGTGTTGGTGTCTTGTGTTTTTGTGAATGCTCCTGTGTGTCGCATAAATTGTGTGTGTGTGTGTGTTCCACTTCACTGTGTCCTGGCGCAGAGTGTCTGCCCTGCACCACATGGCGAGAGGGCGAGAGAAGGGGAGGGAGAGACGGGGAGACGGGGAGCGAAAGAAAAGGGACAGGGAGAGAGAAGCAGAGCAGCGTGTGAAACACACAGATGGAGAGAAACTAAATGGAGAGAAGAAAATGAGACAGGGAAGGCAGGAATAGAGGAAGGATGATATTGAGGCTTTGGCTGAAAGAGGAGTGCAACACGACTTTTCCCTTGGCATTACGCTGTCGTCTGATGTTTTAAAAGCCTTACATTGATTTATTTGACCTATGACTCTAAACTGTCTGTTAGCTGACTGGCAGATGGAGTGGGGTTGAGTGTGAGTTCGGTTGGATTCAGGTTGTGGTTGAGTGAGATTAGGTGGAGTGTAGTGCCTCATGTAAAATCAGTGATACGTTACAGTAATATGGAGCCTAAGGGCTGAGTCGGGTATGTTTGACTGTGGGTTTATCCACTGTGTGTGGAACCTCTGTGATCACTGTGTTTGCATACCGTGCATACAGGTAGAGGTGGGCAGGAGAGAGAGAGGATAGGAGAAGAAGAGGTAGAGGGGTGTAAAGACGGGAGGGAAGGGAGATGGCTTGAGAAAGGAGCGAGTGGGAGTGGGAGGTGGGAGAGAGTAGGAGAGAGAGGTAGTGGGAGGTGGGAGAGAGTAGGAGAGAGAGGAGGTGGGAGAGAGAGGAGAGAGAGAGAGGTAGTGGGAGGTGGGAGAGAGTAGGAGAGAGAGAGGCAGCATACACTCTTGGACAAATGTAACATGTACGCACGAGAAGGACACACGACTCTCAGCCACCTACCCCTTCACCAACCATGTGCTCTCTGACCGTAACCACAAACACGCCACCACAAACGCAACCCACTGGACTTAACGGCAAAAAACGATTGGTCCGTCCACCTACTGTACTCCCCTCTTTCCCCTCCAGCCAACCAGTTGCCTCGCTCCAGGGGTCTTCAGGGAACCTCTTTCCCCTCTAAAGCATCTGTGTGGGTCCTTGGCTCCGTGATATAATGGCGATCCTTAATCCCTACCGTGGGGGGATACCAGTCCAGTAGCTTCTGTGGTTTAACCTGCGATAGAAATATATCCCATTTCTATGATCTTTCCCATGATCCTTCATGTGTTTGTTGATTGAGGCCACTTGGAGTAGGTGGAGCTTGCCCCCTAGACTCTTCTGATCTAAGGTCAGTTTTGTGTCACTGTTTCTTCACATAGTCTCCCAGCACAGTTTAATGTGGTACCGTCCTCTGTAGTACACCCAATAGTGCTTCCACGCAAACATACACACACACAGGACAGGGATGCTTATTTGTGAGGGTGTTTGTGTGCGTCTACATTTGATTATATATGTATTTGTATATTTGGATTGGTTACAGGACACTGATATAAGCAACAGAACACTGATACACTGCTAAGAATGAAACAAACAACACACATATTTGTGTTTAGTGTGTTTAGTGTGTTTGTGTGTTTGTGTGCGTGTCCCCTCACAGTCCACACCGTTCCACGAGGTGTCGTTTTTTTTAAAGGTCATTTTTGCGGTTTGCTTGAGTTATTGGAAATGGAAAGAAGTTCCTTGCCGATCAAGGCTCTGTATAATACTGTGCGTTGACGTGAATCCGTTTTGGACTTGGGGATTGTGAAGAGACCACTGGTGGAATGTCTTGTGGGGTACGGGCGTCTGAGCTGAACGGCATCAAACAATCTGAAATGTTGATCACAGTAATATCACAGAGTCAACCAGGACTATCATGCATGTTGTTGTTACAGTAGCTGTGTGTGTGCAGTTAAGGGCTTACCGCTCTGTTTTGAGCCAGCTGCAACTTTGCTAGGTCTTTCTTTTTTGCACTTGACAAAACCAGAGCCTGAACAACTAGTTGATTTCTTTTTTCTGCCTTTTTTCTCTTGATTTTTGGGGTCAAAAACGCAGAACGTCTTTTTAGAACAGACATACCGCTCCCCATGTTCACAACAACTTTGTTGATATGGCTTGACCACGATAATTGACCGTCCAATGTTATACCCAGGAGTTCAGCTTCCTCGTCACACTCTTTATGCACCGCTCCAGTTGAGCTTTATGTCTTAAATAATGTTCTGAACCAAATACAATGCTTTTGGTTTTTAGATGGATTTAAGATAAGTTTATTATTAATTACCCATTCTGGTACTGACTGTAACTCCTTATTTAAAATGTCAGCGATATGTCTGTGTGCCTGCTCAGATATGTCTGTGTGCCTGCTCAGATATGTCTGTGTGCCTGCTCAGATATGTCTGTGTGCCTGCTCAGATATGTCTGTGTGCCTGCTCAGATATGTCTGTGTGCCTGCTCCGATATGTCTGTGTGCCTGCTCAGATGTGTAAGTGTGCCTGCTCAGATGTGTCTGTGTGCCTGCTCAGATGTGTCTGTGTGCCTGCTCAGATGTGTCTGTGTGCCTGCTCAGATGTGTCTGTGTGCCTGCTCAGATGTGTCTGTGTGCCTGCTCAGATGTGTCTGTGTGCCTGCTCAGATGTGTCTGTGTGCCTGCTCAGATGTGTCTGTGTGCCTGCTCAGATGTGTCTGTGTGCCTGCTCAGATGTGTCTGTGTGCCTGCTCAGATGTGTCTGTGTGCCTGCTCAGATGTGTCTGTGTGCTTGTTCAGATATGTCTGTGTGTCTGTGTGCCTTCTCAGATGTGTCTGTGTGCCTGCTCAGATGTGTCTGTGTGCCTGCTCAGATGTGTCTGTGTGCCTGCTCAGATGTGTCTGTGTGCCTGCTCAGATGTGTCTGTGTGCCTGCTCAGATGTGTCTGTGTGCCTGCTCAGATGTGTCTGTGTGCCTGCTCAGATGTGTCTGTGTGCCTGCTCAGATGTGTCTGTGTGCCTGCTCAGATGTGTCTGTGTGCCTGCTCAGATGTGTCTGTGTGCCTGCTCAGATGTGTCTGTGTGCCTGCTCAGATGTGTCTGTGTGCCTGCTCAGATATGTCTGTGTGCCTGCTCAGATGTGTCTGTGTGCTTGTTCAGATATGTCTGTGTGTCTGTGTGCCTTCTCAGATGTGTCTGTGTGCCTGCTCAGATGTGTCTGTGTGCTTGTTCAGATATGTCTGTGTGTCTGTGTGCCTTCTCAGATGTGTCTGTGTGCCTCAGATGTGTCTGTGTGCGTGCTCAGATGTGCCTCAGATGTGTCTGTGTGCGTGCGCGCGTGTGGGCCATGTCGTGTGGGAGCGTTTAACCAGAAATGCAACAATTACAGAGCGAGCGACGACTCCTATTAGCTGGCCTAATTGCTTCCTAGCGGCGTTTCAGTGACAGCGCTATACATTAGGCTTCATTTACTGTCAACATGTCATGTTTAAACGCAGCCGTCAGAGATTGCACTTTGCACTGCCTATCTAGGAGGGAGTTTGGTATACGCTGTGCTAGTGGAGGGAAAGGTTGCGTTTTGTGTGGCATTTGATTTGAGTGGCCAGTGTGTGTTTGCCGGAGTAAAAAAACTAGGATAAAGAGGTATTGTCACATGCGCCGGATAGGTGCGGTGAAATGTGTTGTTTTACAGGGTCAGCCGTAGTAGCGCGGAGCACCTGGAGCAAATGAGGGTTAAGTGCCTTGCTCAAGGGCACATCGGCAGATTTGTCTTGTCGGCTCGGGTATTCAAACCAGCGACCTTTCGGTTACTGGCCCAAACGCTCTAACCGCTAGGCCACCTGCCGCCCTTCTAAAATAATAATAACAATTGTAAAAAGCATGTGCTGGTCACCCACAAAACCAGCATCAAGTCACATTATGTTGGCTTGCAAAGTGATGTCTTCCTATTGGAATCCACCCAGAGTGGGGATATCCAACAGCTGGAACTTTATTCACCCACAATCTGCATTCAGAATGAAGCAGCTTGGGGTGTGTGTGTGTGTGCGAACTTAAACGTGCGTCTGTGTGTGCGCATGCGTGCCTACGTGTTTTGGGTGGCATTCAATTTGAGTGGCCAGTGTATGTTTTCTGTGTATGCCTTTCCCTCGTACAGGGCCCTGTGCGAGTCTCCACTTACGTCCTCGGGTCCTTCTCAATAGTCGACAATGGCTTCTCGTCTGATCTGAAAACGCAGGCCAGTTGAAAAGCAATATGGAGAAAATGTACTGATACTCCGCCTCCATCTTCCCAGTTCTTTCATGCCGACGCAGCGAGAGGAAAAGGTGACTAGAAAAGGACGCCGCCGTGCGCTATCGAGACGCAGCCCGTTAGCTTGTTTCGCTAAACCCGATCCCCAAGCCTCTAGCCCATAAAGCTCTCTTTGGCGTTCTAATGTGGTAGCGTGGTTAGCCCCTGAGTGCCCTGGTTCTTTAGCAGTGACTACACTGGCTCTCTCTGTGGCTCTCGCTGGCCCCTACAGTGGGAGAATGAGTGGCTGTAATTGGGTATTCATTCCCTGGGCCCTGGCCTTAGCACTGCCAGCCATTGATTGCCGCGCCTCTCCTCTACTGCACTTGTATTAATGGGATGCGTTTGGATGGAGCCAGCTAGCTACTGCCACTTGTAACATGAACACTCCTCTCCAGTCCCACAGTGGCATAACAGATGCATTTTCTCTGCTTTATGGGGGGGGGGGTCTGAGGTGAACCCCTTCTTTGGCTAGTTGGACCCCACTTGAGTGTAGAGGGAGAGTTAGTTCTAATGTGATGTAAATACATATTGTATGCACGGAATACCTACGGTTGATCGAATAGATGACTAAAACGTTAAATGCGCTTATTTGACAAGAGGGATAGTGTGTGGAAGGAAATTAGATATCATCTAGCTGACATGGGCCTGTTAAGATACTTCGATAAAAAAAATTACCTTCCTTGCTTCCTTCCTTGAAGTTATCGCAGATCTTTCGAGGTTGTAGAGTGTATTTGTAGAGTGGAAGGAATGATACATTCCAAAGGTATTTGAACAAGGCCCTGGTGCCCAACATATAAAGAGGGGAATTATGATCAGTCTACTGATGCCTTGCACTTGGGCTTCAACAAATCCCTTTGAAAAGCAGAGTTGTTATAGTATTCGCCGTTTTTAAAAGGAACGTATTTGTAACGTATTTGTAACGTAGACACAGGGAGTCAGGAAGCAGATACACTTAGTGGGTTTATTAACAACAGACATGGAACGATAACAGAACAAGAGAAGCATCTGACATGGAAACACAAGCAATACTAGCTGATGACTGATGACAAAAGATGGCTATATAAAGGGTTAATAAAACATATCCAGATCTGATCTATAGAGCTCATATTTAGATGCGTTATTCCAACGACAGCGCAGTGTCATCGTTATGACTGTTCTCACCACATTTAGAAAATGCTGATATATATAGCCTGCCCTGTACCAACCCCATTTCCCCCTCTGGCCAGTATACACCCGTGACTTAACTTCTTCTTCTCACTGAGGTCAGAGCTTCATGAAGATCCCAAGAGGGATGAATCCTCAGAGTGCATTTAACAGATCGTATCATGTAGTTGTGGGTGATATCATAACTCTTTTGTAACTCATTAACAGCCCTCCTACACATGACATTTAAGTTGGCCGTACTGGTCTAGAACGCACACATGATGGGTCTATGTATGAATTCAAATGTAATGCCATTTCTATTTTACCATTCATAAACCATTTATAAAGCATTTATAAACATGCCTCACTTATCAAAAATAGTACGGAAACAACTAGGCGTGGGCAGTATACCGTATAGGCCTATGCCATATACCGTGGTGTATTGAAATACCCACGGTGTGATTTTCAATACCATCCATACCTGTCAAATGGTTTTAGCTTGTTTTTACATAAATGTGAATTTTTGCTTTTTAAAGGAAAACTCCACTCAAACTTGATACCGGCTGTATTTCTGTATTTTGAAAGTTATATATCTTGAAAACTTGATTGTTGACATGCATTTTTGGACTATATCAACGATGGACTAATGAAACAAATACTAAAAGATCGTTTTTGGGTGGAAGTTATTTTTAAATATATACCTGCGGTCAACTTTTGCACTAGGTTAATAGATAAAGCAAATCGCCTTCTTAACCTGTCTAGGATCAGCGTGGCGCTAGCGGCACACCCCCCCCCCCCCCACTGAAAAACCAGTGCCGCGAAATTCAAAAAAAATATTTTTTTAAAATATTTAACTTTCACACATTAAAGTCCAATACAGCTAATGAAAGACACAGATCTTGTGAATCCAGTCAACATTTCCGATTTTTAAAATGTTTTACAGGGAAGACACAATATGTAAAGATGTACATCTATTACCTAAAAACACATTAGCATAATCCACCATCTTTTATTTGTCCACCAACACCAGTAGCCATCACCAATTCGGCTAAACTAAGATATTTATAGCCCCTAACCAACAAAAAAACTCATTAGATGACAGTCTGATAACATATTTATGGTATGGGATAGGTTTTGTTAGAAAAAAGTGCATATTTCAGGTAGATGGCATAGTTTACAATTGCACCCACCATCACAAATGGACTAGAATAATTACAATGAGCAACGTGTTTACCTAACTACTAATCATCAAACATTTCGTAAAAATACACAGCATACACGAATCGAAAGACACAGATCCTGTGAATACAGACAATATTTCAGATTTTCTAAGTGTCTTACAGCGAAAACACAATAAATCGTTATATTAGCTTAGCACATAGCAATTAGCAGCCCAGCATTGATTCTAGCCAAAGTGAGCGATAAAAGTCAACATCGCCAAAAGATATTAATTTTTTCACTAACCTTCTCAGAATTCTTCCGATGACACTCCTGTAACATCACATTACAACATGCATATACAGTTTGATCGAAAATGTTTATATTTAGCCACCAAAATCATGGTTAGACAATGTGAAATGTAGACAAGCTGGTAAAGAAAAAGTCCTTGCGCCACTTAGACAGTGATCTACTCTTATACATAAATACTCATAAACGTGACTAAAAAATATAGGGTGGACAGGGATTGATAGACAATTTAATTCTTAATACAATTGCGTTATTACATTTTTTTATTTATCCTTACTTTTCAATACAGTTTGCGCCAAGCGAAGCTACGTCAAAAAACATGGCGTCCTAAGCCACTAAAATGTTTCGACAGAAACACGATTTATCATAATAAAAATGTCCTACCTTGAGCTGTTCTTCCATCAGTATCTTGGGCAAAGGATCCTTTCTTGGGAGAAATCGTCTTTTGGTGGAAAGCTGTCCTCTTGCCATGTGGAAATGTCAACTGCGTTCGGGATGAACTGAAAAGCGTGCCCAACTTTTCACATCGTTGCAAAAATAAATGTCCCAAAATCGCACTAAACGGATATAAATTGCTATAAAACGCTTTAAATTAACTACCTTATGATGTTTTTAACTCCTATAACGAGTGAAAAGATGACCGGAGAAATATAACAGGCTAAACTAACGCTTGGAACAGGTGCGCGCCGGTGTCCTCTAGGCTCATGACGCAGCTCCCAAAGAATGACTAGCTTCAGGGTTTTTTCATTTGTAGGGCCTGTGAACGCGCAATCGACCTCGTTGGAATCGTCATCACGTAAAGGCATCCAGGGGAAGACGTAAGAAGTGTCCGTATAGTCATAGCAACGACAGTGCCCTTTTAACTGACTTCAGAAGAGTGGCCAACATTTCTCAAATCTGACTCCATGTCAGGGAAATTGCTGTAGAATGGGCTCTGTTCCACTTAGAGACAAAATTTCAACTCCTATAGAAACTATAGACTGTTTTCTATCCAATAATAATAATAATATGCATATTGTACGATCAAGGATTTTGTGGGAAGCCGTTTAAAAAATTAGCCAAATTAGCATAAATAGTCTAAACAGCGCCCCCATCCCCAACAGGTTAATTTCCCCTGTTTTTTCAATGTAAAGCCATTCCCCAAAGCAACTGATTGAGCCTGTCACATAGTAGTTTTCTTTACAAAGAGCACATGGCGCAAACTGAAGCTTTGTCATGTGATGATTCACTGTCGTGCACTTGAAAATCTCTCTCTACTAACGGTTGACAGCTAAATATCTAATAAGTTAACTATCTAAGATGTGCCAAATAAATGATCTCCAGCTCAGGGCTCCAGCTATGCATTGGTTTGCTAATTTGCTAGCTAATTGGGTAGCTTGCGAGATCAACATTCTTGGTTACAGCAGAGACCTGGATCAACATTCCTGCTGTCTAAGATTTGTTTTGTGTGTGCAGCAAACTGTGAGTAGCCTTTTGAGATAGTTGTATAACTTTGAGCTGGGTTGTCTGTCCTTGCTATTCGTTTAGCTAGCATCCGCTATGGGTATTCGCTTGTACTTTGTTAACATTTATTAGCATTTTTTTTTTTTTATATATATGTTTTTTAACCTTTGGTAAGAAATAGCTTCCCTTACTGCTGGTAATACCTTATACCCCTGTATGATACAGGAACGATATGAAGGTATGAAAATCTGGATACCGCCCAGCCCTAGACACAACACAGAATGCTAAAGGGAAATATGAACATTTTATTTAGATCTTCCAGATGGAAGTTAGCTAGCACAGAAAACTAATGCTGAGGACATTGCCAAGATTCCTACTATTAAAAATGTTCATTATTATATCCATTTCTTGAATGGATTTAACAAAGATTTATATTCAAAGCATTCAAATTCAATTCCCCATTTCAGACTAACACAGTGTGTTAAAGCTAGCTAACATTTTGATAATGTAGCTGGCTAGGTAGCTCGCTGGCAGCTAGCTAAGCCTCTGGCAACTCGGTCAATAACAGTTGCAAAATCATAAAACTCATGAAATGTTTAGTTGACAATGGTAGCTATCTCACTATTTTAAGACTTACATTGTACTTTTGCATGTTACAAACTTCTAACAACATGACAAAATAAGAGACAGAAACATCACGTTCTTTCCATTTTGGCTGCACAGAAGGAGAGTGTGAGAGGTCAGTGACATGTTACTTCCTGGTGACCTCTCGCTTCTACAAAAAATCAAATAAAAAATAAAACGAATAAAACGTTTAGTTTACCTTTTTGTTCACTATTCCATGACTGACATTGTACGTTTGCACATTTAAAATAACAAAAATAGCTGAGAAGCCTCAAGAGCACTGGGCTGTTACCCAGGTTTTGATCTCACACTGACCTTTTGCCTCTCCTCTGCAGTCAAAACAAAGGCAACTGGTTTCTGTTTTCTGTTCATAATGTGCAAATGTACAATGGAAATAGTGAAATAACATTGTGAACTAAATGTTTCATGAATTGTATTACGATTTTGTAACATTTATTGAATGAGTTGTAAAAAGTGTTGACATTGTGAGATGGGCTTAGCTAGTAGATGCAACATTAGTGAATAAAGTGGTAAATGCTAGCTATCTTACCACCCTGTGTTAATATGTTTTGCTCACTAAAATATTTATTCCTATGAGTCTGAAATGGAGAATTGAATTTGAATGGTTTGAATATAAATCCTTGTAAATATACTCAAGAAAAGTCCAAACGAAAAATGTCAATAGTTAGTAGGACTCTTCGGCGAAGTCCTAAGCAAATTGCTTTCTGTGCTAGCTAGCTACAGTGGTTCCTCCTTTAAAAGTTGCGAGTTTACACCGCGGGACTTAGAGGTACCCTGCGTCATGGCATCATTGCTCCAGACCACCACAAGGGGGAGTTAGAGCACTCATTATACATTTGGGTCCCAAGGTTTTTATATGACCAATCATATCGAGTGGTTCCAATTACGAATTTGTCGCGGAGCCACCCCTCCCTTGTGTCTTTCTTCAGCAAAGATGGCTGACAAAACATTACGGAGAAGCAAATGTAAGTAATTATAACGTCATAACGAGTCAGGCAAAAAAATTACAATTGAGAGGAATATGTTAGTTAATGTAGAGACAAACGATTGTGCATATTTTTTAGCCATAAAGTTAATTTACGAAAATCGCTATTTTGAACGTTTTTTTTTATGTCATATCCAATACCAGGTGTATCAAACTACATTCTGTGAATGGTGCTGTGTCTGCATATATGTATTACAATTATACACTTCAACAGTGTTTACCACTCCTGCTCCTGTGACATCAATGATTACACATTGTAACTATGCAATAGACTAGAAACATGATTTTGTAATTCATATATACAGAATAAAAAACCGTACATCCTGCCAGCAAGCCCACAAGCATGCTGAATGACGCGTGGAAGACAGCGAGGAACGAGATGGGAGTAACAACCCAGGCTATTTGCTCTGAGACCTGCATAATAATGTAATGAAACAAGCAGGGAGCAACATCAACATTCTAGCCCGAAGTCCAGCACGCTATCGACTGTGCCCAAATGTATTCATTGGGGTTGGGCCCGATTGTGGCTAAAAACACTATCTATTGGAATCTTTAACATGTGGAAAGGGGGAAAAGTATATATATATTTTTTTCACACACATAGCGGGATGGGCTATTAGCTGAACAATAGACTATTCAACCTTTACTAAAGAATTGTCTAATAGCCGAGCTAGGTGTGACCCACCCAACTTGAGCAAGGTGTGACCCCCCCAACTTGCAACAAATCATTTGTGTATCTTTCCACATCTACCTACACACGTATCTACCTACACACAGTTAATGTTCTGGAAAGAAATCTATATATATATATATGTGTATATATGGTTTGAATTCAGGCTGTATCACATCCGACTGTGGTTTGGAGCGCCATAGGGCAGCGCACAATTGGCCCAGCGGGTTTGGCCCGGGGTAGGCCTTTATTGGCCGGGGTAGGCTGGTGCTCGGGTAGGCTGGTGCTGAAAATATAGCTATCTTGTCATGCCGGTGTTGCACACCAACAGATGGAGAAAACCTACACCAGTCAAGCAATTCATTTCAACAATAATCTTCATTTTAATTTGACTTTACAAACAACAAGAGGGCTTAATTGGAGTCTATTTCTTCAGAGCCTAGACCTATATAAAATAATTGAACTGGCTGAGGTAGGCTATGAGGCTTTATTAGACCTACTTAGAATTGCAACTGGTCAAAAATGTAGCATCCTACATAAAACAATCATTTAAAGGAAAAGAATCTGCACGTTCGATCTAAACAAAGTAACTAATAATTAAAGCGCACATTTGTAAATCCCAAACTCTAAAAGTAATTAGAAAGGTAAATACAAATTGTGTGACACAATAAAGAATGTAAACAAGATGCTGTGTTTTTATTTACAGTAGTGATGGACAACTGGAGGCATTTTGAAAACCGGTTTTCGAACACTTGTTTTTCACAACTGTAGCAGGTGTAGCAGGTGTAGCCCATCATGCTAATGTTTCCTATTAGACTTTGTATAACCCGGCTCCTGTTGTGACAATCCCCCAACTTAAAATGTATTATGCTTAAGTACTCTAAAGTGTTAGTTCTGTACACCTGGAAAATGTAAAAATATATATATTTCCTTTAACATTCTGTGTTATCATGCATATTATTCTTGATACGTGAGGCATGTTTATAAATGCTTTATGAGTGGGAAAGTAGAAAGTAGGTAGACATTACATTCACTTCATATAATTTATACATAGACCTTTAATGTTGCTGTTATAGATCAGAGTGGCAAACTGCAAAGTGAATTACCATGAAGTGCTTAGCTATAAATGCTTTGTAAATGGGAAAATAGATTGGACTTTACATTGACTGCATAGAGTTAATACATAGACCCGTCACGTGTGCGTTTATGGACCAGTATGAACAACTTCATTGTGATGCGGAGGAGGGCAGGTAATGAGTTACGAACGAGTTCATAGACCTTCAACTACATGATTAGATCCGTAAAATGTACAGTGAGGATTGAACCCTATGGGGGATCTTCATGCACGATTGACCTCAGCGCGAAGAAGGTGGTAAGTCACAGGCTTATACCGGCCTTTGGGGAAATTGGGGCTTGAACAGGCTATATATACCAGCATCATTTTCAAAATGCGGATTGGCCTTTTGGCATATTCACTAACACTGGTATGGCAGAAGCACTCTTTTGAGAACAGCCATAATGATGACACTACGCGGTCGTTGTAAGGATGCATCTATTAAGATACCTAAATATGAGCTCTTACATTCGTACATGAATGCAGTATAGATATGCTATGGATATACACTATTTAATTAACCTCTAATAGTACAGTTGGGAGCTGTTATAACATTTTCATGAAATGTAGTCAAAGTAAATTGTTACCGCGATATAGGACTACAATTTGAACTGTCTTGTTCAGCCACTCAGTCATTCCAGTGAGTGTGGGTTGATCAGTCTCTCCAGCTCAGACCAGTCCTTGTTCTCTCTGACACTGGTGGAGTAGTCAATCTTAATTACTCTATTACTCCCTAGTCTGAGGGCATGCAGGGTCAACGACTCCGCTTTTCCCATACGACCTCATGGCGTCCGTGGCATCGGAGGGTTACCGCCAAACCTTTTGTCAGGGCCCAGAGAACAAACCCCTCTCTGTGGAACCGAGCTAACTATGGACTCCTGCGAACGTCACTGCCACGCCATCGCCCTGACACATCAGTAGCCACAAGTCCGGATATTACCAGAGCCCTAGTTAGTTAGAGAGGTGGGGGTTGTGGCTTGGTGGCTCTTCTCCCTACAATGCCTTTCTGGGTGAGGACACATACCACTTTGAGCTGTTTGTGAAGAGTGGAGGGCTGGGAAAGTGTGCGTAAATGGGAGATGTTTGAGGGTGCCGCGTGCAGACAAGGGGGCTTGGACGTTTCTGAAAGAGCTCAATGTGTGGAATGATTCTCTCCGAAGGCCCCGTTTTGACCTACTTTGGTTTGACATTGTGTTTGTTGCTTGTTTGTGTGTGGAAACACTGACACGTGTGAGAATGCTTGTCTTTGTGTGTGCGCGTCCTTGCACACGTCACATAGGTGGAAGTTTACTGCATGTCATTGGACGACAATTACACTGAAGGGGTTATGATTGGAACTGGTAGACATGAAACCTGGGGAAACAGTCACTACTACTGTGGAACTGCTGGATATGTGTAGTTAAGGTCCTGAGAAGCCATGGGCATCCAGTTTCTGAAGGCTACCAGACAGACTTGACCAGATGGACAGAAGGTCAGAGGTCAAGATAGGTGTGTCGCTCAGTGCGACAGCTCTCCATACATCAAGGCTCCAAAATCACTGGAACACATCATCCCCACTGCGACTATAGTCTGTCTTAGCCCCACCCTTCTCTGCATGCCGCCCTAAGGGAGGTATAGTGTTGCAGCCCGTGCTGAAATCCGCCCGGTGCCAAAGAGGCCATTGGTCATCTCACCAATAGTCCACAACCATGCCACCCTGTGATTGGTCAGTCGGGAGACCAGGGCACCTCTGATAGGGCAGACTTCAATGCTCTTGTTTTGTTGCACAGGATATCTAGTTAGCTGGCATTGGTCTTGGGACCGTGCCAGGTGGCACTCCTCATAGTAGAAATCGATTAGAGAAAGAGCCTGATATCCTATACCGTGGTGTTCTTTCTCTCACTGTGGACTCAAAATTTGAGTTGAAAGCATCCACATCATTTCCCAGGAGTTTGTGTGTGTGACACATGCACGGTTCTGCTAATGTGTATGCATCTGGTCCATGTGCATCCTTATGTATGCATGCCTTGATGTAATACTGTTGTTAAGCTTGCTGTTTTTCCACAGTCTATCAGTGTTTTAAGCCCACGGCAAACTAAGTGTGCAGACATACAACCACTGATAAACAAGTCAGTGAGTTACATTTGGAGGGAAATGTTTTGAACTGACGTGTGCTAGGGCACTTGTACATGTATTGCACTCTGAATGCTACAAGCACTTGCTTGGGTTAGTTCTGCTAATGGAACACAAATGGTTTTCAGTCCCCATTATTGACTGAGTCACTCTTGTTTCATGAAAGATGTGAGGAAATAGAGATGATCTGATAGACGGTCAGAGTATCTTTGTTTTGCATACGATGATGAGATGATGAGATAGAAGATGCATAGAGTTATTGAATGGAGTACAGTGTTAATAGCTTTGCTGTTTACTGTGTGTGTGTGTGTGTGTGTGTGTGTGTGTGTGTGTGTGTGTGTGTGTGTGTGTGTGTGTGTGTGTGTGTGTGTGTGTAGACAGACCTGCAGGACCTCTGGGGGCTGATTTAGGCGTGATGTATAGCCAAGTGGTGGCCCAAGTGTCCCTTCCCACAATGCAACGGGCTTCGCCCAGCGATCCCAGGAAATCAATCTCCATCAGCTACGGCAGCATGTCTCCTTCCGTCAGTGACACCTCTGCAGAGCACACACACACACACACACACACACACACACACACACACTGCCTCTCACACACACACATTCTCACACTCACAACCACCCCACACACTGTAAGTGCTTGGCGTGTCAGCAAATCCCCGCCGCTAAACTCATGTTGCAGTGGGATTGTTTTCTGCTCTGTTGCCAGGTTGCATCATTACAACCCAGTATGTGTGTGGACCCAAACTGCAGCTCTGTGAGTGTGCGTGCACGTGCGCTGCTCATTGGGCTTGTGCATGAATACGTGTGTTGATCTGTCTGTATACAGTGTATTCAAAAAGTGTTCATACCCCTTGACATTTTCCACATTTTGTGGCTACAGTCTGAATTTTAAATTGAGATGTTTTGTCACTGACTGACACACAGTACCCCATAATGTAAAATAATGGGGTATATTTTTGACAAATTAATTCTAAATGAAAAGCTGAAATGTCTTAAGTCAATAAGTATTCAACCCTTTTGTTATGGCACACCTAAATAAGTTCAGGAGAAAAAATGTGCTTAAGGCACAATAACTTGCACGGATTCACTTTGTGTGCAATAATAGTGTTCAACATTAGTTTTAAATGAATACCTCATCTCTGCACCCCACACATACAATTATCTGTAAAGTCTCTCAGTCGAGCAGTGACTTTCAAACACAGATTCAACCACAAAGACCATGGAGGTTTTCCAATGCCTCGCAAAGAAGGGCACCAATTGGTAGATGGGTAAAAGAAAGCAGGCATTGAATATCCCTTTCAGCATGGTGAAGTTATTAATTACACTTTGGATGGTGTATCAATACACCCAGTCACTACAAAGATATAGGCGTCCTTCCTAACTCAGTTGCTCTAGAGGAAGGAAACAGCTCAGGGATTTCACCATGAGGCCAATGGTGACTTTAAAACAGAATTGAATGGCTGTGATAGGAGAAATCTGAGTATTGATTAACAACATTGTAGTTACTCCACAATACTAACCTAATTGACAGAGTGAAAAGATGGAAGCTTATTTATTTTTATATTTCAAAACATGCATCTGTTTGCAACCTGGCGCTAAAGTAATACTAGAAAAAATGTGACAAAACGTTTAACTTTTTGTCCTGAATACAAAGTGTTTGGATCAAATCCAATACCACACATTACTGAGTAACACTCTCCATATTTTCAAGCATAGTGGTGGCTGCATCATGTTATGGGTATTCTTGTAATTGTTAACCTGTCTAGGATGAGCATGCCGCTAGCGGCACTCCCCCCCCACCCCCACTGAAAAGGCAGAGCCGCGAAATTCAAAAAAAATATATTTTTTAAATATTTAACTTTCACACATTAAAGTCCAATACAGCTAATGAAAGACACAGATCTTGTGAATCCAGCCAACATGTCCGATTTTTAAAATGTTTTACAGGGAAGACACAATATGTAAAGATGTAAATCTATTACCTAAAAACACATTAGCATAATCCACCATCTTTTATTTGTCCACCAACACCAGTAGCTATCACCAATTCGGCTAAACTAAGATATTTATAGTCCCTAACCAAGAAAAAAACTCATCAGATGACAGTCTGATAACATATTTATGGTATGGGATAGGTTTTGTTAGAAAAATGTGCATATTTCAGGTAGATGGCATAGGTTACAATTGCACCCACCGTCACAAATGGACTAGAATAACTACATAGAGCAACGTGTTTACCTACTTACTAATCATCAAACATTTCATAAAAATACACAGCATACACTAATCGAATGACACAGATCCTGTGAATACAGACAATATTTCAGATTTTCTAAGTGTCTTACAGCGAAAACACAATAAATCGTTATATTAGCATAGCACATGTGCAAACATTACCCCAGCATTAATTCTAGCCAAAGTGAGCGATAACGTAAACATCGCCAAAATATATTATTTTTTTCACTAACCTTCTCAGAATTCTTCAGATGACACCCCTGTAACATCACATTACAACATGCATATACAGTTTGTTCGAAAATGTGCATATTTAGCCACCAAAATCATGGTTAGACAATGGGGAAAGTAGCCCAGCTGGTGAGAAAATGTCCGTGCGCCATATTAGACAGTGATCTACTCGTATACATAAATACTCATAAACGTGACTAAAAAATATAGGGTGGACAGCGATTGATAGACAATTTAATTCTTAATACAATCGCGGAATTACATTTTTTAAATTATCCTTACTTTTCAATACAGTTTGCGCCAAGCGAAGCTACGTCAAAAAACATGGCGTCCTAAGCCACTAACATTTTTCGATAGAAACACGATTTATCATAATAAAAATGTCCTACTTTGAGCTGTTCTTCCATCAGTATCTTGGGCAAAGGATCCTTTCTTGGGTCTAATCGTCTTTTGGTGGAAAGCTGTCCTCTTGCCATGTGGAAATGCCAACTGCGTTCAGCATGAACTGGAAGCGTGCCCAGCGATTCACAGCGTTTCAGAAATAAATGTCCCAAAATCGCACTAAACGGATATAAATTGCTATAAAACGCTTTAAATTAACTACCTTATGATGTTTTTAACTCCTATAACGAGTCTTAACATGACTGGAGAAAGATTACTCCCAACACTAATGCTTGGAACAGGCGCGGGTCGGTGTCCTCCAGGCGCATGACGCAGCTCCAAAAGAGTGACTAGCTACAGGGTTTTTTAATTTATAGTGCCTGTGAACGCGCAATCGACCCCATTCAAATCGTCATCACGTAAAGGCATCCAGGGGAAGACGTAAGCAGTGTCCGTATACTCATAGGAATAACATTGGCTTTAAAACTGACTCCAGAACAGTGGCCAAAATTTCTGAAATCTGACTCCATGTCAGGGAAATTGCTGTAGAATGGGTTCTGTTCCACTTAGAGACAAAATTTCAACTCCTATAGAAACTATAGACTGTTTTCTATCCAATAATAATAATAATATGCATATTGTACGATCAAGAATTTTGTAGGAAGCCGTTTCAAAAATTACACGATTACCATAAATAGTGACAACAGCGCCCCCAGCCTCAACAGGTTAAGAAACTGAATGGAGCTATGCACAGCAAAATCCTAGAGGAAAACCTGGTTCAATCTTCTTTCAACCAGACACTGGGAGATTAATTCACCTTTCAGCAGAACAATAACCTAAAACACAAGGCTTGACTTAAATCTACTTGAGAATCTATGGCAAGTGCTGAAAATGATCAAAAACCAATTTGACAGAGCTGGTGGAATTTTGAAAAGAATAATGTGCAAATGTTGCACAATTTGGTATTTTATTAGGATCCCCATTAGCTCTTGCAAAAGCAGCAGCTACTCTTCCTGGGGTCTACTCAAAACATGAAACATATACAGAATGACATGATACATAACATCAATAGACAAGAACAGCTCAAGGACAGAACTACATAAATTCTTTAAAAAGGCACACGTAGCCTTCATATCAGTGCATACACACAAACTATCTAGGTCAAATAGGGAAGAGGCGTTGTGCCGCGAGGTGTTGCTTTATCTGTTTTTTGAAACCAGGTTTGCTGTTTATTTGAGCAATATGAGATGGAAGGAAGTTCCATGCAATAATGGCTCTATATAATACTGTACTTTTTCTTGAATTTGTTCTGCATTTGGGGACTGTGAAAAGACCCCTGGTGGCATGTCTGGTGGGATAAGTGTGTGTGTCAGAGCTGTGTGTAAATTGACTATGCAAACAATTTGATATTTTCAACACATTAATGTTTCTTATAAGTGATGCAGTCAGTCTCTCCTCAACTCTTAGCCAAGAGAGACTGGCATGCATAGTATTTATATCAGCCCTCTGATTACAATTAAGAGCAAAATGTGCCGCTAAGTTCTGGGCCAGCTGCAGCTTAACTAGGTCTTTCCTTGCAGCACTGGACCACACGACTGGACAATAGTCAAGATTAGACAAAACTAGAGCCTGCAGAACTTGCTTTTTGGAGTGTGGTGTCAAAAAAGCAGAGCATCTCTTTATTACGGCTAGACCTCTCCCCATCTTTACAACCATTTGAATCTTTGTGTTTTGACCATGACAGTTTGCAATCTAAGGTAATGCCAAGTAATTTAGTCTCCTCAACTTGTTTAACAGCCACACCATTCAGGACCAGATTCAGCTGAGGTCTAGAACTAAAGGAATGATTTGTACCAAATACAATGCTCTTAGTTTTAGAGATTTAGAGACAGACTGCAACTCTTTGTTGAGGGTTTCAGTGACTTCATTAGCTGTGGTTGCTGATGTGTATATGGTTGAATCATCAGCATAAATGGACACACATGCTTTGTTTAATACCAGTGGCAGGTCATTGGTAAAAATAAAAAAGAGTAGAGGGCCTAGAGAGCTGCCCTGTGGTACACCACACTTTACATGTTTGACATTAGAGAACCTTCCATTAAAGACCACCCTCTGAGTTCTATTAGATAGATAGAATCCACAATATGGCAGAGGTTGAAAAGCTATAGCACATACGTTTTTTCAACAACAGGTTATGGCCAATAATATCAAAGGCTGCACTGAAATCGAACAGTACAGCTCCTACAATCTTCTTCTTATCAATTTCTATCAACCAATCATCAGTTATTTGTCAGTGCAGTACATGCTGAGTGACCTTCTCTATAAGTATGCTGAAAGTCTGTTGTTAATTTGTTTACAGAGAAATAGCATTGTATTTGGTCAAACACAATTTTTTCAACAGTTTGCTAAGAGGTAGCAGCAAGCTTATAGGTCTGTTAGAACCAGTAAAGGCCGCTTTACCACTCTTGTGTAGCGGAATTACTTTGGCTTCCCTCCAGGCCTGAGGACAAAGACTTTCCTCTAGGCTCAGATTAAAAATATGACAGATAGGAGTGGCTATAGAGTCAGCTACCATCCTCAGTAGGATGTCATTATTGATCGTCATTATTGTCATTATTGATCGTTAACAATTTTTCCACCTCTCCCGAACTAACTTTTCAAAATTCTAACTTGCACTGCTTTTCTTTCAGATTTTATTTATTTATGCATGAATACAATTGTTAATAGTTGGCATTTCCTGCCTACGTTTGCCCACTTTGCCAATGAAGTAATCATTAAAATAATTGGCAACATCAAATGGTTTTGTGATGAATAAGCTCTCTCATTTGATGAAATATGGAGTTGAATTTGTCTTTCTGCCCATAATTTCATTTAAAGTACTCAAGTTATTTTCCATCATTCTTTATATCATTGATCTTGGCTTCATATTAAAGTTTCTTCTTCTTTTTGTTGAGTTTCGTCACATAATTTCCCAATTTGCAGTAAGTAAGCCAGTCAGATGTCCAGCCAGACTTATTAGCCACTCCTTTTGCCCAATCTCTTTCAACCATACAGTTTTTCAATTCCTCATCAATCCATGGAGCCTTAACAGTTCTAACAGTCAGTTTCTTAACAGGTGCATGTTTATCAATAATTGGAAGAAGCAATTCCATAAATTCATCAAGTACAGCGTCTGGATGCTCCTCATTAATCACATCAGACCAACAAATATTTTTAACATCATCCACATAAGAGTCCCAGCAAAATCTTTTGTATGATCTCTTATATACTTTTTTTAGGCCCAGCTGTTGGAACTTTGGCTTTCCTGGATATAGCCACTATATTGTGATCACTGCATCCAATGGGTACGGATACAGTTCTACAGTATTAGTAAACATGTGATTGATACATATGGATGATCTTATTCCTGTAGTGTTTGTAAACACCCTGGTAGGTTGATTGATAACCTGAACCAGATTACAGGCACTGGTTACAGTGAGAAGCTTCCTCTTGAGCGGACAGCTTGATGAAAACCAGTCAATATTCAGGTCCCCAAGAAAGTAGACCTCTCTGTTTACATCTCATACACTATTAAGCATTTCACACATATTATTTAGATACTGACTGTTAGCACTTGGTGGCCTATAGCAACACCTCACAAGAAAAGGCTTTAGATGTGCCAAGTGAACCCACAACACAACACTTCACAACACTTGACATAAGATCTTCTCTAAGCGTTACAGGGATATGGCTCTGAATATATACAGCAACACCTCCCCCATAAGCATTCCTGTCTCTTCTATAGATGTTATATCCTTGTATTGCTACTGATGTATCATCAAATGAATTGTCTAAGTGAGTCTCAGAAATGGCTAATATATGAATGTTATCTGATGTCAGCAAGTTATTGATTTCACAAACCTTATTTCTAAGGCAACGTATATTAATATGGGCTATTTTCAGCCCTTTCCTGGGTAGCTTATCAGAGAAAGGCATCATACTGAAAAGAGCAGACAAAGCAACAGAGCAATGTATACATTCAGCAGTCCATTAATCAATTGGTGTGTGTGTCTGTGCTGCGGGGGTTGAAGCTACGAACCCATAGGCTTGGCTCTCTCATCCCTTCCAGGCTTCTGGGAGGGAGGGTGGACAATGAGCCTGTCAAAGCGGATGTATGCAATGTCCCCCACGCGCTCTGGCAGCTTTCATGGCTGGGATCAATCCAGGTGTGGAAATCTCTTGGAGCAATCGCTGCCAAAGGTGCTTCTACAAAGGCATGACTTAGGGGTGTGAATACATATGTAAATTAGATTTCTGTATTTCAATACCTTTGCACACATTTAAAAATATATCTATATTTTCACATTGTCATCACGGGGTTTTGTGCGTAGATGAGTGAGAGAAGATCTATTTAGTACATTTTGATTTCAGGCTGGAACACTACAACATGTGGAATAAATCAAGCGGTATGAATACCTTCCGAAGGCACCGTGTGTGTGTGTGTTGTGTGTTTTTGTGCGCATGTATTTGTGCGCGTTCACATGTGTATGGGTTTGTTTGACTGCAGACGTGTTTGTGTGAGAGCCATCCACCTCCTCTTCCTCTCGGGCAGGCCAATGACCAGGAGTGTCCCAACCAACCCAGATTAGAAGGGATCAAGTGAAAGATAACTAAGAACAACTGTCTGGACATTGGGGTTTTTACTTCACTCAGCCCCAAAGCTCTCGCCGTACAAGTCTAATTCTTTCGTTCTGACCCATTTCTGTTTTGTAATTCTATTTATCCTTTATGTAACCAAAAGGGAGTCATTGCCAAGACAGACAGCAACATGCGTTTAGGCCAAGAGTGTCACTGTAAAACACGGCTCAACAGAAAGACATGACTTTTTCTTTACATACAGTGTAGACCAAGTGTGGATTGCATCCAACATCTCACATATTGTCCCTTTGTGCCCTGCAGAGGACTGAAGCTACTGTCTGAATTGAAGGTATAAAACATATCAGAACTATCCTGTGAGCAAAAGATGTTGAAAAGACATGTTGGTTACGGAGACTCATTCCTATGAGCAAAAGATGTTGTCTTTTCAACGTCTTGTGCTCGCTGGAGTCACTTAGATCTGACTGTTGTACCACCAACTCTGTACCACTGACTGTTGTACAAATGTGTGAGAATTTATGTTGAGGGTTCAGGCGTGTGTCTACGTCATATGGTGTATGTGTTACGTAGCAGCTCTTTGTCTTCGTCTCCGTGCCAAGCAATAAGGCTCCAGCTGAACAAGCTCTTATCTACTTATTCAAAGACACCACACAGAAAGTTGCTTCCTGTCCAGAAGAGCATTTGCTACCCCCTCCTACCCTCTGAGTACACCCTCAATGCCGCCTTTGTGCTCATACCCTCCACCCCTCACACCCATGCCGTCAGAGAGCACATTTTTACGCTATTCCGTGATGAGCGTGGCAGACTATTCTTTTTTTGTACAATTTGATTTAAAAAAATGTAAAAACAATACAAAACATGCACATACAAACAACATCACACCTGCCCAGACCCACATGCTCCCACCCCCATCTCCAGCGCCCGCATCACTCTCCGCACCATTTTGTTCCTCTCCGTCGCCTCACGCACATTCAACATTTCGATAATAAAGCGTTTGACCTTTCCATTGTGTTAACAACAGAACATTGGTTGATTTTCAGTTTGTAAGTCTACTTTTTTCAAGATGATTGATGAGAAAAGTATCGTCCAACCCATCAGGTAACTTTTGCCAACTTTATAACTCTGCCCATAACTTTTGGAATTTATAACATTCCCAGAAGGCATGGATTATTGAGTCGTTGTTAGTGTTACACATAAGACATGACTCTGCCTCTGTAGAATTTGTGAATTTTGTCTCTTATAAAATAAATTATAGATGTTTTATACTGGATTAAGTGTAAATTAACTGCAATTGGTTAGTTATGTTCCAATATTGCCTCCATCTTGCGCCAATATCAGTTCTTTTTAAGTCTTGGTTTCAATAGTTTATATATATTATTTAAGAGATTGTCAGTTAGGCTATCTGCAAGGTTTTGTTTAGCTTACCTATCAAATGAGTATCCTTTTCTGGCTCAAATAGGATTCCTTCAAGATTTCTCCGAAATCCAAAAGATTTCAAATCGAAATGTCGTAAAATAAAACTTTTAAGTTGCATATATTTTAAAATATCTACATTGGTCACTCGAATCATGCTTTTTAAGGCTGTCATGGAAATACATTTATTTCCTATTACCAAGTAATTTACGGTTTCTATACCTTTAGTTTGTCATGTGGACCAATTATTTGGTGAATTCTGAAATGCTAATAAGAATTTTTCCATAGGGGTGTGTTTCTAGGGAGTGATATTGGTTCATGTAGAATACATTTCATTTTCTTCTATGTTATTATAGTGTTTTTAACTATGAAGTTGTTTATGTTCTTAGCTTTATCGTCTGAAAATAGACACATGAAAAGATTCTGGGGGTGAGCATGCACATCTTCTATGTACCCATTGTTCCTCTTCAGTGCATTTGGAAACTAATCAGAAACCGTCCTTTTCTCCACATTTTGTTATGTTACAGTCTTATTCGAAAATGGATTAAAAGCACCAAAAATCTTCATCACGTTAGAGTGGCCAGACGGAAGCAACTCCTCAGTTATAAGCAAATGAAAGCCAGCTTGGAGTTCGCCAAAAGGCACCTATGTAACGGCGGCCTTCCCTCTCTTCACTAGAAGAGGGGGTGAAACAGGGATCGGACCAACACGCAGCGTAGCCAGTGCTCAACATGTTTAATTAACAAAACTACTGTGAACACTAAACAAATACAAAATGACAAAAGTGGCAAACCGATACAGACCTATCTGGTGCAGCACACAGAGACAGGAAACAACCACCCACAATCCCCAACACAAAACAAGCCACCTATATATGATTCTCAATCAGGGACAACGATTGACAGCTGCCTCTGATTGAGAACCATATTAGGCTGGACACAGAAACAGACAAACTAGACACACAACATAGAATTCCCACCCAGCTCACGTCCTGACCAACACTAAACAAGCAAAACACATAAGAACTATGGTCAGGACGTGACAACCTAAAATACTCTCAGACCCATGATAAACAATATTTTTAGTGTTGTATTAACCTGAAATATGTTCTATTGTTTGTCTATTTTCAATAAACCCTGGTTGATTGGTCTGTATCAAGTCTGGTAAAACGTTCGCCATCCTATTGCGTATGAGCTTTATTATTATTTTATTGTCACAATTTATTAAACGTATGGGTCAGTAATCAGCAGGGGACTCTCCTGATATTGCTGCTATTAATATTACTGAAATAACAGTTTGACACATGGAACTAGGAAACACTGAATTGAGTGTTGTCATTTGTGTAAATAGGGGTTGCTGCTTTGTCCCAAAATGTTAAATAGAATTCAATGAGAAAGCTGTCCATTCCTGCTGCTTTTCTCCGTGCAACTGTTTTAACTGTCTAATATTTATTTTTGGGTTATTCTCTGTTTTTAGTGATTATTTATTGTCTGCTCATAATTGCTTCAGGGTTGTTGAGTCTATAAAGGCTGCAGGATCAGTCCCACTATTGTTTAATTCTGATTTATATCGATTTTCCTAAACTTTTTAAAGTCATTAATTACAACGTTGTTTCTAATTAATGCATCTGTATCTTTATCTTTTAGGCTTATAACTGTTTTGTTGTGTATTCGTTTTGTGAGGGCTGCGAGATGTTTACCAGGTTTATTTACCATTAAGTAGTATGCTTTATTTGAGTTCAACCTGTTGGCTCTCTTCAAAAGTAAAACATTAGATTTTCTTTTTTACCTTGTAAAGATTTTTTTTATGGACTTTTTCTAAGATAAACATTTAAGAAAAATAATCACTAACTCAAACTTAACTTTTCCCAAGTATGAGATCATTCCCCTAATGGTCAGCTTTTCTCTATCCTCTATGTCTACATTTGTAATGGTAAATGTTTTTATTTTTTCATTAAAGTATTTAATACATTTCTGATCTTGAAGATGCACTCTGTTCATTCTCCATATTCTGTTCTCTAAGTGTATTTTCTATTGGTGTAATTAGGCATGATACCAAGAATGATCCGATATCACTATATCATGATTTTTTTTAACCCAATTTTTTGTTGAGTGCACTTTTGGGGGGGAAAATGTAGTCAATTCTTGAATAGCTTTTCTTACTTTTAGAAATTATTTTTTTTACTACGTCTGTCAATATTATTGAATGTATGATTTTAGATTGCCTGTTCAAATAATAGTTCCTCTCAGAATTCCAGCTATATTAGATCAAATCCAATCTAAAAACACCAGATTTGACCCTGGTGGGATATACATTGAAATCAATGTGCATTTTTCATCAAGTAAGGTACAATTTAACTTTAGAAAATGGCCTTCTTGATCCGTGTGCTGGGATATAAGGGAAAATGTGTATTCTTATTTATCATGATGCCTACACCTCTGCTGGTGTTACAGTAGGTGTCAGCATAGGCCTCTCCAACCCAGCTTCGCTTTAAATATGACATTTCTCTTTTTTTAATGTAACTTTTGCAGGAAAATCACATCTGCTGACAATCTGTTTAAGTGTTCAGAACCATATGCTTTTTTCCCCATCAAGAAGCCCATGCACGTTTCTAGTAATACGTTGGATTTTGTTGGTCTGTACTTGTATAGAGTCAACGTTAACCTTGTCTGTTCTGTCGATTATTGAATAACCAGATAAAACATTTTAGCAGACATGTCGTATGAGGGCGGTGGGCATTCCATGGAATGGGAGAGTCATAGTGTGAATACATAGTTGTTGTATGCATTACATATATAGAGCATACCTTGTAATTTAAATGAACGTATAGTGGCTGGTGGGGTCTACTTGGGGAGAGTGGGTCCACAGAGTGGCTGAAGTGGAAGACTTCAGAGAAGTGTCTGATGCCCTCCCAGTCCCCCCATCACAATCCCTAGAGCCCCTCTCCACTCTCACCAATAACCACCATTGAATCTTAACTGTAATGACAAACAAGGAATAATAATAACATCAACATCCTCTCCTAATCTGTCCAGAACTCTTCACTTTTTACAGCAGGTTTGCAAGTAAAATAAATTATAATACAATTACATTATAGTATAGTTATATCCTTCCTTCTCCCTCTCTCAAGCCAACCCCCCACCCCCAACACAGTTTTCTCCCCCTCTTTACCCCACCCAAGCCACGCTTATCAGCCCCTCCCATCCTTGCCCTCCCGTTTATCCCAACCTCCCATCTTTTCCCACCCTCCCTTCTTCTCAGACACATGTAGCAACATTTATGTAATGTAAAAAACACAATTTCAGAAGTAGAGACTCAGAGCAAGAAAATGATATATCATACACTACAGTTGAGGAACACTGGAAAAGTCATTCTGCTCTGAAAGTTGATAAAGTTCTAACCCCAATTTTGAGAAAATAGCCCTTGAATGGTTTGGATTCACATTTGAGGCCATGTGCTAGACAGAGTGAGTACGGTAGTTTAGTAAACAACCAAAGATTTCAAGACTAAAGGCTGGTTTATACCACGTCTATCGACATGTCTGTAGACAGCTGTCGCGGTGACATCATGAACATTCTATTATCATCCGACATCAAGCTTGTTATTGTGTAATAATGTAATTATTATGTAAAAGTATAAAGGTCCAAAATAGCATAACTGGTGTATTTTAACACCATCTGTTTAAAAATGAATTTAGTATTTGTCAATCTAGCAAACCAGGCAACTAAAAGCAACTTTATAAACAATGTTTTAGTTCGTTTCTAGCTTGTTAGCTAGCTAGCTAATGTTAGGTTAGCTTGCTAGCTAGTTCAAATAATGACCATATCATATAGCTGACAGCGTTATAACTTTAGCTAATTTGTATTAATTATTACAGGAAAAGAAACTCACAACAAGATCATTATTTACAAGTTAAAGGCAAGCTAATTACTAAATTAAAGCTGGGCATTCTACCGGAGAATTTTAGAACTTGGACACTGTCTCTTTGGCCTAACTTTATATCCTAATTTGACTTTGGTGCAGGTCATGTTCTTCACATTACCGTTTCTGGTAAACACACACTATATGAAAATGTATTTTTCACATGCACAGGATGCAGAAGGTATAAACGGTATATTGAAATGGTTACTTGCGTAGTGAAGTCTTTTGTTTAGACAATGAACCACAATGAACCATAACTGAACATGACTTTCTTACAGAATTAGAAACGTATAATATCTGAAAATGTAGCTAGCTAGACTCTCTTACCCGAGTACATGGATGATCGCTTCTCCCTCTCTGTCACGGATGCCATGGTTTCCCTCAGTTTGAAGATGTAATCCAGAGACAGGTGTTTTATAACAGCCTTCTGTGTGTTCTCTTTTCGACTCCCTCCGCATATTTGCAATCAAATGCCAGAATTTTCTCTATCTCCTTATCTATCATTCTCTGCTTCCACCTGATATTCCACTGATTTCAAAAATCGGTCTTCCAGAAAGTGGAAAGCATCTTTCAAAAAATCCACGTGAGCAGCTCATCTTATAGACAGAAGCCTGCTACATGGCAGACCAATCCGAACTCATCTCTCAGCATGTCCAGCCCATCCATTATCTCAGGCAATCATGGCTAGCGGGAAGGTTCCTGGCTTTTTCCGTGACTAAACCAACTAGGCTCGTAATTTAACAATTCTGTATTTACAGATGGTATACAAGTTTTTTTATCATGGCACATGAAAGCATTTTGAGAAAAATAAATGTTTACATTTAAATGCCTCTCCTGTGAAGTAGTGACACGCGAGACACACCTAGTTTCCTGAAAGGAGTCATATATGTCGTCTTTTGTATTGTCTTTTCACTGTCCATGTAGCTTATTGGCATCGGCTACTTCTATCGTTACTTCCTAAAGAAGACAGTTACTTGGGGACAGTAGAGTTTAGATTTAATAAGGGGGAGGGGGAAAGAAGATTTGGCTGTCTATTCTGTGCTCTGCATTGATAAACTCTGTGACCTTTCTGAGGGGGACCTCATTTGTTAGTCCCTAATCCCCATCCGTACTCCTCTTCTAGCCAGGGTCATTGTAGTCCTGTTCTTTTCCCTTGAACTCGTGGCATTGAGATTAGTGCCCTGCTGTGAGCTGACACAGTGGAAATGAGTGGGGATCCTTTTTGGGATACACACGGACAGAGAAGCACACACAGAAACACAAACACACACAAATACACACACCCCTCCTCTTGCTCTTCGTGAGCATACTTCACCCTTTCATCTATTCCCAGTCCACACATATGGTGGCAATGCTTGCACATACACACATAGTAGTTGCTCTCAGTGGTTTTGTCCTTTTGTTTGCAGCCTTCCGTCACTCCCAACATCACAAAACTCCTATTGTGGTACATTGGCACCACACTCAGCGTGTTGGTGTACCCTAGTGTGTCAAAACTGCCATAGTTAAACTAGCATCCGTGCCGTGTAGTCCCAGAATGAAGACTCGTTAGCCTTTCGGGTGTCTATTCTATGAGTCATTCAATGTCATTGAATGGGCTACCATAGGACCTGCAATTACTTGTGTGTGTGTGTGTGTGTGTGTGTGTGTGTGTGTGTGTGTGTGTGTGTGTGTGTGTGTGTGTGTGTGAGAAAGAGCCTTGGGAAAGACTATCCTTTCTCTTTTGATTGAACCCTACATCATAAAGGAACAACAACCATGAAAAATCAGTCAGTAACCCATTCTCTCTCTGCCTCTCCCCAGTCGACGTGAGAGCGGCACTGCCCATGCAGGTGCCCCCGGCCGCCATCCCCATGGACCTGCGCATGGACCAGCCCTTTGGCCTGGCACCGCGACCAGACGACCAGTGCCACCAAGGACAAGTCCCAGGTCTTCGGGAGCAGCAGCTGCAGCAGGAGCTGTTGGCCCTCAAACACAAACAGCAGATCCAGAGACAGCTGCTCATCGCCGAGTTCCAGCGGCAACATGAACAGCTCTCACGACAGCATGAGGTCCAGCTACAGGAGCATGTTAAGGTGTGTTTGTCCCGCCCCCCCTCCCCGACACCCTGCTCTTCCACCTCCCTCCATTGCCTTTGCTCGAGGGCATTCTGACTCAACAGATTGTCAATGTGCTGTTTTAAGGACAGAGAGAATGGGTGTAGGAGAGGACATGCCTGTACGTGTGTGTGTGTGTGTGTGTGTGTGTGTGTGTGTGTGTGTGTGTGTGTGTGTGTGTGTGTGTGTGTGTGTGTGTGTGTGTGTGTGTGTGTGTGTGTGTGTGTGTGTGTGTGTGTGTGTGTGTGTGTGTGTGTGTGTGTGTGTGTGTTGGATGTAACTGGATCCGCCGGTTGTGTTGGGTTGCTTTTCAAATCTCCAGTCCTTGAGAAACTGTGTACTGGCTCATACATGTGTGTGACAACAAGAGAAACATTTCGCTCTGCAAACAGGCCGCAGCTTCAGCCAATGGGAGCGAGGCAACCTAGGCTAAAAATAACTCTGTCGGAAAGCTCCAGTCGACACATCACTAGCTCTGCATTATGCCTTGACAGCTTGCTGACTGTATTCTATTCTGCTCCCTTCCAGTCAACACCCACCTGTACCACTGTCCATAGTGAGGCTTTTATCATTCAGTCATTTAGGCATTTAGTCTCACTCTTGCTGACTTCCGTTCTTGAGAAGAAATTCAAATAATCTGTTTCCAAGCTATGAAATCTGTAGGGGATGCTAGCTGTTGGAATTGAGTGATATTGACGTCAGCCATTGGTTTTAGATTGTCTAATACATGCATATTTGCCATTGAAAGGAAGTGTGTCAGAGTGTGTGTTCAAGCGTGTGCTTTTTGTTTGTCTGATATCACCTTATATAGATCATCTGTGACCATGTCTCTCTCTCCCTTCCATTCCTCTCCCTCTCCCCATCTCCCTCCCTTTTAGTCTCCCTTCTCCTCTCCCCCCACGTCCCTCCATCCCTCTCCCTCTACTCCATCAGCAGGCGGTTGTACCGCCCTTGTAGTAAAGTTGTGGTAACGTTGTGTTGCAGCACCTCCTGGCCCTGAAGCATCAGCAGGTGGTTGTACCACCCTTGTAGTAACGTTGTGGTAACGTTGTGTTGCAGGACCTCCTGGCCCTGAAGCATCAGCAGGTGGTTGTACCGCCCTTGTAGTAACGTTGTGGTAACGTTGTGTTGCAGCACCTCCTGGCCCTGAAGCATCAGCAGGTGGTTGTACCGCCCTTGTAGTAACGTTGTGGTAACGTTGTGTTGCAGCACCTCCTGGCCCTGAAGCATCAGCAGGTGGTTGTACTGCCCTTGTAGTAACGTTGTGGTAACGTTGTGTTGCAGCACCTCCTGGCCCTGAAGCATCAGCAGGTGGTTGTACTGCCCTTGTAGTAAAGTTGTGGTAACGTTGTGTTGCAGCACCTCCTGGCCCTGAAGCATCAGCAGGTGGTTGTACTGCCCTTGTAGTAAAGTTGTGGTAACGTTGTGTTGCAGCACCTCCTGGCCCTGAAGCATCAGCAGGTGGTTGTACCACCCTTGTAGTAATGTTGTGGTACCGTTGTGGTAACATTGTGTTGCAGCACCAGCAGGACCTCCTGGCTCTGAAGCATCAGCAGGAGCTGCTGGAGCACCAGAGGAAGATGGAGAGACACCGCCAAGAGCAGGAGATGGAGAAGCAGCAGAGGGAGCAGAAACTCCTACTGCTCAAGAACAAGGAGCGTGGCCAGGAGAGTGAGTTGCTCCGAATTACATCATTTATATAATGGGGCTAACGTTACGTTGTCATATAATGGGGCCAATGCTACATTACTACGTTGTGGCCAACTCTATATTATCATATAGTGTGGCCAATTCTGCATCATCTCTTTGTGGTTAACACTAGGGATGTGACAAAGGGAGAAAAAAATGTTAATGAATTATACAGCAATTTTTATAAATATTTTTTCCCATTAAAAAGATAAGAGCATTTGTGACTGACCGCCTTGATTCAGTCTTAAGTAGAAACATTTGAAATGGTTGTTTTTTACATTGGATAAAAGCGGAGACACAGAGCTACAAAATGGTATATCATACACTGCATTTGAGGAACAATGGGGAAGTAATTCTGCTTTGAAAGGTGATAAACCTGTAATCTCACTTTTGAGAAAATGACCTTTGAATGTTTTGGTACCAACAGGAGAGCTTTTCTTTGTCTCCACCCATTCAGCATCATTCACACCCTCTTAAGCTTTAGCCCCACCCATCTCTTTAAGGGTTGATCTGAGCTCACTGAACATACATTTTCTCCCCCTTTATGATGTTAGTAGTAGGTTTGTGATAACTGCACTGTGATAAAAAATTTGTGGAAGTTTTTCAGTTAACGTTGCAATTTCGTTTAAAAGTTTTAACGTTTAAACATTCACACCCCAAGCTAACATTACATTATCACCTTGTGGCTAAATCATATGCTGTGGTTATCTTGACATTATCATATACCATGGACAATGCTACTTTCATCACATTGTGGCTAAAGAGTATTATCATTGTGGCTAACACAGCAGTATCATGGCTGATGCTACATCACCATAGTATTAGTGGGACAGTGTTAGCATTAGCATCAGTGATGGTGCAGTATGAGAGTATGAGAGCAGGAGTTGGGTAAATAGCAGTAAATCCTCTTAACCTCTCTGCGCTACGGATCCCTTTAGCGGGATCATTTTCCTAAACAACCACTGAATTGCAGGGTGCAAAATATTACTAAAAATATCATGCAATCACAAGTGAAATATACCAAAACACAGCTTAGCTTGTTGTTAATCCACCTATCGTGTCAGATTTTGACAATATGCTTTACAGCGAAAGCAATCCAAGCTTTTGTGAGTGTATCAATCAATGCTAGAACAGCTAGCCCCAAATTAGCATGGTCACGAAAGTCAGAAAAGCAATAAAATGAATCGCTTACCTTTGATAATCTTCGGATGTTTGCACTCACGAGACTCCCAGTTACACAATAAATGTTCTTTTTGTTCAATAAATATTACTTTTTATTTAAAAAAAAACGCCATTTGGGTTGCGCGTTATATTCAGAAAACTACAGCCTCGTTCCATTCGACGAAAATTCCAAAAAGTATCCGTAATGTTCATAGAAACATGTCAAATGTTTTTTATAATCAATCCTCAGGTTGTTTTTAACATACATGATCGATAATATTTCAACCGGACCGTAACCTATTCAATAAAAGAGAGAAAGAAAATGGAGAGCTACCCCTCTCGCTCGCAGGAACTAATCAAAGGACACCTGACTAGTTTTGAAAAATCTCGCTAATTTTTTCAAAATAAAAGCCTGAAACTATGTCTAAAGCCTGGTCACAGCCTGAGGAAGCCATTGGAAAAGGAATTTTGTTGATGATACCCCTTTAAATGGTAGAAAGATGGGAAATGAAACACAGATAAAAAAGATAATGTAAAAAATCACTTCCGGGTTAGATTTCCTCAGGTTTTCGCCTGCAAAATCAGTTTTGTTATTCTCGACAATATTTTGACAGTTTTGGAAACTTTGGAGTGTTTTCTATCCTAATCTGTAAATTATATGCATATTCTACAATCTGGACTTGAGAAATAGTCCGTTTACCTTGGGAACGTTATTTAAAAAAATAAAAATAATAATAATAATAATCTGACCCCTAGCGTCAAGAAGTTAAAGCTGCCCAGCAAATGTTTTTTTGATTTTTTACTTACGTTTTACCCAACCTCTTGTAAAACAGTACAGCACACTCTCCAAAGATTAAAGCTCCCCAAACGTTCTCCTAACACTAGCTCGGACGTTGGAACCGCCCTCCCCAAAACAGTTTCAGATGTAAATGTCACAACTTTTCAAGCACAAGGAGTCAGGGCAGCCCGACCCAACACCTCACTGCTTCACTATCAGAACCAAAGCAGCCATTTTGGGGAAAACTCAGCCATATTGGCACCAAGTGTTTCTTTGTATGTGCTTTGGTGCCAAGATGGCGTCCGTGAAACGCTACATCTCAAACTGTGTTTTCCTGTAATCTGTATATGTACGGCGCTAGGCTTGCATCTAGAGTAACACTGGATGGTAAACAGCGGGCGCTTTGTTAAGTGCTGCAGTAAATTGCCTCCAAGGCAGTCTCATAAAAGCCTATTTGCCTCATTGGCAAGGCGTACAAATTGAGATGTCAGCACTTAGGTCCCGCAATGTGATTTAAAATGCGTCTATATTAGCAGTCATCATATTCTCCTATGTACCACCCCCCTCCCCCCCTGCACTGCTTCACCGCTTGACACGTTAGTCACTTGTTGCCAGCTCCGTCTTCTTTCACTAATTGTGTGTTTCTCTTTGACACTTTTACAGAAGTACTGTATGCACACACACACACAGAAACACTTCCCTTGCTCTCTCTTTTTACTCTCGTTCTTTTTCTCTCCCTCTCTTACCTTTCTTTCCATTTCTCTCTCTCCGTCTCTCTCTCCCTGTGTGGAGGCTCCCCTCGGGGATGTGTTGACTGTGTTGGCGAGGTGGTAATTGAAGAGAGCGCTGTGAAAAAACGCACCTTGTGATGCCTTGTTTGAAGTAAAGAAAAAAGACATGAAATATTTTTTGCCAATTTAACTGCCACTGTCTCGGTGGAATTCCCACAAAAGCGTGCGTTTTCCCTTCTAGGGAAACTCTGTGTAACTCTATGCTCCCACAGACTTCAATTATGTTCAGTCACGCTTTCAGGCTACAAAGATCAGCTGGGAAGATCACATCCATTCTAGTATCTCACTCAGAATGATCCTGTTGTCGTCTCGATTCTGTTCCCTCGTTAGATTCAGTTCCCTATTCGTTACTTCGCCACCATGGCCTATTTATTGCCTCCCTTATCTTACCTCATTTGCACTCACTGTATATAGACTTTTTATTTTATTTTATTCTACTGTGTTATTGACTATGTTTTGTTTATTCCATGTGTAACTGTGTTGTTGTATGTGTCGAACTGCTTTGCCTTATTTTGGCCAGGTCGTAAGTTGCAAATGTGATGCCATACATAATGTAATATCATAAAGATGTTGTGAAGATCTATCTTCAAGTTTAATCCAAAGCCAGGAGGAATTAGCCTCATACTACCACACTGATCTTGCGAGTTTATAGAAATGATTTTGCTACAGTACAAGGATATCAGTGCAGCGATCAGGCTGGTTCTACAAGGCTAAGGAGGAACCATATTTGTTAGAAGGAAACAGAATGACACGTGTTCCTCCAGGCTGTTTTGAAGGTGGTATTTGTAGTCCACGTCCTGTAAATGTTGTAGTCCCTAACCCTTGGCTTCTCGATCATCTCTCCCAGGTGCGGTGGCCAGCACGGAGGTCAAGATGCGGCTGCAGGAGTTTGTCCTGAACAAGAAGAAAGCCCTGGCTCAGCGCAGCCTCAACCACTGCATGAACCCTGACCCCCGCTACTGGTACGGGTGAGTATCACATACACACCCCACATCCTTACCCAACCATAGGATAAGCCTTACTTGATTATGGTGGCACCATTCTGATGCCGAATGATGGCATGCCGTTGATCTTTGTTCTTCATGGACGCTGCAAAGCCTTATAACCCAAAAGTCACCTCTATCCTCTGTCTACCCCCTATGTGTTTCTGTAGATCTTAACGGATATGATATGTTCAGTGGCGATTTAGCATGTACATCTTGGTGGGGCAAACTCACCCCAAAAATGTTTTATGCATGCCAGCAATGCCACAACACTAAACAATAGATGAATTGTACTATAATGGTGACAAACGGTGCCCACAAACTTAGGGCCTACATAAAGCTGTCCCAACAGCAGAGTAACAACAGCAGTCCCAACACCTTACCACCTGGCTATCAGCGGAGCCTTGTCTGGCAGCGAAACAGTTCATTCAGCTTCATTTACTGCCTTTTAAAAAAACATAGCTGATCTGTCTGACTTGCTTAAACAAATGTGGTTTCTACTGACAATTGAGATGTACAAACTATGGCATAAGGGGACGACAAGCGGATAAGAGGCAATCCGTCATTTCGATTAAGACGTTAATGAGCACGATAGGACGGACTTAGTCAATATAACTTATTTGTTCAACACTTTTGGAATGTACAGCGACAGAGTTCAGAACATGGGCCATTCTTACAGTATTCTCCTTGTACAGCAAGTCAGAACCGTAGGATAAATAAAGGGGGCATATAAGCAGACAATGAAAGCTCTTACAATATTCAATGATGACATTTCTCTAAAACAGGTTATAGGCTACATGTGCACCACCAAGTCAAAACAATAGGCTAAATTATGAGAGGAAAATGAACCAAATTAGTAGCACATGGGCTACTAACAGCTTACTACACAACATACACTTAATATTTCTTTCTTAGCTACAGTATACATATCTCCCTGGCATATTGCATCATTTATGCAGCAGCATACAATACATTTGTGGACTCACCTTGTTGTGCTGTGCTCACTTGAACAGGAAGGTGGCGCGGCGGTCCTTCGTGGGAAAAACTTTTCATCAAACCATGTCATCAAAGTCTGTCATTCTCTGGATTTATGCTACTTTCAAGAAAACTGGGACCTCTGAAAAAAACTACTTATTTTCCCAGTCAGAGCTTTTTTTCTTCTGAGTTCCCAGTTGTCTTGAACTCACTGAAGTCTGAGATTTCCCAGTTCTGAGCTTCCAGTTGTTTTGAACGTGGAAGAAGTCATGATGGATTGACAGCATGGCCAATGTTGAATGTTTATCCTTTTAAGCCCACTCCGCTAAATTGCAGGCTAGTGATTGCTTTGCAATGCTTGCAGTTAGCCACTGATTCCTTCCAAACCACTCATTGTTGAATTTGCAATTTTCAACTTGTTGTGTAATTTTTATGTCCAATAGCCGATGAGCACCGATACGTTTTATGTATAATTTCTCTTCATTATTTCTGTTCATATGACAAAGTTTGAGAAGGATTTGCTAGTAGATTGTCGACTTGATTCATGATGATGACTTATAGCTTGCTACCTAAGATTTTGAAAGTATGAGTCCAATCAAAGCTACGGTAGATATAAAGTGATTTGACGTCATTTTATCTGTGGCCAATGACCTTGAGCCTTCTTGGATGGGCACTTCTAATGTAACTCTATGGCAGCACCCAAGTGGGTTGAATTTTCGATTTCTTCCCATAGATTTTGCGAGCCAATCACAGTCCAACTAGAGAACATTACCAACCCCTGCGCTCTGTATTTTCCACTGGCTGCCCCACCACCACAGAAAGCACTGTGCTAGGCTGAAACACCTGCAAAAGAGACCATGTTTGTATGGAGGCTTTATTAACTCAATGATTATTTTGATTTTTTTTCGTCTTCTTTTTTACATTGTTTGCAAACTGATATGTGACACGTATTAATGCCAAAATAACATGCAAAACAGGCACACACAAAAAAATCTAAAAATTAATAAAAGTTAGCTAAACAGTTGGGGCTCTGCCCCACCTGCCCTGAATGACGGGTCGCCACTGGATAAGTATAAGCAATATGGTAATAGCTCCATCTTGCATCGGAAACTATAGAATTTCGCCATATTGCTTGCAGCTTAAGCAATCCTGTCAGATCTACACAAGTGTACAAGAGGTAAGAGCTAAGGGTCTATTTAGGATTAGGTTCTACAGTCTGTGCCACTGACCGAATCTACTATTCAGGACCAAATTCTGACTTGTGTGCGTGACTGGGTGCCTTCACCCGAGTTGAATATTTAGTGCTTTTCTCATTAGACTTTTAGAATCTTTAAAGTCTATTCTGTATTTTTATTTTTAACCCATCTACTTGTTTGAATTGAAGTACATTGTTGAAGGAATGAGGTTCTGTACAAAGTCGTGGGCTCCTGTTTGTAGTTTGTGATTGACAGTTTCCTGTCTTTAAGTAGTTGGTGCATTTGAAGAGAGGGAAGAGAAGAGAGGATGCCACCTCTCCGCTCTGTAAATATTTGAACACTACGTTTTTCTCAGGCAAAAGATAAGGCGGTGAATGGGAAACGACAGGAAAGGACTCATTTCCTCTCTCTCTCACTCTCCTTATCTCTCTTGCTCTCTTGTTCTGTCTCCTTCACGCTCTGCCTCCCTCTGCAGTATGTCTATCCTGGATTTTGCACCCTATCCTTCTCTCCCTCCATCCTCTTTCTCTCCCTGGTCCCTCACGCTCTCTCTCTCTACCTCTGCTCTCTCTCTCCCCCATTTTTTTGTCTTGCTGCCCTCCCCCCTCTTTCCTCATCCATCGGCCATACCTCTCCATCCAAACTCTCTCAGCCCTCCCTCCTCTCTCCCCTCCTCTCTCTCTGCTCTCTCACCTGTCCTCACACAGACGCCTAACCCATCTCCCGGCACCTCGGCTGTCGCCCTCTGATAAGGGGGAATGAGAGGGGGCACAGAAAGGGCTTTCAGAGGCAACACCTGATGAATATTAACACACCGGCACCACACTTTCTCTCTCTCTCTCTGTTTCTCTATCTCTCACTCCCCCTCTCTTTTGTTCCACCTCCCTCTTTCTCTCTCTTGCTCTTGCTCTTTCTCTCTCTCAACCTTTCCTCCATGCACTGCTGCACCTTTTCATGAGGCGAGATCTGTGGATCAGGAGATGGAAAACTGACTCTCAATTTCTCTCTCTTTCTTTCTTTCCTTAACTCTGAGAGTGGGAGGGGTTGGGGGTGTTCATAGACTTGTCCCTAACGCATTTGATGGTGTGTGTGTGTGTGTGTGTGTGTGTGTTTGTGCTGGTTTGTGGTAGGCTTCTGTTTTTCCATAGGTTGATGAGTGTGTTTTTGTGAAAAATTGTTCTCTGTCAGCCACGGCCTAAGTTTTGACACCAGTAGTCACGGTTAAGTCCTTGAGAGGACAGCGTGGAGAGAAGTTTATTTCCCCATTGGTGTCTTCCTTGTCAAAGCTATGTGTAAGGGAGGCTGTGGCTAGTCCAATCAATGGTCAGCGCCATCCAGTGCCGACATCTGCTCTTCCCATCAACAACTATGAAGCCCCGCCCATTTTATTGATGAATGACACGTTCTCTATTGATTTAGCTAAGATATGACTTTCACTTGACGGTTTTACAGGAATTTTACATTATTTTGTTTACTCTTTACTTGTTTGCTACCCACCTACCGTAAAAATCAGCATTCACATAAATCAATAGTAGCCACATAAAATGGAAAACGGACACAGAGACAGACAGGTACACACACTTTTTTAATGGTAGCTTAGGATAGATGGATACTCAGTAGCAGACAGACAGACAGGCAGACAGATACCTGATGCCTGTTTCTCCCTCACACTTCTGAAGCCACATCAACTGGCACGGACCATTGTTACCCAGTCAGAGAGACTGGCACAGACAGACGGGCAACGTCAGCAGATCGTACACACACTAGCAGGTCCATGCAGCAGTAGTAGCTTTTATGGCTCCGTCAGATCTCTTTCCACTTATTGCCCTGTCGGAGCAGGTTTGTTTACAAACACAGGGTGCCGCACCACTTCAGGCTCGGCACGTGCATTGTGGGTAATCTGAGATGGCATGCAAAGTGCCGGGCCATAAATAAAAAGGTCTGCCTGAGAGCAGGTTCCGTCTGGTGGGAAGGGAACAGAGAATCCTGTGTTTGTGGTAACGCTCATCCGTGTATGTGTGTGTGACTTTCAATAATGGGCGCATTGTGCCTTGATGCTTCTCGAAGAGCAGATTTTACGATGACAAGAAATAATTGAACAGCTGAATTTCGATTTTTCAACATCTTATTACATGTTGATGATTATCCGTCATACTGTGTACAATTGTTAAATGTATTTATCGACAATGGGGAATTATCTTACTTCAAATTACCAGACGTCCTCTGCCTCAGAAGTCAGGTCGACCTTTGCTCCTTTTGAAGGAGCCAAATGAAATACTGTAAATGTGTATTTGTCTCCCCTCTGTAGGAAGACGCAGCACAGCTCCCTGGACCAGAGCTCCCCTCCCCAGACAGGGATGTCCCCTTACAGCCACGCCATCCTGGGGATGTACGACCCCAAAGACGACTTTCCTCTCCGCAAGACAGGTAGGCCTCCGTCACCTGACCCCTGATCGCTTTTCACTTCGGAGTCAACTATCGCTGTTTTTTTTTGTTGCTTTCACTTGGCTGTGTTTGAATATATAAAATAAAAAAAGCTCTTCCCTTTCTAACTTCTTCTTTCCACACAGTAACTCATCTAAAAGTGTGTTCGCTAAAGTCATAGTGGCTAGTTAATAGCGATATGGTGACGGGATCAGCAAGAGGAAATGGGTCCAAAATATTGAGACATCAAAAAAATGTACAGTAGACGTAGCCAACTGTGTTACCTTGTGCCAGTTGCCATGGGTGACACAACTGTTGACACCAGTGACGCACTGCAGGCCAATTTCCCCCTAGTTCCCTGCGGCTTTTGCTTCGGGATCATTAGCAGTGTTGTGTGTAGAGCATTGTAGTGTTGGGGCAGATAATATATGACAGTGGGGTAGATTATCAATCCACGTTACTACTACGTTTCACCTATGATCTTTGACATTCAAGAGCTCATTCGTGACCTTATAAGGAGAGTATTTCAGCATTTCTGCTGTGTTCCTTTTCTTATTACCATTCTATATTTATAAAGGTTCCCGTTGTTAAGGGGATATATTTTTATTGAAGAAAGACATGGATCAAGAGTCCAGTAGGGTTTTATAAATCATCACCAACATGAGAACACTGTTGACATGAGAATCACAAGAAAACGAAAAGGCTGTCTATGGAACACACAGAGTCTGATACCACAGCAGCACTGGTTGGAGATTTCCTGTTTCAAAGCCTTTGAGAAACTCTTGGTTGTCCCCTGCCTGTAATGTGGGGTCTAGGCGGTGATTATTCACTCGGCGTCTGCGCTCGTTTGGCCGCGTCTGTCCCGGCTCGCCCAGCTGGAGATCAACCTCTGTGTGCTCTGGGCTGCCGACAGCCCTGCCGCCTGTGGGGATGTGGACAGGAATGCATTATCCTGCGGTGTAATCGTTAGTGCAACTAAAACCAGTTTTTCTATTGGACAAACTCAGGTAGGTCGCTCCCCATTTTGTTTCCGTTTGCTTCCGTTTTAAGAAACGCTTTGCAACAGAATCGGCGTAAATAAGCACCCCTGGCGACGAGCGGGAACGTCGTGACAGAAACGGGAGAGGGCCAAGGACTGGAAATGTTTTAAGATTAGCTACTGTGTGCTACCTTGTGCTGTTCACTCAGGGAGAACTGCTGTACATCCACATTTGAGGTGTTTTATTTGACTCCACAGGTAATTTGTGATTAGCACGTAGCAGCTCAGGTACCAGGCTTGTAATATATGTTAGGTAAAGGTGTACATTACAACCATATGCATACTCCACATATTTCACCCCCCCCCCCTCTTTTCCTAATGAATCTCCTCATATCACCGAGTGTAGTCGGGTTGTACTTTACACTCCCTGCCCGTCCAGTCCCATCACGCACACTCTCCAACACCGTCTTCTCCAAACCGCCACCCCAGGCCACACCACCACCATCTCTTTCCTAGCCAGCCATTGAAACCTCATTGCCCTCTGCATGTTATTTAAACCACTCACAGCTGTTATTAAACCACTCACAGCTGTTATTAAACCACTCACGGGTGAAGACAGCGGCGTGTGTCATTTCCCCTTTTGCGACGCTACTTCTCTCCGCTCCGCCGGCGGAGGCTGCAAATGTTTTATGCCGTCTTATCGCGTTTCCGAGGAGGCTTCGTCTGTCTTTAATGTCAGAGGGAAAATGTCACCTTGCTCATCCGTGTCTCCTTCTCTCCCTCGTATCAACCTCATATCTCTAATATGGAGATTTACAGTTGGAACGTGGGGAATCTAAAATCCCCCAACTGTATTTTAAATGTCTTCGCTGGTAGTGTAGGAGGTCATTGATAAGCGATGCCCATGCTAAATAACTAGCTTCTGAGATATACATTTTGTTACAGTAGATATATTCAACAACAAGATATTGGTCATAAAATATGAATATTGTGTGAACTTATATTCGGATCAAATATCACACAGATAGCGGCCATTTCAGCATATTGAGATGCTAGTTACCTTAGAACCAGTTAAGGAAATGTGAAACTCTTTCAGTTTTTTAGAGTTGGTAAAATCAGATCTTAGGCAATCTCTTAGTATTTTCAACTGACCCTCAGCGAACAGATTCAAGTTATCAAACCGAAAATCTGGTCTCGTGTTCTTTTGTTCACCGCTGATTTGAAGATATCACGGACAGGAATAGAACCTAACGAGGAATAGACAAAGCACCAAAGAAGTCTCTTTCTTTTGCGTAGACCCACTCACAATTCAGGAAATTAGCGTAGAATGAGCATCTCCATGTTCATCTTCATGATAATGATGCTCATTCAGGCATCAAACCGTACGATAATCACAGCCCATTCACAATGTGAAGAGGAGCCCCTTCAGTTTCCTGGAGTAGCTCTGTTTGACTCACTTGATTGTGCCCGTCTTACTCATTCGTGTCTGTGGTAATATAGCGACTGGACCATCTCTGTCCCTGGAGCCATGTTATTTTCACCATGTTTGTGGAGAAACTGAAGTGAAAAATGTCTTGTTTCCTTGATGTTTCAATGTACACTGAAGAAATGAGAAACCATGACTGAAGCCTAGCTGTGGAGTTTGATTTCACAGACAGCGATATTGTTTATTGTGATTGTTGCTGCCTCTGAGGTAATGTTAAAACTTCATTCACATAGATAGACATTCCGGAGAGAGAGAGACTGCTAGAGTCAGCAGTGGGCCCCTGCAGTGAGTCGTTTGGTGTGGCAGCACTAACACCCTTCAAAGTCACCGCGTCCCGGGGTGAACCCCCACAGGCTCCTCCAGCTTGCAGAGCAGACAGGCCATAAGCCCCTGGTTCTGCCTGCATCAACACTTTACCCCCACCATCTCTCCTCTGAGCGTGAGAGAACCGAGAAAACCCTGGCACGGCCGCAAACCTCTATCCATCCCCCCATCCATCCCCGTCTCAGCCCTTTCTCCACTCCTGGCTGCCAGCCACGTCCTTTAGCCTAGGCCCGCTTGGTCTGCTTGAGCCACAGTCCACCACACCGCAAATAAAGCTCATTGCTGAAGGTCCAATGGCAAATTTGACGTCTCTCATAGTTTATGTCTCTCTTTCCTTGGAACTTTAGTGAGTGTATTATTTATTCAGCAGCGTTGCAGTGTTTTACAGGGGGGACATGCGTTTTATGTGGTGGCTGTTCGAGACAGATTTTTACTGAAGCGTGACAGGAGAGATGTGAACTCTAATGCAGCGTTTGCATCTAATCTGTTATTCAAACGAGTGTGTCGACGCTTCTGTAGCTCAACCCACCTTCATCTGTCTCACTTGTAAATCTACTAGTCCGTCACACAACCCGATTATACGACTGTCGTCATCATCAAGCATGAGAATCGTCCTCCAATTATCTCCCCTTTTTTAATCCAAGGTTCTAATGTACGTTCTCTAATACCCGGATACCAATATAATAATACACTGTATACTATTTAGTAGACCCCTTTTATCCAAAGCGACTTACAGTACAGTCATTCTTTACGTATGAGTGGTCCCGGGAATTGAACCCACTATCCTGTTATTGCAAGCCCCACGCTCTACCAAACCGAGCTACAGAGATCCCCCCCCCCCACTCCTGCACATACTCACAAAATCCTATGCTGCAGTATCTGCCGGCAAAACCACAAATAAACACATCACCCATCTATGGTTAGTTTACCTCAAGACAGCTGTTGTGGATACACGTAGTCTGCACCACCTTACTGTCAACTACTTCAGACTATTGTTCACTTGGTCAGCCATATTGGAAGGGTCAGGCTAATTTGTGCTAGATTGCATTATAATTCTTCCGAGGAATTGTCTCTTTGAATGTGTTCCCATACACTCCAGCTGCTAATGCACAACATTCATGACCGGGTCTCCCCTGATCCTGTTAACGAAGCCTTTTGGACAAGTGCCCTCCACTTACAAGAAGCGCCACTCTTTTTTTGATAATCAAGTTGTATAAGTTCAACCGCAAGTTCAGCCCCTCAAGTTGAAAGTGCACTTTCATAGAAAGGATACATTCCGCGCACTCAAAGCCCTCGCTCGTCCCAAATGGGCCAGAGGTGTTCTCTGTCTGCACCGAGTGCATTAAAACGGGTCAACTGGTCAACTCTTATACCTGTTTTTCACATTCAAGGATACATGGCACTGAAGGGAAGGGATGGGAAAACCAACAACAAACATTCCCTGATATCCACTGACTGAAAACCCAGAGTCCCATGGGCCTTGGCCAAGTGGATGCAGACATGGCCCTGAGTCCTACGCTAATGAGCGTAGCTTGCCTTCTGTAGCCAGACCCATTTCACACGAGGTTACGAGCTAAGCCAAAGGGTTAACTGGTGGTGAACGTTTGGTCCGGACTAACTGAAGGGAAGGGGAGTGAGAGGAAGGCTATCCGCCTCTCTGCGCAGAAAGCGAGAATGAACCAAAACGACTGTTTGCAAACCCGAAAAAAAAGGGCACAAGAAACACACACTCGTTTAATAGAGAGCATTTGACAACAAGAGCTATTCATTAGCTTGGCATTTAGACAGGCTTGATTAAGAATGGGGTCTGCAAGAGCTGCCAAGACTGGAAAACTCTTTCCCTCTAGTGCTGCTCGTCCTTGTCACATTTTTGGAGCTCGTCTCATCAGGTCGTTTCACATCTGCTCCGTCAGTCTTTCCAGAAGTAGCCCCTTTAAGGAGTAGCTTGTTAGCACTAAATGCCTTGAACTGGCTAACCTTTATGAGGTGCCAGGTGAGCGCCGTGTGCAGTGCTTCATTCGCAGTGATCATTTCATTCTCGGCTCCGCGGCACAATGTGGTGTTTGGCGCCATCGATCTAAGACTAATCGTGTCTAAATTGTGAACACTCTCCAGTAAAGGCTCTCTTCTCCAAGGCATTTCAGAGAAGTGTGACCTCACCTCAGGTCTCTACTGAGCGCGGCTTAGCAGAAGTCGCGCCGCGGGAGGCAGTGTGCTGGGGTCTGGAGTTTTTTTTTCTTGTTTACAGACAGTTTCAGACAGCAGGATAGGAGAGCGAGAGCGGAGTGACGTGCTTGTTTTGCAGCAGCAGATAGAGAGAGAGAGAGAACTCTCGTCATTAGAAGCCCAAAAGCCCTCTGAGGCTTTGACAGCCAGGGAAGCCAGAGCAGCGAGAATCTCCTCAGAAAGATAACAGCTTCTGAATGTTATCGAAATCAAATTTTATTTGTCACATACTACAGGTGGAGACCTTACCGTGAAAGGCTTACTTACAAGCCCTTAACCAACAATGCAGTTCAAGAAATAGAGTTAAGAAAATATTTACTAGATAAACTGAAGTAAAAAATGAAAAGTAACACAATAAAATAACAATAACGAGGTTATATACAGGGGGTACCGAGTCAATGTGCGGGCGTACAGGTTAGTCGAGGTAATATGTACATGCAGGTAGGTGTAAAGTGACTATGCATAGATAATAAACAGTGAGTAGCAGCAGTGTAAAAACAAAGGGGGGTGGGAGGGGTATTGGTCAATGTAAATAGTCTGGGTGGCCATTTGATTAATACCCACTTCAATACTTCTGCATATTTTTTTATATTTTTTTTTTCATTGAACCTTTATTTAACTATATCATGTGCAAGACGGAACAGAATACGTGGAACAATTTCACATCGGTCCCTGTTACAGTGTTGTGTTCATTCATGTTTAGCAGAATGTTTTGGTTTGATTCAAATGAATCCTGCAGGTCATGCATGTGGAATTGCAAAATGTAACACTAGCTGTGTGTCTCTCCACTCTCTCCTCTTTGAATGTTCTAGAATCCAGGCCCCTTCACCCTCGTTCTCTTCATCTGTGTCATAATCAACCTATATAATGCTGCTTGTCCTCCTGTGGCTCTCAACCCAATTCATTTTCCTCTCAAGTATGCCCTCAATGGCAATGCCAGTAAAAAGGCTTTACTAAGAACTGCATATTCTTCTTTTTAGATTTCTGTCATCGTTGTTGTGTATGTTATGCTCTCAAGTTGTGTTTTAATGGACCCCCTCTTCCTCTCTCTCCCTCTTGCTCTTCCTCTCTCGCTCTTCCTCTCTCGCTCTCTTCCTCTCTCTCTTCCTCTCTCTCTCTCCCTCTCTCTCTCTAGCCTCTGAGCCCAACTTGAAGCTCCGGTCCAGGCTTAAACAGAAGGTGACAGAGCGCAGAAGTAGCCCACTGCTACGTAGGAAGGATGGTCCAATAATCACTACTGCCAAGAAGCGCTCTCTGGACATGGCTGGTAAGCTTCCTGTGCACCACTCAGCCCAAACGGAACACGATCAAACTCGCACAGCCCTTGCATCTGTAACTTTAGTGCTGTTCTGTGGGTTGAAATCGATAGGTTTCCAACCTGGTACCTTGATCAGTATGCGTGTTGTGTGGGAGCCACATGTCTTGTGGTTTGTGTCTTTTTTTGTTGTTGCAGAATCGGCCTGCAACAGCGCACCTGGCTCGGGCCCCAGTTCGCCCAACAACAGCTCCAGTAACATCACCAATGAGAACGGCATCGCTAGTCCAGTAGAGGTAAGCAGCCACTATAACTTGAACCTGCATCAAGCTGTTCGGCTGCTGTGATCATGGACTTCTGATACACTCTTCTCTTTTCAATCTGCTTTGATGTTGACTCCCAGTCACATTGCTGAGGACTGTTTGCTTCATATGGCCCAGACCCAAATAAAGTGTTACTTGTTAGTTGTTGGCTCACACTATAAGGCCTGTGTGTGCGCGTGCGAGCGCGTGTGCTTCCATGCTTGTTTGATCCGGTGTGACTGTTTGTTTGTGTGTGTACGTACGGGTGCTTGCGTTTGTTTGCGTGTCTGTGCACGTGGCGGTGGAAATGCAAGTGGCTGTGTGTGTATCTCTGTATCCTTGTCAGTGTTTGAGGCGCTGAGTGTGTGTCTCTGTAACCGACATGTGCTCCAGACTGCCCCGTGTAGGCAGGAGGCCGCGGGGGGCTGTTTATTTTTCCAGTGGGGTCTATTTATCTGGCCAGTGTTTGTGTTTCAGTGTGTGTGTTTCTCTGACTGTGTGCTCCTCTGTTTCCAGGCCTCCCTGGCCCACAGGCTGGCCGGCCGAGAGGGCCCCTTGAGCCAGCTGTCTCTGTACACATCGCCCTCACTGCCTAACATCACCCTGGGCCTGCCAGCCACCGGCCTGTCCAGCGTGAGTTCATACTCCTGCTTTCTCTCGCTCTTTGTGTTCTTTCTTTCTGTCTTGTTGGTTCATTCCTTTGTTTGTTTTCTGTATGTTGTTCGTTGGTATTTCTTTCGTTAGTATTTTCTCTTTTTTTTCATACTTTTTTCTCCCTCTTCTGCACTCTACTGTATCTCTACCCTGACATCTCACGTTCTCCCCTTTTCTCTCGCCCACATTCTTCCTTTCCCTACTACACTCTCTCTCTCTCTCCACCGGCTTGCCCTCTCATCCCAATGTACTCTTTTCTCTCCCTAGCTCTCGCTCTCTTCTCGCTCGCTCTGTTCTCCCTTTCTCCTCTCCTCCACTTTGAGGGCTTGCTTGCGCACACAGCCCTTTCACAGTGGAAGACTCCACATAGCGGGGGCCCTGTCTAGACCTAGTCCATCTGCCGTATGTGGCTTTTCAGCCCCACTTCCATTTCAGAAAGGCCCCATTGAGAGACAATGACCAGCAGTAGGTCAGTGACGCACGTTCTACCCCCTCAGATGGCCCAGTCAACCTTTTTGTTTTTTTGTAAGGAATGTCCCCCCCTTCCTCTCTTTTTACCCTCTCTCTCTATCTCTCTCTCTCTCTCTACATGTTTCCAACTCTTCCAAGTGAAGTCAGGCAGAGTTATTAGTTCACTGATATGCAGTATTTTGCCCCGTAATATATGACAGGGAAATGCACTACAGTTAGATGATTCCTTGGTCTGCATTTAGGGGCAACTTCCACCCGGCACCTGCATATGTTTTCCTCCTTTCAGATGACGTCAGGCCAGCAGGATGGTGACAGGCTATCGATGCATGAGAGGCTGCAGCAGGGCGTCCCCATAAACACTCCCTTCATCCCCGGGGCCCACCTGCCCTCCTACCTGACTGATGGGGGCTCGGCACACAACCCCCTCCTCCAGCACATGGTCCTCCTGGAGCAGTCCCAGAACCCACTAGGTCTGTCCTGCTGTAAGCATATCCACTCCGTCTCAGGCACTATCCAAAACACATCATCCCCCAAAAAATGGTCTTGAGAGGCCATCCTCCGTGGTGGTTTCACTGGCGGCTGGTGAAAGGAGGACGGCTCATAGTAATTTCTTCAGTGTATTGAATGTGTTTGATGCCATTCTTCTCGTTCTATTCCAGCCATAACAACCAGCCCGTCCAATCAGCCTGTCCTTCCACACCTGCCTCCATTTGGTAGGTCCCCAATGTTACTTGTGGATCATCCTCTTAACGTTGTTGGTGTTTCCTGTGTTTCAGGCCTGGGCGGGCTGCCCTTGCAGTCGCCCTCCATTCACAAGCTGCGTGGGCAGCACCGTCCCCTAGGGAGGACCCAGTCGGCCCCTCTGCCCCAGAACGCCCAGGCCCTGCAGCAGCTGGTGGTCCAGCAGCAGCACCAGCAGTTCCTGGAGAAACACAAGCAGCAGTTCCAGCAGCAGCAACTGCATATCAACAAGGTGTGTGTGGTGTGTGTCTGGGAGGAGGTGGTGGGTGTGGGGGCGGGTGTGTGTGGGAGGGGTTGGGGGCGTGCGTGATGGTGTACATGTGTAAGTGTGTGTCTGCTATGTAATTAAGCAACAGCCCCACCACCACCAGCAGCAGCAGTAACACAACAGCTGTACATCGGCTAAGTGTTTGCCAGAGTCTGCCTGCCCTGCGTGCATGTTCCTGTGCTTGCTTCCTCCGTCGCCATAGCAACTAGCTCGTATGGAGGAAGCCGCCTCCTTATATGGTCACACAGGAAGGAGCTCGGTGTGTTTGCGTGTGTGTGTGGTGATTAGGGAGGATAGAGAATCATAAGGCCGGAGCAGGGTGGGGGCGTATAGAGATAATTATTGCTCTTTTTTTCTCCCTACTGAATTTCTCCTGTGTCGTGACATTCCCTGAGGATTATACGCTATTATCCTCTGAATCTCTGTTGTTTTCCCCTACTTATGTCCCTCACTGACACATGGCCACATTGACATCACTGTGTGTTTAATGGACTATAACAATGGATATTACCACATTACAAATTCATCTCAGAACTAGCGAGTAATCCAATTGGATTGTCAGTGGTCAGTGATTTAAGAATATGAAGAATAGGGCCTATAAATGTTTTTATTTTAAAGGGGTAGTTCAACCAAATGACAAATTTACCTCAGATATTTACCTCAGAACTAGCAAGTGATCCATGTGGATTCTCAGTGGTCAGCAATTAAGAATATGGAGAATATGGCTTTGTTTACTTCCCAACCTTTTAGCATTAGCATTGTTGCTTGAAAAGCAATGGGAGTGGTAGGATCCAGGTTAGCATGCGGCTAAAACAACTCAGTCATATTTTGGGTTGCTGACTTTCAGGATCCATTGATTGTTTGCTGGTGATCCATAAGAGGTCACATGTCACTTTACTACTTGAATCAGCTGTCTCCATGATATCAATAATTCCATATTGGTACTGTTGTCATCTCCTGTCAAAAAGTTTCATATTTGAAGAGACATACTTTTTGCTTCATGTTTTGGATGAAAGGTACAGCAAAGCTGAAAAGCTTTAAAAAATGTATATTTGGATATTAAGTGTCGAGGAGTTGTTTAACTACCAGTATTTAAGCATTAAAGGAACTACAGTAGGCTCCCATTTTCTCTCCAAAACTTTCAAATGTGTTTATTTAGCATCCAACTTCAAAGCAACCTCATCCCTTATGTAGCTGGTGTAAATCCCAAAAGAGGGTTTCCCCTTTAAAAAATAGAGAGAATTTCGCGAAAAACAGAGATGGAGTCGGGGGGAATAAAAGATAGAGTGAGTCAGGGGGAATAAAAGAGAGAGGGGTGGGGGGAGCGAGTGTAAAAAGAGTGGCTTGTGTTTAGAGGGGGGATGAGGCAAGAGACTGGTGCTCTGACGTCAATGAGCCGGTTCCCCTGGCGTCATGCCAACAGGGCCCAGTGCGTGCGTCTGCCAGACATGGTTGCTACGACCTGGGACACTGGAAAGGGGGGTGAAGGACGGACGGACGGACGGACGGACGGGTGTAGTGGTTACCCTGGACATCCCCGTGGCGACCGAGCTGGATGGACCCAGCTGGCCTGGCACAGCGACATCCACCACAGTCTTGAAATTACACTCTCTCTCTCTTTACTTCTCTTTCCTTCTGTCTCTTGTTTGTCTCTTTCCTTCTCTCTCTATCTCTGTGTCTGTTTCTCTCTCGCTCTCTGTCTCTTTTTCTATTTCTGTGTTTCATTTTCTTCCGTTTTCTCTTGCCCTCGTCTGGCTCTCATTCTTTTTCACTTTCTCTGGGCTGCCTTCTCTGACTCTATTTCTGATTTCTCTCTTGTCACTCTCTTCGCCTTCCTCTCTAAACCCTCTACCTTACCCAAAGTCCCTCTTTCATTCCCCCTCTCTCTCCCCTTTGATGTCCTCTCTTGATCCCTCTCTCCCGCACTTGTTTTTTGAACAGAAGTACCCTCTTTGTCCTCCTGTTTATAGAGGCTAATCTCCCATTCTCTCTCTCTCTCGCTCTCCCTTCCTCTCCCTGCTGTTATGGTGAGACCTCAGCCCTCTCTCCTTTTCTTTTCGTTCTCTCCTTCACACTCTCTCTTTCACTCTCTCTCTCTCTCTGCTTGTATGATGAGGCTTCACCTCTATCTCTCGCTCTATCGCTCTCTCTCTTTCTCTCTCTCTCTCATTCTATCTATTCTGTTTTTCTTTTTCTCATGGCGAGTCTGTGTGAACTCGGAGACCGTGGGTGGACTAACCTTTATAATCTAAACAAACCAGCTTCTGGCAACAAGTCATAAGAGCCAGCCAGTCAGCTTGTCATCTAAGCTAATAGATGGCGGTTTGGACATGAGCAGTGACGTTTGTTTACCGTGCGTTTAAATTTAGACATGTTGCTCAGAGGATTTATGGATTTCTCTGTGCTCCGAAGGAAAAGTTTGCAAAAGAGAGATTGTAATTGCGAAACCTCTTTTTGAGCTCGTATCAACTCACCTATCTAGACATAGACGATCATACCGGAAGCTAAAACACCTGTCTAACTGTTAACAGTACCATAACAGATGCACTTGATGGAATACACTTGGATCATTGGAGAAGAGAATAAAGGATAGGGTTGAATCCTTATGTTTAGATATGGCTCTGCTGAAACTTTCCTAGATCAGTGGTTCCCCAATTTTCTTTGTGATGACATGAGGCTTTTGAATGTCTTTGATTGTGTTTAAACCCAAGAGGGACTGGCTGTGGCGGTCCACTCTTACGGTCCCGACGCACCTTTTGGGAAGCACTTAACTATCTCTCCATTTCCGTTGAACATTTTTTAAATCTGGAAATTAGTATACTGCCCTCATAGGCATGAAGGAAGTGGGCTTTCTTTGTGGTCACCCAGAAATAGAACATTTCCCAAACTATGTATTGCAACGGTTATCGTTACTTAGATTTGGTACGGGTGTGTGTAACTTATCCACACTCACTGCCAGATCTTTTAACCTTTGACCTAAACCCCCTCCCTCTCCTCCTCCTCCTCAGATGATGGCCAAGCCCAGCGAGCCAGGACCGGGTCGACAGCACGAGAGCCACCCGGAGGAGACAGAAGAGGAGCTAAGGGAGCACCAAGCCCTGTGTCCCCAGGAAGGCGTCCTCATGCGCGGGGTGACGGTCAAGCAGGAGCCCCCGGACCCTCAGGAAGAGGAGAGGGACAACCGAGAGAGGATGATCGACCAGGAGCTGCTCTTCAGACAGGTAGGACAGAGGGAAGAGGAGAGGACACAGACAGACACTCACACACACACACTTGAAAAGAGCTGGAATATCCAAATGGACAGACCGAGAAATAAGACTACACACACGTGTACTGCATGTGTGATAGTGAACAGAATGTAGGCTATTTTCATTTTTAGTCAGTTCACGAGAAACCGACACCCACACATGGCTTACTCTTGCTGTATTGACACACAAACAAACACACACACACACACACACACACACACACACACACACATGCAAGCACACACATTGACACACACGCTGTACTCCTACTCACAAAGTGAAATAGCGTGCAGGTTTTTATCTGAATGGCTGAGGTCAGCCTCACGCCTCCTCTCTACTGCTGAATCTGAGTTAGTCTCCCGAGGGCCACGCACACACCGACACACACACAGACACACACACAAACACACTTAGCCAGAACACCATGTCATCCCTGTCTAACATGCAGCCCTGCAGTCGGTCCAAATCCACTGTCCTTCCTGTCACCATGACGCCCACACACCCCACATCCCCCGGCAGGAAGTATAGCTCTGGGGGCCCCTGGGAAATGAAGTGTTAGAGCAAGGAGCGATACTCCAGTCTAACCCTGCTCTGTTAATTACAGTAGTGGCAATTCACTAAGTGGCAGAACAGTTTCAGAATCTGGATCCCAATAGCACCTTACGGCAAAAACCAATAGTATAGTGTTCATACTAAATACGTTCATGCCAGTGCCACCAAAGGCTTTCGCAGGAATTGGGCTGATTCTAAGTGAAATGATACTGAATGCATGCATACTTGCATACCATTTGTATCTTAATGTTCCTAAAGCCGCTCACACATCTGATCCACATGTCTGTCTAGCTTATGATAGTAGATTCATATGCATCGAGCGCCATCTTCTGGCTAGTAAGATATCCTGCAGCAGTTCAACAGATGCACACAAAAGCAGAATTTGTTGTGTGTGTATTAGCTTACGTGTGTGTAACATTCTCTCTGTCTTTCTCTCTCTCTCTCTCTGTCTCTCTCTTTGTCCTCTCTCTCTCGCTCTCTCTCTCTCTCTGTCTCTCTCTCTGTCTCTCTGTCTCTCTCCCCTCTCTCTCTCTATCTCTCTCTCTCTCTCTCTCTGTCTCTCTCTCTGTCTCTCTCCCCTCTCTCTCTCTCTCCCTTCTCTCTCTGTCTCTCTCTCTGTCTCTCTGTCTCTCTCCCCTCTCTCTCTCTCTCTCTCTCTCTCTCCCCCCTCTCTCTCTCTCTCTCTGTCTCTCTCCCCTCTCTCTCTCTCTCTCTCTCTCCCTTCTCTCTCTGCCTCTCTCTCTGTCTATCTCTCTCCCCTCTCTCTCTTTCTGTCTCTCTCTGTCTCTCCTTCTCTCTCTCTGTCTCTCTCCCCTCTCTCTCTGTCTCTCTCCCCTCTCGCTCTGTCTCTCTCCCCTCTCTCTCCCCTCTCTCTCTTTCTGTCTCTCTCTGTCTCTCCTTCTCTCTCTCTGTCTCTCTCTGTCTCTCTCCCCTCTCTCTCTGTCTCTCTCCCCTCTCACTCTGTCTCTCTCCCCTCTCTCTCTGTCTCTCTCCCCTCTCTCTCTTTCTGTCTCTCTCTGTCTCTCCCCTCTCTCTGTCTCTCTCCCCTCTCGCTCTGTCTCTCTCCCCTCTCTCTCTGTCTCTCTCCCCTTTCTCTGTCTCTCTCTCTCCCTCTCTCTCTGTCTCTCTCCCCTCTCTCTCTGTCTCTCTCCCCTCTCTCTGTCTCTCTCTCTCCCTCTCTCTCTGTCTCTCTCCCGTCTCTGTCTCTCTCTCTCTCTGTCTCTCTGTATCTGTGTGAGCAGCAGGCTGTGTTATTGGAGCAGCAGAGGATGATCCAGTTAAGGAACTACCAGGCTTCCATGGAGTCAGCCGGCCTGTCAGTCACCTTCCCAGTACACCGCCCCCTCTCCAGGGCCCAATCATCTCCCGCCTCGGCCTGCTTCCCTCCCATTGTGGTACAGCAGGAACCGCCCACCAAGCCTCGCTTCACCACTGGTTAGTGTCCAAGCACCCCCTGTATCACACACACAAATGCACATACGTACAGACACTCACTCACACACGCATGTGTAGACACAGACACAGAAACACAAGCACGCTCACACGAATCGAAGCAAATGTATTTGTCACATGCTTGGTAAACAACCGGGGTGGACTGACAGTGAAATGCTTACGGGACCTTCCCAACAATGCAGAGAGAGAAAACAGAAAAATAATAGCACGAAGAATAAATACACAATGAGTAACTAGAACTGCTCTCTCTCTAACCTGTAGTCTGTATCTCACTCACACACACACACTCCCTGTTCTCTTAGATTAGTATGTCCTCTCTCGGTGAAAAAAAAAAAAAAATGTACCTCGACTCTCTTTCTCCCCTAAACCACTTTGAGAGCCCCATGGTCCAGCATACTGCTCAGCCGTGCAGTGTGCGTGTGCGTGTGCTGTTGTCAGAACCTGTCTCCCAAACAGTCTTATTTCATAACCCTGTGTGTGTGTGTGCGTCGCCCCTCTCCCCTCCAGGCCTGGTGTATGACACGTTGATGCAGAAGCACCAGTGTATGTGTGGCAACACCAACACACACCCAGAGCACGCCGGACGCATCCAGAGCATCTGGTCCCGACTGCAGGAGACTGGACTGAGGGGCAAGTGTGAGGTACGGAAACCCTACACCCCCAACCCGATCACTCCGTTCTACCACTTCTGGTCTCGTGACCCTCCCACCCCAACGGGAGGGCAGGTCCCGCTCAGCACCAGTCAAAGGTCTTCTCTGTCCTGGCACCCCATTGGAGGATCAGGATTCCCCTAACATCCCTGTCCATCTTCCGAAAATGTCTGAAACGAACTCTTTAAAGAGTATCTTGAAACCCCCTCCTTTTCTCTGGGGAATTAGATAAAGGGTCTCATTGCCAAAATACCGACGTGTCCCTTTAACATGAATGCACTAATTGTAAATCGCTCTGGTTTAGAAACATCTGCTAAATGCTCCTTTTCTTCCATTGTATCCCTGATTTCAGCACTGACTCAAAAGTAATAGGACAGGTTAAAGTGTGGCCTGCTCTATGGTTTCACCCATATAGTCTTTTTTTTCCCATCAGTGCGGAGACTAAGGAGAGGAATCCACTCTGGAGTATAAATTCAGGTCCCCTGTCAGAGTAAGCTTGTTTGCCAACCTTTCTCAATAGTATAAAGTGGCTGCCTTTACTCATCCAACCTGGACTATTGAAATGGAGCCGTTATTCCACTTTCAGACCATTTCTGACCAGGAGAGGGCAGTGTTAAACCAACCTCCATCTTTACAAAACAGCCCACAGCAAGTTGCCCGTAGGGGGGGGGGGGAATTCTAAACTGATCTTAGACCAGTGTTTAGCTTAGGGGGTTGTTTTTGAAGTTTTCTGTTGTTTTGAAGCGCTGGTAGAGATTAAAAGCTGGGTGGGTTGAAGTTGAATTTGAGCTAATAGTGGGTCTTATCATAGTGGGTCTTATCTCACGCGCTGCACCTGTTCTGTGACCATCCACACACACACACACACACACACACACACACACACACACACACACACACACACACACACACACACACACACACACACACACACACACACACATACTTGCTCAGCAAGAGACATGCTTTACTGTTCATCTGAGAGGTATAAACACAGTGTGATGGTTCCTAAATGGGGATGATCTATCCTGCATCACACTCTGCGCTGTGCGTGTTTGTGTCTGACCTCTTCTGCATCTCACTCGTTCACTGCGTCAGCGCTACGCTTGGTTGCATAGCTGCCGTCTCTGTTTTTCCTGAATGGCACAAACAAACAAACAAGTCCCGTCCCCAGACTTCCTCCCCTCCCTTCCCCTCTGCTCTCCTCTCTCACTCTCCTGTCTTTCTCTCTTTGTCTCTCTTTCACACACACACACACACACACACCCTTCGGTCCTCCTTTACGACCACCACTGTAACTAATTGGAGATTCCTGGCTACAGGTGTTACCCTGCCCCCCCCCCCTCCTCTCCAATCCTCCTCAACTCCCTCCTTTTCATCTTTCCATCCCTCCTGTCCATCAAAAGCTCAGGTGACCCTTGGGGATTAGTAAAGCAGGAGTGTGTTATAACTAATGGATAAAGCATTACAGATACAGGTGTCATAGTAAGTGTGACCAACTCTCTCTCGCTCTCTCTCCCCCTCTCTCTCTCTCTCTCCCTCTCTCACTACCCCTCTCTCTCTTTCTCTCTCCCCTCTCGCTCTCTCTCCCCCTCTCCCTCTCTCTCTCTCCCCTCTCGCTCTTTCTTTCTCTCTCTGTCTCTCGGTCTCTGTGTGTCTCTCTGTCTCTGTCTCTCTGTCTCTCGGCAGTGTATCCGAGGGCGGAAAGCCACTCTGGAGGAGTTGCAGACGGTTCACTCTGAGGCCCACGTCCTTCTGTATGGAACCAACCCACTCCGACAGAAACTAGACAGTAAGTCCTACACCAGTGCTGATCTAGGATCTGTCCAAATAATCTAATTCATCATGATCTAAAAGGCTAAACTGACCCTAGGTCAGAAAACCTACTCTGAGATGCTTTGTGGATATGGCCCATATCCAAGTGGGTGTTGGTGCTTAATACACTATACAGGATCAGTTGTGTAGATGCTCTCAGTATAGTGAGGGCGAATCCCAAGTCAAATTTTCACATTGTCTTCCATTGACATCAATGCATGTCAGAAGTTAGGATTGGCCTGTATCTGACGGAGTCTGTAATACCTACATGTTTCAAGCAGACCACCATAGTCCCTGTGCCCAAGAATGCGAACGTAACCTGCTTAAATGATTACCGCCCCGTAGCACTCACGTCGGTACCATGAAGTGCTTTGAAAGGCTGATCATGGCTCACATCAACACCATTATCCCAGACACCCTAGACCCACTCCAATTTGCATACCGCCCCAACAGATCCACAGATGACGCAATATCAATCGCACTCCACACTGCCCTTTCCCACCTGGACAAAAGGAACACCTATGTGAGAAAGCTGTTCATTGACTACAGCTCAGCATTCAACACCATAGTGCCCTCAAAGCTCATCAATAAGCTAAGGACCCTGGAACTGAACACCTCCCTCTGCAACTGGATCCTGGACTTCCTGACGGGCTGCCCCCAGGTGGTTAGGGTAGGCAACAACACGTTTGCCACGCTGATCCTCAACACTGGGCCCCTCAGGGGTGCGTGCTTAGTCCCCTCCTGTACTCCTTGTTCACCCACGACTGTGTGGCCAAGCACGACTCTAACACCATCATTAAGTTTTCTGTCGACACAACAGTGTCTGATCACCGACAATGATGAGACAGCCTATAGGGAGAAGGTCACAGGAAAAGGAGGGCCCCATTAACATCGACTGGGCTGTAGTGAAGCGGGTCGAGAATTTCAAGTTCCTTGGTGTCCACATCACTAACAAACTATCATGATCCAAACACACCAAGACAGTTGTGAAAAAGGCACAACAAAGCCTTTTCCCCCTCAGGAGCTTGAAAAGATTTGGCATGGGTCCCCAGATCTTCAAAACGTTCTACAGCTGCACCATCGAGAGCATCCTGACCGGTTGCTTCACCGCCTGGTATGGCAACTGCTCGGCATCCGACCATAAGCTGCTACAGAGAGTAGTGCGTACAGCCCAGTACATCACTGGGGCCAATCTTCCTGCCATCCAGGACCTCTATAGGCTGTGTCAGAGGAAGGCCCAAGAAATAGTCAAAGACTCAAGTCACCCAAGTCATAGACTGTTCTCTCTGCTACCACACTGCAAGAGTTACAAGAGCGCCAAGTCATGGGTCCAAAAGGCTCCTTAACAGCTTCTACCCCTAGGCCGTAAGACTGCAGAACAATTAATCAAATGACCCCCCCCCCCCCCCACATTTGTTTTGTACAATACTGCTACTCGCTGTTTATTATCTATGCGTAGTCACTTTAACTCTACCTATATGTACAAATGACCTCGACTAACCTGTACCACCACACATTGAATGGATATGGCCTTCGTTATTGAAAATGTTATTGTGTACGTTCTTTTTTTTTCTTTCGCTTATTTAGTACATATTTTCTTAAATCTATTTCTTGAACTGCATTGTTGGTTAAGGGCTTGTAAAGTAAGCATTTCACGGTCAGGTCTACACCTGTGACAAATACAAATGGATTTGATTTGGTTTACATGTACAAAGTACACTACATGAACAAGATTGCCTACAGTATGAAAGTGTATACGACGATAACAGTCTCCCATAGACTGCTATCTCCCCCCTCTCACACCTCCGCTGTCTGTTATTACAGGGCAGAGCTGGTCTAATGGTAGTGCTCCTCCACCAGACCATTATCAACTTTATTATCTGCATTATAGCCTTCTGTGTAAAGAAAAAGCCAGGAAGCTCCAGAGTTTTTTTTTTTTTTTTACCTAATCAACCGCCATTTTATTTGTTGTCGTTCCATTCTCGTGTTATCTCGCCACAGTTGGAGCTAGGTCAAGTCTGTTCCTATGCTCGGTCAAGGCCGCTACCTCTGCCAATAATGACCGCACGCACGCACACACGCACACACACACAAACAATGTTCCATGACATCACTCCTCTGTGTTTACTCCCTCCACCCAAAGTGTTCTGATCCATCACCTAAATATTTCCTATTGGTTGAGAGAGAGAGAGGATGACTGACGGCTTGGCTCACACATCGAACTATGACCACCCTGGCTGTCATATCGGAGTGAACCAAGCAGTGCCTGTCGAAGAACAGTCATTTTGTCCCAACCTTTTTAGTTACTGCAGCACGGTGTACATTTTGCTCTGCCCGGAGTACCCCTGAACGACCCCCAAGTACCCGCAGGAGACTGTTGGACTTTCCGTATCTCCACTTGCACCATTTTAAAAGTGTTTACTTCAAATATGTGTGATTATGTTGTATGTTCTGTCATGCGTCAATGCTCTAGGAGTGTCTGCTATATGAATTCATATTAATGCAGAAGTGTAATGATCAACTCAGGACCCACTAAGAATAGTGAAGGGTCACCGAGACACATTTGAAATGTTCAGGCCCAAAGGTGAAACGCTGCTCTCTCGATTAGACTGCACTAAAAATCATACACACATACACAGGTGTAGCCTATGTTCTCAAATCACGCAGGGTGTTGTTTTAAGGGTGTGGGGTTTCCACTTTACAGCGTTTTGCTCGAATTTGTACGGGTCAAGATTCGTTTATATCTCAGAGGGGATGTCGTGTCTAAGTTGACGCTGTAGTCATCTTGCAGATGCTTCTTGACTGGAGAGACTGGCCGGGCATACTGTGTGACAAGGGAGTATTCTGGCGGCTGCCTCTAACCTCTCTCTCTCTCTGTCTCTCTCTCTCCACCCCCCTTCTTCCTCTCTCTCCCTCTCAGGTTCATTGACTCCCATGTTCGTGAGGCTGCCTTGTGGAGGGGTAGGGGTAAGTCACTACCCTACTTATTCTCCCCTGTCTAAATAATGGTATGGTGTGTTATCCCACACACACACACACACACACACACACACACACACACACACACACACACACACACACACACACACACACACACACACACACAACCACCCTGGAGCACCAGAGGCAACCAAAACTGTTGCTCTGCTTTCTGTCGAGTGGGTAATTGTGACCATATGTTTTCTATAAACAAGCTGTGTTCTGTAGAGTGGGTGGGAGGGCGCTGTCTGTGTGTTGAGGGGGACACTGGAAGGGGGGGGGGGGTTAAGGGGGAGGTTGGGGGGCAATGCTATGTGTGTTTGTGTGTGCTGTTCCTTCAGTGTGAAGGTTGGGAGGAGGGAGGAGGGGGGGGGGGGGGGCAGGTAAGAACAAGGTCAGCTGGGTTAGTGTATGTGTGTGACCCTCTGTCTGCTTGCATTTCGTTGTCTTCATGGGGCGTGTGTTCCCTTGCGTACTGTATGTGTGGAAGTGTGTATTGGAGCGTGTGAACTCAGATTGTGTGCTTGTTGCTCCCTAGATCAATATGTTGACAGAGGTCTGATTTGCAATCCCTCTCCCTCTCCCCCTTACCTATCTACCTCTCCACGGAGGGCGTCTAGCTGGGTCTGTTGTGCTGCCCGCTGCTGCCGGCGGGAAACAGAAGGGGCTCTGCTCTGTTTTATGGAAATGAGGCTAAATTGTTGTCTTCCTGTAGTCCCAGCACAGCGCCTCGGCTCATCAAATTACTCTGTCAGCCTGAGCAGAACTGCCACTCTTTCATTCCAACACGTTCCCTCACTCTCTTTGGTTCCCTGGTCCCTCGTTTTCCTCTCTCTCGTATCCCCCTATCGCTCGTACTGGCGCGCCTCTTTCGCCTCGTCTTACTCAGTCTCAGTCTTGCGAGTCGCTTTCGTCAAGGCTACTCTGCCCTTCCGACGTTGCACTTTCTTCTCCTTTAGGGGCTAGTGACATACTTTGGCGCTGTGTCCCTCCCCCCCTCGCTCAATCTTTTCTTTCACTTTTTTACACACTCCTCAGTTCATCCCAGGGTACATTGTCACATTTTGTCGTCTTCTTCCATTTTTTTTTTATCTCTATCACTCGATTACTTTATCATTCATTTCCTTGATTACTTCCTCACTCACTCACTCACTCACTCACTCACTCACTCACTCTGGTGCAGCCGTCACTCTTCATTCAACTCCCCCGTGCCCTCTTCCCCCAACCCTCCAGTCTTCTTTGCATCGTAAATGCACCGCAGACTCACAATTCGTGACAAAGTCCTTCTTGGCGTGACTTGAAAAGGCCCCCTGTGTTCCTTTTCTCTTCTAACTCTAGCCGTGAGCGTTCATGCCGTTGAAAAGCCAAATGCAGCAGGCAGGGATCGCCAGAGTTGATCAGCGACCCCGAGGTTCACAGAAACCCTGCAGAACCCCCACAGACTCCCTCTCGCTCTATCCCTTCTCTACATTTACGTTGACATTGTAGTCATTTGGAGGACGCTCCTATCCAGAGTGACTCACAGTTAGTGCGTTCATCGTAAGATAGCTAGGTGAGACAACCATATATCACAGCCACCGTACGTACATTTTCATCAATGAAGTAGCAAGGTCAGAGCTAGTGGGGTAGGGGGGTGAGGCGTTAGTGTGAATGGGGGGTGCTGTGGGATTATTTTAGATACTGTTTGAAGAGGTAGGGTTTCCGACGTTTTCGGGAGATGGGCAGGGACTCTGCTATCCTAATTTCAGGGGGAAGCTGGTCCCACCATTGGGGTGCCAGGACAGAGGAGAGCTTGGAGGGCCAAGAGGGCTAAGAGACCAGAGGTGGCAGAATGGGGCGCTCTGGTTGGGGTGTAGAGTTTGAACATAGCCTGAAGGTAGGGAGGGGCAGTTCTTCTTGCTGCTCCATAGGCAAGTGCCATGGGCTTGTAGTGGATGCGAGCTTCGACTGGAAGCCGGTCTCTCTTTCTCTCTCTCTCTCTATCTCCCTCCCCCCTATTTCTCTCCTCCTGTCTTTCCCTCTGCCAGCTGTTTTCTTCTCCTTAGGTTATTCCATCTCAGAATTCAACCTTAACCCGGGGGGGTGAGAGAGAGAGAGAGAGCACAAGTTGGTTCCTTGATCCACAAAACATGTTTTATTTTTTACATGCAGTCAGTGTTACAACAAGGAGTTAAGAGTCCTATATGTATGCTGAGTGTGTGTATGTGTGCAACAATATGTAGTCTAGTGGTGTGTAGAGAAGTAAAGATGTGTGTAGAAGTACTGTGTGTGTGCGCTGTGATTGGGGCCACGGAGCAGGCGTGTGTCAGCATAATCAGCCCCGACTGATGAATGCCTGGCCTCTCTCTCTGACCACATGCACACCCACACCTCCACAACACCGGGACTAGCCAGCTCCCCCCCCCATCCCACATCACTCTCCATGCCCCCCCCCCTCCTTTAAAATATTTAATATTTCTCTCCATCTACAGTATATCCCTCATCTCTCCCAAACTTCTCCCATGGCTCAATATTGACACACGTCTGTGAATAAAAGCCATCTCACCTCTCTCCCGGACGTTAACATCACACCTCTACTAGCATGCTTTTGTGTTCCCCCATGGGATCCCACCAGAAGCATACTCAGACGGACAGACGTGTGAAGAGCAAATTAGTTCCCCCTACCCTTTAGATTGACATACAGTGCATGTTTGTGTGTTTTTGTGTGTGTGTTTGTGCAACTGTGTGTATGTTTTGTGCATGTGTGTTTGTGTGTGTGTGTGTGTTTGTGTGTGCCAGCAGGCTATTCGTGCGTGCGCATATACAACAAACTAAGCCGGGCTGTCCAAACTGAGTTTCTGTCTGTAAGGGGAGTCATTCACGTCAGTTGGATTGACCCATAACTCACTCTGAGAGTCTCTTTTCTGCTCAGCAATCAAGTCCCCCCCCCCCCTCCCCCGCTCTTCCTGTGCAAGCGTTGAGGGATTTGTAAAGACTCTGTGTGATTGTGAGTGTGGTTAGGGGCTTTTGTATTGTAGCTTGTGTGCGCATATCTTCTTCACTCTTTCTACCTCTGGAATTGTTGGGACTGGGAGGACAAATGCCACCACAGTCATCCTGGTCCAACATTGTCTAATTGTATGCTTTACCCTGTTTACATTGTGCATTATACATGAACACGTATCTATTGCGCATTACATAAATGTGCATGTGTGTTCGTGTTCACAGGTGGACAGCGACACCATTTGGAACGAGGTCCACTCGTCCAGCGCGGCTCGTCTGGCTGTGGGCTCCGTGGTGGAGCTGGTCTTCAAAGTGGCGGCTGGAGAGCTCAAGGTTAGCTCCATGTCCCTCGTCATCGTGTGTCTGTCTAGCTGTCTGTCTGTCTGAATGCCTATATTACCAACGATAATGCCATCTCGCGTCGGACGCTGAATGCTAATGCTAGCCCATCTCAGGTGAATAGGTGGCAGAGTGGAGCGTTGATCATTAGACCACATTAACGGCGTTAACGCTAGCCCCACTCAAGTGAGGTCTATTAATATGGCGCCGAAGAACATGGCTGATGTTTTACATTCTCCCAAGTAATTGTGCAATTTTGTTTAAAAAAAAATGCTTTTTGTGTAACTTATTTTTTTAACTTATTGTGTACATAATGTTACTGCTACCGTCTCTTATGACCGAAAAGAACTTCTGGACATTTTCCATTTTCCTTGCACCAGCAGAACAGAGATGCTACCTCTGGTATGACGAGGTGGGGGTGTGTGTCTTTTTGTCAATAACCGCTGGTGCCAAATGTCTAATATTAAAGAGGTCTCGAGGTATTGCTCGCCTGAGATAGTGTGGTCGACAACTTATCATAAGGTACTCTATCTACCAAGAGAGTTCTCATCTGTATAATTCGTTTACCACCACAAAGCGAAGATTGCACTAAGACCGCTCTCAACCAGCTGTATAAGGCCATAAGCAAAGAAGAAAATGCTCACCCAGAAGCGGCGCTCCTAGTGGCCGAGGACTTTAATACAGGCAAACTTAAATCAGTTTTACCAAATTGTCGCTTCGAGACAAGCAACGCTGAAGCATGCACGAGAACACCAGCTGTTCTGGATGACTGTGATTAAGCTCTCGGTAGCCGATGTGAACAAAACCTTTAAACAGGTCAACATTCACAAAGCCGCTGGGCCAGACGGATTACCAGGACGTGTACTCAAAGCATGCGCGGTCCAACTGTCAAGTGTCTTCACTGACATTTTCAACCTCTCCTTGACCGAGTCTGCAATACCTACATGTTTCAAGCAGACCACCATAGTCCCTGTGCCCAAGGAAGCGAAGGTAACCTGCCTAAATTATTACCGCCTCGTGGCCCTCACATCGCTAGCCATGAAGTGCTTTGAAAGGCTGGTCTTGGCTCACATCAACAGCATCCTCCCGGACACCCTGGACCCATTCCAATTCGCATACCACCCCAACAGATCCACAGATGACGTAATCTCAATTGCGCTCCACACCGCCCTTTTTCACTTGGACAAAAGTAACACCTATGTGAGAATGCTGTTTATCGACTACAGCTCAGCGTTCAACACCAAAGTGCCCACAAAGCTCATCACTAAACTAAGGACTCTGGGACTGAACACCTCCCTCTGCAACTGGATCCTGGACTTCCTGACGGGCCGCCCCCAGGTAGTAAGGGTAGGCAACAATGCGTCTGCCATGCTGATCCTGAACACTGGGGGCCCTCAGGGGTGTGTACTTTGTCCCCTCCTGTACTCCCTGTCTGTTCACCCACGACTGTGTGGCCAAACACGACTCCAACACCATCATTACGTTTGCTGATGACACAACAGTGGTAGGCCTGATCACCGACAACGATGAGACGGCCTATAAGGAGGAGGTCAGAGAACTGGCAGTGTGGTGCCAGGACAACAACCTCTCCCTCAATGTGAGCAAAACAGGAAAAGACGGGCCGAATAGGCCCCCAGTAACATCGACGGGGCTATAGTGGAGCAGGTCGAGAGTTTCAAGTTCCTTGCTGTCCACATCACCAACGAACTATCATGGTCCAAACATACCAAGACAGTCGGGAAGAGGGCACGGCAAAACCTTTTTACCCTTAGGACACTGAAAAGATTTGGCATGGGCCCCCAGATCCTCAATAGGTTCTACAGCTGCACCATCAAGAGCATCCTGACGGGTTGCATCACCGCTTGGCATGGCAACTGCTCGACATCTGACCGTAAGGCGCTACAGAGGGTAGTTTGAACGGCCCAGTACATCACTGGGGCCAAGCTTCCTGCCATCCAGGACCTATATAATAGGCGGTGTCAGAGGAAAGCCCATAAAATTGTCAGAAACTCCAGTCACCCAAGTTATAGAGTGTTTTCTCTGTTCTCTGTTTTCTCTTGCTGCATGGCAAGCGGTACCGGAGTGCCAAGTCCAAATGGCTCCTCAACAGCTTCCACCCCCAAGCCATTAGACTGCTGAACAATTCTGCTGAGCCCCCCCCCCCCCCCCCCCCGCCTCTCACTGTTTGTTTGCTACCTATGCATAGTCACTTCGCCCCCACCTACATGTACAGATTACCTCAACTAACCTGTACCCCTGCACACTGACTCGGTACCGGTGCCCCCTGTATATAGCCTAGTTACTGTTATTCTTATTGTGTTACTTTTTATTATTACTTTTTATTTTAGCCTACTTGGTAAATATTTTCTTCTTCTTGAACTGCAGGGCTTGTAAGTAAGCATTTCACGGTAAAGTCTACACTTGTATTCTGGGCGTGTGGCAAATAAAGTTTGATTTGATTTGAATTAGGCACAGGGCTAGCTTAGCTTTATTAATTTAGGCTTGTTAGCCGTGCTCTCTCTTAACACCTCCAGACTCGGAAGGAATGCCCGCCGCCCCTCCCTACCGCAAAGCTCTCATTAGCACTTTTCAGACAGACACTCCTCCCCTGCTGCCCGCCTCCCTTCCTGTGTCTGTGGCCTCTCCTGGCAGCGCCCGACTGTCGTTTGAACTCCGCGGGGCGGCCTAGTGCGTGGGCATCGCTAATTGGCTAACGCTAATAGTCCCCGCTAACACCCCGGCTTTATTAGCCTGCCCACCTTAGCCACCTGCAGAGCTGGGTAAGGTAACGGAGCCTTATGATAATCCCTCTCTCCGCCGTTGGCATAGGATGCTAAATTGCTAACGCTCGCAGAGGGTTTCAGCTAGGACTTAGGGCTTCAACTAGCTTGTTCACTCTCTTTTTTTGTTCCAGTGGAATTGGAAGCGTTGGTTTGGGGAGGCAGTTAGTGCATACCGTAAAATGGATGTGATCTATTGTTATTTGAAGGTTGTTGTTTGGAGTGTATCTGTTGATGAGTATGTAAGCCATTTACTGAACAGCACTGGTTGTTGTTACTGAGATTTATTCACTTGTTTTATTCGTTCATGAACTTGTTTGTTCATCCATTTATCTCGATTGATTTATCGAGGGCATGGCTCTCTTTCTAAGAATAAGGACCTGAAATGATTCATGAAAAAATGCCTGCGCTCTACATACGGGTTAGAGATCACAGGAAGTGACCTCCTTGCCCCTTAACCCCATCTTAGTACACACGCGCGCGCGCACACACACGTAACCCCAGAGAGGCAAACCAGACTCTAACATCACCTGCCACCCCCTCGTGCCTGTTCAAGTGAGCCTTGCATCTGCATCATCAATGTTTCTAAAATAGAACTCAATGGAATTCCATTAATCTCTTTAAATCACACACACTCGCTCTCTCTCGCACACACAGCTCTTTGAAAGCGGTCCCTATCGTCAGAGGGAATCTGAGTTCCTTCTGTCCCTCTGCTAGAATAATATCCTCTGTGGCCAGGCGAGGTGGAGAGTAATCCACAGCAGCTGCCTCAACATCATTAGACTGGACTACAGGGACACAGGTCACCTCACCACGTACACATACCACAGTCAGTCAGGGCCCCAAAAACACTGGGCGTCCCTACCAGTCCCCATATGTCCCCACATTACACCAGGACTGTAAACAGTCGGCGCGGGAGCAGCGGGAGTCCCCCAGGTCCCTACATTAACACAACATCCACGCCTCGCGCTGCTGCTCTCAGCTGTCAGCCATACCTTTGTGTGTGTGTGTGTGTGTGCGTGCGTGTTTCAAGTTTCAAGATTTATTAGTCGTAAGTACAGGATACACATGGTATACACTGTCCAACGAAATGCTTACTTGCAGGTTCCTTCTCGACAATGCAACAACAATAAGAAATAATACAAGATAAAGTAAATGGCTCAGTAGAATAGAATAAACATTTTCGCGTGTGTGTGTCATCGGCAGTGTCTGACCCTCCTCCCTGTCAATGGCAAAACAATTAACTGTGAGCCACAAGGGGATTTAGGGTCATAGAGGCAGAGAACTGAATACTGCATGGAGAAACTGGAATGTGTGTGTGTGTGTGTGTGTGTGTGTGTGTGTGTGTGTGTGTGTGTGTGTGTGTGTGTGTGTGTGTGTGTGTGTAAGTAGGTATTTTCGTGTGTGTTTATGGGGTTATGTGTTTATCTGTGCTATTACAGTACGAGTGTCTGTTAGTCTGTGACTGATCAAGGCCTTATGGGTAACATGGCTCCCTCTTCTCTGATTGGCAGAACGGCTTTGCTGTAGTCCGGCCCCCTGGACACCACGCAGAAGAGAGCACACCTATGTAAGTCCCACGTCATTTATGTTTCTTTCTTCTCATTGGAACAGATCTTATTGTTATGGAAACAGTATGAGATTTCGAGCAAAATCAAATTATCAGAACCCTAATCACAATACCTGTTGGACTCTCTCTCATCACTCCATCACATAGGGGATTCTGTTACTTCAACTCCGTGGCCATCGCAGCTAAACTTCTGCAGCAGAGGCTCAGTGTCAGTAAGATCCTGATTGTGGATTGGGTGAGTTCACCTTGGACTTCCTGTGCTTTCACACAGAATGAGGTGGGGGTAGTGGGTTCGTTTCCCGCTGATGCCACCCATGCGTAAAATGTATGCACGCATGTCTTTAAAGTCGCTCTGCATACAATTGTCTGCTAAATGACATATATTATTATATAAAATAATGTGACCTGTCTTTGCCAGCAGCATACCACCCTGCATACCATTCATTGCTGGCTTGCTTCTGAAGCTAAGCAGGGTTGGTCCTGATCAGTCCCTGGATGGGAGACCAGATGCTGCTGGAAGTGGTGTTGGAGGGCCAGTAGGAGGCACTCTTTCCTCTGGTCTAAAAAATATCCTAATGCCCAAGGGCAGTAATTGGGGAGACTGCGCTGTGTAGGGTGCCGTCTTTCAGATGGGACGTTAAACGGGTGTCCTGACTCTCTGAGGTCATTAAAGATCCCATGGCACTTATTGTAAAAGTAGTGGTGTTAACCGCGGTGTCCTGGCTAAAATTCCCAATCTGGCCCTCAAACCATCACGGTCACCTAATAATCCTCAGTTTACAATTGGCTCATTCATCCCCCTCCTCTCCCTTGTAACTATTCCCCAGGTCGTTGCTGTGAATGAGAATGTGTTCTCAGTCAACTTACCTGGTAAAATAACGGATAAATAAAATTAAAAAATAAATCTTTATTAACATTTGTTAATGTTCTGCGTAGGGCATGTCCCCGACAAAAAAAAATCTTTGTCTACCGAGAGCAGCCTTTTTAAACATATTTTTAAATGTGTATTTTTCCCTATATAGACACACCCTATGTGTTAATAAAACTAACTATGTATAGGCTACTGAGCTTATCTGATGCTTTAAGCACACTGTGATGTATTAATTAAGACATGCAAATGACTCAAGAGGGAGCCAGAGATCAAGATAGCCTCCGCCTTCACAGATTCTGCCATTAAGCTCCTGAAGTTGCCGGGTAATGGCCTACATCAGGGTCGGCAACCTTTTCCATTTGTAGTACCAATTTATCTTACCATTTCTACCACCAGTTATGATTTTCAAATGCACATTTTCATAGAACAGTTTCATTTAATTTATAATAAAGTCTTCGTATTGCAAAATCATGATGTGCTAAATCAAAATAAAAAAAATTACTTCTATAGCCATTTCAAACTATGTCAAAATTGCCTGCATAAAGCCCCCAAAAGAAACATTGCAGCCTGCAGGTAGAAAATATCCTGATAAAAATAAATATCCTATAAATTACATTGGCTACACATGGCCTGTCTGCAAGGAACTTGAAACGTTGTATCAACTTGGTCTGGCCTGAAGCTGGTGCTAGCGAACTTGCAACATTGTATAAAATATTTTGGGCCAGTGAGCTCCGGACAGACAGATCTTTAGGTAATTTGTGCAAGGGATAAGAAGTAATCAGGTAGGCCTATTTAATTACGTTTCCACCGGATCAGAGCACTACATTTTTCCCCCTTTCACACACCAAGTGGTTATATTTATAAAAAATATTTAAAAAGTGAACCTTTATTTAACTAGGCAAGTCAGTTAAGATAACATTCTTATTTACAATGACGGCCTACCAGAAGGCAAAAGGCCTCCTGCGGGGACGGGCTGGGAATAAAAAATAATATAGGACAAAACACACATCACGACAAGAGAGACACAACAACACTACATAAAGAGAGACCTAAGACGACAAAAGAGCATGGCAGCAACACATGAAAACACAGCATGGTAGCAACACAACATGACAACAACATGGTAGCAACACAACATGGTAGCAGCATTAAACATGGTACAAACAGTATTGGGCACAGACAACAGCACAAAGGGCAAGAAGGTAGAGACAACAATACATTACGCGAAGCAGCCACAACTGTCAGTAAAGTAAGAGTGTCCAATATTGAGTCTTTGAATGAAGAGATGGAGACAAAACGGTCCAGTTTTAATGGTTTTTGCAGCTTGTTCCAGTCGCTAGCTGCAGCGAACTGAAAAGAGGAGCGACCCAGGGATGTGTGTGCTTTGGGGACCTTGAATATACACTACATGACGAAAAGTATGTGGACACCTGCTCGTCGAACACCTCATTCCAAAATCATGGGTTGGTCCCCCTTTGCTGCTATAACAGCATCTACTCTTCTGGGAAGGCTTTCCACTAGATGTTGGAACATTACTGCGGGGACTTGCTTCCATTCAGCCACAAGAACATTTGTGAGGTCGGACACTGATGTTGGGTGATTAGGTCTGGCAGTTGGCGTTCCAATTCATCCCAAAGGTGTTTGATGGAAGAACACAAATGTCTAGAATGTCATTGTATGCTGTAGCGTTAAGATTTCCATTCACTGGAACTAAGGGACCTAGTCCGAACCATGAAAAACAGCCCCAGACCATTATTCCTCCTCCACCAAACTTTACAGTTGGCACTATGCATTGGGGCAGGTAGCATTCTCCTGACACCTGCCAAACACAGATTTGTCCGTCGGACTGCCAGATAGTGAAGCATGATTAATCCCTCCAGAGAACATGTTTCCACTACTCCAGAGTTCAATGGTAGTGAGCTTTACACCACTCCAGCCGACGCTTGGCATTGCGCATGGTGATCTTAGACTTGTGTGCGGCTGCTCGATCTTGGAAACCCCTTTCATGAAGCTCCCGACGAACAGTTGCTTCCAGAGGCAGTTTGGAACTCGGTAGTAAGTGTTACAACCAGGGACTGACGATTTTTTTACACGCTTCAGCACTCAGCGGTCCCGTTCTGTGGGGTTGTGAGGCCTACCACTTCGCAGCTGAGCCTTTTCCACGTCACAATAACAACACTTACAGTTGAACGGGGCAGCTCTGGCAGGGCAGAATTTTTTAGAAAGGTGGCATCCTATGACGGTGCCACGTTGAAAGTCACTGAGCTCTTCAGTAAGGCTATTCTACTGCCAATGTTGGTCTATGGAGATTGCATGACTGTGCTCGATTTTATGCACCTGTCAGCAACAGGTGTGGCTGAAATAGCCGAATACACTCATTTGAATGGGTGTCCACATACTTATGTATATACAGTATAGTGTATATATATGTGCAACCGCTCAAGTAAAACAATCTTGGTCCACCAACAGCCTAACAACCAAACAATCGACCAGTCGACTAAATGGGGTCAGCCCTAGTTCTGCGAGTCTAATATAATGCTTTTACAGACCAAGTTATTCAGTGGCAACATACAGTACCTGTCTGTATAACATGATATGAGACATATGTCTGGCGTTAGAATCTGGGAAATTGGTGTCATAATAATCTTGGTACCAGATCTTGCAAGAGCGCTGGACACTGTGCGTCATGTCACTTATCAGTAGGAAACACATTTGTGTCAAAAAGTGCTGCTTATAAAGACTGTCAAGCTAGGGTATGTACAGTTGAAGTCGAAAGGTTACATACACTTAGGTTGAAGTCATTAAAACTAATTTTTCAACCACTCCGCAAATTTCTTGTTAACAAACTATAGTTTTGGCAAGATGGTTAGAACATCTACTTTGTGCATGACACAAGTAATTTTTCCAACAATTGTTTGCAGACAGATTATTTCACTTATAATTCACTGTATCACAATTCCAGTGGGTCAGAAGTTTACATTCACTAAGTTGACTGTGCTTTAAACAGCTTGGAAAATTCCAGAAAATGATGTCATGGCTTTAGAATCTTCTGATAGGCTAATTGACATAATTTGAGTCAATTGGAGGTGTACCTGTGGATGTATTTCAAGGCCTTCCTTCAAACTCAGTGCCTCTTTGCTTGACATCATGGGAAAATCAAAAGAAATCAGACAAAATTGTAGACCTCCACAAGTCTGGTTCATCCCTGGGAGCAATTTCCAAATGCCTGAATGTACCACGTTCATCTGTTCAAACAATAGTACGCAAGTATAAACACCATGGACCACACAGCCGTCATACCGCTCAGGAAGGAGACGCGTTCTGTCTCCTAGAGATGAACGTACTTTGGTGCTAAAAGTGCAAATCAACAGAACAACAGCAAAGGACCTTGTGAAGATGCTGGAGGAAACAGGTACAAAAGTATCTATATCCACAGTAAAACGAGTCCTATATCGACATAACCTAAAAGGCCGCTAAGCAAGGAAGAAGCCACTGCTCCAAAACCGCCATAAATATGCCAGACTACGGTTTGCAATTGCACATGGGGACAAAGATCGTACTTTTTGGAGAAATGTCCTCTGGTCTGACGAAACAAAAAAATAACCATTTGGCCATAATGACCATCGTTATGTTTGGAGGAAAAAGGGGGAGGCTTGCAAGCCGAAGAACATCATCCCAACCGTGAAGCACGGGGGTGGCAGAATCATGTTGTGGGGGTGCTTTGCTGCAGGAGGGACTGGTGCACTTCACAAAATAGATGGCATCATGAGGATGGAAAGTTATGTGGATATATTGAAGCAACATCTCAAGACATCAGTCAGGAAGTTAAAGCTTGGTCGCAAATGGGTATTCCAACTAGACAATGACCCCAAGCATACTTCCAAAGTTGTGGCAAAATGGCTTAAGGACAACAAAGTCAAGGTATTGGAGTGGCCATCACAAAGCCCTGACCTCAATCCTTTTGAAAACTTTTGGGCAGGACTGAAAAAGTGTGTGCGAGCAAGGAGGACTACATACCTGACTCAGTTACACTAGCTCTGTCAGGAGGGATGGCCAAAATTCACCCAACTTATTGTGGGAAGCTTGTGGAAGGCTACACGAAACGTTTGACCCAAGTTCAACAATTTTAAAGGCAATGCTACCAAATACTAATTGAGTGTATGTAAACTTCTGACCCACTGGGAATGTGATGAAAGAAATAAAAGCTGAAATAAATCATTCTCTCTACTATTATTCTAGTATTATTCTAGACGTTTCACATTCTTAAAATAAAGTGGTGATCCTAACTGACCTAAGACAGGGAATTTTTACTAGGATTAAATGTCAGGAATTGTGAAAAACTGAATTCAAATGTATTTGGCTGACGTGTATGTAAACTTCCAACTTCAACTGTTGGTCAGAAACTGAAAGAGGAGCGTATTTTTACATTTTAAAGGTCTTTCGAATTAGAAAATGTCTCTATAGAACTTCTAAAGCAGTCCCGTCAAGAAATAGGCACTTAGTTTAAAAATAACGTTCTTTGAAAGTTGTCATGTGTGAGATAATGCCTCGATATAGAAGCTTAAGTCACTTTTTCATGTTTGTCTATGTAGGAAGGTCTACTGAAATGAAATGGAAAGTAATAGATATTGTCACGCAGCAATAGGATTTGTAAAACAGACTTAATCCAATTGTACTCTTAAAACAACCCTCTGAACTAGTCACAAAGTTTGTAGGATGTTAGATAGTGGCTAAGCACGACAATGGAGAGCATTCTTTTCTGGTTTCCACTTGCTATTAGTCTTCTATGCCCATCTGACGACTGATTCAAGGTTGATTTTGTTGTTTAGCGCACAATGCTTTATGGATAGGATTTGGATGTGGAGACCTGATCCTAAATCGGTTGTTAGAGTCAGGAAGTAACCATAGCCTGCCACTCTCCATGTCTGTCAGGATGTTCACCATGGAAATGGCACGCAACAAGCATTCTACAGCGACCCCAACATTCTCTATCTGTCACTCCATCGCTACGACGATGGCAACTTCTTCCCCGGCAGTGGAGCGCCTGACGAGGTGAGTGGCGGAGTGTGTGTGTGCGGTGTTTCCCCTATGATTTTTTTCAGCAGCATTGGCAAAGTTAGGGGGGGGGGTTGAGGGACAAATGGCCGTTTTAAAGCAAGTTTTCTGCAATTCTAAACGTTTTGTCATGGGGCTGAGACAAATTGCAGTTTCAAAGCTAAATTTCCTCCTATTCAACACATTTTGCCATTGGACTAAGAGAACATTTTATAGTTTTAAAACAAATTTCCTGCAATTCTACACATTTTGCAATGGGATTGAGAGAACATTTTACAGTTTGAAAGCACATTTACAGTATTTCAACACATTTTGCAATGGCATTGAGACAACATTTTACAGTTCAAAAGCTAGTTTCCTGCAATTCTACACATTTTGTCATGGGACTGAGAGAAAAATGTCAGTTTAAAAGCTAATTCCCTGCCATTCTACACATTTTGTCATGTGGCTGAGAGAACAGTTGCAGTTTTAAAGCTAATTCCCTGTAATTCTACACATTTTGCCATGGGGCAGAGAGAAGATTAGCAGTTTTAAAGTTAGTTTTCTGCAATTTTACTCATTTTGCCAAGGCTTATGCCGTGTTTTTATGCTATCTGAGTGACTCAAACATTATAACAAAATTAATCGGGGGCCCCTTGCCATGACATAAAAAATAAAAAAAAGATTCTCCTGACTGTCTCGTTTTTATTTTGGTGATTTGTATTATTTAAATATATATTTCTCTATTATATTTTCTACATACTTTATATCTGGTTTTAATCGTTTTACACTGAAAACATTTTACCATCCCGAAAATGTATATATTTTTTTCAATACCAATGCTTTCCTCTTGCTAATGAAAAACGATGTACTGAAGCGTAGGGTTCCAAAATTCTTGTCACTTTCCCCAAATCCCCAGCTTTTCCTGAATTTCTGGTTGGAGGATTTCTCTCTTATTCCCTCCTGATTCCAGGATCTTCCCGGAATCAGGAGGGGGAACCTTGGAATTCTTTGAAAGTTGCAGCAATTTTGCCGATTGGTGACCACTCACTAAGTTGAAAACGGATCATCAAATTAAATGGTGGCCGTGTTTCACCATTCAGTCAAACACTGGGCACTATACTTTCTGCCATCCCTGGCTCAATAACTAATAATGACCAGAAAATAGATTTTTGGAATGTTCCTGTTATTCACAGTCAAATTGGCAACATAAAGAAAACTCAAATGTTGTTGGCTCTCCCCTAGTAATTGCTACAATATTGACAGTAGTCCAATTGTAGCATTTCCTGATACATGTTTCTTAATGATGAGGCCAACCGCCACTTAGTTCAGATTATTGATGTTGTTGGTAGAATGCCCAGACTTAATGTAAAAGTGTGTGTTGCGTGTCCGTGTGTGTGTGCGTGCATATATTAGTGTGTGCTCTTGCCTGGCAGCTGTAATCTGATCTTTGACAGGTAAGTAGCAGGAATCGCAGCAGTCTTTTCCTAGAGATACTACATATATTACCAGAAAGGGCCTCGATATGGTCCATCTACAGAGGAATGGTCAATCAATGTTCAGACGTTATGGTGTATGTGTGTGTAATTTTGCGTGTGTGTGCCTGTTGTGTGCGTGACTAACCTATGTTGCGTTGTGTGTGTTGTAGGTGGGCACTGGGGCAGGCATGGGCTTCAATGTGAACATGGCTTTCACCGGGGGACTGGAACCACCCATGGGAGACGCAGAGTACCTGGCTGCCTTCAGGTAACACACAAACACGGACTAGCTACCACAGAGTATGGTGATGTTTTCTTAAGCTGGGAACACCAGCGCATGAAATCAAAAGAGAGAAAATGAGGGGCCTGTTTAGTGGGGAATTTGCAGCGATGGGGGTTGGCTGTTGGAGTGTGGAGTGCTTAGGGAGCACTCGACTGAGGAGAGGGTTGTATTTCAACAGGCTGAATGTCCCAGTGGTCCGTCTGTCCTGACAGTTCCCACCTCTGGAACCATATACAGTGGGGTTCAAAAGAATTGACACCCTTGATAAAGATGAGCAATAATGAGTGTATAACATAAATAATTCAAATACTGAGCTACATTGAGAGTATGAGATAATGATGAGTGAGAAAGTCACCGAGGGTCAAAGATCATACCCCCAAGACATGCTAGCCTCCCCTGTTATTGGTAATGGTGAGAGGTTGTTAGCATGTCTTGGGGGTATGATCGTTGACCCTCTAACTTTCTCACTCATCATTATTCACGATTCATTCAGGACTATCCGTAATCATGGTAGCATCCGCTTTAACGTAGAAGTGTTAAGAAACATATTCTATTTTTATTTATAATCAAATTTACTAGGAATATGGGACCAAATGCTCAACTTTTGACTACTTTAATTATTATCATAATTTTGACCCATACCTTTTTGGAGAATTTCTTTTTGATTAACTTGTTAAGCAAAATATCTTTCTCTGAGAAATTATATTATTATAAAATAATATAATTTCCCACTTTTTTTGGAGCATGCAATATAGCTCAGTATTTGAATAATCTATTTTACACAGTCATTATTGCTCACCTTTATCAAAGGTGTCAATAATTTTGGACCCCACTGTACACCCTACTGTCAGGCCGCAAGTCTACAGACGCTCATTAAAGGGATAATTCACTCCGATATCACCCACTGCCTTCTTGCCTTTAATGTAAATGATACCCTATGTTGTCGAGGTCCACAGCTTTCAACTTAAGCCAAAGTGACGGATACAGTAAGCTATTGTTAGCAGTTAGGATTAGAACGTAGTACATAGAGATAGTTGATCTCAGACTCAGGACAACAGTAGATTTTTTTAGAGGGAAGAAAACATAAAAAGGGCTTCGAAAATCGATTGGGCAAATGTAAAATATCCCTGCCAAAAATACAAGTCATTTTCACAAATACAACCACGTTAACATTATTTGGGGTCAAACCTCGGTCAAATACATATGTCAAATAATTCCATACGTTTCAGGTGCACTTGATTAATTTGCCCTGTACAATGGAACCAAATAAATAGTCCCAAAAGTGTACGTATTGTCCACACATTGTCTATTTTGCAGTAATATCTATTCATATGATACACTACATCAACGTTACATCTCATCCAGAGCAGAAGTACTGAGAGAATTTCATCTGGGGGGGAAATGCATGGTTCACCATGACTGTGTGAAAAGCTCCCATCCAAAAATAACAGTAAGTGGGTTCTATATGGCTGAGAGTGTCACGATCGTGTGGCGGATTGACGGACCAAAATGCAGCTTTTTGGAAAATAAGCCATCTTCTTTATTAAACACAACACGAAGATGAACACGACACAAAAACTCTATACAAAATAACAAAACAACCGTGAAGCTACAAACGTTGTGCACATACAAACAGGCTACAAACGTTCTTACATAGACAATTACCCACCACCAATGAGAGCCTATGGCTACCCTAAATAAGGCTCCCAATCAGAGACAACCGAAATCAGCTGTCTCTAATTGGGAACTCATTCAGGTAACCATAGACTCTCCTAGATAACTAACCAACATAGACAACTCTAGACATATACACTCAACACAAAACCATCTACTACACCCCATAACCCCTTTACCAAATAAACACCCAAAACCAACAAAACATAAACATTCCCCATGTCACACCCTGACCTAACTAAAATAATAAAGAAAACAAAGAATAATAAGGCCAGGGCGTGACAGAGAGGCCATGAAACATGAAGTATGATGTGTTGTAGTGCACGGCCGAGGCAAAGCTTTGTGGCGGCCTCTTTTATCTGCCAAGCAGGCTGATGCCAGGGCTGAACTCCATTAGGTCCGCTGTCTGGGGCTATTTATAACCCACCTACACACTCGCACTGTACACACACACATAATTCGAGCAAGCGCATATAGACACACAACACAAACACACAAGAAAACACAAACACCACTCGAAACTCATGCACGCATACTCACAGGCACCAATGTGTGCATACATACACTCACCCACCCACCAATGAATGAATGCATGCATACACTCATAAACACACTCACACACACAGACATATGGTGGGATGCAGGACAGAGGGCAATTCGCGACGCCCCATTTTGAAGATGAGCTGTCTGAGCTGCCGGTACCAGTAGACACACATCAAGCCGCTCTCTCTCTCTCTCTCTCAATGGCTGGCTGCACACTATGCTATGCTAACCAGGATACCGTGCCCCCCTAATGTACCCCAGATCTCAATCTCCACATACAGTTGAAGTCGGAAGTTTACATACACCAAATACATTTAAACTCAGTTTTTCACAATTCCTGACATTTAATCCTAGTAAAAAATATCTGTCTTAGGTCAGTTAGGATCACCACTTTATTTTAAGCATGTGAAATGTCAGAATAATAGTAGAGAGAATGATTTATTTCAGCTTTTATTTCTTTCATCACATTCCTAGCGGGTCAGAAGTTTACATACACTCAATTAGTATTTGGTATCATTGCCTATAAATTGTTGAACTTGGGTCAAACGTTTCGTGTAGCCTTCCACAAGCTTCCCACAATAAGTTGGGTGAATTTTGGCCCATTCCTCCTGACAGAGCTGGTGTAACTGAGTCAGGTTTGTAGGCCTCCTTGCTCTCACATGCTTTTTCAGTTCTACCCACAAATGTTCTATGGGATTGAGGTCAGGGCTTTGTGATGGCCACTCCAATACCTTGACTTTGTTGTCCTTAAGCCATGTTGCTACAACTTTGGATGTATGCTTGGGGTCATTGTCCATTTGGAAGACCCATTTGGGACCAAGCTTAAAATTCCTGACTGATGTCTTGAGATGTTGCTTCAATATATCCACATAATTGTCTGTCCTCATGATGCCATCTATTTTGTGAAGTGCACCAGTCCCTCCTGCAGCAAACCACCTCCACAACATGATGCTGCCACCCCCATGCTTCACGGTTTGGATGGTGTTCTTCGGCTTGCAAGCCTCCCCCTTTTTCCTCCAAACATAACGATGGTCATTATGGCCAAACAGTTCTATTTTTGTTTCGTCAGACCAGAGGACATTTCTCCAAAACTACGATCTTTGTCCCCATGTGCAGTTGCAAACCGTAGTCTGGCTTTTTTATGGCAGTTTTGGAGCAGTGGCTTCTTCCTTGCTGAGCGGCCTTATAAGTTATGTCGATATAGGACTCGTTTAACTGTGGATATAGATACTTTTGTACCTGTTTCCTCCAGCATCTTCACAAGGTCCTTTGCTGTTGTTTTGGGATTGATTTGCACTTTTTCGCACCAAAGTACATTCATCTCTAGGAGACAGAACGCGTCTCCTTCCTGAGCGGTATGATGGCTGCGTGGTCCCATGGTGTTTATACTTGCGTACTATTGTTTGTACAGATGAACGTGGTACCTTCAGGCATTTGAAAATTGCTCCCAAGGAAGAACCAGACTTGTGGAGGTCTACAATTTTTTTTCTGAGGTCTTGGCTGATTTCTTTTGATTTTCCCATGATATCAAACAAAGAGGCACTGAGTTTTGAAGGTAGGCCTTGAAATACATCCACAGGTACACCTCCAATTGACTCAAATTATGTCAATTAGCCTATCAGAAGCTTCTAAAGCATGACATCATTTTCTGTATTTTTCCAAGCTGTTTAAAGGTACAGTCAACTTAGTGTATGTAAACTTCTGACCCACTGGAATTGTGATACAGTGAATCATAAGTGAAATAATCTGTAAGCAATTGTTGGAAAAATGCACAAAGTAGATGTCCTAACCGACTTGCCAAAACTATAGTTTGTTAACAAGAAATTTTCAGAGTGGTTGAAAAATGAGTTTTAATGACTCCAACCTAAGTACCGTAATTTCCGGACTATAAGCCGCTACTTTTTTCCCACGCTATGAACCTTGCGCTTTATACAATGACCCGGCTAATTTATGGATTTTTCCCGCTTTCACAAATTCATGCCGCCAAAAAACTGAGCACCGTCACATAATGTGACGTAAATCGAGCACGCTCAAACTTTCCATCATTCTGATTACGGTAGTCATTTTGTCACCCTCATCATGGCAAAGACACGGAGAAATGCATATGATGCAGCTTTCAATTTGAAGGCGATCGATCTGGCTGTTGGAAAAGGAAATAGTGCTGCTGCACGGGAGCCTTAATGAGTCGATGATAAGACGTTGGAAACAGCAGCGTGAGAAACTGACTTAGTGCAAAAAGACAACAAAAGTTTTCAGAGGAAAGAAAAGCAGATGGCCCGAACTAGAAAATGAGGCTTGGATGAGTTTGCCTCCGGATGAAAGTGAGGAGAGCGCAATGAAAACGATCCAACATCGGATGAAGCAATTCTGAGGCTATTCAACTCCGACACCAAAGGAGATGACTTCAGTGGTTTCAGTGCACAGGAGGAAGATAGTGACCAAGGACTTTCTTGGTAGGCTATTGTTTACTGCTATTTAAAAAAAAAAAAAATGTTACAAGCCTGTTTCGTTAAAGCCAATTTATTTTTGTTACAAGCCGTGTTTCGTTAAAGCCTATTTATTTTCGTTACAAGCCGTGTTTCGTTTAAAGGCTGTGTAAAGTTCATTTGTTTCAATGTACCGGTAGGCACCTGCGGCTTATAGACACGTGCGGCTTATTTATGTACAAAATAAAAAAAATAAAAAAATTCAGTGGGTGCGGCTTATATTCAGGTGCGCTTAATAGTCCAGCAATTACGGTATACGTAAACTTCCGACTTCAACTATAACCCTGCTCCTCACCTAACCCCAAACTGACCCTCTCACATCCAAGGCAGATGGAGCATGTGCTGTACAAGCCGCGATATCATATATGTCATATGCATTTACGCAGCATTTGAGATGTGGAACATGATATATATTAGGGCGCATATGTACCTACGACATATTATTATACACTATATGCAACACATGTGAAAACCCCTCAAGCACTGTGCCCCTACCATCTGAGTCACGTGTAGCCCGTCTTCAGGTAGTGGCTCTTTTGTTGTTTTAGAGCCATTTAAAGCAAAGCAAAATGTTCTGCTTTACTCAAATCTATCCTTTGTTGTTGTTTTCTCTCAACCAAGCAAGAAGAGTAGCTCCCCCTTCAATGTATAGAAGCCAGTGCCACCCAACACCAGTCATTCTGGTAAAGGAATTGGGAAACTACAGCGTACTGGTGCCAAAATGTCTTCCATCCTACCCGTGTTGGCTCAGTGTAAAGTGGATCTTTTGGAAGCTACATTTGGATACTTCTTAAGATTCTGACAATTCATTGTTAGTAACCATCCTGACCCATTATGTTGATGCTGCAATTGATAGAAATGCAAAACCAACTGTTTGGAAAGGGTTAGACATCTTGTTTGTTGATACTCTGTGACACTGTAGTAGTTCAGGCCAGAAAACCGTATGTTGTCGCTGGTCACGTTGTTGTCATGCCTCATGTATCTTGGCATCCATTAGCAATTTTCTCTATAGCAGTATAACCAGTGCTTAATTTGATCCTGCTGGAACAGAATCCGGCACCTCTCAGTTTTGGACAGTTTCATTCCGGAACCTATTTGCCAGGATCTGATCCACTCGCAGCATGATTTTTTTTTCTCACTGCTTGTAATGTATTCTAATAAAAGCCAACCAAGTTAATTCGAGTTGCCTCTTTGTTAATTCCCCTTACCCACAACAGCAAAAAACGTAATGTAAAAACGTTGATTTTCAGCCACGCCAGATATTCTAAATGTTAATTTGGTTATATAGTCCTCTAGCAATGACCTGACAGGCTGACAGCGAGCAAAGTTCATGATCTTTATGAGATACTGTAAGTGATCGATACAACCTTTAACTTTACATCCTAGCTTCACCCTCAACCTCTGAAAAGCTTGGTGGAAATTCCACCATATTGCTTACACCTATCCAAACCTATGAGATCTAAGTAGATGGGGAGAGAAGGAAATTGATTTGATATGTTTTCTTTGGCCATGTCAATTCTTACACTTTCCATGTCAATAAATATTCTTGAATTGAACTAAGAGAAGGCGTACGTGGGTCTTCCCCTTATGTCACTCAGCTGGCCCCTGGCGCTTATCAATCCCACAGTGCGGAAGTGAGAGTCTCTCCTCGGCCTCTCTGATTAACAGAACCCAGAGGAATAAGGCCAGCATAGCCCAACAGTCCATATATCCGCTCTCCCTCTGTCTCTTTCTATGTCTTTCTCTCTCTCTCTCTCTCAAGCACAAACACACACAGACACAAATACACACTTACTCTCGCTCACACACACACACACACACAAACCATACACACACACGCACACATCCTCCCCATCTTTCTCCTTATTTTGTCTCTTGTTTTGTAAGCAGCATATTCGCTCCCTTCTCGTTCTCTCTCTCTGTGTAAGAGGCTGCCTGCCTTGCGGGCGTCCTCTTCTAATTTCTTCACAGCCAGTGCCACGTTGCATTTGCAGGGGTTCGAGCCAGACTCCAGAAAGAGAGAGAAAAAAAGATAAGAAAATGGTCCCTAATGAAAACCAGAAGCACTGTCTCTCTCTCTCTCTCTCTCTCTCCCTCTCGCTCGCTCCCTCTCTCACCATGAACTTGGAAACAGAGAGGAGAATTGAGCTTAATTCAAACCAGCTCTCCGCAACGCCAGATGACAAGGCTTTGAAGTGTGTGTGTGTGTGTGTCTGTGTATGTGTCTGTGTATGTATCTGTGTCTGTGTGTCTGTGTATGTGTGTTCTACCCTGTCTCTTTGCCTGCTCTCCCATGCTTTTTTGTGAACGGTCGGGAAAGCCTTTGAGCCTAACCTGTAGGCATGGCTAGCGTTAACCCTTTGTTGGTTAGTAGGTTTGGGAGGTATTGTATCCGGGGGGGGGGGGGGGTCTATGTTACTACCCTAGCCGGTCCTGGCGTGCCCCTCCTGGGTGGATTAGGCCGGACGGTGAGGACGGATCTCTTTTCGGGTGCCTGGCAGTCGACGGTTCTACTTCTAAGCTCCCGCAATCGGTCTCAGTCCATCGCAGGGGGAATCTGTACATGAGCTATTGCTAATTAGCAATCGTAAACTGAAGTCATGTGTGTCCAGTCAAGCTATATCATCTTCCTCCTCATTTGCTGTTTAGGAGTCCACATGAAAACACACAACACACACACACACACACACAAGGGATGAAAAGGAGGAGTGGAAGATGGAGAGAGTTCCTAGAGAGGGAGGTTTCCCTGTTTCTTGTCAATGGCACTGAGGGAAAAGCTGCCTCCATTCTGAAAGAGGTGTGTGTGCGCGCGCTCGTGTTTGAGTGTTAGTGCGTCTGCATATCTTATCACTCAGCGCAATGAGAGAATGGACGCCATTTTGAGAACTTGGGTGAACTATTTGTGAACAAAGTCCCCTACAGAAAGACGTCTCAATCCCCCAAAGAGTGTTCATCTACGGCAGCACTCTGACTAAATCTCCCACTTCCGTCTAGTCTATTCTCTCCCAAACTCTAAGCGCACAACCTCACTGGGAAAAAGGTAAAGAAAACAGTGCAGATGAGAGAGAGAGACGTGGCTCATCTCGTCTTCTCATATCGGTGAAAAATCCAATAGCTACAGGAATGGCCCAGTAAAGATCAGAGGAGAAGGAATAGCAGACTCCTCTATGGGAAAGTTGACGTGTTGGGCGACCACCTGCGGAACTGATCTTCAGGGGGTTTCGGGGGGTTCGGGGAGCTTTATATGTCGGGCGCATTGAGTAGTCATAGAGGTGGCGGCGTTATCGTCGCAGAAATGCTAAAGAGGATGAGATACAAATTAAATCAAATTGTATTTGTCACATGCGGCGAATACTACAGGTGTAGACCTTACCGTGAAAGGCTTACTTACAAGCCCTTAACCAACAATGCAGTTCAAGAAATAAGAGTTAATAAAATATTTACTAAATAAACTAAAGTAAAAAATCTAAAAAAAAATCTATTAAATCAAAAAGTAACACAATGAATTTACGTAACAATTACGAGGCTATATACAGGGGTACCGGTAGCGAGTCAATGTGTGGGGGTGTGTGTGTATGTGGTACGTATACGTGTGTTTGTGTGAGAGAGAGAGAGTCTGAGTATGTGTGTTGGCGTGTGATGAGGATATTACAGTGGGTCAGGGGGATTTATGTTAGGCCTGACTGTCTCAGGAGAGAGGTGTTCAACCCTGAGGCTTAGCAGGTCCTCCCAAGCATGCTCCCACACAGTGTCGGGATACACACACACACACTCTCACAGCAATACACAGACACACATGCACACAATCCAACCAAGGTCCATGCATTGAGGAACAAACTAAATGTGCAACAGGTCATACAGAAACATGTTGTACTAATTTTTTATTCAACTTTCTTTTTGTTTAAAGGCACAATGTGTCGAAATCGCTCTGCCATTACATGTTTGCCAAAATTCTGAAACGTTGACCTAATTTCAGTTTGTGACAAAACAAGCAATGGAGAATCATTGTACCGTCTATACCGAAAGAAAAAAGACGCAAAAACAAAATGTAGAAATAGTACACATAGAACGGATCTACCGCTTATCAGACTTGCTTTCAATGAGAATGACAGATGTATACAGTAACTCACATTTTTATGTGAATTTGGTTAAAAGGCACACAACGCTACATATTGCGCCTTTAATCTGAACAAACCCATTCGGTGCGACTGGGTGCCATGGCAGAGCAGAACAGTATACATTTTCCCTTCGACATCGAAAGCACACCTCAGCGACGACACTTTACAGGCAGGAACTAGCTGATGGAGGCAGGAAGGTTTTTGGATCCCACCCCACAAACCCAGGATGTCCCGTAGCTAAGACGGCGTCGTAAATCTTGTTAAAACTCGTTATCCGCTAGCCTTATTAACCAAGCCTTTTTCATCTACCACATAGATATCCACTGATTCACTCCATAGCAGGCCTATAAAAAAAAAAAACTTGTTTCCACTCACACTGGCTCTCTAATGGATCACTGTGGCTTTCCCAAGGTTGTCGTCTGTTTTAGAGAGGGGTTGTGGGGGGGGTTTGATGATGCGTGCAGTCTTTGATCGAGGCTTGACGTGTGTGTGTGTGGTGTGTGTTTTAAAGCAGCTGAACAAATAGTTCCACAACAGTACTACTTTCTCGTTGCATGTCTTTGGATGTATTTCTACCACCAAGGTATGCTTCCATTCTCTACTCATCCTCTCATTTGGTCTCATTCATTATCTCCTTCACCTCCTCACTCTGTCACTTTTTCGTTATTTTACCTTTATTTAACCAGGCAAGTCAGTTAAGAACAAATTCTTATTTACAATGACAGCCTACCCCGGCCAAACCCTAACCCGGATGACACTGGGCCAATTGTGCACCGCCCTATGGGACTCCCAATCACGGCCGGTTGTGATACAGCCTGGAATCGAACCAGGGTCTGTAGTGACGCCTCTAGCACTGAGATGCAGTGCCTTAGACCGCTGCGCCACTCGGGTTCTCTTACTCATTCTCTTCACCCAAGTGCCAGAGGTATGCTGACACAGTCAGTGACGCACACTCTCCTCTGTGTATCTCAGCAGCCTGAGGTACCGAGCCTCCTAAAAATACCTCCTCTCTCTCTTGGGGGGAGGCCGCCACTGCAGACAGCTGTGTGTGTGTGGGAGGGGGGGGGGGGGGGGGGGGCGTGGTTTGCTCAGTGGAGGCCTATAATTGTGGCGGCGATAACGGGATGGAAAGAAAGCTGTCTCATGAGCTTTGGGCATGCTGCCCGCTCACCCGCCATGCCCGCAGGCAGGAGACAAGCGCCATGTTCCTGAGGTCAGCAAAGTAGAGGGTTACTACAACACGGCCCTGAGCCACCTCTCTCTCGCACCAAAACACTGCATACCTAAATACTGCCGGCCCCAAAGAGCAGGCCGTGTACAGCTACACTGGAGGAGCTATTCATACTGTCAATCAGAGGAGTCCCACAGCAAATAAACAGTATGATTACAGACATCTCTACAATGCCGTCACTGTCGCAGACAACTTCACAACGCTGACACATCGCAGGCAGATTCCTTTTTGCAACTTCACCGACACAATATTGACAGCCTGTCAGTGAAAGGAACAACTATGCAACGCTGTTTCTATCCCAGATAAACCCGGTGACAGCTACACAACCACGGCACCAAAGAGAAATGCAACTTAACCAAATTGTATTTCTACACCTGGGAAGAGCATATTTAAAAGGAGTCGTGATAAGGAGGAAAGGTTTGATCACTTTTTATGTGTCACCCGTGTAGAACGCATTATGAGCGCAGTTACATGCACAATGCACGTATGTGGTTCAGTGAAAAGCTTGCTGAGTACGACTTAGACTTGGGAGTGCAAGGAAATCCTCGCGCTACAGCCTCGACAAACTGAGTCACTGCAACCACAGGTTGCTGAACCAAAACACTACATTCACTATCTATCTATTTTCCTTCCACCAGCTGCGGGAGAGAGGGTGGATTCTAAGGTCTCACGCCGCACACCCAGAACTACAGTGTCATTGTGTATTCAATTCCTCCCATTCACTTTTACTGCTCCCCTGACATGCGACCTGAGTTCTTCCTTTCTCTCACTGTGTAGTTTGGGGGTTTCTATGGCTCCGTTTTTTGGAGCTTGTGGTTCTCAAAACCAGATATGTGTCTTTGATTCCTGTATAGGAGGTTGTGTACTGTTATGTGTTGTTCACTGACTGTTTGGATGAAAGCAGGCACATTGCACTGTAAGTGGAAGTTCATTGGCTATATTTAAGTCCTGTAGCAGACTCTCTTATCCAATCAACTTAGAGGAACAATTAGTGCCTTGCTCGAGGGCACATCAGCAGACTTTTTTTCACCTTGTTGGCTCCAGGATTCGATCCAGCAACCTTTCAGTTACTTGCCCAACGCTCTGGATTCACCAGGTCAGTCAATGCTATGGAAAGAGCAGGTGTCCTTAATGTTTTGTACACTCAGTGTATGTGATCGTATACACATGTAAGCAAGGTTTGAAACGGTCTGTTGCAGTCTACAAATGATTTGTAATTATGTTCTGGCCTCCTGACAATCCGCTCAAGAAAAAATTGGCCCGGGGCTGAATCTAGTTGGTGATAGCTGCTCTAGGTGGTGTCTGTCAATACGTATGTTTAGGTGAGTCACTACAGGGGATGGTGGCATTTAACTGGCTCATTCTCGCTCTCTTTCCCACTCCCTTTTTTTTCTCTCTCCCTTCACAGGACGGTGGTGATGCCCATCGCCAACGAGTTTGCTCCTGACGTGGTTCTGGTGTCTTCAGGATTCGATGCTGTGGACGGCCACGCATCACCCCTGGGAGGGTACAAGCTAACAGCCAAATGTAAGTGACTTCCTTCCTTTCCCCTCTTTTTCTCTCCACCAACCCACTGCTTGTGAATGAAAGGTATCCAGCCATGATGCTGCCCTACCATAAACACATGGCCTTCTTCAATACATTCAAAATACATCCTTCTCTTCTTCCTTCCTTGAGGTAATTACTGATCTGACCAGGTTGGATTACTGAAAGCAATACAGTGGAAACGTCCCCTCACTTTTACAATCACTTACAGATCAGTGAGCAAGGAGACTGTATTGTTTAGTATTGGCCCAGTTACCTCTCCTCACCAGCATTCTTTCTGCCTATCAGTCCAAAGGCAGCACTCAGATATGTTCTAAAGATCATATCTCCCTTAAAAGAAAGGCTGCATTGATGTGGTGTTTGAGCCCATGCTAAGTGGTAAACGGTAAACAGAGTTAAGCAGAAACACTAGTTCCAGCCATGAGGGAGTGTCTTGCAACCACACTTTTTAAAAAACTCAGACTTATAAAACATTGTGGCTGGCCAGCGTGCGGATGTGCCGTTCTGACAGATGACAGTTTAAATCAGTTTAAATCAGATTTCTCTTGCTGGGCTGATCTGAGAGGGCCTGCTACTTCTGCGGTTTGTAGCAGTGCGCTACGTCTAGGCTAGCTATTAGCATTGCTGTGGCTGATGCTAGTGAGTTCAGTGGACCACTCCGCGGTGTGCACTAGTATTATATTTTCATCAAACACACTTAGTCTTTGTCTCACAAAAGCAAATCACACACAACCCTTTCATTTTAAGAAATGCTTTTTATTTATAAAATGCCCAAAGAAATGTATGAATAGTATAGAAAATAGTGATAGAAAAAAACAAGGAAATAATTCAAGTAAAGGAAAGAAGATAATTGCAGTGATCATCGCTGGTCACCAGTAGGGCTTATACTCACAAAGCATCTCAGAGTAGGAGTGCTCATCTAGGTTCAGGTCCTCCCTGTCAATATAATATTTTTCCGTAAAATGACATAACTGATCCTAGATCAGCATTCCTGTACTCTGTTTTCAGTGGGTTTCCCTTTGTGTCTTACCTCTGCATTTCCTTGTTTTTGCATTTGGACCCACAAGGGATTTCAGCAAGCTAGTTGCCATCCACTATATATTTTTTTCTCCCTTCATTTTCAATACTCTTCTTCAGGGCTGGCGTTACGGGCAGGCTTTAGGGGGCCTGGCCCGCCCTACTGTACCTCGTTGCCCGTCCACATAAAATATTGAATATTTATATTTTATTTGATGACAGAAAGATGCCTAAATCTTCAATAAAGTATCAGATCGAGTGAAAGAGCTGCCCTCTGTCTCAATATGTGTAGACCATCTATCTGATGCTGTCTGGACAAAATAATGTGACCGACCGCCTTGATTCGATCTTATGTAGCAAAATGTGAAATTGTGTTTTTTTTTACATTGGATAAAAGCAGAGACACAGAGCTACAAAATAGTATATCATACACTACATTTGAGGAACAATGGGAAAGTTATTCTGCTTTGAATGTTGATAAACTTGTAAGCTCACTTTTGAGAAAATGGCCCATGTTGACTCCAATGCTTCCCACAGTTGTGTCAAGTTGGTTGGATATCCTTTGGGTGGTGGACAATTCTTGATACACACAATAAGCTGTTGAGTGTGAAAAACCCAGCAGTGTTGCAGTTCTTGAGACAAACCAGTGTGCCTGGCACCTACTAACATACCCCGTTCAAAGGCACTTAAATATTTTATTGTGCCCATTCACCCTGTGAATGGCGCACACATACAATCCATGTCTCCATTGTCTCAAGGCTTAAAAATCCTTCTTTAACCGGTCTCATTCCCTTCATCTACACAGATTGAAGAGGATTTAACAGGTGACATCAATAAGGGATCATATATTTCCCCTCGATTCACCTGGTCAGTCTGTCATGGAAATAGCAGGTCTTTCTAATGTTTTGTACACTCAGTGTACGCCATCACAATAAATCCATTATCTAGTTCATTTAGCAGACAATATACGCTTATAAATCCTGTGCATTATTTTATATTGTATGATTTTATAGGATGAAGAATATAATTGAACTTAGCTGAATAAAATATTAAGGATATTTAAGGACATGCTGAGTGTAAAAGTGATCATTTGAAACAGGTCTCATATGCTAAATTTAGAGGTATTTGGCAACTTTAGTTGTGAATGATACACACCTTAGAATATCTTAGAAATCAAAACATATATGGGCTGCATGATGCGACTATTGGTGATTTGAAAAAGTCAAAAAACGTGCGCTCTGTTCCTTGCCTCAGGCTGTTCTCTCATCAAGTTCTAATATTGTCGCCCATCGGACTGTTCTCAATTTAATCCTGTCTTTACTAATATGGGAAATTAGTTTAGATTTAGAATGGGTCATAGGAGGAGATTACCGTGACTCAGCGGTCACGTGGAATTTGACTGTGGTCATGACTGCCGGTGTGACGGTAATACGGTCACCACAACAGCCCTGCCCGCCACCGCCCCACTTTATTGTCGACGGTCTCTTTTCATCTCTCTCTTCTTCACGGCAGTCGTTTCCTTTGGTCGGTTTCGATACTCCTTATTGACACTTTCTGTACAATCTTGAATAGTTTAGGAGACCTTTTGCATCCCACATTCTTTGTTGTCTTTTTGGGGTTTTACACTAGTTTCAGACTCTTTAAATCCTTCTCTTAGAAGTAGTTTGGACAAGGAGTGGCTGCAGTGTACTCAGTGTAGGTTGCGTTCACTCCAGGCCCATAGATTACTTCCATGGTATGACAAATATTTTTAAAGTATGATATTAGGGTGAAGTACCCCTTTAACGCGCTCACTCTCCTCACTGTATGTAGATTCTTTATCGTTCTCAGTTTCCCCAAATTTCTTGAGGTCTCCTTTCTTTTCCTCACCTCCCTCTTTCCCGTTCCACTTGTGGATACTTCTCTCACCATCCAGATCATTGCCATCTGCATAATGACTTATATTTCCCATTCCGTTCATTTTCTCTCCCTTAGTTTCACCACGATCCATGCAAATTTTCTGGAGATCCATTTTCTTTTCTTCATCAACCTCGTTCTCTTTCCTCTTCATTTGTTTCAACACGTTCACTGTCATCAATATCTCTCCATTCTTCAACACCCTCGTTGGTCTCCCAATCCTCTCCTATTTTCTGTTAGTTCAATTTAACCCTTTATCTCCTTTGTCACATTGTCCTTCATTACCTCTTCCTCATGTATTTCCTCCTCCTCCCCCTCCTCTTCATCCCCGTTTTCCTCCTCCTCCTCAACCCATCCACTTGTTCTTCTTCATCAAATTTTCTCACCAATTCAGTCGTTTTCTGTGTCTGTTCTCGCGCTCTTTTCTGAAGCTTTCTCTTTTGCCGTTCCCTTGTTTCACACTCTGTCTTTCATTCAACTGAAGGTATAACTCTTGATTTCTCTCCTCCATCCTTTTCTGATTCTTTCTTAGTCTTGCCACCTCCATCCTCTTCTCTCCTGTCTTCCTCCTCCTCTCCGGCTTGTCTCTCCCTCTCTCCATCTGACCTCATGCTTTTCACAAAGAGTTGGAGTTTGAGTGGGGCGTCTCTCACCAGTAGCTTGCATGCTCTCTGGAACCTTCTCTCCCGGTGCTCTAGGAGGACCACCTTTTCACTGAAACAACAGCCGTCCTGACTGATGCTACTCCACTCGTCCATAGGGAATGTTCTTTCTTTATGTTCTCTACTGACTGTTCACTAGATCTGATTTGAAAGTCAGGTGTTTCTTTAGACAAAACAAGTGGTTTGGGTGAAAGATCTCTTCTAAACTGGCTTCAAACAAAAATGCTCTAAAAAGGTGGGAGAGGATGTCAGTGTGATGTGTGTTGCTAGTTGCTACCAAAGGAATTGAAAATTGCATTCTATAACCATGGTTTTAAAAAAAAAAGCACACGGTAGCCTACAGCATAGGTCTCAACATTAGACAAAGGACCAATCACCAAATTCTAGTACTTACATTTGATCCCGACCCATTCAATGAGCACAGAGGAACAGGACAACTGACATCGTGATTACTTTTCAAGCTAGAAGTATGCACGGAAAAAACGAAGATATCATTCACCTAACCTCTAACTGCTAAACCCCTTACCTAGCCCACATCAGCCTCCTATGTTAGAATACCACCTTCTAGAATATCAACCCATTAAACATCACATCCCACTGTGACATCTGGCTTTGTCGCTCTCTGAGAACCCTTAGTGCAATCTCATTCATTTCTATGCTACTATGACCAACCATATTTTTCACAATATAGGCCTAACTGTTCCGGTGTATAATACCAGTCAAAAGTTTAGACACACCTACACGTTCAAGGGTTTTTCTTTATTTTTACAATTTTCTACATTGTAGAATAATAGTGAAGACAACAAAACTATGAAATAACACATATTGAATGATGTAGTAACCAAAAAAGTATTAAACAAATCAAAATATTTAATATTTTAGATTCTTCAAAGTAGCCACCCTTTGCCTTGATGACAGCTTTGCACACACTTTTGCATTCTCTCAACCAGCTTCACCTGGAATGTTTTTCCAACGATCTTGAAGGAGTTCCCACATATGCTGAGAACTTGTTGGATACTTTTCCTTCACTCTGCGGTCCAACTCATCCCAAACCATCTCAATTGGGTTGAGGTCAGGTGATTGTGAAGGCCAGGTCATCTGATGCAGCACTCCATCACTCTCCTTTTTGATCAAATGGCCCTTACACAGCCTGGAAGTGTGTTGGGTCATTGTCCTTTTGAAAAACAAATGATAAGTGCAAACCAGATGGGATGGGGTATCGCTGCAGAATGCTGTGGTAGCCATGCTGGTTAAGTGTGCCTTAAATTCTAAATAAATCACTGACAGTGTCACCAGCAAAGCACCCTCACACCTGCTCCTCCATGCTTCACGGTGTGAACCACACATGCAGAGATCATCCGTTCACCTACTCTGTGTCTCACAAAGAAACGTTGGAACCAAAAATCTCAAATTTGTACTTTCCACCAGTCTAATGTCCATTGTCCGGTCTAATGTCCATTGTCCGGTCTAATGTCCACCGGTCTAATGTCCATTGCTCATGTTTCTTGACCCAAGCAAGTCTCTTCTTATTATTGGTGTCCTTAAGTTGTGGTTTCTTTGCAGCAATTCGACCATGTAGGCCTGATTCACACAGTCTCCCCTGAACAGTTTATGTTGAGATGTGTCTGTTACTTGAACTCTGAGAAGCATTTATTTGGGCTGTAATTTCTTAGGCTGATAACTCTAATGAACTTATCCTCTGCAGCAGAGGCAACTCTGGGTCTTCCTTTCCTGTGGCGGTCCTCATGAGAGCCAGTTTCGTCATAGCGCTTGATGGTTTTTGCGACTGCACTTTTTAAGTCAATTTTCCAGATTGACTTAAAGTAATGATGGACTGTCGTTTCTCTTTGCTTATTTGAGCTGTTCTTGCCATAATATGGACTTGGTCTTTTACCAATTAGGGCTATCTTCTGTATACCAACCCTACCTTGTCACAACACAACTGATTGTCTCAAATGCATTAAGAAGGAAAGAATTTCCACAAACGTACTTTTAACAAGACACACCTGTTAATTGAAATGCATTCCAGGTGACTACCTCATGAAGCTGGTTGAGAGAATGCCAAGAGTGTGCGAAGCTGTCATCAAGGCAGAGTGGCTACTTTGATGAATATCAAATATCAAATATATTTTGATTTGTTTATTATTTTCTGGTTACTACCTGATTCCATTTGTGTTATTTCATAGTATTGATGTCTTTACTATTATTTTACAATGTAGAAAATAGTAAAAAATAAAGTAAAACCCTTGAATAAGTAGGTGTGTCCAAACTTTTGACTGGTACAGTATATCATTGTTGAGAGAAACAACATCAGACACATCAAGTAGGCCTACAGATAGTATGGTAAATCTATATTCCATTACATGACAAGCACTTCCTTCCTCATTTAAGACCTCATTCTCTCACTTTGTTCAGGTTCATTAATCCCAAATTAACATTTACCTGAGCCACTCCCAGAATCTATTGAATATGTACTTTGGTTACGCCTAGTTATATCCTTGCCATGATGGACACATCAGCATTGCCTGTCAACACTGTTGTGATGGTAATCCGCCAGTAACACTACACTTTACCTCACATCTCCTAGCATTAATAACCATGGCACTCTTTGGTGACACACAAGCACACACACACACGCATACGATCAGATCCAACTGTAATGCCCTGTTCATGCCACAGAGCAGGAAACCTCTTACCCTCCCCTCATGTTCACAAAGCTACAGGATCAAGTTTGTTTGAAAGTGTCTGTCTTTGGCCCATGTAGAGCAGCACCGTGACGTGCCAGCAAAGAGCTTTCCCTAAAACCATTTCTGAGATCTCAGTCTAGAGCTGGGGCTTACGGGGGGGGGGGGGGGGGGGGGGGTGCTATGGCGGGAATGCACCCCCAGAAGATCAAACACTGGTGGCCCGAGCCAAAACACTAAACCACATTTATTAAGATTAAATCTGGCTCGTGTTATGTATTTATCCCCCAGTAAATCTCTGGTACCTTCTCTTTCTAAAACCTAAAAGAGAAAATATGATGCAATACCCTTTTCTCCCTCCTCCCCTTACTCTCTGTGTACATTTCCTTGATCGGCGTCCAAGCGCCAGAGTCGCCATAGACGAACTCTAACCCCTACCACTGGCATTTCCTGTCCCCAGGTTTCGGCTACCTGACCAGGCAGCTGATGGGGCTGGCCGGGGGACGCCTGGTACTGGCCCTGGAGGGGGGCCATGACCTCACTGCCATCTGCGATGCCTCTGAAGCCTGCGTCTCTGCTTTGCTAGGAATCGAGGTAAGACTAAGAATGAGGGAGTGGTTTCTATACTTGTTGTCAATAATTTGCCACTGCACCTGTTTGGGGAGACAGTCTCTACACATTTAGTCCAATCAGAGGCTCAGCCAGAGGTGTGGTGCTTAAAGGGCCTTGGCCCGGGCCTCCCGGGTGGCGCAGTGGTCTAGGGCACTGCATCGCAGCGCTAGCTGCGCCACCAGAGACTCTGGGTTCGCGCCCAGGCTCTGTCGCAGCCGGCCGCGACCGGGAGGTCCGTGGGGCGACGCACAATTGGCCTAGCGTCGTCCATGTTAGGGAGGGTTTGGCCGGTAGGGATATCCTTGTCTCATCGCTCACCAGCAACTCCTGTGGCGGGCCGGGCGCAGTGCGCGCTAATCAAGGGAGCCAGGTGCACGGTGTTTCCTCCGACACATTGGTGTGGCTGGCTTCCGGGTTGGAGGCGCGCTGTGTTAAGAAGCAGTGCGGCTTGGTTGGGTTGTGTTTCGGAGGACGCATGGCTTTCGACCTTCGTCTCTCCCGAGTCCGTACGGGAGTTGTAGCGATGAGACAAGATAGTAATTACTAGCAATTGGATACCACGAACATTGGGGAGAAAAGGGGGTAAAAATATATTTAAATAAAAAGGGCCTTGGCCCAATGTTGCCGCCAAGAGAGAGAGATGGAGAGAAAGAGCGAGTCTGGAACAGTGAGTTGAGAGAGAGAGAGAGAGAGGGAGGGAGAGAAAGAGAGAGTCTGGAACAGTGAGTTGACAGAGAGAGAGAGAGAGAGGGGGAGAGAAAGAGAGATTCTGGAACAGTGAGTTGACAGAGAGAGAGAGGGAGGGAGAGAAAGAGAGAGTCTGGAACAGTGAGTTGAGAGAGAGAGAGAGAGAGAGAGAGAGAGAGAGAGAGAGAGAGAGAGAGGGAGGGAGAGAAAGAGAGAGTCTGGAACAGTGAGTTGACAGAGAGAGAGAGAGAGGGAGGGAGAGAAAGAGAGTCTGGAACAGTGAGTTGACAGAGAGAGAGAGGGAGAGAAAGATAGAGTCTGGAACAGTGAGTTGACACAGAGAGAGCGAGAGAGAGAGGGAGGGAGAGAAAGAGAGATTCTGGAACAGTGAGTTGACAGAGAGAGAGAGAGAGAGAGAGAGAGAGAGGGGGAGAGAAAGAGAGATTCTGGAACAGTGAGTTGAGAGAGAGAGAGAGAGGGAGGGAGGGAGAGAAAGAGAGATTCTGGAACAGTGAGTTGACAGAGAGAGAGAGAGGGAGGGAGAGAAAGAGAGATTCTGGAACAGTGAGTTGACAGAGAGAGAGAGAGAGAGAGAGGGAGGGAGAGAAAGAGAGATTCTGAAACAGTGAGTTGACAGAGAGAGACGGAGGGACCCTGTTTTTTATTCTCCATCCTCCCTCTTTCTCTCTTTCTCTCCATCCCTTATTAATCTATTGTTTCTCTCTCTCTCTGTCCCCAATGCCCAATGTGGGAGGATCCCATGGCCAGTGGCCAGGGAGAAGGGAGGAAGTAACAAGCTTTAAGTTGAACAATCTGAGGTTAATTGTGGCAGTGTGTAGGCTGGGCCTGGAGCTGAACAAACTCTGTCTGCGTCCCAAATGGCACCCTATTTCGTATGTAGTGCACGATAAGGACCATGGCGTCCTATCTAAATAATGAATAATCCACACTTTAAATAAACTGACGTATTAAAAGACAATAAATGGGTTGGCTAGTGCTGACCCTTGGCTAGTGCTGACCCTTGGCTAGTACTGACCCTTGGCTAGTACTGACCCTTGGCTAGTACTGACCCTTGGCTAGTACTGACCCTTGGCTAGTGCTGACCCTTGGCTAGTACTGACCCTTGGCTAGTGCTGACCCTTGGCTAGTACTGACCCTTGGCTAGTGCTGACCCTTGGCTAGTGCTGACCCTTGGCTAGTGCTGACCCTTGGCTAGTGCTGACCCTTGGCTAGTGCTGACCCCTGGGTAGTACACACAGATGAAGTGCTGCTGTAATGTCTAAAACCGAGGGGGAGCAGTGGTCAGAGGCTGAAATGGAGCCTCTGATAAAAGTGAATTTCCAGGCCCCTGAGTCCTGCGTTTGTATAAACTACATTTATTTTGAGCATGTGACCGCCTCTTAAGTGTTGCTGCAGACCGACCCAGGCCACAAACACACACACCCTCTGCGTGTTTTCTGTCGTTGGGACACGGGCGGTGTGTCCCAAGCAGCACCCTATTCCCGATATTGAGCACTACTTTTAACATGGGCCCTATAGTGCACTGTGTAGGGAATCGGGTGCCTTTTGGGACACAGACAAGGAGATAACCTGTTGAAGCCGTTAGCCAGTTAGCCCAGTGCAACTTTAAAACCTCCATTAACGAGGTGTATGGGGCTATATCTCGTAACGTACTGCCTCTTATTACACACCAATACATTCACCCACACCTCACTCTAATAGTGCACCAAAGAGTGGTATGTGCTCCAAATGTTTTGTTATTGTTGTAAACCTCATGCTACCTCATGCTTACATGATTAAAAGTCAAGTAAACAGTACCTTTGGCATTTCGGTTTACCTTATAAGCTCAAAAGAATGGGTTACAAATTTGGAGGCACCGCTGGGATTTCTTTTCATGTGCGCACCGGAAAATTGTCCGCATTTCTGAAGTAATGAGTGAGAGACATTGGAAGCGTAGCTAGCTGGCTAACCGTGAAGATAAGGATGCACATGTATGACGAATAGTCATGCTCGCTGTTAGTATTGCACTAGATGCTGGTGAAGTTGAGTATAGATAGAGGATCAGGTCAGCTTAGACTGGACTGGCTGATAAAAGGTCTAGGTGCCTGTGTTATTCCAGTCCTCCCTCCAGACAAGGCAGTAAATAAGCTCTTGGAACCATAAAAGACCGGATGGCTCCGCTCCAATGTGGATCTTGGGCCCGATGCAAAACAAACAGGGCAATAACGCTGGGTCACGCTAATAAGACGTGGTCACTGCTACCAGCCGCCCCCAGAGAAAGGGAAAGCAGCGACCAACAGGCGACCGCGCCCCAAACGGGTTGACCGGGAGTGACCGGGACAAGCTGGGGCGTAGGAGAGGCCGAGAGAAACATGGTCAAATGCAGTCAAACTGTTCTGAACCCACCAAAGAAAGGTCAAAGCCTGAAGGGGAATTTAAGATCCACAGCAGACCAACGTCAACCTGTCAGAAGAAGTAGAATCTTAACAGTAGAATCTTAACAGCTCTGAGCTGGAACAAGGTTTACTTTGAAGGGGGAGCTTCACAAAAGTCCCGTCGAGCGTTAATGCAATAACCTTAATCTGTTTACCTGCGCTGGTGCCATTGGATGACCGAGGTCATCGCCACGACAACAACGGTATCGACAGATCAATAGCCTGCATCGCCAAAGTTCCTTCAATATACCACAGGGTTATGGTTTGGTTTAATATATGGAGCCATGAAGGAGGATAGAGAAAGGGGGGAAGAAGAAGAAGAGGAACAAGGGAAGGCTACTCCTGAAAGGATTGGGCCTAGGAAGGTTTCAGGTTTCAGTAGCCAGGAGAGAAGGCTGTTTTGGGGGTCGATGGGTGAGCAAGGCGGGGAGTCTGGAAGTCGAAAAAGAGGCACCAGCCCTGGCCCCATAGGGCTCCCTTCTCGCCCTTCTCTCCGGGACCCCGTCACCAGCCCACATCTGAAAGCTCTTACCCTCACACCTCTCACGACAGGGTCACTGACAGGCCTAGAGAGATCGGAGAATCAAAGGAAATTGGGGAATCATTTGAAGTCGGGGGAGGAAGCTATTGTCATAAACCAGCAAGCTCCAGGGTTTGAGTTTCACTCCGGACGTTGGGCAAGTGGAAAAATGCAGAGCCAGGAACACACGTGAAACGCCACATTACCATTGATAAGGAGTTGGAACACACGGCTCATTAGTCGCCTTTGACTGCCCATGAGCCGCCGCCGTATTTAGACACTGGTGATTGGCCAAACCCGCTGTGTTTTTCATTGCCTCTTCTCATTGGGAAGCCCAGTCAGTCTTTGAACAAGTGCAGATCAGTCCCTCATTAGTGTGGTGACCGGTTCAACAAGTCTTAACGGCACAAGAAGGAGAACACAAGGCAGGGGAGACAATAACAGATAAAAGTTCAAATGTCTATAATCAAAATGGCAGGAAGCGAGTGTTTTATCAGTCTTTGTATAAGGTCCAGTGTAATGGAGATGGAATGCAGCGCAATGACTCTCGCCAGCGGCGATTTGATGAGGCGGATAGATAGAGAGGAAAGGGGTTGTGTGTATTTGTGGATGCGTGTGTTAGGTAGTGATGAAGGGGTAATGAGCCAGTCAGCTAGTCTGCTGCTTTATTTGTCTGTCAAGTCCCAGAAGCAGGGCTTTCAGTTATGTTACTCAAGCAACACGACTAAAATGTATTACCCAAAATGTTCATTGGTCTCTCATTGGCCTAAGAATACGATCTCAAATGTAGACATACTAGGAGTTTAAATAAGTACACAATCAGGGCCAAACCTCTAGATTGGGTTTTACAGCCCCACTGCCTCCCGTGTGATTGTAGTCTGTGCATCGAGCGTTTTACTGGCCACTCCACAGTGAGAAACATATTCCCCCTTTTTATTGGCAGGTTAAGACAAGCTTTGCTTTAATGAGCATTGGGTTCCCTTTGAAAGTGGCTCGGATTAGGTTGGGGGGAAAAACTGGTACAAATTGGTGAATGGACTATACAGGCCTTTTTTTACTTCATCGTTTGAGTGCGTAATCGCCAAAGCCTCTCTAGTTAAATTTCTCATGAATGATGCATTGGCGACGATGCTAGTCAACTCTGACCTCGTGACTAATTGACAAATGTGTGCAAACAGATGTTGCGCCCTCTCATCCAAATTGTGGTCGTTAGCAATTATTTGATAAACAACAGGCTAATACGCTAATTGTTGCCAGTCGCCGATGAGGTTATCCTCTGTGCTTACCCTCCTGCTGCATGGTCCGTTTTTGCCTTTCTCTGGCTTTGGCGTTTCACTCTCTTTAGCGAACGGAAATGTAACGAAGCAGCAAAAAAGGTCACCTGCTCTGCTCGATAATTAGTTAGCTCGTTCAATTAGCACAACGTAATCAACTGGTGTCAGCGGTCGAACCAACGTGCATGCAAAAAACCACAAACAATAGATGCCTTGTGTCTTTAGTCTGCTGAACAAGTCGAATTCCTCCCACCCAGTGTTATGGTTTCACTGCCTTCCCCAGAATGTTCTTTTTTTCATTCTGGGGCCACATTCCTTCAGAGCCTCTGGTTCGCGTGGTGTCTCAAATTTGTTGGCTTCCCCCTCATGCGTTTGAAGGCCGTTCCCCACACTCAAACAGACAGACTTGGATTTACACAATGCAGGCAGCAACGGACACTGTCTTCCAATAAAAGCTATTCTCTCGCTCTCTGTTGGAAAGAGTTGATGGTTTTCTTGCTATGAAGATGGAGAAGAGGGAGGATGGGGGGGTTAGAAACTCAAATAAAAGCCCTGCATCACTGTGGATGCCGCGGGGAGCGCCGTGTGTGTCATACCTGCCAGATAGGCCCGGAGTGTGCTGACAAGAGCCATTAAAGTTTACAGCTGCCCGTCAAGCTGACAGACAGACAGCCCTCTGAGCCCCCCAGCCTGGCCCCATGTGGGGACCCCCTCCCTGGTTACGGTGCCAGGCCAGTCTGGAGGCAGCGGGTCTCTGGGGGTAGTGGTGGGGCAGGGAAAGAGGGGTAGGGGGGGCTAGCGGTGGAGAGATGACTTGGCTGGTAGGGACTGGGGGTGAACACAAACAGAGTAGTGGGCGTAGACAGACACACATTTGTGGATCTTAGCTCACTATTGTCTAAGTACTGAGAGAAAAACTTCATTTCTCCAACTTAAACGAAAGGAAAAAGAAGGATGAGAAATAGGGAACTGACTCGGCAGTATTTCAAGGGTCCCATAGGGTGACCATATCAAACAAAGCAACAGCAAACATGTCGTCCCCCACAAATGATGCAGCGGTCAGTTGATTCATATTGCGCCCCCCTTGTGCCAATCAGTGTCATTTTGTAAAAGCCGGATCTCCATGACAAGACACATTCGTCAAAACCGATTTCATCGTGGGGGACAACTAGCAGTTATCTGACAAGGGCAATGACTAGACTGTACCAAATCAGCAGTATTAGTGGGGTCCTTGAAGACCATTGATATCAGAGCAGTGTGAATATAGATGATATACAGATCATACCACGTTCTGATATTAGTACTGTGAAAACAGTTTTTCTGTAGGGGTGCTTTGAGAGGGAACTCCTTCTGTTTGGTGGGTACGGTGCGTCACTTAGGACTCTCGGGTGGCCTGGTGTGAGTGACGCCCAAAGTGAACAAAGTCCTCTGTTGTCTCTTATGTGTGTGTTGGACAGCCCCAGACCTTGATCTTAGTACAGACACACAGGTTCGCGTTTCCTCTAAAGCCGCTGAAATTGCATTGCAGCCATCCATGTGAATGATAGGGTATTGGTGTGTGTGGGGAAGTGTTTCTGCATGTGTTTTGTACTGTACCACAAACCATTCTGTGATTCTATGTGTGCGGGTCTGCTGTTTGTTCACCCGCACCCACGGGCAATTGCTAATAACCCATCCGCAACCACCCGATTATATGTGATAAAGTGAAAATCTGGGACCCGCACTCGACCCTAACCTACAAATATAGAAAATGTGCTGTACAGTCAAAGATAGATACATGCAGCTTCTCTTCTGTTGCCCTAGAAGACTAAATAGAGTTTGCTCACCAGACAATGTCACACATCGACATAATGAATGCTTCGATGTTGTTGACGTCGGTAAAGTTTTCTCATTCATCTCTGCTTCTCTCGCACAGCAAAGACATTTAGGGACCAGGGAGAAAATGCAATGATGCAAAATAAACTGGGGGAAAATTCTCTGTTTGTCCATTAATGGTTTTCAGGGAATTGCTGTGAAAATGACACGACGTGTTTCTGATAAGGTTTTACTTTGGCTTGGATGCATATTTTATGTGTTTGAAATACTATCAGCTTTTATGATGCTGATAACGATAGCACCTTTACGGATGTCCCCTAACCGCGCATTCATTCTCTCAAGATGCTTAAATAAATAATATTTCTCCACTCCTGTTCCCGAGTTCAAATGTACACTTCGTGTGTAATTTTATCGAAAGAACTGCTTCCTTTTGCAGTTCCCTTGACGTGCCATATTTTAAGTCCCCGTCTTGTGACTGTCAAATTTGTGTAGCGCCTCAATCATTACACATAATTTCCCAAATATGAGGCTGCTGTTCTGGCCCCTCTCTTTAATTTCAACTCTCCATTTCACAGCATTCTCTTATTGAACTAAACTCCGACGTTAACTTTTCCTGCCCAAGTACCCTAAAGCGTATGGCCGTGTGTTTGGTGTGCACGTACACTTAGCGCGTAAGCCGAAGCTTCTGGGCCTAACGGCATATCAAAATAAGGAAGTAAAAACCTCATTGTAGCCTATAGATATGAATTGCACAAGAATGATACATTTATGGCTTTTTTTTCTGCATAGTTTTCTCTTTATTTAACCCTTAACCATGCCCTTCATCCTCACTATATTTCATGAGCCTAAACCCACCCGCCCCGCAGATATAACCACGGAGACTGCGGATCATTGAGTCAACACATCACTGGTGTGTGTGGCTGTGTATGCGTGTGCATAATGCAGTTTGTCGTGCCACAGCCGGGTTAAAGTATCCCTTTCTCTAGACTGGCCTCTCCCGTCACCCTCCCACCCTCTATTTGTTTTGATTAAAACAAAAATTCCAGCTTGGGCCGAACGGAACCGACCGGAACCGACCGGCGATCCCTTTTTCCTCTCCTCTCTTCTGACATTCTCTTCTTCTAATGTTTCGAGCCTTTTTCTACCTCCTCCTCCTCCTCCACTTTCTTTTCAGCAAGGTTATGATAGGGCAGAAAGACGTCTGTGTGCCTATATTTCGTCCAGTGTTTATATATGGAAGTATTTGGGGCTTTATTTTAATGGTTATGCTCACAGGGGGGTAAAAAAAATGCAGCACACACAGTGAGCCAGAGGAAAATGTAATCATTCCGGATTGGAAAAGCAGGTTGGGGAATGCCCTGTTTCCTTCATCTGATTCTCCTAACAGTCAGAGTATCCCTGTGTGTGTGTGTGTGTGTCTGTGTGTGTGCGTGCGTGCGTGGGTGTGCGTGCTCGTGTGCGTGCGTGCGTCAAGTGAAATGAAATGTTATTGGTCACATGCGCGAATACAACAGCTGTAGACTTTACAGTGAAATGCTTACTTATGAGACCATGCCCAACAATGCAGAGTTAAAAAGTAAGACAAATATTAGCTGAATAAAAACACAAGTAAACATAAGTAACACAATAAAAACAATAACAACGATATATACAAAGAGTATCAGTACCAAGTCAATGTGCAGGGGTACGAGGTAGTTGAGGTAAAACAGTATACATGTAGGTAGGGGTAAAAGTGATCAGGATATATAATAAGCAATCAATCAGGATATATAATAAACAGAGTAGCAGCAGCGTATGAAAGTGTGTGTGTGTGTGTGTGTGTGTGTGTGTGTGTGTGTGTGTCTGTCTGTCTGTCTGTCTGTCTGTCTGTCTGTCTGTCTGTCTGTCTGTCTGTCTGTCTGTCTGTCTGTCTGTCTGTGTGTAGTATGTCTGTCTGTCTGTCTGTCTGTCTGTGTGTAGTATGTCTGAGTGTAGTATGTCTGAGTGTGCATATAGCCACTACAAGGGAGTGTAAAACAAGTACGATTTTTTGTTTAATGCTGTAATAAAGGGAGTCAATGTAAATAGTTGAAGTGGCCATTTGATGAACTGTTCAGCAGTCTAATGGCTTGGGGGTAGAAGCTGTTCAGGTGCCTTTTTGTTCCAGACTTGGCGCTCCGGTACCGCTTCTTGTGTGGTACCAGATACAACAGTCTATGACTTGGGTGGCTGGAGTCCTTGACAATTGTCAAGGTCTTCCTCTGACACCGCCTGTTATAGAGGTCCTGGGTGACAGGGAGTTAGTCCCCAGTGATGTATTAGGCTGTACGCACTACCCTGTGTAGCGCCTTACGAATGAGCTTAGTAATGAGCCATGACTTTTCAAAGCATTTCATGGCTACAGATGTGAGTGCTACAGGGGGTAGTCATTTAGACAGGTTGTCTTGGCATTCTTAGACACAGGGACTATGGTAGTTTGCTTGAAACATGTAGGTATTACAGACTGGGTCAGGGAGAAGTTAAAAAGGTCAGTGAAGACACTTGCCAGCTGGTCAGCAGATGCTCTGAGTACGCATCCTGGTAATTGATCTGGCCCTATGGCCTTGTGAATGTTAACCTGTTTTAAGATCTTACTCACATCGGCTACGGAGAGCGTGATCAAAGCTGTCCGGAACAGCTGGTGCTCTCACGCATGGTTCAGTGTTGTTTGCCTTGAAGTGTGCATAGAAGGCATTTAGCTCGTCTAGTAGGGTGTGTCACTGGGCAGCACTCAGCTGGGTTTTCCTTTGTATTACGTGATAGTTTGCAAGCCCTGCCACATCCGACAAGCGTCAGAGCCGGTGTAGTATGTTAGTCCTATATTGATCTTTTGCCTGTTTGATGGTTTGTCGGAGGGTGTAGAGGGATTTCTTATAAGCGTCCGGATTAGTATCCTGTTCCTTGAAAGCGGCAGCTCTAGCCTTTAGCTCAGTGCAGATGTTGCCTGTAATACAAGCATCTGGTTGGGATATGTACGTATGGTCATTGTGGTGACAACATTGTCGATGCACTTATTAATGAAGCCAGTGACTGATGTGGTAAACTCCTCAATGCCATCGGATAAATCCCTCAACATATTCCAGTCTGTGCTAGAGAAACAGCCCTATAGCTAAGCATCCGCTTCATCAGGCCACTTCCATATTGAGCGTGTCAGTGGTACTTCCTGTTTGAGCTTTTGCTTGTCAGCGGGAAACAGGAGGATAGAGTTATGGTCCAATTTGCCAAATGGAGGGCAGGGGACAGCTGTGTATGAGTCTCTGTGTGTGGTGTAAAGGTGATCTATAGTTTTTATCCCTCTAGTTGCACAAGTGACATGAAATGAAGTCAAACGGATTTCAGTTTTCCTGCATTAAAATCACCAGCCACTAAAAGCGCTGCCTCGTTGAGTGCAGTCAATTTGTGGTGGTAAATAGTCAGCTACAAAAAATACAGATGAAAACTTTCTTTGTAAATAGTATGGTCTGCAGCTTATCATGAGGCCTTCTAACTCAGGCGAGCGGAACCTCGAGACTCCCTTAATATTAGAGATTGCGCACCAGCTGTTATTAATAAAGAGACACACCCCACCAACCCTGATCTTATCGGACTCTGCCGTTCTGTCCTGCCAATGCATACAAAAACCAGCTAGATGTACAGTACATTATCAATGTCCTTGTTCAGCCATGACTCAGAGAAGCATAGCATATTACAGTTCTTAATGTCCCATTGATAGGATATTCTCGAATGGAGCTCATCCAGTTTATTCTCCAGCGATTGCACATTTGCCAATAGAACAGAGGGTAGAGGCGATTTATTCATTCGCCGCCGTAGTCTCATCAGGTGGCCTGTGCGCCGGCCTCTATAGCTCCGTCTTCAAGTGTTGGGGATTTGGGCCTGGTCCGGGATATTCAATATGTCTTTCGCCTCCGACTCTTTGAAGTAGAAGTCCTCGTCCAAATCGAGGTTAGTGATAGCTATTCTGATGTCCAGAAGCTCTTTTCAGTCATAGGAAACTATTAAACATCACGTTTTTTTTTTTTTTTACGTTACAATCAGCACAAACAAAATACACAAAATAGCACAATTGGTCAGGAGCCCGTAAAAAGACTGCTATTCCCTCCGGCGCCATTCTTTTCGTGTGTGTGTGTGTGTGCTCACTGTATGTGTGTGTGTAAAGTGGGACCCAGCACAAAGCACACATTGTAGCCTGTAGTGTAGAGTGGCTCCTCGAGTGGGAGGCTGCACTGCATCTGTGAGCCTTTTTGTTATTGAATCAAATGGTTCTCCACCGCTGGACTGGCTGGGTGATTCAACACTGGGCAGAGGTCCCCAGTCAGAAGTAGTTATCCACAGGGGGGGGGGGGGAAGAATGATCTTTAGATCTTCCGTTTTTTTGTTCTGCTATTGCCGTGTTGTATCTAACCTGTCACTCACTCCTGTGTCCGTCCAGTTGGATCCTATCCCTGAGGAGGTGATGCAGCAGAGGCCCAACCCCAACGCCGTCCACTCCATGGAGAAGGTGCTGGAGGAACACGGTGTGTGACCCTTTACTCTACTCACACAGGAAACAGTCCCACTCTATGGGCTACAATAGAGCTGGGGCGATAAACCCAACATGATTTTACCGATCACTTAGCGCAGCTGTTTAGCTGCTCTCCTTCATTGCGAGAAATGTGAAGTTAGAAATGAAATAGGTTTTCTAATGTGGGTGATTGTTAATGGGACAATTGATGGCTACAACCCTCAAAGTAGTAGTGGTTTAAAAAAGTATAACTGTGGTGCACATTAATGTTATAAACGTATTCTATTTATCGTTATCGCATCAATTGAGCCAATTTATCGCAATATGGGTTTTTTTTGGTCCATATTTCCCAGCTCTAAGCTACAGTACAACCAGCACATGATTTTGGCATTTGATTTGCCAACATGGCTTTACCATAGAGTAAACATCAGCACTCGGCCCTGGATAGCAGACGTCGTTTGACACCTTGTCCAGTTGCTCTATGTAATAATCACCTTTTGACCTTTGTCCTGTCATGTGTTGTAGGTAAATACTGGCACTCTCTGCAGCGCGGGGCCTCCACACTGGGCTACTCTCTGAGCGAGGCTCGTCAGTGTGAGACGGAGGAGGCCGAGACCGTCACTGCCATGGCCTCCCTCTCTGTGGCCAACAAGCAGAGGAGGTACGTCCCTCCCAAGGCGGTGTGTGTGTGTGTGTGTGTGTGTGTGTGTGTGTGTGTGTGTGTGTGTGTGTGTGTGTGTGTGTGTGTGTGTGTGTGTGTGTGTGTGTGACGACGGTCTTCTGATACTCACTAATCTCACACCTTCCTGCAGCTGTATAGAGTACGGTTGTGCTGTTTGTGACACGTGTCATTGTCCTGTCTTTCTCCAGGAGCGAGGAGGAGCCTATGGAGGAGGAGGCGCCTCTGTAAAGGGATGACCACGCCCCCTTTACCATTCAGACACCCATTTAGTCCTCAGCCAACCACTAACCTCCGTTTGAATTTGACCCCAATCCTTGGCCCCTCCCACGCCCTGTCTAGAAGGCACATCAGCCCCAGGGGGGGGCGGCGGACAACGTTGAGCGGTTACGAAACGGAAACAGAAGACGACACTATCTCGCTCGTCCGGAGTGGACGGACTAAAAGGCCACCGATATGTTGTGCTGTCTCTATGTAAGGAGGCAGAACACAAGGAGCCTCGGGTTTCCAGGTCTTTTCGGGTCTTTACTCCAGGACCAATGGGATCTAAGGTGACCTTGGGTGTCCATTCTTTTTTTATAACAGACACACTCTCTGTCTGAAGTACCACTCCAGACACCGAGTTTATAAGTTAGCACTCTTCTTTCTTTTTCCTTTGTGTCGTTTGTTCCTTTTTCCTTTCACTGAAAAACAGCAACAGCGCCCTATGATATAATTACGACACTGTTTACGAACTGTCAGTCGTTACCATTCACAGAAGACTTTGAGAAAGGAGAGACGTCGCAGGGTTTGCTGAAATTTTTGTCCAACTTTTTGATTGGCGAAAGCAGCCATTTTTTAGCGTAACAAGATAGGTACAAAGCGAGGAAGAGAAAGAGAGAGCGCACGATGGACGTGTGACCAGGTCTTCTGGTTCGAGATGACAGACAGTAAAAAGACTGAGTTTGTGCCTTTTTTTCCCAGCCTGGTGGATTTTACGATGAACTCGCGACGAAGAGCTTTGCCTTAAATGAGTTTTCGAGGGGAGAGAGGTGCCCTCCTCTCGCCCTCACGCCTCATTCCCCTTATGTGGTGGCGAGACTGGCAATGCCAGCACGATGGCACATAGACAGAAGGCCCTTGGCATGTTTACCCTGAATTCCCTGTAGCCCACTGTCCCACCCCTGTTCCCTTTGACCTCGTCATAACCCCTTTACTGTCATTTAGAAGGTAGTTGCCATGCTACACAGGGACTAACATAGTTAGCCTTTTTCAGTGGAACTGAATGGTTGAAACATCAGCCAATGATGTAGCTAGCTGGCATATAAACCCTTAACCAAATACACGCCACCTCTTCGAAAGAGTTAGCTAGCATGCACTGTAGTCTGTATTAGAGAGACTTGCCGTCTTAAACGAGAATGCTGTTCAAAAAATAGTAGTAGTAAGAAAAGAAATGAAGCCAAAGCGTGACGTTGCTATCAGCGCAATAGTCAGGATCCACGTAATGTTCTAAGCTTATGAGACAGATTTTACTATCGTGACTTTACATTCGAGATTGTTCCCTGTGAGGGAATTAGAACAGTTGCCCCATTTTTGTTAACTTACACGCCTCACCGTTCAAAACGCTCTAATGTCACAACGTTCAGACGATCTTACAGTCATTTAGGGGCAGTAGATACGACGAGCCGTTCTTTTGGCGTTTTGTTCACACACAAAAATGTGTCTTTGTTACCATGGTGACAGGGCAATTAGACGGACATAGCACCTTTGTGAGTTTTCGGGGAGGAGCAAGTGGCACCCATGTTCTCTGTCCACACAGGTGCTCTACAAGTGTCAGGTGCTAGCAGGTGCACGTGCGTGTGTACGTGAGTGTCACGTCACAATCCAGTAAACAAACTCTTTATACACTTCAGACACAGTTGTCATAGCTACTGCTAGGAGGTTTTTCTTTTGGTACAGGGAAGTGTATTCAATCTTGTGTGAGACACATTAAATAACTGTATATACAATAGATTTGCACGCATGCTGTCCTAAACATTTCTTACCACATACAGTTGACTTAGTTCTCAAAAGACCTATAGTGCAGAATATGGAGAATGAATCATAGAGTGATCTGTATACGGTGTATTGAACACCCCCAACTCATGTTTAGCCTCTGGGCAACTACCTTCTACATTATTCCATTGAAGTCATAATCACTTGTTTCTACTTTTGGTAAAAGGAGGAAGAACTGAGAAGATTGATGTTGTTTCTGCGTTGGTCTTTCTTCTGGATGTTTCCAACGCAGTTATTTTAATGACTACTTCATTCGTGTGGTTTTTTAACCGATATTTTCTGGTCTTTTTTCATTTGTTTCGGTTTTGTCCTTGTTGTCTTTTGAAGTGGACCTCCGTGTCTTTTGGTTTTTGTACTTTTTATTTGTTTTCCTGTTATTTTTGTATTATTTTCAGTTCTTTCTCTCTGTGACACTTTCTACAGTTGACTTGTCTCACGACCAAGTGAGAGTTCAGTTCCTTTTCATGGTCGAAAGGATCTGTGGTTTTAAGGGGAGGGATGGGGAGAGATGGGGGGGGTTGCAAATATTTCTACTTTGTATAATGATTCCAACAATTGTGTATTTACTATACTGTCTGTTCATAGTAGATTTATATATGACAAAAAAATCTAAAAGTATATTATATATTATAACATATTACAATCTCGTTTTGGGAGGAGAAAAAAAAGGTTAGTATTGCAAGGTGATTTGCTCATGTTTCACTCGCTGGTCTGGTTTGGCACTTCCTGGTGTTGCAGAGGGCACTGTTCATTATTCCTGGATGCCTTGGCTGAGGGTTCAGTACAGTAGCATCCCATTTGTTTCTTTACAGTATACACCACTGACTTAGGCTCCGTTCATACTTCCTGACACTACATAGAGAAGTTGAAAAGTTGTTCCCAAACACGGGACAAGTCACTTGTTTCTGGAGCTCTGATGTCTCCTCCATTAAAACGCTGTGACAACCCACCCATGTAAGCATGGGTTTACAGTGCGAAGACCACTGGGATTGCGCACACTTACATAGGTAACATTTTCTGACCAATAACCAAACACTTTAACTGTGTTTGTAAAACCTTCTCTATACCATCTATTAAAGGATGTGTAATTCAGTAGCGTTTGCCTTGGAATGACATGATAATTACACAAGGGTTGCCCTATAATGACTAATCACTATAAGCCCAAGGGTCATAGTTAACCCATCAATAGTTCCCCTCTCACCCTTTAACCTCACCCATCCTGCCCAAACCGCCCCTCTCTGACGGCTGTAGAAGATGACTAGTGAGGTCAAGGGTCATCGCAATGGAACCAGTCTCATCCAAGGGGGCAGACTATGAGTGAAAAGTCCAGTCTGCGTCTCAATTGTGGTTGCTGGTATTGTATTGGGGGCATTTTTATAAGCTATCATCCAGAGCTCTCCCCGGATGCTTAGAAGCACCAGTCACAGCAATGACAGTCATGGCTTAGTCACTTGTATTCAAACAATATTTTTAAAGGGACTATATACTGTCTGGTTATCATAGTGTCCAGATAGTCATTTGAACATTTTCTTAATCATGCTCAACAAAAGACATTCCATTTTGTTTTGTTTTTAATTGTTTTATCATGGGGCATTTTTTTCTTCTTCTCCTGCTTTTTATCCTCTCCTCAAAACCAGGCCTGAGGATTGTCTGTGGTTTATTTGAAGGGCCTGGTTGTTGGGTTTCTGCACTCTTCCTCCACCTCTGTAACTTTCTCTGCATGGTTTGTGTGTCTGCATGCCTGTCTCTGTCCCTGTAACATATCTGCACAAGGAAAGAGCACTGAATGGACAGAAGTACGTTTTTACTACAGCATCGGGATTTGGGGACGAGAGCATGACACGGGAACTCGTTCTTTTGCTCCTCTGTTTTTTCAGGAGCGACGATGAGGAAGAACGACGCTCCCTGTTGGTCTGACAGATATGCTTTTTACCTGTGAAAAATTTCCAACAACAAACTGACTTTGAATATTTCACAACATCTTTATCTAGCACTTGTGACATACAGACAATGGATTTTATTGTATTTATGTAGAAAAACTGTTTTAGGGAAACTAAAGACGGGAGACAACTGCATAGACCAAGTGATTTTTATTCAGGGGGGGAGGGGTGATATAATTTGAGGTTGGGACGGGTTTTGTTTCGAGACATCTGGAGATATCAACGGGCTCTGTCCAGATGAATGGTCTATATCATCGTCAGGGTTGTCCATTCCATTTCAGCCGGTAATATCTGTGACCACTGTGGTTAAAAAAAAAAGAACAGTTCTAGGTTTACAAAATGTATGACATGCATATTCAGTTTTTTTAATTGTCTTTATCTCTCCATTGTTACAGAATAGTACTTTTTTCCTGGGACCTTTCCTCTAACATTTTCTCTTTGACATCTACACTATAAAATCTAATGTTTTGGAAAAACCACTGTCTTGTTGTTATTTCCTGGGGGATATGGTCAGATGAGTGGTCTTTAGTTGAACAAAAAAGAAAAGGCTAAATGATTGTAATGCAAACTCGAGGCCCATGTTGGATCATACATGAATCGTACTTGAGTCATGCACCCAGATACTCACAAACTTCAGATAGGACATACAGTGCCTTCAGAAAGTATTCACACCCCTTTTCCCTGAATTAAAAATGTATTGTGTCACTGATCTACACACAATACCCCATAATGTCAAAGTGGAATTTTGTTTATAGAACATTTAAGAAATGTATAAAAAATGAAAAGCTGAAATGTCTTGAGTCAGTAAGTATTCAACCCCTTTGTTATAGCAAGCCTAAATAAGTTCAGGGGTAAAAATGTGCTTAACAAGTCACATAATACGTTGCATGGACTCATTCAGTGTTCAAGAATAGTGGGTTTTTTTTATAACTAACCCATCTCTGTACCTCACACATGCAATTATGTGTAAGGTCAATCAATCCAGTAGTGAATTTCAAGCACAGATTCAACCATAAAGACCAGGGAGGTTTGTCAATGCCTCGCAAAGAAGATTCGTAGATGTGTAAAAAATTAAGCAGACGCTGAATATCCCTTTGAGCATGGTGAAGTTATTCATTAGGCTTTGAATGGTGTATCAATACACCCAGTCACCACAAAGATCCTTCCTAACTCAGTTGCCGGAGAGGAAGGAAACCGTTCAGGGATTTCACCATGAGGCCGATGGGGACTTTAAAACAGAGTTTAATGGTTGTGATATGAGAAAACTGAGGATGGATCAACAACATTGTAGTTACTCCACAATACTAACCTTAATGTCAGAGTGAAAAGAAGAAAGTCTGTACAGAATAAAAAATATTCCAAAACATGCAACAAGGCACTTAAGTAATACTGCAAAATATGTGGCAAAGAAATTTACTTTTTGTCCTGAATACAAAGCGTTATGTTTGGGGCAAATCCAACACATCACTGAGTACCACTCTTCATATTTTCAAGAATGGTGGTGGCTGCATCATGTTATGGGTATGCTTGTCATCGGTAAGTATTAGGGAGAAATTGAATACAGCTATTAGCACAGACAAAATCCTAGAAAACCTGGTTCAATTTGCTTTCCAACAGACACTGAGAGACAAATTCATCTTTCAGTAGGACAATAACCAAAACACAAGGCCAAATCTACACTGTTGCTTAGCAAAACAACATTGAATGTTCCTGAGTGGCCTAGTTACAGTTTTGACTTAAATTGCATTGAGAATCTATGGCAAGACTTCAAAATGGCTGTCTGGCAATGATCAACAATCAACTTGACAGAGCTTGAATTATTTAAAAAATAATAATGAGAAAATATTGTACAAGCCAGGTGTGAAAAGCTCTTAGCGACTTACCCAAAAGGACTCACAGCTGTAATCACTGCCAAAGGTGCATCTACAAAGTATTGACTTGGGGGTGTGAATACTTCTGTAAATGAGATATTTCTGTATTTAATTTTCAATAAACATTTATAAAACATGTTTTCACTTAGTCATTATGGGGTATTATGTATAGATGGGTCAGAGAAAACAAATCCATTTTGAATTCAGGCTGAAACACAAAATGTGGAGTAAGTCAAGGGGTATGAATACTTTCAGAAATGATAGTTCTATGATAAGTCAATTGTGTTGAGTTAACCCACAAAGTACATTCATAGAAGGCATAAACATCTGAGCATTTCTTAGCCGCTGTGATGTTGCAAGTCATCTTTTTGTTGTTATAAATCTGTGACCAAGCAAATAGTAGAGGGACATGTTCAATATGCTGGAAGTGGTTAGTGAATAGCTAGGGGACATTTTTGACCCTGTCCCAGTGTATGAGAAAACACATTCCAATCCACACTTCAACCAAAATATTTTGCTCTGATCTTGAAAACGAGGTGACACCCTGTGAATACTTACAAAATCGTTCTAGTACTGCAACTAAATAAATGTTACGCTTCAGTATAGGAATACCTCCTTTCTCCCTTTAAAGTAATTCTAGATCTGAAAGGGATGAGTTGATGAAACCGAAAGCCAGAAACCTCTTTTTCACTTATCAGTAACCCTTTATATTCAGATCCCTTAATAAACCATGTATTAATCATTTGTAAATGTCAATAAGCAATCTCTAAATAGTCATTTACGCACTTACAAACACTTCAATTATTTATTAGACTTAAGACAAGGTGTTTGATCATAATGTGTTCACAATTTGTATGTGGTTTATAATTTAAACCAGTTATTAAGTAGTTATTGTCAACTCGTAAGATGATTGATTGATTTTACTCACCATTTAAATGCATGTACATGTATTTATATATTTAATGAATGGGATATTTATTCAGTGTTAATGAGTGTATTTGTACATGTGAGCACATGCACTTACTAATACATCAGTTGATGATTAATGTAGATTCTTGTAACAAACTTCTTTTACCATTAGGTTATTTTTAGCCATTGGTGGAGCATCAAGTACTGTCTACTAATATGGGCAGCTGTTGGAGTAACAAGTCATTTATAAACGTTTATAAAGTATATATAGTGTACCCTTTAGATTAGGGGCTGCAAAATAGTTTATTCATAACTAGTAAACGGTTATAAGGATCTACCTTAATCATCAACTAATATGTTAGTAAGTGCATGTATATTCAGATTTTGAAATGCACTAATGTTAATAAATATCCCATTCATGACATAACTGATTAAAAGTACATTATTAATCATTTACAAATCGTGAACATACTATGATCAAACACTTTACTAATTACATTACAAATCATGAATAATTACTTTAAAATTGTGTTTTTAAATACGTAAATTACTATTTAGAGATTACTTATTGTCATTTACAAATGTAAGAATAATGATTCATAAATGGTAAGTAAACTCTTTACAAACTGTTTATGAATGGTTTATTAACCGACCATAATGTAAAATGTTAGCTACTTAGGGAATCCCTTACAGATCAGTGACTACCTCAAGGAAGGTCAGATGGAAGGATGCATCTCTACATTATTGGAACAGGCCCCAGAATCCTACAGTAGGTATTTAGTATACTGAAGAGAGCAGCTCCCTTGACCGTACTGCCATGTGCACTAGCAGTAGAGGCTTAAGGCGTCCACATGCTTCCCAGCCTAAACAGTTCGGAACAGTTTGTGCACATATTATGACAACTATTTTGTGAAGTTTTTTGTTTGGCTTGGTCTTCGGCAGGGGTTTTTTCAGTTGTTCGTGCACAATTCTCGAGGCAAGCCGAAGTCAGTAGCCGAAGTCTACGGCCCTTTGTCGGTGACAGGAAACAGTAGGGATTCTTCAATTAAGTGTTTGTTGTCACTCAACGAGAGACTAATAATTTTCATGCACATTTTTTCACTTGAGAAATACTGAACCAAACATCTTAGTTAAAATTGCGCGACTATGAGCTCCTTGGAAAAACGTCTAAATTAATCCGAGATTTATTTAGTTATCAGATTCATTGTGGCTACAGCGTCTCAAAATTGACAGTATTGCATTTTTTTTTCAACATTTTTTAAATCAAAGTTTTTGTAAGGGAGTATGCGAGCACACTCGTTCGATTCGCGTAGCTAAGTTCGGCTAGGTGCCAGCCGAACTGAAGCATGCTGATGCCTTTAGGCCCTATGCTTCACAGTAGCCACAAGCAGGCTTAGCCACCCATTTGGACGAGTCAAAGGTCAGCCCCAGTGTCCAAATAAAAACAGATCCAAGCCTGCTGCTGATCAGTCAAACACAGTAAAAGTACCACTGTTGTACGGTCTTCCTTAGTCTTCCCCCGCCTAAATCCAAACAATGTCGCTGGTGTCACAGTGGAAGTGATGTTTGAATATTCATAAATCAACAGGGTTGGAGTACAGTAATGTGGCAAAGGCAAAGAGACCTGGACAAGTCTCGAGAACCTCTACAGGAGCATAGCAAACTGAGATGTGAGTGACAATATTGACCATCTCACAAGATGTGAAAGAGACCTGTCAGGAGACCAATGAGACTAACAAAGCCGACATGAAAGCGAAATCATGCGCTCCTATTTTAGGTGTAAGACGAGGTAACAACCGACTGTGCTCCCAGCACGCAGACTGACCGTCTCGCTGTCAACTCCAAACGCCCGTTGATTACTTTGCGTCGTCCCACACTGCAGGCGGCTGATCTCTGCGACCCTTGAACGTCAAAGATGGGGCAGGGTTCTTCCCCCTTGAGTTACGACACATCTTGGAACCTCTCCTATGGCCAGCCCACAAAATCCAAAATGGTCGCTGCTTTCCCACAACAAAACTCCCCAGAAGGCAGGGCCATTGGTTGGCAGAAAACCCCCGGAAAACCCCCAGCTATTTTCCACCTCATCCCACAATGACAGTCCCATCTGTGGTGGTTATCACTCCCTCTCCCTCTCTCTCGCTCTCTTTCCCCCTCTCTCTCTCGCTCTCTCTCTACCCATCTTCCTGCCTCCCCGTGTCAGTTCACTCTGTCATTACCAGTTCCCATATTATAAAAGGCCTCGTATCTGAATGTGGCTCATCATTCCCACATCATTTTTAATTGCAGGCCTGAGTGGCCGTGGTGGCTATGGATAAGGTCGAGGACAGCTGGGGGATGACAAGCGCTGAAAATTACAGATCACAGTTATCGGAAACCCTAACCATGTGACCTACAGGCAATAAGGATGGCTTATTTATGACAGGGGCCCCAGCGGCGAAATTCAAGTATCTTGTCCTTCGCAAACACACACACACATAAATGCACACACACACTGCTCCCCATGGGACAATAAGGAAGGATTTGTTATGTAAGTTATATGGTGCGTCAGGCCAGAGGAACAGAAGGGATGGGCCTCCGGGTCACAGTGACCGGGTGAAGATGGAACTAGTATCTCAGCTCTGTCCTGTCTCACACACACACACACATTGCTCTCTTACTGGGCAAGAGCTGAATGGGACAGTGTTTAATGTGAGACGCTTCTCCAATGGTTGTTTTTTCCCAATGTGTGTGTGTGTGTGTGTGTGTGTGTGTGTGTGTGTGTGTGTGTGTGTGTGTGTGTGTGTGCGTGCGTGCGTGCGTGCGTGCGTGCGTGCGTGCGTGCGTGCGTGCGTGCGTGCGTGCGTGTGTCCTCACGCTTCTTCTCAGGGGTGGCTCAACACTAGACTAAACACACAGCAAGAGAAGCAAACCCCACACCACTTTTCAAATACACAACCCAGACCATCAGACCCCTAACTTTGCCAATGGAAGCACACAGTACATTGCATGGTGCCACTCCCAAAATTATAAAGTCGATCTCCACTAGACTATATATGCATGTAAAAATGCATTTACAATGATGCCGTTACATGCCAGAAGAATGTCATGCAAAAACCTACAATTGTAACATATTTGAGTTTCACTTGTCTTCAGGAATTAATGTCTTTCTCCTCGGGACATTCAAATGTTTCCCTGCATCTTCCTTTTTGAGAGACTTCAAAAGTAGCCCACAGTGCTAAAGCCATATTTTTCACATGAACTCTCCACACACACCTTCTGTAGGCACACACAGAGCCAAACTTACCTCAATTTATGTCTGTTGTGTAAAACCAAATTATACAGGCGACCTATCACCTTCCTGCTCTATGAGATAAAAAAAAAATGGAACATGCGAGAGAAAGGAGGGGAGGAAAGGGCTTTACCCCCTCCGAGTAGTTTTAATTTTAGCTCGGCTCAGATCATTGGCACCACAATTCCCCCAGGCAGGAGTAACCTTGTTAAAGAGACTGTATGTTTTATCCTATAGGCTCCACATGAGGAACACATTACCACATGCATTTGTTACACACACACACTCACACACACACTCGTCCAACACACACACAGCACACGCACATCCCAAACTAAACAAAGTTGTGGTTTGCTTTAACAACAGCTATAATGATGATCCGGAAGGAAGTGTCTCCAATTGTGCTTGTGAAGGTAATTACTGTGTTAGTCATCCTACTTCTGTTATTAGTATTTCAAACTTTTAAAAGTTGACTGCAAACTATTCATGTTAAACTATTAATTCATGCCCCCCGTCCCCCCCCAATTGACCATTGAACTGCTGTGCATATTGTAGATTGTCATTGAACATTTGACCTTCAGAGGTATGACGACACAATGCAAGTTAATGCCAAAGACAAACTGACCATGTCACCTTATGATGCTCTGTTATTTAATTCACACTGGCTGAAAGAGGAGCATCATCTATTCAAGTTGGCTGTGTGTCTTGTTCTCTTTGTCCTTTGTATCGCAATAGATGTTATCTAGATATAAGCTCATAGAAGGATGTCACCCGTCTTTCACAGTAATAACCATGTCAACGCATTGTAGGAAATACATGATCTGGTAGATGTGCTTCACGCGCAGTACTGTGAAAGGACTGACGGTCCGAATATTAATGGTTTCATTTTTCTTGCTTGGAATGATGAGATAAGAGAGACAAAATATTTTAACCTCATCTCTGCTGGAATACATTGTTTCTTATTTTAACCAGCTACCACTAGGGGGAGGAGACACACACACGGACTGTATTGTTCACTAACCACTTACTATCATCCTGTATCAGTTAACACTGAACTGTGAAGGACATAATTGGTGAACGCATGGAAGGAGAGAAGGGGAGAGTGAACACAGAGTGAGTAGGTGAGAGCTTGGGGGGGAAACACGGAGAAAGAGGGAAGAGGAGAGTGAGTGAGTGAGTGAGTGAGTGAGTGAGTGAGTGAGTGAGTGAGTGAGTGAGTGAGTGAGTGAGTGAGTGGGAGATGGAGAGAGTATGGCAGGATGAGAGAGAGAGAGAGAGAGAGAGAGAGAGAGAGAGAGAGAGAGAGAGAGAGAGAGAGAGAGAGAGAGAGAGAGAGAGAGGGAGCGCATGGCAGGAGAAGAGGACAGAGTGAGTGAGAGCGTGGGCTCCTGTGGTAGCCTGACCTGTGCTGACCCCTGGTGACCCCGGGGTCAGAACCTGTACTAATGAAGAGGAAAGTGGTGTGGTGTGCAAACATGTCACAGTGAGGGGCTGGGCCTGGGGCCAGATCAAGTTTCAGCCACAGAGGTGACCGGGATCAAGGCCTTCTGTTTAAACTGTTACAAATCACACAGGCTGGACACACAAGTTACTGCACCAATGGTGGAATATATAGGTGGAATTCAAATAAAATCAAATGATATTTTATTTGTCACATGCGCCGAATACAACAGATGTAGACCTTACAGTGAAATTCTTACTTACAAGCCCTTAACCAACAATGCAGTTTTAAGAAAAATACAAAAAATATATATAACAGAAATAAAAGTAACAAATAATTCAACAGCAGCAGTAAAATAACAATAGTGAGACTATATACAGGGGGTACCTGTACAGAGTCAATGTGCGGGGGCACCGATGTCGAGGTAATTGAGGTAATATGTACATGTACGTAGAGTTAAAGTGACTATTAAAGTGACTATGTATAGATAAGAACAGAGAGTAGCAGCAGCGTTAAATGGGGGGGGGGGGCATTTGGGTAGCCATTTGATTAGATGTTCAGGAGTCTTGTGGCTTGAGGATAGAAGCTGTTTAGAAGCCTCTTCAACCTAGACTTGGCGCTCTGGTACCGCTTGCCATGCGGTAGCAGTGAAAATAGTCTATGACTATTGTGGCTGGAGTCCTTGACAATTTCTAGGACTTTCCTCTGACACCGCCTGGTATAGAAGTTATGGATGGCAGGAAGCTTGGCCCCAGTGATGTACTGGAGCGCACACACTACCCTTTGTAGTGCCTTGCGGTCAGAGGCCGAGCAGTTGCCGTACCAGGCAGTGACGCAACCAGTCAGGATGCTCTCGATGGTACAGCCGTAGAACCTTTCGAGGATCTGAGGACCCATGACAAATATTTTCAGTCTCCTGAGGGGGAATAGGTTTTGTCGTGACCGCTTCACGACTGTCTTGGTGTGCTTGGACCATGTTAGTTTGTTGGTGATGTGGACAGCAAGGAACTTGAAGTTCTCAACCTGCTCCACTACAGCCCTGTAGATGAGAAATAGGGGTGTGCTTGATCCTCCTTTTCCTGTAGTCCACATTCATCTTCTCTTAATCACGTTGAGGGAGAGATTGCCAGGACAACAACTGAAGGGCAAAGGGGATAGGATATGTTCCCTAGCGTATTATGATTTTTTCCAACATTTTCTAATTGTGTGAGTGTACGTGTGTGTGTGTACTGGTACGTGTGTGTGCGCATGTCTAGTTAGCACTTGAAACTATGCCGTCCTCTAAGCAAGAGTGTGTGTGGGACCAGAGGGCCCAGGTGTCTGAAAAGAAACCACACTATTAAACCCACTTAAAAGACTGACAAACAGAAACCCAACTCCCAGGCTGAGGCCTTGAGCTGGAAGGCCACTTCAGTTCAGTCCGGTGGGTTATTTCCCCAATGACTGCCTGGCCCGCATTGGCATTCCTCCACCACTGCCTTTTTACAGCCATCTTTACAACCACTTTAGTGTTCTTAACCCATTTTCTTGTCCAGTTTAATTCCTCTACTCGGAGAGCCGGGCGGAAATCTCCCTGTGGTGGAATGGAGTGAGAGGGGAGGGGCGGGGATGTGGAGTGGTGAAGAGAGGGAGGTTTGGCACTCCAAAGGATGAAGGGGGAAGGTGGCTTAGGGGAGACACAGGGACAGAATAGAATGGGACACACGCTTGCACACACACAAACCACACACAACTCCTGTAGTGCTTGGACGGTGGGCAAGAAATACTCTATAGCGACACCTCTATTGCAGGGATTATCAACTAGATTCAGTCACGGGTCGTTTTTTTCTGGAGCGGATGGTCAGGGTGCAATTACAAATAGTTTATAGACTGCAAATTGACCGCAAGAAGCACAAACAGATATGTTTGACTAAAATATAATCATTTTAAGCCTTGCTTATTTGAATACGATCTTATGTGTCTCTCTCTATTATGTGGGAGAATACTTGGAAACAGATTTCTTAAGTTAAAATCACTTTCCTGATTTCCTGGTGTTTTTACAGTCTTTCATGTAAAAAAAAAAAAAAACTCAGAAAGCTTGCAGGGCCAAATTCGTCCCACGGCCGCCAGTTGGGGAACCCTGCTCTACTGGGTGAGAGCAAGAAGAGAAAGAGAGAGGGATGGGAGGAGGATGGAAGATGGAAGATAGTTAGGGATCCAGTGTTTGGAGCTCCCTCCCTGGTCATCTCATCCATCCATCTCTCTGGACTCCTCCACTCTTCTGTGCTCAAAGCCCAGTTTCCAGTACCTCATCACTTATCCCTTGCTCTGACAAATGACAGGGGATTTGCTGAAGACTCTGTTTTCCGATGGAGTGCTAACCTCAGTTTGTAAGGGTGTTTATGTACAATGTAAGCAAGCCCCACCTGGCTAACACACTGCGCCACACACACGCCACACACACACACAGATTTTATACACTATCGTGCCGACCCAAACACAGCTTAGATTACTTCTCACATTGTCCTTTTCTCCACAGTTCCAGCAACTATGGTGGGTGCGTAACCAGGCCAACTCAGCTTGGTTTGGCTCAGTGTGGGAAAAGCCCTATAAGCATGTGGATTCACACACTGGAAAATATTACTTTTTGGGCTGTCTTACAATGAGTGAGGCGACACTGACCTCACACACACACGACTGTCAAAGTACTGACACATCACCTTAACGACATAACGGCTGTCACAACATACCACCATGGTAGAGACAATCACCTGCCATGTTACACAACGCTCTCATAACAGATGGCACAAAAACACATGACTGTATTAAGTCAGCTGACAATGTTATTACTCATGTTATGTCATGTAATAGCTTTCTCGTGACAGCTTTATCACATGGTAAAGCGCGAATGTCAAAGTTAGAGAAGTAGCTCCTTCCATCCTTCTGTTGTGATGACATGCTTAGGGCCATCTGCAGTGCCGAGTGCAGAATACTACTCTCTACACATGGGTGCAACGTATACCCCCCCCCCCTCCCCACAGGCCCTGGTCAGATGATGAGGGCCCTCTTTGTAGGGGATCAAAGTATTACCGATCCTGATTAAGGACGGGAAGGGAGGAGAAGAGAGGAGGACGAGGAGGAGAAACTCTGTCTATTCCCTTTTGGCCACGGGGGCGTCACGTTCCATGTTTTGAGCTGCGTCCCTGGATTTGTGTGATTATTGTTCACACTAATCAGGATCTACTTAAATGGGAATAATAAACAGTAAAAGCTAGGCTGAGTTTGTGCCCATATGTCAAAATGATGCCTGGCAGGGTTAGTGGACTGTATAGGCCCAGCCTAGTACTGTAGTAACCGGTGCACCAAATGCTGTGCACCTCCACTCTCACATACTCATGAAATTAATTTACAAAAATACTACCACTAACTACTATAATTCTAATAATAATCTTCATCGTCATCATCATAGCAGCACTTTAAACCCCACTTGTTTTGTTTGTAAAAGCTGAAGCCAATTCTACATATTTAGGCCTTTGGTTGAGTCCAATGGTTTCTCTATTTCCTCCAATAATGACAGTGTATGCCCATTTATATTCTGACTCACACACTCAGCCCTCTTGACTCATTCCACAGCAAGCAAGCATGCGAGGTCGGGTCGACACCATGGCAGTTGCAGCTGACTTTGAGCTTTACCACACCAAAAAAACGCTTCTGTCATGCCGCACCAACCCCCCCAATGGTAAAATAACCTTAGCATTTCAGCGACCCTGCTGAACATCAAATCCTATTTGAGGCGCACACAGCATAAACCTTTACTTTATCCATTTTACTGCAAATTAAAATTTTGTAGCTTTTTCCGTCTGATTTTACAGGAAACATCTGGGGCTCTCGCGCTGCTGGAGCAGTAGGCCCCGGGCGATTTCCCGTGTTGCTTGGCTGTGAGCGCGCGGGATAATGAGCCGTTATCAAACGCGCAGCCGATGGCCGAACTAGGTCGAAATATACCTGGCATAGGCCTACTCAGATCTCCACCTGGACCTCGTCCATGACTACCCACGACTACAAAGCATGGTCAACCAACAAGACTGTAGCCTAATACCGTTTTCAAATGAGCTCATTGGCCTAAACATGACTTTCTTGAATTTGATTTGTTCAACTTTTTAGTGCAAGAAAATAGCCCTAATATAATAAATGATCTAACATTTGATGTTGAAAATACATTTTGTGTCGAGTTTTCAAATTCATAGCGTATAGTTGCCTATACTATGCTAAGAATCGTTTCACACTTGCAAGATATGAAATGCATAGACCTCTAGGCTACTTGGATATAGGCTATCCATTCATAAACTCTTACACTATTAAATATTAAATGCATAGACCTCTAGGCTACTTGGATATAGGCTATCCATTCATAAACTCTTACACTATTAAATATTAAATGCATAGACCTCTAGGCTACTTGGATATAGGCTATCCATTCATAAACTCCTACACTATTAAATATTAAATGCATAGACCTCTAGGCTACTTGGATATAGGCTATCCATTCATAAACTCTTACACTATTAAATATTAAATGCATAGACCTCTAGGCTACTTGGATATAGGCTATCCATTCATAAACTCTCCTACACTGTTGCATGAACTTCCATACCTGACTTGTTCCAGGGTTTAATCAATAAGTCACTTAATACCACATAACATGTAGCATTTAATTGCCACTTTATATCTGATTGCAACCAGAACCACATATATTCAAATTCTTCATAAAGATTGCAAAACGATGCATCCCTCCAGGCTTAAATGATACATCATTGTAAGATAGACAAAACATTATTTCAAAGAAGGCTAAACATCTGTGCTGTTGTTAAATTACATATTGATATTATATTGATAATTATTAACAGGGTGGTTCAAGCCCTGAATGCTGATTGGCTGACAGCAGTGGTATATCAGACCTTATACCATGTGTATGACAAAACATTCATTTTTACTGCTCTAATTACATTGATAACCCGTTTATAATAGCATTAAGGCACCTCGGTGGTTTGTGGTATCTGGCCAATATATCACGCTAAGGGCCGCATTGTGATATGCATAAGAACATCCCTTAGCCATGGTATATTGGCCATATACCACACCACCTCGGCCCTTAGTGCTTAAATATGCATTATTATAAAATAAACGTAAAAAAGCTTGTTTCTTCTTGTTGCTTTAATTGAATAGGGTCTCGTTTTCCAGTTGAGGTGTAAGATGATCATACCAGATGCATCTTTACTTTTGAAGTGTTTCCCAAACAAGCAAGTAGAGAGAACATTTGGTAAATGCATTAAAGTATCATTAAACCATGTGTTGATACTGTACTGATAGGATCAAAAGAAAGCAGCGCTGCTCTCGGATCAGCTTTCTCCATTCAAATCTTACCTTAAACATTATAATTATTCCACAATACTGACGACGGATCAGCTCCTAGAGAAAACACCTCGGCTACATCGTAAGAAAGTTCTAACGATGATCTTAACGCTACGAAGACACTGGGAGACGAGGCCCTGAACAGGTGCGTGCAATGAATATGGGCCTAGGGCTACTGGATTGGATGCAGGTGCGAGTATGGGAAATAGATAGGCCTATGTGACTTCACGTAACAGCTTCCTATTTGAGTAGGATAAAGGCTAGCCTACTGCAGCATCCGAGAGCATCACAACTGGAGGATATTACTGTACATCGCAGGTGCTTCCGCTTCAAAACGCTGCCAGATTTCCTCCATAAGGATTTGAACACTCATCTTAAAGTTTATTCAGTTTTTTTGTGTATGTCTGCCAGTAGCTTGCAGTCAGGCTTCTATGTTGATGCATCGTTATCAAAATAGGAATTCGTCTTACATGCCTTAACATCATGGTTAACCACCATAGGTGAGTTTGCTTTTTTACAAGTCATTTTCATGATATTTCCTTAAGACGCCATGCAGTGAAATTCAACGTTTTTGTAGGCCTGGCACCTTTTTCAAAATGACAATAACCCTATATATTGACAATGGGCATGCAAGCCAATACAAGTCAACAGCAACGTTATAGCAAGGGTTTGTCAAAGTGGAATGAATGCCAAAACGCTGAACTTGCACTGAGTGAGCCGCACTGTGCGAACTGTGTTAACAATAAGCTCCTTTCACTGTTTAGAGATTTATATCTTAACCAAGTCTGGGAAAATTGAATGTAAACAATTGTATGTTTTGAGAGTGTGTGGGTTAGATTGAAAGGGAAAATTAAGAGGTCTACTAGGGGCCCGGTATTTAAAAGCTGCGCGATTGTTATTGTCGTTATCTGCGGTTGTTCGGGCTCCCTTGCTCGTTAAAGAATTCCCCTCAAGGCATCGCTATTTAAATGATTATGTTGTTATTAAGGCGGACAATACTTTTATATGCCTTTGGTTTGAAACTGGCTCGAATTACCCCCGCTGTTAATAAAGCCCGGCAGTTTTTATTTGACGGTTTTTAGCGGGTGATTTTTTCCACAACAAGAGGAGAAAGGAAAGCTCAACAAAATCTCACACTAAGCAGTGAAATGAGTGTTTGTTTTAGTCTGTGAAATTATCCGGAGAAAATATGGCAGAGACCCTTCTACAAACAAACACTGTTAGCGAGTAACAATAGTCATTAGCGAGTAACAGTCACACATATCACACAGTAGTGTCGTGGATTTTTTTACAGTCACAAATAAATAATGCAATTATTTTCTTAATTAAATCTTAAACAAGATGCAAAACGATCAGAAGAAAAAAAGGGTATGGTTTTTACTCAGTTTATTTGAGTTTAAACGTTTTATTTATGTAGCCTACTGGAATTATTTACATTGATATATAATATAGGGGATATAGCCTATGTGATAATGGCACAATTGCTACGGTATTCTATGGAAACATAAATCAAAGGGCTCAACTTCATCATTCAAAAATATGTGTTTTAATAAATAGGCAAAAAAAACGGAGTTGAACATCCATGGAGCGTACTTCAATAACGTATTCTAAATTGCATTGGTCCCTTACAAGCTGAAGATACTTACAGGTATGTACAATAAGAAACATTTATATACTTCTATGTATTGTTTTTAAAAACAGAACGAAATATAAATTCCCCAAAAAGATAAAATATGGCTTTTCCTACTATCATCACCGACATTAAAACAACGTGATAATGCAGTAGACACTAGAAGCATCATACAACACTGTCTGACAACACTGTCTGACAACACTGTCTGACAACACTGTCTGACAACACTGTCTGACAACACAGTCTGACAACACTGTCTGACAACACTGTCTGACAACACTGTCTGACAACACTGTCTGAAAACACTGTCTGAGTATGCAACATGATTTTCGGGGTTATTTTGACTCCTTCTCACACTGCTCCATGTGTTAGGTAATTGCACTCAACACACCCCAGGAGAGTTGTGTGTCACATTACGTCTCTTGACAATGTTTCTGAGGTTCGTGGGTTCTTCAATAGATTCGGTGTCTTCGTACTTTGTAGAAGTAAACAGTCTATAACGGTAAAAAAAATACAACACATCAAAATGTTAGCACCAATTACCAATATTACAGATTTATTGCATATATATTATCAAGCAAAAGCTTTACAATATAGTATAACTAATACATCACATGCATAGCTTTATTGCACTTCATTCCTGAAAGAGATTGTTAAGGCTAGCCATGACCCCGTGCATTGTCTATTGGCATTAAGGGTGGCACAAGTGTCTATTTGAAACGTTCACTGGCCTAGGAAGTCATTAATGAAACAATTATTTCGCCCTGAGTGAAACCATATGTCAACAACGGAAAGGGATTTCATTTTAAATATGGTGCATAAAGCACAGTGGCCTATGTAATTGCATCACTGGAAAATAACAGAGCAGGCCAAATAGACTGTAATGATGTGAGCACCTGTCCGTTTTAGGATGTTGAGTGAACACACAGCATCATAAATTTATGATAAATATTTATGCAGTTATATTATTTCGAATGTAGTCTATGCAAACGCATTTGACTTCTTTCACAGTTGGCTATTACAAAGACTATATTTCCTTTCAGTAATTTATGAGGCAAAGTGTAAATGCCGCAATTAGCCTACATTTCTATTAGACTTTAGATGGCCGTTTTGTTTCTTGAATTCGTTTAATAAATATTAGTAGGCTACAATTTGCTATACATAGTGTGTATGTGTGGGTTAAACACATTTGTATTCGTTTTGTTCAATAACCAATGTAAGGAGGGAAAAGGGCTAAGCTGTTTACATCAGCCTATAGGCTAATGCACGCATAAGTAGCCAAGTCTCTAGGCCTAATTTTGATTTTAGCCTCATAAATTGTTGATAACATTTTAATTATGTCGTTTAATGAGAACAAATGAATGTAAAGACCACATCCCAAGAAAAATAACATGTCATTCTGGGTTCTCTCTTATTTTCCTTTGACATTCCACACAGGCTAATGAAACCCCAAACAGCATTGGCAGCAGAATTTGATATTGAAAAGACGTCCGGTTAAGTTCGAGAAAGACCACCTTCAAATGTACAGTGTTTACACAAATTACCATAGTGTAGTTTATTTTTCCTCTTTACAGAAGAGCTGGTTTAAAGCCTACGACAACAAAGTCTTTCTTGTGATCGATTGATTGCGAGTGGGCGGTCTGTAAACTACATGGTTCCAGTCCATGGAGCTAAACAAACCAAAAGCAGGCATTATTTCACTGGAAATGTGTTCTTCGCTGTCACGATTTTGAATCAATGTTCAACTCATATACGACTTTAATATGTGTTCCAATACATCAGTAGCCTACTAGAATTGGTCCAATCTATTCAGAGCAGACATGACATTTAAAAGCATAGGTAAATGTGTGGCCTATACTCCTTTAGAAAGAACTGGGCCTAGGCTTATTAACAATGTTTCTAATAATTATTTGTAGCAACAAACCATTCCAAACCATTCCTATTTGATTTTTGAACATGTAGCCTCTGACGAAGGCCGTGTGGCCGATACGTAAGCTTATTAAATATCCGTGATACTATCAAGAGCAGTGTGCGGTTTCCTCTTTCCTTCATCATGAACATGTAGCCTATGCCATATCAAGGCTCTTCAGTCTCCATTTTACAAAATGTACATTAGATTTACACTACTCTAATTAGGTCAAGGGCACTGGACAAGAAAACAAATGCATTCAGATTGTTGTGTGGCATGCATAGTGATGCATAAATAAGTCTCAATGACTTCACAGCGCAAAGCCGCACAACGGATTGGGTTACGGTATGCAATGATAAGGGATGTAGAAACTTTCAAAATACCGTATCCATTTTTTATCTGCAACCAGCCAGTATAGATAGACTTTAGGCCTAATGGCTCGCATATTTAATCAAAAGCTGGTTTAAACTCTCGGGCCCAAAGCCGAGCGTTGCCATTCCTGCGGCCTCCATACAAGAAAGTTCTCCATTGTGAATAAATTACCCATGGTAGGCTGTTCAAGGCTGCTGCTCTCTCTCCCATAGGCCCTCCGTCTTAAAAAGTCGTTACGAACGGACAAGGATTAAGTGCAAGACTCACATCTCACCGCAGAGTTTAATGTGTTTTCGAGCTGTCATGCCACTCACGGCTAGGAAAACCCCCATACGTTTCTACCCGTATTCACTCCCCCAGTGTCAGTGAAGCGTATTTTATAGTTGTCTTTGGTTGCTACCTCGGTGCTTGGCAAGTAAACAATGTTCCAAAACCATTATTTACATTAATAACACCAAGTTTCCATGTCCGTAAATCTTAAAGCAGCCATATTCTTATTGTAAATGAAGTACTCCATGACCCTCACTAACTTCTTTTAAAGCCCGTTTTCTTCTCATTTAGCAAAGTGTTGTTGTCAAGCAAATGCTGATGGAGCACTTGTCTAACTGTGTATTAACCTGGCTCATGCTCAGGTCATCCACATGCGTTTCTGCGCGCCAGACTCCAGGTGCGCGCGGACTGGTGAATTGTATGCCATGGCATGGATGTGTACGAATGTTATTTGTAGGCTATTGAGCTACCAGATTAATTTGATCATACAAATCCACTGAGACAATTGGGTAGGTTACAATTATTCCGTACACAATTCACTGTACCATTGTTATTACCTATAGAATTAAAGGGGACATTGTTTCGCTTTTAAATCAATAGCCTACCTGACGCTGACTTTAAGCTAAAGCCACAACCTAATATTTTTCCCCCGGGATCATTAACCAGTGCCAAAGCTATTGCTACTGTATGTGAGGTTCGCCATTATTATCACTTGTTAAATTTGCCCTAAAATGTCCACGAATTTCAAATAGGATATAGGCTAGCCAATAGGAATAGGCCTACTCTATGTTCACAACTTTTATGCATAATAATAATAATCATCATCATCATCATTTAGGACTTATTTTTGGTTTTGTTTCGTCTCATGGGAGGTAAAGCTGCATTTGCCACCTACCGCTTTGGCAATGAGTGAAGGGCTTTGGGTGCTAGTGCGTTGCAGACATTGACCAAGCGCCCTCCATCCTCCACACCGAGAAAGCATAACTGAGTCTTTCGTGCGCAACGTAGCTGCAGCTCGACATCTTGTTGTCCATCTCGTCGCTTTGCAGCACCTGATAGAGGAAGTCTATGTATCTGGAGGCCAGTTTTAGTGTCTGGATCTTGCTCAGTTTATCCGAGGGTAGAGTGGGGATGATTTTGCGTAAAGACGAGAAGGCTTCGTTGAGCGACTGTGTCCTTTGCCTCTCCCTGACGTTGGCCAGGCACCGCTGGTTCTGCAACTCCTCGTAGGACTGATTGCTGCTTGGACTCGTTTTTTTGCCCCGTTTCACGGAACCCGGACTGCAGTCCTCGCTCGACTTTTTACTGTGTCTCCTCTTCCTTCCAAATCTTTTCTGTTGTCGGTCCAACTCCTCCTCGCTGGTCACTAGGCTATCCACAGGGGAGATGGGAGAACTTGAGCCCTCTTCCATTTCTCGTTTAAAGAAATGCAAGGATATCGAAGAAAAAACGGTCTCCACTTTTGAAGCCTGAGTTAGAAAATATATCCGAATATGTAGCCAGGCTCCGACAGAAAGTCGTTTTAAAAAATGTCTTACTCTACGACTATTCTTCTCTCTACGTCTTGGGAGTCTGATACACTACTTTCAAACGTACGCTTGGCACCGTGTTTCTCTCGCAGGAAGTTTTTCCTTACTTTTTTGGGGAAACTTCATCCAAGATTCAGATGCTAAATAGTTGTCTGAGTGGAGGGGGAGGCAGTATTGGGCTCTGATTGGCCAGCTAATAAACAGGAGGGAACCGTCTTAGGTTACACTCCATCATTCTAGCAGCCCAGGACTTCAGTCACAACATATTTGATTGTCATGTCAAAACAATCAAATATGACAAAAGTAACAATACCTCTACTATTATTATCTGCAATAATTCATGTTCTAGCCTTCCTATTCCAAATATAGTACGTTTATTTGATACATGCATAATTCAAATTATGAAAAGTGTGTTGTTTCTTAATTGGATATTAATGAACAATGTCCATTTAATTTCTTAATACTGACTATCTTAATATAGTGACATCAAGATAAACGATAAATATAGGCATAATAACCTAAATATATATAGGCCTATATGTAATCCAAATAATATATAGTTGCTATCTCTCTATGATGCATCTCAATAGGCCTTCTATTCAAAATCAAATGAATGTTTATTTGTCACATGCGCAGAATACAACAGGTGTAGTAGACCTTACAGTGAAATTCTTACAAGCCCTTAATCAACAATGCAGTTCGAGAGCTATAGTTAAGAAAGTATTTACTAAATAAACTAAAGTAAAAAATAAAATAAAAAGTTAAACAATGAAATAACAATAGCAAGGCTATATACAGGGGGTACCGAGTCAATGTGCGAGGGTACAGGTAAGTAGAGGTTATTTGTACATGTAGGCAGGGGTAAAGTGACTATGCATAGATAATAAACAGCGAGTAGCAGCAGTGTAAAAACAAGTCTTATGGCTTGGGGTAGAGGCTGTTAAGGAGCCTTTTGGACCTAGACTATGCGCTCCGGTACCGCTTGCCATGCGGTAGCAGAGAGAACAGTCTATGAATCTATAAGTTCAGTGAACATTTAGTTTGTGAGCATGGGTTGAATTTGAATACATAGAAAATACTTACCCTATACAGACAGTGGGAAATAGATACACTTGTTCACTAATTAATCAAAAGTATGTATGCTTCCCCAGTTTTCATAATGTGGAAGTCACCGATAAGTTATCGTGTTTCTGTGGATGCCTCCAGTGGACGTTTTGCATTGGCGTTTTGGCAAAGTTCCACTTCTTCATGTGTGATGTCATGTTTTCTACACATAACGATGCGCAAGTGGCTCATAATAACGGCCGAATTGTCTGCTGCCAAAATGCTTTTAACATTGGAGTAAAATCCCACTGTATATGTGTTTAACCTATACATTTATCTGTAGTATTAAGGTATAATTAATTGAAATCCTTCCTCATAATTATGAAAGACTTGAATTGCACAATGAGTTTAATTGCTTGGTAAAATAAATTTGTGAAGGATGAAGCCTAATAACAAGTGAGTATATTCAAACAGATGCAAGATATTTTTATTTTGTGCAATGTTATTCTTATAAACGGTCAATTATATGAACTCAAATACTGTAGCCTACTTCAATACCTCTCTGAGCAACACAATCTCACACTCAATTCGTGTAAATATGTACAAATTATTGAATCAGATTTCGTGTATTTTTCTGCGGTTTTGTCTGGCTTGATTCTTGTGAAAATACCAAAAAATGTTGTTCAACTTAATTGGTAGGAAAATTAAAAAAATATTGTGCGACATTCATAGGAAAATATATTTTTGGGGGGCAAACTTCGGAACAATATTTTGACAGTTATTGAAGCAATGCTTTTTGGGTAATGATGTTCTACACTCCATTTTTTTGTATCCCACATTTATTTATATATATATAAAAAAACATGTTAACAACCCAATTTTGTTAATCAACCAGATTGTCACCGAAATACTTATAATATAATAGTAGCCTTTTGTTTTTGTTTATTAATGCCAATGTTGTTTTCTATGCTTGTTTTTGCTTAATACTTTAGGATCCTGGTGCCATGTCTGATTTGGTGAGGGTTGCCAGATTGGAGTAAAAAGCTGTATTTGGCAGTTTTTTGTGTGTAGTATCGATGAAGGTATTTATTGGGGAATGGGGATACATTTTCATGATGGGAAATTGATTAATCAATAAATGTGGGGAAACAGAAGACCTGCAAAGAAAATCTGTTTGGTTTAAATTTCCCTGGTGCAACTGCATGGTATTTGAACTATAACGAGTCTGGACTATGACAATTAAGCCATATCAATGCAGTTAAACAGGATAATGTAAAGTAACGAATTATGTTGGCACTTCCAAGGCCATTTCATGATGATTATTACAGTTGTGTCAATCATGTTATATACTTAGACTATTGTAACAAGGACTATGCCTGCATTGCAGGCCTACTGCCTCTGCCTAGGCTTTCATGGCAATGGCTGTTAGAGCTCACTTTGCCACGTATGAGCCCCGGTTAGAGTCCCTGTTGCAAGCGTTCACTTTTTTCCGCTATATTGGTGGCAGCGTTGCGATCACGTCCAGCTCACGTCTAGTTAAGTGATCTAGTGGTGGGAAGCATTCTGTTTTTAAAAACTGTGTTGGATGCAATTACATTGATATAGCTAGTGAACAATGGGTAAGCAACAATGGGCATGATGGATAGAAGTGATCACTACAGGTGTGATCAAGCCTTACATCAACGTTGTCTGAAGCGGAATGGAAAGGGCTATGCCCTGACCAGTTATTCTGAAGAAAATCCTCTGTGACTGTCTACTTTACATAAGTTAACTTACCAGCGTGGACCCGAAACAAACACATTGTGCACATTTACAAACGGCCTGTTTAAAGTGTTATTACAACCATGTTGTTCTGTTGTTGCTGAAGCGTGTGTCAAATAACCTGACAATGACCCGCGTCATATGGGTAGACACATAATGGAAGTGTGTTGTGCAGCAAAAGACAACTATCCTTTTTGTAGGATGCAAACCAGTCATATGAATCACTGTTGATCCATCCTGTTCTGATCTAATGAGATGGATGGAGGATTTTCTGCTGCCTAGAATCGAGGCCTTTCCCAGTCATGAAGGACGAAGCTAGGCCACTCTTGGTTCTCATTTCCAAAACTGAACTCAAATTAGTGGTTATATGACAAACTCTCCTTTACCACTTCGCCCAACACGTTGTACCCCAGAGGTTGTAAATAAACCCTATTTAATGTGATATAACTTGTATATTATCATAGGGCTGTGAAACCCATAGCCAAATGGCTTCAGACTGAACATTTCTCACTGGAAATTGCTGCTGACATTGAACATAGCTTATTGCTTTCTTCAGTGGAAACACAGAATATGTATAAAAATGCCAAATATACCAAAAGATAAATCAAACAGAGATTTACGACTATTTAACCATGTTAATCATTACTGAAACATGCAAACTTTTAAAGATAATGAATACATGACTTCTAACTACAAATATTTTGTTTAAAATAATTCATTATAGGGGAGGATTTGGCTGGCCGGGATGTCCTTGTCTCATCGCGCTCTAGCGACTCCTGTGGCGGGCCAGGCACATGCACGCTGACATGGTTGCCAGTTGTATGGTGTTTCTTCTGACACATTGGTGCGGCTGGCTTCCTGGTTAAGCGAGCAGTGTGTCAAGAAGCAGTAAGGCTTGGCAGGGTCGTGCTTTGGAGGACGCATGGCTCTCGACCTTCGCCTCTCCCGAGTCCGTACGGGAGTTGCAGCGATGAGACAAGACTGTAACTACCAATTGAGGAGAAAAAAGGGGTAAATAAAATAAATCAAATAAAAAATCAAATTCATACAAAAGTCAAGAGTTGGCTATAACATTAGTACAAACAAAGTGAGTGTGTGTATATGTTTGTAAGTGTTTCTGTGTGTGTGTGTATTATGGTGTGTATTATAATTTCCCATCATAAAAATGTATAACCATTCCCTAATCAAATATCTTCATCGATACCAAAAAATAAGAGACAGCCTTGTATTAAATGCATTATGAAGAAAATGTTGTAATGTAGGCTCCACTAAATATGAAATGCGTTATGAAGAAAATCGTGTTGGCCTACACTTACCTACACCAAAAAGGGACTTTCTGACTACAAGTGCACCAGTATCCTAAAGTATTAGGTGAAAACAAGCATAGAAAATAGTATTGGCATTAACAAAAAAATAAGGCTACTATTATTTAGATGATAATCTGGTTGATAAAAAAATTGAGTTGTTAGCACGTTTTTTTTTTTTTATATAAATAAATGTGGGACAAAAAAAAGGCATTGAGAACACCATTGCCCATCATGCATTGGTGTAATAACTTCCAATTTTTGTTGAAGTCAGTTAAGAACAAAATCTTATTTACAATGATAGTCTACACCGGCCAAACCCGGACAACCCTGGGCCAATTGTGCACCACCCTATGGGACTCCCAATCACCGCCGGTTGTGATGCAGCCTGGATCGAACCAGGGTGTCTGTAGTGACGCCTCTAGCATTGAGATGCAGTGCAAAAGATTGTTCCGAAGTTGCCCCCCCCAAAAAAATATTTTCCTATGAATGAAGTCGCACAAAAGTGTGTGTATGTTCACACAAATTAAGCCACACAAAAAATGCCCGAATTGAGTGTGAGATTGTGTTGCTCTGACATTAACTTTATAAACAACACTTGAAAATGCAGCCAAGCCTACTGACAAAAGAGCTATATAGGTTTACATGTTTATATGTCTTACATTATACGGAGGCCTAATGCATTTACTGTATTATTTGTTACATTAGCCTACTGGAAATAAGCGGATATCAGATGTACTTTTGCAGAGACCCATTTTTTAAGTTGCGGAATTATTTGAACACATGTAAGTGGGCCTGGTGTGAGGACATGCTGGCAGCACCTCAAAGGTCCCTGCCTGTACGGCCATCTCTGTGCCGGGTCTGGTGTATCTCTTTGACTAGGATGGTAATAATGCATGTCACACTGCTTTTACCCACGTCCAGCGCTCCCAAAACCGACTCTGGGAATTCTCCGAAAAGGTAAAGTTTGGTCACTAGTAATTGAAGGTGATGATATCTTGGGTTTGAAGAAATACTGTATGTAATATTTAACATTCTAGAAATACGCATTAACCATCAATAGACATGGCAGCACTCAAAAGACACACATACACACACACACACAGATTTCCTCTGATTATGCCCCCTGACCTTTTGCTCCATGTCTGCAGGGTTGCAGGAGGCCAGTTTACCTAGGTTAGAGGGGGGCGGAGCAGGGGAGAGGGTCTAAGCTAGAGAGGCTGATCTTAAACAGTGACTGGGGGCTATACAATGTGGTCCTGGGCCAAGAATAAGCAGTTTCATCGAATTCAAGTTAACTCTATTTTACTTTTATTTTTAATCTAATATCTTAAGCTGCTCTTGTCTATTACAGTTTTATAGTTTGTCATGTATTTGTATGTTTTATGTGGACCCCAGGAAGAGTAGCTGTTGCTTGTGCAGTAGCTAATGGTACAACAGCTACTCAACCTATATGGGCGTTTTGTCTTTATCATGACCCAAGTCAATGTTTATAGTGCATCATAATTGACTTATACTGTATTTCATGTTGTAAAACACTTGTTAGATTGATGCCTTATCCTGGTGAGAGTGAGGGGTGATTCTCTCCTATGAGCATCTGCGTGTGTGTGTGTGTCTGCAATGCATGTATGTGCATGTGTGTGTATGAGATGACCCGCATCAGATCAAAGATGAGCTCAGGGCCGTATTTCACCCTGGCAGAATGACGCATTTATATCTCCCTGACACCTCCAAACCAGCTCCACATGGGCCCGGCCTCCCCTTAATAAGCCTAGATCTTTTCTACAGAGGCCTGTCACATCAATCGAGACACATCCTCCGCATGCAGCACGCTGACTTCAGATCAGGGTAATAAATAGAGAACGAGTGGCCGGGGGGAGGCGTGGAAAAAAATAATAATAAAAAGATGACCCGGCATGTGCGGCATCAGTCAAGGCTTTTATGAAGCGTCTGCCTAAAAAGCCAAATCGATGGGTTTGGCCCCCGCCAAGGGCTTCAGATCTGACAAAGGTTAGGGAAGTATTATGAAAGGTTATGAACGAGATGATTTGTTGGGGCATTATGTGATGAGTGGAATTTTACTGTCCATGTGCATGCCAGGATTGGTTACCTCGGGGTTTGGGCCACAACCCTTACAAGGCTTACCCCAAATGATCTTGGCAAGTGGATCTAAAGCAGTCAGATGAGAGCACAGTGTGTGTGTGTGTGTGCGCACACATGTGTGTGGCTGTCCATCCATCCATGTGTGTGTGTGTCCATCCGCGTGTGTGCACGCACGCGCGTCTATGTGTCATGGTGTGTGAGTGAGAGAGTGAGGGGGAGCATGTGTTTCATACCAAGATGAACAAAAGATGTTCAGCAGAGAAAGAGCTCCAGCTGGTTTTCATCGGTAGCACTGCTTGTGTCAATTACTTACAGTGCAATCACTTTTAATGTTGCTACTGGTTTTGCTGCTTCCATGAACAGATTACCGTTCACATCACATACCGATACCTGTTGCTCTGCAATTGCAATTGATATTGCTTGTATTTTCCAAACCTGCATTTCCTAGTACCTTCATTACTCTGAAACACACAAATGTCCTGCTTTAGCTTGTAGGCCTTTCCTGCAGTCAAATGACCTAGTGGCCTCATGGGTGGAATGCTATTCATGTTTTGCCTAATTTCCTAATTAATTAACATTATTTAAAGGGAAAAGCCGAAAATCTGGTGTTTCTATGTCAAACAGTTTTGTTTTATTACAGTCTTCTGTGATCAATATAACGTGTGCTATTGGGATGCAAACTCAAAATGTAATACATTTACACTCTCTATCTGACATGGTACAGGTGTCTTCTTTTTTTAAGCCCATAACCATGTGTGTGAGGTGTATACTTTTGTTTCAAAGTAGATTTGTTTAAAATGACCAATAAAACACTGTGTGACCCTGATTTAGCCCACTGCAGTAAAAGGTTAAACATCACATTCGATGTGGCACACTGAATTGCTAACCCTGTATCACCTCTTTAACTTAATACGAGGAGTAGTCTTGTAAAGACACACTCCTGGCTGTGACGTTAGCATTTCTGTCCCCTGTCATTTTGACAAGCAGCTGAGGACAAACTTTGCTCTGTTAGCCACCCTTGGACACACTGAGTGACACATGAAGGGAACCAGGAGAGTAAACAATTCCCCACACACACTATAGTCTGTAAACATCACCTGTTCAGGGATCACTACTACCAGGGAAAGACTGGGACCAGAAATCAGCCATGCAATTCTAACACAAAAGCCCATTTTTTCCTCTAGGATTACACATCAGCCCATTACTTTCCTCAATTTAGACAGGCCCGCTTGACTAAAGATGGACCAGCCCATCTGGCATTTGCTAGAACTACCCAATAGCTGGTCCATCTCCGACTACCACCAACACCACCCCTACTGCCGACCATTACCCAATCAAGGAGGAAGTGGCTCTTCAACAAAATGTAGAGATTTCCCCATATTGCAGCACTCTTTTCCAGCAAGGAGGACTTCTTCAGCATTACCAATGAAAATGTCCTCACAGGTATTGGTTATACATGTTCGGACAACACCGGAGAACATAGACTCTTAGAGTTACAAATGTAATCTGATTACTGTAAGATAAAACGTTGAGAAAGAAAGACTCCACTCATAGACAAAATGTCCAGATAATGTCCACATTTTTGAACAGGTGTAGATGATTAAAAGATGCATTGTGAACTGATTTTGATCAGGTCTTATAAGTGTAAAACAGACAAGATGAGGACTCATGACCCATGTTGGCGCCAGGTTTAAACAGAGTTTCTGTTTCATATACACTTGGGGCTGGTTTTCCGGATGTAGATTAAGCCTAGTCCTGGACTAAAACCAGGTCGAGGTTTTCTTTACCTATGACATCATATGGGTGGCATGCAGGTATTTTTTTTTTTATTAATTATTATTAGGCAAGTCAGTTAAGAACAAATTCTTATTTACAACGACACCCTAGTGGGTTAAGTGCCTTGTTCAGGGGTAGAACGACAGATTTTGACCTTGTCAGCTCGGGGATTCGATCTACCAACATTTCAGTTACTGGCCCAACGCTCTAACCACTAGGCTACCTACCGCCCCTTATCACACAATACAGTTTGATAATCAGACCCTATAATTTATGGTAAGCCCCTTTGGTGAATGAAGCAAGAGGCAATATCAGTGAGTATATGTTGGTGGGGCCATAAAACCATAGGCACTAAATCACAAAGATTCGTTCTTCACTGTAGTATACCTCTCAGTGGCTCTCGATTCATACACTATACAGTGGGGCAAAAAAGTATTTAGTCAGCCACCAATTATGCAAGTTCTCCCACTTAAAAAGATGAGAGAGGCCTGTAATTTTCATCATAGGTACACTTCAACTATGACAGACAAAATGAGAAAGAAAAATCCATAAAATCACATTGTAGGATTTTTAATGAATTTATTTGCAAATGATGGTGGAAAATAAGTATTTGGTCAATAACAAAAGTTTATCTCAATACTTTGTTATATACCCTTTATTGGCAATGACAGAGGTCAAACGTTTTCTGTAAGTCTTCACAAGGTTTTCACACACTGTTGCTGGTATTTTGGCCCATTCCTCCATGCAGATCTCCTCTAGAGCAGTGATGTTTTGGGGCTGTTGCTGGGCAACACGGACTTTCAACTCCCTCCAAAGATTTTCTATGGGGTTGAGATCTGGAGACTGGCTAGGCCACTCCAGGACCTTGAAATGCTTCTTACGAAGCCACTCCTTCGTTGCCCGGGCGGTGTGTTTGGGATCATTATCATGCTGAAAGACCCAGCCACGTTTCATCTTCAATGCCCTTGCTGATGGAAGGAGGTTTTCACTCAAAATCTCACGATACATGGCCCCATTCATTCTTTCCTTTACACGGATCAGTCGTCCTGGTCCCTTTGCAGAAAAACAGCCCCAAAGCATGATGTTTCCACCCCCATGCTTTACAGTAGGTATGGTGTTCTTTGGATGCAACTCAGCATTCTTTGTCCTCCAAACACGACGAGTTGAGTTTTTACCAAAAAGTTCTATTTTGGTTTCATCTGACTATATGACAATCTCCCAATCTTCTTCTGGATCATCCAAATGCTCTCTCGCAAACTTCAGACGGGCCTGGACATGTACTGGCTTAAGCAGGGGGACACGTCTGGCACTGCAGGATTTGAGTCCCTGGCGGCGTAGTGTGTTACTGATGGTAGGCTTTGTTACTTTGGTCCCAGCTCTCTGCAGGTCATTCACTAGGTCCCCCCGTGTGGTTCTGGGATTTTTGCTCACCGTTCTTGTGATCATTTTGACCCCACGGGGTGAGATCTTGCGTGGAGCCCCAGATCGAGGGAGATTATCAGTGGTCTTGTATGTCTTCCATTTCCTAATAATTGCTCCCACAGTTGATTTCTTCAAACCAAGCTGCTTACCTATTGCAGATTCAGTCTTCCCAGCCTGGTGCAGGTCTACAATTTTGTTTCTGGTGTCCTTTGACAGCTCTTTGGTCTTGGCCATAGTGGAGTTTGGAGTGTGACTGTTTGAGGTTGTGGACAGGTGTCTTTTATACCGACAACAAGTTCAAACAGGTGCCATTAATACAGGTAACGAGTGGAAGACAGAGGAGCCTCTTAAAGAAGGTCTGTGAGGTCTGGTCTGTGAGAGCCAGAAATCTTGCTCGTTTGTAGGTGACCAAATACTTATTTTCCACCATAATTTGCAAATAAATTCATTAAAAATCCTACAATGTGATTTTCTGGATTTTCTTTTCTCATTTTGTCTGTCATAGTTGAAGTGTACCTATGATGAACATTACAGGCCTCTCTCATCTTTTTAAGTGGGAGAACTTGCACAATTGGTGGCTGACTAAATACTTTTTTGCCCCACTGTATATACAAAATTTGTGGATTTGGCTATTTCAGCCTCACCCATTGCTTACATTTTACATTTACATTTAAGTCATTTAGCAGAAGCTCTTATCCAGAGCGACTTACAAATTGGTGCATTCACCTTATGATATCCAGTGGAACAACCACTTTACAATAGTGCATCTAAATCTTTTAAGGGGGGGGGGGGGGGTTAGAAGGATTACTTTATCCTATCCTAGGTATTCCTTAAAGAGGTGGGGTTTCAGGTGTCTCCGGAAGGTGGTGATTGACTCCGCTGACCTGGCGTCGTGAGGGAGTTTGTTCCACCATTGGGGGGCCAGAGCAGCGAACAGTTTTGACTGGGCTGAGCGGGAACTGTACTTCCTCAGAGGTAGGGAGGCGAGCAGGCCAGAGGTGGATGAACGCAGTGCCCTTGTTTGGGTGTAGGGCCTGATCAGAGCCTGAAGGTACGGAGGTGCCGTTCCCCTCACAGCTCCGTAGGCAAGCACCATGGTCTTGTAGCGGATGCGAGCTTCAACTGGAAGCCAGTGGAGAGAGCGGAGGAGCGGGGTGACGTGAGAGAACTTGGGAAGGTTGAACACCAGACGGGCTGCGGCATTCTGGATGAGTTGTAGGGGTTTAATGGCACAGGCAGGGAGCCCAGCCAACAGCGAGTTGCAGTAATCCAGACGGGAGATGACAAGTGCCTGGATTAGGACCTGCGCCGCTTCCTGTGTGAGGCAGGGTCGTACTCTGCGAATGTTGTAGAGCATGAACCTACAGGAACGGGTCACCGCCTTGATGTTAGTTGAGAACGACAGGGTGTTGTCCAGGATCACGCCAAGGTTCTTAGCACTCTGGGAGGAGGACACAATGGAGTTGTCAACCGTAATGGCGAGATCATGGAACGGGCAGTCCTTCCCCGGGAGGAAGAGCAGCTCCGTCTTGCCGAGGTTCAGCTTGAGGTGGTGATCCGTCATCCACACTGATATGTCTGCCAGACATGCAGAGATGCGTTTCGCCACCTGGTTATCAGAGGGGGGAAAGGTGAAGATTAATTGTGTGTCGTCTGCATAGCAATGATAGGAGAGACCATGTGAGGATATGACAGAGCCAAGTGGCTTGGTGTATAGCGAGAATAGGAGAGGGCCTAGAACAGAGCCCTGGGGGACACCAGTGGTGAGAGTGCGGAGACAGATTCTCGCCACGCCACCTGGTAGGAGCGACCTGTCAGGTAGGACGCAATCCAAGCGTGGGCCGCGCCGGAGATGCCCAACTCGGAGAGGGTGGAGAGGAGGATCTGATGGTTCACAGTATCAAAGGCAGCCGATAGGTCTAGAAGGATGAGAGCAGAGGAGAGAGAGTTAGCTTTAGCAGTGCGGAGCGCCTCCGTGACACAGAGAAGAGCAGTCTCAGTTGAATGACTAGTCTTGAAACCTGACTGATTTGGATCAAGAAGGTCATTCTGAGAGAGATAGCAGGAGAGCTGGCCAAGGACGGCACGTTCAAGAGTTTTGGAGAGAAAAGAAAGAAGGGATACAGGTCTGTAGTTGTTGACATCGGATGGATCGAGTGTAGGTTTTTTCAGAAGGGGTGCAACTGTCGCTCTCTTGAAGACGGAAGGGACGTAGCCAGCGGTCAAGGATGAGTTGATGAGCGAGGTGAGGTAAGGGAGGAGGTCTCCGGAAATGGTCTGGAGAAGAGAGGAGGGGATAGGGTCAAGCGGGCAGGTTGTTGGGCGGCCGGCCGTCACAAGACGCGAGATTTCATCCGGAGAGAGAGGGGAGAAAGAGGTCAAAGCACAGTGTAGGGCAGTGTGAGCAGAACCAGCGGTGTCGTTTGACTTAGCAAATGAGGATCGGATGTCGTCGACCTTCTTTTCAAAATGGTTGACGAAGTCATCCGCAGAGAGGGGGGGGGGGATTCAGGAGGGAGGAGAAGGTGGCAAAGAGCTTCCTAGGGTTAGAGGCAGATGCTTTGAATTTAGAGTGGTAGAAAGTGGCTTTAGCAGCAGAGACAGAAGAGGAAAATGTAGAGAGGAGGGAGTGAAAGGATGCCAGGTCCGCAGGGAGGCGAGTTTTCCTCCATTTCCGCTCGGCTGCCCGGAGCCCTGTTCAGATGTATAAAACCGAGTACACTGCCATGCAATCTCCATAGACAAACATCGACTGTAGAATGGCCTTAGTGAAGAGCTCAGTGACTTCCAATGTGGCACCGTCATAGGATGCCACCTTTCCAACAAGTCTGTTCACCAAATTTCTGTCCTGCTAGAGCTGCCCCGGTCAACTGATAAGTGCTGTTATTGTGAAGTGGAAACGTATAGGAGCAGTATGTAACAATGTGTGTAACAGCTTGAAGCATTTAGGATTGTTTAATATGATGCAGGTTTCTCATAGATGTTCAATCTCCAGTGTGGACAGGGGCCCGGGGTGCCAGGGGCCCTCAGAGGCCTCCAGTACATTCAAGGGTATGGAGAGCAAAATAGGTGGGAATTTTCCCATTCTATGTGCAATAAGCCTATCCTCACTGTTGAGTTACACTCAGGTTAGGATATGCTGACTGTGCCCAATGTTGAAGTCTAGCATATTGGGCCCAAAAAAGGAACTTGTCAAAAAGTCAATAGATCAACAAAAACAAAAATCTGCCTAGTTACTTCTAATATGTCTATCTGTTTTATCAGTAGTTTGCAAGAAATGTGTAACTTAGAGACTGTAGCTAAATGAGAATATATTGGAGAAACTTTTGGGATACTTCCATCAAAATTCTTCACTTGGCCATGGTAACAATGTTTGAGGCATACATGTTATAAAAAACTAAAACTTTGCACCTATTGTCTGTGCATATTGCTTTGGGGATTGAGAAAATCGAACTGGTATTTCTCTCCACTGAAAGTGGGGCCCTAGTGCAAAGTCATGAACTTTCTCCCCTTGCTTCCCCCCACAGTGAGACTCAACTCACACCCAACTCAAACACGTTTCATTGACTTGACAGTTAAAGAAAACGGCGTTGCCAGAGCAATTATGTTGGCGAAAACGCAATTATATTCATTATGCATGTACAACCTCCAGGATCTGAACCCAACTTCAAACACCGTCTGGAATAGAGGGTTTCTTGCTGATGGGACAGAGAGTCAAAGACTAATTAAGTAAGAGAGTGAATGGAGAGGGAACGGTCAGTAGGGTTCTGACAGGGGGAAGTTCACTCCTCTGCCTCCTGCACTAACACAGCTAGCATAATTAGCATTGCATTTGTGACCCTGGTGCCAAGGTTAGCAGGGTAAGCATAGCTGCTGGGCCCAGGTTAACTGTGCCCTGTTTAGGTACACAGTGCCTAGGTGATCTGGAAGGCTAAGGCTGGGCTGGGCTGGACTGGGCCAAAGGGGAGATGACCAAACTAAAGACTATAGGCAAACATGGGACCTGTTTGCTTTGCTGATTGGCTAAGACGTAGGGGTGAAGATGGGGTCGTCGTCAGCGGATGTCAACACTGAGGTAACACTTACAGTAAACTGTCAGTCCCAGCTCCTTACATATCACCTAGCCTACACCCCAGGACCATATCCTTAGGCCTTGTATAAGGAGTTGAGTGGACTTCTGCATTGTCTACAGCACAATAAACCTCACTCTTGTGGAGCTCAATCCAGACACCAATATGATCACTTCATAATAAAATCACACACTGTGTAAAAGTATGGCTGTATGGACGTGCTAACATGCAATTTCTCTATCCAGGCTGGACTAGCATTACAAGCAACTACTGCTACAATTGCTTACAGCCCTCTAAGTGCTTAACAACTAGAAAAGCCTTAAAGCGTCTCTGTTTATCTAGACTCTCTGCTTAGAGTGTTTGCGCTGGGCACCAGGAGAGCTGTGATTCCAATCCAAAGAGGAAATTATTGAAGGTCCCAATGCTCGTCTGAGAATACTTCAAATGGGGCCCCCCGCCGTTCGGCCCCATCAGCAAAGGGCCCCGAGACATATTGTAAAGACGACAGCAGGCTTTCCCCACACACCACTCTAAGTTATTAGCTCCCAGGCTAAAGCAGCACAGCGGTCCTGTGAAGAGGAATGGTAATGAGAAAAGCAGATGAGGTATTTAACTAGCGTTTCACAGCTATTAAAGAGGCGTAGACCGACTGGCCACCGGTCGGTCTGGTGTGGAGTCAGCATTTCTCTTCGGCTTCTGCTTCATCAAATGGTTCTTCCGTTCTCGCCTTTCCAAATTACTTCAGGTATTTGTGATGCTGTTATTTCTTAATTAAATGGTTTGAATCAAATGTATTAACTTAATTGTAACTTAGGACATCCTCGTGAAATGTTTTGTTATTTGTAATATTGTGAGTTCTGAAATGGTCTTTATAAAAAAATGTAAAAGCTTTTATGCATTTAATTTCCTTGGCACACACACTTGGTTTCCTATTAATGCCACAGTCTGTAAGACTGCCTATCACTGCTGGCCCAGGAGTGACTTTTGGGCCTGCAGTCCAGATAAAAAAATGCGTATTGAACATAGCCTTTGTAGAAAGCAACTCATTTCATGGGGAGTTGTAAAAGACGAATTGTCTGAGGAATGTGCTTGAGTAGGAGGTTGGAAAGAATAGACGTTGAACATCAGAGTGATCGAAGATTCATTTGGATGGGAAGTAAGCCCAGATGCAGTTTGATGTTACATTTACGTCATTTAGCAGACGCTCTTATCCAGAGCGACTTCCAGGAGCAATTAGGGTTAAGTGCCCCGATCAAGGGCACATCGACAGATACTTCACCTAGTCGGCTCAGGGATTCAAACCTGCCACCTTTCAGTTACTGGCCCATCACTTTTAACCGCTCGGCTACATGCCCCCATTACCATAGAGACTTCTTCTTTCACTTAGACCTCAGTGTGCGACATCGCACGGAATCCCTTCCATGAGCGGGTTTCATGTAAGTATAGCCATGCCGGCCATATTTTTCTTCTTACACCAATAAACAGTTCCAAAAGCAGCCCTTTCCTGGCAGCTGATGTTAGGCCCTTCCGGGAGAAGTATAACAAGTTAGAGCCATATGATGGAACCCAGATACAGAACAATGTCGCTGTGAGTGAATTGGGGCGTCACAGTCTGCTAAAAGCCACAATGGTTATTTCAATTAATAACAGCTATTCTTTCTTGAAGAATGGGCTGTAAATGCTTTATGAGCTTAGTACAACTCTTACCCTATCATAACCCCTATCTCATACTAATATTCAAATTGTGTTTCTATCATGTACTTTTTTTGTGTGCTGTTGTTGCATTATTATTTCAGGTTCAAACATAAAACATATCAGAAGCCCTGGCCTAACCAATAGGCCTTTTCTTAAAATAAACATTGGCATTTTCTATCATCCTGCATATACACTTATACGCAGTCTGAGCATGTCCTATTATGTCAGGGAAACTGCTTCGAGATTGTTAAAAGGGGTTTACCCCAATCCAGATCGAACCCTCCATACTGTAGCCGACTGATGAATTGACAACTTCATTTTCATTCTCCCGGAGATGTGTAGCATTTTTTACAGGCGTTTCGCTCTACTTCCTTTGGATCCCAGTGTCGCTCAACAGAATGCGCGGCGCTAATTATATTTACACAGGTTGGAGGCCCGGGGTTTCACGAGGTCGCCCGATAAACACACCTGTCAGCCCACAGAAAACTAGCAACCCAGTGCTCGAGACTTTATGGAGTTTGTCCATTTTGGTAGGACTAAACCGGATGTTAAATCAACAAACAAGCATTGGACGCAAAAATAAACTGGACAAGTCTTGACGCAATCCACAGACTGGTGCCCCATACACATCGTGACGTTTTTCATTATGCCAAACGTCATGTTCACGACATTTTACCACGCTACTGAATTGACACGTGTAGTGTTTGTAACACAAGATGGAGGAGATCCTGTCGCTCGTCAAAGATCGCATTTATTTTGGGAGATTGCTAAATATGACCTTTTCATTCAAGACATGATAAATAGATTGTTTCAGGTGATAATAAAACATGTTTTGTTTAATTACTTTTTCCTCAACTTGTTTCTCTAACTTTATAGCAAGTCAAGCTAGGTTGCGCTGCAGAGCAGCTGGCTAGCTAAAAGCTAGGTTGAAAATATCACTAGCTAGCGACTTCTACCTAATAATTAGCATTAAAAAAACAAATACCATCACAACAATAAACTAAAACAGGAGGCACTACTATTCAAATAGTACTCACTTATAGGAATGGATAATTGTTTACAAGTTGCTAGCTATCACATAAAGTATGTGGAATCCGTCTCAATGGAGCCTTCAAACGCAAGTGGGCCGTTGTGATTCCACTGTTGTGGACATCCGTAACTGAGTGCTTATGTGTATTGTGAACAAGGCTTGACTGGACATGCTTGCAGTGGACCTCGGAATTTTCCATCTCTTTGCTCACTTGTCTCATACGAAAGGCATTCTAGGCTAGGCGTGCTGTTGGGGCCAGGGTCAGGGTCATAGTCAGTAGTTTAGGGCTCTATTCGATCCGTATCGCGGAAATGCACCGTTACAGCGTGATTGAAAATTAAAAGCAATGTTCCCGCCTTCGCAGAGATTGTATTCAAGGTAAACGCTGCAGATGTAGGCTTAATAGGAAATTACCTTTACATTTGTAGCTCGCTATCTGTAACGCTTCAGGGATACAGATTGACCAGAGCCCTTAGAGGTTTACTTCATTACTTTATTTTTAAGTTCAGTACAGAAAACACTGGTTGATAGAATTTGAATGTCCATCAAGTTATCATTTCTCTTTGTCCAATAGTGACAATTTATTCCACTCTTATAAATTATTAGCTGATTTCCCCTTATATTTAATGACCGAGATCATGAGTAAGTAGACATATTTTCTAGCCTAGCCTACTTCATCAAAGTAAAAGGCTGGAGTAGGCCTTCTGCACTATTGTGTAATGTGTATATCAAAAAAACGATATTTATGCTTTGCAATACTGTGTATTAAAGTAGGCCAACCATGTATGTAAAAATGTATGTAAATTGTATATGTAAGAAAATACCTGTAAAAACAAAAATGTAAAATAAAGTTATGTTCCCCAAAGAGGATGGGCAAATAAAACATCAATTTTTTTAATGATCGCAGACTAAAAGTCCCAGGAAAAGGCTTGATTGTGTGTGTGATTGACATTTTCTGAATTTCTACATATTTTTCCTACCGTGATCTACAAAGCGTCACTGTCCTGTAGTTGAAAGATTGTTCCATGTTCGGTTGCTCCCCAGTCCCCACCACTCAATGCCTATCCAATAGTTTCCAATAGAGGGAGGTAGTGGTCAACGAGCATTAAAGTCATTAATTATAGTCTACCTCCAAGATCAGTAGATAATCAAGCACATTACTTGTTTAATCAAATACATTACATGAATTGTGACATTAGATGAATGGCTGTTGTTGTGATGAATGGTGCTCAATATAAGTTGAGTAAACAACCATAGAAACGAACACAGTTATTTATTTCACAGTCCATAGTGTAAAGCACTTATTTACATCCCCAGTCAAGTAAAACAGGTGTACAGTAGGCTAGAGAGCAAAGGGGAGTAAAGACAACACCTGCCCTGTCTATGTAACATGGGGTGGAGGGTGGAGGGGGGGCCATGGGGGGGATTGGTGTAAGGTGGTGGTTAAAGAAAGGGTGTAACCCTGAAGGAGGTGGTGGGAATGGATCCACAGGTGACACACACACCTGTGGGAGGGATGACACTCCCATACTCCCATTTAGGGTCCTCTGAGAAACCTCACTGCCATCCCCCGTAAGTCTCCCCCACCCAAATGGACTTCCCATATTGCTGTGTGTTCCTGCGTAACTGTTTCCTATGAGGGTCATTAGCAGCACTAAAAGTACACGTGCAGGAGAACAGAGGGAGTGTGTGCACTGGGTATACTCCTTCTGGCTCTGTTTACTACGTCTCTGACTAAACCATACGTAGTATCATGGATTACATGATGACATTGAGAGTCATTTACAGTGACAGTGTCAGTGAGGCCTTAAGCTGGTCCCAGTGAATAGAGCCAGATAAGTGGGAACAGAATGTGGAGTCACCTGAGTACATCATTTAACCATAAGGGAAATGGCTAAAGCAAATGCTGCTATGTGTGTGCAGGGGGAAAGCTAAAGGTCTCTACAGTGGGCCTGGACACCACAGCTGCAGATTCAATGTCACCAACAGGGCTTCGGGAACCATTACAAATACACACAGGTCGGTTGGATTCATTCCATCTTCGTTTCAAACTCCTAACCAACATAGAGGAATACAGTCAGCATGGGGGGAATAATCTAGAAAACATACTGCCTAATTTCATTGTGTTAGGAATTCCCTGATTTGCCATCAAGCACAAATCCATTCCCCAGTCCAACCCGGCTTTACAGTTTCACCTCAATACTCACAAGCACTAGAAAAACAATATACAGGTATCTTCATAATAAGTAGTAAGACTATCAAAATGGTCCATTTGATGACATTATACATTATTGATTAAAGATAAACAACTAGCAACGATAAATAAAAAAAAGTTGAATAAATCATTCATAAAAAAGGAATGTTAATACATCAAAATAACAACAAATAACCAAAATTATCAATTCAAAATAATAAATAAATTAACAAATTGACGAATAAATACATAAATTAATTTAAATAAATACAATGATTAAATTCATTGGGATAAATTAACTTACTGAAATGTGGGTGTCACACAGTCTAATTTACATCATCAAGTCCCTTGTAACAGTGTCTAATGAACAACAGCAAAAGGTTTCAAATGAACACTTCAGTATCATACTCCATACATTCTGGGGTTTTTTTATTACCAAGGTTAATTCAGTCCCATGCCAGCCTGCTTCTCTCCCCTGTGACAAGCACCATCCCCATGGGCTTGAGTCTGGCCCCGGTCCCCCATTCACTGTAAAACAACGGGCAACTCCAGAGAAACACTGGCCCTCAATTACCAATCCACAACACATTCAAATATTAAAAGCTGTGAGGGACGCGGATGGCTGCAGAGAGAGGTGCACGACCTGGTGAGAAGTCTGCAGATGTCACTCAGCCCCTGATGTGATGCTGCCATTGACACGGACAGAGAAGGGGGCGTAAATACCCCCCCCCCCCCCCCCCCCCTAGTACTTGGGTCGCTCCATCCTGAGTTAATCCCACTTTATCCAGGAGAGCCGGGCTGTCAGATCTAGAGTGAGACGGGACAAAAGCAGGGCAACATGGGGCTTTAGATACATCTTTAGATACATTTGAATGATTATTTAATAAGTCGCAGGTCCGGGCTGAGCAAAGGGGTACAGTCACTCCTCAATGCCCCCTCCATATGGCTGGAGTGGAGCCCCACAGAATTGGTTAACTAAGGTACACAGCCAACCATTGAGTGCAGCGAGAATACTTGTGCTCTGGCAAAGGGGAGCCTTTGAGCACCCACACCAAAGAGAGAGACAGCTGGGAATAAAACACACAACAAACATAAACAAAGCAAGCTGTTTAAGTGACACAAACTCAATTAAGAGCCAATGAGCTTTGGAGTTTGCTGTCGGCTATTAGCATATGCTGCCCTTCTCCATGTGCTAATTTAATTATAAACACTTGGTAGGATACCTCATCCTTCCTTGGGTCTATCCTGTCTGCTGTCTGCAATTTTTGTGAATGGGGTTTGGTAATGTCCCACACCCAACCGTAAGTCATAAAACATATGGGCCATGCATATACAGTTTTGGTTTACAAACTAGAATTCCAATGGAAAAATATAGATTTACCGTAATGCCATAAAAGTTTGTATTGTCACGTGCACTAGTACAGTGAAATGCCTTTCTTGCTCTTTCCCAACAACGCAACAATACTATAAAAAATAAATTATTAACAAGTAAAGTAGAATAAAAACACACGAGAAATAGAAATAAGACGAACACGAGAAAAGACAGCCAAAGGTGAGTTGAATTTCCAATGTGTTCTTACTCTGCGTTCAACCATCTAAAAGCACAACCAAATTCCAAAGGAGAAAAAAAATGGCGGATTTTTGGTTTAGTTGTCACCCAAATGCCTATCACTGCGCTTACAACCATTTAAAAGCACAGCAAAGTTAAACTGGGAACACAATGTCCGATATGTTGTGCAGAACCATATTACCTGGATTGCGCAGATTATTACAGCAATTGTGAAGATCTCCACAGACCTGCGACGAGCCAACAACCTACGCATTCTATCTTGAACATGCATGATTACATAAGAAGACATGTATAGTTACAGTAACCTCAAAATGTGCTATCTACGCAGAAGAAAAATCTCCTTCAAATGTTGATATTTGGTTGCATTGACAACCAAAACACAATTAAATATCACTAAATAGCATAACATTTTAAATCAACCAGTGCTTTGAATCCCTAGGCATATGTATTGTCTATTTTTTGTTGAATCCTGGATTAAATGTAATCAATAGCTGTTGATGACTTTGCAAAAGCTATACCGGCCTAAATAGTATAATTGATGACATTTGACATAAAGTATGATAACATACCATTTGCTCTGTATAACCTACCCTTTGGAATGACTTCCATTGTAACAGTGACTATATTTCGTTTTTAAGTGGATATCTCTCAAATAGCACATTGGTAATAATAGTCAGTGACAAATATCATAGCTGGGCTTGGTTAAAACTCTGGATGGGAGACCAAAGGGTAGCTGCAGATAGATCAATTCTCCAGTAGGAGGTGCTGCCCAGCCCATTTTTGCCTGATCGTGGATATAATGTTGAAGATCTAACATTGTTTTAAAAGTACAAATTCAACATATTTTACATGAGGTTCGGCTATGTTGAAATTTGGTTACCAAAATTACAAAATCCTGGGGTTGAAATGTCACCCTTTAAAACAATAGTTTATGTTGATGACTTTTTTTCAAATCCAATGTATTTTCCACATTTTCCAAGTCACAATAAATTGACAAATGACATTGAAACAAGATGGATTCAACCAGTTTGTGCCCAGTGGGATAACACATTCTCAGTTATCCTGCTGACTATTTCTACATGCAAGTGCATATAATTACGACCATGTGGGATATTGGGCCAGACATAGCCTATTGCAGGAGCTTTTGCCCCAGTTTTTATGTAGCTTTTCAATCTTTGAATGGAACAGATTCAAAAGCTTATCTTTCAAGCAAAGAATCGTATTGTTTATACGTGTAATCTCATTGCATAATCTAACATGGTTCTGACAACATATACTTTTTCAGTAATTAGGCTATTTGTATTTTCTGCTCACCGCTTGTGTTCCATATTGCATTGGTTTGATTCTTGTAACCATTCTTCATGCATTCATCCAAATATGACTTGGGGTCGCAGCCGGATATCAATATTTCTCTCAGGAGGGCAATGTAGGCAATGGCGAGTCTCAGGGTATCAATCTTGGACAGGCGCTTTTCGTAAGGAAAGGTGGGCACGTGGCAGCGCAGCTCTTCGAACGCCGAATTGATACTCAGCATCCTCTTCCTCTCCCGGATATTAGCGGCGTGTCGCTGGATCTTGAACGGGTGATGGGGCACAAACCGCAGCGGCCTGCGCTTGCTCATCTCATGGGTCTCGTCCGCGGAGGAGCTGTCCACTTCAGCACCGGCGCCAAGGCTGGGAGACTGCGAGTCCAGGTCTGTGAAGGTCAGTTGCGCGTCCGGGAACATGGACTGGCCACCGAACGAGGACCATGGCGAAAGCTGGCCGGTGACCGTGGTGCAGTCAAAGAGTAGACTGTCCAACTGGGCCTGGAACTGGAAGTTAAGGTCCATCTGGCCACAGAAATCAAAGTCTGTAGTGCCATCCTGATCCAAGTCAAATAATACATCTTCCATTTTAAAGTCTTATTGTTCAATTCAATAAGCTGTTTTTACCCGACAGGAGAAAACGTGTAGCCTGCTGCACGAAATCAGTGCCTAGTTTAGAAGTCCCTAGTTCAAAATAAAGTGCTTGTGAGGACCGTTTGATTGTGCGCTACACGTCACTTGTAATCTCTGGACTGTGTGACACGCGCAGCGCACATCCCGAGCATTAAATAGTTCCTGGGCTCCCATGTCTGGCCGCGGGGTGCTCGCAGCAGGGGGCGCGCGTATATTCTAAAGGCTTGAAAAGGACCTAATTAGGACACATGCCCCCCCCCCCCCCCTAATAGATCACTCATTGCCTTTTAAAAAGCGGAGCTAGATACAAAGGAATCAGTTGATCTTCAAATTACCGACGGAAGAAAAACACGTGTCCAATTATAAACTTTACTCAAGTTGTTCCCTATACAGCGAGCAAAGAGTAGCCTCATATTTACAAAGAAAACGACGTAGACTATTTGCCATTCGTTCCTTGAGAGGCCTCATGCCCAGTTTTGCCCCGCGTCTAGCACTTGGTCAACCGGGTGGCATCTGAATAGAATAGCTTTATAATTAGATCTCAGTTCGTGCCACACAATACTGTCAGAAACATATGATAGCACTCTCAATTATCCAGCGACACAGCCCCCAATTTAAGACTTCGTTGATAGGCCTACAAAACGAGCAACGTAAGACAAGTAAACGACGTTGAGGGTGTTGGTACAACAATACAGATCGAATTTTAAATGCAAGGGGCTTCCATTGCAATAGTCTATGTTGTAGCAAACCTGAGTATGGTCTGATGCAAGTCAGGCATGTATCATTTTCCTGCACCAACTTGTCTATTGCATTTTGTCTTAACACTTGCTATTAGAAAACAACAAAAGCAAGCGGAAACAAAACTATTTTTATTCATGATTATTATTTTTGGTCTGTTCACCACACAAAGCAAGTAAATTCGCAAAGTCTATTACTTTCATTAGGCCTGTGACAGATAGAAGGACATAGCCTCTAATTACGGCGAAAGTTAATGAAATGTTGAGTCTGCTATATGTTTTTTATGTATTTACTAAATATGTTTACATTTTCTAACATAAGTGTTTGATTTAACCAGTCTTTACGATTTTCGTTGAAAAGGGAGTGTTTGTCATTGCAAACGCAGAAAGCAAGGCCTGCTTTCTCTTTAGTGGTTAGAGTACCGACCCACTGGGCACACCACGTCATTTCAACCTGGGCATTTGGGTAATAATTGATTGAGACATTGAAACCTTGATTGAGGTTTTTGATTGTTGATTGAGACATTGAAAGACAGACAGAAGTTTATTGAATTCCCAATGTGTTGTCACCATGCTTTCAACCATCTAAAGGCACAACCACATTTCCAATGGAAAAACAATGTCAGATTATTGGTTTAATTGCCATCTAAATGTGTTATCAGTGCGCTTTCAACCACTTAAAAGCACAACACAGTTCAAATGGGAATACAACGCCAGATATTTTGTACAAAAACGTATGCTTCATCTAATAGCAGAACCAAATTACTTGGTTTGCAGTTGATATTACATTAAACATAGTACATACCATGAGTAATCACATCAAATAAATAATTATCTTCAGAAATATCTTTGTCAAATCAACAACAATATCTAGGGCTGATGGTGAAACTTGGAGACGTTTTGGGATTACGTGGGTGACAACACATGGTTGAAGGAAGGACATGTCAAAATGCAGAATTTTGGCACTTCAGCAAGCCTTTATTCATATAAAAAAATAGTATTTATTGAATTCTCCATGTGGTCTATATTAAAGGGCACTTCATTTAATATAACAGTCTTTAAAATATATATATATATTGGTGCACAATTCCTACCTAAAATACTGATTCAAAGGGACGCACATTTCAAAATGTCGCCACGGATGTGTTACTCATTTTAAGTTAAAGTCAATACCGTTACATTAGTTTCTAAGATAGCCTTTAACTTTAAGCTATTTACTATATTATAAAAGTGTTTGGTTGATAATGCAACCAAATGTCAACATTTGAAAAGAGATGTATTTAATGCTTCAATAGCTACATCTGAGCCACTGGGTTAATCCTAATCTTTAACTTCTATTTTTGGTTTAGTTGGAGACGTGAATCAAACATATACATTTACATTTACATTTAAGTCATTTAGCAGACGCTCTTATCCAGAGCGACAAGTTAATAGGCTATTTACTGTACAGCAAAAGCAATATTGAATTATGTTTGGTTGTCATCGCAACCAAACATCAACATTTAAAGGAGATTTTGTGCCACTGAGTTAGTCTGGCTTTGATTCCAGGTTGTCAAAAAATGTATAATTAATATGTTGGATTCACGTCTCCAAATCAAATCAAACTGTAAATGCACTTTAAAAAAAGTTGGATTTGATGTTGGCATATTCTTTAACATAGATGTTTGGTTGAGATGGAGATGTGAATCCAACATATTAATCATTAACTTGAACATTACATTTGAAATCAACCAAAGCTTGAAACACTAGGCCTATATGTATTGTCTATTTTAGTTGAACCCTGGGTTGAATTTAATCAATAGCTGTTGATGACTTCGCAAATGCTATATAGGCCTCAATAATATAAGCTTCATTCTATAGCTAGGGGACTCCTGACATCTCCAGGAGTGATTTTTTTTGTCTTTATCTGTTCTAGCACTGTCTTTTTGCTATCTTAGGCCTTCTATTTTAAGTGCTGCACGATTTCCCGGTGGCTTACCTGGTGTGTGAACTGCTAACTGCTCATAACTTGCAGATAGTCGTTGACGCATCAACCAGGATCAAGGGGCAGGGCAATGAGGGACTTGTTTTGGTAATCAGTGTGTATTGGAGGGGGAGTGGTTTCACCTCTCCTAGGCAATCAACAATTATTGTTATTTATTCAGTCTCCTCTGGTTTCTCTGCGGCAGCTGTAAGCGGTGGTCGTGTCAGTGGTGGGAACAAAGACGGTTTTGCCGAGATGTCCTGCTGAGTTATTCAAGGAAACAAAGGAGGTGTTCACACCACCCTCTCACTTGAGTATCTTACCTAGTTATTTACAGATTCTCATTCTGATCTTTTTTTTTTAGCTTCGTCAACTATGTGTGTTTTCTATACCTGTTCACACCTCTACCTGTAGGCCTTACAGATGCACCCCACCCCTTGGCTGCAACCCTTCTAATTTAGTGTACCCTGCGCGCACAACCATTGTGGAATTCCGGGTCTCTGGCAACGTTGGGAACTGCCGATCTGCGTTGAAGAACGCTGAGTTCATCTCAGCCTATGCTGCCCTTCAGTCCCTTTACTTTTTGTCCCTGATGGAGACATGGATCACCCCAGAGAACACTGCTACTACAGCTGCTCTTTCTTCATCTATGTTTTCTCTCATAGTCCAATAGTATGTGGTCGTTGAGGTGGTAGCATGGGTCTACTCATTTCTCCTAAGTGGAGATTTTCTCACCTGTCCATCTCATTTGAATTCCATGCTGTCACTTGTACACTCAAGCCTAACATTATTGTTATATCTCCCACCAGGTGCCCTTGGAGAGTTCTTCAATGAGCTTGACACCTTGATAAGCTCATTTCCTGACGCTGGCTCACCGCTCTTCGTACTTGGAAACTTCAACCTTCCGACGTCTGCCTTTAATTTCTTTCTAACTTTCTCTTTCCCCTCCTTGCCTCTTTTGACCTCACCCTTTCCCAATCCCCTCCAACTCACAGGGCAGGCAATATGCCTGACCTCATATTTACTAGAGCCTGCTCACTACAACCCCCCTCCAGGTCTCTGATCAGTACTTTTTCATTTTCTGTCTCCCTTTCCTCCAACCCTAACCACTCAGCCCCTACCCAGATGGTCATGCACTGTCACAATCTTCGCTCTCTCTCTCCCACTACTCTCTCCTCTTCTATCCTGTCATCTCTCTCTTAAATCCTTCTATCTTCTGTCTCCTGATTCTACCTCATCAACCCTAACTCACTTCCCTTTAGGCATGCTATGACTCGCACTGTCCCTTTTCGTCCCGGCCGGCTCGGCCCTCCCCTCCTGCTCCGTGGCTGAGTGACTCATTTCGAGCTTACAGAACAGGGCTGCGGGCAGCGTAGCAAAAAATGGAGAACTAAACTTCCGTAGGACATATCATCCTTCCACTCCCTCCTATCTACCTTCTCTTCCAATTGTATCCACTGCTTAAGCCACTTTATACCACTTTAAATACCAAGCTTCAAGCTCTAACCCTAGGAAACTCTTTTCCACCTTCTCCTCCCTCCTTAATCCTCCTCCCCCTCTGCGGATGACTTTGTCAATCACTTGACGACATCCACTACTCATTCACTCAGCCTATTGAGTCCACTGGTCTAACTCACACAGAACTACCCTATGCCTTGACCTCTTTCTCCCCTCTCTCGCCAGATGACATCCTGCGACTAGTGAGGTCTGTCCACCCGACAACTTTCCCGCTTGACCCCATCCCCTCCTCAGATCATCTCTGGAGACCTTCTCCCATTCCTCACTTCACTCATCAACTCATCCCTGACCACTGGCTGCGTCCCCTCTGACTTGAAAATGGCCTGAGTTGCACCCCTCAAGAAACCAACACTCAACTCATCTGACATCAAAAACTATAGAACTGTATCCCTTTTATTTCCAAAACACTTGAGCGTGCTTTCTCTGCTCAACTTTGTTATCTCTCTCAGAAAAATCTTCTTGACCCGCACCAGTCAGGCTTCAAGACGGGTCACGCAAACAAGACTGCTCTTCTCTATGTCACGGAGGCTCTACACACTGCCAAAGCTGACTCTCTCCTGTATTCTCATCTTACTAGATCTATCCACTGCCTTTGACACCGTGAACCATCAGATCCTCCTGTCCACTCTCTCAAGGCTGGGCGCCTCAGGCTATGCACTCCACACAACAACAACCCGTCGTTCTCTGCAAACATCAAGTCACTGACCCGCTCCTGCACGTTCATGCTCTACAACATCCTTAGAGTACGACCCTACCTCACACAGGAAGCAGCACAGGTCCTAATCCAGGCACTTGTTCTCTGTCCATTCTGGACTACTGCAACTCGCTGTTGGCTGGGCTCACCGCTTGTGCCATCAAACCCCTGCAACTTATCCAGAACGCAGCAGCCCCCCTGTTTACACTTTACAAGCGGCACTCGTCTAACCTTCCCAAGTTCTCTCATGTCACCCTGCTCCTCTGCTCACTCTACTGGCTTCCAGTTGAAGCTCGCATCCACTACAAGAGCATGGTGCTTACCTGCGGAACTGCCCCTACCTTCAGGCTATGCTCAAACACTACACCCCAACCCAAAACGCTCTGTTCTGCCACCTCAGGTTTCTTGACTCTCCCACCCCTACGCGAGGGCAACTCCCGCTCAGCCCAGTCCAAGCTCTTCTCTGTCCTAGCACCCCAATGGTGGAACTAGCTTCCCCTGAAGCTAGGACAGCAGAGTCCTTGCCCATCTTCTGAAAACATCTGAAACCCTACCCTTTCAAACAGTATCTTAAATAATCCTCCTGTAAGTCGCTTTGGATAAGATGACTAAAATGTAAAAATATTATCATTGATAATACTGTATGACTTAAAAGATGGTTACATTTCATTTGCTCTGTTAAAACTACCCTTTGGAATGACTTCAATAGCAACATTGAGATCTTATCATTCCCAATATAGCACACTGCTAGTAGTCAGTGACAATATCAAAGTTAAGCAGCGCTGGGCTTGGTTAAAACACTGGATAGAAGACCAAATGAATAGATGTAGATATATCAACCCCCCCAGTAGGAGGTGCTATCCAGCCTACTGTTTTTCTCTGATTGTAAGATATTCAACATTTTTTAACATTTACATTTTAAGTCATTTTAGCAGACGCTCTTATCCAGAGCGACTTACAAATTTGAAAGTTCATACATATTCATCCTGGTCCCCCCGTGGGAATTGAACCCACAACCCTGGCGTTGCAAGCGCCATGCTCTACCAACTGAGCCACACGGGACCATATATCCACTTTATCCACTTTATATCCACTTTATATCCACTTTGTTTCAAAGCTACAAATGCAACATATTTTATAGTTCGTCTGTTAAATTGATTAACATGATAACATATTCCTGTGGTTGAAATGTCACTCAGTTGATGACTTTTTCAAATGCCCCAAATGCCCCAAATGCCCCAAAAAGTTGATGACTTTTTTCAAATCCAATCTATTTCCCGCGTAGACTCCACGTCACAATCCGTTAGCAAATTACGTTGAAACAACATTGATTCAACCAGTTTCGGCAGTGGGAAGGCTCTATTCAGTTACGTGTCATGCTGTTATATGCCACACTCCATCAAGAGTTAGGAGCACTCATTTGTTCCAAGCGACTTAGGAAACGAACGCTTACCAGCTGTTTACACTTTCTAAGCGGCACTCATCTAGCCACAGCAGCCCAAAATCTGTGCACCAAAATAAAGCCCACGAAGTGAGGAATTTGTATGGATGTCAATGAGAGTGTTGAAGTTGGTCAGCAGCAAAAAAAATATTGCTAATTTGCTACGTGAGGATAATTTGATTGAATAGAAGTTTCATAATGGTTAGGTTGTTACGATTGCACTGATGTAAGCAGGCATTTCGGCAACTTTGAAAAAAATGACTATATTGGAGTTTTGCCTGTTGTCATAGAAGACTCATGGGTACAATCAATTTTAGCATGGACATTGAGGGGGTCCACCATTTTAAAGTACCCATCTAGATGGGGATTCCTACAAATTGGGAGCAATCAGCCAATTAAGAAAATTGACTACTTTAAAATGGAGACAGCCTCAATGGTGCTGCCCATGCTGTCACAGATGGTATAATGGCACAGATAAATGATGTCTTCTATCTATCTCTATGGCCTGTTGTTCAAAGACTTATCTGCCCTCTAATTGGCTAGAATGATCTCGCCTCCTACCGCCTGCCTTCCATCTTTGAGGACATGTACACTACCGTTCAAAAGTTTGGGGTCACTTAAAAATGTCCTTGTTTTTGAAAGAAAAGCACATGTTTTGTCCATTAAAATTACATTCAAATTGATCAGAAATACAATGTAGACATTGTTAATGTTGTAACAACATAGTAGAGGTTGGAAGCTATGGTGAGCTTCGATTTGTCACTCCCGTTGCAATATTTAAATAAAGTATTTTCTTTTAATAAATAAAGTTCAGCTTTCTCCGACTTTAGTCCTGCCCTGTTCAGCTCCCTTGGGTTCAGGTCCCCTGCCCACTCCACTTCTCTCGCTTTCCTTCCATTAAAAATGTGTGGCTTCCGATGTTTCACCGTGTGACGCTGCTTCCTAGTATAAACGCACAGTTAGTGCTAACATAAGACAGGTGAACTCGTGGTGGGAGGTGATGGACAATTGTATCATCTTCTATAATAGGCCTACAGTATGCTCCATAGGCCCAGCCGACGGACTAAAAGAGAATGGTTCCATGCCATCTTAATAAATGAGGGAAATAGCCTACATCCAACATTGCCCATACATTTCACTGAGGCATATTCTGAATTCATTTCTGGAATGTTCTGATTAAATATTAAACGTTGACCTGCAAGCCTGCCCATTTTCAGCACAGACAAGCAACAGTCTTATTTCTGATGCAGAAGTCACACAAAGCAGTGTCCTTTGCTTTGTTCACAGGGCTACCTTTTCTTCTATCAAAGGCTCATTGTCCCCTACTCTGCTGCCTCAACTAGAGGGTTCCGAAATTTAACAAGGCGTTGAAATAATTTATGCTTAAGTCATCACAGATGTTATTGCAATTGACAACTATTCCAGGCTAAACTTGGTCTGAGTATTTCATATTATTCTGTACGTAAATCCAGGACCCTCCATTTACACCGAACAAAAATATAAATGCAACATGCAACAATATGAGAGAAATAAGCTTTTTGTACATATGGAACATTTCTGGGATCTTTTAATTCAGCTCATGAAACATGGGACCAACACTTTACATGTTCAGTTTATTATGATATGTTACGTTTTATATGGTATGTATGAATTTGTTGATATCCACCACCCATTTCATATGATATGTTCGGAATTTCAATTCGTATTGTTACGAATTTGAAAAACGTACAATATGTTCCAAATTTGCTAAACTTATCATACGTAACGAGTTCGCAAAATGTGCAATATGTTACCAATTAGCAAATTTTATGATATGTTACAAATTCTAGCTAGCTGGCTAACGTTAGCTCGGCTAAGGGTTAGGGGTTAAGGTGAAGTTTAGGAGTTAGGTTAAGTAGTTGAAATGTTGCTAATTAGCTAAAATTATGAAGTTGTCCATGATGAGACTCGAACTCGCAACCTTCCACCCTACTTTCGTTTTTGCCTTACTATCTGCCTTATTTAACCATACCAAAGGTAACATATCATTCCAATTTCAGGGCTGGATTTACGTTTACTATGTTACGTCTAGTCTATGCGACCAAGCTACCAGGTTGGGTCCAAGACCAAAGGTAATAAAAATATCACCGTGGATGCACACATATTAGACAAATAACCTTCATATCGATGGAAAGATAGGCTGCTATTCTCCCCTGACGAAAACGTTTTACTAATTTCCTTTTTACAAGTTTGTCTATATTTGCTTCAACGTCTGGAAAGGCTGAAAAGCAACAAAAAAAAATCAAGGATCGAATTACTATAATTAGCCTACATGTAATTAATGAACCGACAACTCCAATGTTTCCAAAGCCTGACCACTTCTTATCCACGGCAGTGTTATGGTTCAAACCTACGTTGAGTTTGAAACTGAAAGAACGACTTGATTAATGAATGCTTTTCTATCGGGATAAGCATCTTGTTTTTACACGGTTAAAAGCCCATAAAACAGTTTGAGTCAGAAACGCTGGCGTAAATAACGACGGTGAGGAAATGTGCGGTAATTAATGTGTTCAAAGATATGACTGAAGTTTTGGCATCAAGTCGACATTCCTTTCGTCTCGTTTTGCCTCTGATTTAAAGGCTATATTGTCCGGCATATGCCTACATAGGCCTATAGCCTACAGTAGGTCCTAACATCCATAGGCATTTAACCATCTTTTAATTCTCAAACTGTAGCATCAAAATATTGTTTCAGATCCTTACGAAACAATGTTGATCATTTTATTTATCGTATTTGTAGTAGTGGAAGAGAACAAAAGTTCTGTTGAATTCTGTCCTCATTAAGACATTTTTAAATGTTTTATTAGCCTATACGTACAGTACATGGTAGGACCTAGGCTTCCATTCCACCGCTAGACATGGAGGATTAAAAGCCAAGCCAAGCCGTCTACTATTCTCTTGGCACAAAAGTATAGGATTTCGATTGTAAGCATCTTTATTCAAATTAATAGAGTTGTTATGGTGAAAACGGAGAACGACTAATAATTTCCGCGTTGCTCTTGACCTGAAGCACAGCCTAGAGCGCAAGGGCTTGTCAGAACCTTCTGCCAGGCAGAGTGGCAAATCACGCGCAGCTGACTAGCCAGGTTTGGATTGGAGTGAAAGAAGCGGCTGTCAAATGCAGGACTTGCTCTGTGTAGCTAACAATATGTATACAAATGAAGCCCTGGTCAGCTTTCAGTCGTTTTTCTTTTACCTTGCCCCTGTAAATGGCAAACAGATCCACTGCCACGTGTTGGTTGGCAAATGATGATGCCTCTAAGGTTTTTCTAGACCAGGGTTTCCCAAACTCTGTCCTCGGGACCCTAAGGGGTGCACGTTTTGGTTTTTGGTCTAGATGACACTAAAGACCGGAGGCCAGACATATCAGGGACCTTAACTGAAGAACGTCACCATTACATAAGCATCTCATTTGTGTTTGCCATGTAGGCCGGCCACATCCGAATTCCCCAGACACTGCGCCTTTTATGCAGGCTGGAAAGTAGAAAAGGTATTTGGAACCGGTGCACAAACACATCTGGTCGAAATGAGTCGCTGGTTTTGAGGTTGTCTCAACTTGGGAGTTATTTTGAAGAAAACAAGGAACTTAATAAATGGCCAATTAAAAACATAGCCTATCAAAATCAATTCCCACCACACCTGACCTTTCATGTTTATTTGAGTTATACAGCACAGTTTAAGTAATGACAAGCTCATTGGGATGTGCGTAAATATGTGATTTCGTATCGTTTATTGAAATTGTCAATTTACCAACCAGAGTAAAGTTGGAGCATCCCAGACTACTGACAACACAGACACATGCAAGCATACACACACACACACACTCCTCCATCCATCCACCCCAGAATGTGTAAATGTGACGTTTTTTTAGTGGCATTACCTCTAATGGGCATAAACTAGTGTTGAATTCCCTCTCATTGAAACAAATGTTGTTTGTTTGAATGGCTGAGTGAGAAAGCGGATAAAATCTCTCTCCAAATAACTCTGGGAACTAGTCTACTCCACGCCAGGGGCATGGCATGGCAGCCAAGTGCAATCTGTTGAGTCTGCCATGTTTGCAAGCAGGTCTTTTCATCTAGGCTAGCAATGGTCATCAAAATTGTTAAAAGGTTTTAACAACAATTATAATAAATGCAACAGTTGGACAGTGGATGAAGGTACTCCAAACTTTTAGAATTTTTGAATCCATCAGATAATGATTGAGTTATAGCACATACTATTTTTTACTGGCATGGATAAATAATTAATGGAGTTCAGAGATTTTGTTTGGAATTCAGATATTTAATGTACTGAAAAATGTCACTTTTTTTCTTAGAATGCAGTCATATATACATTTTCTAATGGTATCTAGTATTGACTTTTTTTGGTTAAAATAAATAGTATTATATAAACCTAATTTGCATAAATACACTGGGTGCAAAAATAAAATTGACCCCCTTTTTCTATCTTGTCTCATTGCTGCAACTCCCCAACGGGTTCGGGAGGCAAAGGTCGAGTCATGCGTCCTCCGAAACATGACACACCAAACCGCGCGTCTTAACACCCACCGGTTTAACCCGGAAGCCAGCTGCACCAATGTGTCGGAGGAAACACTGTTCACCTGATTCATACTATTTCATCCTTCCACACGATAGTCCCGACACAAATCTAAGGTTACTAACCAAGCCGGCTGGTCGTTCGTTCTATCGGTTCGGTTGCTAGAGACGCGACCCAGTCGTTCAGTCTTTTTGTTCTGTATCTATGGAAGCGACCCAGTTGTTCGTTCTAAATATTCCATTGGCATACTGGCTGGCAACGTTCTTATCCCTTGCTTGCTAGCTAGCCAACTACCGCTAATTTACAGTCACGTCAAAGTGCAGCCAGATTAACAGCAAAGTAGCCGCATTTTCATTTGTTTCAGCTGTTTTCCAGTGACATTTATTTGGATACATCCATAACAATAAGCTAACAGAAAACATCAAACAAAAACCATGCCTCCAAGACTTTTAAATAAAGTCTGGGCTGGTCACAACTCCATGACCGAGGGATCAGCCCCTCTCTCTGTAACTGGACTTTGGACTTCCTAACCAACAGACCCCAGTCGGTCAGGTTTAGACAACTTCACCCCCTCAACCCTGAACCTGAACACCGGTGTGCCACAGGGCTGCCTGCTGAGCCCCCTCCTGTACTCCCTCTTCACCTACGACTGCGTTCCTGTACACGGTTCCAACACCATCGTCAAGTTCGCAGATGACACCACGGTGGTAGGCCTGATCAGTGACAATGACGAGTCAGCCTACAGGGAAGAGGTCAAGCACCTGGCTGCATTGTGCGCTGACAACAACCTGGCCCTCAATGCAAAGAAAACCAAGGAGGTCATTTTGGATTACAGGAAGTCTAAAAGCTGCAGCCACGCCCCAGTTCTCATTGATGGCACTGAGGTGGAGCGTGTGCCCAGCTTCAAATTCCTGGGTGTCTACATCTCAGATGACCTCTCCTGGACCCTCAACCCTGGTCAAAAAGGCGCAGTGCCGCCTGTACTTTTTGAGGAGGCTGAAGAAGACCCGCCTGTCTCCCAAGATCCTAGGGAACTTTTACCGCTGCACAGTCGAGAGCATTCTGACTAACTGAATCGAATCTAATGAGGTGCGATTTTGCATAGCATAGAAAATGTGCTCACTCGTCGGGACACTGTTGTTCAGAGGAGCTAGCCAACAACACAGATAACACAATCACTTCAAACTGAAGCTGGAAAGACTGCCAACTGCTTGCACCTCGTTTCGTTTGACCTTTTTTCAATTGACATTTCTTTGTATATATCCATAAAAATTATGCCAGCTGATTTTTGATTTCGACTGGCTGAGAAACGCTACCTGCCTGTCTCTCGTCCCGACACATTCATTACTATGGGACAGCAGGAGATCGTTTGAATATTGAAACAATGTTGCAAATGTTAGCGAGACAGACAGCAGGTTTATACAAACCTCCGAGTTGAAAACTAAATGTTATTCTAAAAGAAATGTGAGATAATGCTAAACTAGAGGCTTTTTATAGTGGAGATCAAGTTTATAAAGTGCCTGGCTGGGCTGATGGGACGGTGGATTGCGCAGTCAGATGGAACAGAGTAAATAGGCATTTTAACGTCATAGATTTAGCCGGTGGCAACTTTTGGAATAGACACCGGCTGGAATGCAGTTTTAACCAATCAGCATTCAGGAGAAGATCCACATCTTGTATAAATATGAATACAGTAACATAAAGGGTGGAACAGGGTTGCAACCACCAAAAACGTGCTCGTGCTCTAGACTGCCTCATTAATTACTGTTACATAACTCAACAAGTGTGTCAATAGCAGGATACCCTCGGATTAAAAGTCAACAAACTTGGCTATAGATTACACATACTTATTTATACATTACAATGTTGGTGAGATCAGACATAATATACCTATAATCCTAGAGTTCATTTTCAGAAGTTGCTTTCATTTCAACGCATCTAATTTGTAAACATTTCAACTATATTAAATTATAACTTTTTTAAATTCCACAAAAAAAAACAGCAGGGTTGCTGTTCTTGACACACTCAAACCGGTGCGCCTGGCACCTACTACCATACCCGGTTCAAAAGGCACTTCCATATTTTGTCTTGCCCATTCACCCTCTGAATGGCACACATACACAATCCATTGTCTCAAGGCTTAAACATCCTTTTAAACTGTCTCCTCCCCTACAGCTACACTGATTGAAGTGGATTTAATGTCATCAATAAGGGATCATAGTTTCACCTGGATTCACTTGGTCAGTCTACAGTATGTGATGGAAAAAGCAGGTGTTCTTAATGTTTTGTACACAGTGTAGATGGCTGACACAGACTGATCCTCAGGTGGGCGGGGCATGTGTGTTGCTAGAGATAGGAGCCTTAGACTGCCATGACTGAGGTGATAGCCCTGTCTCGTTTTGTTTAACCACAGATCTAGGATCTGATTACCCCACCACCAATCCTAACCTTAGCCATCAGGTGTGTGGGAGATATCTGACTCTGTATCACTGGCTGGCAACTTAAGAACAACTTCATATGACTCCCACCACAGCTCTCACTCGAGATGGTTTGGATTGGGACTCGAATGTGATTGGAGGACCCCGTCACGGCTAAGAGCACTTCCTGAATGCAACACAGAGTCAACAGGATGTGATTTCCATGCCTCGCTGCACCTCTTTAAGGACGTAGAAGGTCTGCATGTGTGTCTCCCAGTGAACCATAATGGTGGGGGGGTTATGTCACATTCTGATCCACGGCAGATACTGTGTCCGTTTGGAAGAATGTATATGAGCAGATTGCACTAGAATGTATATGACTTTACATTTTAAGAATGTGGAACTTTGTTGCCAGAAATGTGCCAAATTCATTGAGAGGAAAACAGTCATACACTCAAGTAACACTGGGAGTTTGTTAAGGTTGGTGTGTGTGTGTGTGTGTGCACTTGTATGTGTGTGGATTTACACAAGGCCCTCTGAACACAGGCACAGGCTGTGACACATGCAGCCACATACTCTCATTAGAACTTTGGGACAGTTCTCCCTGGCTTCTGGCCCGCTCTGGAAAAGGCATCATCCCCATAAAGTTGGCCCTGCACAAACACCCCTTCAGCGGGCTGGACTGACCGAGGGCTTTAAAGCGTACAGCCACAACCTTCTTCCTGGATGACTGGTCATCCATCTCTAGCCGTCTCACTTTTGCTGTGTGTAACTAACCAGGTTTCCATTCAACCTTTTTAGGCGAGTAAAGTACACTTCGGATAAAAAAAAATGGAAACAGATTTTTTTTTGACAAACCAAATATGCCAGACAAGGTGGGGTAACAGTTCACAGAGGTCGGCGTTCTCTGCCCCTTGAAGATGAGTGAAAGCCAATATAAACTCAGCAAAAAAAGAAACGTCCCTTTTTCAGGACCCTGTCTTTCAAAGAAAATTCGTAAAAATCCAAATAACTTCACAGCTCTTCATTGTAAAGGGTTTAAACACTGTTTCCCATGCTGTTTCCCAACAATTAATGAACATGCACCTGTGGAACGGTCGCTAAGACACTAACAGCTTACAGACGGAAGGCAATTAAGGTCACAGTTATGAAAACTTAGGACACTAAAGAGGCCTTTCTACTGACTCTGAAAAAAAGTGAAAAAGGATGCCCAGGGTCCCTGCTCATCTGTGTGAACGTGCCTTAGGCATGCTGCATGGAGGCATGAGGACTGCAGATGTGGCCAGGGCAATAAATTGCAATGCCCGTACTGTGAGACGCCTAAGACATCGCTACAGGGAGACAGCTGATTGTCCTCGAGGTGGCAGACAACATGTAGCAACACCTGCACAGGATCGTTACATCCGAACATCACACCTATTTCCACGTTAAGTTTGCTGAAAATAAACGCAGTTGACAATGAGAGGACGTTTCTTTTTTTGCTGAGTTTAGTTAGAGACCGACAAGTTTTGAGTGACAGAGTGGATGAGAGGGTCAGCCTTTTCTCCCTGGACCCAGGGAGTGTACTCTATAGCCATCCCTCTGTTAATCAGGCCAGATGTGAATACTATAGCAGCTATACCCCAGTCCCCTCTCTCCACTTCACCTCAATGAAATAAAGACCTTATGATGTCCCGGGGCTCGGGTCCTTCACACACAGGTGCACCCAGCCCTCAGGAGATAGCCTTAACAGCCTAGGGGACTTCTGAGGTCACCAAAGAGAGAGGCTGGTGGACACATTACCGAACTAATGACCGTCTGGCTGGGTTTGTTGCCGGGCGGAGTTGAGAAAGGAAGTGTTGCTTTGCATTGTCACTCCCCTCCTCTTAAAGGGTCTGAGTGGAGGAAATGTTATGGCAGAGAATGAAGGGAGCATGTGATACAGAGGAGGTGAATTCTCATTGTGCACTTAGAGACAATAGTGACAGTAAATGGGCACATCTACAACTTAGTTTCACCTCACCTGTTATCTGGTCATCTTATTATTGATTAAATTGAGATTTTGTGTTACTGGCGTATACACAATACCCCATAAAATGGAATTATGTTTTTAGAAATGTTTACAAATTCATCAAAAATGAAAAGCTGAAATGTCTTGAGTCAATAAGTATTCAACCCCTTTTTTATGGCACACCTAAATAAGTAAACAAGTCACATAATAAGCTGCATGGACTCTGTGTGCAATGAGTGTTTAACATGATTTTTGAATGGCTACCTCCTCTCTGTACCCCACACATACAATTATCTGTAAGGTCCCTCAATCGAACAGTGAATTTCAAACGGATTCAACCACAAAGACCAGGGAGGTTTTCGAAGGCCTCTCAAAGGTCACCAATTGTAAGATGGGTACAAATTAAAAAACATAGACATTGAATATCCATTTGAGCATTGTGAAGTTATTAATTACACTTTGGATGGTGTCTCAATACACCCAGTCACTACAAAGATACAGGGTTCCTTCCTAACTCAGTTGCCCGAGAGGAAGGAAACCGCTCAGGGATTTCACCATGAGGCCGATGGTGACTTTAAAACAGTTACAGAGTTAATAGCTGTGATAGAAGACAACTGAAGATGGATCAACAACATTGTAGTTACTCCACAATACTAACCTAAATGACTGTGAAAAGAAGGAAACCTGTACAGAATAAAAATAATCCAAAACATGCATCCTGTTTGCAATTAGGCACTAAAGTAAAACTGCCAAAAATGTGACAAAGAAATTAACTTCATGTCCTGAATACAAAGCGTTGTGTTTTGGGCAAGTCCAACACTGAGTACCACTCTTCATATTTTCAAGCATGGTGGTGGCTGCATCATGTTATGGGTGTGCTTGTCTTTGGCAAGGACTAGGGAGTTTTTGGGGGGATAAAAACACATGGAATAAAGCTAAGCACAGGCAAAATCCTACAGGAAAACCTGGTTCAGTCTGCTTTCCAACAGACACTAGCAATGATCAATAACCAGCTTGACAGAGCTTGAAGAATTTTAAAAAAGTATGTACAAATATTGTACAATCCAGGTGTGGAAAGCTCTTAGAGACTTACTCAGAAAGACTCACAGCTGTAATCACTGCCAAAGATAATTCTAACACGTATTGACTCATGGGAGAGAATAGTTATGTAAATGAGATATTTCTGCATTTAATTTTCAATACATTTGCAAACATTTATAAAAACATGTTTTCACTTTGAGTCAGGATAAAGAGGGGCCTAACCATGTGCACTCACACGCACCTGTGTGCATGCATGTGTGTGCGCTTGCATTTGTGTTTCTGCTGTGCACTCATGCACGCACCCAGTCTTTTGCAACTAACCTTGTGGGGACACACAATTCAGTCCCCTAACCCTAAACCATATCCTAACACAAAACCTAACCCTAGCTCCTAACCCCGACCCTAAAGCTGACCCTTGCTCCTAACCCTAAACCTAATGCTAACCCTAACCTTAACCTCCTAGAAATAGCATTTGACCATTTGTCTCCAGTCTGTCAAATTTCTGGTTCCCACAAGTTATAGTTAAACACATCCACACACACACGCACATCATCATCACCATAGCTATAATCACTATCACCACTGGTTATCATCATCCTTTCCTGATCCTTCCCTATACTCCTAATGCTTCTCTGGAAGTTACCATGGCCAGATCAACCTACACGAGGAAGGGGTTGGCACCATTAAACCTTGTTTGGCTGACTCGGCACTGAAAAACATGTTTTCTCTGTGGTACATTGAATCTCAAATTTATTGAGGTGTCACAGATCTTGGCTATTTCTTTTGACAGAGCCTTGAATTCTCTTTTACTGTTAAACTTGTTATTTTCCCATTCTAAATGGATATTACGAGGTCATGTATTGGATAAAAAATATTTTTCTGTCCTTACAACCTATAGGGTTTCATTCACGACAAATAACGGTGCAACGTATATCATAAAAAATATATATCCTGGAAAACCCTATACCGGAGGTAGGAAAAGGAGAGGGATGTGAGCCGAGTCGCGCACTTACCAACTGGCATATGAAGAAAAATAAATAAACATCCATCCCGGGAAAGAATTCCCGGGTTGTGCCAAGAATATATAAACTAAAAAGAGAGAGCGGGCGCGTAAAAGAAGGAAGGTTGAGCTATTAAAAGTATAGGGAGCATTTTCAAAGAGGGCCCATCTGAAAGAATGAAAGCTCTGCCTGTGGTTTTCCTCCACGTTGTTGGCAAGTTCACCCCTAACCTTCTGACCGAAGATGAACCCCTGAGCTCTACCCTGAAGTGCACTGACTGGAGAACAGCTTTCCAGATGAAGATACAGTTGAAGTCGGAAGTTTACATACACTTAGGTTGGAGTCATTAAATCTCGTTTTCCAACCACTCCACAAATTTCTTGTTAACAAAATATAGTTTTGGCAAGTCGGTTAGGACATACATTTTGTGCATAACAAGTAATTTTCCCAACAATTGTTTACAGACAGATTATTTCAGTTATAATTCACTGTATCACAATTCCAGTGGGTCAGATGTTTACATACATTAAGTTGACTGTGCCTTTAAACATCTTAGAAAATTCCAGAAAATGGTGTCATGGCTTTAGAAGCTTTTGATAGGCTAATTTACATCATTTGAATCAATTGGAGGTGTAGCTGGGGATGTATTTCAAGGACTACCTTCAAACTCAGTGCCTATTTGCTATACATCATGGGAAAATCAAAAGAAATCAGCCAAGACCTCCACAAGTCTGGTTCATCCAAATTACAAATGCCTGAAGGTACCATGTTCATCTGTACAAACAATAGTACGCAAGTATAAACACTATGGGACCACGCAGCCGTCATACCGCTCAGGAAGGAGAAGCGTTCTGTCTCCTAGAGATGAACGTACTTTTGTGCGAAAAGTGCAAAACAATTCCAGAACAACAACAAAGGACCTTGTGAAGATGCTGGAGGAAACAGGTACAAGAGTATCTATATCCACAGTAAACCGAGTCCTATATCGACATAACCTGAAAGGCCGCTCAGCAAGGAAGAAGCCACTGCTCCAAAACCGCCATAAAAAAGCCAGACTACGGTTTGCAACTGCACATGCGGACAAAGATCGTGCTTTTTGGTGAAATGTCCTCTGGTCTGATGAAAAATGGCTTAAGGACAACAAAGTCAAGGTATTGGAGTGGCCATCACAAAAGCACTGACCTCATCCTATAGAGAATTTGTGGGCAGAACTGAAAAAGCGTGTGCGAGCAAGGAGGCCTACAAACCTGACTCATTTACACCAGCTCTGTCAGGAGGAATGGGCCAAAATTCACCCAACCTATTGTGGGAAGCTTGTGGAAGGCTACCCGAAAAGTTTGACCCAAGTTAAACATTTTAAAGGCAATGCTACCAAATACTAATTGAGTGTATGTAAACTTCTGACCCACAGGGAATGTGATGAAAGAAATAAAAGCTGAAATAAATAATTCTCTCTACTAGTATTCTGACATTTCACATTCTTAAAATAAAGTGGTGATCCTAACTGACCTAAGACAGGGAATTTTTACTAGGAATAAGTGTCAGAAATGGTGAAAAACTGAGTTAAAATGTATTTGGCTGAGGTATATGTAAACTTCCGACTTCAACTGTAGATGTTTGGAGAAATCTGTAATGTAACTCTGGTGCTGAAGCCAGCACAGTAGGTGATCACGAAGAGACTCTCTGAACGAACTACAAAACGGTCTGTGGGAAATCTAACTCTTATGGATTGATATTTTGAATTTCATTTAATAGCAAATATACAAGGGGTCCGTTTTAAATGCATACTAAGCATTTTGTATTTAACCCTTGTTTCCAATTGTAAGATCTGACATTATCACCTATGTACGTCCTTTCCATACACCACAGATATTCACAGGAATCAACAAAGCTTTGCGGACGGAGGCTTTCGCCTACGCATCTCTTCGAAACCTCAAGCCTCAATGTGAGGCATTCAAAAGCATTTTTTTTATGAACAGCATAATAAATTCATTCAACCTCAGAACAGAGAGAAGACACACACTGGCTGCTCGCTCGCACACCAAAGCATACATCTGACAGCAATTAGGTGGCTGGTTTCGGTGAAAGGGACGATATCTACAGGTGACAGTGCCAGGGCTAGGGGGTCGTGGCCCCCCAGAAAGCCTGTGTTGCCCGTTGTGCCCACAGTCGTTGCCAACTTATGCCCCTTAGACAAGAGCACATAATAGTAACCCTAGCATTGAGAGCACAGCTATGTACGAAGGAAAACCAAAACAATGACAGCAAACTCTCTCGCTCACGTGTAGACGTGTGAAGTCAAATTCCTCATTGCTTCGCCAGCGTGCTGTTTCCTGTGAGACACCATCAAAAAGATCTGAATGTTTATCCCATAATTGCACCAGGCACAGAAACAACAATGTTCTTGGGAAAGTGCCCTTGCATATATTTAGCTCTGAGCACTTGCATAGGTTCACGATTGTGAAGGCACAACACCACTGAATGGTTTGAAAACTAAAAAATCATATATTCTCTAAAAAGGTAGAAGTTTGTGATGCTATATTCCTAAACAAAGTCCATGTATACATGAATCAAGTTATGCCAATAGCCAGGGGAGGATGCATTTGAAAAGTATTGCAATAGGGCCTGAGAGCCCTCTCTCTCTCTCGCTCTCTCTGGTTATTACAACACAACGTCAACACTGTGAAAAGCCTCCCACAGTAAAGTCTGTGTTGGCAGAGCAGAACAAGCGAGGTCTCTCACAGAGGCCATGCAACCATAATTGCCAAACACAAGAACCCTTGGAGGCCTGCAGGGAAAGGTCACAGCCGCTACGGTGTTGCTCCAATTTTACGCCGTGAGAGAGAAGACAAAAGAGTAAACAGAGCGCCCTCAATGCTTGATACGCCGTGTTTTGATGCAGCGATGGCTCAACCAATGTCTGTACCATGTGGTTTGGAGATGAGACATTCCATCAAAGCATTAGCAGTGTTTTGTTCACAGACAAATTGGAAAAAATGACAATGAAACAGATCTTTTTTGAAGTTTAAATTAACAACAGTTTGTTTAGTGTAGCAGGGAAGAGAAGAAAAAGACATCCCACTCTTTGTACTGAGCAGCAGGGCTCTTCCCATTGCAGGCCCGTCGAATGTGGACCTTTTATTGTTTGGATCAAATGGCCAGAGCTGTAGGTGTTGCTGTTTCCTGAATGCTTCAACTGTTGCCAACACCTAAATCCATATCCTTGAGTAATCTTGGAAGATGTCATACGGATGAATGAGAGAGGAAAAAAGCAAAAACAAAGGATTATAAGAAACAGATCGCTAAACATAAACACTAATCAGAGAACAGGGGAAACAGGAAATACAATTCCCAGGAGCTGGAAAATGCATTCATGAGAGAAAAATTTGATCAATGAATCATTTTGTTTTTACCAGAAAGAGAGAGAGAGAGGGGGGGTAGAGAGTAAGTGTACGAGTGAGAAAGGGGGAGAGAGAGAGTAAGAGAGAGGGAGGGAATGAGAAGGAAAAGGAGAAGGTCCCGTGTGGTCCCGTGTGGCTCAGTTGGTAGAGCATGGCGCTTGCAACGCCAGGGTTGTGGGTTCATTCCCCACGGGGGGACCAGGATGAATATGTATGAACTTTCCAATTTGTAAGTCGCTCTGGATAAGAGCGTCTGCTAAATGACTTAAATGTAATGTAAATGAGAAGGAGAATAAAAGAGAAAGCAGGGGTCCAACATACACAGTCAGACACTCGAAGGACTCTTCCTTGGCCTGTGAGATACCAGTTTGAGCACATTCCCCGCTGGAGTGTCTGTCTTAGCTCCGGAAAAGGCTCCACAATTCTCCCCTTTTATCCTCATCCCATCCCTCTCCCCAGGCGCAGTGGGGGTACGAGTCAGGCTGGGGAGGCCTGTTTGCCAGAAAACACTCCCAAGGACTCAGGATCTTTGGGGGTTTTTGTGGCTTGTGGGTGATTTTTAGCATGGTAAGGCGGCCCGGGAAGAGCTCAATGAAGTGGAATAGAGCTCAGTGAAGAGCCCAACAAAATACACAAGCGAGAATGTCTCAGTGTTAGCTGCTGAATTCAACGGAACATTCTGGATGTTCGCCTCATATTTTAACAACATGATTCATATGGCTATTCAAAATATATAATATGAGTCACCTATTGCTGGATTAAACCACAAAATTCAATAGTTTTAGGGAACTAAACTTTCAAAATGTAAACAAATTAACTAATTTGACAATGGCTCTCCGACCCATTGTCGGAGAGCCAAACAGAGGTTCCACGGTGGTCTTCTAAATACAGTTCTCTCTCAGTTCTCCCGCTGAGTCAGCCGCATCATCAGGCATGTGGCGCCACCTAGCTTACAGGATGACTCATCACTTCCTCAACATGAGTCACATAGCATGACTGTACCAGAGGGAATGTGTGTGGCTAACCTAGCCTCCAAATTAGCAGTGACATTAACATGGAGTTCTCTCTAATTCAACTGTGACAAAGCAGAACAAAAACAAACCCCTTCTTCAAACAATGTGTAAATCACCAAAGAAACCACAACAACAAAACCTTCTATTCAAGGCCAGTTAGGATTATTTTAAGTTCCATTCTTCAGGCAAGGATTGCCCAGGCTTGTAACAGAGCACTCCGAAAACACACATTTTAACAGCACATGTCGAAACCCCCATTTAAAAAAAAAAAGTGCATCCCCTGACTTGAAATGAAGCAAAACTAACATCAGGGGAATGACAAAATCTCCTGTAACGACGACCCTGTGAAGATGGATTGGACATTCTTACTGTTTCAGAGAAGTCAGACTAGTCCATTTAAGATAATATACAGCCTGGCCCCGCTCTGTGGGATGAACAGAGGTATATGAGGGGGCGGTGGAGGGGGCGTTAACCTAGGCTGAGGCTGCTGACCTCTCCACTGCCTCCCCCTAGGCTGGAGGAAGCCGGGGCCCTGTCCCCTGGGAGCCTGAGACAAGACTTGGCCAACCCCCACAGCAGGATAGAGCGGATCAGTGCCGCTTGGCAAGGGCCAGCTCTTTCGGGGGCAATGAAAAATAATTTCCTCCTGAAAAAGTGCCACGAGGGAGCTGGAGCTTGGCCCAGAGCTGGGGAGCGTGAGCCACGCATCAGGAATGCTGAGACGGTATGACTGGGAAGGAATGTTGATCGGAAGGTAAATGTCAAAGACAGACGGTCATTCTCCTTGGAACCTCATGCCACAGACCTGTTTACCCAACCTTGATTACGCCATGAGAAGGAATTTCTCCTCCTCTCCCTGCTTGTCCCCCTTTTACTCATGAACATTTGAGAAAAACGGCAGTCAGGCATCAAACACATTCATTCATATAGGGGGACATTTTATTTAATGGATTATATAAATGGTGGAACAAGCTTCCCCCTAATGTCAGGACATCCGAGTCCCTGCCCAATTACCCGAAAACGTCGGAAATCCTACCTAATTAAAGAGCATCTTAAAAATATTTTTTTTATCATGCAAACACATTTTTTTTATTGTGTCACTTGCATCAGTGAGATTCAAACCTACGATCTTCCATGTATTTGTTTTACTCATACAAAGCTGTTCATTTTAGTCTATTCAAACAGCCGATTTCAAAATAAAAAAGATACTCATTAAGATCCGGTGTTGCCAATTAGTGGGAACGGCCAACACACCTGAACACACTTAACAGGAGAGAAAATAGAGTTTTGTTGATGCTCAGAACGGAATGTATATGTTGTTCTATAACATTCTTAGAACGTTCTTAGAACGTTAATGTTTTCTTGTTTTTTTATGGAAAGTTTTCTTAATGTTCTGAGATCATGACTTTTATAGAACCCTGAGGAAACCTGTAGGAAACGTTAGGCTGAAGTATTGAAATTCCCACAAGAGAACGTTGTTTCTTAACGTTCTCGGAACAACTTGAGAACATTACTTTAAATAGAACCATGCAAAAACCTGGTGAAAACATTATGCTGAAGCATTGAAATTCCCACAGAAGAACATTGTTTCTTAAACCAGTTGGAGAATGTTACTAGAACATTAACAAAAATGTAATTAAAGGTGACCATGTTTGACATTTTAGGAAACGTTCTGTTAAAGTAAGGAAATACCACAAATATATATTTTTTTCAAGTTCCTTAAATGTGCTGAGAATGTTCCAAAGCCAAGCAACTATCCTGCACCATTTCCAGAATGTTGTGGGAAGGTTGTATGCAAAATAACCATAGGACAACCACGCTCTCAACAAACTTTAAGAAACGTATGGTTCTCAGGACGTTATGTGCTAGCTGGGTACCTACTTTGCCAGGAGTATACAGTGCCTTCAGAAAGTATTCACACCCCTTGAACTTTTTTGTTGTGTTACAGCCTGAATTTAAACATGATTAAATATAGATTGTGTAACACTGGCCTACACAATACCCCATGAAGTGGAATTACGTTTTTAGAAATGTTTACAAAATAATCCAAAATGAAAAGCTGAAATGTCTTGAGTATCCAAACCCTTTGTAATGGCAAGCCTGAATAAGTTCAGGAGTAAAAACACATACAGATAATTGTAAGGTCCCTCAGTTGAGCAGGGAATTTCAAGCACAGATTCAACCACAAAGACCAGGGAGGTTTTCCAATGCCTTGTAAAGAAGGGCACTTATTGGTGGATGGGTAAAAAAAAGAAGACACTGAATATCCCTTTGAGCATGGTGCAGTTATAAAACTTTGGATAGTGTATCAATACACGCAGTGACTAAAAAGATACAGGCGTCATTCCTAACTCAGTTGTCGGAGAGGAAGGAAACTGCTCATGGATTTCACAATGAGACCAATGGTGACTTTAAAATAGTTACAGAGTTTAATGGCTGTGATAGGAGAAAACTGAGGATGGATAAACAACATTGTAGTTACTCCACAATACTAACCTAATTGACAGAGTGAAAAGGAAGCCTGTACAGAATACAAATATTCCAAAACATGCATCCTGTTTGCAACAAGACACTAAAGTAATACTGCAAAAATGTGGCAAAGCAATTAACTTTTTGTCCTGAATACACAGTGTTATGTTTTGGGCAAATCCAATACAACACATCACTGAGTGCCACACTCCATATTTTCAAGCATGGTAGTGGCTGCATCATGTTATATCTATGCTTGAGGAGTTTTTCTGGATAAAAAAAATAAATGGAACTAAGCATAGGCAAGCTCCTAAAAAAAACTTGGTTCAGTCTGCTTTCCACCAGACACTGGTAGATGAACTCACCTTTAAGCAGTACAATAACCTAAAACACAAGGCCAAAACTACACTGGAGTTGCTTACGAAGAAGGCATGGCAAGACCTGAAAATGGTTGTCTAACAATGATCAACAACCAATTTGACAGAGCTTAAAGAATTTTGAAAATAATAAATGTGTAAATGTTGTACAATCCAGGTGTGCAAAGCTCTTAGAGACTTACCCAGAAACACTCACAGCTGTAATCACTGCCAAAGGTGATTCTAACATGTATTGACATAGAGGGTTGAATACTTATCTAATCAAGATATATTAGTGTTTAATTTTTCATTAATATTTTACAAATGTTAGACACTTTCTTCCACTTTGACATTACAGGGTATTTTGTGTAGAACATAAAAATGACAATTAAATCCATTTTAATCCCACTTTGTAACTCAACAAAATGTGGATAAAGTCAAGGGATGCGAATACTTTCTGAAGGCACTGTATGTGGTCCGGGGGGCTTACCACTACGCCAAACCCCTAGCACTCTGCCATAACTACAACCCCTAGCACTCTGCCATAACTACAACCCCTAGCACTCTGCCATAACTACAACCCCTAGCACTCTGCCATAACTACAACCCCTAGCACTCTGCCATAACTACAACCCCTAGCACTCTGCCATAACTACAACCCCTAGCACTCTGCCATAACTACAACCCCTAGCACTCTGCCATAACTACAACCCCTAGCACTCTGCCATAACTACAACCCCTAGCACTCTGCCATAACTACAACCCCTAGCACTCTGCCATAACTACAACCCCTAGCACTCTGCCATAACTACAACCCCTAGCACTCTGCCATAACTACAACCCCTAGCACTCTGCCATAACTACAACCCCTAGCACTCTGCCATAACTACAACCCCTAGCACTCTGCCATAACTACAACCCCTAGCACTCTGCCATAACTACAACCCCTAGCACTCTGCCATAACTACAACCCCTAGCACTCTGCCATAACTACAACCCCTAGCACTCTGCCATAACTACAACCCCTAGCACTCTGCCATAACTACAACCCCTCCCTTCCCACAGCCTGTTCTGCCCCTCATCCATGCACTGCCAACCCATCTCCATCTGCCTGAATAGAGGACTGTTTTTGTAACCGGCTGGCCTCTGTATGGAAATCAGTGTGTCTGCGGTAATACCTCCAGCTCTGAGCATAAGTGTCTGTTGCAGATCAGATCTTCGCCGTGCTTTGCAGCCCGTAGTATTTCGCCTCCAGATAAATCAGTTGGATCTTTTAATACGGGAAAAAACATAATTATGGAAAGAAAATAAATCTCTTCCCAGCTAGCAATGAGGACAGCCCAGAAGCGGCCCTCTTCCAGGGGGGGGCAGATTGAATCGGCCCGGAATCGGGTGTCGGACTCTGCTCGGAATCAAAATGAATGACTGCCCAGAATCGGCCAAAGTACATCAAGCCGTTTCCGTCTACCGGAATTCAGCCGATTGTGCCGACATCTTACCAGAATCCCCCCAGAAGCAGCCTGATGCAAATGTAAATAAATGTATATAAAAATCACCCAATTTAGTCATTTTAAATATTACTCTTATACATTTTACACATACAAATTATGCCCATCCACAAATGTTTTGTATAATTTTATAATATATATTTTCCGTCATATCTGTACACCTGGTGACCGTGTCAGTGCGCATGAGCCTTGCCCGCCACAGGAGTCGCTACAGCGCGATAGAGAAGGACATCCCGGCCGGCCAAACCCTCCCCTAACCCGGATGACCCTGGGCCAATTGTGCATCGCCTCATGGGTCTCCCGGTCGCGGCACGGGTATCGAACCAGCATCTGTAGCAACGCAGTTTGCACTGTGATGCAGAGTCAGACCGCTGCGACACTCGAGAGGCCCCATCCACAAAGTTTTTAATGCTGATCAATTGCCTTGCACAAAGTATCAAAATACTAAAATACCACAAACAGGACTCTTAAAGAACTAACATTAACATTTAAATGTTAATTTTATTTTTTGATCACATAAAATATGGAATAAATAAATAAATAATGAAACGTTAATTATATAAAGCGGCCCGTGTAATCATCTGCAAGAGAGTAGCCACAATCGGCCCGAGCCCCAAGTCATACATTTGGCTCAGATAACTCACACCGGAATCGGCCCGATCTCAATCCCCGCATCCTAGCCATAAGTAATACTGCCGAAGGCGGCCCAGACTCGGGCCACATGACGTCGCCCGAGTTTGACTCTTAGCCAGAATCGGCCCAGATCCACTGTGCTAGCTGGGTTGTTTTCACAGGATGCTCTGTCCATCTTTCTTTCTGGATATTCATCCCTTTATTATTTTATTCCACTAAAGGAGAATTGATCAGGGTTTTTACTTTACGTCCAGTGGTGCTTATCATGGAGTATGACTGTGCCCATACCAAGAGACATTCCAACGGACCATGTGATGACGATTCCTCCTCGGAGATCATATGATGACCTGGATCTGGAGGACGTCTAGTAACCCCAATGGCTGCTAGGAAAGTTCAGCCCTTGCTTTTGTCTTCAGTGTTTGATGCAGTTTTTATTGGGTGTTTGATGTAGCTAGCATGTATGCCCTAATATGTACACTGTCCAGTAGAGTCCCCCCAACCCCCCAAACGCCCATGTTACCTGAACTTCGGAAAGGGACACAATAACACACAGAGGTCACAGCCCCTGTAGAAGCCAGTGCGCTGTGAAGAAGCCTGTATAATGCCTATACAACTTTCCCAGGCACCACGTAAAAGGGCCCAGACTTCAAAGGGCCACTTGAAAGGTAAAGATATCTCTACCTCTAAGTCAAACCAACCCACTACCAGGCTACACAAGCTACACAGGGGAACCAAGTCAATGTGGTTCCTATTATTTGATAAGCATCCCATATTTTCAAAGGTATTTTAATGACCTGGAGCTATGCCTTTCATGGCGCTAACTCTTGAACGACACTCTGGGAGCTCTCCGTGCAGCATGGTTCGAGCACTGAGCAGTGGGAGGGGTGCATCTTTATTACGCAATGACACCCTACGCTAGCCACCGCGCTGCGTGTTCATTAGAGCTTTCTCTCTCTTTTCCATCTTCAAGTTTATTTTTCACCGTCACAACATGATTTTGTTTGTTTTCTCATGATGGGGAAGAAAACACCGTGTACTCCTTGCCATCACGGGAAGTGAATGTGTATTGTTTTAAGGCTGCGGGGGAATGCCAGCTGTCATGGAGGATTTCCTTGGTCGAGTAACTCAGGCCCGTCTTGCTGCTGGTTCACTGTGAGGGGCTTTGACAGCTAGATCAAACCCCCTGTGGACTCAACCTGATCTCAGAGCATTTCGTATTGTTCTATACGTAAATCCGAGATGCTCCATTTAGTATGATATGTTACGTTTCGTATGGTATGTATTAATTTGTGGATGTCCATCACCCATTTCCTATGATATCTTCTTAGTGCCAGGCTCGACAACATTCCGCTGAAAAGGCAGCGCGGGAAATTCAAAAATATTTTTTTGAAATATGTAACTTTCACACATTAACAAGTGCAATACACCAAATGAAAGATAAACTTCTTATTAATCTACCCATCGTGTGCGATTTCAAAAATACTTTACAGCGAAAGCACAACATATGATTATGTTAGGTCAGAGCCAAGTCACAAAAACACACACAGCCATTTTTCCAGCCAAAGATAGGAGTCACAAAAAGCAGAAATATAGATAAAATGAATCATTAACCTTTGATGATCTTCATCAGATGACACTCATAGGACATCATGTTACACAATACATGTATGTTTTGTTCGATAAAGTGCATATTTATATCCAAAAATCTCAGTTTACATTAGCGCGTTACATTCAGTAATGTTTTGCTTCCAAAACATCTGGTGATTTTGCAGAGAGCCACACCAATTCACAGGAATACCCATAATAAACATTGATAAAAGATACAAGCGTTATTCACAGAATTAAAGATAGACTTCTCCTTAATGCAACCGCTGTGTCAGATTTCAAAAAAACTTTGCGGAAAAAGCACACCATGCAATAATCTGAGTACAGAGCTCAGACGACAAAATCAGCCAAAGAAATATCCGCCATGTTGGAGTCAACATTAGTCAGAAATAGCAATATAAATATTCACTTACCTTTGATGATCTTCATCAGAATGCACTCCCAGGAATCCCAGTTCCACAATAAATGTTTGATTTGTTCAATAAAGTTCATCATTTATGTCCAAATTCCTCCTTGTTGTTAGTACGTTCAGCCCATTAATCCATCTTCATGAGTCGCGAAGATGGATTACTGGGCTGAACGCAAAGTATTTCTCCGGTTGTAACATTATTGAAGATTTATGTTAAAAACATCCTAAAGATTGATTCTATACATAGTTTGAAATGTTTCAAACGATGTATAGTATCAATCTTTAGGATGTTTTTGAATAAATCTTCAATAATGTTACAACCGGAGAAATCCTTTGTCTGTAGAAAAGCCATGGAACGAGAGCTACCACTCACGTGAACGAGCATCAGAGTTTGTGGCACTCTGCCAGACCACTCACTCAAAAAGCACTTATGAGCCCGTCCTTTACAGTAGAAGCCTCAAACAAGTTTCTAAAGACGGTTGACATCTAGTGGAAGCCTTAGGAAGTGCAAAATGACCCCATAGACACTGTGTATTTGATAGGCCAAGCTTTCAAAAACTACAAACCTCAGATTTCCCACTTCCTGGTTGGATTTTTCTCAGGTTTTCGCCTGCCATATGAGTTCTGTTATACTCACAGACATAATTCAAACAGTTTTAGAAACTTCAGAGTGTTTTCTATCCAATACTACTAATAATATGCATATATTAGCATCTGGGCCTGAGTAGGAGGCAGTTTACTCTGGGCACGCTTTTCATCCAAAAGTGAACATGCTGCCCCCTATCCCAAACAGGATATGTTATCAATTACAAATTGTATTATATGTTACAAATTTACAAACCATACTACCTGACAAATTTGCAAAACATATGATATGTTACAAATTCTAGCTAGGTGGCTAACGTTAGCTCGGCTAGGGGTTAAGGTTAGGGGTTAGGGGTTAGGGTTACGTTTAGGAGTAAGGTTAAGGGAAGTGTTGGCAAAAATGGTTAAGGTTAGGGGGAGGGTTAGCTAAAATGATTAAGGTTAGGGGAAGGGTTAGCTAATATGTTAAGTAGCTGCAAAGTAGCTGCAAAGTAGTAAGTAGTTTAAAAGTTGCTAATTAGCTAAAATAGTCCGTGATAACATTCAAACTAGTAACCTTTGGGTTGCTAGACGTTCACGTTATATGCCCACTCATCCACTCTACTGTTGTTTTTACCTTAAGTAACCCTCTGTTTTATGTAACCATACCAAATGTGACAACGTAACGTTACAAAACTACGTCTCGTCTATGAGACCAGGCTGGTGGACTAGCTCCAGGCTGTAGAATGAGGACACCAGAGAGTTACACCGCCTCCGCCGCAGTGCTCGTTTACTGGAACTACAGCAGCAGTATGTCCTAGGGGTGATCAAACCAGGCTTACATTGCTCAAGTCCTACTCTAACACACCTTACTCTACTGATCAGCTGCTCACCAGGCCTCATCAGCGCAGGCCTGGAGCAAATGCCTGCACACCTAGTAGCTGTTCAGGAGCAGGGTTTGCCACCCCCCTGGCTTAATGATACCAAATGGTTGGTACCCAGATTCAAATGTTGCTTGTGCTACCCTGTTGTTTTGACCCAATGTTGGCAAAGAAATGTTCCGTTTCTTTAAGTACATAAACATCCATCACATTGTATTAAAGTGTCTCTTTGATAAATATACTGTGAATGCCATTTTGTGGCACTTCACTTGACTTGGTCCAGTAAAAAATCCAGCTGTATAAATGGGATACGCACAATAAAATCCTGCAAAGTCAATGGCCTCGGATATTTGCCTTCCACTGAGCGTAGAAAACCTCACAACCAGATTGGTGAATTTGTACAAGGCTTTCCTCTCGCTGTCCCGAGTCTCGACCCTGGTCAGAAACATCATCATACAGTCTCATTGTTCTACCCACTTCAAGACAGACCGCAAAAACCCAGTCACACCATGGATAAAAAATATATATATATATTTTTAGACATTGACACTATAAAAATGGTTTTAGATCGAACTCCTCATTAAGGCCAAGAGGAGACAGTTTGTTGAGCCTGTGGATCCAGAAAGATTCCCTTTGAAGAAGTTTCCTCTCAATGTCCCCTCTCCTGCGTGTCATCTTGACCATTTCTATTCCAATGTATCTCAGACAGCTAATAGAATGTCCAGCTTGTACAAAATGAGCAGCAACCAGATTATTTGTCTCACCTGTCCATATATTGCTGCGGTGCTCACTGATCCGTGTCTTAAGTGTTCTACGGGTTTTCCCTATGTAAGACAGACCACAAGGACATTTCAACATGTAAATAACATTGGTGGACATGCAGGTAATCAGGCCCTTGATCTTAAATCTTTGTCCTGTGCGGGGGTGGGTAAATTAGTTGCATTTGTACGTAAACCTTGGAAGCATACACCACCTTTACTGTAAACGTGCCAATCCCTTTGGACATGCGGCCCCTTTACATAGTCAAACAATAGCCTGGAACCTGAGAGGGAAAGTGCTAGAGTTTCACGGATGAATCTGGAATATGTATTTCCCACCAGACCTGTGTGTGTTTCCTCATTTGGAATGGACTAGGCTTGAAATGTTCACATTTGTTTTTGCGGTGGAAAATGTGTCATCCTGTGGTTTTTCCAGTTTTTTTTGGTGTGAAAATGTTGGATTCTTTGATCCGTTGAGAAATAAATCTTACAAGCTGAGTAACGCCATGTAGTCTCACCCGCGTGGGCTGTTTGATTCTGCGTCATGTCTGTCCATAATATATTTTCTTATTTTTATACAGAAAATGTGTTGTGGATTCTGGGACGTTACATATTGTAAATTGAGTGTAAAAACATCAGCACCAGTTGAACTGCGAGGATGGATGCATCATACCGAAAATATGTGGTTTCATGCAAAGACACCAGAATATATCTGGTGTCTTGGGGATATCCGTTTGGGAGGAGCACAGGGCTGGGCCTTGCATGGCTTGGAAGGGCTTCAGCTAGCAAACCTCTGTGTACCACTTTGTGTATCCGTGTGTGTGTATGTGTGAAGTGTATAGGCCTGCCTGTGTGTGTGTTGCTCTGAAAGGGTAGAGGGACATTGCAGCTGTGACTAGCTATAGCGTCCCCAGCCCTCAGCCCTGCAGGCCCTGCTAACTAAATGTGTGTCCAAGCACAGGGCTCTATACGGCACAACACACACTACTTCCTGGTGGCCTGTGCTTCATAATTCCCATCCACTTCTGCCAACATCTGTGGCTGCCTTTGACATTCGCATGCACGCACACGCAGAAACATGTGCCTTCACACAAACACACTTGCATACACACACTGGGTCAAACATCATGCTTTATAAATAGCTTTATGAAAAATACTTAACACATCCTTTTGTCTCTGACGTGAGAAGGACGTCTTTAGAAGACAGGAAGAAGAAGGGAGGGTGGAGGAGGAGGGAGAGCAGTGATCTCCTGTCCACTCCATCAATCAGAGAGCAGCATGAGCTGAGATATGTAGTCGGCTTCTTTCATTCTTCCCTCCTTTCCTCTTTTTTTCTTTCTTTCTCTCTCTCTTTCTCTTTTTATTTGCAAAATCCGACGTGCCCAGAAGGAATGGATTTCCAGGGTCCCCTTTGATCCTGTCTTTATGATTCTTTTGTTTGCTTAAACCACATCCTTCTCTCCGCCGCACTCGTCCCAAGATGCTTTGAATTAGGCGGGTGTGGGTGGGAGGGTGGAGCGGGGGGGGGAGGATGGCATTCACACTGAGCTCCAGGAGACAAGGAGATGCTGGATGGCGGTCCTCCTCGGTGCGACCCATGTAGAACGAAGCCTTGAGGCACGTACAGGACATACCAGGGGCGTTTGCAATATGTGATTCTTTTTTTATACAAAATGCATTCATTTATAACGTCTATGAGCATTGAGAAAGTGGTGTGAATCGCACCTTTTCCTTCCAAGTTGAAATTAATCGCACTTTCGCATGTCAAGTTCAATGCTAGCCTCACGTCTCACGTTGAGGACTGTTCGGCTGTAGTACCATCGCGTGCCACTTGGTTTCCTTATTCTCCGGCAGCTCAGTCTGCTGATGATCCCCTGAGTTTTACAGAGTAAGAACAGCAGCTTCAGTCATTTCTCTCTTTCCTTTCTGTAATGGTTCTAGAAAAGACATTTCAACAAAGAGGCTTAAAACAATAAGGACAACTCTCCGGCTAGGAGTCAGCGTAAGTCACTGTGGTGGATGATACTCTATTCTCCTGTGATCTCTTTCTGGGTGTGCAGCTAATTTCTTCACCACTGCCTCTACATTCTACTGCCTTTCTTCGTTTTCCTACTGTATGGTAGGAGGAAGCGTCATGTCATACAGTACGATATGTGCATGAGAGAGAGTGGGTGTACAGTCTGTTAATTTCCGAACATGCGTGTGATTGTCTGTATGCATATGACAGTGTGGGCGCATCTGCGTGTGCTTGTACATGCACACTTGTCAGTGTCACCTTGAACAAGAATGCACTGTGTGTGGGTGTCTTTGTATGTATATACAGTAGAGATCCCATATACAAGCTACTCTCACAGGAAATGACCTACAAGTGGATAGAGGAGGAATAAATAAACCCAGATGATAGATAAATAAATAACGGCCATTTTGGAGATTCAGGGTCCGTTTCAGCAGCTGCCAACGATACTACAGCATTGGATCCACATACTCACGGCAGACAGGAATTGTGACAGTTACTATACAATCCCCAGAAAATAGAACCATTCTTTTTTTCATGCGTTTCCCTGAATCTACCGACATCTTTCAAATTAAGGGCTGCCTGAATTATAGGAGCTCCTCAGACCTAGAGGGAAAGTATACACTGGGAATCAGTGGACAGGCAGGCCAAGGCCAGGTACCGTGAAGCACACAGATCGCGTGCTATGCTTTCCGTCTTTTGTGAACCCGTGCTTTACGACACTGTCAAAACATCCCAGGCGCTACACTGTCTCCAGTGTCTGGAATAAAGGATCATGATTTAACTCAACCTTTAATGTGTACTCCTTCTCTTCAGGTAAAGCCATGAAATTTAAGAGCAGAAGTCCATACATAGGAAGGAGAGATGCGAGATCTGTAAAGTTGCAAAAAGCGCTGGATATCTTCTGTGGGATGACAACGGCTGCAGACGGGGAAGGTGGAGGGTGTTGGTGTGTGTGTGTGTTGTCATATGGTGTACTTTGGAATGAGCAGTCTGGTTCGACTTGTAGCCACACCAGTCTCGTTGCCATTACAGTATGTGACATAAATTGCCCCAATCTGCCATATATCCATATCCATGCTTGCATCCATATTTAGTAATGGTCTGCTCAGCATATGCGGACACTTATGAACTGATGTGGACCCGTTTTGAAATTACGTGGACATGTGAGAAGATTTTGACACATTAGCGTTTACAGTATAATGCTAATATTAAAATTTGGTCAACATACTGGTATGTAGGTTAAAAGCCAATACTTGAGGTTAAATCTAGTGGTTAAAGGGTCTTGTAATTAGATCAAGCTGCGAAGGGATCTGTCTGAGTGTGGGCAGGTGGCTCCGGCAATGAGGGGGAGAGGGGAGGAGGTGGTAGCCAGGAGGGAGTGCACTCTCAATGGGAGGGAATGGGTGATTATAGCCCCTCTCTGGAGCTGGGTGGTGGTGGATGGGATGCACTCTGGGTCCCAGAGCAGAGGGAAGATGGTAGGAAGTGTGTATGGGCCCACATGTAGGACACATTTGACACAAACACACACACCCTGGGCACATGTAACAGTATTGCTTCCTTCTCTCTCCTCGCCTCAACCTGGACTTTAACCTCTGAACACATCGACAACAGTCTCCGGCAAAGCATCGTTACCTATCGGTACACAAAAGTTGCGGTCCAACTACTTCAAGGTCGCAGAGCTAGCGATGTCACTTATTGAAACGCCACTAGCGCACACCACTAACTAGCTAGCCATTTCACACCGTTTACACACGCACACGCTCACACACAGTCACACACATACTCAGCCTGGTCTCTTGTTCACTGAACCGGATCTGGACCAAAATAAAACACCCAGTGTTTATGATATAAACGTGATTGGGTGGTGGGGGGTGTAGGAGTTTGGGTGGGTGTAAATGGTGCTATGCCCTGGACCCCCTGACAGCAATGATCCTGGACACAGGGAGGGGTTAGGAATATGGCGGCCAACCAGAGCCCCTGAACCACCTCCACTTCACTCCACTGGTCTCATCCCTTTCTGTTTATGACTTGTCAAAACCACAATCTTCATTTTTACATCAAATCCATTGTTATTATCATGAATTATTGGTACTTCGCAAGAACACCAATGACTAAGTTTAGGCACAAAAAGGTCCCAATAAGGAATGTTTATTCAGTTGCCTTCCACAAAATCTCTTGAACCATTGCTAATATTGACCTTCACGTAAAATCATGCTCGACTGAAAACAATTCTATAAAAAAGTGAGATGCTCGGTGGCTTGACTGAAATGATCAGGTTGATTTAGAGTTTGAGTGAAAAATCAGATGTGTGTGTGTGCTGACCAGCTGGCCCGGAGCGCTAGGGCGGCCATGAAGATGTTGCCCCACTCCCGAGACCACGACTGTCCTATCAGGAATGACACGCTAGCTATAAAGCTCTGTCCTTCTCTCGCTCTCTATTTGCTCCGTCCTTCTCTGTCTCCCTAAGCTCCGTCTCTCTCCCTATGCTCCGTCTCTCTGCGTCTCTGCTCTCTTGTCACTCTCTGCCTGTCAGGGAGGTTCAGGCTAGAGGCCATAGAGTTCACACACACTGTGCTGCTGGCGTGTGGGCGAGAAAATGAGAAGTGAGGCGAGTGCCGTAAATTGAGCATCCTGCCTTCTCTGACGGCTAAATTACAGAGGCCGCATGTGCTAATGGTCCCCTGTCCTCTTAACAAATCAGTAGATGAAACAGCGAGAGGAGGATTCACAGGCCAGGCCTAAAAAAATAACGCTGCTAATGGCTGTTGGTGTGCCCCAGTGCCCGAAGTCTTCAGCTGGGTAGGACACCACCATCACCATACCAGGTGGCGAGATGGAGGGACTTGTGTCCTGGTTGTTACCACTAAAACTGTTGTTAGTTACTTATGATACAGCAGGACACTCTCTTCTTTACAAAAAATAAGCTGCATGTACATACCATTCTAATGTAACATTGTAGTGTCGGCGAAATGGTAACAGAGACATTCATCTATCAATACATGGTTACGGTTCAAAAGGCCGCTTGCACTAACAACGTATTCGCACCACAAAAATATTGTCATCGGCAGTATGATCGTGACAACAAGTGGTTGAGTACCTCTGGAATAGTTAAGGGAGTCCTCCTGTGCTCAACATTCTACTCTTATAGTTGGAAATTATCCACACACAACACACACAAGCTGCTTCAATCAAGATTAGCGAAACCTGGTTTGCAAGCAGGGAGGAATCCCACATGAAAACCACCATAAGAGAATCAGACCTGTCTAGTCATACCGAGAACATTGAGAACAGGCCACATCATACCATTTACTAATACACTACGCTATTAACCGATTAATGGTGGGCAATGACAGGCATTTACACTGTACCCGTGTGCAAAGCTCCTCTGTCTCTCTCACAATCAACTCATCTCATCTGTCTCATCTCTGGCTCGGTCTCAGAGAAGTCACACTGCTCGATAGAGCATAAATCAAGCGTTCTTCCCCTGGACTTCAGAAAGCGTTCGGGAACCACAAGAGCTACGTACTCCAGTATGGAATTCACTGAGGACTGGATTCCGGCTTCACCGTCACGCAATGCTCCACACACATCCAGATTCCAGATCATTCCACTCCCCTTCGTGCTGAATATGAGTTGCGGAATACTGTGGCGGAAGTGAATTTCAGTGAACAAATAATCCCTCCAAGTGAGAAATGGAATAACTGAATCATGATTTTGCTTTGGATGAATGTTAATTGGAATGAATCTTATCGCTAGTTATTAGTCAATGACTTGAGTGTTTTCAGTTTCACAAGTTCTCAGTTGAGGTTCCCTGGTCATTTATGAATCAGGATAAGCAACGCATACCTGTAGCAGGCAGCACACACCGTTGGCAAGCGACACACGCCTGACAGCTGTGACAGAGTGGGGAAGTATGAAGAGGGCAGAGGCCCTCAGAAAGCCATGCGTGAGTGTGTTGCTGTCAAGCGACCTAGTGTTATATGTCTACTGTTGCCGGCGTTTTCACACACACAGACTGTTTTCAGCATCATCTTTTCTCAAGGGCATAATGTACTCGCAGTAGAGATTCAGCTTGGAAGCAACTGTTTTTGATTGAGATGATGGGAGCAGGAGAGGGCAGTTTACCTGACAACTCCATTATTTAATGGACATCCCCCTTGACGCAGAGGGAAAGTGGAGAAGCCTTGGAGCAGGGGGGAGCTGCGGCCAAAACTGTGCCCTTTGCCAGAAGGAGCCCTCTGAATGTCTCGTTCCCCCTCTTTCTTTCTCTCTGTCTTTCTGCTTATTGGAGATCTGGGAAGCTCCTTATCCAAGGGAGGAAATGGTTGATTTGATGTGGCGCACAACCGGGGGGCTTGGAGCTGGGCCCCTTCTCTGTCAGACCCGGGGGCCAGTCAGTCTCTCTCTCTCACACACACACACACACACATATAATGTAATTTATTCTGTAATTTCAGATGTGCATGTATATCTATAAGCGACTATTTACCAGTTGTGAACTCATTCTCTGAGTGTCGGTTCTTGCTTGTGATGTCTGTAGACACGGCAGGAGTTGCAGAAGTCGGAAGGATTTCAAAATGGCATTTTGTCCAGCATCTCGCCAACACCCTGTCAGCAGCGTCTCTAGTTGAATACTTGAGCCGACTCTGAGCTGGGGTAGTTCGATTCACATCTCAGACACTCGGCCTGTGCTGTGAGAAGGCGGAGTTAGCAGTTTGAGAGAGTGAATACGCTGCTAAAAAGGCAAATCTGGGAGGAAAATGCAGGTGACGCAGGTGAACATAACGAACAAATCACTGTTCATGATTCCACTCATTCACAAAGAGGCAGGCGGGATTAGACCTCAGTCAGATCAAGAATATAAGCGTTCTGGGCTTTGACCAACGCTGGGAGCAATATTTAGATGTTGACCCGTAATTGATTTTCTTTATTGTTTACAAAATATATATAGTATATATACACAATGAGTACAAAACATTAAGAACACCTTCCTCATATTGAGTCGCAGCCCACCGCCCCTTTTGCCCTCAGAACAGCCTCAATTTGTCGGGGCATGGACACTACAAGGTGTCAAGCGTTCCACAGGGATGCTGGGCCATGTTGACTCCAATGCTTCCCACAGTTGTGTCAAGTTGCCTGGATGTCCTTTGGGTAGTGGACAATTCTTGAAACTGATGAGCGTGAAAAACCCTCAGTGTTGCAGTTCTTGACACAAACCGGTGCACTTGACACTCGGTCTTTCCACGTTGATTCAACGTCGTCACAGTGATTAGGATACAGACAGCTCAAGAGGTATGCTTAGATATGCAGAAAATAAATAGATGTTTTGAACAGAGAAATAATCACAATGATAATGGCTCTAGACTGCAGGATAAAGCAAATTCAGCTGTTTTGAAAAATGCTAAAATCTCCAACCAACCCCCAGCAATCCTCACATACTTCGTGCCCCCTCTGATTTTTGGGATGCATGACGCCCCTGATGGGAAGATTGGTGCCATGGGCTTGAGTTACACAGGATGTGTGTGTGTGTGTGTGTAGTAGGGGGTTTCAGCGGTACAATATTGGTGCCATTGGGCTGGAGTGCCCAGGATGATCCATGATGTGGTGACCTCATCCTGTGCGGAGCCCTGTGAACCACTCTGCCTGGACCGTCCGATTCACACACCCTTTGGATAGGCCTCCTCTCCCGGGATACGGGCCCTTCTTTCCATGCCGGCAGGTTCCAGTGTGGGATTCTCGGCCGGGAGCCTCCAAGAAAACCCATTTCACAACATTCCCACAGTGGTAGCCACGGGATTATTCTTCCTCTTTTGCTTCCTTCTTTTTTTCTGAGGTCTTGTTGTCGGATGGTGTTTTTTTTTTTTTTAGCAGATTGATGATTCCCAGTTCATTTGGTGAGGAGAGGCAGTCTGTGTCCCCTCAGACACCGCGACTCGAGCTTTGTTGTTATGGAAAAATCTCCCATGAGCCCCCCTGCTCTATGGAAGCAATAAGGTAGTTTGGCATAATAAAAACCTCACTTTTAACGAACAACAACATTAAAGGTGTAAGCTTTCGTAGACCCTTTACAATGTCTACATCGCTGCTTCACGCATGATTTGTAAGTAAATTCATAGTATAAAAAGGGTTAAAACAGGTATATATATGGCACTTTGCCAGATGTGGCGTAACCCTTAACATGGCTTCTATGAGGACTTTATAAAAGGTTCATGAATACTTCATTTAGCCTTTAAAGTTGATGTTTGTTTCTTGTTTATTGCATTCAAAATGTGGAACATTGCTGTCTTCAGTGAGTTGAGTAACAGATGAAATTAGGAGATAAAGGTGAAGTACTATAAGTTGAGTAGGTATACTGAGTGTACAAAACATTAAGAACACCTGCTCTTTCCATGACATAGACTGACCAGGTGAATCCAGGTGAAAGCTATGATCCCTTATTGATGTCACTTATTAAATCCACTTCAATCAGTGTAGATGAATGGGAGGAGACAGGTTAAAGAAGGATTTTTAAGCCTTGAGACAATTGTGACATGGATTGTGTACATGTGCCATTCAGAGGGAGAATGGGCAAGACATAAGATTTAAGTGCCTTTGAACGGGGTATGGTGGTAGGTGCCAGACGCACCGGTTTGCGTCAAGAACTGCAACGCTGCTGGGTTTTTCACGCTCAACAGTTTCCCGTGTGTATCAACAATTGTCCACCAACCAAAAGACATCCAGCCAACTTAACGAAACTGTGGGAAGCATTGGCATCAACATTGGCCAGCATCTCTGTGGATCGCTTTCGACACATTGTAGAGTCCATGCCCCAACAAATTGAGGCTGTTCTGAGTGCAAAATGGGGGGTATACTGTTTGGTATTCTCAGTGTATATTAAAGGGTAACAATATGTGGAAAAACTGTGACAATAATTACAGAAGCTATGACTTCCTTCCTGCGTAAAGCTACATTTCTCAACGACCGGAAAAAGCCAAATGAAATACCATTAAGCCATTTTGGTTTCCTTTAATTACAACAAACACACATTTACTGGTAAATAAGCCTTGTTCAATATTTCTGGGCCACATAACTTTCTTAATGATTTTAATAAAGCTCTAGAGACTTTCCTCTCTTTTCACACCAGATAATTAAGACTGGAATTGTTGTGTGAAACCTGTGTGTGTCATGTGTGTGTGTGTGGGGCAAGTAGATAGACGAAAAGCACTCGCGGACGTACTAATGTACTGTATTTCACATGTAGGGCTTACATTACGAAACTTCAATAAAATATTATCAACATCATTTCTTATTCCCTCACCACGACCCTGTCCTTCCTGTTTAATTGACCTGACACGGCTACAAATAGAAAACGTTGTTTCTCTTGGATCGTAAATCATTTCTATTTGATTTCGTGACAGTCTTCTGTTCGTGTGAGTGAATCAAGTTGGCCTCCTGGCTTTTTATGTATACAGCTTCACTTTTCTTGGATCTAAATGTCAAGTATTGGAAACATGCACGTGTCTGTTGTTCGTGTGATGTGAAATAAACACAGCAGAAAGCAGTGTGTTCGTTTGAGGAAAGCAAGAGTGCTGGAAAGACTTAGGTATGAGATCATACAAACAAAGGTGCATGGCAATTACAGACAGGGTAAAATGCCAGTGTAACTGCAAGTAAAAAGGAGTCTCGATAAAGAGGTAGACAAAAAGAGATTGTGTGGAACTAACAACTTGCAGCTGTTTTAACTCACAATAAAAACAGAAAGTTACTCTTTCTCACACACAAAAGTGTGCATGTGCACTCACACGCACACATGGAAGCGAGCTTAATTCCAGTTTCCTACTTAACAACAGTAAGTGGTGCGGTCATTCCATGACGAAAAGCCATCTTGAAAAGTGGGCCACAAAACCGTTAACATCTCTTGCATGTCAAATAACAACAGAACACGTTGTGGCGTTATTTGCAGATAGACCCGATTTCAATTGCAGTTTGTGGCACAAATAAATTCTAGAATAAACAATATAACACAATAAAATAGCAACATAATAGAACACTCACAAGTTGTTTGATAGGATAAGAAAACGGGACGGAGGTCAGGCGGCCATTAATCATACCGTATTCAGACCTGGGAAACCAAATGCGTGAACTCGCTGGCCAATCAGTGATAATTTATCAAGTAAGTACAATGTAGAAAAGAAAACGGCAATAATTCGGCCCTTGTTACATGAGCTGATGAATCCAGATATGTCTGAGGGTATCCACAAGCTTGTGTGTGTGTGTGTGTGTGTTTGTGCTGAAACCTTGGGAGGGAAACTACCTAGGGGGTAAGGGTTCAAAACCACTCGAAGCACCTCCTTGCAATGGAAATTGGTTCGACAACTGTCCATTCCTCACAAATGTTCCTCTAACATAGTGCACGGTAGCTTATCTACGTGTGTCTGTGCCCTGTTATTGAGAGACTTGGGTTAATGACATCTGAGGAGGAGAAGGAGCACTCACACAGATACTGCGGTTTCCAGCTGCTCCCCTCCCCTTGAGGAGAGGGAGTGTAAGAGAGAGAAAGACAGACTGCCACGCCATCTAGAGCTCAAATGCATCTCTCTCTTAAACCTCGTTCAAACAAACAAAAGAGTAATACCCTCATGTTTTCAGACATTGTGTGACCTCCATTCACACAGCATGGCATTGAAGAGCAATGGCACACAGGGCAGGACAATGGACACAAATGAACTGTCTAGCCAACCCTAGCACTGTTTTATTCCTCAGTACAATCTATAGCGTGTTTTTCCGTCAGACAAATGGCATAAATAAAATAAAATACAAATGTTGTTTAACTGCAGTGTGAGCCAGGAGGGTAGAGGTCCAGGGAGACTGCCTGCTCCTCAGCCTCTCACGTGGGGCTTGTGGCAGGCAGCTTAGTGGCTCCCCTCCAGTTCCACTGATGAATGGGGGAAATGAGAGGCATTGCTACATTAGTGCTGTCCCTCTGTGTTGGCTTCAGAGTCTACCGTGGCTCAGTTCCATTGTCATATGAGTCTTGTGGCTAACACGTTTTGTTGGACCGGATAGGTGTAAACAATATGAAAAAGACTGGGGTTCCACCTTGCCCTCCCAATAGCCTAAGTTGAACTGCCGCTGTACTGCTTCCCAAGTCTGTGATTGCTGCAGCGGTACAGCGCACGCTGTGAGAAAGGATTAGACTTCAGAGAAATGGGCTATGAACAGAAATGGAACTAATCCCAATTTTGGGGACTGACTGTGGAATATACCTCCAATACAGGAGTAAAGAGAGGTTCTGAGTGTCGCCGTCTGAGGGTTTGAGAGCCCTTCTCTTCCCTCCTTGGCCAGACCAGCTGGACCAAGAATCCCTGGTCTCTACAGTGCTGCTGTTCTCCAGTACCACTGGCTAGCCCGACAGTTCCCAGGCCCTGCTTATTCCCCCCACTGTGTTGTTTACAACCCCAACAAGATGTGGGTTTCACTGTCACAGCATCCAGGAACATACTGTACGCCAGAGCTCCAGTCACATCCAGGGATTGTTGGTGAACTGGACATAAAGCATCATGGGAATCTTCGCAGACGTCTTCCCCAAAGCTCAAAGGAGCCTTCCATTATATCCAAGGCCTATTTTTAGCGATGGATATCATCTTGATATTTGCCCAGAGTTCTGTAGCTAAAGCTGTGGGCAGCTGCCCCAGTCTCTGTTTCTTCAGTTCAATGCCAATCAACATTATGGTATATTTATAAACACATGACTCAGCACTTAGCTTGTGCTTCCTGTTGTAATGTCTTCTACTCAGACTGGAAGGGTCGATGCTGAAATGCTTTTGGACAAAGGTGGTTCTAGCTCAGTGGATTAGTCAACAGTGAGATTTGTGAATTTGAATTGTCACATGCTTTGTAAACAGCTGTAGACTACCGGTTAAATGCTTACTTACGGGCCCTTCCCAACAATGCAGAATACAATAAAAAAAATAGTAACCTGAGGAATAAATACACGAGCAATGATAGCTTGGCTATATACATGGGGTACCAGTACCGAGTCGATGTGTAGGGATACTAGGAAATTGAGGTAGATATGTACATATAGGTAAAGGTAAAGTGAATAGGCAACAGGCTAGATACTAGACAGTAGCAGCAGCATATGTGATGAGTGTGTAAGTGTGTGTGTGGCGAATGTGTGCATGTGTTATGTGTGAGTGAGTGTGTGTGTGTGTGTTTATATAGGTTGGGGTGTCAGTGTAAGTGTGGGTAGAGTCCAGTTGTGTGTGCATAGAGTCAAAAAGAGTTACTGCAAAAAGGGTCAATGCAGATAGTCCGGGTAGCTATTTGGTTAACTATTTAGCAGTCTTATGGCTTGGGGGTAGAAGCTGTTCAGGAGCCTTTTGGTCCCGGACTTAGCGCTCCGGTATCGTTTGCTGTGGTTTAGCAGAGAGAACAGTCTATGACTTGGGTGACACCGCCTGTTATAGAGATCCTGAATGGCAGGGAGTTCCACCCCAGTGATGTACTGGGATATACGCACTAACCTCTGTAGCGCTTTGCGGTCAGATGCCGAGCAGTTGCCATACCAAACGGTGGTGCAGCCAGACAAGATGCTCTCAATGGTACAGCTGTAGAACATTTTAGGATCTGAGGGCCCATGCCAAATCTTTTCAGCCTCCGGAGGGGTAAGAGACATTGTTGTGCCCTCTTCACGACTGTGTTGGTGTGTTTGGACCATGGTAGGTCCTTAGCGATGTGGACACCGAGGAAATTTAAGATCTCGACCCGCTCCACTACAGCTCTGTCAATGTGTTCGGCCCTCCAGTTCCTGAAGTCCACAATAAGCTCCTTTGTCTTGCTCACATTGAGGGAGAGGTTGTTGTTCTGGCACCACACTGACAGGTCTCTGGCCTCCTTCCCATCATCGTTGGCAAACTTGATGATGGTGTTGGAGTCGTGCCTGGCCACGCAGTCGTGGGTGAACAGAGAGTACAAGAGGGGACTAAGCACGCACCCCTGAGGGGCCCCGTGTTGAGGGTCAGATGTGTTGCTGCCTAGCCTCACCACCTGGCGGGCTGCCCGGCAGGAAGTCCAGGATCCAGTTGCAGAGGGAGGTGTTTAGTCCCAGGGGCCTTAGCTTAGTGATGAGCTTGGAGGGCACTATGGTGTTGAAAGCTGAGCTGTAGTCAATGCAGTCAACAGCATTCTTGCGTAGGTATGTAGTCAACAGCATTCTCGCGTAGGTATGTCTTCCTTTTGTCCAGGTGGGAGAGGGCAGTGTGGAGTGCAAGAGATTGCATCATCTGTGGATCTGGTTGGGCGTTATGCAAATTAGGGTTGGTCCAGGGTTTCTGGGATGATGGTGTTGATGTGAGCCATGACCAGCCTTTCAAAGCATTTCATTGCTACAGGTGTGAGTTCTATGGGGCGGTAGTCATTTAGACAGGTTACCATGGCATTCTTGGGCACAGGGACTATGGTAGTCTGCATGTAGGTATTACAGACAGGGAGGGTCAGGGAGAGGTTGAAAATGTCAGTGAAGAGTCTTGCCAGATGGCCAGCACATGCTCGGAGTACGCGTACCGGTAATCCGCCTTGTGAATGTCCACCTGTTTGAAGGTCTTACTCACATCGGCTACGGAGAGCGTGATCATTCAGTCACCCGGAACAGCTGGTGCTCTCTGGCATGGTTCAGTGTTGCTAGACTCGAAGCAAACATAGAAGGCATTTAGTTCGTCTGGTAGGCTTGCGTCACTGGTCAGCTCTCGGCTGGGTTTACCTTTGGAATTCGTGATAGTTTGCAAGCCCTGCCACATTCGACAAGCATCAAAGCAGGTGTAGTAGGATTTGATCTCTGCTCTGTATTGATGCTTTGCCTGTTTAATGGTTCATTGGAGAGCATAGCGGGATTTCTTATAAGCGTCCGGATTAGTGTCCTGCTCCTTGAAGGCGGCAGCTCTAGCATTTAGCTCAGTGCGGATGTTGCCTGTAATCTATGGTTTCTGATTGGGATATGTTTGTACTGTCACTGTGGGGGCGATGGCATTGTGGTAAACTCCTCAATGCCATCGGATGAATGCCGGAACATATTCCAGTCTACAGTATGCTAGCAAAACAGTCATGTAGCTTAGCATCCGCTTCATCGGACCACTTCCGTATTAAGCTTGTCACTGGTACTTCCTGTTTGAGTTTTTGCTTGTAAGCAGGAATCAGGTGGATAGCATTATGGTCAGATTTGCCAAATGGAGGGCGAGGGAGAACTTTATATGCGTCTCTGTGTGTGGAGTAAAGGTGGTGTAGAGTTTCCCCCCCTGTAGTTGCACAGGTGACATGCTGGTAGAAATTAGGTAAACCGGATTTCAGTTTTCCTTCATTAAATTCAGCAGCCACTAGGAGCACCGTCTCTGTGTGAGCATTTTCTTGTTTGCTTATGGCCCTATACAGCTCGTTGAGTGCAGTCTTGCCAGCATCGGTTTGTGGTGGTAAATAGACAGCTACGAAAAATAGATGAAAACTCTCTTGGTAAATAGTATGGTCTACAGCTTATCATGATGTATTCTAACTCAGGTTGAGCAGAACCTCGAGACTTCCTTAATAAAGATTGTGCATTAGTCTTCGTTGACAAAGAGACACACCCCACCCCCAAGGATCTTACCGGGTGCTGCTGTTCTGTTTTGTCAATGCATGGAAAACCCAGCTAACTGTATATCATCCATGTCTTTGTTTAGCCATGACTTCGAAAAGCATAGTATAATGGATTTCTTAATGTCCCGTTGATAGGACAGTCTCCAACGGAGCTCGTCCAGTTTATTCTCCAGCGATTGCACATTCACCAATAGAACAGATGGTAGGGGCGGTTTATTCACTTGTCGCCGTAGTCTCATCAATACGCCCGCACAATGACCTCTAAATAACATAATAAAAAAATCCCCATCAGAACCCGTCAGTTTAAGCTAGAGAAGGCCACCTATGGCATCTGCTGTGGAAGGCGGCAGAGCTACAGTGGTATTTGTCAGACTATGAGACATCCCGAAAATCGTTCTTCTCTCGAAAACATCTGTAGCCTCCAAACTATTATGACCACTCTATGGAAAGGGGAAACTCACGAACAAGATGGTGTTCCCCCGCTTTGTCACGGGACTCGTCATAAGGTAACCGGTACCATTTAAAAAAAAAATGTAATGGAAGTATTGAGGTAGTTTTGTACCTTCCCAAAAAGGGGGTTAAATGTGTAAAAAATATATAGAAAAAATATCCTGAGCTTCCTTATATCACCTAGATATAGGACAGGCACTTCAAAACCTTGTTCCCTATGATTTCTTTTTTCTTTAATTTTTTTATTTGTTATAATTGTTAGTCAATCCGCAAAATTCTATATTTTATCAAATGATGTTCTAATATATATATATTTTTATACCTAAAATTAAAAATCAAATAGCTAAATGAGCCATAGTATGACCATCTTAACCCCCCCCCCCCCCCCCCCCCCCCCCTAACAGTTTAGATTTACAGGGGTTAAAAGATGCATTGTGAACTGAGGAGTGTGGAGAACGCATTAAAATGTACATTTGAACAAGATCAGGACACAAAACCCATGTTAGTGCCAGGTATAAACAGGACTAATGAGAGGCAAAGATGTGCTATCCAAAGAAAATGAAATTGGAAGCGGGTGTGAGAAAGATAAATGATTGCGCTCTGTTGTTCTGCAAAAAGACAGAAGACGGGATGAAGGGGGAAACAGATATTGCTTTAGTTGCAGATCACTTTGTAGGTGGTACATAAAAGCCCTATAATAGAGAAAATAAATATGTTTTTGGAATTATTGCAATTATGTGGAAGGTATGCAAATAAGTCAAGAAGCAACTCATACAGAGAATGGAGGCTTCGTCACAGCAAACAAGCAATAAACAATGTTTCTGATGCACTGTACACTGAGTGTACAAAACATTAGGAACACCTTCCTTATATTGAGTTGTACCCCCTTTTGCCCTCAGAGTAGCCTCAATTCGTGAGGGCATGGACTCTACATGGTGTCGAAAGCATTCCACAGGGATGCTGGACCATGTTGACTCCAATGTTTCCCACAGTTGTGTCAAGTTGGCTGCGTGTCCTTTGGGTGGTGGACCATTCTTGATACACATGGGAAACTGTTGAGCGAGTAAAACCCAGCAGCGTTGCAGTTCTTGACACACTCAGACCGGTGCGCCTGGCATCAACTACATTACCATACCCCCCAAAGACACTTCAATCTTTTGTTTTGCCCATTCACAAACCATGTCTCAAGGCTTAAAAATCCTTCTTTAACCGGTCTCCTCCCCTTCATCAACACTGATTGAAGTGGATTAAAAAAATTACATCAATATAGGGTCATAGCTTTCACCTGGTCATGTCACGGAAAGCGATGGTGTTCCTAATGTTTTGCACACTTAAGTGTATTTGTATAGAAATAAATTATTGATCTATTATTCAGCTATATGGATTCATTTCCTTTTTTGGGGCATTTTTGACAACAATGTGGCCTCATTACCAGGCAAAACCCCCCTTCCCCATTTATTTTGCAACTTTGAAGCTTCCTGCAGATTTTGCTGCTGCTGAACCAACCCACTGAAGCGAGAAAGAATGAGAGCAATGAGCTGAGCAGGGGGGCCAAGCTGAGAAATAAACAAAAAGATTACTAGTTTTATTTGTTTCAATTATGCCCAGCTCATGAGGCCCCTTGATTATGATGTGAAGCCTGATGCATTTGCCTCTTCTGCCTAATGGTAAGTCCGTCACTGTTTATAATAGCATACCGATCATCAAAGGCAAGGCCTGCCAGAGTCAGTTCTGGTGAAGCAGGAAGTTCTGAATGGGGTCCGGGAGCGGTAGAGAAGGGATGTGTTTTAGCCGATGCTTCCCCATCACTTTCCTAATACTGATCCGACATTGGTAAGTCAGCCTACGAGGACATCCTGGGGGAAAAAATAAGGAATTTGTTATCAACAGGATAAAGACACATTTTAACAGTCTGACATCACATTTTCCATTAAACTTGAATCATACACATCAACAATAATCTGATGGCAAGTATGAGAAAATATCATATAAATCTACAAAACTCTTCCAAAGGTGCATGGGAGTAGCCTACATGAATGTCATACATGTTGAAATGCAAAGACAACAGCATACTGTACTTCCATCCAATTGACAACAGATTTTCCTGTGAATATTCTACAATCTGCATATAGAAAATAAGTGCATTTTCTCACCAGGGGTGTTTACACCAAACGAAAAAAATCAAAAAAAATCGGTGTGTGATGACATAGTGCACCCAAAAACATGTACCGAATAAAAATCTGAAGTTCAATGTGTTTCCATTGCATTTTCCACTCTACTCATAGGTTTGTCACAAAAACTGTTGCGTTAAATAGCAAATGTGCCTACTCTGGTCTTGGCATGTGCACTTTAGCCAACAGCAGATACTGTACAGTGTGGGTATGGGCTAGTCTACATGAGATTATTATGGATATTATTTTCATTTGTCAAACGGCAATCGATATTTCCTGAAAGGTTTACTTCGATATGATATCAATATTTGTGCATAATATTGTTTCCACCTCAATTTCTTGCATAATTACTTTGATCAACACAAAAAGATCCCAACATGTTGAACGAACAAATTATCTGTCAGCATTTATACAATTGTTCAGAAAATTCCAGTTTCTATCCCAGCTGGTGTTTAAAATAAAAATAAAATACGGTATGGCTTTACTCTCATAAAAACTGTGGATGGAAATGTGGTTTATGTTCCATTTCATTTTATGGCTAGTGCACACTATGCCAAACTTTGCTGACCTGTCAGCAGTTCCGTATGTTATTTTTCTTCAACATACACCAGTTTCCGGTAGGTCCATGGATCCGAGAAACTGCTAGAGGAAGTTAGTCTAATTTCATAGAAGTAAGAAAGTCATGAGATTTCAAGGAAGTAATCTGATAGATGTGATGTGTTATCAAAGTCCTTTTTACATCAGCAGATGTCACAAAGTGCTGAACCCAGCCTAAAACCCCAAACCCAGCCTAAAACCCCAAACAGCAAGCAACGCAGATGTTGATAGCAGTCATTGTTTTACAAGTCACAAATAAGTCTCAAGTCTTCGCACTCAAGACTGACAAGTCCCAAGTCAAGTCTCAAGTCCTAAACTTTGAGTTGAGTCCTAAACAAGTCACAATGTGCTCTTCAAAATGTAATACCATTTCATATTTTTAACAAGAGTAATAGTTAGTATATTACATTTACACAAATCACAAATGCTTTCAAAAAAATATAATTTATTACTTTCCAAATAAACTTTATATTTCCATGGAAATACATGGGTAGCCATGAGAAAGACACATCAATACGACAACAAAAACAAAATATTGTAGTGCTCTCTGTCACTATCCAGATATATTTTAGACACCTAAAACAATCCTGCCATCAAGTTACAATCATTTATTAAAAGGTACATCAAAACAACTGCTACTGAACTTCAAGTAGGCCTACAATTTGAACACTGGCCTGATTGTATTTTTTTCTCAGACTGATCCCAAAGATGGGAGATAAAACCTGAACATGGAGACTGTGTGTGTGTGTGTGTGTGTGTGTGTGTGTAATGCATAAACAGTTAAATGTTTTCTCTTATCTCAGGGCCCTATGATGCATAGCATTTGCAAAAGACCAAATTCGATAAAAGTCTGTCAGTCGTTTGTGCACGATGAGGCCGCAGTATGATGCCACCATGGCTGAAGACACGCTCCACCGGAGCACTGGAGGCAGGCACTGCCAAGACCCTGATGGCCACTCGGGACAGTGAAGGAAGAGCCTTCATGTTCATTGCCCAGAACAAGAGGGCATTTTGTCCTTCGCATATGTCAAGGTAGTGACTTAGCTGTAGTGGTCCCAACAGCTTTCTTCTGCCTACAGTGTCCTGCAAAAGCCCCTTTTCTTGTCCAAGACTATGGTCCTCTCACTCTTCCTCATCAACAAGAGGCACAGCTTGCTCAGTCCCTGCGGCATCTTGCAGAATCAGTTCTGGCAAAACATGTTAAAGCATAGCAGAAACAAAATGACCGGTATTAGAGTATTGGTGATGCAGTGGGTTAAACTGAACAAGTATTATTGTTGCTGTCAATTGGATTAAATTATGAGAAAAAGTTATATTAAACTCAATAATATTTACCTTTCACTCTTTGTGCCACCTCCTCTTTGACCTCTTCCTTGACCAGCACATGGTGCTCCACCCACATCAGAGAAAACGACAGATCCAAGGCAGCTGCTTTGAGGTAGACTGGATCTGAAAAGGGGGCAGTGATTCCATCTTGTCCTGGCCATTTTCACATTGATGAAGATTCCAATAAATCTTTTGTTCGGGGATGCCTGGAGACTTCTGACCAGGCCGCTCAGGAAATGGACTTGAGGCTTCCGCTGCTCCAGGTGGTGATTCAGGGACAGAACAGAGGGAACAACAGAAATGATTGTGACTATCTTCTCCCCCTGTGTCAAATCTGCTGCTTCTCCAAAGGCTTCAGGATGTCTCCCGTACTGTGAACAACTCCTTGTGCCCAGTCTTTTCTATAATATGATAGAGCTTTAGATGGTCACATTGGATAACTGCCTTCACGTGTCTCAGTGTTGAGTTCCATCTTGTGTTGACAGCAGCAGGGATGCCTCGTTCCCCAAATTCAGCCTCAAACATCTTTTTGAATGTTGTGATTGTATGCAGCAGTGAGCTGATTTTTGATAACTTTGAAATAGTCATCATCACTTTTGTATTTTTCAAGCCATATCCCACCACCAGCTGGAGTGTGGGCAAAGCGCTGTAGGCTTGTACACAACCGCCCAACCTTAACGCACGCACGCGCACACACACACACTCTCCGTGTGTGGTTACAGTAGGCTAATGTATGTCAATGGTTTTAGGTACAGCAGTAACATCAGGCAGGATTTAGGCTACCAACTGCCTAGCCAGTTGTAGCTCAATCTTGGGTGCAATGATCATGTTCCCGCACTGACGGACTGTGTGGAGGCTCATTGATTTAACGTTACGTTAGCCTACATGCTACACAAGCAAAGTTATATATAGCTGTCGGCTATATTAGTCACAATTTACCATTCTTTGTGCAGCTTCAAATGTCAAACAAAGTTGTAAGTTGTTGCACCCCCGTCTGTTATTTTCTTCACGCATATTTGGCAAGTTGCAATCGATTTTTTGTTGACTACAGCGTAGTCTTTATATCCCAAAATAATATTTTGGGGTATGATCTTTCCAAGGGCTGTTTGAATTCACCCGCCGACGGTCCTCTGCGCTGCCACGCGCAACTTTTTCTGCACTGGCACAATTTGATTGGCTGCTGTCCGATTCAAACTGTAATCCATTAAATGAAGAGTTGATGCGCTGCACCCGTTTTTTAATAGCATCATTTTTAATAATTGGGCTTATCAAGTCAGTTTGAGTCAAAAGACAAGTCCAAGTTAAGTCACGAGTCATTGGTGTTAAAGTCAAAGTTGAGTTGCAAGCCTTTTTTGATTTTGTCGAGTGTGGATAACGCATGAAAATGTAAATTTGAGAGGCAGTGCACACTCCCGTGCTACTGTATTACATTTGACCAATAGAGATTAAACAAGATTACTTTATGTAGTTATCACAAGCTTGTAACATAATAATCAATGTTCGTGGATAGCTAGTTAGCTACCAATTATTTGTTAGTTAGTCTGCGGTCTACGCACATGACAATGGATATTCTAGACAGTTAAACGTGCCACAATGAACACAGTAGGTATTTATTAACGTATCAAGATAAAATATTATAGTCAGGCAACATACTGTATGAGACTGTGAGTGGGAAACTTTTCACTCAGACGTCAGAGCATATTTTCTCTCGCTTTGGAACTCTGCCCAAGCAAGGTAGTTGATGGGTTTGACGTGTTGCCAGCCGTCACTGATTTACACTGGATCTCCAACCCTTTTTAGACACTTTCTATTATTGACTTCACCAGGCTTACCTTATTAGGGAAGCCTGGTTCTCCACGAGGCTAGTTATGTGAAAATCAATCAATAAGTAACGTAAATTAAGAGTTTAATTCCAAACCCTATATATCCATTTTCAGAAATGTTTGTAAATTAGCTGTTCTTTTTTTGAAGAACTTCTGAAAGAGATGTGTTTTTTCACCATCTAATCGTGGCATGGGGTTGTTCAATGACAGACATGTAACAGTGCCTTCGGAAAGTATTCAAACCCCTTGACTTTTTTCACATTTTGTTAGGTTACAACCTTATTCTAAAATGGCTGAAATAGTTGTTTCCCCCTCAATCTACACACATTACCCCATAATGACAAAGCAAAAACAGGTTTGTATAAATTTGTGCAAAAAACTGAAATATAACATACATAAGTATTCAGACCCTTTACTCAGTACTTTGTTGAAGAACCTTTGGAAGTGATTACAGCATAGAGTTTTCTTGGGTATGATGCTACAAGCGTGGCACACCTGTATTTGGGGAGTTTCTCCCATTCTTCTCTGCAGATCCTCTCAAGCTCTGTCATGTTGGATGGGGAGCATCGCTGCACAGCTATTTTCAGGTCTCTCCAGAGATGTTCAATCAGGTTCAAGTCCGGGCTCTGGCTGGGCCACTCAAGGACATTCAGAGACATGTCCCGAAGCCACTCCAGCATTGTCTTGGCTGTGTGCTTAGGGTCGTTGTCCTGTTGGAAGGTTAACCTTCTCCCCAGTCTGGGGTCCTGAGTGCTCTGGAGCAGGTTTCCATCAAGGATCTCTCTGTACTTTGCTCCGTTCATCTTTACCTCAATCCTGACTAGTCTCGTAGTCCATTCCGCTGAAAAACATCCCGCCGGCATGATGCTGCCACCACCACGCTTTACTGTAGGGATGGTGCCAGGTTTCCTTCAGACGTGGCGCTTGGCATTCAGGCCAAAGAGTTCAATCTTGGTTTCATCAGACCAGAGAATCTTGTTTCTCATGGTCTGATAGTCAATGCGCCTTTTGGCAAACTCCAAGGGGGCTGTCATGTGCTTTTTCCTGAGGAGTGGCTTCCGTCTGGGCAATCTATCATAAAGGCCTGATTGTGGAGATGGGAGATGCAGCACTCCATCAGAGGAACTCTAGAGCTTCGTCAGAGTGACCATCGGGTTCTTGGTCACCTCCCTGATCAAGCCCCTTCTCCCCAGATTGCTCAGTTAGGCCGGGCGACCAGCTCTAAGAATAGTCTTGGTGGTTCCAAACTTCTTCCATTTAAGAATGATGGAGGCCACTGTGTTCTTGGGGACCTTCAACGCTGGTACCCTTCCGCAGATCTGTACCTCGACACAATCCTGTCTCGGAGCTCTACGGACAATTCCTTCGACCTCATGGCTTGGTTTTTGCTCTGACATGCACTGTCAACAGTGGGACCTTATATAGACAGGTGTGTGCCTTTCCAAATCATGTCCAATCAATTGAATTTACCACAGGTGGACTTTAATCAAGTTGTCGAAACATCTCAAGGATGATCACTGGAAACATGATGCACCTGAGCTCAATTTCGAGTCTCATTGCAAAAGGTCTGAATACTTATGTAAATAAGCTATCTATTTTTCATTTTTAATACATTTGCAAAAATTCAAAAAACCTGTTTTCGCTATGTCATTATGGGGTATTGTGTGTAGATTGCTGGGGATAATTTAAAAAAAAATCAATTTTAGAATAAGGCTGTAATGTAACAAAATGTGGAAAAAGTCAAGGGGTCTGAATACTTTCCGAATGCAATGTATTTGATTGAAATCAACCACTTGATGGGTTTCATTTCAGAGAGACAAATAATCATGTTTTGTTGCAAAATGCCATATATCCGCCTCACTCTCGGAGGAATGAGTAGTACTGATGGGTTTTACACAGTAAAATGTGATAACTTCATTGTTTTTTATAAAGAACTGTACAAATTATACAATAATTATCAATATATACATTTGTGACATCAATATAAAACAATAAATCAATAGAGTGATATGAGATTTGTATGTAAAATATTTACATTTGACATTTTAGTCATTTAGCAGATGCTCGTATGCAAAGCGACTTACAGTTAAGTGCATTTACAGTATCTTAAGATGAGACAACCATATATATCCACAGTCAAATATACAGAATAGAAATATTTCATTCCAGCTAAATGACGGATATATAGTGTTTTGCAACAAAACCCATTTTAATAAACATCTAAAAATCTAGGAATAAAACATCTGAGAACACACACAAAGTTACACAGAATAAATCATTAGATGAAAAAACACAAATGTGAAAATTTGGTGGATATAGCGTTTTGGAACTAAACTCTTCAAATACATTTTGTTTAATGTCTATGACCGCAAAGCTATCGGCAAGTGTTCATTTCACATTTGTGATGTGTGCAATGTATGTTGCTGTTACAGTATTTTTTTTATTTCACCAGGTAAGCTAGTTGAGAACAAGTTCTCATTTACAACTGCGACCTGGCCAAGATAAAGCAAAGCAGTGTGACACAAACAACAACACAGAGTTACACATGGAATAAACAAGCGTACAATCAATAACACAATAGAAAAAAAGAAAGTCTATATACAGTGTGTACAAATGGCGTGAGGAGGTAAGGCAATAAATAGGCCATAGTAGCAAAGTAATTACAGTTTAGCAAATTAACACTGGAGTGATAGATGAGCAGAGGATGATGTAGAAGTAAGGTCTAAAAAAATAGCAGGTCCGTGTCACATTGGGTCAGGCGGGTTACCGGAAGGTATATTTAATAAAACATGGAAAAGAGATTGTAAATAAATTGAAATATGTACAAAAAAATACAAAAGTACACGAGAGGACGACAAACCACGTATGCACTGCTACGCCATCTTGGAAGTATATGTATGACTTCTGCCATGTTGTGACGGTAAGCTTTCAATAAACTCATAGGCAATAGTCAAATAGATACAAACAAATAAAGATGCTCTTCATACACGCAACCCACTACTACTGTGACTTTTCATATCATAGCGCCGCATGGCTCTAGATAAGAGTGTCTGCCAAGTGACTAAAATGTAAATATAATGGTGCTGTGTGAAGGTTGGGGGATGGAACTCTACTCACTCCTGGCCTCCAAGTAGAGCTGAAGGGCTTCGGGGTCAACCCTCTCTCGGCCCCCGGCGGTCGCTCCCTCTCGGCGGGGCTGCTCCCAGGGTACCAGGCTGGGCTCGGCACCGTGGTCTAGCAGCAGTCTGACGAACGCCGCGTCACAGCCGTGTCTCAGCACTGCATCCAGCAGGCACGAGGCCAAACCCTTTGCTAGCGCTTCGCGGCTCACAGGTCCGTTGTAGTTGTAGTCCGGCTGGGCGCCGGCCGCCAGGAGCAGGCTGAAGCAGTGGAGGTGGCGGTAGGCGGCGCTGATGTAGAGCGGGCACACCACCAGTGTGGTGAGGGTGCGAGCCGCACCAAACGGGGGCCTGGCGCCCAGCTGCTGGTCCACATCCACGTCGGCATGGAACCTGGAGAGATGGGTCGTGTTGATTAGGTACCATAGGGGGAATAAAATATTGACGAACAGGGAGGGCCTGACTGTCCAATAAGAAAAGCTAATTTCCGCGGTTTCCATTGCGTGCACTAATGAACACGACCATGGTGATGGGACATGTTATGAACAGACAACAACACTGATCAATCAGACAATAACACAAAAGTAATGGAGAATAATTGTGTAATAAGACAATAGGTTTTTTTTCAGAATGTATTGGTTTCCTTCCTTCGCCAAGAAAAATGAGCCCTGATTCCATTATAGGTCCTAGGCAATTCAATCAACAAATACTAGCAGATGACCCCTCCTATAGCCATTATAGCGTCCTTCATTCCATCCAATTCAATAAACTAAATTGGCATGGAAAGTTAAGCACTCACCTGATGAGCTCTTGGAGTATGTCCACCCTGCCTACCCGTGCAGCGTGATAGACGGGAGTGCTGCGGTGGTGGCGGCTGCCGTTGGGGTCAGCTCCAGCTTCCAGGAGGATGGTCACACAGTCCAGGTGTCCGTTGACCACCGCCACGTAGAGGGCCGTCTGACCCTTCACATCCACTAGGTCCACCTTGGCCCCCTGGTCTATCAGGTAGGCCACACAGGCCCCTTGACCGGCTGTGGCAGCGATGCGCAGAGGGGTGCAGGGCAGCCAACCACAGCACCATACAGACTTCTCGTTGATCCGCCTGACAGCCAATAGGAGATGTTCGCTCAGAACTCATACCAGTTGTAGTAGACTATTTTAACTGTCAAGACGCTGTTAAATAAAGGGGCGGTATTGCCGATGGTGCCATATCCTAAAAAGTGTTTCTAATATACACACATTTACAAACTAAAGAGAGATACAGAAGGGTGGAAGGGATTTTCTTGCAATAGGCCTACATCTTGAATATGACTGTGTTGGATATGAAAGGGGTAAGATAGTGGCTTTCTGACTTTGCTAAATACAGTATGTGCATAGGATATTCACATTGTGTTAAGTAAGAAGGGTACAGAACAGGTTGGAGATGGGGGTAGATAGTGTGCAGTAAGGCCCAGTGGCCTCCCTCCTTCACTCACTCTCTGAAGCTGTCCTCCTGCAGCAGGTTCCTCAGAGTATCCAGGTCTCCTACGTAAGCAGCGTTGTGGAGCAGCGCGTCCTCACTCTGTTCTTCAGGCTTTTTATTGAACTGTTCCTGCAGCCATTCCTTCAGGTTACGGCCTGGACGAGAAAGAGCAACGCTAAAGCTCCAAATACACAGATCAGATGATGCTGTGCTAACTGATTTGCCTACCATTTCCACTACCACTGGGTTGTATAGCGACTATAAATAAATTACACACCATCCATGCATGCACATATTGACCTGATGTGTCATTGATGTACACATTTCCTAGATTAAATAGTTAATTACGAATAAATTAAGTGATTAAAGGGGCTCAAATCGATATAGTTCACCAACATGCTATAGTTTGCGTAATTACGCAGGCGTATGCAACGCAAATTGTAACCACAAATAGCCCAGCCAGTTTACTGAGAATACATAGTTTCTCACAATAATGCTAATGCAGCTGTATTCTCTTGCACAGCTAGGTGGTAGAACAGTGTAAACATTCAACGTGTTGTGTTTTACCTGCAGCTGTCGGGCTGGGTAGGTCAGAAACGGTGACAAGGGGACAGATGATATTCGGCGCAATGGGTGGGTCGACAACATCACCCAACTCGAAGCCTCCGCCGTCCGCCATTTCTCCCTAATAATAACAACTTCTCACGCTTCTTTGCAGGGAGTCTACGACGAAAAAGCACCAGAACTAGGAAAGTGATTACCTAGCTAGTATTACCAAAACAACTTTGTCATACCGTCCGTTGTGCCATTGTTGTTGTTATGGATTTTTTTTTTTATGACACCTCAATGATCACTCCTCTTTTTTCGCTTTCCCTATCCGAGAGACGAGTGCGACTTCCTGTTCTTGGAGTCAGTTAAAGGTGAAATGAGCAGCCCCTGTTGCAGTAAAATGCTGAGGGATGGGGTTGGTTGGAGTAACCAATCTCAAATTCATAGACAGTGCTAATGGATGCAAGGACTGACCAGCCATTATATAAAATTATAGTTTAAACCATGTTTTGAGGCTATAGTGTTTATTTACATTTACTTTGTTTACAAACATTGGAGTAAACCAAGCTAATAATTAGGGTTCTGATGGGTTAAGACAGTTGAACTAAGCTCATGAGAAATGTAAGTTATATTCTTCAAGTATCAAATGGGTACATATAATTAATTTATCAATCCAAAAATGGATGTAGCAACTGCTGATTGCCCCCTTTAAATTGGACCAAACACATTATAGCTATGGGGAATACTGTGGAACCCCACAGTGTCACGTTCCAGGAGAAGACCCAGATGCAGACAGTGTTGAAGTAACACAAGTTTATTACGAGAACAGGGGACAGGAAAACAGGTCAAGGCCAGGCAGAGGTCAGTAATCCAGATCAGTCCATAAGGTACAGAATGGCAGACAGGCTTAGGGGCGGGGCAGGTAGAATGGTCAAAACCTGGAAAACTAGAAAACAGGAACTAGAACAAGACGACAGCAAGGGGAAGACGCTGGTAGGCTTGACGAACAAAACTAACTGGCAACAGACAAACAGAGAACACAGGGGAGGAGGGAGAGGGGTGGGCCTGGAAACAGGAGACAAAGGGCTGTGAGACATGGGTTTGATACTAGACACATGAAAAGTGTGATGTATACGGAGGGTACGGGACAACAGAAGATGAACAGCAGAGGGGCTAAGTATCTTGGAGATTGGGAAAGGGACAATAAACCATAGGAAAGCTTGCAGGATTCCACCCGGAGGGGCAGATCTCGGGTGGACATCCATACCCTCTGCCCGGGACCATACCGGTGGCGGTCCGCTTGTAGTCGATACCTGGAGGTGGTCTTGAGAAGAGCCGATCAAATCGGTCTCTATTCCAGGTACGACAACAGTGGCGGACAAACATCTGGGCCGAGGGTACGTCGACCTCTTGCTCTTGCTCCGGGAAGAGTGGGGGCTGATAACCTAGGGAACACTCATTGGATGAGAGACCCATGGCAGAGTAAGGATGGGTGTTACGGGCATATTCCACTCACAGTAGTTGCTTGCTCCAGGTGGTGGGGTTGGCGGAGACCAGGCAGCGAAGAGTCGTCTCCAGGTCTTGGTTGGCTCGCTCCGACTGGCCGTTGGACTTGGGGTGGAACCCAGAGGACAGGCTGGCTGACGACACAATGAGTGTGCAGAACGCCTTCCAGAACCGGGACGAGAACTGAGGATCCCGGACGGAGACCATGTCCACTGGGAGTCTATGGATCTGGAAGACGTGCTGCACCGTCTCTTTGGCAGAGAGTAGCTTGGGGAGAGGAATGAAGTGGGCGGCTTTGGAAAACCGGTCCACTACTGTCAGGATAGCGGTGCTGCCATCAGACAGGGGGAGACCCGTGACAAAGTCCAGGGATATGTGGGACCAGGGACAGTGAGGAACAGGCAGAGGTTGCAGGAGACCAGCCGGAGCTTGCCGGGAGTCTTGTTGTACGCACAGATCGTGCATGCCGCGATGAACGCGGAGATGTCAGGAACCATGGTAGGCCACCAAAAGCGGTGTTGCACAAAGGTCAGGGTCCCAGGTGGCAGGCAAGCTTGGAGGAGTGGGCCCATTCCAGGACTGAGGAGCGGACATCGTCAGGAACAAACATCCGGTTATCTGGGCCCCACTGGGGTTCGGCTGGGAATGCTTCTCCTCACGAACCTGCTTCCCTATTCCCCAGCTGAGTGACATCGCCAGGCACGAGGTGGGATGGATGGTCTCGGGTTCCAGGGGTGTAGCCGTGGGGCTATAGCGGCGTGACAGCGCATCCGGCATGACATTCTTGGATCCCAGTCGGTATGAGAAGGAGAAGTTGAACCGGGTGAAAAGCAGGGCACACCTAGCTAACCTGGAATTGATGCTTTGCGTTGCGGAGATATTTCATGTTCTTGTAGTCTGTCCACACAATGAACGGCTGTTCCGCCCCTCCAGCCAGTGCCTTCATTCCCCCAATACAATTTTCACCGCGAGAAGCTCATGATTCCCCACATCGTAGTTCCCCACATCGTAGGATGAACCCAAGATGGGAACTGTGGTGAAATGGTGTTTGAGATCCCGGAACACACAATCAGCAGTTGGGGACCACGTGAACGGAACCTTGGGAGAGGTGAGTGCAGACAGGGGGAAAGCCAGGGAACTGTAACCCCGGATAAAGCGGCGCTAAAAGTTGGCGAATACCAAGAAACTTCAAAGTTGCACTTTGGATGTAAGGCTGGGGCCAATCCACCACCGTTCTCACCTTCCCGGGATCCATCTGTACACTCCCTGCAGCTATGATGTAACCCAGGAAGGGGATGGTGGAGCGATGGAATTCGCACTTCTCTGCTTTCACAAAAAGCTGGTTCTCCAGAAGGCGTTGGAGAACCTGTCGGACGTAGAGCACATGTTCTTGGGATGTCTTTGAGGTAGATGAAGACTAACCGGTTCAACATGTTGCAGAGCACATCATTCACCAGAGCCTGGAACACAGCAGGGGTTGTGTTCAAATGGCATGACCAGATACTCATTGTGACAGCTGGCTGTGTTGAAGGCAGTCTTCCACTTGTCCCCTTCCTGTATCCGCACCAGATGGTAGGCGTTCCGTAAGTCCAGCTTGGAGAACACGGTGGCCCTCTGGAGCAGCTCGAAGGCCGAGGAGATGAGTGGTAGGGGTAGCGGTTCTTCACCGTGATGTTGGTGAGGCCCCGGTAGTCGATGCACAGGCGCAGAGTTTTGTCCTTCTCCACAAAGAAGAACCCTGCGCCAGCGGGGGAGGCAGAAAGACAGATGGACCCTGCAGCTAGGGAGTCCTCAATGTAGGTCTCCGGACCTGATAGAGTACAGTTGTCCCCGGGGCAGAGTGGTGCCTGGGAGAAGGTCGATCCCGCAGTCATAGGGTCGGTGCGGCGGAAGCGAAGTGGCCGAGCCTTACTGAACATCTCCTGGAGGTCCTGGTACTCCGCGGGAATGGCGGACAGGTCCGGGGCAACTTCTGAGCCCCCAGGAAGACGTCCCGGGGCAGGCTGCGCTGACTTCAGGCAAAAACCGTGGCAGAACAGGATCCAGCCCATGGTGGCACCAGCAGACCAGTCAATAAGGGGATTGTGTCGCTGGAGCCAAGAGAATCCCAATACCACGGGAACCTGAGGAGACTTAATAAGCAGGAATTGGATCGTCTCGCTGTGGTTCCCAGACACGCGGAGGTTGATGGGGGTGGTATTGTGGGTGACCCGGCCTATAGAGCGCCCGTCCAGCGCTAACGTCCATGGGAATGGAGAGGGGCTGAGTGGGGATGCCCAGCTCGGACGCCAGGGTAGCGTCCATAAAGCTCTCATCGGCCCCAGAGTCGATGACTACCCAGAGAGATTTTGACTGGTTCCCCCACAGCAAGATGGCATGAAAAGGGGTGTGAGTAAGGGGAAAGGGAAGTTCTCCATATGGCCCACTAGAGTACTCGCTCCTACCGGTGAGCCTGGTCTTTTAGTGGACAGGTGGACATAAAATGACCAGTAGTCCCGCAATACAGGCAACTCTTTGTGTGAAGCCTGTATAGCCGTTCGGCTGGGGACAGCCTACAGTGGCAAGAAAAAGTATGTGAACCCTTTGGAATTACCTGGATTTCTGCATAAATTGGTGTAAAAAAATGTAATCTGATCTTCATCTAAGTCACAATAATAGACAAACACAGTCTGCTTAAACTAATAACACAAACAATTATATGTTTTAGTGTCTTTTTGAAAACACAGTGTGAACGTTCACAGTGCAGGGTGGAAAAAGTATGTGAACCCTTGGATTTAATAACTGGTTGACCCTCCTTTGGCAGCAATAACCTCAACCAAATGTTTTCTGTAGTTGCGGATCAGACGTGCACAACGTTAGGAGGAATTTTGGACCATTCCTCTTTACAAAACTGTTTCAGTTCAGCAGTATTCTTGGGATGTCTGATGTGAACCGCTCTCTTAAGTTCATGCCACAGCGTCTCAAATCGGGTTGAGGTCAGGACTCTGACTGGGCCACTCCAGAAGGCGCATTTTCTTCTGTTGAAGCCATTCTGTTGTTGATTTACTTCTGTGTTTTAGGTTGTTGTCCTGTTGCATCACTCAACTTCTGAGCTTCAATTGGCGAACAGATAGCCTAATATTATCCTGTAAAATGTCTTGATAAACTTGGGAATTAATTTTTCTGTCAATGATAACAAACTGTCCAGGCAGCCCCAAACCATGATGCTTGCTCCACCACACTTTACAGTTGGGATGAGATTTTGATGGTGTGCTGTGCCCTTTTTTCTCCACACAGTATTGTGTGTTCCTTCCAAACAACTCAACTTTAGCTTAATCTGTCTACAGAATATTTTGCCAGTAGCGCTGATGAACATCCAGGTGCTCTTTTGCAAACTTCAGATTTGCAGCAATGTTTTTTTTGACAGCAGTGACTTCCTCCGTGGTGTCCTCCCATAAACACCATTCTTGTTTAGTGTTTTACGTATTGTAGACTCGTCAACAGAGTTGTTAGCAAGTTCCAGAGATTTCTGTAAGTCTTTAGCTGGCACTCTAGGATTCTTCTTAACCTCATTGAGCATTTTGCGTTGTGCTCTTGCAGTCATCTTTGCAGGACAGCCACTCCTAGGGAGAGTAGCAACAGTGCTGAACTTTCTCCATTTTTATTCGTTTTACTGTGGACTGATGAACATCAAGGCTTTTAGAGATACTTTTGTAACCATTTCCAGCTTTATGCAAGTAAACAATTCTTAATCTTAGGTTTTCTGAGATCACTTTTGTTCGAGGCATTATTCACATCAGACAATGCTTCTTGTGAATACCAAACTCAAATTGTGAGTGTTTTTTTTAATAGGGCAGGGCAGCTCTAACCATCTCCAATCTCATCTCATTGATAGAACTCCAGGTTACCTGTCTCCAATTAGCTTTTGGAGAAGTCATTAGCCTAGGAGTTCACTAACCTTTTTCAACCTACACTGTGAATGTTTAAATTATGTATTCAAGACATTAAAGTAGCTCCTCGTGTCTTCCAATGGTGCCTCCTTGGAGAGAGACAGCATTGTGGAGCTGGTCTGCGTCTGCTGGGTCAGTCATGGCCAGTTCGTACTATCACGTTTCCGGAGAAGACCCAGATGCAGACAATGTCGAAGTCACAAAAGTTTATTACTAGAACCAGGGGCAGGCAAAACTACAGGTCAGGGGCAGGCAGAGGTCAGTAATCCAGATCAGAGTCCATAAGGTACATAACGGCAGGCTCAGAGTCGGGGCAGGTAGAATGGTCAAAACCAAGAAAACTAGAAAACAGGAACTAGAACAAGACAGGAGCAAGGCAAAACCGCTGGTAGGCTTGATGAACCAAACGAACTGGCAACAGACTTATGGAGAACACAGGTATAAATACACTGGGGTTAATGGGGAATATGGGTGACACCTGGAGGCGGGTGGAGACAAGCACAAAGACAGGTGAAAAAGATCAGGGTGTGACATACAGTGGAGTTGTCATAATACTAATAAAACCTAGCGGTCAAACAGGGAAATGGTTCCAATAGCTTTTCCACCATTCATTTTTCCCATAGGGGATTTTAGAAACTTTTAAAATAAGGGCTGGGTTTCATGTAGGCTTACCCTGGCGTGACATTTGGATAACCATGCAAATCTCTCTCGGACAAGTTGACTTATCAATATATTCGGTTCCATTTTCTCTCGAAAATGCAAATTAGCAACAAAGTAGACAATGCAAAACTTCAATACCTGCAAGCTCCTGCAAGTGCTCTCTAGCTGACACCTTTGCTAACAGGTATTGTCAATTGCACAAGACAGTTCACAGAATTGTCCATTTAAAGAAAATGTAGCCAATTGATTCATTACTACATTTAGTTAATCCAGAGATTATTACCTTTGCCTTGATTCGGCAGTCTCGTTCAGATCATCATCATGGCATTTGTAGTTCTTTATGATAGCCACATTAGCAGCTAATTAGCATTTCATTTTGGGGGGTAAATACAGGTGAATATATTAATAAAAGTCACCTTGTCCTAGAGAGATTTACAGTTATCAAAACATCACGCCAGGGAAAGCCTACATGAAACACAGCCCTTTTTAAGTGTTTCTAAAATCCCCTATTGGGAAAAATGAATGGTGGAAAAACTTTTGGAACCATTTCCGTTTGACCGCGAGGTTGGGTATTATGGGTATTATGACTTATACTGTGGTACTCTATTCTGATACAGGTTGCATCCCAATAATAAACTCCTTTCTCCCGAATGGTGCCCTTGTTCACGTCTCTTCACTGATTTAAAGGAAATTACTGATATAAGAAATATAGTTGAAACTCCCTCTAGCCCATGCCTACACCAATCCAATGCCTTTCGGAAATTTGTGGGAGTGAAGTTTGGAGATATTATGGTACCACTGTCACCAATGTAGTCATCACCCTAATATGAATTTAACAAGTTATGTTACTTGTCTGCTTGCTGAGATAAGGCTCAAATTCACGGGACAGAAGGTTGCGTTCCCAAATCATTGCTTTTTTTGTGTTAAAAACAGACACATTTAATTGAATAGGTCGTAGCTTCCACAGTATACCAATTTCTGATTCAAATATAGCCTTGAGTATAATACTGATCAATATCATTATCATGAATACTGTACAGTTCCAGTCAAAAGTTTGGACACACCTACTCATTCTAGGGTTTTTCTTTATTTTTACTATTCTCTACATTGTAGAATAATAGTGAAGACATCAAATATGGAAAAAACACATGGAATCATGTAGTAACCAAAAAAGTGTTCAATCAAAATACATTTTATATTTCAGATTCTTCAAAAGTATCCACCCTTTGCCTTGATGACAGCTTTGCACACTCTTGGTATTCTCTCAACCAGCTTCATGAGGTAGTCACCTGGAATGCATTTCAATTGACAGGTGTGCCCTGTTAAGTTATTTTGTGGAATTTCTTTCCTTCTTAATGCATTTGAGACAATCAATTGTGTTGTGACAAGGTATGGCTTGTCACAACACAATTGTCTCAGGATTGTAAGTTGGTGGTTGAGGATATCCCTCTAGTGGTGTGGGGGCTGTGCTTTGGCAGAGTGGGTGGGGTTATATCCTTCCTGTTTGGCCCTGTCCGGGGGTTTCTTCGGATGGGGCCACAGTGTCTCCTGACCGCTCCTGTCTCAGCCTCCAGTATTTATGCTGCAGTAGTTTATGTGTCGGGGGGCTAGGGTCAGTTGGTTATACCTGGAGTACTTCTCCTGTCTTATCCAGTGTCCTGTGTGAATTTAAGTATGCTCTCTCTAATTCTCTCGTTCTCTCTTTCTCTCTGAGAACCTGAGCCCTAGGACCATACGTCAGGACTACCGGGCATGCTGACACCTTGCTGTCCCCAGTCCGCCCGGCCTTGCTGCTATTCCAGTTTCAACTGTTCTGCCTGCGGTTACTAGACCCCTACCTGTCCCAGACCTGCTGTTTTCAACTCTTAATGATCGGCTATGAAAAGCCAACTGAGATTTATTCCTGATTATTATTTGACCATGCTTGTCATTTATGAACATTTTGAAAATCTTGGCTCTCTCTAATTTTCTCCTTCTCTCTTTCTCTCGGAGGACCTGAGCCCTAGGACCATACGTCGGGACCACCGGCCGTGGTGACTCCTTGCTGCCCCCAGTCCGCCTGGCCTTGCTGCTATTCCAGTTTCAACTCTTCTGCCTGCGGTTATGGAACCCCTACCTGTCCCAGACCTGCTGTTTTCAACTCTTAATGATCGGCTATGAAAAGCCAACAGATTTATTCCTGATTATTATTTGACCATGCTTGTCATTTATGAACATTTTGAAAATCTTGGCTCTCTCTAATTTTCTCCTTCTCTCTTTCTTTCTCTCGGAGGACCTGGGCCCTATGACCATGCGTCGGGACTGCCGCCCGTGGTGACTCCTTGCTGTCCCCAGTCCGCCTGGCCTTGCTGCTATTCCAGTTTCAGCTGTTCTGCCTGCGGTTATGGAACCGCCACCTGTCCCAGACCTGTTGTTTTTCAACTCTTAATGATCAGCTATGAAAAGCCAACTGAAAATTATTCATGATTATTATTTGACCATGCTTGTCACTTATGAACATTTTTGAACATCTTGGCATAGTTCTGTTATAATCTCCACCCGGCACAGCCAGAAGAGGACTGGCCACCCCTCATAGCCTGGTTCCTCTCTAGGTTTCTTCCTAGGTTTTGGCCTTTCTAGGGAGTTTTTCCTAGCCACCGTGCTTCTTCACCTGCATTACTAGCTGTTTGGGGTTTTAGGCTGGGTTTCTGTACAGCACTTCGAGATATCAGCTGATGTACGAAGGGCTATATAAAATCAAATTGATTGATTGATTGATTGATGGCTGGTATAAAGAAGATAGCCCTATTTGGTAATATTACGTCAAGAACAGCTCAAATAAGCAAAGAGAAACGACAGTCCATGATTACTTTAAGACATGAAGGTCAGTCAATCTGGAAAATTTCAAGAACTTTGAAAGTTTCAAGTACATTTGCAAAAACCATCATGCGCTATGATGAAACTGGCTCTCATGAGGACCGCCACAGTAAAGGAAGACCAAGAGTTACCTCTGCTGCAGAGGATAAGTTCATTAGAGTTAACTGTACCTCCAATTGCAGCCCAAATAAATGCTTCAGAGTTCAAGTAACAGACATGTCAACATCAACTGTTCAGAGGAGACTGTGTGAATCAGGCATTCATAGTCAAATTGCTGCAAAGAAACCACAACTAAAAGGACACCAATAAGAAGAAGAGACTTGCTCGTGCGAAGAAACACGAGCAATGGACATTAGACCGGTGGAAATCTGTCCTTTGGTCTGATGAGTCCAAATGAGAGATTTGTGTTCCAACCCCCGTGTCTTTGAGATGTAGAGTAGGTGAACGGATGATCTCCGTATGTGTGGTTCCCACCGTGAAGCATAGTGGAGATGGTGTGATGGTGCTTTGCTGGTGACAATGTCAGTGATTTATTTAGCCAGCATGGCTACCACAGCATTCTGCAGCGATACACCATTCTGCAGTGCTTATTGGGACTATCACTTGACACAACACACCTCCAGGCTGTGTAAGGACTATTACCAAAGAGAGTGATGGAGTGCTGCATCAGATGACCTGGCCTCCACAATCATCGACATCAACCCAACTGAGATGGTTTGAGATGAGTTGGACCACAGAGTGAAGGGAAAGCAGCCAACAAGTGCTCAGCATATGTGGGAACTTCTTCAAGACTGTTAGAAAAGCATTCCAGGTGAAGCTGGTTGAGAGAATGCACACTCTTGGCAAAGCTGTCATCAAGGCAAATGGTGGCTAATTCAAAGAATCTAAAATAGCACATATTTTGATTTGTTTAACACTTTTTTGGTTACCACATGATTCCTTATGTGTTTTAATGTCTTCACTATTATTCTACAATGTAGAAAAGTAGGTGTGTCCAAACTTTTGACTGGTACTGTAGTGACCACACACATGCACTGGACAAATGAAAAGGTGTCTTCATTTTCTTTTGATGTAAGTTGACTTATGGCTCAGTGGACCAGTGACATGGTTATTAATAACCTTTTTGAACAGTATTTGAAAGCGGTAGGACTCAGCACCTATGGCCTGAGAATAAAGCTTCTTTCATGGGTTACAAGGACGCAGACAAACTAGGGTCTAGGACTAACAGTCAGTCTGTGAGTTGAGAGTGTGAGTGAGTCGGGTGGCTTAACTCGAGGCAGAATTTCAACTCACTGTTTAATTCAGGTAGGTGACTTGACTGTGCCGCTGTTGAAGGTTTCACGTCGGGGGAGGTGGTGTGCAAGCATGGCTTATTGCTGCCTGACGACAGCTGAACCCTGGACGGCGGCCTCTAAAAATAAACAGGGGAGGCCAGGCGGCTCAATGTGTCACTCTGAACAGACTGGACCGTAGGGATCCTGAACCTCCCAGCTCTGTAAACACTGAGGCTGCTCAACAGTGGAAAAGGGAATCTGTCAAACATGTTGCCTCATTTTAAAAGTCTATGCTTTATATCATGGCTATGTTTGTGTCTAGCTACTCTTTCATGCCATTTAACATAATGGATTTGAGTAAAGTGGTAAATTGTTGGGTATAACTGAAGGGTGGTGGGTATATTAGGGGCCCACTCACTGAATTAAGTCGCTCATTAGCAAAGAAAACCGTTCTGAAGCTCAGTGTCCAAACACTTGAGTTGGATGAGCCTTGTCCTTTCTAAAGGTGAAGAGACAGCCATTATATAAACCCTACACGTGGCACAAGTCACTTCAGTCTTCCAGGAGAGTTTACCCTCTTTCTTGAGTCTTACAAGAGGGCAAACGCAGAGAGTAGTGGATGTATGTGCGTAATGGGAGTAGTGGATGCATGTGCACTACTACAGCCTGCACAAATCCAACTATTCCACTTCAGACCAAGTCCAGAGTCTTTACTTTAAGCAGGTGTCCACTTGCCTTTATAAAGGAGCTTCTAAAATCTTAACTTCTATCCCAAATGACCAAAACCGCACTTAAAGTTTGAGGTTCTTAATTATTTTGTGTGCATCACAGCTGTTTTGTGGCTTGCCAAAAAACAGTCCAGCGGCTGATGTTATAATACAGGGCTTTTTAAAGCAAATGTAAATGTTTTGAGTTATGTCACGTTGGGCCAGCCTTCAAAGGAGAGGGTCTCCTTGCAAGTGTGACTCGGTCGTGCCAGACACCAGGAGGACTTTGGGTGAACCAGTCAGAAACACAAACTCTGGTCGTTTGTCATCTGCTCAGTATGCAACGTGAGATATCCAGAGCAGTTATTAAGATGCCATTGTAATGTTTACCTCACGTTAGCAAAGAGTCTGCAGTATTCCCTAAACCAAACTCAATCCCAGACCCTCCTTGCTTATTGTTGTGTAATAAGTTACTACTTTTAAAAAACAAATCAAAAGGACAAAGTTATTTTATTTAAATGTAACCATTTATTTCACATCACTACAAAATTATACTAATTTGTGAACTATGATAGACATAATATACAGCTAAAAGAGCAACTGTGGGAATGGTACAAATAGTTTAACGTAAATAGTCATTTCTTAAAAATATATGGAAATAACTAATTTAAAGAAATAAGAGTTCAGAAATGGGCCCTTGCTTTACAGGACATTCAGTAAAAACTATTTCTTGTACAGTATATTATTTTAATAACACTTTAGATTGCACACTGCTCTTCATAGTATCACTGATCTTTAATAAGCTTCCGTATCGGCCTCACGGTCTACGTCAGAGCTTTGAATTTAAAAAAAATGAGCACCCTTATGTAAACCTAGCCCCACCTACATCCGTTCCACGCATCGAAAGGGGTTGGAGGCGAAGGAAAAACAAATAAGTGCTACCAAATATAACAATATGCATTTCATAAATATTCAAATAAAGTGTGTAAATAACATGTCTGTAAAACCACAACGAGGACATCTTCCTACCGAGCAAGTTTTCATAAATCATTGGGTACATTTTAAGAAAAACGTAATCTGAGTAATCTGAAATAGGGACATAATTCATATTAAAATTCACAACATAACATACATAAGCATTTCATCATTAAGATCTTAAGGAAATAATGTCTGTGAAAATCCAAAAACAATATATTTTACTCAGAGTATTATATCACCCCTGTCTGATATCTTAATTTTCTCTACGCCACAAAATCTAAAAAAGGTATAAATGTCATGTTTTAGGTCATTAAAATGTACAGCGACAGGATAATCCCTGTCGTTTCTCCTGATTGACTTTATGTTCACTGATTCTCTGTTTGAGAGAACGAGAGGATTTTCCCTCCTCTTGTCCAACTGTTACCATGCACCTGCAAAAAAAGATCGCTCAGATGTGAGAGTGCCTTTTGAATTTTGAGTAACACTTCAGATTAAATTGCTCAAGCACTATGTTAGAATACCCTGATGCTGTTACTTAAGTCATTACAGCGTTACTACACAGGTTTAAGAGCAACTTATTTTAAAGTGTTACTTTTGCATTCTAATGTTAGGCTTGGGCGGTATCGGAGTATTTGGAAATAGCCATGGGATGGTTTTTCAATACCAATTAAACTATTTATTTGACATTTTTCAAAGCATTTTTATATATACATTTTTAAATACACACACACATTATATATATATATACAGATGAAGTCAGAAGTTTACATACACTTAGGTTGGAGTCATTAAAATGCGTTTTCAACCACTCCACAAATGTATTGTTAACAAACTATAGTTTTGGCAAGTCGGTTAGGACATCTGCTTTGTGCATGATAAAAGTAATTTTTTTCAACATTTGTTTATAGACAGATTATTTCACTGTATCACCATTCCAGTGGGTCAGAAGTTTACATACACTAAGTTGACTGTGCCTTTAAACAGCTTGGAAAATTCCAGATATGATGTCATGGCTTTTAGAAGATTCTGATCGGCTAATTGACAGAATTTTTGTCAATTGGAGGTGTACCTGTGGATGTATTTCAAGACCTACCTTCAAACTCAGTGCCTCTTCGCCTGAAAATCAAAAGAAATCGGACAAGATATCAGAAAATAAATTGGAGACCTCCACAAGTCTGGTTCAACCTTGGAAGCAATTTCCAAACACCTGAAGGTACCACGTTCATCTGTACAAACAATAGTACGCAAGGATAAACACCATGGGACCACACAGCTGTCATACCGCTCAGGAAGGAGACGCGTTGTCTCCTAGAGATCAACATACTTTGGTTTGCAAATCAATCCCAGAACAACAGCAAAGGACCTTGTGAAGATGCTGGAGGAAACAGGTACAAAAGTATCTATATCCACAGTAAACCGAGTCCTATAGACATAACCTAAAAGGCCGCTCAGCAAGGAAAAGCCACTGCTCCAAAACCACCATAAAAAAAGCCAGACTACAGTTTGCAACTGCACATGGGGACAAAAATCGTACTTTTTGGAGAAATGTCCTCTGGTCTGATGAATCAAATAGAACTGTTTGGCCATAATGGCCATCGTTTTGTTTGGAGGAAAAAGGGGGAGGCTTGCAAGCCGAAGAACACCATCCCAACCGTGAAGCATGGGGGTGGCATCATGTTGTGGGGGTGCTTTGCTGCAGGAGGGACTGGTGCACTTCACAAAATAGATGGCATCATGAGGGAGGAAAATGATGTGGAAATATTGAAGCAACATCTCAAGACATCAGTCAGGAAGTTAAAGCTTGGTCGCAAATGGGTCTCCCAAATGTACAATGACCCCAAGCATTCTTCCAAAGTTGTGGAAAAATGGCTTAAGGACAACAAAGTCAAGGTATTGGAGTGGCCATCACAAAGCCCTGACCTCAAACCTATAGAACATTTGTGGGCAGAAGTGAAAAAGCATGTGAGAGCAAGGAGGCCTACAAACCTGACTCAGTTACACCAGCTCTGCCAGGAGGAATGGGCCAGAATTCCCCCAACTTATTGTGGGACGCTTGTGGAAGGCTACCCAAAACGTTTGACCCAAGTTAAACAATTTAAAGGCAATGCTACCAAATACTAATTGAGTGTATGTAAACTTCTGACCCACTGGGAATGTGATGAAAGAAATAAAAGCATTCTCTTTACTATTATTCTGACATTTCACATTCATAAAGTGGTGATCCTAACTGACCTAAGACAGGGAATGTTTAGGATTAAATGTCAGGAATTGTGAAAAACTGAGTTTAAATGCATTTGGCTGAGGTGTATGTAAACTTCCGACTTCAACCGTATATATGTATAACTTCATCAGCTGGATTGTTTGTCTTTGCAATTAGTTCATTTGTATTTGCATTCCTTAGCATATTTAGCTAGCAGCCTCCATGAAAATGAGCTATTACTTGCACAAATTTTGTTAGCATTCTGGTAGATGCCCAATGTGCTTTTTCTGTGTATTTTGGCACCCCCTTGTGTATTAAACCGGTAATAGCATAAATCCCGGGATGAGAGAAGGACGGCATGAGGATATGAAAATCTGGATACCGCCCGACCCTACTAGCTAATAATCCTGCTATAATAAAATATGGATTAAAATCTGTACACAGTATTACTTGTTTCCACTTGCGTAAGAAGTTAAATATCTAACTACGTAAATGTTAGAAGTGTACAGTTTGGATCTCCATCCAATTTAAGTAACCATTTTTGCTTTGGAAGTGAAACAAGTGTTGCGAAAAAGTGTTATTTTCAGCATGGACAAATAAACATGTCACTATAAATTGTGAGGTTGTTAGGGAATTGAACTGTGGTCCACTTTTTTCTACATTTATTAACCATGTGGTTTATATTGTAGGGCAATTTCACCACCTTAGTATTGCTTCATCTTATAAATCATTTAGATTTAAAAAAAATATATTTATAAAAATATGTAAATTAAACTCCATAAAACATGTCATTTGGGATAGATTGGTTATAAGTTTTTCTGAAAACCAATTCAGATGAAAGAACGATCAAGTTTTGAACTCCCAAATCACAAACAGCACAATAAGTTTTCACATGCAATTTGGGAACATTATCTACAGAATTTTAAAATCGGCATCCTAAAAACATAACTAATTATGTCAGCCTAAATGTTTTGCTGTGCAACCTGGAATTTGTATTTAGGAGCACCAGTACACCTAGAAAAATGAAGGATTCTAGCTTTAATATCTCAAATATTTTTCATTGTGCTGCTAAATTTCTTTGTGTGTGCCTACATTTTTCAACTTAGGTGCACACGTGCTCCCTGTAAAAATAAAATAAGGTCAGCATAGAGCCCTGCTGTCTTGCCGACGGCTAGTGGTTGCCAGGAGGAACATGTCTTCTCCTACTCGCGTCTGCCTAGCCGTTAAACACACCTCGGATCTATTGCTTTTTAGAGGCTTTGAAGAACAGCAGAATTGTTAATTGACAGACATATTTAAATATTACACGTGTGTATCAAATGTATATGGTTGGATGTGGATTTTTTTTATATACAGTACCAGTCAAAAGTTTGGACACCTACTCATTCAAGGGTTTTTCTTTATTTTTTACTATTTTCTCTAGCACAGGTGTCCAAACTTTCTCTAGCCTCTACATAACCAGTCAGTTAGTGTGTGTGTGTGTGTTCCACAAAGGCACCATGAAAAGAGAGGGGGTGATAAAAGCGGGGCGTTTTTTCTCATCATGACATGACAACCAACGTTTCCTCAATTTCTTGGGGGCACTGAGCAAATTTTTGGTTTTGTGAGCGGAAACTTGAGCATTGTGAGAATTCTGTGCAACTTTCGGCGCACATTTACAGTGAACACTGAGGCTGTACCCTTACAGTTTTAGACAGTAGCCAATGGCTATTGTGGCTATTTGAGCATAATGTAGGCCTACCAACAAAACCAATGGAGCAAATCCCATAACATTTTCACATGGAAATAGCTTTTGATTTCAATGTTATAGCCTACAGTAGACTATATATGGTGTTCTATGCAGGCCTAAATTGCATGATACTTAAAAAAAACATTATAAAGGGCTTGATATTAATTAATCATTTTTTACTTGGTCTGTAACACCATGGGCCAAATAGGTGATTGTAAATTGCATTGTATTGCGTTGTATGATGCAAGAAACACTTTATAAAATACAACTAATTATTATTACCATACAGCATATTGGCTTATTTGCATATTCAAGCCCGTCTCAAAATACAATACCGCCCCTTTAAGTTTTAGCTTTTTACCTGACTGGCTTTTCAAAGACAGCTTGAAATGTATCCTACATATTTTGTGCTCTTGTAGGAAGCAGTAACAACCCATGGCTGACTAACAACCCTGGGCTAATAACTTGATTACTAACAAAGAATAATATATAAAATGTGCACGCGCTCTGCGCTGATCTGCGCATTTATTTTTATTACCTTTATTTAACTAGGCAAGTCAGTTAAGAACAAATTCTTATTTTCAATGACGGCCTATCAGGGTGTTCAGGGGCAGGGGCAGAACGACAGATTTGTACCTTGTCAGCTCGGGGATTCGAACTTGCAACCTTTGGGTTACAAGTCCAACGCTCTAGCCACTAGGCTACGCTGCCCACATTGACTCATAGGTGATTGAAAGACTGCTCGTGGGCTACCCCGCCAATAGAATTCTACTCCGTTGCGCTCTGGCTCTGCCTACAGCAAAATCACAGACTCAATCTTGCAAAGTTAGATTTGTTTTGGTTTGTTGCATTGAAAAGGGGCTGATATGATGTTGATTCGATCACAGAAAAAGCTTTGATCTATATAGTGCAAACTAATGGGGTGAACTCAGTGAAGTTCAATCTCTTGCAGTCTCTGCGCAGCATGGCATTTTCTTCTGCACTGCAGTCCTGGAGGAAGTGCGCGCCCACGCACACGCGCACGTTTAGAGGGAACATTGATGACAAGGAATGAAAGTGCAGCTGAGGCCTCCTCTATCATTTCGGATGTTACCAGACTAAGTAAGAACCCAGGCTCACCCAAACACTTATTTTTTTTAAGGGAGCGAACCCCTTTATTTGGACCTTGGCTCCCCCTCATGTTCGCGAGGAGAAGTTGATGCTGGTCACCATCTTCTGGATCTTATCCTCGTTCTTCAGGACGTTGGACTTGACAGCGCAGATCCTGTCCTGCTGCTCCTTGATCAGCTGCTCCAGCTCGGCTAGCTCGGCCTTCAGAGGCTCCACGGCGTTGTCCGTCACTCTGAAAATGACACACACCACAAAATGTAATGTCAGTCCTGTGTGTGTGTGTGTGTGTGTGTGTGTGTGTGAATGGGTTGTGGGTTTTCTACATCTGTTGCTGCAGCAGGGCCTGTGTGTTCTCCCTCCAGGCTTTAGTGTGTAAAGTGTATGTGTGCGTGTTGCCCTCTAACCTCTGTTCCTGCAGCAGGGCCTGCGCATGCTCCTTGTTCTCCCTCCTCCAGGTGTGCAGCTCGTTCTGCATGGCGTCCATGTCCTCCTGGATGTAGTCCATGATCTTGCCCAGGGGCAGGGCGCTGCGGCACACCGTCTGGATGGACGAGCGCAGCCGTTCGATCTCCCTGGACACCAGCTCCCTCTCCTTCTTCCTGGCCGCCTCCGACACCAGGCTTTGCGTCTGGAGAGAGGGATGAAGGGAAGGATGAATAGATAGATAGGAGAGATGGAGGGATGGATTGAGTGATGGAGGAGAGAAGCCAAGAGATTTTTTACTACAACAGAGTACGGTTACATGCACACAATGTGATTATTGTGGATCATTTAATATAATAGTTTGATTCAGAAGTTTACATGCTTTGCAAGAATAACGATTTCCCCAATAATCCGGTTTACATGGACACATCTGAAATAAGGCTACCTCATGGCACCCTGATAAATGCAGAAAATCGTCCCATGTTTCATAAACTGAAATATCACATTTGTTTACATCCCTGTTAGTGAGCATTTCTCCTTTACCAAGATAAATCAATCCACCTGACAGGTGTGGCACGTCAAGAAGCTGATTAAACAGCATGATCATTACTCAGGTGCACCTTGTGCTGAGGACAATAAAAGGCCACTAAAAATGTGCAGTTTTGTCACACAATACAATGCCACAGATGTATCAAGTTTTAAGGGAGCGTGCAATTGGCATGCTGACTGCGGGAATGTCCACCAGCGCTGTTGCCAGAGAATTGAATAAGTCCCCTCCAACGTCGTTTTAGAGAATTTGGCAGTACATCCAACCGGCTTTGCAACTGCAGACCACGTGTATGGCGTGGGCGAGCGGTTTACTGATGTGAACGATGAATGCATATCTGTACTCCCAGTCATGTGAAATCCATAGATTAGGTCCTAATGAATGTATTTTAAATTGACTGATTTCCTCAGATGAACTGTAACTCAGTCAAATCTTTGAAATTGTTGCAAATTTCTAAGACGCAATCATTCAGTTGTTCCGAACTCACTTCACTCACGCTAAAGAGAGAGGCTTGCACTACCGGTGCTGGCACACGCGCAGATCAAATACACCGCTGGAACGCCGATTAAGGTATTTACATTTCCCCAAAATGTGAACGATTGCTCAGAAAATCAGGTGTTTTAATTTGACCTTACGCAAATTAAGATAAGCAGAGAAAGGTGTTTACATGACAATTGCATAAATCTGCCAACTACCACAAATCAGTTTAATATCAAATTTTTCCTGTAGTCATAGAAAATTAGGATAATCTGGATTTTGGCTAGGGATAGGTCAGTTTCAATTATATGTGAATGGAGTAGTCTTCGATAAGCAGGAATTCATGAATAATTCTGGAAAATTCACATCCGTGAGAGAGAGGAAGGATGGCTGGAGGGATGGAGAGAACCAAAGATTGATGATGATCTTGGACTTTGAAGTACGCAGGGTGGCCGTGGAATGAGAGAAAACCCTGCTACTGCTTGATATTTCCCAGTGTTTCTGAGGCCAAGTTAAGCAAGCCTTTATTGTCCCAGGAAGGGCAATTCATAGTGATAACATTATGGGCTGCGAAGCAACTCTTTATACGTTTTGGATGTCCATAATGAATTCTCTACCTCTTTGCCACTGCCGCACACCTGCAAACGTGCACGCACAAACACTCCTCTCTACCAGATAGGCTACTTCAACCGAATCACATAAACCTTAAGGTATTCTACACTGGCCAGCAAAAAGTATCAAATGCACGGAGCCAGACGCAGGGCTGCATTTAGTGGTTTAGGATTTCAAGGCAAAAAAATGCTAGGCAGGAATTATACAAACCTAGGCTGTATATATAAGGATCGAACGCGTGGCTGAATTGTGCTGGCTAATGTGGGGGGACTAGCTGAAGGCCTCCTCTGTATAGTATGTGGTTGGGGGGTCCTGCTCTGCTATGCCCCAGCCACCCCACAGCCCTCAGCTTCAAGTTGGGAGGGGAGGAGAGTGTAGGGGCTCCCCTTGGCACAGTGAAGGCCAGGGATGTTTACTCAGCTGGGTCTGCAGGTCGGTGTGTGTGTGGGACTGCAGACGCGCAACACACACTAGACGGCACCCACCCGCACTCCTGTGGACTTAAACTCTTGTTTATTTTAGTAACAGGCTGTGGCAGTGAAGTTATTTTACTACAGTATTCAGTAACAACTACTGCACTTATCGCCCTTTCAAGTTTAACTCTTGGGCCAATTTGTGTCATTCTTGCCTCCAGATGGAAACACCTGCTTTTACGGGGCCGTAGAAATCCTACTCCCGCTACAGGACAGTGTAAACTCCTCAACAACTTCCCCTTCAAAACAGACCAACTGTCATGTAGACTGGGTGTTAGGCCGGGTAGGTTAGCAAAACGTATGTTGAGCGCTATTACGCGCTAACTCAATAATTACAACTTAAAAACACACTAAACTACATAGAACTTAACTGTACAAAAAAACACTTCAAACTTCAACTCTGCTGCCTATGCTCTAGGAAACCAGCAAAAATGTCTGACAGGCCGCCTAGTCTCCGCCCTCCCTCTGTGGTTTGCAAAGTGTGCAAGGATTGAAATGTCTAATGGTCGTCCGCAATGTGGGTGGCTTTTCCCTTGGCCCCGTGAACACGGCGGCTACACAAACACGCCACGGCTCATTCGGCCCGCCGGCTGTGGTGGAGCACCGCGGAAGCCAAGCCGGGCTACGCTCTGTTTACTGTCCTCTTGCACGGCCTGAAAACAGAACAAAAAGAAAACTAGTCCCTGGTCTGCGTGGTGCACTCTGTCCAGGCGAGCATAAATCATCCCTTTATAGGGGCCTCTAGTTGGGCTCAGCGCGCTCCTTTTTCTATATTTCACCCCGACCCAAGAACAATATTTATTTAGGGGGGGGCTGGTTTTCCCATTAGCTCATCCAGCCCTGTTGGCCGTGGAGATCCGAGCCGGCAATCCTTCCTGGAAACAGGTGGCTCCCAGCAGAGACCTTGGAGCACTGTGGATCATTTCCCTTTCTATCGGTCTCTCCTGTTTTTTTCCTAGGAGCCCCTAGTCAATCCATTCAGGTAAGGGGTTGTCAGGGATATGTCGTGCATTGCAATCTTGCTTTTCCTTGCACAAGAAAGTGTAAGGAAAAGTAACTACTCCATCCCCTCTGGCTTCATGTTGTAAACAATGTGTTGCTGAGTATATCAATCCAAACCTGAAACTTTGTAAGTACCAGAATGTTTTACTGTTACGTCTTGTGGAAACTGGATTTGATGGGCCTCTAGTCTCATGCCGGGGTTTCAGATCAAAACTTCTCACAGACCTGCTGGCCTGGCGGCAGTGCAGGCTGCTAAGCTACAATGTGGAATTCATCCGAACCCTCTCGTGCCTAATTTGCTTAATGAGAAAATGCATGCAAAGCACATGATTTATGAAGTGGTAATAAAGAGCTGGTGAGAGGGGGTGGGAGAATAACAGTCTTCAAAGTAAGGCTTTTGACAAGAAGAATGGGTTGCATGCGTGAATCCTGTTAGAGACCTACCAACCTCTTGGGCGTCATTAATTAAAGAAACATTAATTTAGCCACCGCTGGACCGTTTCAGGGTGGCGTATCAGCTTTCATAATGATGTAATAAGCCACTTAATCAACCTCAATTATCAGGCGACAAATGTATAAGCCGCACACAGCAACGGTGTAACAACGAGTGGCATGACATACTTCGGGTATATGACAAATTAACATTTCCAGTGACAGTGGTCAGGTAAACGTATGTTTCCTCAGATTGTCTGAGTACTACCATTTTCTCAGTAGTCACAAAAGGATTTCCTTGTCTTATTTCCTTCATCCCCACTTTTATATATAAAAGAACAGACAAAATTTGACACCTACTCATTCCAGGGTTTTTCTTTATTTTTACTATTTTCTACATTGTAGAATAATAGCGAATACATCAGAACTGTGATATAACACATGGAATCATGTAGTAACCAAAAAAGTGTTAAGCAAATCTAAATCTATTTTAGATTTGAGATTCTTCAAAGTAGCCACCCTTTGCCTTGATGACAGCTTTCCACACTTTTGGTATTCTCTCAACCAGCTTTATGAGGTAGTCACCTGGAATGCATTTCCATTAATAGGTGTGCCTTGTTTAAAAGTTACTTTGTGGAATTTCTTTTCTTGATGTGTTTGAGCCAATCAGTTGTGTTGAGAGAAGGTAGGGGCAGAAGATACAGAAGATAGCCCTATTTGGTAAAATAACAAGTTCATATTATGGCAAGAACAGCTCAAATAAGCAAAGAGAAACAGTCCATCATTTACTTTAAGACATGAAGGTCAGTCAATCTGGAAAATTTCAAGATCTTTAAAAGTTTCTTCAAGTGCAGTCACAAAAACCATCAAGCGCTATGATGAAACTGGCTCTTGTGAGTACCGCCACAGGAAAGGAAGAGCCAGAGTTACCTCTGCTGCAGAGGATAAGTTCATTAGAGTTACCAGCCTCAGAAATTACAGGCCAAATAAATGCTTCAGAGTTCAAGTACCAGACACATCTCAACATCGACTGTTCAGAGAAGACTGCATGAATCAAGCCTTCATGGTCAAATTGCTGCAAAGAAACCACTACTAAAATGACACCAATAATAAGAAGAGACTTGCTTTGGCCAAGAAACATGACCAATGGACATCCACCGAGAAGACTGCATGAATCAAGCCTTCATGGTCAAATTGCTGCAAAGAAACCACTACTAAAATGACACCAATAATAAGAAGAGACTTGCTTTGGCCAAGAAACATGACCAATGGACATCAAACCGGTGGAAACCTATCATTTGGTCTGATGAGTCCAAATTTGAGATTTTTGGTTCCACCCACCGTGTCTTTGTGAGACGCAGAGTGAACCGATGATCTCCGCATGTGTAGTTCACACTGTGAAGCATGGCGGAGGTGGTGTGATGGTGCTTTGCTGGTGACACTGTCTGCGATTCATTTAGAATTCAAGGCTAACTTAACCAGCATGGCTACCACAGCATTCTGCAGCAATACGCCATCTCATCTGGTTTGACTATCATTTGTTTTCAACAGGACAATGACCCAAACACATCTCCAGGCTGTGTAAGGGCTATTTGACCAAGAAGGAGAGTGATAGAGTGCTGCATCAGATGACCTAGCCTCCACAATCACCCGACCTCAACCCAATTGAGATGATTTGGGATGAGTTGGGAACTCCTTCAAGACGTTGGAAAAGCTTTCCAGGTGAATCTGGTTGAGAGAATGCCAAGAGTGTGCAAAGCTGTCATCAAGGCAAAGGGTGGCTACTTTGAAGAATTAAAAATATATTTTGATTTATTTAAAATAAAATTGCTTACTATATGATTCCATATATGTTATTTCATAGTTTTGATGTTTTCACTATTATACTACAATGTAGAACATTGTAAAAATAAAGAAAAACCCTTGAATGAGTAGGTGTGTCCAAACTTTTGACTGGTACTGTATATCTCAAAAATGATATTATACAATAGGCTACATGTCGATACCAACTTTCCTTGAGAAAATTGCGCTCAGGTACCTAAAAAAAAGCACAACACCAGTGTTTGAGACCCAACCACCTCCAAGGGTCCTGAAATGTGTCCCCGGAGAGGGTGTCACGTTCCTGACCTTATTTCCTTTGTTCAGTCTTTGTTTAGTTGGTCAGGACGTGAGCTGGGTGGGCATTCTATGTTATGTGTTTCTATGTTTGGTTTAGGGTTGTCTAACTAGCCTGATATGGTTCTCAATCAAAGGCAGGTGTTTTACGTTGTCTCTGATTGGGAACCATATTTAGGTAGGCTGTTCTCACTGTTTGTTTGTGGGTGATTGTTCCTGTTCGTGCGTTCATTGTTTTTCATTTGTTCACATGTTCAGGACTGTTAGCGTTGTTGGTTTCGTTTTGTTCATTGTTTTGTTCGTCTAGAAAAGTATTCGAATAAATATGGATACATACCACGCTGCGCTTTGGTCCTCCGATCCTTCTAACTTATCCTAGGTATTATACCATGAAGCTAGGTATTATACCATGACGATAAGTCTAGTGTTGTTCAGGGGTTTCCTCTTTTTCGGGTAAAAAAGACATTGTCCAAATGTCCAGCAAGATCATAAAAATAGCTAGGAGTCAGTGAGGTGATGAGTGAGGTTAAGGGCAAGGGGGGTTACAGGATGCTAGGGTCAGTGTGTAGCCCCCTAAGGGGCCACAACTGAGCTCCCTGCCCTGGACCCAGGAGTACAAAGGGGAACCTCACCTCCCCCTAGAAAAGACTGCGGACAGAGAAAAAAAAGGCTTGATTAAATTATGGAGGCTACGTCACAAAGGTTGAAGCTGATAAGTTAAGGTTATGTGGTTGGAATCGTTTGACGTGATCAACGCGACTTGAGAAAAATAACACCTGCAATGACATGGTCGGCATTGGAGTCCAATCTCCGAGGGTATTTCTCAGAAACCTTTTCCCATTCCACAGGAATCTCAAAATGCTGCACTTACAAGGGCAATATGGCTAATGGAATTCAGCCGGGTCGTTTCCTTACGTTTCCACAAAAAAAAAAGGTGAATGTTTACAAAGACACAGGCCTGGTGGGGAGAGGACTATTTATTTTCCTGCCGATTCTGTAGAGTATTCTGGCATTTCTCCTCCGTGACTCTCACTCAACAGCCATCCATTTGTGTGCCACGTTTATTTATACATTGCAAACCTTCATCAAGGCTAATTTGATGGGGTAAGAAAAGGGAGAGGGTACAAAAACAATCTTATGAAAACGCAGCTGCTACGAGGGCCCGAGTCTGTCTAAATAAAAAAAGACGGCCTCCGAGAAGTATCCTACAATAATATACAAGTGTTCTGCAAGGTCATGGGGAAGGTCGTCCCCATAAATATACAGCAAATTCTTCTATGGTGCACTTTGTGTGGCGGGATATGGCAAAATACAAGCGCCTTATCTGCTCCAAAAGCCCTTTTATTTACAGCAGTTCAGCCATGTTCTGAAAAAGCATTGGCAATAACAATGGCAAAACTGATTCACGAAGAAGGGGGAAAAAAACATATATAGAGAAGTTATGAAGTTATTAAGTTCCTATTTCCCTAAAAGTTAGAGTAACCAAAGAGTAATAACGCCATACCTGATCAGGGTGTTTGATAAACGTCAGCGTTTAAGAAGGAATCACAGCCCACTGTAATTTCAGACCTGTCACACCGGGGGACGGGGGAAGCTCAATATTTACATTTTTTAACCCTCCATGTTCTCCCGTGATTACAAGAGAGCAACGTCTCTATTACACTGACCCTCAACCCTATCATGTCAGGAAGGAAACCATTATAGTCCTTTATACAGCTGACAAGGCCAGCAATGTTGATGGGGGGGGGGGGTTAGGTGGCGCAAAGTTTGGCCCGTATGAGTAGACATACCTTTCATTCGGACTGCAGTGCGCCACAGCAACACACAACCCTCCATTAGATGCCCTATAACAAGGGATCTGGAATCCCAAAAACCGACAAGGCTGCAATTAGAATAACCCTGTGGGCTGTGCTCAGGTTGCAATTAGAATAACCCTGTGGGCTGTGCTCAGGTTGCAATTAGAATAACCCTGTGGGCTGTGCTCAGGTTGCAATTAGAATAACCCTGTGGGCTGTGCTCAGGTTGTAATTAGAATAACCCTGTGGGCTGTGCTCAGGTTGCACCGGACAACCCCGGGGGGAGGGGTGGGAAGAGTTGCTGGGGCGCACGGCAGTCCGAATAGAATGTATGTCTACTCGTACGAGCCACGCTATGCGCTACCTAACCCCCCACCTCAAAAAAGGTCAATTCAGTCGGATTATTTTGAAATAAAAACTACAAGGGGGCCGCAGTGCAATCTGAAGTATTGGGGTGGGTGTAGGGTGGGGGAGCCGTCCATCCGAAGACCAGCTGGGAATGGGGGGCTCCATCTGCTCTGTCTGCTGTTGAGTCTCTATGAGCTAAACTTGTGACGGAGCCAGAACGCCAGACAGCCTGGCGCACGCTATGGAGATGAGAGCGCTCATTCTTCCCGTTTCCCGCTCATCAGCAGCTGGCCTGGGACAGATGACCTCGCTGGAGAAGAGGGATGGATGAGGGCTGGGGTTGGGAAAAGGGGGGGTAGACAGGGCCTTTCTGCATGAGTGACGGGCGAAAACACAGCATCCATCAGAGTCGGGTGGTCAGCTGGGCAGAGAGCGGAGGAAGCAGCTCGCTTGGGCAGAAAGGACCACCCAAAACAGGCCAAGTCGTACAACCCACATCGCTGGAGCATGGACAAGAAGCCTTCACACCGATTCACTATCCAAATATTGACTGTGAGAGCTCTCTTTGGCCAATAAACACGCTCGGGGGAACAGATGAGGGGCAACAATAAGGGCGTTACGTCAGACTGGAAGTCATGTTCGAAGTAATGAAAAGCCTATCAATTATGAAATGTGGAGACAACAGTTCATGGTTGAAGCACAGGGAGAGGTAGGGCAGGAGGCCAAGGTAGTGGGATGCAGCGTGCCCCCAAAAGGAGGATTCATTTCTAAGGAAGACTCTTAAATTACCCCACAATGGGCATGCAATGTAGTTAAAGGAGTGGTTTACTATTTCTGAAGGAAATCTAAAAATTACGTAAATGGCATGTTATAGAAGGGTGCAGACACTTTGTGATTTCACTTGTTTTTGAGAAACTTACCCCAGCCGCAAAAGACTTCCTCACTGTACACTGTGGGGGCGACCAAAAGACATGAAGAAAAGCTCCAAAAACACCCAAATATGTCCGTTTAGAAACGGACACCCTCTCAGTATAGCGATGTAGGTCTTTAGATGTTGTACACATGAAATTGTGTCATTACGAACTTTATCCGCAAAGTGATATTCAATTTTATGCAACTCGAGCAACTTTCCCCTGTTGTGCTGCTTCTCTGGGGGTAGAGCGCTCGTTCTTCCCGTTTCCCGATCATCAGTAGCTGGCCTGGGACAGATGACCTCGATGGAGAAGAGGGATGGATGAGGGCCTGTGCAGCACAGCTGGTAGAAGAAACCGCTAGAGTCGAACATAACATTGCGGATAAAGTTTCGAATGACACAATTTCATGTGTACAACATCTAAAGACCTACATCGCTGTACTGAGAGGGTGTCTGTTTCTAAAAGGGCATATGGTGGGATCGGACATGATTAACACCCTTGAAAAAGCAAAAATTACTGTATTAAATCATTCAAATACTGAGCTACACTGAATGTACAAAACAATAGGAACACTTGCTCGTTCCATGACATACACTGACCAGGTGAATACATGTGAAAGCTATGATCCCTTATTTATGTCACTGGTTACATCCACTTCAAAATCAATGGTCACCAACCTTTTCTGACTCAAGATCATTTTCTGAGTCAAATTGCAAGTCGAGATCTACCGCGCATATTTTTTTTAAACATTACTTAAAAAAACATAAGCCTATGCAACATTAACCAATTAAAAACAGTTCTGTAGCAATGAGGTATGTGCAGTAGACAGGCCCAATACAAGGCCCAATACATTATACGACTGGCTATTCCCTGCCAATGTTGTTCTCAGACCATTTTGAAATAATATATATATACACGTATTTTTAAATGTGTTACTGTATTTGATCACACTGGTAATAGATAACTTGTTGATTACTTATGAGGCACAGTTGAGTGAGCATATTTAGCTTTTTACATGTTTTACTGGAGTGATGGTCTGCATCTGATGGTCAGTCTGAGGGGAGGGAGGGAGCAGTGGCGAGGCTGCCTCTCACTCGACTCACCGTCCCGCCGCTCTCCCTCCGAGAGAAGAGGACACAGTCTTCCAGCTGATGGCAAAACTCGCACTGCATCATTTCTGCCTCATGCACCAATTCATGCTGTTACTCCTATGACCAGAGAAAGTGATATATTCCTTGATATTAAAAAAGACCCAAGTCCCTAATAATAACAGCGTAAGCTTATCGGAACACTTTGCTATAGTCATTCACTGCAGCTGCAGTGTTGGTTGTAGCTTGAGTGGAAGTAAGGAGAACGCGCATTCTATGGTTTATAAAAGTGTTGACAGTGCTGAATAGCAACGTAAACATGAACTTACTCATAAAAACAGAATCTCTTTGCTGTAAATGTTGAGTCTCTCTCTAGTCGTGGTTTTAAAAGTTTTGAAATCTCACAGTGTCAACTTTGCTGTGCGTTCAAGGCTTTTATTTTTATTTAATTTTAACAGTCTATGGCTCGAGGAAACCGTGCAGACACGGTGATCTGAGCTATCTGATTGGCTAGCGCTAGGTCAGTAGGTGTACTTGACTTGCTCCCCGGGCCTGCCGGGTAGGCAGAGTTCTACCTTCAGACTCATGAAAAAAAAAAAAAAAAAATGGGAACACTTTTCCTTCTCAGCGCTAGGGCTTGTTGTTTTTACAGAAATGTTTGGTGATCAACTAGGATTCCCTTGGAGATCGACCAGTTGGTGAACACTGGTGTAGATGAAGGAAAGGAGACATGGCTTAAAAATCCATCTTTAACCCAAGACAATTGAGACATGGATTGTGTATGTGTACCATTCAGATGGTGAATGGGCAAGACAAAATATGGAAGTGCCTTTGAACCGGGTATGGTAGTAGGTGCCAGATGTGGTTTGAGTGTGTCAAGAACTGTAACACTGCTAGGTTTTTCACGCTCAACAGTTTCCCGTGTGTATTAAGAATGGTTCACCACCCTAAGGACATCCAGCCAAATTGACAAAACTGTGGGAAGCATTGAAGTGAACATGGGCCAGCATCCCTGGAATGCTTTCGACAGCTTGTAGTCTATGCCCCGACGAATTGAGGTTGATGTAAGGGCAAACGTGTGTGCAACTCAATATTAGGAAGGTGTGCCTAATGTTTAGTACACTCAATGTATATTGTATGCTCCATTTAAAAAATATATATATTTTATACTAATACAATTGCCCAGAGAACGACATTTAACAAGTAATATATTTATTTCTCAAATTATTGGACACCCCTGTTTACAATGCCTTTCACCTTCCGAGTATAACGACAGACTTTTTCTAAAATGTTTTATGGGATTGGAGAACACATTGGAAGGGATCTTAGACCAATCCGCCTTTCAGAATCCTTCCAGATACTTGAAATCCTTCATCTGCCCTCGTCAATTCAAACCACAGGATTTCAATGGTTTTCAGGTCCGGAGAGAGAGATTGGCATTGCAGAATGTTGATTTTGTGGCCAATTAAGCATTTAATTGAATTTTTAGGTGTGCTTGGGGTTGTCTTGCTGGAAGATCCACTAGCGGCCAAGTTTCAGCCTCCTGGCAGAGGCAACAAGGTTTTTGGCAAATATATCCTGGTACTGGGTAAAGTTCATGATGCCGTTTACCTTAACAAGGGCCCTAGGACCAGTGGAAGCAAAATAGCTCCATAACATAAAGATCCACCACCATATTTTACAGTAGGTATGGGGTTCTTTTCTGCTCATGCATTCTCATTTCAACACCAAACCTACCATAGGTGTGCGTGACCAAAGAGCTCAATTTTCTCTGAGCAATTGTATTAATATAAAATAAGATAATTTCTAAAATAAATTTAGCATTCAATATAGCGCAGTATATTTTAAATACTTTTTGTTCATCTTTATCAAGGGTGTCAATTTCAGACCCTACTTTATTTGGGTGTTTTTGGAGCTTTTGTTGGTTGGTATGAAAGTGAGCTGTGTTTGCGTGTGATCAGGGGTGTATTCATTCTGAGCCGATTATGTTGAAAAACGTTTCTTAAAAACGGAAGTAAACAAAACCAAAAAGGGATAAACATATCTGAATTTGTCCAATAGAAATTCTCATTTGCAACTGTTGGACTAATGATTACACCCTAGATCAGCTAGATGCAGGCAAGAGTGTGCAAGGCGGTATTGAATGGCACGGTCATCATTGATTATTCAAATTTTTCTCGCGACCTGTGTACCTATGTTGTAAACTTTCATTCATAGGCTAGGTTGTAGCGACCTTATGATGGGTATAGGGAAAATTTGAGTATCATGTAGTCATCCGCCCTCATCTTAAACGGCACCGACCGCCACTAATATGGGCACAATCACCTTGCTCTCTTTTCACTAATGGGCATACATCTTGTGATGTATTTAAATGATGGCTTACCCCTCGTTTCTCTTACTTGCGTCATACAGCAAAGTATCATCGCCGACCCTCCACCTCCCCCAGCTGAAGGCTGTCATCAGAACCTCTTTCTCCCAGCTGGTGAGTTGATGCCAGCTGCCCAGCATAGGGCTACCTGCCATCCCGGCATCTGGCTATGGGGGCCGTCTATTGGAGACAAGGCCATCTCTCAAACTATTTACTAAACTTTCAAATTTGCATTTTAGTCTCAGTTGTTCATTCAGTTAAGCCTGTACTCACTTCAAGTAAACATTTTTACTGCACTGGGCCTTTAAAATCGATGCAGCTCATTCAAATCCATTTTCCATTACAAATTATACAATTCGGTCAGTATGGGAGCAAGAAATATATCTATACACTTTCTCTCAAACTGGTTGTTGTGACATGGCACTAGATAAGCCTAATTTAGATAGCTTTCGCAACACTTTCTCAGCCAATAACACTTACAAAACACAAAATGTGAAACGAGCGCATTAAATTAGTACACAAAGGGTTGAGACATCTCGCTGATGCAATCAACCCACTTTATGTTGTTGTTTCTCTAGCTCCACTGAAGTGATCAAGATTTTCAATAGGTTTTTTGCAATTACACTTCACTCCATTTGCGATATGCTTTCTTTAGCTAATAGACTGTACGCTTTCGGTTTTGCAACCCCACATCCCTAAGGTACTGAATTTCCAGAAATAACAGTTTGTACGCTGATTGAGAGATATGGAAACATCTAGAACTGAGTCACAGGGAGAGGAATGAGAGTTGTCAGTCGTTATGGCGTCATTGCATTGCCCTCTAGTGGAGATCAAGATCACTACATCTTACCTGGTCTTTGGCCTTTGGAGATGATGATGTTTCAAAGTCTTTCTTGGTTTCAAGGATTTTTTTCACCAGCCCACCTGTGGATAAACAAGGTGCAGGAGTTTTAAAAGTGTTGGTAATTTACAGTGCCATTGATATAAACCAAATTGTAGAAATACGTACTAGAATTCTTAGCACCTACAAGATCAAATAAAGTGATTGTTTGGCTTGTAAGATTGCTTACCATGCTTCTCATCGCCTTGAAGTCCCACTGAAGGGTCCTGTGGAAGAACAAAAAAGTGGCGTAGCAATTAAAAATATTTAGAATGAACAATGCTGATGCCCTCTTCTCTTGGTTGCAACTTATAATAGTTTTAGGGCCTGAAATATGTTTCTATATGTTCAACTTCCAACATTAAACCACGAGAGCTTGGGCCTGGATGTGCAAAAGTAATAGAGGTATGGCATTCTCATATCTATTTTTCATAACGTAAAAGAAGAGAGATATGCATAGTTGAAGACGGAAGTTTACATACACTTAAGTTGGAGTCATTAAAACTCGTATTTCAACCACTCCACAAATTTCTTGTCGGTTAGGACATCTACTTTGTGCATGTCATTTTTCCAACAATTGTTTACAGACAGACTATTTCACTTATAATTCCAGTGGGTCAGAAGTTTACATATACTAAGTTGTCTGTGCCTTTAAACAGCTTGGAAAATTCCAGAAAATGATGTCATGGCTTTAGAAGCTTCTGATAGGCTAATTGACATCATTTGAGTAAATTGGAGGTGTACCTGTGGATGTATTTCAAGGACTACCTTCAAACTCAGTGCCTCTTTGCTATACATCATGGGGAAATCAAAGGAAATCAGCCAAGACCTCAGAAAATAAAAATGTAGACCTCCACGAGTCTGGTTCATCCTTGGGAGCAATTTCCAGACACCTGAAGGTACCACCTTCATCTGTACAAACAATAGTACGCAAGTATAAACACCATGGGACCACGCAGCCGTCATACCGCTCAGGAAGGAAACATGTTCTGTCTCCTAGAGATGAACGTACTTTTGTGCGAAAAGTGCAAATCAATCCCAGAACAACAAAGGACCTTGTGAAGATGCTGGAGGAAACAAGTACAAAAGTATCTATATCCACAGTAAAACGAGTCCTATATCAACATAACCTGAAAGGCCGCTCAGCAAGGAAGAAGCCACTGCTCCAAAACAGCCATAAAAAAGCCAGACTACGGTTTGCAACTGCACATGGGGACAAAGATCGTACTTTTTGGAGTAATGTCCTCTGGTCTGATGAAACAAAAATAGAACTGTTTGGTCATAATGACCATCGTTATGTTTGGAGGAAAAAGGGGGGAGACTTTCAAGCCGAAGACCACCATCTCAACCGTGAAGCACAGGGGTGGTAGCATCATGTTGTGGGGGTGCTTTGCTGCAGGAGGGATTGGTGCACTTCACAAAATAGATGGCATCATGAGTCTGGAAAATTATGTGGATATATTGAAGCAACATCTCAAGACAGTCAGGAAGTTAAAGCTTGGTCGCAAATGGGTCTTCCAAATGGCTGAAACGTTTGACCCAAGTTAAGCAATGTAAAGGCAATGCTACCAAATACTAATTGAGTGTATGTAAACTTCTGACCCACTGGGAATGTGATGAAAGAAATAAAAGCTGAAATAAATCACTCTCTCTCCTACTTTTCTGACATTTCACATTCTTAAAATAAAGTGGTGATCCTAACTGACCTAAGACAGGGAATTTTTACTAGGATTAAATGTCAGGAATTATGAAAAACTGAGTTGATATGTATTTGGCTAAGGTGTATGTAAACTTCCGACTTCAACTGTATGTGCTCCCTCACCATCTCCATGTCGGGCATGTCGGGGGGAGGAGGGGCAGCCTCCTCCACCACAAACTGCTCATCTTCATCCTCCTCATCCTCAGAGAGCTTCTTCCCCTCCATGATGACAGCCGCCGGGGGCTTGGCACTGGTCAGCCTGCAACACACACACAGGGCTTAAAGGGGGCAATGGAGCAAAGCACATATAATTTTCTCGGGCCCGGGTTCAGTCGCTAAACATTGTGAAACTTTGCAGATAGAAATGTCATGAAATAGAGCTGACGTGACTCCTAAATCTACATGTTTTCGCTAAATCATACATTTTGAAAAGTTCCAAAATGTTGTGAGCTGAATGCAGTGCTGCTATGCTGACAACTGTATCATTCATAGTGACACAGGAAGTAAAAAAGTACGAGGGGAGGTCACCTTTCGGCTGGGGTCACGTCAGCATAGCTCTCCTGCCTCTTGAACCGAGGAGGGGCGGGCCGTGCGCTGTTGGGCCGAGGTATCCTTCGGTTGCTGGTTGGGAAGATGAGAAGTCAAGCCACACTAATGAATGATCAGCCACAGTCAGAATAATGGGGAATATTTAAGATGAATAAAGTTAACATTTAGTTAAGAGTAAATAACAATGCTTAGCATATTTATATGTTTTCCCTTTCTGTAACACACATTTCAAGTTTTTATTTTATTTTTTATATTTATATTTTACCAGGTAAGTTGACTGAGAACACGTTCTCATTTGCAGCAACGACCTGGGGAATAGTTACAGGGGAGAGGAGGGGGATGAATGAGCCAATTGTAAAAGTTCTATTTGTGACACAAATTTGTGTCACGGGTTGATGGTCACTTGACTCTCGACTGTTATTTATTAAACTCATTCTGTCGATAGTGATTGGCGTCAGACTGAAGGTACACTGATATTATATTGACAACCTTATGACCATTGTTTGATTCTGTAGCAGCTGGCAAAGTCACAGTCTTTTGTTGTGACTTTGTACAAGCCTCTCTGGGTGGTATTTACAGAACATTTGGTACTGTGTGATTAGAGGGCCCGTTAGACATTTTCTATGCTGGAGGGTGTTTTCCATGTTGCAACTTCTATTAAACCAACTTGATTTATGATTAACCATATATCCTCAACTGCTCTCCTTTTTGTTCACCTGGAAATTCCTTTAACAGTCAGTAAACCCAACTCTCTCTCACCAATATCCGCTACTATATATAGCAGGGTTTCTCAAAGCGGATCATGGGGACACACTGTGTAAGATGTACTGTACTTTAATTGAGCATCAATTCAACACCAGGAATTAGCCATCAGATTGGTTGGTTCAGGAGAACCATTTAACCAAGAGACTCTGGGAATCACATATCTTCAAAGAATCACAGATATTCTTAAGCTAGATAGACAGGATCGGAACAGTGTGAAAAGTTACTGCATTTAGTTAGAACAACTATTCACATACTAGCCAGTTCATTCAGTCTAATTGGAGAAGCTGGTTGTAGTGAGAACATGAAAATAGAGTGGTCCCCAGAACGAGAGTTGAGAAACCCTACTCTATTGGGACCTCAATTGCAACACTAACCATTCAGTCAGCCACTCACTCTACCATGGGATAGCATGTGTTTGATGTTACGCTGAGAAGAATATAATTGAGAGTGGGGACTAGCAGAGCAATTTGTTGTGGTGTAAAAGAGAGAGAAAGTGGCTAATCAAATGTAATGAGGGGGTTGAGAATACACAGGGTTGCGTCCCAAATGAGACCCTATTCACTAGATTTAGTGCACTACTTTTGCACTACCTGGGCACTCTGTAGGGAATAGGGTGCCATTTGGGACAAATACAGTGTTAAGTGCGCCCGTTGAGTGCGCGGTTGATCAAAAAGGAGAAAGTGGAGGGTTCGCATCAGTGAATGGAGTTTTTTGTTTTTGTAGCATGTTTCAAAACTCTTTCTATCCCACCGAGAAGAAATTGGCCAAAACTTTAGTTTTAAGCAGTGAGTTTATGGGAGACCATTTCAATTGTTGCTGACTGTGCAAATTGAGCAGTGCCCTCAACAGGGCATACAATTAACACTTGACAAATGTGGGTAGATTTTAGCTATTGGCGGGTACGAATGTCTATTTCACCAGACACTTAGGTGGGTGGTCAATTTGCAGGACTCTACATTGCGAGCATCACATGTCAAAAGCCAAGTAAGGGCACATGTGCAAGTTGTGATTTATAGCAGAGAAATGTTGCAGTAGCTGTTTTCATAGTATTTCTGCCGTTTTGTTTCATAACTGCAACACCGATGGCTGGGGAGTTAAGTGCAGATAGATATATTTTTGGAGGGGCTGCACACAGGCTTAACAGTTGGTCTAATTTACTCGAAAGTCTACAAAAGTAAGACTGTCCTCATATTTTCTGACTATTTAAAATGTTTTGTTCATAAGCTCGGTTGTTTTTCCATGTTTGTTTGAGTCCGCTGCTTCAAATGATAAAGAGACGCATCTACTACTAGTCAGTTCCAAAATCTCACACACAGACAACTTGAGAGGCCCCCTTACCACGGTAACCTACCGCCCTTAAAGGAGCAACTGAACATTTTCTCATCTGATATTTTGGTTAAAATGAAATTACTTCCTTACTAATACATTTCTTGTTTTAGAAACATTACAAAGCATGGTTGGTCATCTGTTTTTAAATATTTTTTTTTATGTAATTATGGACCCAAAAAGAGTTTTGCTGGTAAAAAAAAAAAATCTGAGTGGCTAGTAGAATTAAAAAAAAATCAACCTGAAACAGTGGCTGGTTGACCAAAAATAAAAAAATGTTAGGCCATGGCCCTCAAACCTTGCTAACTGGCTTAAATCAACTGTCAAACACCACACAGACCTGTGGGCCATGTGGGCTGGCACTGCGTCTGTGGCATCGCCGTTCTCCAGGGGGACCGGCCTCTCTGCCAACGGAGTGTCTCCATCTACAACAACACAACATGATGCTGACATGAGAACACACCACCTCACATCTTTCATTGTAACTTACAATCGATGGACTTGATAGCAAGAACTGCTGATGTATAGGGCTTACAGAACAGAGACACATAAAAATGTCCACCGTGGATGACTAAATGAAAAAGACACACCAGCGCCATCTACTGAGAGAAGGTATAGGTGCAGTGAGAGAAATACTCACCTCCTTCTCCATCAGACTCTTCTGGAAAAGAGGCGACAAAAAAAGTATTCGATTTTTTTTCTTTGTTTCTCTACTCATATTATTGTGTAAACAGAAGTATGACTTTAGTGAAAGGCTAGAAGGCTGGGATATTTGAGAGGAGCAGAGGGGTCGGAGAGAGGGGTTTTTACCTTGTGGGACTCCTGCTTTGGGCATGCGCCTCTGCCCCTTAGCAGATGAAGGCCGGGGTATTCTGGCTGGACTGTCAGACTGAGGAGAGGAGGAGGAGAGTAGAAGAAAGGATGACTGAATAAGTGTCCCCCATTCATGTTTATAAGTGCACACACACACACACACTTGTAAACATGCAGGGTTATTCTTAGAAAAAGAAGGACAGAGGCAGCCCCGTTTTGAAAATAAGAGGTTACCTGCTTGTCTGTGACTTCTGCGACCTATAAAAAAAAGAAGACATTTGATTAGCAATTGAATCCAGGCGTGTCCGAAACTGCCACCAAACAGCGCTACAATGGAAGTAAAGTAGTAGGAAACCAAGCTCCTATGGTAAATGACATAGCACTATTTCCAAAGCAGGCAACCGTAGTAAAGCAGGTAAGCTACGCTAGGCAACCGTAGTAAACTCCCACGGAAAACACTCATACCGTACTACCCAGTTTACCCCTCCCAGTTCTATGCTTTATAGCTCTAGGGAGCGAGACTAGGGAGCATTAAGCTAGACGGCCACGGACGAGATACCTCTTCAGCTGTATCAATAGGCTCCAGTGGAAGCTTCCAGTGGCAAGGAGCACAGAAATCAACCATTATCACACTGAAAGGCCAAATGTGTCTATTTCTATGGATGGCAATTTCGTCCTGGTCTATGGCCATGCGGTACGAACACGAGTGGTCTAAGGTAGCTAAGTCAAATCTGACACACAACTAAAGCACATTCAACATCAGTTCATGAATGTAGTGATAGTCTGTAGCCGTCTGAGAAAAATGTGGAGACTTCTTTTTCCATCTCTGGTGGTTTAACCTCTTTTACTGAATGAAGAGTGCTGTAGATTACAGCAGTTTTTGAAAAATATGGACCAAAAACCTATATATGCAATTTAGCAGACGCTTTTATCCAAAGCGACTTGCAGTCATGCGTGCATACATTTTACGTATGGGTCGTCCCAGGAATCGAACCCACTACCCTGGCGTTACAAGCGGCATGTTCTACTAACTGAGCTACAATGGACCACAATCCTAATCTGATGTATTCTATCCTAGCAACAAGCAAAGCTGAAGAGCCCTTGAAATGAAATGAAGCAAGCGAGTGAATTAGCATCCACTAACACAAATGAAGACAGAGCAATTACAGCAAAGACTGATACAAATGAATGTATCAAATTGTATTTGTCACGCTTTGTAAACACTTCATAAACAACAGTGAAATGCCTACTGTTGAGTGAAATGCCTACAACGCAGAGAAAAACAATAGAAAAATAATAACAAGGAATAAACATATATAACTTTGCTATATACACAGGGTACTAATGCAGAGTCGATGTGCAGGGGTACAAGGTAATTGAGGTAGATATGTACATATAGGTAGGGTTAGTAACTAGACAACAGCATAGATAATAAACAGTAGCAGCAGCATAAGTTATGAGTCAAAAGAGGTAGTGAAAAAAGGGTCAACGCAGATAGTCTGGGTAGTTATTTGGTTAAATATGTAGCAGTCTTATGGCTTGGGGGTTCTGTTCGATCCAGACTTGGTGCATCGGTATTGCTTGCCGTGCAGTGTTTAGGGACTTCCTGACACCGCCTGGTATAGTGGTCTTGGATGGCAGGGAGTTTGGCCCCAATGTAGTACTGGGCTGTACACACTACCCTCTGTAGTGCAGTTGCCGTGATGAAGCCAGTCCAGTTGCTCTCAATGGTGCAGCTGACGATACGTTAAGGATCTGAGGGCCCATGCCAAATCTTTTCAGACTCCTGAGGGGGAAGAGGCGTTGTCGTGCCTTTCTTCACGACTGTGTTGGTGCGTGTGGCCCATGTTTATTCCTTAGTAATGTTGACACTGAGGACATTGATGCTCTCTACCCGCTCTACTACAGCCCCGTCGATATGGATGGGGGCATGCTCAGGATGCATGTTAGGGATGAGACAAATAAACAATTTTTCCTAACATTTAAAAGTGTCATTCTTTAAAATCGGTTTTCCGTTAAAACGATAAGAAATATTCGTAATATTCCATGTGAATGCACAATGCAGAATATGGTCCTATTGCGTATGAATAATACTATCTTAGGCAGTCATAATTACAGTAGGCAATCGGTATACTGACATACTAAGAGCAATGAAACAAATGACCCTGGTCTTAAATGCAACCAATAGCATAGTCCAATGAAAAGAGTGGAGACACAGATTGCACAATGAGGAAATTACAGAAATTGTATTTTAAAATATTGTGAAAGGCCTTTTAGCTGTGGCCTGCTGTTCATTGACAGCCACAACTAATCAGCTGTTTGATATTTGTCGCGCGTGCTGCCTGACTGTAGGCCTACGCGCTCGTGATGTGATACAACACAACCCACAGCAATTTTTTAAATAAGCAATTGATCCTCTCTGGGTCAATGATGCTCTCTGGTGTAGTAATTTCAATGAATTAATTCATTTCTGTACAGATATGAGTCACTTAATCATATAACATGGTACATTTATTTCAATTTATTTGAAGAACCTCCGGCACCCTTCACCTGCGGCTATGTTGTTTTCTTCCATGGGCTGTGCTCTCCCAAAGGTCCAATAAATCCACACTTATTATTAATTATAAATTCAATGAATTGTGGTCTTTAACCCCATACGAGGTTTTTGCGTATGTGAATCATTTCACTAAGTCAATGAACAAGTGTTTCTATCTAATGATTAATTTCTCCTGTTTAGCCAATAGTGGTTTTAGCTATACTGTTATGAATTCAAAAAAGGCACTCGCACATCTGAGCTATCTTTTTTGCAGGTGCATGGTAACAGTGAAATAAAATGAGAAAAAAGGAGAAACCCGCACACCGCTCTTGATAGTATCACTGCTCCTTATTAAGCTTTACGTATCGGCAGAGCTTTTGTGAGTTTTTAAATTAGCCACATTTTTTTTAAATCCCAAAAGTTCTGACGAAGGCAGTGAAGCCAAAAAGGTATCTTCAAAAGCGAATTTAAGTAGGACCATCCGGTTGCTCTGCTCAAACCATCGTATTACGCTACTCTCATCACCCTATTGGGGAACCTTCAATACGGCTGGCTATTTGATCCAGGGCGAATGGAGGGAAAATCAGAACTGTTCAGGACTACACGACAAGTCACCGGATAACAGACAACTACGAAGAAGGACAAATGGAGACGAGTTGTTTGAACCATTTCGGACAATCAGGGCCTTACAAGCGTGTCGCAAAAAGGCCCAACCCCCTTTCCAAGGCTGGCCCATTTACCGAGAGATCCCAGGCGAACTCAGGCATTTCACGTCAATACATTCATGATTTCTTGCTTAAAGTGGGCGGCGGTTCGTGTGCAAAATATATGGTTATTGTAGGTGAGAGTAGTTTCTGAATGTGGCAATGATAAGTGTCTCTGTCGCTCTCTCCATCTCTTCTTTAACAAGTATCCATGTTGTCATTCCGCTAGGGACCTGTTTTCAGCGTATTATGTCTCCATTTCAGCGTATTACGTCAATAACCGATGCAGTGTGTGTGTTGGTCCTGTGTTCCCATTTAATTAGTTGGTAAATAAATAACTAAACCAATTTGTGTAGTACTGAATCACAAGTAAGGCTAGGTTTTCGCAGATGCATCAAGGTTATGACTGTTCAGAATGGTGATATGATACGAGGTTATGGTTAATAAGTTGAATGTTTATAGATGTGGTAGGTAAAGACCTTCTAGAGTTTAATTTTGGAGATGGTAACTCTTTAAAGAAACGCTCTCATGGTGCCCCAGATCCTAATGAGTTAATTGTTACATGATTAATAAAAAATAAATAAAACAAATGTATTTATTTTTATTATGTATATATATATATATATATATATATATATATATATATATATATATATATATAATTTAAATAATAAATAAAACATTTGTTTTAAACATTTTTTATTTTTTATTAATTTTGTAACAATTAATTGTTACCCCCCCCAAAATTGGGTAACAATTAAATATAGTTAAAAAAAAAAAATCTAATTAACTGTCTTCAGATTAACGTGACACATGCTGAAACAGGAAACGGACTTCCCCAAACTGTTGCCACAAAGTTGGAATCACAGAATCGTCTAGAAGGTCAATGTATGCTGTAGCGTTAAGATTTCCCTTCACTGGAACTAAGGGGCCTAACCCGAACCATGAAAAAACAGCCCCAGACCATTATTCCTACTCCACCAAACTTTACAGTTGGCAGTATTCATTGGTGCATTAGCCAAACCCAGATTCGTGCTGAGAACATGTTTCCACTGCTCCAGAGTCCAATGGCGGCAAGCTTTATACTACTCCAGCTGTCGCTTGGCATTGCGCATGGTGATCTTAAACTTGTGTGCGGCTGCTCGTTCTTGTGCTGATGTTGCTTCCAGAGGCAGTTTGGAACTCGGTAATAAATGTTGGAACCGAGACTAGTCAAAGTCCAGACCTAAACATGATTGAGATGTTATGGCAGGGACAAAAATTAGCAGGTCATGCTTGAAAACCCATAAATGTTGCTGAGTTAAAGCAGTTGTGTATGGAAGAGTGGGCCAAAAGTCCTCCGCAGTGACGTTAGAGACTGACCAACAACTACAGGAAGTGTTTGGTTGCAGTTAAAAAGGTGGCACAACAAGTTATTTATTGACTGTAATAATAAAATACTTTCTCATACAGGGGCATTGGGTTTTTGCACAACTTTGCTTATTAGATACTTATTTCATGTAAGATATTTTTGTGTTATTTGTTCACTCAGGTTCCTTTTATCTAATATTAGGTTTTGGTTGAAGATCTGATAACTTTCAGTGTAACAAAAAATAAATGCAAAAACTAATTCAATCAGAACAGGGGCAAATACTTTGTCATGACCCTGTATCTCCTACTACGCTATAGCATTTTAGCATAAGTATTTGATGATAATGATGGGGACCTGTTCGCCGTAGTTTGTTTATAACGGCACTGTGATTTACATTAAAAACACTTCTTTGGTTTGGGATTTTTTAAATAACATTAACAATACCAATTTCGTTTAAACATTTTTATGTTCACACCCCTAATGCATGCATGTACAGTGCCTTCGGAAAGTATTCAGACCCCTTGACTTTTTCCACATTATGTTACAGCCTTATTCTAAAATGAATTAAATAAAACAAATTCCTCAGCAATCTATACACAATACCCCATAATGACAAAGCGACATTTTAGCAAATGTATTAAAAAGAACAAATAGAAATACCTTATTTACATAAGTATTCAAACACTTTGCTATGGGACTCGAAATTGAGCTCCGGTGCATCCTGTTTCAATCGATTATCATTGAGATGTTTCTACAACTTCATTGGAGTCCACCTGTGGTAAATTCAAATGATTGGACATGATTTGGGAAGGCACACACCTATCTATATATAAAGTTCCACAGTTGACAGTGCATGTCAGAGCATAAACTATGAGGTTGAAGGAATTCCAAGACAGGATTGTGTCGAGGCAGAGATCTGGGGAAGGGTAACAAAACATGTCCGCAGCATTGAAGGTCCCCAAGAACACAGTGGCCTCCATCATTCTGAAATGGAAGTAGTTTGGAAACACCAAGACTCTTCCTTGAGCCCGGCCAAACTGAGCAATCGGGGGAGAAGGATTTGGTCAGGGAGGTGACCAAGAACCCGATGGTCACTCCGACAGAGCTCCAGAGTTACTCTGTGGAGATGGGAGAACCTTCCAGAAGGACAACAATCTCTGCAGCACTCCACCAATCAGGCCTTTATGGTAGTGGCCAGACAGAACCACTCCTAAGGAAAAGGCACATGACAGCCTGCTTGGAGTTTGCCAAAATGCACCTAAAGACTCTCAGGTCTGATGAAACCAAGATTGAATTATTTGGCCTGAATGCCAAGCATCACATCTGGAGGAAACCTGGCACCATCCCTACGGTGAAGCATGACGGTGGCAGCATCATGTTGTGGGGATATTTTTCAGCGGCAGGGACTGGGAGACTAGTCAAGATCGAGGCAAAGATGAACGGAGCAAAATACAGTGAGCTTCTTGATGAAAACCTGCTCCAGAGCACTCAGGACCTCAGACTGGGGCAAAGGTTCACCTTTCAAAAGGACAACGACCCTAAGCACACAGCCAAGACAACGCAGGAGTGCTTTCGGGACAAGTCTCAATGTCCTTTAGTGGCCCAGCCAGAGCCCGGACATGAACCCGATCTAACAACTCTGGAGACCGGAAAATAGCTGTACAGCAACACTCCCCATACAACCTGACAGAGCTTGAGAGGATCTGCAGAGAAGAATGGGACAAAGTCCTCAAATACAGGTGTCTCAAGCTTGTAGCATCATACCCAAGAAGTTGATGCTGTAATCGCTGGCAAAGGTGCTACAACAAAGTACTGAGTAAAGGGATACTTATGTAAATGTGATATTTCAGTTTATTTTTTATAAATTAGGAAACATTTCTAAAAACCCGTTTTTCTTTGTTATTATGGGGTATTGTGTGTAGCTTGATTGGGGGGGGGGGGGGGGCGACAATTTAATCAATTTTAGAATAAGGCTGTACCGTAACAAAATGTTGAAAAAGTCAAGGGGTCTGAATACTTTCCGAAGGCACTGTACCTCCTGCTAATCATCTTCAGCATTGGTGTTGAACGTCAGAGTACACATGCTAGATCAGAACCCGTATTCTTTGTATTTTCAGTAAACAAAACTCAGAGCAGGCTTAACTTGCCCGACTGCCATAAAATGTCACAAATTGTTTGTCTTTCACTGAAACAATGGAGAGGAACCAAAAATATCAGTTTTAGGCTACTAGAATTCTTTGCAGTTCAGTTGTTTTCACTTTTTTATTTGATCACCTCCCCAAATGGTGCAATCTCAGAGCAGGCTCAACTTGCACAACTGCTCACTTCACTTGCCCTAGACAATAAGGCAAGCCTTAGCCCTTTACACTCTTACCTGTATATGGGTTGAAAACGGCAGATTTTGGCACTGATAAACACCTAAATTGGAACGCAGTGGCAGTACAGTAACATGCTATACATGATGTCAGAGTTCTGTCTCTTCGCTTCACAGTGCTCTATGGGTTTTGATTGACAGTCGTTGTGAACTTGAGCACCTCACGCGACAACAAGTGACACCCATCGCTCCTGCTAAATTGGGCAACCTTTACAAATGCTTTGTTGTCTGAGTGAGGGAAATGCCGTAAATTAGGAGGACTATGGATTTTGAAGGATGAGACATTGAGGATTATAATAAATACTGCTTTGACTTCACATTTCCATATCATCAAACTCATGTCATATACAGTGTCAACGTTTGTGATCACGATGTTTGATATACAGTTACAAGATGACATGGCGTCATACCCTGGGTTGTTCTGAACAGAAAGAGCCCACGTTTGTCTATTGTGAAGAAAATGTTCAGTGCCACACGCACTTGAATGCACTCATGACTAGGGCTGTTGACCATATTACTGCCATGAGTCATGACTGCAGTAAAAAATGTGTTAGTAGTACCCAACTCGCTAACGATCATCAGGTCCTAATGGCCTGGTATTCAGGACTCCATTGTCCCTCTATCCACTCTGACGTCAACCCAAACGCATTCGAAAATCACAAACATTTATCATCAAAACAGTATGTGCTTTATAAACTCACTGTGATTGATCAAGTTGACGAAAGAAGTTCAACAATAGGTTGAAACTGAGTTTAAAACATGGTCCTTGTGGATGTTGTTTCAAAGTCTAACTCAACGAAATGGACAGCTGCTTTCTAAGGTGATCATTCAAAACACCCATATGCATATTATAGCATATGCAAATGCATAGGCCAATATTTGAGCCCGGAAAAAATCCTGAATTAAAATAATGATTGTGCCGTTATACAATACATAGCCAAACATATATTACACATGGCAGATTTATTTATTTATTTTTTAAATACTGATTTAAGATATCTTTGGTACATAGTTGGTCTAGCCTAAATTAAACTCATTCAGATTTATCCTACAATTATAGTGAATTTGTTTTAGATTTTGAATAGCCTTGTAATTGGACTTTTTGTCCCCCCACAATTACAACTGGCACATTACCTTTAGCCACAGAATATCTCACCACATCTCCTCTACTCTCGCCTTCATTCCTTTCTTCAGCACGCAGAGAGAGGGGCTGTCAAGAGCGTTTATTTTTTAAATTTAAACTAGGCAAGTCATTGAAGAACAAATTGTTATTTACAATGACGGCCTACCGCGGCCAAACCCTAACGACGCTGGGCCAATTGTGCGCCACCCTATGGGACTCCAAATCACGTCCGGTTGTGATACAGCCTGGAATCGAACCAGGATATGTAGTGACGACGCTAGCACTGAGATGCAGTGCCTTAGACCGCTGCACCACTCGGGAGCTTAATGAAATATGTTTAGTTGTGAATACATGTTATGATCGTTGTTCCCGAACAGATTTCACTTGGCTTCCCAAATTAAGCACTGGGTAGCTGCAGGAACAGGGTTGGAGAGCCCATGGCACACAGAGTTTGGGTGTAATATCACCTGTGGCGCAGCGAAATTACCGGAGTAGCCTACCCAACATGAGCGAAAAACGTACCGGCGGGAACGTGGTCTCTATTCATTCCCGTGCATATGGACTACATGTCCTTTTTTGTCTTAACCGTTTGATAACGGGCCACATTAAATCAAAACTAATTTTACATATTAGTAAAAACAAGATTAAATTGAGAAGTCTGCTGGATGAAAATATGATCACTTGATGAGAGAACAGCGTGTGCAGCCTGAGGGCAAGGAACAGAGCTCAAGCTTTTTTTTTTTTTTTTGACTTTTAAATCATCAATAGCCTATACTATAGGATGCATCATGCAGCTCATATATATATTTTTTTATTTCTAAGGCATTCTAATGTGTCTATCATTCACTGAAGTTGCCAAATAACTAAATCTAGCATATAGAACCGGTTTCAAATTATCACTTTATATGCGTGCACTCTCGCTCCAGAATGGAAAATTATCCATTTCACTCAGTTCAATTATTTTGTTCTTACTACAAAATCGTATAATATAAAATAATGGCACAGGACTTAAGAATATCTTGTCTGCTAAATGAACAAGCCTACAGCCTATGGCATGGTGCATAACCAGATTACAGTAGACCAAATCATTCTGTTCCTCTGAAATACATTTTCATATCATACTGTTTCTTGAGACCTGCCTAAAATAAAGAATGAATTTATTGGGATGGTGTATATTCAATTGATTTACTAGAATTTTTAAATGTAGATGTTCCAAAGGTGCTCATCAGAGGCTTGTATGCAGCTTGTATGAGTGATGCTAACCATATTCATATTAACTAACATTCAATTACCATTAGACCGGCAGTCTTTTGCATGACAATAACCGGCTGACAAAATGTAATGAACGACGCAACCCTACTCATGACTCCTTTCTACGCGCACCAAAATGATGACTGACAATAGTAGATACTGCTCATAGGAGAGAGGGTAGAGCTTACCACTGGTTCAGGTTTGGTCGTTTTACTGGGCTCCTCTGGATGTGGTCGGTGTTTTGACCCCTCTGACACTCTGGCCTAAAAACACACACACGGATCTCATAGAAACACGTACTGCTACTGTTACATTAAGGATTTAAAAATGGGACAAAGCCATGGAATGACTGACATGCTCTACCTTTTTGTCGCCTTTCTCTGGCACTTTGGTCTTCTCCTCCCCCTGTTTGTGTCTGGTCTCTCTCGCCTTCTCCCTTTCTCCCTTGTCTCGCCGTTTATCCCTGTCTCCATCTTCCTCCCTATAACGGTCTCTCGCTCTGTGTGTCTCCTTGTCTTTGCTCTTCTCGCCGTCTCGGTCCTTCTCCCTCTCCTTGTCTCGTTCCCTGTCTTTCTCTCTTCTCTTGTCTTTGTCCCTCTCTCGGTCCCGGCTCTTGTCCTTGTCGCGGTCTTTGGTCCGGTCTCGTTCGCGGGCCTTCTCTGACCTCTCTCCCTCGCGGTGGGGCTCCTTCTCCTTGTTGCCCCGCCTGTCCTCCTGCTCTTTGGGCTGGTCCAGGTCCTTCTGCTCCCGGCCTCCACCGACGCTGTGCTCTCGTATCTCCTTCCTCTCCTGGGGAGACACACGCATTTGCATTATGTCACTATCCCCGCCAGCCTCAACACATTATGGTAAAAATAACAGTCACAGCAGTATGGCCCCTGTATGACTAGTCTAGAGGCAGTTAGAGGTTAAAGTTGAAAATAGAAACCGGTTTTTGAATGACAAAAACTAGTGGTGACAGATATCCATGTCTGGCATTCTCATCCATAGAATTATAATGGTCTGAGGGGATAAGTCTTGTCCACTCGATGAGTCCTAGGTGTCTGGTTTCACCTCTCGGTCTCTGTGGAACTCTCGTCCCTCCCGGTTCTCCTTGTCCTGGGAACGGGAGGTGCTGGCCTTCCCTTTGGGGTCCAGCTTGTCCCCCGCCAGCACCCGCTTCACTGCCTCCTCACTGGACAGCTGGGAACGACATGACACAGGGGACAGTCATGATCGTTAACTCACATTCTACCATACTGTGTACATTTTCATGAAGTTTATTGGGATTTTCATTTTCTTTCTAGGTGATGTATTGTAAGGGGAGTGCAGATTACTAGCACACATCAATCTTTGTCCAGAATAACCTGCACACCTGTCTGGCAATAATGAATTGAATAAATGTTTTAAAGACATATGTAGCATACATATCTAGTTGCCTCAGCCATTCAAGTACAACAATACATAAATTATTGAGGATTAAAAACACAGTCTACAGACTTATTTCCATTGTGGTCCTTGTTACAATCAATGCTGTGTATGCTAGCTACTCGATTAATCTACATGTGTATGAACAGTCTGCTACAATGAAACCTCAGGGAGACATGGCAGAGTTCCTCTGAGCTCGAAGCCCTTTATTTACACTGGCTGTCTCCAGGGTCCAATTAAAATGTACTAGACTGATCCTCTTCAGACCCAGGAGCTCCTGTAGTGTGCGTAAACATGCATGACCTTTGTCTGGATTACTCTGTTTTAATGTTGATGTGTGACATTTCTTTTCCAGTGTGCATGTACTCCCGAAAAGACCATTCAAAGTATTTGCAGCAAGAATTAGCCCATCTTGTGTTCTTTACAATGTCTGGGAGAAGTGCCCTCTCCTGTCTATGTAAAATGTATTTGGGGCAATGTTACAGTATGCTGCTTAGGCCGTTTTGTGGACCGTGTGTGTGTTCGTCTGTTCGTGTGTGTGTGTTCGTGTACATGAACATGGATCATTCCAAGCAGACAGACCTTGTTGAGGCAGCACTTGGCTATAGCCTGCAGCAGCTCATTGGTCTTCTCGGGCTCGTGGCCGGCTACGATGCGTGCCGGCTTGGCCGACAGGGGCTCGCCGCTCACCAGCATTACCACATCCATGGCCTTCTGCAGGAACGCCATCTTAGCATCCTTATCCTGCAGGATAAAGAGAGGAAGAAAGGGATTGAAAGAAGGACTGAGAACAACTACTTTAAGACCATCATCCAACAGGAATGTTTTTTTCCCCCTCTGAGGTTAGCATAACAAAACCGCTGAGTAGGCCTGGCACAATTACCGTATAAACGACTATTATGGATGAAGACAGTCATGAAAATAAAAACGGCAGAACCGTTTAAGAAAACTTTTTTTAATAGAACGGGCTTGGAACCGCTAACCCTAGCAATTTGACTGGTAAACTAATGGGTTCACTCGCAATGGCTGCCTGATATTGTGACGCAATCATTTCCGTGGTAATGTAGAATGTTCAATCAAATGATGGTAGCCCTTTACACTCCTACCCGTATACGGGTTGGAAATGCAGTGGCTGTACAGTTACATGCTATACATGACGTCAGAGCTCAGCGTCTCCGCTTCACAGCTCTGTATGGGTTTTGACTGACAGACGTTCTGAATTTGAAGAAGCTTCCCGAATCCCTCGCGCTACCCGAATCCCTCGCGCTACCCGAATCCCTCACGCTACCTGGGCAACTTTAGCACATTTTCTGTTTTCTGTGTGAGGGGAAATGCTGTAAATTACAAGGACTCAATATATTTTGAACGAGGAGACGTTGAGGGTTGTAATAAATACCGCTTTGATGTCATACAAGCAAGCCAAACACCTGCGAGTCCAAATGGGCACTTCACAGCTCGATATCATAAAACTGTTGTAATACTTTATACAGTGTCAAAGTTTATGATCACTATGCTTGATGCAGAGTTAGTTACAAGATAACCTGGCGTCATACCCTGGGTTGTCCTGAACAGAATGAGCCCGTTTGTTGTACTGTGAAAGAAAATTTGCAGCGGACCACACATCTAAATGCACTCATGACTCCATTCTATACACAAACCAAAACTACAAATCGGCTTCTCTGAATTGCCTTGTGAAAGCCTAGCACTAAGACCATACTTTATAATTTAGCTAGTTATGTTGGGAATAGAACAAGCTTTCAAATTATGCCCGTTTTTTGGGGATTGCATCAACAACAAGAGTAATTGGGTAAAGGTGGGTATACAGGGCTCTGTTCCAAACAACAACAAAAAACTAAAAGTGTGCTTGATCTAGTTCCTCAAAAAGGTATAGGTAGGAGAGCATTTTTTTTTTTAATCACCTTATAGTTGAAGACTCTTCTTTGAGTCATAAAAGTGCATTGAAATGACTTAGGAACTGTGCATACTTTGGAGAGGAATGTGGAAACACCACTTACACCCATCACTCAAACCCGTGTCAATCTTTTGTCTTATGTTGCACCTACCCCACATTTTCCAAGAACATTCTTATTATGCTAGTGAAATACAGATTTCGTTTTCAACAAATGCGGCAAAAAGTACTAAATGTAAATTGCACATAAAATCAACAGAGTAATGTTTGGATTTAGTCTTGTGAACTGTCCTCAGCTTTAGTGTAATAATTTCCCCATAATCTCCAAAATGATCCCTTTTAATTGCTACCATGGTTAAGCATATGCTTTCCATATTTCTTCTGTAAGAAATATTTCATTTTAGCCCTATCCATGTAGGGCAATTCCCACGAGTGTAAGGGGTTAACTGATGTAGCTCATGCAATGGAATGTATTTTTTTGTAATGTCAGTTTCGTTGCGGGAAAATAAATAAATAAAAACAGAACATGGGTATGCTTCCTGCTTTGGGTACACTTGCCAGTCCTCCCATTATGCCATCCTTGACTTGAATATGGGGACGCCCGTTCTATTCATTCTATTCCCATGGCAGCAAAGGTTTTGCCATTCAAATTGTTATTATGATTATAGTTAGGAAAGAAAAGTTGGCACTGCTCTCGGATCGGCTTTCTCAATTCAAATCTTTCCTTAACATTATAATTATTTCATAACACTGATGACGGATCAGATCCTAGAGAGAAAGCATTCTAATGCTTACCCAATAAAAATGCAATAAAATCACAGATTTGGCACATCATTGCGCACGTCAGGCTACACATCATGAAATATATTGAGACAAATTCCAGACAATAGCCTATAAATGAGCAAATAGAACTCAATTGATTGAACATGCAATGTATTTCAATACGGTTTAAATTTTAATGTACCGGTAGCCATCCTGGTTTTCAGTTGAAGCATTTTTCTTGTATATGTCACTTGTTTGCATCACCTGCAAAGACATTGGCAACTTTGTATTTCTAGGCAACTTTGTGCTGAAGTTATCGGCGGTCAGAGAGAGATGGATAAACCGCATGTTCATTTGTTTAGCGGAGATCTTGTGTGTATAAAGTGCTTCTGACGACACACGTTGGTGTTCTACGGGAGATCTGAGGCAGGCGTTAGATTACGAGCGTCCTGGTCCTGGCCAATTACCGGGATTAAAAATTCCATGACCGCAACAGCCCTACTGCTGAGACTTGGTTCTTGACATAATTTCTCTCAAGTGCGCCCTCCATTGATATCATTGTACACAAGACGACTGGAGAGTTCATGCAGACGTGTGTGTGTGAGAAACCGAACGATACGAAGTACCCCTTTTCACCACGTGCTCGAGGGAAATCTTAACCTTTTCTAGTTACACACCGACGCACAATGGAACTAAGGGTGTTACACTGTACAGACAGCCCATTCCAAAACGGTGTCCTCGTCTGTGATCTGTTCCCAGAAAGGCACAGTTGAGACGCCAACCTAAGCTCCATGCCAACAGTGTAACATTACGCTGGCCACTAAAGTAACCTGGGCTTAGTGATAACTGATATTAAGCAGGGTGCTCTGTTATCACCGTCCAGCCCCCGAGCTCTCCAGAACCTGGATGTCAGAACACAGCTGACATTTAAAGGCCCGAGAGAAAGAGCAGTGGACGAGCCAGAGCCAAGAGTGTCTCTTTCATAGAATTAGGAATAAGAATACTAGAACGGACATGAACATTCTTAAGACGAATAAAAGGTCAGCCATTTTGGTCAGGGAGTTGGTCAACCATGGTTTGCCAGTGCAGTGATAGTGTAAAATTATGAATTTGAAGAATTTATCTGCCCTGTACGTTTGTTAGCTAGCTAACCAGAAAGTTTTATTTCCGTAAATGTTTCTAAATAACTGCCAATACGCCAACATTTCATTCAAACAATGCAGTTAATCCACAGCCATACACTGGCTGAAATCAGTTGACGATAGGACTTAGACAAGCTGTAAATGCAACTATTTCTTTTTAAATATAATAGCACTCACAGCTTTCCAAAATAATTTAGCTGCTGTTCGCTTAGCTGACACGTACTACAACAATATTACATTTCTCCATTGTGCTCACCAGAGATGTGGTACATTGCAAACAAGTCTAGTTGTTAGGTCGCTAACTTGTGTTTAGTTTTTTTGTCAGCGCAACCGTTTAAAAAAAAAAAGACTGGTTTATGGAATGAGTTTGGCTGTGGATCTGTTTCATGTGAGGCTTGGATGATGAATTTATCTTTTACAATAAAAGGTGAAATTGAGAAATACAGTTGAGAAGACCTTTATTTCCCATCAGTACAAAACATTGTTTAGATGTTTTTCAGACAACAATGTTGTTTAGATGCGTTTGTTGCATCATACGTCATGTTTACTGTTCAAATCACGTATTTGGTATGCTGCAGGACCACTCAACCACACACATACGTGATCGTACATGTTAAAGGGTTTTAATTGTCTTTGCCAGCTCAACCCATTACAGGTGGTCTCTCTGAAACTGATGTCAGGTGAGTTTGGGGGACGAGGCCACCCTATTGGTTTACAGTCTCCTGCTCTCTTGTGTGAGAAAATGGGTTGTCTCGCAAACACTCCCCCCGATACTTATCCGAGGTCAGCCAGTGGTCTGATAACACAGCAGTTCGGTGTTACGCCACCACTCTGATAAGGCCCGAGTCACAGCCCACTGGCCACTCTAGGATATATAGCTACACGAGCGTAACCCATGACAGCCCTGTGTCATCATGTCGTGCCATGGCTGGATGTTTTTCACACCCAGGCAGGTTGCTGGAAGTGACACACACACACAGAGAAGGGTGGGCAGAAGCACACTTAAACCCAGTAAGATGATATCTATTCACCCAGTGTTAAAAAGCCCCCAGCTGATTCATTAACAGCTCACAGAGCAATCACTGTATGGGATCGGCCTAAGCGCTAGGCTATGTATCATTTATTTCATAATAACTGCGCAATAGACAATAATAACTCACTAGATCTGTCACATTGGAGTATAACAATTAGGCCAAAGTAACATATTCATAGGCTATTGCAACAATCTGTTCTAGAGTTTCACAAATGGCCTCCAAGTGATCAAATGGAGGAAATGTCTTACCTTCACATTGTCTGACTTCATCTCTGTGTCTACATAGAGTCCCTTCATGAAGCCAGTGGTCCGGATCACCTGTAGGAGAGAGGAAAGAATGCATTGCAGGGATTGACTTAAGGGTTGGTCTATTGTCAGGGGCAAGTGAACTGAGCAGTCAGGCAAGTTGCGCCTGCTCTCAAGTTGCCCCAGGTTATTTTTTTTAAACTCATATCCAAAAACCCTCTTTCTGGTTGGTTCATCTCCATTGTTTAAGTGAAAGATGGCCAATTTATGGCAGTCGGACAAGTGGAGCCTGCTTAGTGGTTGCTCCATTATGATTTTAAAGACAATTCCAGTAGCCTAACACAGAGGCTATTTTTTTCTTTTTCTTTACTGCTACACTCAGAAGTGTCAGTTTTGGTCAACACAGCAGAGCGCTAGCCACTAGGCCTATGTCCTAGTTCAACAAGCAGGAGGCAACTTTAATACAATTAGCTTAACTTAGATTCAGTGGGGGAAAACACTTGGAAAAATCAGTACAATGGAGTCACGCTTGCTAACACACTTAATCAAATATGTATGAGCATATACTGAAAGGTGAAACAAACTGAACTGAAGGAGGAGTTAGAAAGAGACAACAGACTACCTATTGAATGGGGTTAAAGAGTGTACTCAACTCACCTGCTTGTGGGTACAGCACGTGGCCAAAAGCAACTAACTCTGAATTACCTAAGACCTCACACTGGCTCAGAGAGTGGGTTGTGTCCAGGTGATGTAGTTTTGTAAAGGCTGCTCTGCCTGGATAGTCTTTGCTGAGCCTGGTATAGCCTGTGGCACAGACCCAGCCACTAGCAAACCCACTACCAGGGAAGCCTTTTCGGTCATTCCAGGGTTCTCCCCAAAGAATGTAAAACAAATATATATTGAATTTCTTTATTTTATTTATTTACAAACACTGAATTACTCTTGCCCTCAAACCCGAGACTACGGCTTAGGACACGAACAAGTACAACAAGTCCTGCTACAACTTCTGCAGAGCCATCAAAAAAGCAGAAGGACAATGTGACAGACTCAGAGCTAGAAAATTATATATATATATATATATATATATATATATATATATATATATATATATATATATATATATATATATATATATATATATATATATATATACACACACACACACACACAGTTGAAGTCAGAAGTTTGTAGCAGGACTTGTACTTGCCAAATACATTTAAACTCAGATTTTCCCAATTCCTGACATTTAATCCTAGTTAAAATTCCCTGTCTTAGGTCAGTTAAAATCCCCACTTTATTTTAAGAATGTGAAATGTCAGAATAATAGTGGAGTGATTATTTCCACATTCTTAGTGGGTCAGAAGTTTACATACACTCAATTAGTGTTTGGTAGAATTGTCTTTAACTTGTTTAACTTGGGTCAAACATTTCAGGTAGCCTTCCACAAGCTTCCCACAAAAAGTTGGGTGAATTTTGGCCCATTCATCCTGACAGAGCTGGTGTAACTGAGTCAGGTTTGTAGGCCTCCTTGCTCGCACACGCCTTTTCTTGCTCGCACACGCCTTTTCTGTTCTGCCCACACATTTCCTATAGAATTGAGGTCAGGGCTTTGTGATGGCCACTCCAATACCTTGACTTTGTTGTCCTTAAGCCATTTTGACACAACTTTGGAAGTATGCTCGGGGTCATTGTCCATTTGGAAGATCCATTGCAACCAAGCTTTAACATCCTGACTGATGTCTTGACATGTTGCTTCAATATCTCCACATCATTTTCCTCCCTCATGATGCCACCCATTTTGTGAAGTGCACCAGTCCCTCCTGCAGCAAAGCACCCCCGTCCTTCACGGTTGGGATGGTGTTCTTCGGCTTACAAGCCTCCCCTTTTTCCTCCAAACATAACGATGGCCATTATGGCCAAACAGTTCTATTTTTGATTCATCAGACCAGAGGACATCTCTCCAAAAACTACGATCTTTGTCCTTATGTGCAGTTGCAAGTCCGTAGTCTGGCTTTTTTTATGGCGGTTTTGGAGCAGTGGCTTCTTCCTTCATTTCAACATGCTCATATTATTGTATAACCCATGAACATGTCATGTTGTCATTCCTGTCTTTATGAGTTTGTTTGTTAATCTGAGTCCACCTGTGTCATTTTGATGCCATTTTGGAAAAAGGCTTTGCCATTGACTTATCTCCTGTGAACGTTTGACCCAGAATTCAGACACACAAATTGTAATGTCTCATCAATGGTAAGGCCTACTGACATGAAGCAAAGTGCACTATGCTTCTGACTGTATGGTGTATCATTTGGTATGTTAATCTCTAAAAGTTGTGTTTATTTGACCCCTCTAGCACCATACCTTAAGGAAAGGAAGTTCTATTCCAAACATTCCAAATCGACTGTCACCTAGAATGGAAGTTTAGGCCTCATTTCATAACACCCTCACAACACTTGTCCTGTGACAAAACGACATAGCAGTTAGATGGCTAAAGTGAGAAAGTGCAGTGGCAGATATCATTTGTATAATGAAGGAAATATTTTCAACTCCTTCATGAGTAAATAGCCAGCTAACATTAGCTAAACCCGCTAGCTAGTTTTTACAGGCGCTAATGTTAGCTAGATATAAAAATCCCCCAAAACCCATATAAACTATGTAGCTAGCTACCTCTAACTGGTAACGTAAATAGCTAACGTTAGCCAGTAAAATAACCGCTCACCTCACTGAATATGTCGTGCAGGTATCGAAACGGGGGTTTGGTGAGCAGTTTTTCAGTAAGCGGCGGTTTCTTTATCACTTTCCCCAAAGTGTCTTGGGTCTTTTTGGCCACTGACGCGTTCATAGCAGCTGTTGGAATGATAATTTCCCCAAAGCTATGGATAAAAATAGGAAAAAGACTGTTTTTCTACCAGCTCTCCTGTCGCTATGTCAATAGCTTCCAATCCCACAATGCATTATTCATCTGAAATGCGCCTGCGCCAAGTGTTCACGGTTGTCAAGCACCGTTGGCTGAGTATAGCAACAACTAACAAGGCAGGAAAATACCAAAAAAAGACCAAAACAATGCAAATGTCATGGAAACGCGTGGGGAAATATGCTGTGGGCGAAAGATCCTGAATCTCCCCATTGCCCCAGAGCAAAATTATACTACGTTTAGGCTATTTGTATATTTGTATTTCACAATGTTGAGGTACAAATCAGATATAATGCTTGTATGGATGTCAACCCCAATAACCTGTATGTTCATGTAATCTTCACCAATCAACTGCATTACAGTTAAAAACGACTTCAATTGACTAAGTACAGCACACAAAATCACACAGTAACTTTTTCACTAAACCTAATCAGTGTTTCATCTAGAAATACCTTTCGTATGAAGTAATTGCCTTTCAAAACGCAATGCTCACAATACTTTTCATATGATTCTCTTCTCATTTGTTTAAATACATTTGACCATCACTTAATTCAACTGTGCTTTATTGGTTAGTGACTTAACCATTTGGTAAACCTATAGATTTTAAACTGGCTTGTCTACTATGGATTTTATGTGTTTGTAAAGTATATACATCTAAATCACTTGTATGATACATGATAACCATACATAATGACTACTCAAATGGGTGTGTGAACACTTGCAATTTCAACATGGAGCAGGATAGACAGCGAGGGAGAGTAAGAAATCAAAGAGCTCGTGGACAAGGGGCCCGTCAGAGAGGTGGGCAATGGGCCCCGTCAAAGAGTTCAAAGAGGTGGGCATGGGCACCGTGAAGTCTGGGCCATCGTCATTGACCATGTGGTAAGCAGAGACCTTAGCATGGCAGAGGCTGCCAGATTAGTTCACCCCAATCTGAACATCATGACAACATTTCTCCAAGAAAACCAGTAAGTCTGCAGGATATGCACCATGCTTTACCATTAGATTTACAGTAAATTACATTTTGTAATGCATATAAATTCACTTTTTATTTTACACTATTCTTACTATTCTTCTTGTTCTACCCTCAGAATCGACAGAAGACCCCATGGTGGTGGCCTTGGCCATGTGCTGACCAACCAGCAGGAGTGTAAAGTGGTGGAAATGGTGAGGGCCAGGAATGACATACGGCTGTCCGAAATAAAGCAGGCCATCAAGGAGAACAATGACACCTTGCCAATGTGGCATCCAACAGCCTAACAACAATCACCTGCTTTTTGAAGAGGCCCCAGGTATCTATGAAACATATTTACCTGGTGCCTTTTGAGAGGAACAACGACCGGATGAAACAACTACGGGCTGAGTATGTTCAGGTACAGCACTATATACTGTATTACTGTTACTATTTGATGCACATGCTACTTCACAATATCATATTGGAACTATACTGCAAAAATAACTAACCAAAATATATTTTTAGAGGGTGACGGTGCTTGATGCTGCTGTGAACCATCACAAGTATATCTTTGTTGATGAAGCGGGCTTCAACCTGGCCAAAACTCGGCAACTGTGGGCGGAACCTCATTGGCCAACGGCGACCGTCCAAGTGCATGGACAATGTGGGGGAAACATCTCCATGTGCTCTGCTATCTCTGAAGATGGTGTGGTAGGACACAGGCCATTACATGGATCCTACAGCGCTGTACACCTCATTGGGTTTCTCAATGAAATTGAGCAGGCCTGTCAAGGTGAAGGGGTCACCTATGTCATTGTGTGGGACAATGTCAGGTTCCACCATGCAGAGGTGGTTCAGGCATGGTTTTGAGCCCATCCCCGATTCGTGACCCTATACCTGACCCCATACTCCCCTTTCCTCAACCATATTGAGGATTTTTTTACAGCATGGCGGTGGAAGGTGTACGATAACCATCCCATGAGCGTGACACCCTCCTTCGGGCCATGGATGAGGCCCGTGACATCATCAATGTAGACCAATGTCAAGCTTTGATTCGCCATGCCAAAAGTTTTTTACCGATTTTTTTGCCAAATGATCAAAACAGGCTTGATGCAAATGCTAAACGTTATGTTTTATTTTCGTTCATTTCATTTGTTTAATTTAATTTCTTACATTTCATTACAAACAGTACACCTATGTTTTTTTTTGCATGAATGGGTTTTGGGGGATGTCTTCACTGATCACATCTTTGATTACACATTGGATAGATATTATGGAATTTATAGATTTTCTGTCAATTTTGTTGGGTTACGTAAGTCTATTGCCTAATGTAAAAAAAGTGTAATCTACTGTAATTTACAGTACTGCAGCATTGTACTTTCAGAACTTTTAAGGGCAATTTGAAACGCGTATCTTGCATTGATTGCTATTGGATTAAATTAACTGGTAGTTAAATGACTAAATTGAAAAGATCCCATTATGTTGTTTCGGTGATTAAACTAATGTTCTCATTACATTTCACAATAAACATATATATTTGAATCAATGGTTGTGTGGTGAGAGATGTTAACAATCCAAATGTGACCAGTTTGGAGTTTTCCACTAAGAGATTTTCAGGATTCTGTTTGAGACACTCAAGGTGTGGGTTGATGGTCACTACACTTGAAGCTGAATGTTATGGATTATTCTCATATCTGTGGATAATGATTGACGCCAGACAGAAGGTTCATGGACCGAGGACACACTGATTATTCACTGTTGTATTTTAGTAATGACATTCTGTGGACACGTGTGATTCTGTAGCAGCTGACAAAGTCACAGACTTTTGTTTTGACTTCCTTACGACCCTATTGGTCTGGTGTTTACAGAACTTTTGGTGCTGTCTGATTAGGATAAAGGGCCTGTCTCCAAGAAGCCAGTTAGACATTGTATCTTCTTCTGTGCTGGGTTGTGTATCCCTGTTGCAAATTGTAATAAATTGGATCGATTTTTGATTGACTTTAGCAACAACTTATCTCCTTTTGTGAAATTCCTATTACAGTGTATTTGTGCGCTACATTTCATGTGCTTTGTTTCGTGTAATGCCAATCCCATACCTGTTTGGTAAGTTCTGTTGTCTATAAAAAGACCGGAGAATCAAAACCAAGTTACTGTCAGCTTGGACATAGGCTCCAGACACTCCTCGTACGCCTGTGCAATAGGTAAGATATTTATATTATTGAAAAACATTCCTCAGTTGAAACCTGTACTATTGTTATGTTCACTTGATGCAGCATTTGAATAATCTGGGTAGCGTATACACCTATCGGTGTCAACATTCAGTAATGTTAAAACCTTCATTTTCCCCTGGCCATTTGGCCAAAGAAGAAGCAGATTGACAACGAAATAAACGGTTTGAAGTTGTGAATAAATTAACATTATCTACGCTAACTCTAAAATACAGTATACCAGTACAGGATTTTGTTTTAGCAATTAAAAACACTCTAGTCTAATATACCCGTGTCATTATCAGGAAAAGGAATACTTTAAGGAAATGGGAAACTTAAACAAGTTTGGTCTGTTTCAGTAGGCATATACAGTAGTACTATTCATTAGGCACTTGTGTAGAAATAGCAAAATAAAAGCCACGTTTTTTTCGACAGGGTCCCTTTTTAATGGTACTTCACTTTTACTTGGTCAAGAGTGATAGACAATATACACAGGTGTTAGATTGTTATGTGCCCATTCACTGTGTCATTTAGGCTTTAAGTATTCTAGCACATACATCATTGTAATTAAACCGGTCAATCCTGTTCTGACACACAGCCTGCAAAGTCTTCATTCATTGCTCCATTGTCAGATCCAAAATCAGGATCCTTGGCATGCAGAAATGATTTTGAGGTCTAGGCATCATTTTGAGGTCTAGGCGAATTCCGAGACAGATAGTCTAACTCATAGTTGAGTATGGTCTTCACCACCCTATCATAAGGAAGGTTTACTTTCATTGTGACTGACTGGTAAAATAAATGTAAACTGGCCAGTGCACCTGAGATTTGGTGCAAGGTTCCGAGATTATTGAGAAGTTGGCTTTTGCATGGGGCATTGTAGTTGAGAATCTGACCACCACTTTTGGTAACGATTTTGATGAGATTTTCTTTTGCATAGGGTCCCATGTAAAAAAAATAAAAGTTTAACAGTTAGACTTGACTGCCTCCTCCTCCCTCTCTCTCTCCACTCTTAGAACTGGTGAACGCCATGTATCGGTGGTCTCTCTTTGCCTTGCTTTTTGTCACCTGCATGGAAGTGTCCATACAGAAGAAAACAAAGAAAGGCCCTCAAACTCTCTCAAGAGGTAAGACTTAACATATCTAACCTCCATTGGACTTTACTACTAAAAACAGCTCCTCATCCCCCTTACATTACCACCAAATTAAATCAATCTGGTCCAATCTGGTCATTTGTAGCTCAGTTGGGTTCCATCCCCTTACCAACCATAAAATGTATGCACGCATGACAGTAAGTCACATTTAGATAAAAGCATCTGCTAAATGGCGTATATATTTTATTATATATTTTTTTTATTTTGCCTCAGGATGGGGGGATGACATTACTTGGGTCCAGACCTATGAGGAAGCCCTGATGACAATGACAGAAAGGTAAGACAAGATATTAGACAAAATACACAACAAGACATATCACATTATAATTGTGTTTTTTGGTTAGTGGCGTACATTTGAAAATTAGAACAATCTTTCAAATGTCTGAGTGAAACATTTTATTATAGCTACACTATATATACAAAAGTATATGGACAACACTTCAAATGAGTGGATTCAGCTATTTCAGCCACACCCGTTGCTGACAGGTGTAAAGAATTAATCAATCAAATGTATTTATAAAGCCCTTTTCACATCAGCCGATGTCACAAAGTGCTATACAGAAACCCAGCCTAAAACCCCAAACAGCAAGCAATGCAGGTGTAGAAGCACGGTGGCTAGGAAAAACTCCCTAGAAAGGCAGGAACCTAGGAAGAAACCTAGAGAGGAACCATGCTCTGAGGGGTTGCCAGTCCTCTACTGGCTGTGCCAGTACATGGGATTATAACAGTACATGGCCAAGATGTTCAAACGTTCATAGATGACCAGCAGGGTCAAATAATAATAATCACAGTGGTTGTAGAGGTCAGCACCTCAGGAGTAAATGTCAGTTGGCTTTTCATAGCCGATCATTCAGAGGTAGAGACAGCAGGTGCGGTAGAGAGAGAGAGAGTCGAAAGCAGCAGTTCCGGGACAAGGTAGCACGTCCGGTGAACAGGTCAGGGTTCCATAGCCGCAGGCAGAACAATTGAAACTGGAGCAGCAGCATGACCAGGGGGACTGGGGACAGCAAGGAGTCATCAGGCCAGGTAGTCCTGAGGCATTAGCCTAGGTCTCAGGTCCTCCGAGAGAAGAGAAAGAAAGATAGAGAGATTTAGAGGGAGCATACTTAAATTCACACAGGACACAGGATAAGACAGGATAAATACTCCAGATATAGCAGACTGACCCTAGCCCCCGGACACATAAACTATTGCAGGATAATTACTGGCAAGTGAGACAGGAGGAGTCGGGAGACACTGTGGCCCCATCCAATGATACCCCCGGACAGGGACAACCAGGCAGGATATAACCCCACCCACTATGCCAAAGCACAGCCCCCACACCACTAGAAGGATATCTTCAACCACCAACTTAATATCCTGAGACAAGGCCGAGTATAGCCCACGAAGATCTCCCCACAGCATGAACCCGAGGGGGGCGCCAACCCGGACAGGAAGATCACGTCAGTGACTCAACCCACTCAAGTGACGCACCCCTCTTAGGGACGGCATGGAAGAGCACCATTAAGCCAGTGACTCAGTCCCCGTAATAGGGTTAGAGGCAGAGAACCCCAGTGGAGAGAGGGGAACCGGCCAAGCAGCGACAGCAAGGGTGCCTTTCCGTTCACCTTCACACTCCTGGGCCAGACTACACTCAACCACAGGACCTACAGTGCCTTGCAAAAGTATTCATCCCCCTTGGCGTTTTTCCAATTTTGTTGCATTACAACCTGTAATTTAAATGGATTTAATTTGTATTTCATGTAACGGACATACACACAATAGTCCAAATTGGTGAAGTGAAATGAAAGTTTCAAAAAATATAAAAAAATAAAAACGGAAAAGTGGTGCGTGCATATGTATTCACCCTCTTTGCTATGAAGCCCCTAAATAAGATAAACCTTCAGAAGTCACATAATTAGTTAAATAAAGTCCACCTGTGTGCAATCTGTGTCACATGATCTGTCACATGATCTCAGTATATATACACCTGTTCCGAAAGAACCCAAAGTCTGCAACACCACTAAACAAGGGGCACCACCAAGTAAGCGGCACCATGAAGACCAAGGAGTTCTCCAAACAGGTCAGGGACAAAACTGTGGAGAAGTACAGATCAGGGTTGGGTTATAAAAAAATATCAGAAACTTTGAACATCCCACAGAGCACCATTAAATACATTATTAAAAAATGGAAAGAATATGGCACCACAATAAACCTGCCAAGAGAGGACCGCCCACCAAAACTCACGGACCAGGCAAGGAGGGCATTAATCAGACAGGCAACAAAGAGACAACCCTGAAGGAGCTGAAAAGCTCCACAGCAGAGATTAGAGTATATGTCCATAGGACAACTTTAAGCCGTACACTCCACCTAGCTGTGCTTTACGGGAATAGTGGCCAGAAAATAGCCATGGGGAAGGCCCTTTCCTGTTTCAACATGACAATGGCCCGGTGCACAAAGTGAGGTCCATACAGAAATGGTTTGTCGAGATCTGTGTGGAAGAACTTGACTGGCCTGCATAGAGCCCTGACCTCAATCCCATTGAACACCTTTGAGATAAATTGGAACGCCGACTGCAAGCCAGGCCTAATCACCCAACATCAGTGCCCGACCTCACAAATGCTCTTGTGGCTGAATGGAAGCAAGTCCCCACAGCAAAGTTCCATCATCTAGTGTAAAGCCTTCCTAGAAGAGTGGAGGCTGTTATAGCAGCAAAGGGGGGACCAACCCCATATTAATGCTCATGATTTTGGAATGAGATGTTCAACAAGCAGGTGTCCACATACTTTTGGTCATATAGTGTATCTGCTTATGTCACAGTCCTATCCTCACAATGATTATGTCACTATGGCCCATTAATTCAATGTCCCCAAAGAAACAAATCAAATTGAAACTGAAATCTTCATATTTACTCAGTGTCTGAATCCCAAATGGCACCCTGTTCCCTACATAGTGCACTACTTTTGACCAGAGTCCTATCAAATGTAGTACACTGAATAGGGACTAGAATACCATTTGGTACTGGCACAATCTATGTGCACTCATATATCCTTAATGACACTCAGGCCTTGGGCTTGGTATATTCCCAGAGACATTATTTACTTCTCTGTAAGCACATCCACCCACTACCTATTCTGCAGTGGAATATGTGCATCTTTTGACTGTGTCCTCGTGTTCCAACAGTAAGAAGCCTCTGATGGTCATTCATCACTTGGAGGATTGTCCTCATAGTCAAGGTGATACTGCTGTACTTTTATACTCACACATTCTTCATCTAACCACAGTGCCCCCCAACCAAGGTCTTTGTTGCCTTGGAACTCAAGTCATTCTGGTCTTTTTGTATCAAGATTTTAATTATATTCTAGACATGATCATTTGTAAGGGCTTAAATGACAAAGGAATTGCAATACATATACAAATTCCACTTTATGAGGATAAAGTGTTGAAGTTGAAGGTGGGGTTCTCATTTAACTGCCATTCTGTCACGGCTCTTTGACAGCTCTGAAGAAGGCGTTTGCTGCTGATAAAGCCATACAGGAACTTGCCCAAGAGGATTTTGTCATGCTCAATTTGATTGTAATTATCTTTTTAATGCTTTTTCAACATGTACTCGTTGGAAGCAATGCAATGATGTGGTTATAACCATATTCCAATCACAGATAAAACATTGAATCATGCATTGAATTATTTCCTTACCTGTAGATACATGTTAGATATTAAATGTTAAGGTGAGATGATAGATGTTGATTATTATAAATGTATATTTTTATGTAATTTGGATATATTTTTCAGCATGAGAATACAGACACCAATCTGGCACCAGATGGCCACTACGTTCCAAGAATTATCTTTGTTGGTGGGTCTCTCTTCTTCTACCATGTCATCTGAGGACATCTCTCAATTGGGAAATGAAACCCCATTCATTCTGAATCCCCAGTGCTTGCCGTGAGATACTTGATGTAACTGTATTCAGTGCCTCATATAACTTTACTTTGAATTAGTAGCCATTAACCAAATAACAATCAGACAACATGCATTTTTGATTCAGGGATCAATGTATGAGTCGCCGTAGTGTTAGAAATTGAGTAGTATGAATAAAGCATTACAATCTAGTTATTCATGCACCCATAATGATGTGTTCTGGTTGAAAGGAACATGTGGCTGCAGGCATTCTCTAACACCCAACCCTGTCTGGAATGTAGAACTTCTTCTTTGAAGCTATGGCGTAGTGCTCCTCCAAAATTGATAACTGTCTCTGTAACCCCCCCCCCCCCCTCTCTTTCATACACACACACCTTTTTTCTACAGATCCATCCATGACTGTGCGTACTGAGCTTGTTGGGAAGTACAGGAGCCACATGTTCGCCTACGAGCCGAGCGACATCCCGTACTGTGAGTGTACCTCTTCTTCTCTTCATCCCTAATGAGGTCCTATGAGATTCAGTTATCCTCCTGTTACGGGCTTAACACACACACACCCACATCCCCCCCAACTTTTGTCCCCCTTTACACAAACTGAACTTACTTATTAATTAGGTTCTACTCTTTCTTCCTTCACCTTATCCCCTAACTATTTGAGACAGAGAGTTGGGAGATGCAACCACAAAATAATGAGAATGCTTCATAGTTCTTAGCTGGAGAAAAGGTGGGCGGGTGAGGGGGTTGGGTTAACACTATGTATATGAAAGTTTTACTGGAAGAGTGTGTCAAGGTTTTCTGACAAAATTGCTGAAGAAGTAGGAAAGAGTGTGATAAGGGCAAATCCAGGCGTCAGTTGCTCAAATTAAAATCTGAAAAGTGAAAGCATGATTATTATTATTAGTCAAGAAATTAAGCAAATTATTACTGTAATTGCTGGAAGTTTAAAATAATGAATTGTTTGGTCTATCTAGACTACTAACAGAATTTGTAAAGCAAGGTTGGGGTCGGGGCCATTTCAATTCAGTCAATTCTTGAATTGCATTCCCATTCTCTTCATGACTTGAAATGGAATTGACCCCTTCCCTGGTGAATAGATTTTTACTCAAGCTTCTTGTCTATTGTGCCCCTTTCTCCACAGTGGCCGAGAACATGAAGAAAGCCAAAAATCTACTGCACACTGAACTGTAACCTCACAGCCTTTTCAACACTGTACCCATAATCTACTGGGCTCTTCCCTGTTCCAGAGGGGTTCACTGAGTCTTGGACAGTCTTATGTTTACACAGAATGTATACAATAGATAAATCAATAAAGATGAATGACAGTGTGCACTGAATTTGTTGATCTTCATTGACCCCAACATCTGATGCTAAAACAGGAAAAAACATGTATTTAACTAAGTTAAACTAACTAAGTTATATGGGCATTCTCTGTGAGGGCTGTTGACATGACTTTGCTATACATTTTTGCAGACTGTAAGAGGATACAATAATATTTAAAAAAATATCAGACTTCTATCTGCTCAGTGCTTAATACATTTATAATGAAGGCATGTATACAAAAAAAACACTGTAGACTCTATTCTGTGTATCTAAGACCCCCTGCACATAGCCCTGCAAACATGGGGTTTGTTAGGTAACATCAAAGATACTCTAAGTCAGGGTTTCTCAAAGTGGGGTCCATCTGTGGCCAGATCTTAAAATATATGGGAGAAACTCCCCAAATATAGGTGTGCTAAGCTTGTAGCATAATACCCCAAAAGACTAGAGGCTGTAGTCCCTGCCAAAGGTGCTTCAACAATGTACTGAGTGAAGGGTCTGAATACCTATGTAAATTTACTATTTCAGTTGTTTTTTAAAAATATACATTTGCAAACATTTCTAAACATGTGTTTTTGCTTTGTCATTATGGGGTATGTTGTGTGTTGATTGGATGAGGAATAAAAAAAATAAATCAATTTTAGAATAAGGCTGTAACGCAACAAAATGTGAAAAAAGTCAAGGGGTCTGAAACAAACTCTTCTGAAACTTGTCAGTCTATATTTGTTCTGAGAAATGAAGGCTATTCCATGCGAGAAATTGCCAAGAAACTGAATATCTCATGCAACTCTGTGTACTACTCCCTTCACAGAACAGCGCAAACTGGCTCTAACCAGAATAGAAAGAGGAGTGGGAGGCCCCGGTGCACAACTGAGCAAGAGGAAGGGTACATTAGAGTGTCTAGTTTGAGAAACAGACACCTCACAAGTCCTCAACTGGCAGCTTCATTAAATAGTACCCGCAAAACGCCAGTCTCAACGTCAACAGTGAAGAGGCGACTCCGGGATGCTGGCCTTCTAGGAAGAGTTGCAAAGGAAAAGCCATGTCTCAGACTGGCCAATAAAAAAAAAAGATTAAGATGGGCAAAAGAACACATACACTGGACAGAAGAACTCTGCATAGACGGCCAGCATCCCGGAGTCGCCGCTTCACTGTTGACATTGAGACTGGTGTTTTGCGGGTACTATTTAATGAAGCTGCCAGTTGAGGACTTGAGGATTTCTGACCAATTTGATGGTATTTTAATGGACAAAAAATGTGCTTTTCCATAAAAAACAAGGACATTTGTAAGTGACCACAAACTTTTGGACGGTAGTGTATACAGTACCAATCAAAAGTTTGGACACACCTACTCATTCCCAGATTTTACTTTATTTTTTACTATTTTCTACATTGTTGAATAATAGAGAAGACATCAAAACTATGAAATAACACAAATGGCATCATGTAGTCACCAAAAAAGTGTTAAACAAATCCAAATATATTGTCACGTTCCTGACCGGTTTTCTGTTATTTTGTATGTGTTAGTCGGTCAGGGCGTGAGTTTGGGTGGGCAGTCTATGTTATGTGTTTCTATGTTGGTAAAGGGTGACCTGATATGGTTCTCAATTAGAGGCAGGTGGTTTTCATTTCCTCTGATTGAGAGCCATATTAAGGTAGGTGTTTTCACATTGATTGTTGTGGGTGGTTGTCTCCTGTGTCTGTCGCGCCACACGGGACTGTCTCAGTTTGTTTGTACGTTCGTTCTTTTGTGTAGTCATTTTCCTGTTCGTGAGTTCTTCGTTGTATGTAAGTTCGCATGTCCAGGTCTGTCTACGTCGTTTGTTATTTTGTTAGTTATTCAAGTATAGTTCGTTTTTGTCTTGTTCAATAAATTCATTATGTCCTATAACACCGCTGCATTTTGGTCGAATCCCTGCTCCTCCTCTTCGGATGAAGAGGAGGAGGAATTCCATTACATATATTTTCTATTTGAGATTCTTCAAAGTAGCAACCCTTTGCCTTGATGACAGCTTTGCACACTTCAAAGTTGGTGTCTTTACTATTATTCTACAATGTAGGAAACATTATAATAATAAAGAAATATCCTTGAATGAATAGGTGTGTCAAAACGTTTGTGTAACGCCCTGGGTGTCGGGGGGGTGTGAAGTCAGACGCAGGAACAGCAGAGCTTCAATATGTTGAGTCTTTAATACCCAAACAAACGAAATGTCCAACACGGACGTACTGGGTGACATACACAACGGTCCAATGACACGCGAAACAAACCCAGTCCACAATAATTATAAACACTCCCGAAATCCCAAAAGCTACAATGAAACAATCCCGCACAACGAAGCGTACGGGCTGGCTGGCTAATAAAGCCACACTAATAAAACTAACTGAACACAGGTGATACAAATAAACAATTAAGGAGGGGGATGAAAAAGAGTCAGTGGCAGCTAGTAGGCCTGTGACGACGACCGCCGAGCGCCACCCGAACGGGAATATATATATATTCTTATAACTTTTTAAACACAATCTCTTTCCTCTGAGTAATTGTATTATATAATAATATCATTGTAAAAAAATGTTTGCGTGCAATATACACTACATGATCAAAAGTATGTGGACACCGGCTCGTTTGACATCTCATTCCAAAATCATGGCTTTAATATGGAGTTGGTCCCCCTTTTGCTGCTATCACTGCCTCCACTCTTCTGGGAAGACTCTCCACTAGATATTGGAACATTGCTCTGGGGACTTGCTTCCATTCAGCCACAAGAACCTTAGTGAGGTCGGGCACCGATTTTGGGCGATTGGCCTGGCTCGTAGTTGGCGTTCCAATTCATCCCAAAGGTGTTTGATGGGGTTGAGGTCAGGGCTCTGCGCAGGCCAGTCAAGTTCTTCCACACCAATCTAGACAAACCATTTCTGTATGGACCTCGCTTTGTGCATGGGGGCATTGTCAGGCTGAAACAGGAAAAGGCCTTCCCCAAACTGTTGCCACAAAGCAGAATCGTCCAATATGTCACTGTCTGCTTTAGCGTTAAGATTTCCCTTCACTGAAACTAAGGGGCCTAGCCGACGCTTGGTATTGCGCATGCTGATCTTAGGCTTCTGTGCGGCTGCTCGGCCATGGAAATCCATTTCATGAAGCTTCCGACAAACAGTTATTGTGCTGACGTTGCTTCCAGAGGCAGTTTGGACAGACAATTTTTAAGCGCTTCAGCACTCTGTGTTCCCGTTCTCTGAGCTTTGAGGTCTACCACTTCGCGGCTGAGCCGTTGTTGCCTCTAGACGCTTCCGCTTTAAAATAACAGCACAGTTGACCGGGGCAGCTCTAGCAGAGCAGAAATTTGACAAACTGACTTGTTGGAAAGGTGGCATCCTATGACACTGCCACGTTGAAAGTCTCTGAGCTCTTCAATACAGGATATTTTAATGCCAATGTTTGTCTATGGGGATTGCATGGCTGTGTGCTCGATTGTACGCACCTGTTAGCAACGTAGTGTAGCTCAGTATTTGTATTATTTATTTTATAGTCTTTTTTTCTCATCTTTATCAAGGGATCCAATAATTTTGGACCCCACTGTATAAAAATATAAATATATACAGTATAAAAACGATATTTATTGTATTAATGAATGAATCATCCTTGTTATTCTCTTTTGTTTTCCTTTCGTTTTCTTCAGGTTTTCCCCATATTTGCTGATCTTGGCAACTTGAAAACAATGTGCAGACCATTATTGAGATGACATGGCTAAAAATTACAGAGTACTTCTCTCACGACATTTTAAATAATTGAGGTGTTGTAGGTGTACAGTCTAAAGCCAGGACTGTTCATGAATTTTCCTTCCGGAACAATACAATTTCCATTGCATTAACCTAATTGAATAAGCCCACAGTGGGAATAACTAATTGACTCTCCTGTATTTGATTGGTCACCCAGGAGCTGAGTGACCTGCTGCCTTAGTTAGCTGTTCCTGTGTTGACCCCTGGCCCTAAGAACAATGCTGCAGCCATCAAAGAAGTATACAGGGTCAGAGAAATACTCTATGGAAGATGAGTGGCATATATACAATCACTGCAACACACAGAAACATACACACCTGAAAGGCCGCTCAGCAAGGAAGAAGCCACTGCTCCAAAACCGCCATAAAAAAGCCAAACTCCGGTTTGCACTTTTTGGAGAAATGTCCTCTGGTCTGATGAAACAAAAATAGAACTATTTGGCCATAATGACCATCGTTATGTTTGGAGGAAAAATGGGGAGGCTTGCAAGCCAAAGAACACCATCCCAACCGTGAAGCACGGGGGTGGCAGCATCATATTGTGGGTGCTTTGCTGCAGGAGGGACTGGCGCACTTCACAAAATATATGGCATCATGAGGGAAGGAAAATTATGTGGATATATTGAAGCAACATCTCAAGACATCAGTCAGGAAGTTAAAGCTTGGTCACAAATGGGTCTTCCAAAAGGGCATTGACTCCAAGCATGCTTCCAAAGTTGTGGCAAAATGGCTTAAGGACAACAAAGTCAAGGTATTGGAGTGGCCATCACAAAACCCTGACCTCAATCCTACAGAAAATTTGTGGGCAGAACTGAAAAAGCGTGTGCGAGCAAGGAGGCCTACAAACCTGACTCGGTTACACCTGCTCTGTCAGAAGGAATGGGCCAAAATTCACCCAACCTATTGTGGGAAGCTTGTGGAAGGCTACCCAAAACGTTTGACCCAAGTTAAACAATTTAAAGAAAATGCTACAAAATACTAATTGAGTGTATGTAAACTTCTGACCCACTGGGAATGTGATGAAAGAAATAAAAGCTGAAATAAATCATTCTCTCTACTATTATTCTGACATTTCACATTCTTAAACTAAAGTGGTGATCCTAACTGACCTAAGAGAGGGAATGTTTACTAGGATTAAATGTCAGGAACTGTGAAAAACTGAGTTTAAATGTATTTGGCTGACGTGTATGTAAACTTCTGACTTCAACTGTATCTGATGCTGTCTGGAACAAAACAGTATGGCTTGTCATACTATTTCTGGCCAGACAGCATCAGAGACATGGGTTACATATAAAGTGGTGCTGTTTCGCTTGCTCGGATGCTTTCTCAGGCGATATATCCTGTACAAAAAGATAAACGCAACATGCAACAATTTCAAAGATTTTGCTGAGTTACAGTTCATATAAGGAAATCAGTCACTTGAAATAAATAAATTAGGCCCTAATCTATGGATTTCACATGACTGGGGCGCAGCCATGGGTGGGCCCTGGGAAGGCATAGGCCCACCCATTTGAGTGTCCAGGCCCATCCACTGGGGAGCCAGACCCAGCCAATCAGAATTCGTTTTTCCCAACAAAAGGGCTTCATTACAGACGGAAATACAGAAATACTTCTCAGAAATACTCCTAGAGAAACATACATTAAATCTCTGGCAACAGCTGTGGTGTACATTCCGGCAGTCATCATGCCAGTTGCACGCTCCCTCAAAACTTAAGACATCTTTGGCATTGTGTTGTGTGACAAAACTGCACATTTTAGTGTGGCCTTTTACTGGCCCCAAAATGTTGCATCAGGAGATGGAGATGGGTGAGTGGCGAAGATGTGGTGCATCTCTCTCCAGAATGCATGCATACTGTATGTAAGAAAGTGCCCATTTGGCAATATCTAATTCCTGATTGTTTTAACTCACCACGTATCCCACTCATGTTTTCTTCGCCTCACACAAGTCAAAGAAATCTGTTTTTTTAAACATCCATTACGAATGATATTTCCTCTGTATTTTAAAAATCTTTCCAACACTCCCGGTGTGGATAGTCACCAAGCCTCGGTGTGAAAAATAAAAATATCATGATCTGATGATCCCATATATCCAGTGGAAACGTCATAAAAAAACAGCGTTCTGTCCCGAGCTCAATGGCGCAGAAATCTTTGAGGGCCCAGAATAGGCTAGCTGATACAATGTTGCAAGTTCATTATCGACTCCGGCCGGACCCTGTGATGATGTTATACAATGTTGAACTTCACTAGCAATAGCTCAAGTCAAGACAGATAGAAAGGGAGGCAGACAGGCGCAGAAGAGAGATTCATGTGATTGAAAGAATCGACATCTTCATCAGGATATTTTCTATTGTTTTTATTTGACTTAGTTGATGATGGAAAATATAGGCCTACATCTGCATATGCTATCTCTGAGTTGTACGCTCTCATTTCTTTAGCGGCCAATTGGTCACAGTGCATCATGTGTCTGTATGGCAGAGGCTAGTGCTCTCGCCATAGTTTAAGTTTTACTTTTAGATTTTTCAAATTTTACTTCAGATGTTTATGATAAACCACGTGACAAAGATTTTGACAAACGAAAACATTATTATTGAAGTGAAATTGTTCCACAATAAGTAAATAATATTTATAACTGGCATGCAGATCGATAGAAATGGTAGGATAAATTGTAAGCTTCCCCAAACTTGAAACTCACAAGCTGCCTATGGCCTTTACTATTCCACCCATTTTTTGAAAAATGCATGCAAGCGCGGGGACACATAGGAGGTCCTTTGAAAAAAACGGGCCCGCCTATGGAAATCAAAGGCCCGTCCAACTGATTTGTTCTGGTGCAGGGTCTGAGCCACACATGTGTGTCGGGGTCAATGTATCATACGTGTCTGCTTGTAGCGGTGGCCTGCAGTGACGTCAGGGGTAGTCAAAGGGTACAGTAACACTCTAGATTCCAGTAACAACTCGAAGTGGACACACAATGAGCTACGCTTGCATGACGAGCTATCTGCTTGAGACCTGAGATTCATGTTAGCTCCCAGAAGTAACACTCATGGCCATCTGCTATGCGGATGACACATAGCTGTACATTTCAATGAAACATGGTGAAGCCCCAAAATTGCCCTCGCTAGAAGCCTGTGTTTCAGACATAAGGAAGTGGATGGCTGAAAACCTTCTACTTTTAAACTCGGAAAAAACAGAGATGCTTGTTCTAGGTCCCAAGAAACAAAGAGATCTTCTGTTAAACCTGACAATTAATCTTGATTGTTGTAAAGTCGTCTCAAATAAAACTGTGAAGGACCTCTGCGTTACTCTGGACCCTGATCTCTCTTTTGACGAACATATGAAGACTGTTTCAAGGACAGCTTTTTTCCATCTACGTAACATTGCAAAAATCAGACATTTTCTTTCCAAAAACGATGCAGAAAAATTCATCCGTGCTTTTGTTACTTCTAGGTTAGACTACTGCAATGCTCTACTTTCCGGCTACCAGGATAAAGCACTAAATAAACTTCAGTTAGTGCTAAATACGGCTGCTAGAATCCTGACTAGAACCAACAAATGTGATCATATTACTCCAGTGCTAGTCTCTCTACACTGGCTTCCTGTTAAGGCAAGGGCTGATTTCAAGGTTTTACTGTTAACCTACAAAGCGTTACGTGGGCTTGCTCCTACCTATCTTTCCAAGTTGGTCCTGCCGTACATACCTACACGTACGCTACGGTCACAAGACGCAGGCCTCCTAATTGTCCCTAGAATTTCTAAGCAAACAGCTGGAGGCAGGGCTTTCTCCTATAGATCTCCATTTTTATGTAATGGTCTGCCTACCCATGTGAGAGACGCAGACTCGGTCTCAACCTTTAAGTCTTTATTGAAGACTCATCTCTTCAGTAGGTCCTATGATTGAGTGTAGTCTGCCCAGGAGTGTGAAGGTGAACGGAAAGGCTCTGGAGCAACGAACTGCCCTTGCTGTCTCTGCCTGGCCGGTTCCCCTCTCTCCACTGGGATTCTCTGCCTCTAACCCTATTACAGGGGCTGAGTCACTGGCTTACTGGTGCTCTTTCATGCCGTCCCTAGGAGGGGTGCGTCACTTGAGTGGGTTGAGTCACTGACGTGATCTTCCTGTCTGGGTTGGCGCCCCCCCTTAGGTTGTGCCGTGGCGGAGATCTTTGTGGGCTATACTCGGCCTTGTCTCAGGATGGTAAGTTGGTGATTGAAGATATCCCTCTAGTGGTGTGGAGGCTGTGCCTTGGCAAAGTGGGTGGGGTTATATCCTTCCTGTTTGGCCCTGTCCGGGGGTATTATCGGATGGGGCCACAGTGTCTCCTGACCCCTCCTGTCTCAGCCTCCAGTATTTATGCTGCATTAGTTTATGTGTCGGGGGGCTAGGGTCAGTTTGTTATATTTGGAGTACTTCTGTCTTATCCGGTGTCCTGTGTGAATTTAAGTATGCTCGCTCTAATTCTCTCTTTCTCTATTTTTTTCTCTCTCTCGGAGGACCTGAGCCCTAGGACCATGCCTCAGGACGACCTGACATGATGACTCCTTGCTGTCCCCAGTCCACCTGGCCATGCTGCTGCTCCAGTTTCAACTGTTCTGCCTGCGGCTATGGAACCCTGACCTGTTCACCGGACGTGCTACCTGTCCCAGACCTGCTGTTTTCAACTCTCTAGAGACCGCAGGAGCGGTAGAGATACTCTTAATGATCGGCTATGAAAAGCCAACTGACATTTACTCCTGAGGTGCTGCACCCTCGACAACTACTGTGATTAATATTATTTGACCATGCTGGTCATTTATGAACATTTGAACATCTTGGCCATGTTCTGTTATAATCTCCACGGGGGTTTTTCCTAGCCTCCTATAATCTCCAGGAGTTTTTCCTAGCCACCGTGCTTCTACACCTGCATTGCTTGCTGTTTGGGATTTTAGGCTGGGTTTCTGTACAGCACTTTGAGATATCAGCTGATGTACGAAGGGCTATATAAATACATTTGATTTGATTTGATGAGTTTGGGCGCACCAAGTGTTCGGTCAAACCATGATGTGTCAAATCAAACGCATTCACAGTAAACAACGTGACAGTTAAAGATTAGTGATGGTACATTTGTAATATAAATAAGGCTAGCTCCAATCAGCCCTATAGCACTCGCTCCTGGAAAGTCCTTCGAGCTGGACCTTCCAGAAGGGAGTTCCAAAGGTTCGATTTACACCCCCCCCCCCCCCCCCCTTAAAGGGTAATATAGCAGTTTTGAAGAATACAATTGTCCCATATGTCCCATATGTTGCTGGACCGCATCCTGTACCCCAGGTCACCTTCAAAGGGACCTTGGGGCAGCAGGTAGCCTAGTGGTTAGAGCGTTGGGCCAGTAACCGAAAGGTTGCTAAATCGAATTCCCGAGCTGACAAGGTAAAAATCTGTCGTTCTGCCCTGAACAAGGCAGTTGTTCCTAGGCCGCCATTGTAAATAAGAATTTGATCTTAACTGACGAGCCTAGTTAAATAAAGGTAAACTAAATTGTCCTCCGAGATCTGTGTGAAGCCAATTATCTTCAAATTGCCATTGCTGGCCTCGAGCGAGCGTCTGTCTGTCCAGCTGATGTCTCAGTGTGAGTGCAGCGACCCGCCCGAACTCGAACACAGTTGGGCACAGTTGCACCTCCGCACAGGACAGTGACGCCCCCTGTAGGTCGTGCAGAGGAAGGCCGATCTGTTCAAGAACGGAATGTGTGTGCGCAGGCAGTGTGAATATGATCGCCGACCCTACACTGGAGAGAGGATCACTGGCCAGTTCTGCAAGTGGGACAACTTCAACTGTGACCGTTTTAACAAGTTGCTTTGTGGGGGTGTAAGTCCCTCTTGACTCCTGATCCTTGAAACCATCATTGTTGATCGTTCTAGACGCAAAAGCATTTTCTTAATGGAGACTTGAGTGTGTGATATAACTTCAGTACATACGTAACTGTAGTATCTATTTTGTTTGTGTTTTGGTTGCCAGGTCACAGGCGAAGTGACTGCAACCCCTGTGTGTCAGAGGACCTGTAACCGTGGAAACTGCCTGTGCAACCGGTGCGAGTGTGAGAAGATGTACTCAGGACCTTTGTGTCAGCGATGTGCCGTGTGCGTCGGGTTAATCACTATAATCAACATGAAGAAAATTGCAGTGCATCCCTATTATAAGAATCACATTTGTATCTAAGGATTATATTTTTTGTACTAATTGATTTAAAATACATTGTAAGTCTAGGAATATACCTGTCCAAAGTGTTTGATCACTGTAACATCAGTGATTCTCAAAAAAAATGTAGTGGCTGTAGACTACATTTCAATCTATAACGCTGATGTTCAGTGGGTTAGGATTCATGTCATTCAAAACTTATTCAGATGTAATGGTCTGTTTCATCCACTAGATGGCAATATATGACACAAAGACGCTCTCAAGTGATACAGTACTCTCTCCACTGCTACATCCTTCACTATTATCGATGAATTACATGCATATTCACATCAATACCTATGGTGATGAATTGAAAGACATCATATTGAATACTGATGCACTTTGAAAGTCTTCTTTTCCCATTTAAATAGTATCTTACTCAGTGGTGTAAAGTACTTAAGTAAAACTACTTTAAAGTACTACTTAAGTAGTTTTTTGGGGGTATCTGTACTGTACTATTTATATATTTTTTTTACAAATTGTACTTTTACTTCACCACATTCCTAAAGACAATAATGTACTTTTTACTCCATACATTTTCCCTAACAGCCAAAAGTACTTGTTATACGTTTTATGCTTTGCAGGACAGGAAAACGGTCAAATTCACACACTTATCAAGAGAACATCCCTGGTCATCCCTACTGATCCTTGGAAATCCCTACTGATCCATGGTCATCCCTACTGCCTTTGATCTGGCAGAGTCACTAAACACACATGCTTCATTTATAAATGATGTCTGATTGTTGGAGTGTGCCCTTGGATATCCGAGAAGAGAAAAAAATGGTGCCATCTGGTTTGCTAAATCTAAAGAATTTGACATTTTCACTTATGATACATAAATATATTTTTGCCATTTTAAAACCAAATACTTGTAGACTTTTACTCTAGTATTTTGCTGGGTGACTCACTTTTACTTGAGTCTTCTTCTATTAAGGTATCTTTACTTTGACTCAAGAATTTCTCCACCACTGATCTTACTTTTGGAAACTAAAATTAAAGACGTAGAAAACCTTCAAATCTACACTTCTCTATCCATGTGCCTTTGATGCCAAGCACTATCTCTTCTGCCATTTGGGGAAATTCTGTATGCTTCTGTAGCAGTGTGATGTTTTTCCCCTAGATTATGCACCAAATTGCACACAAGGACCAATTCAAATAGGCCAGGTCAGGGGGGATGTTAATAATTTGATAATAATAATAATTATGCGTATTCTTTTATTTAATTACAGCTGCGTAGCTAATGTTATTTTTTTGGTGTACAAACACTTTTTCATATCAATATTGTCCATACACGTGATTGTAAAGGTTTTGTATATTTGGGTTTGGCCCATCGCGGGTTATCTGTGTTTCCGTACCCCCTTATTGTTCTCTGTTGCCTGACCTTCGGCTAGCAAGGTGCCTGAAAGCCGTGACTGCGCCAAGGGCTAAAATATTGTGTGTTGTCTCTTCGTGTGCAGGGCAAATAAAAAGAATCCAACCAGCAGACCTACAGTTGTGGCAGTGTCCTAATTAAAAGTACACAACGCAGAACGAACCACGCTACACTTCTACCAAACCACAGTACCTTACAACACAGTACAGATCATTTTAACATATAAGATTCAGACTTGCCACAAAAATTCTAATGTACAAATCTACAAATATAACTGCAAGTAAATGAGCTATCTTGAAGAGCAATCTGGCCTTAATGACCATGTACTCTTATAATCTCCACCCGGCACAGCCAGAAGAGGACTGGCCACCCCTCAGAGCCTGGTTCCTCTCTAGGTTTCTTCCTAGGTTCCTGCCTTTCTAGGGAGTTTATCTTAGCCACCGTGACCCTACATCTGCATTGCTTGCCGTTTGGGATTTTAGGCTGGGTTTCTGTATAAGCACTTTATAAATACATTTGATTGATTGACTGACTGATTGAGCCATATTTGATTGACATAACCACATACTGTAGAAAGCCACTAAAGGTAACCATCATGATTTGTGGTTGTTCAATTGTTAGAGGGAACATTATCATCAACATGTGTTCATAAAAATGTGCGCAAATTAATTCATTAATTAATATTTTAATGAGGGAATGTGCTTCCAGATCACATTTATTTGGTGTTTCATTTAGCCGTGGAGAGGAAATTACATTTTTGCTGAGGGAAAATGGCTCCCTTGAATGGGATTTCATACTGTGGGGATGTTTTTCCAAAATGTACCATCTTCACATGATCAATGACCTGATCAATGACACTGATTGAATTATTCAGTCTCCATCTCTCTATCGCTCCTTCTAAACCCTTTGCTTTCCCTTCTTTTTCTCTCTCTTTCTTTCTCTTTGTTCTCTCCTTTTAGGTGGGCAGAGCTGCACTCGATGTGTCTAGTGTTGTTCTCAAGAGTATTTATATAACCTTGTTTTTATCTTCTCAGTTTTAAAGGTTCAATCTCTGGTGCAACTAGCAGATCGGTTTTCCTCAAAATTTCTTGTATTCCTGAGATCCAGATAGACTTATTACCTGGTATCAGTGCTTGAATTGGACTGAAATAAGTGCCGGTACTCAATTTGGGTGTCGATACTGTTTAAACTGAGGTGCAGGAGCTCGACAATTATTTTGAGCTAATATTCTATAAAAGGAAAAGGAGCTCAAGCAGTAGAAAATGTAAGGTGCCGGTACTCAGCTCCGGCCCAAGTCAAGCACTGCCTAGCATCCTGTTGTACCCGTGTGTCTTTGGATGATCCTATGAGAAACATTTGTATTTATTTCACTGGGCAAATCAGTTAAGAACAAATTCTTATTTACGATGACAGCCTAACACTAACCCGGACAACACTGGGCCAGTTGTGTGCCGCCCTATGGGACTCCCAATCTCAGCCAGTTGTGATACAGCCTGGAATGACAATCGGGAGCATACATACTCCCTACATGACTTTAATTTTAAAATAATACTGGACAATACTTCTCTCGTGCATCTTTATGGCCAGGTTTTTTCTTTACCTACTCAATGCCGGATGTCCCTACTATCTATTTGAAATTCTTTGTGACATTTCAATATTTCAATTTAGCCTTGGGTCTAAAGCACAAAATGACTCAGGAAGGTTTTGTGGTGAGACGCGGCAATGTCTCATATGTGAGGACAGAACACACCCTTCAACCCCTCAAGGCAATATTTTGTCTTAACAAATCTCTTTTTGCAGAGGCAACCACTTTGAAGGACAATTTAGGAGGGTGAGGGAACAGCGGAGAGTCGGAAAGTTATAATGTCTCACGAGAGTGACTTTATGTAAAGTGCTGGCTGTTAATCACATAATGTCAGAGATGATCTCAAAAAAAGGAGAGAGACAGTGAGGTGAGCACTACTTCCCGCAGTTATGGAGGTGAGGACATGTACCAGGTGATGCACAGGAGAGGGTGACCACATCCGATTAGCTCCGGTTTGCAGGCAGGGGTGGGCAACTCCTGTCCAGTGTCCAGAGACCTTTTCAATTGAAGACCAAGACTAGTTGATTTTTAATTTAAACCAGGTGTGTTCGTGCTGGCCTGGAATAAAAGCCTTCACACACTGCAGCACTATACTGTAGGAACAGGGTTGCCTATCCCGCCTGCGCTTAGTTCTAAGCCAATAACCATGCATAATACTAGAAGGTCCAATGAACAGAGCAATAACCTCCAACAAGCAATTCCTTTACATCATGATACCAACACACAGCACATTCACAATAAAAAACAGGAAATTGGCAAATCTCTATCAATGTCCGACCACATAATTTGGCTCATTTTTACCACAATTACAAAATAATGACATACACTTTGTTGAACTTGCTGAGCTGTGTCTTGCCCCCACAAAAGCTGATAGGGCCTCAGATCTTCAGTTTGACTTTGACAGTGGGCCATCAGCGACAAGGACACAGGACCATTTCCCTGGTTTCCGCATCACTCGGACAATTTAGCTATTCAAATAGAGATTCACTGGTAATATACCATTAATCTTTTTTCATAGAGACATATACACTCACATGCACACAAATCCCCATTACGCACGCACGCTCTCACACACACACACACACACACACACACACACACACACACACACACACACACCTGTGCCAGCTTGATGTCTCGGAGTGGCCGCGAGGAATAAAGAGACAGCCTTTCTCCCGAATCAAGAAGGTCAAAATGCAAATATCAGCTCTTTCGAGCCTCTCCCTCCATCCCCCTCACCCCACACCACCCTCCTCACGGATAGAAAAGACAGGGTTGACGTTTTTAATTATTGTGTCAGGATCAAAGAATCCTCGTCAGGTCTGAGCTGTGCTGAGCCTGAGCTCTCAGATAAATTATATCAGGGTTATTTCTTCAGATGACTCCCCATACCCTCTCCATCCTTCTCCACCTCTCTGCCACTTTCCATTCCCTTCAAGTCAATATGAAGAGTTTAATTCCAACATGCTTTATATCCATTATCAGAAATGGTGGTAATTAGCATTTATTGTTTAAAGAAATTATGAAAGGGATTGTTGTGTTTTTTCACTATCGAATCATGGCATGGGGTTGTTCAATGATAGACATATTTATTTCGAATCTATCACTTGATGGATTCATTTCAGAGACAAATAATCATGTTTTTTTGTGCAAAATGCGATATATCCTCCTCACGCTCAGAGAAATAAGTAGTAGTGTTTTACACAGTCAAATTCAATAAATAACTAAATTTTGAATAAACAACTCTACAAATTATGCATTTGTGACATCTGTATACAGTTGAAGTCGGAAGTTTACATACACTTGGTTGGAGTCATTAAAACTAGTTTTTCAACCACTCCACAAATGTCTTGATAACAAACTATAGTTTTGGCAAGTCGGTTAGGACATCTACTTTGTGCATGACACAAGTCATTTTTACAACAATTGTTTACAGACAGATAATTTCAATTATAATTCACAGTATCACAATTCCAGTGGGTCAGAAGTTTACATACACTAAGTTGACTGTGCCTTTAAACAGCTTGGAAAATTCCAGAAAATTATGTCATGGCTTTAGAAGCTTCTGATAGGCGAATTGACATCATTTGAGTAAATTGGAGGTGTACCTGTGGATGTATTTCAAGGACTACATTCAAACTCAGTGCCTCTTTGCTTGACATCATGGGAAAATCAAAAGAAATCAGCCAAGACATCATTAAAAAAAATTGTAGACATCCACAAGTCTGGTTCATCCTTGGGAGCAATTTCCAAATGCCTGAAGGTACCACGTTCAACTATACAAACAATAGTACGCAAGTATAAACACCATGGGACCACGCAGCCGTCATACCGCTCAGATGCCGCTCTTGAGATGAACATACTTTGGTGCGAAAAGTGCTAATCAATCCCAGAACAACAGTCATAGGACCTTGTGAAGATGCTGGAGGAAACAGGTACAAAAGTATCTATATCCACAGTAAAACGAGTCCTATATTGAAATAACCTGAAAGGCCGCTCAGCAAGGAAGAAGCCACTGCTCCAAAACCACTATAAAAAGCCAGACTACGGTTTGGGGACAAAGATTGTACTTTTTGGAGAAATGTCCTCTGGTCTGATGAAACAAAAATAAAACTGTTTGGCCATAATGACCATCATTATGTTTGGAGGGAAAAGGGGGAGGCTTGCAAGCCAAAGAACATCATCCCAACCGTGAAGCACGGGGGTGGCAACATCATGTTGTGGGGGTGCTTTGCTGCAGGAGGTACTGGTGCACTTCACAAAATATATGGCATCATGAGGAAGGAAAATGATCTGGATATATTGAAGCAACATCTCAAGACAGTCAGGAAGTTAAAGCTTTTTTTGCAAATGGGTCTTCCAAATGAACAATGACCCCAGGCATACTTCCAAAGTTGTGGCAAAATGGCTTAAGGACACAAAGTCAAGGTATTGGAGTGGCCATCATAAAGCCCTGACCTCAATCCTTTATAACATTTTTGGGCAGAACTGAAAAGCATGTGCGAGCAAGGAGGCCTACAAACCTGACTCAGTTACACCAGCTCTGTCAGGAGGAATGGGCCAAAATTCACCCAACTTAATGTGGGAAGCTTGTGGAAGCCTACCCGAAACGTTTGACCCAAGTTAAACATTTTAAAGGCAATGCTACCAAATACTAATTGAGTGTATGTAAACTTCTGACCCACTGGGAATGTGATGAAAGAAAATAAATCTGAAATAAATCATTCTCTCTCCTATTATTTCACATTCTTAAAATAAAGTGGTGATCCTAACTGACCTAAGACAGGGAATTTTAACTAAGATTAAATGTCAGGAATTGTGAAAAACTGAGTTTAAATGTATTTGGCTAAGGTGTATGTAATCTTCCGACTTCAACTGTATATATACATATAAATACAGTAATATAAGATCTGTGTGTAAATTATTTATATTTTACATTTTTGCCATTTAGTAGATGCTCTTATCCAGAGTGACATACAATAAGTGTGTTCATCTGTCTACACTCTTACAAAAAAACGGGTCTTCGGCTGTCACAAAAGGGTTCCTGGAACCTGGAACCAGAAAGGGTTTTCCTATGGGGACAGCCAAAGAACCCTTTAAGGTTCTAGATACCACCTAATTTTCTAAGAGTTTAGGTGAGACAACCACATGTCACAGTCAAAGATACAGGATACAAACATTTCATTCCAGCTAAACAATGGATATATAGCGTTTTGTAAAAAAAAACAATTTTCATAAACATCTAAAATCGATTCATAAAAAAATCAGAGAACAGTAATATTTTACACAGACATGAAGTTACCCATAAGCAATCATTTCTGAAAAGAAAAAAAGTGAAAAACTCACCCAAACACTCACACTCACACACACACACAAACACACGCACACACACACACACACACACACACAAGGTCGCTGGGAATCCTAACTAATGAATAACAGAAAGAGGGGTGGAGCTGGGAAGCAGAGGAGAGAGCAGGCCTGCGATGCGACTCGCCACATACATCAAGTCTGCTGAGCAGAAAATGGAAATGTGGGCCGTGAGTGAGTGTAGGTTGGTTCCATTGTCCCCTGGACGAAATCCAATGATTTATCATTTCTCTCAGGGGCATCGGTGCCCTCTCACACAATCATACACTGTTGTATCATTTATTGAAATGAAGGATTACACTGAATATGATGAGGACATTCCACAAGAGATCCCTGATATTACATTATCGAGGCAAACATAATTAATTAGCTCAATTAGCTTTTGAGTCTCTGGACAAAACATTCTCAGACACAGGGCAAACAACCACAAAATCACAGGGCAAATTACCCCCCCCTGGCCAGGTATAAATATTCAGTCCTGTCCTCATGTCCCAACTTTATGTAGCAAGGCTAAGTCACTGTGGTCAGGGTCAATGTGGACATGATGGAGGAGGGGAACGTATGAGTCCAGGAAGAACCAACACACCTCCCACACCATATACTCCCCTCCGTATGTATTTGGAAGTGAATGGTGAATAATGCATTTTACAACCTATGTTGTGATAATTGCGTTGTTTGCTCTATAACCCATTTGTTCATACACCACCGTGATATACAATAAGGCCGTGACAACAAAAAGACATCTGTCACACAGTGGCGGAATAAATTCAACTACACATAGGTTTGTTAAATTACAAAACCCGGAAAGCAAAATCTCTCCGGTGAAGTCTACAAAGCAAATATTGCATGTAAAAACAGTTAAATTACCTGCAGCAAGGTCAAGCGAGCTAATGTATTCGACTGTTTAGTAAACAACTACTGATTTAGAACCACAAGCCCAAAGACAACAGGAGCCCTGCCTCCGCTCTTCCAGCACCATTTCAACTTAAACATTTAAACATCAGCAAATCAACAAGGATGTACAGTTGAAGTCGGAAGTTTACATACATTTTTGCCAAATACATTTAAACTCAGTTTTTCACAATTCCTGACATTTAATCCTAGTAAAAAATCCCTGTTTTAGGTCAGTTAGGGTCACCACTTTATTTAAAGAATGTGAAATGTCAGAATAATAGTAGAGAGAATGATTTATTTCAGCTTTTAGTTCTTTCATCACATTCCCAGTGGGTCAGAAGTTTACATACACGCAATTTGTATTTGGTAGCATTGCCTTTAAATTGTTTAACTCGGGTCAAATGTTTTGGGTAGCATTCCACAAGCTTCCCACAATAAGGTAGGTGAATTTTGGCCCATTCCTCCTGACAGAGCTTGTGTAACTGAGTCAGGTTTGTAGGTCTCCTTGCTCGCACAAACTTTTCAGTTCTGCCCACACATTTTCTATAGAATTGAGGTCAGGGCTTTGTGATGGCCACTCCAATACCTTGACTTTGTTGTCCTTAAGCCATTTTGCCACAACTTTGGAAGCATGCTTGGAGTCATTGTCCATTTGGAAGACCCATTTGCAACCAAGCTTTAACTTCCTGACTGATGTCTTGAGATGTTGCTTCAATATATCCACATAATTTTCCTGTCTCATGATGCCATCTACTTTGTGAAATGCACCAGTCCCTCCTGCAGCAAAGCACCCCCACATCATGATGCATTTGATGCGAGGTCTTGGCTGATTTCTTTTGATTTTCCCATTGTGTCAAGCAAATAGGCACTGAGTTTGAAGGTAGGCCTTGAAATACATCCACAGAGACACCTCCAATTGACTCAAATTATGTCAATTAGCCTATCAAAAGCTTCTAAAGCCATGACATCATTTTCTGGAATTTTCCAAGCTGTTTAAAGGCACAGTCAAATCAAGTTTATTTTATATAGCCCTTCGTACATCAGCTAATATCTCGAAGTGCTGTACAGAAACCCAGCCTAAAACCCCAAACAGCAAGCAATGCAGGTGTAGAAGCACGGCGGCTAGGAAAAACTCCCTAGAAAGGCCAAAACCTAGGAAGAAACCTAGAGAGGAACCAGGCTATGAGGGGTGGCCAGTCCTCTTCTGGCTGTGCCGGGTGGAGATTATAACAGAACATGGCCAAGATGTTCAAATGTTCATAAATGACCAGCATGGTCAAATAATAATCAGGAGTAATTGTCAGTTGGCTTTTCATAGCCGAGCATTAAGAGTATCTCTACCGCTCCTGTGGTCTCTAGAGAGTTGAAAACAGCAGGTCTGGGACAGGTAGCACGTCCGGTGGACAGGTCAGGGTTCCGGGGGGGGGGGGGGGTTGTATGTAAACTTAGTGTATGTAAACTTCTGACCCATTGGAATTGTGATACCAGTGAATTATAATTGAAATAATCTGTCTGTAAACAATTGTTGGAAAAATGACTAGTGTCATGCACAAAGATCTCCTAACCGACTTGCCAAAACTGTAGTTTGTTAACAAGAAATTTGTGGAGTGGTTGAAAAACGAGTTTTAATGGCTCCAACCTAAGTGTATGCAAACTTCCAACTTCAACTGTATATGCTTAGTTTAATACACTGAAAACAAACTTAAAGATACCAAACACAATTTAGTCCAATCAATGTTGCTAAATATCATGTGGCTGTCCATGGTACTGATTTATTTGCGTGCACGTGTGTGTGTGCAAGTACATTTTGTGGGGGGACTCACTCTACTTGGAAACTAGTTGAAAGCCAATGCCATCCTCTTCTCTTTCATGTTGGTCAAATGGTCTATGGCTCTGTCATACTTTTCGTTTTTGTCATCATAGGCTACCTAGCTAAATGCTCACTAGTCTAACTTCCTCACATGGGTAAGTGTGCTTCTGCCATACCACTGTAAGCATACTACTCTGTATCCCACTGCTGGCTTGCTTCTGTCCCTGGATGGGAGACCAGCTGCTGCTAGAAGTGGTGTTGGAGGACCAGTAGGAGGCACAATGCCCCAGGGCAGTGACTGGGGACATTGCCCTGTATAGGGTGCTGTCTTTTGGATGGGACATTAAACGGGTGTCTTGACTCTCTGTGGTCACTAAAGATCCCATGGCACTTATCGTAAGAGTAGGGGTGTTAACCCTGGTGTCCTGGCTAAATTCCCAATCTGGACCTCATACCATCACAGTCATCTAATCATCCCCAGTTTACAATTGGCTCATTCATCCCCGTAACTGTTCCCGAGGTCGTTGCTGTAAATGAGATTGTGTTCTCAGTCAACTTACCTGGTTAAATTAAAAATAAATAAAAGTGAATAAAACAAAAGGCCCGAACCATTTTGATTCCCCCACCGGCCGGTATATCTTCTTCTTCTCACTGATGTCAATGGTCATGCTGGTCTCATAGACTAGACATAACATAGTACACTCAATTTAGTATGATATGTATAACTCAAAGGTTCAGCAACCCAACGGTTGCGTGTTCGTATCTCGTCACGGACAACTTTAGCATTTTTAGCTAATTAGCAACTTTGCAACTACTTACTACTTTTAAGCTACTTTGCAACTATACTGAACAAAAATACACAACATGTAAAGTGTTGGTCCCATGTTTCAAGATCCTAGAAATGTTCCGTACGCACAAAAAGCTTATTTCTCTCAAATGTTGCGCACAAATGTGTTTACATCTCTGTTATTGAGCATTTCTCATTTGCCAAGATAATCCATCCACCTGACAGGTGTGGCATATCAAGAAGCTGATTTAACAGAATGAACATTACGCAGGTGCACCTTGTGCTGGGGACAATAAAAGGCCACTAAAATGTGCAGTTTTGTCACAGAACACAATGCCACAGATTTCTCAAGTTTTTAGGGAGCATGGAATTGGAATGTTGACTGCAGAAATGTCCACCAGAGCTGTTGCCAGGCAATTCTAACATTGTTTCAGAGAATTTGGCAGTACCTCCAAGTGGGCTCACGACCGCAGACCATCTCAGGATCTCCACATCCAGCTTCTTCACCTGTGGGATCATCTGAGACCAGCCATCTGGACAGCTGATGAAACTGAGGAGTATTTCTGTTTGTAATTGTTACGTTCCCCAGTTTCTGTGTTGTGGGTTTGTGTATATGTGTGTGTGTGTGTGTGTATTTCAGGAAATGGCTTCCTGGATTCCAAAGCAGCTGATTGGTCGGCCTATCGCTAATTGGAGCTCTGACCCCTCCCTCTCGTCAGGGGATACAGCTGTCTGCAATTACTGACTCCTGCAGCTTGAAAACCCAGTGTTCCTTTGATAGGAGAGAGAGCTTCTTTGTATGTACTGTATTGGTTGGTGGTCTGTAAAGTTGTTGAAAGTATTTTGTAGCCGCTCCTGCAGAGGTATGTGTTTGCCATAGTACCTAGCGTTTTTGGTTTATTCAAATTGTTCACTAAGTTTGGGAAATTATTCTGTTTCATTTATTTCCAGGGGGGAAAGGCACCTTGGGAGTGTTTAGGCAAGAGGCCTACGGGCATACATATACCTGTAGTATTTACTATGTCCATGCACACTAGGTAAGACCTGGGTGTACTACCCCCTGTATTTTGGTTAGTGCGCCAGGGGGTCCTAAGAATAGGTAGGAGAGGTGGAACTTTAACTTTATTTGATTTGGTTCCGTCCAGCCCCTTTTCCCCACTTTACCGTGTGATGGAAATGCATTCCCTGTAAACGGTAATGTTTTCTGTCTCTGTCATCCTTACCCGCACCTATAATCGCATACCTTTTTTCACTCCACGGGGAGTTGAGTTGTAGCAGGGTGTTGAGGATCCGCTTCGGGAAAGTCGTATTCCTGGTCGTAGTGCTGGTAAGTTGACGTCGCTCTGATATCCAATAGTTCTTTCTGGCTGTATGTAATAACGCTTAAGATTTTCTGGGCTAACAATGTAAAAAAAAAAAAAAATACTGCAAAGGTTCCTACCGTTTATTAGGTACGACCATCTAGTACCGGGTTGGATACCCCTACCTCCAGAACAACCTGAATTATTCAGGAAGTGGATTCTACAAGTCAGAAACGTTCCACAGGGATGTTGGTCCATGCTGAGGCAATGGTATCACACAGTTGCTGCAGATTGGACAGCGGTACACCACCACCACCAGCCTGTACCGTTGACACCTGGCAGGCTGGGTCCATGGACTCATGCTGCATACGCCAAGTCCTGACTCTGCCATCAGCATGACGCAACAGGAATTGTGATTCGTCGGATCATGCAATGTTTTTCCCTTCCTCTATTGTCCAACTCCAGCATGTCCACGAGTTGCTTCTTATTTTTAGCTGATATAAGTGGAACCCGGTGTGGTCGTCTGCTGCAATAGCCATTCCGTGGAAAGGATCGATGAGTTGTGCGTTCCGATATGCCGTTCTGCACGCCACTGTTTCTGGCCCGCCTGTTAGCTTGCAGGCTTCTTGTAATTCTCCTTCAACCTCTCTCATCCACTATCTGTTTTCGCCCACAGGACTGCGGCTGACTGGATGTTTTTTGTTTGTCGCACCATTCTTGGGAATGGTCACTACCCTGACCAAGGCCCTTCTACCCCGATTGCTCATTTTGGCCAGGCGGCCAGCTCCAGGAAGAGTCTTGGGAAACCCTATACACTATCATTAATGAAAAGCCCAGGACGGCGGCTGTTTCTGAGATACTGTATTAGGTAACTATTTGGATATTGATTACTGCACTGTTGGGTAGAGCTTGCAAGTTAAGTATTTCACTGTACATTTCACTTGAACTTCAACAATTGTTTTTTGTGCTAGCTACATCTGGAAAATGTAAATAAAATGTGAATATTTTCTTTAGCATTCTGTGTTTTGTCCATATTGTTTTTATCATTGAGGCATGTTAATAAATGCTTTATGAATGATAAAATATAAATGACATTACATTGACTGCATATAATTCATATACAGTGCATTCGGAAAGTTTTCAGACCCCTTGACATTTTCCACATTTGTTACGTTACAGCCTTATTCTAAAATGTATTAAATTGTCAACAATCTACAAATGATACCCCATAATGACAAAGCAAAAACAGGTTTTTAGAAATGTTTGCAAATGTATTAAAAATAAAAAACTGAAATATCACATTTACATTCTTTACTCAGTACTTTGTTGAATTACCTTTGGCAGCGATTACAGCCTCGAGTCTTCTTGGGTATGACGCTACAAGCTTGGCACACCTGTATTTGGGGAGTTTCTCCCATTCTTCTCTGCAGATCCTCTCAAGCTCTGTCAGGGTTGGATGGGGAGCGTCGCTGCACAGCTATTTTCAGGTCTCTCCAGAGATGTTTGATCGGGTTCAAGTCCGGGCTCTGGCTTGGCCACTCAAAGACATTCAGAGACTTGTCCTGACGCCACACCTGCGTTGTCTTGGCTGTGTGGTTAGGGTCGTTGTCCTGTTGGAAGGTGAACCTTCACCCCAGTCTGATGTCCTGAGCGCTCAGGAGCAGGTTTCATCAAGGATCTCTCTGTACTTTGCTCCATCCATCTTTCCCTCGATCCTGACTAGTCTTCCAGTCCCTGAAAAACATCCCCATAGCATGATGCTGCCACCCCCATGCTTCACCGTAGGGATGGTGCCAGATTTCCTCCATTCGTATCCTTGGTTTCATCAGAGCAGAGATTCTTGTTTCTTATTGGTCTGAGAGTCCTTTAGGTGCCTTTTGGCAAACTCCAAGCGGGCTGTCATGTGCCTTTTACTGAGGAGTGGCTTCCGTCTGGCCACTCTACCATAAAGGCCTGATTGGTGGAGTGCTGCAGAAATGATTGTCCTTCTGTAAGGTTCTCCCATCTTCAGAGGAACTCTGGAGCTCAGTCAGAGTGACCATCGGGTTCTTGGTCACCTCCCTGACCCTTCTACCCCGATTGTTCAGTTTGGCCAGGCTCCCAACTCTAGGAAGAGTCTTGGTGGTTCCAAACTTATTCCATTTCAGAATGATGAAGGCCACTGTGTTCTTGGGGACCTTCAATGCCGCAGAAATGTTTTAATACCCTTCCCCAGATCTGTGCCTCAACACAATCCTGTCTCAGAGCTCTACAGACAATTACTTCAACCTCATGGCTTGGTTGTTGCTTGGACATGCACTGTCAACTGTGGGACTTTTATATAGACAGGTGTGCGCCTTTCCAAATCATGTCCAATCAATTTATTTTACCACAGGTGGACTCCAATCAAGATGTAAAAACATCTCAAGGATGATCAATGGAAACAGGATGCCCCTAAGCTCAATTTTGAGTCTCATAGCATAGGGTCAGTTTTCTATTTGTTATACATTTGCAAACATTTCAAAATATCTGTTTTTTGCTTTGTCATTATGGGTTATTGTGTGTAGATTGCAGAGGAACAATTGTTATTCAATCCATTTTAGAATAAGGCTGTAACATAACAAAATGTGGAACAAGTCAAGGGGGTCTGAATACTTTCTGAATGCACTATATAGACCTTTTAATGTTGGTATTATAGATCAGAGTAGCAAACTGCACAGTTAATTACCATGAAGTGCTTAGCTATAAATGCTTCATGAATGGGAAAATAGACTTGACTTTACATTGACTGCATGGAATTCATACATAGACATGTCATGTGTGCGTTATAGACCAGTACGGCCAACTTAAATGTCATGTGTAGGAGGGCTGTTAATGAGTTACAAAAGAGTTATGATATGACCCACAACTACATGATTTGATCTGTTAAATTCACTCTGAGGATTCATCCCTCTTGGGATCTTCATGAAGCACTGACCTCAGTGAGAAGAAGAAGTTAAGTCACGGGTGTATACTGGCCAGAGGGGGAAATGGGGCTGGTACAGGCTATATATCACCATACATGTATTTTGGCGTATTCACTAACACTGGTATGACAGAAGCACACTTTTGAAAAAAGCCATAATAATGACACTACGCAGTCATTGTAGTGATGCATCTATTAAGATACCGAAATATGACCTCTGACATAGCATGACATGAATGGGCTACAGATATGCTTTGGATATTTTTCATCAATCTTTAATATGCGGTTGGGACCTGTTATAACACATTCATAAAATGCTTAGATGTGTAATGAAGGCATTATGGAACATTTGATCTCAAATCCAAAATGCTGGAGTATGGAGACAAATTTGAAATTATTTCTTCACTGTTCAAATACATAACGCTTTCAATACACCAGACGTATGTCCTTTTTTAAAATCGCACAGAAGTTAGGATAGTTTTCTTGCTAATGGCAGCATGCTACTACCCCGGTCGGCCTTCAACTTGAGTTACACAATGAGAGGGGGCAGCACTGTGCTAACCTTCAAAGTCACTTCCTGGAGTAGCTCAAACTGCACATGCTATGTTTCCATGTGACGCCATCTTAAAGGCCTTTCGTCTTCTATGATTACATTGGTAACATCGAGCAAATACAAATCTTGAAAACAACTTGGCCAGATTGTACAATTTGCTTCTGTTCTGTCGTCACATTCTGCGATTGGCTTGCGAGGCTACTTCAGCTGCAGTGGTGTATTTGATCTGTGTATGTTCCAGCACCTGCAGCGGAATCGTCAATTGATGCTTATGCTCTGGTGATGTGTTTGGAAAAGCTGAATGTAGCAATGCATTTTAGAATTAGTTTTCACATACAAACTTTATATGTCCGAACTCAAATAGACTTCAGCAAAACTTCACCAAAATAAAATGTTCATTTTGTTTGCTGATTTTGTGTATTTATCAAAATCCCATCAGGTAGCCTGATTTCAGATGTGTCATCGAACTAATATATAAATCTGAGTATTCACAATAATAATATTATTGTGTGAATACTCAGTGTCAGCTGTGTTTCTATTGATCCGTCACCGGGATTGGCTCGTAACGCCAGCCACACTACACAATTAAGGCAATACAAATGTGACACTTCCAGAACTTTGTCGGAGCCTATGACTGCACATAGTGGTACTTAAATCGGCAGATCTAGACCTTGTCACACTGAACGTGTCAAGACGTCCGAAAATTGTTTACATCCTAAGAATTTGCAGACAACGTGGACATTTTGTCTGGGATGGCAAAATCGTGCCATAAGACGGCTAAAATCGTACAGTCTGCAAAGGCCTTAACTGACTTAATTTGGCTTCAATGCGCTATTGAGTCTTCACATTGGAATCGTGTCACGTGATCGATGGCTTTGTCCATTCATATATACTGTACAGTACAGTCATTGACACCCATACTCTCAGGCAAAACGCACGCAGCAAGAGGATACCCAGAGCTAAACTATTACCTTTCTTACACCAACTGCAGCTATGTTCCCTTCAATCTCTTGCTGATGGAAGAAATTGAAGCGTGTTGATGTTGAGAATACAATTCTACAAGGGAAGATATATCAGAGACACGGTCACACAGTTCTGGTGAGGTTCGGGGACACTAACAACTTTCCAACAAAAAAAACCCAGCCTTGATGACAAAGAAGTCAACTACAATGTACCAATGCAAGTATAGGTTTTAGGTCAAGGATTATTGAACCCAAATCCCACTCCTAGCCACTGCTACCTTTGAGAGAGTATTTTTTTAAATCAGATCCTAGTTCTAAATAATGGAGGACGGGAAGAGTTTCCTTTAGGCTACTTGTGTACATTGCCTTGGCTCGTCATTAGGCATGTTTTGATCTGCTTTCACAGGCTCAGTAAGAATTTGATAGTTGTGTTTTATATGATCATGAAAAGCATATCCCACACACTCACAACAAGTATTGATGCTGATTTTCATACCAATATTTTTTTACCCTGTTGATTTTACTACAGGACAACATTGATTTGGAGTTGTTTTTTGGAGGAACCGAATGAAACTCAGAAACACATCTTTAGCATCTCCACCGACCACTGCAGGGGCTTCAAGGTCGAACACACACACACACACACACACACACACACACACACACACACACAGTCAGAGACACAGTCAGAGACAGACAGACAACATACACACCTAGTCTTCACAGCATCACCTTTTGATGGCCTTGCCTTACCTCCAGAGCTATTTGTAGGTAAAACATGAAAGTGGAAGGAAGGAAAGCCCATGTCCACTAATCCTGTTGAACCTTGAGATTGACAGACTGACTGACTACAGAGTAACATCTAACAATACCATCTCTCTTTTCAATGTTCTATGTGGAAAATATAGCGCTTGTTTTAGATCTGGTGTGGCTTCTTCTCAGCGTGGGATGGTGCAGAAAGATAAGGGTTAGATGGGAGGCTGCTTGCTGATAAGGAGTCTGTGTGTTTCATGGGCTCAATACATTCCACACAACAACAGTATACAACCACGCACACGTCGCAAAGAATGACACAACTTCCGCGAAAGAAAGTAAACTATGGTCTCCTTTATTTTTTTTTGCTCATTTTAATATATCTATTTATCCGTTTTTTTCTACATACGAGTCCGTTAAAAGTATGTCGTCATGCTTTAGGTGCAGCTTCAGAGTGGGAGCACATGCAAGATGGTGGTCCGGGTAGAGGTTGCACAGCGGACGTGGGGTGAGGAGGGTGGAGGAGTTCTCTGACCACCCGAGTGGACCACGTAGGGACCACTTAACAGTCACCGCGCGGTCAGGGCGGCCGACCGTCTTGACCAAACGACCGACTGGGGACTATAGACCACTGGGACCACTAGGTTATAGGGTTGCAGTTCAGCTTCTTGGAAATAGTTCCGACCTGTCCATTTTGGGGGACGGTTTGTGTCATGACATCATCGATTGACATCTTTAGTGCAGTCCAAAAAAAATAAGGAACATACTATAGAGAAGCAGGCAGTCTTTAAAGAAAGTTCCAGACAGTCAGTTTATAAAGAGATTACGACAAGGGGGGGAAACAGAGGGGGAGGGGAGCCATTCTTTTTGCTCCCGTTCCTGGTTGGGCCTCATTAAAAAGGGGCGTTGGGGGTTATATTGCTTGTGACCTTGATCCAGTTCTCTTGGCTGAGGCCTGCATCGTGGCATGGTTCCCCCTCTGTCGGTGGGGGTAAGGGGACGGACATGATTCAGAACATACATTTGTATCACAAGGACACAGCAACACAGGACATTTGACTTTTGCTCTACAATGACTAGCAAATCTCTGGCCGCTGCAGTGAAAGAACCTGACTAGCTGTTTTTTTAAAGAGTTCTAATTAAAGGACAAAAACAAATCAAATACATCCCAGCAGTTTCATGGGGGGGGGGGGGGGACAAGAACTAGACAGTGAAGGAAGGAAGAATAGTTGCACAGGCATCACATGTTTAACCAGTATTAATCTTATCCCCATCATTCCACAGTAATATAACATCAGAGAGGTTCACAATATATACACCTTGGTAATCAACAGCTACAGAAATACTGAAAGAGCCCGACAAGTAAGATTCCATCACAAAGCTGGAATACAACAGAACACAAACCCATCATTTTATACAAATCAAATAAATTGAAAAAAATGAAAGTACAATAACTAAAACATTGTCATATTTTAAATCAGCAATTTGTGCGTGAGAAACACAGGTGTTAAAAAAATAATTCCCAATTTTTATTTTGTTGCTCAAAAGAAAATTGTGGGAAAACACAAGGACATAATCTTTGGTGAAGATTCCACAGCAATCTCTAATATCCTGTTATGACGTTTATTGAGCTGTGTCATGCGCACACACATATACCCGCACACACACACACACTCACCTCACTTTAGACATACACACGACACACACAATGCTGGGACTCAAAGCAAACACCCTTCCCCTGCTGTTTTGAATCAAATCTATTGGATATAAAAATACACTAAGTAAAGAATATCTCATAATATCAATCCCTTTGCAGCGTGTCGGTTCAAATTGTGGTTTGTCACTGGCCATCAAGTGCAACGCACAACGTTCAATAATAAACAAATGTACAATGCTGATATTACAGGTATATGACCAGTCTATAAGAGAGAACACACAGGTAATACAGTAGCAAGTTGTCCTTACTGGCATCCAGAGTTTATCATGTTGTAGAAATAGTTGAAATAGAAAAGATTAGCACACGGCAGACAGTGGAGAAGAGGGCTTATAGAAGACCCAGGTATATGGACCAATAGGACTTGGAGCGAGCATACACAGATTGGTCATTTGGTGGGTGGGTGGTACCAAACTCAACTTTGTAAAAACTCTCATGCGTTTCTTTGTGTTCCCTTGGAAGTTTACTCACACAATGAGCAATCAGCATTCGTGTTGCCTTTAAAGGCCCAGTGCAGTTTTTCCTGTGTTTTATATCATTTTGTACAACAGCTGATTAAACTAACACTAGAAAAGTGTGAAAAAATTTGATCAGTGTTATTTCCTGATAGTTGCTGGTTGAAAATACAATCTACACAGGACTTTTTAATCAGCAGGTTTGCATGGGTGGGAGTTTTGGCTTTCCATGGTGACATCACATGCTGTAAATTGGTTAATAGACCAATAACAAAGAAAGTTCCAAACCGCTCTGCCAATAACAGCTAGTTTACTCCCAGAAAGCCCAACAAAATTCTTGCTTTTTTGTTAAAAAAATCTTTACAGTAAGGTACTTAATTGTTACCCGGAAATGATTTGATATTGATATAAAAACGGCTGCATTGGGCCTTTAAAAGGTATTTAAATGATGACATAAGCTCTTCCCAGCTCTCTATGAATGACATGACATATGGACTACTTTACACCTTCCTAACAACCCCAGATTGACACAAGATGTGTTATGTCACCTTACTTGTATTGTGTAGCATGACCATGACATATCAAACTGAGGTTGTTAACATAAGCATTTATAAATGCCCAGGGCATGGATGCATAATGTCCATGAGGCTCGTGCTTATGAAGGTGCAATGTAGCTCCTATGCAGTGTCATTGACGGAAAGACTTAATTCCTGTCACTATTCAGTTGCAGTGCAATCCTTCAATCCTCAAAAAAGAAAAAGTCAAAAGTTGCAATTCTAAAAACAAAGCCCCTCCCTCCCCAAAAACAAGTACATACAAAGAGAGAAAAATGATTTGAAGCTGCCTGTGCAGAAATAAAATGCTGGCATTCAAAATTCACTCGAGAAGATCCTGGTGGTTCCCTACCAAATCAGCTCTGCAGACCTCGGAGACAGTTCCCATGCAAAGCCATGGCTTAAGTCAAGAAGAAAAAAACGTGCAGCGCCTACCCACTCCCCTAAAGTCCCTAGGCCAAAGGACTGGAGAGGAATCACCGACAGCCTCCACCAGGGCCCCTGTTCAAGTATGGAATGGGAAAGTTTTCAATGACCAACAACGTCATCCAAATAAATAAATAAGCGGAAAATGTTCACGAGAATATTTTAAAATGAATGATGATTCAATGACTGTAACCGCCATTTTGGATGAGTATTTAGCATCATGACCTACAGTGGGGAGAACAAGTATTTGATACACTGGCCGATTTTGCAGGTTTTCCTACTTACAAAGCATGTAGAGGTCTGTAATTTTTTATCATAGGTACACTTCAACTGTGAGAGACGGAATCTAAAACAAAAATCCAGAAAATCACATTGTATGATTTTTAAGTAATTAATTTGCATTTTATTGCATGACAAGTATTTGATCAACTACCAACCAGTAAGAATTCCGGCTCTCACAGACCTGTTAGTTGTTCTTTAAGAAGCCCTCCTGTTCTCCACTCATTACCTGTATTAACTGCACCTGTTTGAACTCCTTACCTGTATAAAAGACACCTGTCCACACACTCAATCAAACAGACTCCAACCTCTCCACAATGGCCAAGACCAGAGAGCTGTGTAAGGACATCAGGGATAAAATTGTAGACCTGCACAAGGCTGGGATGGGCTATAGGACAACAGGCAAGCAGCTTGGTGAGAAGGCAACAACTGTTGGCGCAATTATTAGAAAATGGAAGAGGTTCAAGATGACGATCAATCACCCTCGGTCTGGGGCTGCATGCAAGATCTCACCTCGTGGGGCGTCAATGATCATGAGGAAGGTGAGGGATCAGCCCAAAACTACACGGCAGGACCTGGTCAATGACCTGAAGTAGGCTGAGACCACAGTCTCAAAGAAAACCATTAGTAACACACTACGCCGTCATGGATTAAAATCCTGCAGCGCACGCAAGGTCCCTCTGCTCAAGCCAGCGCATGTCCAGGCCCGTCTGAAGTTTGCCAATGACCATCTGGATGATCCAGAGGAGGAATGGGAGAAGGTCATGTGGTCTGATGAGACATAAATATAGCTTTTTGGTCTAAACTCCACTCGCCGTCTTCGGAGGAAGAAGGATGAGTACAACCCCAAGAACACCATCCCAACCGTGAAGCACGGAGGTGGAAACATCATTCTTTGGGGATGCTTTTCTGCAAAGGGGACAGGACGACTGCACCGTATTGAGGGGAGGATGGATGGGGCCATGTATCGCGAGAACTTGGCCAACAACCTCCTTCCCTCAGTAAGAGCATTGCAGATGGGTCGTGGCTGGGTCTTCCAGCATGACAACGACCCGAAACACACAGCCAGGGCAACTAAGGAGTGGCTCCGTAAGAAGCATCTCAAGGTCCTGGAGTGGCCTAGCCAGTCTCCAGACCTGAACCCAATAGAAAATCTTTGGAGGGAGCTGAAAGTCCGTATTGCCCAGCGACAGCCCCGAAACCTGAAGGATCTGGAGAAGGTCTGTATGGAGGAGTGGTCCAAAATCCCTGCTGCAGTGTGTGCAAACCTGGTCAAGAACTACAGGAAACGTATGATCTCTGTAATTGCAAACAAAGGTTTCTGTACCAAATATTAAGTTCTGCTTTTCTGATGTATCAAATACTTATGTCATGCAATAAAATGGAAATTAATTACTTAAAAATCATACAATGTGATTTTCTGGATTTTAGATTCCGTCTCTCACAGTTGAAGTGTAGCTATGATAAAAATTACAGACCTCTACATGCTTTGTAAGTAGGAAAACCTGCAAAATCGGCAGTGTATCAAATACTTCTTCTCCCCACTGTATGTGCTTTTAATACAGGGGCAAGAATGTAATAAAATAGGAAAAGAAAAAGGTCAAATCTCACAATACGTAAAAAATATAGCATGACGTCATACGGCATTTGAGTTTCCTAGTGTAATTACATTTAACTGAATAACAGAAATGGAATCCGGCCAATCATTGTACATTCTAGTTACAGAAGTACTTATATAGTAACTACATGGTATATGGACTACCTCATGTCAAGTCTTACAAACAAAAAACAACTACTAAATAGGATTCCAGTTTAAAATACCATACATTTTTATTTCCATAAGGACATAAAAAGGTATTTGAATTTTAGTTGGTTTAAAACAAACAGACAGACACAGCAAGTGATGACGTCACAGCGATGAGGAATGAGAGCAGAGTGATTTGGACGGAGGGAGGTGGCCAGAACCACGTGCATTATTTCTCACACACTCAGACAAACATACACACACACACGCATGTACGCACGCACACACACGCACGCACGCACACACACGTGAAGTCTCAGTGGCTGGTAGTTTCGAAGAGCCTCTCTCAGGTCTAGAGACGGGGTTGGGGTGCAGTGGGTTGAGTGAAGACGTTCCCCCCTAATTGCCCGATCAGGAGTTGAGGGAGAACTGGTCCTGCTCGATGGGCTTCTTCACCCAGGCCCCCAGGCCCGACTTGTGGAAGACCTTGATCAGCGTCTGCTTGGCGTTGTGGTACTCTACAGCCGCCTCCTTGGCGTCGTGGTACGAGCTGGGCTTGGACACCTTGATCCTCAGTGTGGATGACAACTGGCGTGGGGAGGGGAGCAAAACAGATGTTGAGATAAGAAGAAGACTACTTTGAATAGGATTGAGGAGCAACTTGTACAGTGCATAAACGTACAACCACTTGATCTGTGCTTTAGCTGGTCTTAATGTGTTGTGCTGCACACACCCTCTGTGAGTAGTGCTGATAGTCATAAACACTAATTCAAGGAGAGCCCTTGTGGTGTGTGTGTGTGTGTGTGTGTGTGTGTGTGTGTGTGTGTGTGTGTGTGGAACCATTCCGTACCTTGGAGTGCAGGCGAATAAAGCGGCTGTAGAGGGCGTGCTTGCAGAGGCGCGAGGCGCGCCCCATGTCGTCTTTGCCCGTGGTGGCGTTGATGACCTCCAGCGCCTGGTCGCCCACTGCCCAGTTCACGCTGAAGTTGGGCGCCTTGCCCGGCTGCCTCGCCTCTGCGTTGCTGATGCCTGGAATCACAGATAGCCACTCACTCAGCAGCTCTAACTCCACCTTCTAACAGTGAGCACGCAAGTCTGAGCCAATGGGATTCAATGACGAGCCTAAGCATTAACTCTGAAAGTTAACTCCCATTTCTAAAAGCAAGCACGCAAGTCTAACCAACCGCAAATGTGACTCAAGCCCGCTTTTATCCTTCTGAGAGCAAGGCATTCACTCTGAAAGAAAACATATGACTCTTCAGGTTTTGGCGAAGGCTTCTCATCGTGGTTAACTCAAGCCTTTGCTCCACAAGCGAGGGCACGACGGGTCAAAGTCGCAAGTCTTTGTACATTAACAAAATACCCATCGAAACATGATGCTGCAATGTCCACCTAGTGTGTTTGGGATAAAGCCTCTATTACAGTACATGTGCTCCTCCAAGCAGGGGCCTAGAGAGAAGATAGATTGGAGGCATAAATCCTTCTTTCAGCGGAGGGTGTTAAACGCCTCGGTTCCTTTCTCTTCTGCAGTGCACTGGGCTGCCTGGCTGGGGGATTATGATTTAAAGGGCTAAATGCTGAGCGTCCACAGCGCAAAGCTCCTTCACGGCAAAACTCCCTAAAGCGGAAGAAAAGTTAATAACCCTCCCATTATCTCTTTACCTGCAGTTCAGGGAGTCATCGGAGGGGACAGAGAGGAGGGGGAAGAGGAGAGAGGGTAAGGTAGGCGAGAAGGAAGATGAGCGCACCATTTAGGACATCTATTGCGTTTGTGTGAGATCTGGAGGGAGATCAGGACCTTGTTCATTCAGGCACACCATAGCAAAACATTTCAAAGAGCCGTGCAATGGAAAATAAAGGACAATATGCTGTTACTAGGTAGCCCTCACCCTGCCTTAGCCCCTACCCTGACAACAGGTGTAGGAGGTGGTTTGGACAGTGGGATGGAAGGGGGAATGTACATTCTTTTGGCTGTATGTGCTATAGAACGCATAGCCGGTTCCAAATGCCACAAAACAACTTGACAAAGGGATATATAATGAAATATCACAAAGAAAAAGCCTGGAGTCGAATAAACATGTTGAGAGTATCTACACAGATCTGACCTTATAACAAATGGTTGCATGGATTCCACCGATTTGGCACAAAGGGCATCAAGTTATCCAAACTCACACAGGAAGGGTAAGTAAATGTCACCTCAGATGACAACTGCAGTGTTTCAATAAGACTACGGTAGGAGACCCATCTATGTGATTACCCACGGTCCTGCTGGGTATTTACCGTAGACATTTATACATGATTGGTGTTTACCCTTGTGCCTACAGTGGGCTTGCCCATGGAGTCACAGTGTCCAGTTGCATTGGTCTTCACAGAGAAAGCGTGAGGAAACAGACAAGAGGCCAACTAGCCTCCTCCTAGCCACCTAAGCAAAGTGTTGAAAGTATTGGAGTGTTTGAATGTGCATGCGGTGGTACTAGAGTTAGTCTAGCGTGTGTGTTCTTTGGCATGAGAGTCTACGCACGTGTCGTGGTCATTAAGCACCAAAACGGGTAAAAAACGGGGTGGGACTGAAACAGGAAGGGTCTACCTTCGACTCATTTTAGTTTTCTGTGGCAAAACGTTTTAAAACATGTTCTGTCGCGTCCCCCAAAATGAACACGACCCTGAGCGCATGAGAGTCTAGATGCTAGAGTATCTAGATGAGTCTAGATGCTAGAGGGGGGGCGGGGGGGGGGGGGGCAAAGAAGTAAAGGAGTCAAGGTTTAAAGGTGAGGCTACTGACCGCTCAGTAGAGGCCTGTTGAGGCTGAACTGTTGGGGCAGGTCCTCGATGTCGGCGATGCGCTGGTACATAGCCCGGGAGAGGTGGTCGGCGTGGTACAGGCTGCCCAGGATGATGCTGGAGAAGTAGATGGGCTCCGTGAAGTAGCTCATCAGAGAGCCCTGGATGCCCAGCACGTTCCATCTGCAGCAGAGGGACACACACGCATAAGTACACACACACATACACACATGCGTACGTACAAGTGCGCACGCATAAAGACACAGAAAAAAGGTACACACACACAAATGCGCATCCACACACACACACACACACACACACACACACACACACACACACACACACACACACACACACACACACACACACACACACACACACACACACACACACACACACACACACACACACACACACACACACACACACACACACACACAGGAATGGCTACACAGGAATGGCTGCTCTGACTCGGAACTATCCAATTCCATTTATTTCACCCTACATTCTATGTTGTTACATTAGCTGTCCCATCTTTCCCATACATTTCCTTCCACACGCTCTATGAAGCTATACCAATTGCCTTGGAGAGCGACAATTTCGAAAAGGACACACACAAGGCAGACCATTACCAGATGACAGAAACAAGACCCTGACAAACAGCTTTGATAACTGCCGCTCCTGTCTCCTTCTGACCCGAGGCAGTGTGTGTGTGAGAGTGTGTGAAATTAAGCCACCGACTAGAATCGCAGTCAGACATGAGTCTAGGAGACCACTCATTTTCCAGTAGCCCCCCCGGCAGGGACGTCTTCCATATGCAACGGGGGGTTGATAGTTGGACTGTATCAATACTGTTGTTCAGTCCCCCCACCCACCTTATTTGATTTACGTGATTTTGCCCCTTATGATAGAAGCTAAACTCAGTGGCCATGGAGGCTCTGGGGTCAATCAAAAAACATAATCAGATAAAACATACCACTGCTCTTTCCCAAAAACATGCACGCACGCACACACACACACACACACACACACACACACACACACACACACACACACACACACACACACACACACACACACACACACACACACACACACACACACACACACACACACACACACACACACACACACACACACACACACACACACACACACGTGAGTGTTTTAAAGGGAGAGTGGCGATCAAGCTCAAGTGATTGGGGCTTTTGAGGGCCTTCACAATCAGTTGCTTTATCAAGGAAAAAGCAACCCTGGAGAGTAACACTTGTAATGAGCCAGGAACAGGGGGGAAGGAGCCGTAAACTAGACCTCCATCGTGTGCCTTAGCGCCGCTGGGCAGGCCATGTAATCGCAGGAGAAATGTGTAAAAAACACACTGAAATTGCAGGGCTAAGTCAAACAACGCTAGTGCATTTAGGTAAATAGCCATCGCCGAGTCATTAATCATTCGTACAGGAAGAGAGGGCAGGAGGGGCATTTTTTCCCCCTCACCATTTTGTTGCAATGGTTATGTTAGGAGAGGACCTGTTGTGTAGAGAACAAATGGAGGGTAGTCTGTCTGTGCTGTAAAGTGGGGACACTTTCTATGCCTTGCTCTAATCGGGCTATGAGCTAGGTTAGCTGTTAGTGCACATGCTACCTGCATACTGTCATCTCGTTTTCTTTTGACTTTTAGAGTTACATTGTATAATAGCAAGGCCATTAATGCTTACTCAAAAACATTAGGTGTGTGACACTCCTGTTGGCATTGAAATTGGAGGAAGGGACTAGGAGGGAGAGTTACGGAGTAGATTGCATCGTACATTAATGGGGAGGGATAGATAGCTGTGCCTTGACTGTGGACAGTGAGCAGGGTCGTGGGCTGACTGCGAAAACACCTGGGTTGGACCCCATCAATTCAGCTGCCCCTGATATAGCCTGAATCAAATAAGACTGGGCCTGAACAAAGTGGGATATACAGGATAACTACTAGACACTAAGTGCTATCACCTATAGTACCAGCCAAGAGTTTAGACACACCTAATCATGCCAGGGTTTTTATTTCTTTATAAAAAAAATTGTATTGTAGAATAATAGTGAAGACATCAAAACTATTAAATAATACATATGGAATCATGTAGTAACCAAAAAAGTGTTAAACAAATATTTGAGATTCTTCAAAGTAGCCACGCTTTGCCTTGATGACAGCTTTGCACACTCTTCGCATTCTCTCAACCAGCTTCATGAGGTACAGTAGTCAACTGGAATTCATTTCAATTAACAGGTGTGCCTTGTTAAAAGGCATTTGTGGAATTACTTTCCTTCTTAATGTGTTTGCGTCAATCAGTTGTGTCATGGTAGGGGTGGTATACAGATGATAGCCCAATTTGGTAAAAGACCAAGTCCATATTATAGCAAGAATAGTTCAAATAAGCAAAGAGAAATGACAGTCCATCATAACTTTAAAACTTGAAGATCAGTGTGACGACCCTCCCACTCTCTCTTTGTTCTTGTTTCCTTATTAGGATGCCGGTGGGCGGAGTTGGGAGGGTTGTCAGCTACATGGGAAACACCTGGGCCCGCTGTGTCATAGGATAAATACACCACTTCCCCCTTCATGGAAGAGACTCTCTCCATGCAGACACCTTTAAAGATGTTGTTGTGTATCTTGGTGGTTTTTGGTTGTTTGCTTTAACACCTTTCAACACCCTGCATTATCACATTCATGCATGCAAAACACTCACTTACACTACTGATTACTGATTACACACACCATTGTATATTGTACTTAGTTAATAAATATATTTTGTTATTCCTTATCTCCGTGTTGTCTCCCTTTTGTTACGGGCTTTGAGCCGGTTCGTGACAATCAGTCAACTTTGAAAGTTTCTTCAAGTGCAGTCGCAAAAACCATCAGGCGCTATGATGAAACTGGTTCTCATGAGGACCGCTACGGGAAAGGAAGACCCAGAGTTACCTCTGCTGCAGAGGATAAGTTCATTAAAGTTACCAGCCTCAGATTGCAGCCCAAATAAAGAGATCAAGTAACAGATACATCTCAACCCATCTCAACTGTTCAGAGAAGACTGCGTGAATCAGGCCTTCACGAATTGCTGCAAAGAAACCACTACCAAAGGACACCAATAAGAAGAAGAGACTTGCTTTGGCCAAGAAACAAGAAACAACAATGGACATTAGACTGGTGGAAATCTGTCCTTTGGTCTGATGAATCCAAATTTGTCATTTTTGCTTCCAACCACAATGTCTTTGCAAGACGCAGAGTAGGTGAACGGATGATCTCCGCATGTGTGGTTCCCAACGTGAAGCATGGAGGAAGAAGTGTGATGGTGTGGGGGGGCTTTGCTGGTGACACTGTCCGGGATTTATTAAGAATTCAAGGCACACTTTACCAGCATGGCTACCACAGTATTCTGCGGCAATACGCCATCCCATCTGGTTTGCGCTTAGTGGGACTATCATTTGTTTTTCAACAGGACAATGACCCAAAACACAACTCCAGGCTGTGCAAGGGCTATTTTTATTTATTTGTTTTATTTAACCTTTATTTAACTAGGCAAGTCAGTTCAGAACAAATTCTTATTTACAATGACGGCCTACACCGGCCAAACCCGGACAACGCTGGGCCAATTGTGCGCCGCCCTATGGGACTCCCAATCCCGGTCGGTTGTGATACAGCCCGGATTCGAACCAGGGTATCTGTAGTGACACCGCTAGCACTGAGATGCAGTGCCTTAGACCGCTGCGCCACTCAGGAGCCCTATTTGACCAAGAAAAAGAGCGATGGAGTGCTGCATCAGATGACCTGGACTCCACAGTCACCCGACCTCAACCCAATTGAGGTTGGGTGACTGGTTTGGGATGAGTTAGGACCGCAGAGAGAAGGAAAAGCAGCCAACAAGTGCTCAGCATTTGTGGGAAATCCTTCAAGACTGTTGGAAAAGCATTCTTCATGAAGCTGGTTGAGAGAATGCCAAAAGTGTGGAAAGCTGGCATCAAGGCAAAGGGTGGCTACTTCGAAGAATATAAAATATATTTTGATTTGTTTAACATTTTTTGGTTACTACATGATTCCATTTGTGTTATTTCATAGTTGTGATGTCTTCACTATTATTCTACAATGTAGAAAATAGTAAAAATAAAGAAAAACCCTTGAATAAGTAGGTGTCCAAAATTTTGACTGGTACTGTATTAAACAACTAACTGCTCTAGAAAACCAGGCCACTACGCAACTTTGCAATCCTCCATTAATAATTTGTACAATATTATTGTTGTACTTGGATGCAATTTCTGCACTATATCATAGGCCAATCTTAACAAAACTAGCTGAAAACACACTAAATGATTGCAATTACAGAAGTACATCAAGAACTAGTTTGACCAAACCGTTATTAATCAAGCATTAAGCCTTTCCTATCAATGATTTATATGTACACTAGATGACTGTCAGAGGGCGCTGTTTTAAAGCCACCGTGCCTCCATCTTGACACATCCCCACCATTGTAAAAAATATTTTGGAAGCTATAGAAATGCATTTATTAATGTAACATTTGTTTTTGCCACTTTTATTCTATTACAGACACCTTAATGCATAATTATATTATGTGAGCTAACATAAAAATAAAATATTAAGAAATACATGTAAATATTTTCCGTAAAGTATAATTTGTTGAAAGTACTAATGTTACTGTCTCCACTACAACAAAAACATACTTAAAAACATGTAATTTTGTCCTTGAAACATTTACTTGAAATACTGTAGAATTCCATTCAAAAGCTGCTTCTTGGTTTAGTCTAGAAGTTATACAGCTTTTGTCAAAATGTACTTACACAGAAGGTTAGGAGAATTAACGTAGTAGCAGGTAAGGATAATTAGGTTAACGTTAGGAAAAGGGTTAGGGTTATCTAAAATATAAAAAAGAATTCTACTTTTGACGTCAAATTTGACAAAAGCTGTATGCGATCTAGAAATGACCCAGCTTCTTCTGGGGAGTGCCAATATGGCCGACCGGTGGCTTCAAAGCCTCTCACTGGCCAATACATAGAATCAGCAATACAGGGTTAATATACATCAGTGATTCATATGCATTAAAGAGGCAACGCTGAGTCTGCTATATGGGTGGAAGTGGCTGATAGATACTCTACATCAATGCATGATATGTGTGTATGTGCATGTGTTTGCTTGTGTGTGTGTGTGTGTTCTTGTGTGTGTAGGTGAAGTTCTTTGGGGTAGCGGGTAGATATGCCAGAGCCCGCTGTCACAGCACACTGAAGGAAGACAGTGTGTGTGTGTGTGTGTGTGTGTGTATGTGAGCTTGTCTGTATGTGTGTGTCTCGACACCTCTTTATCTGTCTCCTTCCGTGACATTACCACAGCGCACATTGGCAGACACCACCGTAACTTTATGGGTGAATCCGCACCCTGCACTAATATCAACTTAACGAACACCTTAACACAGACACCAATAGCCTAACTCTGGTTATATACTATAGCTGTATCTACCACAACAGCAGCTTACTGACTGTAAGGTTTGCACTTCCAAGTACAAATATTGGGCAAGAATTAGAGTCAAATTCATATAAACACTGTTTAATGTCCAATTCAATTGTTGAATTGAAACAAACTGAACCACACCACTCATACATGGTGTCTCACAATCTTGCCGGCTTTGGAGGAGGATATGTGGTGAAAAGGATACCGAAAGGGGATACAAGGCAATGTTACCTTGCGATCTTGTCACTGCAGGACATAGTGAGCAGCCTCTCGCCCTGCAGCACCCCATCCCATGTCTGGATGGTGTTGCTGGTCCTCACAGGGATGGTCCCCTCCCCAGACTCTATCTTGGTCCTCAGCTGGCCCCGTGCCTTCCGGTTGGGGTGGCGGTCTCCTTGGTCTGTGGGAGGGGGACAAGGAAAAGACAGAGGGATGAATGGATTAACCCTAAACCAGTTTCAGTCAGTTTCTGTATTTTCTTTCAAATGTGTCACATAAAAATCAACATTTTCAGGAATGCGGCCAATAAGCCATTAATGATCAGTACCAGCAATATATAAGCGATCCTGGCCGCCTGTAGACTCTTAACACAGTAGATTTAATTATATTTTATTTGACAATTTAAAATGCATAAAATATTACACCAGGCAAAAGATGCATATACCAAAATTGTTGAGGATACATACACAAAAGAGTCAAGATACTTGTTTCCAATGTGGTCTTCTAGGGCATGTGACACCAAATCATCTCGACAGTGCGAAGGATACAAAAGACAATAACTTTAAATACAACTTCATTGGATTAATCACAGCATTTCTACATGTTGGAAAGTAATTCAAAAAGGCTAACAAGCCAAATCAATCCACTGACTAATTGTACAAGGGTATTTCCTTTTGTGTTTTTGCGTATGCCGGCAAACAATGTGACAGAAGCGTTTATATGTGACATATTAAGAGGGTGAGTAATCAGAGAGAGCGAGAGAGAGAGCGAGAGAGAGCGAGAGCAAGAGAGAGCGAGACAGAGAGAGAGAGCGAGAGAGAGAGAGAGAGAGAGAGGAGACATGGACAAAGACCCACTAATTAATAGACTTGTTGAAATGGGTTTGTAATGCGCATTTGGACATTCAAAATTAAATTCTAATTAAATGAAACCAGGCATAAGAGGAAAACATACAGGAGTTAATTGAATAAAATAAACAAGCTCCGATATGGAATTCTCAACAAGCGTAAGATTACATTTAAAAAATGTGTCAGCTACCTAAGTGAGGGGAATGGAGACTGAGTTGACGTGGGGGTTGATTGAGTCTGGCTGTCACATGGGACAAGGTCACTAAAGATGTCATGCCACCAAAACTAATGGGACGGCCCTATTTGTACATGTTCACTTAGCATCGGAATTTAAACCATTGGCATTATAAGCTTACAGTCATATGGAATCAATGAGTGAATCACAATCAGCATTTAAGAGATAGTTCAGCGAATTGCATTCGGTTAAGAACAAGAAGCGTATGGTCGGAAATGCTGTTTCCGTGTTTATATGAGGGCGTATCGCAAATGTATCAATGAGTAGAAGATAATTAGGGTTCATATAAATGTAAGGGCAGAACGCATTCACATCGAAAAGCATTGTGCAGGCGCCCGGATAGCCAGACATATGCACCTGATGAAGAAGGCAGGAATCATGCCATCATTGTACATTGTGGCACAAGAAGGGTCAGCAAGAGGTTTGGTAACATCTACTAGTGTCACAGGTAAACGGGGAGGAGGGTGCGCCTCATACCTTCCATGCCGGCCTCATGCGGCGAGAAGATGCGCGCGTCTCCGCACGGCGAGGTGCTGATGTAGAGGTGGAACTGGACGTTGTCCTTTAGCCGGTAGCCACGCTTGTCACAGCGCATGAATATGGACTTCTGCTGCTCCTCCTTGTTGTTGCTAGGAGACAGAGGGTGAAGGGGTTGGCAGTGGCTCCAAATGTCACAGAAAACAAAAACAACTAAAAGAAATCAGCTGAAGCAAGAACAAAAAAAGGAATGCCATGCTGCAATTGAAGCAACATTGCAACCGTGAACTCAATTTTACGACTAAATACAAATTCAACTTTTACTAGGACTTCCATGTCCCCCTGAAGGCTTCAACAAACAAACTCTAATTCAAAATGGGAGCCATTTTGTGTGTTTGTGTTTTCATATGGCCTAACTTCTCACCTCAGGAAGTGCTCCAGCTGGGCGTAGAGGTACCGGATGAGCGAGCGGCGGGCGATAATCTCTGCGTGGCAGTCGTTGAGCGCCAGGCCGCGGTCGCTCATGTACTCGCCGTTGATGCACTTGGTGCCCGTGGAGACGCAGATCACCTGGGCCTCTTTCACGTCCGTGCCTGGGGGTGGGGATCAGAGAGGTTCAAAATCCACCTTTACATTCAATAAAAGCCATTTGTGTTTATTGTTGATACTTTTCTATCATTATGCCATTTCATTGACATTTTATTGTATTTTTGATAAGGGACATGTAGGCTTTTAGAAATATGTGCATGCGTGTACTCGTGAATTTACATTTTTGTAAATTGTATGAGGAAAATTAGGCTAACATAGCCAATGATAAACAGCAGCATCAGTCATGGACATGGACCCCTCAAAAGGAAGATTTTGATGTGCACCCTGATTGACAGGTGGTGCTAAGAAGATTCATTTCCTCCCATCTACACACATTAGCCTCCTGCAGACAGTATGGCTGGGGTTTTATGGTCTGTACAAATCTAGTGGTGTACTGTTCGACGGCAACAGCAACGCTCCGAGGGTGGAGAACGTCAAGTTCCCATTAGGCGGAGTGACAAAGCGTACCTGTTGTCATGACGACTCCCGCCAGGACTTTCCGTCGCGCGTGGGGCGAGGTGAAGTTGTCTGTCAGCTCGCTGAACTTGTCCACCACCAGGCGAGAGACGGCGTCGGCGAGAACCTGTAGAGGTGAGACACGCAACACAACAAGCACAAGCTTCAGGTAGAGGCTGCCTGTTTGGAATGAGTTTATCCTTCCCAAATCCTTAAACATCAAAGCTCTAACTTCAACCTAAGATCAGCATCTAGCAGCAACTTCATCATATTCCACCACACGCACACATGCCAAAGTCAGCCATGTGGACTTACTAAGCAGAGTAGACACCCTCAAGCACTAGTCGTCACCTGTCAGTGTATTCACATACACTATATACAAAAAAGTATGTGGAAACCTCTTGAATTAGTGGATTCGGCTTTGCTGACAGGTGTATAAAATCATGCACACAGCCATGCAATCTCCATAGACAGATAATGGCAGTAGAATGGACTTATTGAAGACTTTCAGTGACTTTTAACATGGCACCCACCGTCATAGGGTGCCACCTTTCCAACAAGTCAGTTAAAAAAAATTCTGCCCTGCTAGAGCTGCCCCGGTCAACTGTAAGTGTTGTTAATGTGAAGTGGAAACGTCTAGGAGCAACAACAGCTCAGCCGCGAGGTGGTAGGCCACACAAGCTCACAGAACGGGACCGACGAGTGCTGAAGCACGTAAAAATCGTCTGTCCTTGGTTGCAACACTCACTACCAAGTTCCAAACGTCAGCACAGGAAATGTTTGTCGGGAGCTTCATGAAATGGATTTCCATGGCCAAGCAGCATCACACAAGCCTAAGGTACCATGCGCAATGCCAAGCATCGGCTGGAGTGGTGTAAAGCTCGCTGCAATTGGAGTCTGGAGCAGTGAAAAAGCCTTCTCTGAAGTGATGAATCACACCATCTGGCAGTCCGACAGACGAATCCAGTTTGGCAGAATGACCAGAGAACGCTACCTGCCCCAATGCATAGTGCCAACTGAAAGTTTGGTGGAGGTGGAATAAAGGTCTGGGTTTGTTTTTCATGGTTCGTGCTAGGCCCCTTAGTTCCGGTGAAGGAAAATCTTAACACTACAGCATGCAATGACATTCTGGACGATTCTGTGCTTCCAACGTTGTGGCAACAGTTTGGGGAAGGCCCTTTCCTCTTTCAGCATGACAATGCACCTGTGAACAAAGCCAGGTCCATTCATAAATGGTTTGTTGAGATTGATGTGGAAGAACTTGACTGGTCTGCACAGAGCCCTGACCTCAACCCCATCGAACACCTTTGGGATGAATTGGAACGCCGACTGTGAGCCAGGCCTAATCGCCCAACATCAGTGCCCGACCTCACTAATGCTCTTGTGGGTGAATAGAAGGAAGTCCCCGCTTCAATGTTCCAACGTCTAGTGGAAAGCCTTCCCAGAAGAGTGGAGGCTGTTTAGCAGCAAAAGGACGTCCAACTCCATATTACTGCCCATGATTTTGGAATGAGATGTTCGACGATCAGCTGTCCACATACTTTTGGTCATGTAGTGTTCTGCCTAAAGAGAAAATAACTTAAAAAGCAATGCAATAAAACTGGATTGAGGCTGAAGTGCATCTAGTTGTTTTTAGCATGTGGTTCCCTTCGCCACATGAAAAGAAAATCCACTTACCCTTTCACTGACAAAAACATGGTGAAGAATATTAAGGACAGAAATGTGAGTTGTCCTCATTTGAGCCAAAAGTCTTATAGTCGGCATATATAGAATCGAATCTCAGCAGGGGCCTCGAATGGACTTAACACATCTCTTTTCCTTGACAGTGGCCGTTCCTTTTGCTCGCTTTTATCCATTTACTAATAAAGAGGAAAATGATTACAGCCAAGGAGAGGCGACGGCTGAATAGGCACAAATTAAAAAGATTAGTCCAAATATTACTTCCCCGGTACTTCAGAGTCACCCGGTTGGAGTGGGATAATTTGACTTCTGGGAATTGGTTGCAGGCAGCACAGAAACGTGTGGACGTCTGTGTTATCCGTCGTGGGACAAAACAGACAGCCAAAAACAGTGAAACAATTCCATTCTGGCAATAAAAAACAGAGTACTCTATCACTCATGTTTTCCTGATTTTCCAATTAGCCCTGTCCATATGGAGCGACCGCTTCAGCTGGGTTGAAGGTACATTTAATAAATATTAACCGACAGAGAATTAATAGACCAATTAGCGGGTGCAGCATCGTTGACACGAGCTGCCGGGTTGAAGGAAGCAGACCGATGACAAGTGGAGGGAGAGTAAAGAAAGAAAGCGGGAAATGTTCCTCGGGGGGGAAAGGACAATTGAAGCCGTTGACAGTGTGCCCCACAAGCTGCTTTCCTGTCCAGACGGCACTATCTCTGCACACACTGGCACAATTTTGACGGTCACTTCTGTGATGGGAAAAAAATCGCACACCAATCCCCCATCCTCACCCCCCAATTCATATAAAACTGAACCAGCGCTAGAATTTTGACAGTCTTTGGAAAGGGAGACCTTCTTTGAGCACCTTTAAGCCTGGGTTTACACTCCACCAAGCATTCCAAGTAGCAAAACACAGTGTGGAGACCTCCGTGTGAAAGTCACAAAGTGGTTACGGAGCACGCCTAGTGGAGTGCAAATCCAGCCTAAGGGAGGGAGTGGATCTAGATGCAGTCTGACTTCCAGCTACAACACCCCAATAAACCGTCACTGATCCCTAGCCCGAACCGCAGCCTCAAGCCCTAGACCCAGCTCTCTCCCACAACAACCTGTGAGTAGCACCGCATCATCATATTACATTTGAAGCAAAATCACATTCGATATCGAAAGTCTTTCTCCATACAAGAGTGTTAAAAACAACATCTTCAGAAATAGCTCTTTTATTTAGGCTAACAAGTGACGTAAAACATGACTTAACTGAAATAATTGTATTTCAAGTTTCCTACGGAATTAACCCTAACTCTAAACTCTGAGAACCACTGACAGTGCATCAACTTGAATAGGTCTCACATCTAGGTAAGAAATAGCCTGGACAGTCAATACTGTTTTTCCCCCCCAACACAACTAAAAAAGGCGATGCTAAATAAGATAAAGGTATGATATCGCCTGGCGTTCTCTGCTCCCAATTAGGAGATGTGTAAATAGATGTCTCGCACGTATTCACAATTGTTTCACTGATGAAGCGCCGCACATTTTCATCTCCCGTCTCATCTTCCATCATCCGTCGGGCCTGATCATTTCATCTTCATTTTCAATGAATGTCAAACCCGGCGATGATTGGCAAGAGAGAAGTAACCGTTCCACTGGGGACTTCATAAAGAAAATATTTCAAGATATGGAGGTAGTGAAGACATGCGACTGATACTGGGATTCTTTAGATTAGCTCAAAGGCATTGCGTTTAAAAGGCTTTCGGATGTTGTCGTTTGTAATATCTCAAAAGGATGTCTAACTGAAATCAACAAGAGGGATATTGTTCATTCCGGTAGTGAAAATACCTCTGTGTCCTCAGAGCTTTAAAACTACATAAGCCTATTGAACGTTTTCCCAGTTTAAAATATGACATGAGAACTATTCTCAAACACTGAAATTCTCAGCAGATTGCTTTCTTTGACCAAAACATATCCACATATTCCTAAATGTGTAATGCACTCCCATTTAAAAATCCCAAATCACAACAGTGTTTGAGAAAGCCTTGCATAAGTGTTTTGGCTTCTGGGGAAGCTCTGATGCCTTTGCTCAGTTCCTGAAAACATTACATGTAGAGTATAAAACACTCTTTTCCATTAAAAATGGTCAGCGACAGCAGATTCTATGTGCTATGTCCTGTTTTAAAAAGGGCCTTGACTGGGGGCAGAGTTGGCTTGTTCAGAGTGACCTAAGTTTGGGCTCTTACCTGGGGTAGGTGGAGCTGCAGTCCCTCTCTGGGGATGGGCTGTCGGGAGGGTGTCTGGTCCAGCTGCATGTTGAAGAGGGCTGAGAGGGCTGCCTGGGCGGCCCGGGCCTTGGCCAACTTCTTGTTTCGTCCAGAGCCCTCAAACTGCTGTGAGTCCACCGACACCTGCATGACAAAGTTCTTGGCGTGGCTCTCACCGCTCTCCGACACAAAGTCGTACTTGAGGCCCGGCCTCAGCTCGTTGAGGATCATGACGGGATTCTTTCCGCTCGAGTTCGAGGTGAAGGAGGAGGGAGGGGGCAACGGCGCCTGGGCAAGGTTAGCACCTGGCGTGGAGGGCAGGGGATACTCTCCCAGCGAGTTTAAGGAGCCGCTGCCATTGGATCCCAGGTAAAAGGAGTCCTCGGGTGGTGCGGGCGTCTCAAACCCGTTGAAGAGCATGTCTGGGAAGTCGGCCTGATCGGATGTGAAGTCCGTGTTGACTGTCAGTGTCCGGCCCATAGCCAGGTGCGCCTCGGAGGCGTTGGGGAACTGGACAAAGGAGCGCAGGGCCTTCTCTGCCGCATTCAGCTTGGCCTTCTTCTTAGTCGGACCTGAGCCCTCGAACAGTTGCCCATTGACCTCAACGGTCATGACAAACACGGGAGCGTGGACCGGACCTGTTTGAGACAGCAGCTTATATTGTAGCCCCGGCTTGATTTCATTCAGCTGCATAAGGGCATTCTTTGGTAGAACCGGGCCCGGTGTTTTCTTACGCTTCTTGGCCCGGAACTTGGACAGCGTGTGGCCGTTGTTGCCCTCCTCTAGGGGGCGCTTCCTGCTGCCCCCGCCACTGCCATTGGGAAGCTGCTCGCCTACAGCTGCCCCCTCTTTGGAGGAGACGTTGTCCAGGTTACGGTTTTCCTTTACGTCGGTGCTGCTCGAACCTGCGGTGCCCAGAAAGAGTAACTTACAACGCCTTCGTTGCAGGATCTTGTAAATGTAAAATGTATAGATTCCTATATCACTCTTTGGAACTGACCTGGTGATGTGTGTTATCTTTATTTGGTAGGGAGGCTTAACTGATAATACATTTAACAAAGGATCAAACATACATCTAAAAAGAAAATCCATTTAGAAATTACGTTTGAGAAAAATAGCCCGAAGCACATGTCATAAATATAAATTGTAATATTGATAGGACAGTACATTCTTGGATTTTATAACATGGCAAGAGGGATTTCATCTATATAATACATGCAATTATTACATCAATGGGGAAATCAGTGATGTGGAAATATTGTAAAAATCAGGCCAGAATAACAACAACAACAGTGAGTTCCTCCCTCTACATAAGAGAGAACTATTTGCGTTTCCTGGCCTTTTTTGTCAGGGAGGGTTTTGGTTAATATTTGTCAGTTTAGGGAGGGGTCAGGCAGAAAGATGTGGAAGAGTTGGGGTACGCACACACGCATATGTACACACTGATCTTTACTTTACGGGCAGATGTTATGACCTGTTCTTTCTGCTTTAATGATAGGTTGGCGCTATATCCTAGAGTGCTGAGCTAGTGCTTTAGCTCTCATAATAGTGGAATTGCAGCTCTAGAATATTGTAAGGAGCACACATCACCAGGTCCTGTTGGCAAAGTGGATGGAATGTTGGCAAAATTTTCATTTATAACATCCTCCAGCAAAGGCTTGATAGGTTACTCCTTTCGGTACTCAGGGGAGAGAGAACCGGCAGTGCAAATGAAACGGTTTAGTTGGAGGATGGAGGGTGCAGGGAAGAGTGTGAGGTGGAGTTTGGGTATCATAAGATGCAGGCAGAGAGGAAAGAAAAGGAGGGGGGAAAAACAGCAAGGAAAAAGGACACATTCCGGCAAGACCAACAAAGTCTGACAAGGATGGCAGGGTCCAACCTGAGATTTGGTGCCAGTATCAGAGCGCTTTTAGATCCACTCATGTCATCTTTATACAACCTCATTTCTATGATATCTGTTACTTGCCTCTTGGTAACACAGAGCTCTACTTAAGAAAATAAAAATATGAAACCCCAAAATAGTATATTAACGCATTTTCAAACGAGATGAACTACATAAGAGGCTAAAGGTTTCTGAGATTGTGAGATCAGAGCTCTTCGGAGGCTCTGTTGGGGTTTCCAACGACTTCTGAACAACACAGAATCCTTAGCTTCTGACAGGTGGCGATGTTCGTCAAGTTTCTGCATACTAAAATGCATCCCAGAAGCAAGACAAAACATAGGAATCCTGCTCTCACGTGTTTCCCAATTCTCTTATATATATATACATAGACTAATACATATTATCCTTATAATGTGCACTTGTGTGCCACTCAAAATGCAATATGTCTACATATGTGCATTAATATATACAGTTGAAGTCGGAAGTTTACATACACCTTAGCAAAATACATTTAAACTCTGTTTTTCACAACTCCTGACATTTAATCATAGTAAAAATTCCCTGTCTTAGGTCAGTTAGGATCACCACTTTATTTTAAGAATGTGAAATATTAGAGAGAATGATTTATTTCAGCTTTTATTTCTTTCATCACATTCCCAGTGGGTCAGAAGTTTACATACACTCAATTAGTATTTGGTAGCGTTGCCTTTAAATTGTTTAACTTAAGTTGGGTGAATTTTGGCCCATTCCTCCTGACAGAGCTGGTGTAACTGAGTCAGGTTTGTAGGCCTCCTTGCTCGCACACGCTTTTTCAGTTCTGCCCACTACTTTTCTATAGGATTGAGGTCAGTGCTTTGTGATGGCCACTCCAATACCTTGACTTTGTTGTCCTTAAGCCATTTTGACACAACTTTGGAAGTATTATTGTATACAATGGTCATTGTCCATTTGAAAGACCCATTTGCAACCAAGCTTTAACTTCCTGACTGTCTTGAGATGTTGCTTCAATATATCCACATAATTTCCCACATAATTTTCCCTCCTCATGATGCCATCTATTTTGTGAAGTGCACCAGTCCCTCCTGCAGCAAAGCACCCCCACAACATGATGCTGCCACCCCCATGCTTCACGGTTTGGATGGTGTTCTGCATCTTGTAAGCCTCCCCCTTTTTCCTCCAAACATAACGATGGTCATTATGGCCAAACAGTTCTATTTTTGTTTCATCAGACCAGAGGACATTTCTCAAAAAAGTACAATCTTTGTTCACATGTGCAGTTGCAAACCGTAGTCTTTGCAGGTTTTGGAGCAGTGGCTTCTTCCATGCTGAGCGGCCTTTCACGTTATGTCGATATACGACTCTTTTTTGTACCTGTTTCCTCCTGCATCTTCACAAGGTCCTTTGCTGTTGTTATGGGATGGATTTGCACGTTTCGCACCAAAGTACGTTCGTCTCTAGGAGACAGAACAGAATGCGTCTCCTTCCTGAGCGGTATGACGGCTGCGTGGTCCCATGGTGTTAATACCTTCGTACCATTGTATGTACAGATGAACGTGGTACTTTCAGGCGTTTGGAAATTGCTCCCAAGGATGAACCAGATTTGTGGAGGTCTACAATTTTTATTTGAGGTCTTGGCTGATTTCTTTTGATTTTCCCATGATGTCAAGCAAAGAGGCACTTAATTTGAAGGTAGGCCTTGAAATACAACCACAGGTAAACCTCCAATTGACTCGCTGGGAGAAATTATGTCAATTAGCCTATCAGAAGCTTCTAAAGCCATGACATAATTTTCTGCAATTTTCCAAGCTGTTTAAAGGCACAGTCAACTTAGTGTATGTAAACTTCTGACCCATTGGAATTGTGATACTGTGAATTATAAGTGAAATAATCTGTCTGTAAACAATTGTTGGGAAAATGACTTGTGTCATGCACAAAGTAGATGTCCTAACCGACTTGCCAAAACTATAGTTTGTAAACAAGAAATTTGTGGAGTGGTTGAAAAACGAATTTTAATGACTCCAACCTAAGTGTATGTAAACTTAGACTTCAACTGTATATTAGTGTAACATGGATGTGTATGAGTGGGAGGTCTTGAAGTGGGGAGTGTCATTGACACATTGAGTACAGAATAATGGACTGTGGGGTAACCATGCACAAGGAAGGAATCTCAACAAGGGTGTGTGAGCAATGGTTGTGGAAATAAGTACAAAGGAAAATGACCCAAAGGCATGAATACCGGTACTGTACAATGAAGAAGTGGCTTTTGCCATTTTCTAAAAAGAAGGGAATCTGACAGGAGCAGGTTGTGAAAATTATCACACGAAATATAGCACGGAGAGGTGACATTCTCATCTATTTTGATGGATGGATTCATTTCAGAGAATTGTTCAAAGAATTGTTCATAGTAAGATTGGTAGTGCTAAAAGGAGTGGTCATGGGATTACATGAAATTGCTGACTTGATGAGTCAATTAATATTTAATGACTTTTATTGCGATATAGCTACAGAAGACTTAAACGTCTCGCCGATTTCAGTGGAGTACTTTCATCATCTTTTTAGGTTTACGCCTCTCTCAATGTACAGTATCTTGAATGTCAGTGAGAATATCAGTGGGTATGTTTGGAACACTGTTTTTCAAACTGGCATGCAGCTGGTATGAATGTGAGCAAAGACTGAGTATACAAAAATAGATGAACTGTTCCTAGTGTTCAAGTAAATGACACATTTCCATTGCTCAGAGCAATATTTGTTTGTACAGTAGCCATCTTGAAAGTGTCTCACAAGTCTGGAGATAAATCACGCAACAACAGTTCCAGTATCAGAACTCCATGAAATGTTCCCCTCTGCCTTGAGTCAGTTGCTGGCGTTCTGGAAAAATGCCCCTAAGATTTGGATTGATATTGAACTTCATTGCATACCTGCTTATCAGGGGAAATCTAAATACGGAAACGGGCCGATTGTAATGAAGGATCTAAGGTTACATTGTCAGAGGTCTTCAGTGTGAAACCGGTGAGTGACTACAATGGTAACCATCCATTTAATCCTGGGATAGGGCAGGCAGCCATTTCCTCTGTCTGTTCAGAGTGGTGGGGATGTAGGGACAGACACTCAATTCATCGGCATGGCTGCTGGAGCTCAGGGCTCAGATTCCTTCAAAAATGTCCAATTAAATTTGAATATGTGAGGGAGGCTAAGATTTTTTTAAGGGTGTGCATAGAGCAATAAGTTGAATCCAAGGACATTTATTCAAGTTTTTTTTGTGGTGGGAATATCAAGTTCTGAAGTTTTGTATATGCACTGTGTGTGTGTCCTTCGTGTGTGTGTGTCTAGACAGGGGATCAGGTAAGCGAACAAATGGACAGCCAGACAGACAATTTGACAAAGAGACAGACAGACAGACTCACTCATGTTCTCCTCTTCATCCACGTCCATGGTGAAGAGCTTCTGCTGGGCCCGGGGCTGCCTGGCTCCGGCTCCACCTGAGAACAACACGAGAGGAAGGGACGGTCAGTCAAACTCAACCTAGATGTCTCCACCACAACTAACACACGGGCCCATGTGCACACACAAACAAGTATAACTATAATAGAGGGGACCAAATGTTGGGGAAATGTCAGGGTCTCTTCCCTACGGGCAGGGGCTGCAGAAAGTGTATAAAAATCTAAATATTCATATGTACACAGACACACACACACACCCGGTGTGGTGAGATGAAAATGACACAGCCAGGTTAAGCTTACGGTGAGTGTATAAATATTCAGAGGTGGAAACTAATCTGGGCGAGAGAGGAGAGAGAGGGGCCCGGTGCTGACAGGTCGTAATAGTCGGGAGCAGTCTATTGTGACTTTAATATCCGTCCGATTAGACCTCATTTCCAGCTGCCTGCCGGGAGATATACAGCTATTGACATGGACAGGCCTTTTAGCCGGGCGTGACACACACAGCCATTTATCCTCCAGTAGAAAATGCACTACAGTACACAGACAGTTGTACAGTACAGCAAAGCCAATGGATTTCTAGCTGAGCAGAATTGGGTTCATGCACTTGGCATTTGTGCGAGATGCCAAAAGCTGCATTCACCTGCAGAGAACCAATCAGTCATCAAGGAAAGACCTGGAATCTATACACAGATCTTTACTGCGATCATACTGAAATCTTTATGTCGTTGACCAAGAATACGCAGTAGAACGGAAGGGTGACCTGTGAGCACTAAATATCTCAAGAGGAACATGATCTACTATCAGCAGGCATTATTTATTACTCTGAGGACATTCAAAAACGAAGAAAAACAATGTTTTCAGAACCTTTTAAATTAATTGACGTAGCATTTGACATAAGGTTGTTACCAAATTTGCTGATTTTATTTTATTATATTAAATATATTACCAAAATATTGCCACCAAGTTTACGTCAGTAAAATTTGGAAAAAACCTTCCAATTTCAGTTTTAAATGATGTAGTGTTGATCTTGAACATAGCCCAGATCCAGGCCCAGATATGAACACCTGTCACGCCCTGACCTTAGAGATCCTTTTAATTCTCTATTTGGTTAGGTAAGGGTGTGACAAGGGTGGGCAATCTATGTTTTCTATTTCTTTGTTGGCCTGGTATGGTTCCCAATCAGAGGCAGCTGTCTATCGTTTTCTCTGATTGGGGATCATATTTAGGCAGCCTTTTCCCACCTGTTGTTTGTGGGATCTTGTTTTTGTGTAGTGCCTGTGAGCACTGCATTTGCGTCATGTATCGTTTATTGTTTTGTTTTGTGAGTTTCATTATTAAAGATGTGGAACTCTACGCACGCTGCGCCTTGGTCCATTTATTCAACAAACGATCTTGACAACACCCAAGGGAGTGGTTAGTTTGTCTCTGGTCAAGAAAACAATGCTCTTTGTTAATAATCACATTCTCTTATGGGATTATTTTTCTTCTTGTAACCTAGTTTGTTTTCCCCAGTCCAATGTGCTGGTTGTCAGTCTTGGGGCATCTATGTAACCTAAGGGGGACATTCTGTGTATCACAAATTTAGAACAAAATATAAAAAATATAATTATGTGATCTTGCAGACATTGATTCAGCGTTGATCTAACTTTATTAAACAAGCACCATTCACCCGAGTAGCCAGTTCTCCAAGAGTGTAGTATAAAATACACAAATACGCAGAAACTTGCACAGATAAAGGCCTTTAAAATAACTTCCTAGTAGTCAAGAGGTGAGTGGAACAGGAAACACACATACGCACATGAGCAGCAGTCTAAGATCACGGTCACTGAAACTACAGACAAGAACAGCTGAGAGACAAGAAAAGTGAAGCAGGTGTGCCAGAATCATGACAAACCAGAGAGAGAGCGAGCTGTGATGACGTATGATAGGGAGAAGACTGTGCTGAATCTAGCTCTCTGCCTTGGTTCCATGCACCATTCCTCACAGCGGACGCTTTCTTAAGCTAAACTAAATGGCCTAATTAATCTTGGCTTATGGTGGGTGACAGCAAATATGCTAGCACAATTATTACCCTATTAAAGACTCATATTCCGCCCCATAATTGAAAATGAAAGGGGTGGGGGGTGAGAGGAGTTTGGGAGGGGGTTAGTTGGGGGGGGGGATCATTTGTCTCAGGTAGCCTAGCCAAACTACAGCCAGGTGTCCTTCCTTCGTTCAATGACCCCCCTTGCTTCCTGCACCTCCCCGCCATCTATTCTATTCCACCCGAAGGTCTGGGCGCTAAATGCCTGTTTGGATATTACAGGTCGGTAGATTTGCCCATTTAGGCTGGCTCGTGCACCCGTCGCTTTTGATTTGAGGTCGCGGAGCCGCCTCGCCTCTTGGCTCATGAATCGGTTAGCGACCATGAGATCGGATCCAATCTACGACCGGCGCATCTACAGCGTTCATAAAGACCCGGCTGAGGGAAAGGGAGGATGAAATCCAGTGGTGAGTTACGGCTGTGTGAACACCAAGGCAGAACCAGAAGCCTGTCTGGTCAGTGGTCATTTAGACTAACTAACTAATTAGTCGCCTGCAGATGATCTGAGGGAAACGTCTGTTAGGACATTAACGGCGCCTCTTTATGCCTCAGTAGCCAGCTGAAGGTTGCCAGGCCAGGGTAGCAGGGTGCTAACTGGTCAGCTCGGGCCCTGGATAGAGCCAGTATTAGCACGGCTGCTTTTGTGTTTGCCCACAGTCAATTCACATAGGCTGCATTTAACCAGCTGCTTTTCCCCCGCTCCACACAGGTCAATAGCTATTAAAGCTATTGAAATAGAGAGTATCCTGACCAGGTCTCAACTCCCATACCAGATTTAAACAGTGACTGCCTTTAAAAAGCAACACATCCCTTTGAAAATGGCCCAAGTGGCATCAATATAAGTCAGAAGCAGTTAATTCTAGTGTCAAAACTGACTACAAAGTGTAAATAGGATACATTTGGTCATAAAATGAGTCTTGTCTGAAACGGAGGTTGGAACATCGGTGCGTCACAACGGGTAAATGAAGGTAGGGTTTTGATTTGATGATGTCCATTTGCCATTAACATGGTGTGAACAGCTGCGGTGATTGGTCTCTATCCAATAGCATAGACAGTAAGACAGACCTGCCCAGCAGCGCCGACTTTGTTTTCAGAAGACAACACGTCACACATTTTTTTTTTACTTGAGAAATACTGCACCAAACACCTTAGTTAGATGCGCAACTAAAACATACTCGGCAAAAACCTCAAAATGAATTACAGATTTCTTATGTTATCTTAGATTCATTCTGGGTATTTTGAAAAAGTTAAATAGGCTTCGGCGTCTACAGTGTCTCATGGGGGACAAACGCGTTAAGCAAATGCGGAATCGGTCAGGAAACACACCTCCAAGACTGAAATCTTGTTTTTCTAATAAGCAACAGAAACACACACGTGCCAATCGGTGTGTTCAGTGGCTCTTTAAAGAGAAATTCCTTCCAAAGTTCTACAATTCAATGGAATGTTCTTTAGCATTCAAATTAGTGTCAGTGATTACCTGTCATATCAGTGTTCCACTCTGGCTATGGAAAATAAGGGAGGAGAGTCATTGATACAATAATTGATGACACAACTAGAACTATTGCCATAACAATTTAGGTAAAGAACAATGTTAACGTCAACCCCTCGGTCTCAACGCTAAAGATGTGCGGCTGACCAAGTAGATCACTATGCAGTCGGGTTTGAGTTCTTTTGCTTTGTGCTCCTCTCTGTTTTAATCCTCATGCCCAAACGATACCCAATCCCACAAGTTGTGAATGTGGCTGGTTTCAGAAGTATTTCAGAGTGGATGGTTGGGCCAAGGGAGGGAGAGAAAAGATGAGAAAACTCAAATTCAATCTCGACAGCGTGAGGGACTGAGGGAAATAAGGTGTTTTGATTTGTCTTTCATCCCTCGCTTTTTCTGCGGTGGAGTGATAGCGCGGCGCTTCCGTGGAGGGAGCCCCGGCCGCAGGAACAGACGAGAGGGTAAGGGGGGAGGGAGAGGAGGGGTGGGAGGGAGGAGAAATAGAAAATGCAATCCTATTCCCGGTAAAAGAGAATCATTATCTCTCCTAAAACAGAGAGCGCAGGACTGGCCTGCCGTTGATAGAAAGCGGGAGGCAAACAGTCCAGCCAAACGCTGATGGAGGTTGAGTGATGGGGGATTGAGAGGAGGAGGAGTAACTTAATAGGAAGAGAGCATGAAGGCTGAGGTTCATGAAAAGAAGTTCATTTCTGTCCGGTAAAACCAACTTCCTTCATACCTTAAGGCAACAGGCAAAGAGGTCCAACAAGTTTGCAATTCACATCTACAGTACCATCCATAATGGAAAAAGCTCAACGTATACATTTCTATGGGCATATTTACAGGAGAAAAAAAAGGTCTGCAACCTGTAACCACAAAGCAGAACATTATTTACAGCCTTGGCAGTGGCATAGGTGTAAATGGTCCAATGAAAGGGTGTTTTTTGATTGATCCACTGACAAGGTGATGGCTTGTGTTTGGTCTACTGACAATTTGATTGTTTTTTATTGGTCCAATGACAGGAAAGCTCAGGTCAGGGGCTCTCTCCGTGAAGCACCACATTGTAATTCACCCTAAATGGCTTGCTCTTTATTTCGATTGAGCAACGAGGCACATAGCACTTAGGTAACGCCACCTTTTACCGGGATTCCATCACCGCTCTAACTGTAATTTCCTGTAGGCTAAATCAAAACAACCTTTTTGAGAGAAAAAAAACACAGAAGACAGAAGAAACTAGCAGCATTCTGACAAATGTCTCCAAAAATAAGCCACTTTTCAAGATCCTGCTCTGCCACGGCTTTTTGTTGGAGAGGAGAATTCTTCTCTGAAGGCAGCAACGTGGCCTAGTGGTTAAGAGTATTGGGCCAGTAACTGAAAGGTCGCTTGTTTGAATCCCCGAGCCAACTAGGTGGAAAATCTGTTGATGTGCCCTAGAGCAAGGAACTTAACTCTAATTGCTCCTGTAAGTCGCTCTGGATAATAGCACCTGCTAAATGACTCAAATGTAAGTAGACTTCTTGACGGGCTCCCCCAGGTGGTAAGGTTAGGCAACAAGACATCTGCCACGCTGATCCTCAACACTGGGGCCCCTCAGGGGTGTGTACATAGTCCCCTCCTGTCCTCCCTGTTCACCCACGACTGCGTGGCCAAACAACACCATCATTAAGTTTGCTGACGACACAACAGTGGTAGGCTTGATCACCGACAACGATGAGACAGCCTATAGGGAGGAGGTCAGAGAACTGGCAGTGTGGTGCCAGGACAACAACCTCTCCCTCAATGTGAGCAAGACAAAGGAGCTGATCGTGGACTACAGGAAAAGGCGGGGCGAACAGGCCCTCATTAACATCGACTGGGCTGTAGTAGAGCGAGTCGAGAGTTCCATGTTCCTTGGTGTCCATATCACCAACGAACAATCATAGTCCAAACACATCAAGACAGTCGTGAAGAGGGCACGACAAAACCTTTTCCCCCTCAGGAGAATGAAAAGATTTGGCATGGTCCCCAGATCCTCAAAAAGTTCTACAGCTGCACCATCGAGAGCATCCTGACCGGTCGCATCACCGCCTGATATGGCAACTGCTCTGCATCTGACCGTAAGGCACTACAGAGGGTAGTGCGCACGGCCCAGTACATCACTGGGGCCAAGCTTCCTGCAATCCAGGACCTATATAATAGGCGGTGTCAGAGGAAAGCCCATAAAATTGTCAGAGACGCCAGTCACCCAAGTCATTAACTGTTTTATCTGCTACCGTACGGCAAGTGGTACTGGAGCGCCAAGTCTAGGACCAAAATGCTCCTTAACATCTTCTACCCCCAAGCCATAAGACTGCAGAACAATTATTCAAATGGCCACCGGACTATTACATTGACCCCCCCCCCCCATTTTTTTGTACACCGCTGCTACTCGCTGTTTATTATCTATGCATAGTACCTCAACTAACCTGTACCCCCGCACACTGACTCTGTACCGGTAACCCCTGTATATAGCCTCGTTATTGTGTTTCTTTTTATTATTTTAGTTTATCTGGTAATATTTTCTTAACTCTTCTTGAACTGCACTGTTGGTTAAGGGCTTGTAAGTAAGCATTTCATAGTAAGGTCTACAGTTGTTGTCTTCTGTGTATGTGACAAATGAAGTTTGATTTGTAAGTCGCTCTGGATAAGAGCGTCTGCTAAATGACTTAAATGTAAATGTAAATTTGAACTTTCACGTTTGCTGCCTTTCAAAGCTGTTCCCAGGTAGCTCCACAGCAGAGAGAGACTTGACGACACCGCAGGGATCCTCTCTAACACACAGACAGAATTGGTCTTTGGCAGCTCTGGGTCTATCAAACAGAGAAACTATTTTTTGATTTCACATTTTTATTTAACTAGGCATTTAAGAACAAATTCTTATTTTCAATGACGGTCTAGGAACAGTGGGTTAACTGCCTTGTCAAGTGGCAGGACGACAGATTTTTACCTTGTCAGCTCGGGGATTCGATCTTGCAACCTTTCGGTTACTTGTCCAACGCTCTAATCACTAGTCTACCTGCCGCCACAATGCGCAAACGCAAACAAACGACAATGTTTACTGCACACCCGACCAGGCTAACGGAACAGGACCATGGACAGAGACACACCCGACCAGGCTAACGGAACAGGACCATGGACAGAGACACACCAATTTAGACTGCTCTACACAAACGGACCACTGCCACATGTGCAAACCATATATACTAGAGCACTATTCAATCAAAATCTCTATCAGTGAGTTTCCGGGAATAAGGGGAAACTAACTTTCTTCCCACAAGAAAGACATCCAAATATGTATTCTTACAGCAAAATAAAAATCTCAGGATAAAGGTTTGGATTTTTAGAGCACCGCAATGATTGAAATGCTTTCAGTACACAGTGAAGTGCTAAAAGCAGGAGGTCTGCTTAGAAGAGATGGAGGTGCAGAGGATTAGACCGTCTTTTATTGTGTTCTAGACTTTAATATTAGACAGTGGGCAGTACATCACCAGGGTGCTGATGTGGAGGACTTGGAGGTGGATAGATGGGGAGAGAGAGAGACAGACACAGACAGAGTATCAATATGAATTTTTTATTTGATGGTTTTATGTGAGATTGCCTTTCAGAGGTCCGCTGGAGTGGCGGGTCAGGAGAGAGAGCAGGTTATAATGGGAGTGAAAAATATGGTGCAGGCACACACACACACACACTGCTTTCTCGTATTAACACACACACGCACCCTCTCAGTTTCATAAACTTTTCTCATGTGTTCTCATTCTAACATACATATACACACACCCTCTCTCTCTCCCTCCCTCCCTCCCTCCGCTTTCCTTCAGGTGTAGTCATAAATCAGCCGAGCGCGGGGACATGAAATCCCCCAGCCTGGCAGGCTGGGCCAGTAAATGGCCGCTCGCTACCTCCCAGAGTCCATCAAGGCAAGGACGAGTGACCGACCGCCCAGCACCTGCTGACACGCCGGGGACGATGACAGCCGCCACCCCGCTCCCCTTCCCACCTCACCTCACCTGTACCCAACCCTCACCTCCCCCCCATAACATCTCCTCACTTCTTTTTATAGACAAGATTTTCGCCCTCCCCCCTTCAATCCCTCCCTATCCACACCCAGCCCCCACATCCATATACTCATTATTTGTCTGTCAGGCCAGTGGACCATTTAAGCAGTGAAATATGCGGATAGGTAGTGCTGAGCTGCTGGCAGAAGCCCTTGTAGCTAGCTGGTGGCTGAGCTGAGTGTTGATGCTCCGTCACCCTGGATGCTTCTGCAGCACAACTACACCTTTCTTTCCTATGCACAGACTAGAGCTGATCCACTGGATTCAAAATATACAGTAGCTGGTTCCCTACCGTAAAAAGCTTGACAAAGCAGTGAAATGCTAGGGACGTGTAAACAGACAACTCGACAAAGCAGTGAGATACTAGGGACAACGTCGCGCTGACCCAGCCTTGGGAGGATGGGAAGTACACTTCATCTAGGAGTTTAAGGTCCCCTTCCCCTGGAGGTCACAGGCCAACAAGAGCCATTGGGAGTCATGATTGAATGAGCCAGTCAGTGAGGGGGAAAGGGGGGGGGGGGGCATGAAGAGAGAGAGAGAGAATATGAACCAATATGAGGGGGAGAGAGTAAGAAAGAGAAAATAGACAGAACGGTGAGAGCAGAGTGAGCAGAAGACAAGGGGGGCTGACAGGGAGCAAGAGGAAGAAATGAGAGTGAAAATGAGAAGAAAGGGAAAAAAAGAGAGAAAGTAGACTATGATGAATGGCTATAGGAAAGAGGGAATAGGGTGAAGGGGTGGTCTGTCACCAATGCTCTCAGAGGGCCTAACACAGACAGATAGGTGCAGTGGTCAGTGCATGCATTCCATTCCAATCCATACCATAACTCTCCAGCTACCCCACCCCCCAACTTTATATTTGCGGTTTGAGCCCATATAGTGTACTACTTTTGAGCAGGAACTTTAGGGCTCTGGTTAAAACTAGTGTGCACTATATCATGAATATGGTGCCATTTGGGACGTACCCCTGACGCTGATGGAGGATAGTTACTACAACAGATGCAAAAGACACAGAGGGCTTCTAAAACAAATAGTTATCTTTTCAGGTCATTCTGGTTCAACAGTTGAACTGGACATTCAAGGGAATTTTGCAATTGATTTTACATTTTACAATTACACTTTGGGATTGACTGGGAAGGAAATTAATTTGACCCCGATTGTAAGGCTGCGTGTACATCCCGTACTGTCTCCTCAGTCCTTACTATGGCACCTGGAGCAGATTAGAACGGGAGTGGAGAGATCCTACAGTTTGGGTCAAAAGCTTGATATCAGGAGTACTTGAAATCGGTCTTCCTTTCTAAAACCACAGATAGAGAGACGCAGACTGACAGAGAGAGTTAATACCCTAAAATGAACCAACCGTTCAAATAAATTAAGAAACTGTTCCACACTTCTAAAATGCATCCTTACAAAAAGGGGCTTGGGTTTAGTTGGTGGACGTGGCAGGGGTGGCGCGGTCTGCCCTTCGGCGCGGCTGAATTTCAGAGAGCATTTTAGAGGCCCCCATATTGGCGGCGTAGAGACATTTTTGCATTTTTAAGCCAACTTCCTGCAATTTGACAAATTTCTTTATGGATCTGAGAGAAATGTTTGCAGTTTTAAATCTAATTTCCTGCAATTCTATGCATTTTGGCATGGCCAATGCTGTGTGCTTTTGCTCAAAATCTATAGTCCTAAATTCATTGTTTTTGGAATTTTCAATTCTTCCGGAGAATTCCGGAGAAGCTTTTATTTTGGTGATTGTCAGTTATCAAAGATTATGTTATTAAAAGATATCCATCATCTTTTATACATACACTACCGGTCAAAAGTTCTAGAACACCTACTCATTCAAGGGTTTTTCTGTATGTTTACTATTTTCTACATTGTAGAATAATAGTGAAGACATAAAAACTATGAAATGACACATTTGGAATCATGTAGTAACCAAAAAAGTGTTAAACAAATCAAAATATATTTTATATTTGAGATTCTTCAAATAGCCACCCTTTGTCTTAATGACAGATTTGCACACGCTTGGCATTCTGTGCCTTCTTAAAAGTGAATTTGTGGAATTTCTTTCCTTCTTAATGCGTTCGAGCCAATCAGTTGTGTTGTGACAAGGTAGGGGGGTATACAGAAGATAGCCCTATTTGGTAAAAGACCAAGTCCATATTATGGCAAGAACAGCTCAAATAAACAAATAGAAATTACCTTTGTCCACATGTGCAGTTGCAAACCGTAGTCTGGCATTTTTATGGCGGTTTTGGAGCAGTGGCTACTTCCTTGCTGAGTAGCCTTTCAGGTTATGTCGATATAGGACTTGTTTTACTGTGGATATAGATACTTTTGTACCTGTTTCCTCCAGCATCCTCACAAGGTCCTTTACTGTTGTTCTGGGATTGATTTGCACTTTTTGCACCAAAGTACGTTCATCTCTAGGAGACAGAACGCGTCTCCTTCCTGAGCGGTATGACGGCTGCGTGGTCCCATGGTGTTTATACTTGTGTACTATTGTTTGTATAGATGAACGTGGTACCTTCAGCCGTTTGGAAATTGCTCCCAAGGATGAACCAGACTTGTGGAGGTCAACATTTTTTTCCTGAGGTCTTGGCTGATTTATTTTGATTTTCCCATGATGTCAAGCAAAGGGGCACTTAGTTTGAAGGTAGGCCTTGAAATACAACCACAGGTACACCTCCAATTGACTCAAATTATGTCAACTAGCCTATCAGAAGCCTCTAAAGCCATGACATAATTTTCTGGAATTTTCCAAGCATTTTAAAAGGCACAGTCAACTTAGTGTATGTAAACTTCTGACTCACTGGAATTGTGATACAGTAGATTATAAATGAAATAATCTGTCTGTAAACAATTGTTGGAAAAATGACTTGTGTCATGCACAAAGTAGATGTCCTAACCGACTTGCCAAAACTATAGTTTGTTAACAAGACATTTGTGGAGTGGTTGAAAAACTAGCTTTAATGACTCCAACCTAAGTGTATGTAAACCTCCGACTTCAATTGTATGTGATATTGGATAGGCATTAGGCAACGGCAATGTTTCTAGATTCTCTACAATTTACTTTCACATATCAAACAATGGCAGATCAGTGATTACTTTGAGAAGGAAAGGAATTTTTAAATAATTAGATGTGAACCAGACAGGGCTTTTGTAATGTCTGAGCTCATCTTTCTCGCTTTGCTGTCCAGTTTTTTTCTGTCCTGTTTCCTGGTGGCGGTACCCAGGTAATGCACCATAATGGGGTACACGCGTGGGGCCACCAGCGGCCTAATGGACTGGGGTCCTCGCGGACAGGGAGGCCTTTCTTTTTGCCTGATTGAAACTGATGGGCCGGGGAATGGGAGGAGAGGAGCGTGGCCGCCTAACATCGCCCCTGCCGTGCCCCCTTCACAGACACACACCGTGCCTCCACACAAATCTCCATCTCAGACTCCATTATTCATTTGGTTTCTTTAATACTGTACCTCCACGCAAATCTCCATCTCAGACTCCATTATTCAATTTGGTTTTTCTAATGACCAATAACTGGTTGGAATTAGATTGCCAAGACCAATTTCACTTCAGTATGAGCAGACTTCTCCATGTCTGTTACAAGCTCCAGGTGCCAGCTGGATATTCGGAACTTACTAAGTGTCCCATAGAGACGGAGCAGAAATGAATACCCCTCATCATTCTCAGTGACGTAAGGATTTAAAAAAAAGGGTGAACATTCAACACTGTAGCTACATTTAGTTTTGTAACATTCCCATGTGCAAGACAAGACAATACGAGATGAACATCATTCAAACACGTGACAGAAGTAATAGTTGACGGCAATAAATAAACAGTACTGCATGATACCACATAGGATGCTTAGTAATCTGGGAAAACAAACATGGCTAAAATGTTGACAGGTACCTCGCTCACGGGGGAGTAATGCAGTATCAATCACTTCCCCACATCGGTGGACTTTGTGTATCACTTAAAGACTACACACCTGGGCTGTGGTGTAAAGTATTATATTTTTTTTATTTTTTTTTACTTTTATTTAACTTGGCAAGTCAGTTAAGAACATATTCTTATTTACAATGAAGGCCTACCAAAAGGGAAAAGGCCTCCTGCTCCTCCTAATAATAAATACAATATAAATATAAGACAAAACACACATCACAACAAGAGAGACAACACAACACTACATAAAGAGAGACCTAAGACAACAACATAGCAAGGCAGCAACATATGACAACACAGCATGGTAGCAACACAACATAACAACAACATGGTAGCATCACAATGTGGTAGCAGCACAAAACATGGTATAAACATTATTGGGCAGCGACAACAGCACAAAGGGCAAGAAGGTAGAGACAACAATACATTACACAAAGCAGCCACAACTGTCAGTAAGAGTGTCCATGATTGAGTCTTAGAATGAAGAGATTGAGATAAAACTGTCCAGTTTGAGTGTTTGTTGCAACTCGTTCCAGTCGCAAGCTGCAGCGAACTGAAAAGAGGAGCGACCCAGGGATGTGTGTGCTTTGGGGACCTTTAACAGAATGTGACTGGCAGAATGGGTGTTGTATGTGGAGGATGAGGGCTGCAATAGATCTCTCAAATACGGGGAGTGAGGCCTAAGAGGGTTTTATAAATAAGCATCAACCAGTGGGTCTTGCGACAGGTATACAGAGATGACCAGTTTACAGAGATGACCAGTGTTCAGAACAAGGTTAAGGGTAGAGAAAGCTTGTTGGACACGAAGAAAGCTTTGCTGTAGAGCATGTATATGCAGATGATACAGTATAAAACTGTATCATCTGCATATAAATGGATGAGAGAGCTTCCTACTGCCTGAGCTATGTTGTTGATGTAAATTCAGAATAGCGTGGGGCCTAGGTTAGAGCCTTGTGGTACTCCCTTGGTGACAGGCAGAGGCTGAGACAGCCTTCTGACGTTATAGACTGCACTCTTTGAGAGAGGTAGATAGCAAACTAGGCCAAAGACCCCTCAGATACACCAATACTCCTTAGCCGGCCCACAAGAATGAAATGGTCTACCATATCAAAAGCTCTGGCCAAGTCAATAAAAATAGCAGCACAACATTGCTTAGAATCAAGGGCAATGGTGACATCATTGAGGACCTTTAAGGTTGCAGTGACACATCCATAACCTGAGCGGAAACCAGATTGCATACCAGAAAGAATACTATAGACATCAAGAAAGTCAGTCAGTTGATTATTGACAAGTTTTTCCAACACTTTTGATTAACAGGGCAAAATAGAAATAGCCCTATAACAGTTAGGATCAGCTTGATCTCCCCCTTTAAATAAAGGATGAACGGTGGTTGCCTTCCAAGCAATGGGAACCTCCCCAGAGAGGAGAGACAGGCTTTGCGATGATAGGGGCAGCAACCTTAAAGAAGAAAGGGTCTAAACCATCTGACCCAGATGGTTTTTGGGGGTCAAGTTTCAGGAGCTCCTTTAGCACCTTGGACTCAGTGACTGCCTGCAGGGAGAAACTTTGTAGCGGCGCAGGGGAAAAAGAGGGAGAAGCATCACGGATAGTCACATTAGAAGGGGTGGGAGATGAGGAAATGTTGGACGGGCAAGGAGGCATGGCTGAGTCAAATAGGAATCCTGACTTAATGAAGTGGTGATTAAAAAGCTCAGTTATGTGCTTCTTGTCAGTGAGAACCACATCATCAAGGGACATGGGCAGCTGTGAGGAGGAGGGTTTATTCTCCAGGTCTTTAACCGTTTTCAAGAACTTCTTGGGATTAGACCCACAGAGAGAGAACTGTTCCTTAAAGTAACTAACTTTGGCCTTCCAGATAACCTGAGTGCACTTATTTATCATTTACCTGAACGACAGCCAGTCAGCCTGAGTATGTGTGTGCCTTTCGCCAAATGCACGTTTGAACCAGGGGCTGAATAAACCTGTTTTTAATTCTCATTTTCCTATGGTGGTGTGTTTGTTAACAATACTACTGAAAATATCAAAAAAGAAGGTCCAAGCGTCTTCGACAGAGGGGATCAAGCTGATTCTATACCATTTTACATGAAGGAAGGCTTGCTCATTAGTGTTTTAGCAAGCGTCTATGACAAATCAGGACAGGTCGTTTCACTGAGCAGCCATTACGAACACAGGCTGTAAAACAGTGATCACTAAGGTATACAGAAAACTCCAGACTGATACCTATCAGGATTATTTGTTAGGATAACATCAAGAAGAGTAGCCTTTTCTGGGTGTTTGGATTCATACCTAGTGGGATTGGTAATAATCTGAGAAAGATTTAGGGAGTCCCATTGTTTTAGGACTTGGTCAGGTGGTTTAAACATGTCCCAGTTTAGGTCACCTAGTAGGACACATCAGACTTGGTGTAAGGGGCCAGGAGAGAGTTTAGGGCAGGTAGGGTACAGGCCAGTGCTGATGGAGAACGATAGCACCCAGCGACAGTTAACAAAGAGCCATTTAAAAGTTTAATGCTTAAAACCAGGAAATCATATTTTGGGGGGCAGACTTGGTGGACACAACCAAGCACTGAAGGTGATCCTTGGTAAAGATTGCCACTCACCCACCTTTAGAAGATCTGTCTTGCCGAAAAAGGTTAGAACCAGAAAGATTAACATCAGTATTCAAAACACTCTTCCTTAACCACGTCTCAGTAATAACCAACACATCTGGATTGGAGCTGTGAATCCACACTGTCAATTGATCCATTTTCAATAATAAGCTTCTAATGTTAACATGCAGAAAACCCAGGCTTTTACAAGAGCAGAAATCAGTGAAACATATCAGAGCACAAGTCAGAATTGGGGCTAGCAACAGTAGATGGGCCAGGGTGTACATGCACATTTCCAGATATCATCAACAGTAATACAATCAAGGTACGGCAGAGGACAGGGAGAGCTCTGCAGTGCTGATTTATGACATCTGAATGTGCATTAGATGACAACAAGATCATATTGTGCAGCAATTTCATCAGGTAACATGAATACAACGCCGGCGAGAGGTACTAAGTACTTAAGTAAAAATACTTTAAAGTACTACTTTACTAAAAGTAAAGTACTAAAAGTCGTTTTGGGGGGTATCTGTACTTTACTTTAGCATTTTTATGTTTGTCAACATATTCTTTTACTTCACTACATTCCTAAATAAAATAATGTACTTTTTACTCCATACATTTTCCCTGACTGTAACGAGTATTACCGAAGGTGGCCTCCCTTCCTGTTCGAGTGGCGCTCGGCGGTCGTCGTCGCCGGTCTACTAGCTGCCACCGATCCCTTTTTCCTTTTCGTTTGGTTTTGACTAATTGATTTCACCTGTTTATTGTTTGGTTGTTAGGGTGGGGTTATTTAAGTTCGTTTAGCCCGTTTATGTTTGTGCGGGCTTGTCTCTCTGTTTGTATATGAGGTTGTTATTTTCACATTGGGGTTTTTCCACAGTCTGGATATATTTTCCAGTTTGGACTTTATTTAAGTCGGATTTTACGCCAATGTTTTTGACGTTACCAGTTGTTCGTCTGGTTGGACATTAAAGAGTGGTTTTCCCCATTACCTTTGCTCTCTGCGCCTGACTCCTTACAATTGTCCTCATTGAGTGTAACACTGACACCCAAAAATACTCATTACATTTTGAATGCTTAGCAGGACAGGTAAATGGTCCAATTCATGCACTTATCAAGTGAACAAATAGAAAGGTCATCCTTACTGCCTCTGATCTGGTGGACTCACTAAATACAAATGCTTTGTTTATAAATATGTCTGTGTTGGAGTGTGCCCCTGTCAATCGGTAAATAATAATTTTAAAAAGAAAGAAAATGGTGCCATCTGGTTTGCTTTATATGAGGAAATGATTTATACTTTTACTTTTGACATTTAAGTACATTTAAAACCAAATACTTTTATTTGGGCGACTTTCACTTTTACTAGAGTCATTTTCTATTAAGGTATCTTTACTTTTACTGTAGTATGACAATTGGATATTTTTCCACCACTGTCTAGGACACAGGCCAACAGAGCAAATATAGGCGATTCAATAAAAACATACTATTTCTCTCCCTCTCTTTCTCCCTCCTCCCTCTCTCTTCAAGGGCGCTGAGTGTTTGCCGCCGTCCCTTTTGCCTTTTCAGAGGAACCTGTAAAATCTGTGTGACAGCTATGATTTATGATATACGCACTGTGTGCCTGTGGGGGCAGGTGTGTGGCTAAGGTCTGATAGTTCTCCTTAGTTCTCCACGGACCATAGCCAGAGGTATCAGAGGTCACTGTTCAGTGACCCCAGTCACACACAGGAGAGAGAGAGAGAGAGAGGGTGTGTGTGTGTGCCTAGGAGTGCGAGTTGGGCTGCATGTCATGATGCAAGAATAAAAACACCAGAAACTGGTCACAAAAAAAGTTTACAACAAGGATGAACTAAGGCATGCGCTGACAGTTGGTTAGAGGCAACGGGTCAGCTGCTGTGTGCATATGAGAGTGTGTATGAGAGTGTGTATGGCCTCATTCTCTCACATCGTATTTTGAAGTGCTGCGGGCTGACCTGCTGGTATCAACATAGTCTCTGCCTCTCTCCAACTATCTATTTCCATTGCTCTCTCTCTCTTTGCCCCCCACCCCCCTCTCTCTTCCCATTTTCCTCACCTCAATGCCCCTGCTGCTCGCAATGTGCACTGTACTTCATATTCAAGGCCGTGTCAGGCACTCCAGTATCCTCACGTGGGTGCGTGCATGCTTTTTTTGTTTTTTTTGGCACGTGTGTGTGTGTGTGTGTGTAAACATGCACTTTCTATTTGTGCAGATGCACGTGTGTTTGGAACGGAGAGTGTATGTGTGTGAGAGGGGGTAGAGAAGTGGAATTTCACACCTCCTGCCTCCGTTATTACCAGGTTATGAGTTAATGTTGACGGACAGTTGGGAGCGGAGAGGGTCTTACTCTGAAAGGTCACAGACAGATAAGGCTCGTCTTGACAGTAGAGCGGGAACGGGAGAGAGAACGGGAGAGAGAACGGGAGATAGAACGGGAGAGAGGGAGAGTCTGCAGCACGTTAAGGACAAGTGTGGGAGTGATGGGTGCAGGGTTACAGAGGGAGGGAGAGGGAGAAAAATGAAGGCGGGGGAACGTAGGGAGGGAACAGAGAGAGACAGACAAAGAGTTGAGATGGAAAAAGTGAGGTGGAAAGAGAGATGGGAGCAAAGTAGAGAGGGAAGAGGGAGGGAAGAAAGGAAGACAACCAGACAAGTTAAGAACAGAGTTTCATCTTCCCCTTGTACTTAAGCTCTTGTCCTCAAATTGTCATTAGTTGCTGTTAGTGTGCACAGAGCCATAGCATCATTAGCCCTAGCAGCCATACAATGCTTGTAAATGAGTTATTGTGATACGTATTGCGATTCTCATGATTCTACATGTATAGCGATTCAACACTGTGATTTTATTGAGATTCCACGGTCCAAACATAATTGCTCACCGTACGTCTGCTGCAGAGGGACAAGAGACATAAGTGCCGAAAACAAATTGGCTCCCTATTTAAAAAGAAGATAGAGAACAATCTATGAAGGAAAAATACTGGAATTTTGGTGCAGGTACAGCCAACTAGTGCAAAAATAATATTGCGATATTGTCAAAAGGATACGATATACCGTCAAAAATAATATCCTGATATGTAACTCTATCGATCCCCCCCCCCCCCCCCCCCCCCCCCCCCCCATCACTAATGCTGGCCCACGTCCATGGGAAATGAGGCATACTGTAGGTAGCGGCGTTGAGACCTAAGAGCCGTCCAACCCTCCTCAGAGTCACAGAAACGGCGTCCTCCCTGGCTGAACACACGTTAGCGCCGTTCCGGCAAAACGGCTTCCCCCTCAATCACTCGCGGACAACCATTAGCCGAATGCTAAACGAGGCTAATTACACAATGTTCACTCCTAGACGGCATGACCCAGCTAATTTCCGATCATGACAGAGTGTTTGCAGTGTGGGGCCCGCAGCGACGAGATTACGCTAACAAAAGGCAGTCGTCAGCTTGGCGTCTTAAGTGCTTTGGCATTCGGTTTTCATAAATAAATGCAAATAAGGTCTCTTTTCTGACAGTTGTTGCTGGATGCTGTTTGATGTTGTTCGATATTGTGTCTGCCAAGGCCAGAGCAGACTTTTTCTGCAGCAGCCAATTTGTTGCTGCTTTGTGGCTGTATTGAGGTAGTGGCTGTCATTTGTGATTTCCAGACAGAAAATGGCACACTTTCCTGAATGCTTTGTTAATTCGCTGTCATTGAGTGCAGTGCCTTGAGTGCAGTGGCAATATGAAACCCTGTTAATCTAGCATGGAAGCCCTTTAAATCTATAATACGTTTGCTTACTTCGATTCAAAGACTCTACTCAGTTCTTTTCCCCCCAATCTTAATACCCTTTCAAAAGCATTGGAGGTCTCTGATAGCTAACCTCTTTGTAATTTGCTGTTGGAGTAGGTGAGGTGTTGTATAAGAATAACTCTCACAGAAAAAGGCTGAATCGTTTCTGGCTAACAGAACTGAATGAAACAGCCTGTTCTCCTAAGCAATGGATCCACAGAGTGGAGACACGGCATATCTCCCTCCCACTCCATCTCCAAAAGCTCATTTTGGAGATTCTGCAGGCTCCGCACAAAACCCTGGGTCCCATTTCCCATATTTCATATACGGACCATTGGAGATGCATTGCCGTATGAGAGTGTCCTCCTCGCTACAATGTATTGTGGGGGCGATACATTGACGCTTCCTCTGTTGGAAAATGTGCTGTTGTGTAGTGTTCCTAGACTCAATTGAAAGTAGCCATGCGACTAAGTGGTTTGCAATGGATGAGGCCATTCACACGTCTAGTATATGGTCAATGTCATTGAAGCACACCGATCAGCCAAAAATATGAGCAAAAGGCACTGTTGATGTTTTCAATTCAGCAACTTTGCTTATCTTTGGGAAATGTGAATGAAGCTCCCAGAAGAGTGCAAACACCTGACTGTTGCCTCCTCCATTGCTGTAAACCTCTGCTAGGCTAACTGGCTGGGTAGCTGGTCTGACATAGATGGCATTAGCCACCAACTGACAGGCTAACTGGTCTGACAGACAGAATGGCTGGGGACAGCCCAGGCCACGCCATCAGTTAGTGTTAGCGTAGCATAGCGTAGCTGCTGATCACCAAGGAGGCAAACACAATGGCCTAACACACTCTGGGTACTCATCATGGCTTCCGCTCACTGAGGGAATTATTGCCAGCTGTGATGGGGTTAGCGGAATAGCATTACCCAATGCTAAGCCTTCTCCTCTCCGGGGTTAGTGCAAAGTGGCGCTGTCATTTCCTGAGCGATAACGAGGAAGAGATGGAGACGGACACCAGCGAAGCTGACAGACAAAAAGTTTGTGTTAAGTTTTGGTTGTTTCGCGAGTCGCGCGGCTAAAACGCAACTTCAGCAGTGGTGGGTTTACTCGGATGAACAGGCTCGGGTTTGACAATTCGCAGTGGGAGTGGGGGGGGGGCAGGCGGGAGTTGGGGGATATATCAAAGCAAATAGCTGACATCACTAATACCGCTACTGAGAGGGAGCATCTAACAAATTACTACTTCCCCGGCCTGTTGGGCTAATCCCTAGAGCAGGGGAGAAGCTTAGAGTCCCAGAGGAGCCAAGTCAGTCTACTTCACTTACAGAGAGAGAATTCTCACTCACACACAGAGGTCTATCTTACACTCCGAGACAGAGGAGACTGCTTATTCACAAAGAGAGGTTTCTGTATCACTCACAGGGATAGTCCTGTCTCACTCATAGAGAGATAGGCCTGTCTCACCCACAGAGAGAAAGGCCTGTCTCATTCACAGAGAGATAGGCCTGTCTCTTTCACAGAGAGATAGGCCTGTCTCTTTCACAGAGAGATAGGCCTGTCTCTTTCACAGAGAGATAGGCCTGTCTCACCCACAGACAGATAAGCCTGTCTCACCCACAGAGAGATAGGCCTGTCTCACCCACAGAGAGATAGACCTGTCTCACCCACAGAGAGATAGGCCTGTCTCACCCACAGAGAGATAGGCCTGTCTCACCCACAGAGAGGTCTGTCTCATTCCCAGATAGAGAGCTCGGTCTCATTCACACAGAGATTGGTCTTTCTTACTCACAGAGAGATAGGTCTGTCTAACTACAGAGAGGTACGTCTTTCTCACAGAAAAGCCTCTCAGTAACAGAGCGATAAGTCTGTCTCACAGAGAGTGTTGGGATTGGTTGCTTGGAATGGAAAAAAAATCGCAAAATCGCATCATTTGTTTGACTGTCGGAGGGAGCAAGGCGAGCCACGCGCGCTCTACCAAAGATAGGCTACTTACTAAATCAGATTGAATCACTAGTTTCTCTTTTCATCTGTGGCGCTGCTTTCCTGTGCTAGTCTACAAGTGCTGTGCTATATATGGGCTGCTTAATTAGCCATATTACAGTGGATTCTGAAATGATTCATACCCTTTGACTTGTTCCAAATGTTGTTGTCTTACAGCCTGAATTCAAAATGGATTCGATTTTTTTCCTTTCTCACCCATCTACACACAATACCCCATAATGACAGTGACAACATGTTTTTATGAATTTTAACACATTTATTGAAAATTAAATACACAAATATCTCATTTATATAAGTATTCACACTTACAGCTGTGAGTCTTTATGGGTAAGTCCCTAACATGCTGACCACACCGCCGTGTTGTGAGCGTGAGCGTTGCAAAATAAATGTACACATACATGTTATTCAATCATTTTATCCAAACTGTTTGCACGCGTCAACGAGCGTCTGCGTAGCCAACGCGGATGTCCTAGCCGTGTCTGAATCCTGGCTTAGGAAGGCCACCAAAAATCCTGACATTTCCATCCCTAACTATAACATTATCTGACAAGATAGAACTGCCAAAGGGGGTGGAGTTGCAATCTACTGCAGAGATAGCCTGCAGAGTTCTGTCTTACTATCCAGGTCTGTGCCCAAACAATTTGAGCTTCTACTTCTAAAAATTCACCTTTCTAGAAACAAGTCTCTCACTGTTGCCGCTTGTTATAGACCACCCTCTGCCCCCAGCTGTGCCCTGGACACCATATGTGAATTGATTGCCCCCCATCTATCTTCGGAGTTCGAACTGTTAGGTGAACTAAACTGGGACTTGCTTAACACCCCGGCCGTCCTACAATCTAAGCTAGCTGCCCTCAATCTCACTCAAATTATCAAGGAACCTACCAGGTACAACCCAACATCCGTAAACATGGGCACCCTCTTAGATATCATCCTGACCAACTTGCCCTCTAAATACACCTCTGCTGTCTTCAACCAGGATCTCAGTGATCACTGCCTCATTGCCTGCGTAAGTAATGGGTCCGCGGTCAAACGACCACCCCTCATCACTGTCAAACGCTTCCTAAAACACTTCAGCGAGCAGGTCTTTCTAATCGACCTGGCCCGGGTATCCTGGAAGGATATTGACATCCCGTCAGTAGAGGATGCCTGGTTACTCTTCAAAAGTGCTGTCCTCTCCATCTTAAATAAGCATGCCCAATTCAAATGTAGAACTAAGAACAGATATAGCCCTTGGTTCACCCCAGACTTGACTGCCCTTGACCAGCACAAAAACATCCTGTGGCGTTCTGCATCAGCATCGAATAGCCCCCACGATATGCAACTCTTCAGGGAAGTCAGGAACCAGTATACTTACCAGTATACTTATACTTTTTCAAACAGAAATTTGCTTCCTGTAGCACTAATTCCAAAATGTTTTGGGACACTGTAAAGTCCATGGAGAATAAGAGCACCTCCTCCCAGCTGCCCACTGCACTGAGGATAGGAAACACTGTCACCACTGATAAATCTACGATAATTGAGAATTTCAATAAGCATTTTTCCACACCTGGCCATGCTTTCCACCTGGCTACCCCTACCCCGGCCAACACCTCAGCACCCCTTGCAGCAACTTTCCAACCCCCCCCCCCCCCCGCTTCTCCTACACCCAAATCCAGATAGCCGATCTTCCGAAAGAGCTGAAAAATATGGATCCCTACAAATCAGCTGGGCTAGACAATCTGGACCCTCTCTTTCTAAAATGATCTGGCGAAATTGATGCAACCCCTATTACTAGCCTATTCAACTTCTCTTTCGTATCGTCAGAGATCCCCAAAGATTGACAAGCTGCCGCGGTCACCCCCCTCTTCAAAGTGGGAGATATCTTAGACCCAAACTGTTATAGACCTATATCCATCCTCCCCTGCCTTTCTAAAAATCTTCGAAAGCCAAGTTAATGAACAGATCACCGATCATTTCGAATCCCACTGTACCTTCTCCACTATGCAATCTGGTTTCCGAGCTGGTCATGGGTGTACCTCAGCCAGGCTCAAGGTCCTAAACGATAACATAACCGCCATCCATAAAAGACAGTACTGTGCAGCCGTCTTCATTGACCTGGCCAAGGCCTTCGACTCTGTCAATCACAGCATTCTTATCGGCAGACTCAATAGCCTTGGCTTCTCAAATGACTGCCTCGCCTGGTTTACTAACTACTTCTCAGATAGAGTTCAGTGTGTCAAATCGGAGAGCCTGTTGTCCGGACCTCTGGCAGTCTATGGGGGTGCCACAGGGTTAAATTCTCGGGCTGACTCTCTTCTCTGTATATATCAATGATGTCGCTCTTGCTGCTGATGATTCTGCTGCTGATGATTCTCTGATTCACTTCTACGCAGACGAAACCATTCTGTATATATATCTGGCCCTTCTTTGGACACTGTGCTAACAAACCTCCAAATGAGCTTCAACGACATACAACACTCCTTACATGGCCTCCAACTTCTCTTAAATGCTAGTAAAACTAAGTGCATGCTCTTCAACCGATTGCTGCCCGCACCCTTCCACCCGACTAGCATCACTACTCTGGACGGTTCTGACCTAAAATATGTGGATGTCTACAAATACTTAGGTGTCTGGTTAGACTGTAAACTCTCCAGAATCACGTTAAGCATCTCCAATCCTAAACTAAATATAGAATCGGCTCCCTATTTCGCAACAAAGCCTCCTTCACTCATGCCGCCAAACATACCCTCGTAAAACTGACTATCCTACCGATCCTCGACTTCAGCGATGTCACTTAAAAATAGCCCCCAACACTCTACTCAGCAAACTGGATGTAGTCTATCACAGTGCCATCCATTTAATCACCAACGCCCCATATACTACCCACCACTGCGACCTCTATGCTCTCGTTTGCTGGCCCTCACTACATATTCGTCGCCAAACCCACTGGCTCCAGGTCATCTATAAGCCTTGGCTATGTAAAGCCCCGCTTTATCTCAGCTCACCGGTCACCATAGCAACACCCACCCATAGCACACGCTCCAGCGGGCATATTGCACTGGTCATCCCCAAAGGCAACACTTCATTTGGCCGCCTTTCCTTCCAGTTCTCTACTGCCAATGACTGGAACGAATTGCAAAAATCTCTGAAGCTGGAGACTTATATCTCCCTCTCTAACTTTAAGCATCAGATGTCAGAGCAGCTTACCGATCACTGTACCTGTACACAGCGCATCTGTAAATAGCACACCGGACTACCTCATCCCCATATTGTTACTTACCCTCTTGCTCTTTTGCACTCCAGTATTCTACTTGCACATTATCATCTGCACATATATCACTCCAGTGTTAATGCTAAATTGTAATTATTTTGCCTCTATGGCCTATTTCTTGCCTTACCTCCCTACTCTTCTACATTTGCACACACTGTACATAGATTTTTCTATTGTGTTATTGACTGTACGTTTGTTTATGTGTAACTCTGTGTTGTTGTTTTTGTCGCACTGCTTTGCTTTATCTTGGCCAGGTCGCAGTTGTAAATGAGAACTTGTTCTCAACTGGCCTACCTGGTTAAATAAAGGTGAAATAGATAAATAAATAAATAAAAATTGTAGTGTAACCACTGCTAGACTACTACAGAATCGTTCAAAGTAAATAATAAAAACAAAGGTAATTGTGCAATACACACAAACACACGCGCTCACAAACGCACATCTCACACAAACTACAAAGAAAAGGTGGATACCTTGGCGCTCGCTGCGTTTCTTGCGCCTCCTCTTGAACCTCCTGCGGATGAGGCAGTAGTAGGAGCCCAGGCTCTGAGGGCCAGTGCTGAACAGGGCCATGCTGTTCTGTCCTCCACCAGCACCACACTGCTCTCCTGCCCTGGAAACGCTCCCTACTGGCCCTCTAGATTCTAGCCATGTGGTGGAACACTTACTACCCTCAACCTCCCTCAGTCTCTCTTTTTTTCTTTCTTGGTTCCTGTCTCCCTCCACCTAGTTGGAGGGAAGCAGATAGAGAGTGTGTCGGAGGGAAGTGGATATTCTCAGAGGAGACGACTGGTGCTTTTCCTCGGAGAGTTGTAGAACGTCACAAGGAGTTGGTCCTATATTTCTCTCCTCGCACTCCCTTTCTCGCTCTTTCTCTTCCACTCCTTCTCTCCAGGCAGAAGAGGCAGCTTGCTCCCGCCAGCTCGGTGCTTCTATAGCGTCTCACTGACACGTCACACTGTCCCTCAACCTATCACAGGCTGCCTCTGGCTCGTTGCCTGGCCTCTACCTGTTCACACACATCGGACAAAACACATGTACTGTATGGGCACACACACACACACACACACACACACACACACACACACACACACACACACACACACACACACACACACACACACACACACACACACACACACACACACACGCACACACTACTATAAACACACTCATAAACGACTAACTACAAGCGCTCTCATTCCTCAGAACACACACTCATGCAGTAAAACAGCTGAGCCCAAGGTACTTGTCCTGCAATAATAACACACCTTTGAGGTGAAATATCTCATATGTCACGAGATGAGTGTATAAACTCTTAACAGGCTCAGGCGTAACTAAATAAGAGTCACAATAAGTCACAATACTGCAGCACGGTGCTCTACCTCCCTCTAGTGGGCATACGCCGTCACCACTCTGCTATTACTAGATGGCCACTAAAGGCCATCTCAATGACGCTAAATATTAGCAGTGTATAGCAGCCGCACAAACAGCACATTGAGTTAGAATACAGGAGGACTTACTATAAAGACCATGTATGACACTGTCCTTGAATATGGTTGTACATGAATACGATTGTACCCTTCTATCTAAAGCCCTCCTATTACCCTTCTGTCTAGCTAGTGGCGTCAAACTCGATCCACGGAGGGCCTAGTGTCTGCTGGTTTCTGTTTTCTCCTTTCAACTAAGACCTAGACCACCAGGCGAGGGGAGTTCCTTACTAATCAGTGACCTTAATTCATCAATCAAGAACAAGGGAGGAGAGAAATCCCGCAGATCCTCGGCCCTCCGTGGAATGAGTTTGACACGTGGTCTAAACCATACAAACCAGGGTCCACAAAGGAAACCACAAGATGACATGTGCCTTTATCTTGGTGCACAATGCCCCCCAGTGGAAGACATTGGTATTGCACGTTCGCCCTACCGGTGTAGCATGGGACACCAGAGGCTTTATGGTGCAGTATAAAGAAACCGAGAAAACCCCAGGCAAATAACCAGAGCAACTGCAGGAGAAATGGAAGGGGAGCCAGTTTTCAACCAACTTGCACTCATCTATTTACTGATTTTCCATCAGTAGTTATGATTAGGGCTCAGACCAATGACCATGTGACCTGACTAGTAAAAACGGTGGGCCCTAGATATGTTGGAAACACTGTCAGTGAGGGAGGCTGACAAAGTGGAACAGATTGCGTGTGAGAGAGAGTGAGGGAGGGAGAGAGAGAGGGGCGAGAGAGAAAGAGAGAGGGGGGGGGAGAGAGAAAGAGAGAGGGGGAGAGAGATAATTAGTTAAGACACCTGTTTGCCCTTTGTTGTCCGTTGTGTAGGGCTGGGCGCTCTCTGTGGTCCTTCTTCAGTGGCCTGGGAGAAAAAGGAGAGCACGGGTCAACTTACAGCTACAGTATCCGTCATCACACACTGGTACCTGCTGACAGGCAAAACCCTCACAGGAAAACAAGAAGAATGTGAAGCACTAGTAGAAAACAATGGCAGAACTTTGTAGAATGAACGTGTCCTTTGGTAAAGGGGTTATTGGTCAGTCTTTTTATACATGTTTCACAACATGAAGAGTGCCTTCGTCTTTCGTGTTTTTTTGTTGTTGTTGACAACACACATCCTTGTAGGCTGGACACAGGTATTTGTGGACATCTCACAAAACAGATCAATTCATCCCAGGACACAGAGCCCATATGTTTCTGTCCCAGTCATCCATCACATATCATCACTTCTTCCATCCATCCATCCACCTTTCCTCCCTCCATCCCCTCGCTCCCTCCCTGCCTCCCTCCCTTTCTTCCTTGTGCTCCAGAAGTTATAGGCCAGACAGCCGGCAGGTTGAGGAAGACACACAACACACCTCGTCACGTAGAGCTGACAGCTTGAGAGAAGACACACAACACACCTCGTCACGTAGAGCTGACAGCTTGAGAGAAGACACACAACACACCTCGTCACATAGAGCTGACAGGTTGAGGAAGACACACAACACACCTCGTCACGTAGAGCTGACAGCTTGAGAGAAGACACACAACACACCTCGTCACATAGAGCTGACAGGTTGAGAGAAGACACACCTCATCACGTAGAACTGACAGCTTGAGAGAAGACACACAACACGCCTCGTCACATAGAGCTGACAGCTTGAGAGAAGACACACAACACACCTCGTCACGTAGAGCTGACAGCTTGAGAGAAGACACACAACACACCTCGTCACATAGAGCTGACAGCTTGAGAGAAGACACACAACACACCTCGTCACGTAGAGCTGACAGGTTGAGGAAGACACACAACACACCTCGTCACGTAGAGCTGACAGCTTGAGAGAAGACACACAACACACCTCGTCACATAGAGCTGACAGGTTGAGGAAGACACACAACACACCTCGTCACATAGGGGACAGCTTGAGAGAAGACACACAACACACCTCGTCACATAGAGCTGACAGGTTGAGGAAGACACACAACACACCTCGTCACATAGGGGACAGCTTGAGAGAAGACACACAACACACCTCGTCACATAGAGCTGACAGGTTGAGGAAGACACACAACACACCTCGTCACATAGGGGACAGCTTGAGAGAAGACACACAACACACCTCGTCACATAGAGCTGACAGCTTGAGAGAAGACACACAACACACCTCGTCACATAGAGCTGACAGCTTGAGAGAAGACACAACACACCTCGTCACATAGAGCTGACAGCTTGAGAGAAGACACACAACACACCTCGTCACATAGAGCTGACAGCTTGAGAGAAGACACACAACACCTCGTCACGTAGAGCTGGCAGCTTGAGAAGACACACAACACACCTCGTCACATAGAGCTGACAGCTTGAGAAGACACACAACACACCTCGTCACGTAGAGCTGGCAGCTTGAGAAGACACACAACACACCTCGTCACATAGCGCTGACAGCTTGAGAGAAGACACACAACACACCTCGTCACGTAGAGCTGACAGCTTGAGAGAAGACACACAACACACCTCGTCACATAGGGGACAGCTTGAGAGAAGACACACAACACACCTCGTCACATAGAGCTGACAGGTTGAGGAAGACACACAACACACCTCGTCACATAGGGGACAGCTTGAGAGAAGACACACAACACACCTCGTCACATAGAGCTGACAGGTTGAGGAAGACACACAACACACCTCGTCACATAGGGGACAGCTTGAGAGAAGACACACAACACACCTCATCACATAGAGCTGACAGCTTGAGAGAAGACACACAACACACCTCGTCACATAGAGCTGACAGCTTGAGAGAAGACACAACACACCTCGTCACATAGAGCTGACAGCTTGAGAGAAGACACACAACACACCTCGTCACATAGAGCTGACAGCTTGAGAGAAGACACACAACACCTCGTCACGTAGAGCTGGCAGCTTGAGAAGACACACAACACACCTCGTCACATAGAGCTGACAGCTTGAGAAGACACACAACACACCTCGTCACGTAGAGCTGGCAGCTTGAGAAGACACACAACACACCTCGTCACATAGAGCTGACAGCTTGAGAGAAGACACACAACACACCTCGTCACGTAGAGCTGACAGGTTGAGGAAGACACACAACACACCTCGTCACGTAGAGCTGACAGCTTGAGAGAAGACACACAACACACCTCGTCACGTAGAGCTGACAGGTTGAGGAAGACACACAACACACCTCGTCACGTAGAGCTGACAGCTTGAGAGAAGACACACAACACACCTCGTCACGTAGAGCTGACAGCTTGAGAGAAGACACACAACACACCTCGTCACGTAGAGCTGACAGCTTGAGAAGACACACAACACACCTCGTCACATAGAGCTGACAGCTTGAGAGAAGACACACAACACACCTCGTCACGTAGAGCTGACAGCTTGAGAGAAGCAGGCTGAAGATAACAACAGTTAAAATCTGTAGTAAAAGTCCACTGGATTGGATAAAATAAGTTTACATTATATGCGGAAAAACAGCTTGGACCAGCCAAAGCCATAAAGCTTTAAACTCTCTGATTACGAGAGTGGGGAAAATATAGATTATCAGAGGGAGGAGAGGAAGAGAAGAAAGAGAGGAGGGGAAAAGGAGAGAGGGAGATTGAGGTAGAAGAGAGAAAAAGAGAGATTGATAGAGAAATGAGCAGGGAGTAGGGAGGAGCAAGTCCATCTCTTTGACCGGAGGGGTCCTTTGAGGACAACCACAGCCGTCTCCATCACTGCCCACTTCAAATTCCCATGGCTGTCTGTGGTCCTCTGGCTCAGACCAACAGGCATGTGTTAAGATAGCTCTTCTATAAGACTAGGATGTGCCAGTTGGCGAGAGAGCAAGAGAGAGAGAGAGATAGAGAGAGACAGTGAGAGAGAGACAGCCTTTCCATCACACTACTGACAGTATATAGGCCAAGCACAACCACAGCTGGCCAAGTCTGACTGCGAACCGTCTTGAGAGCCAAGAGGAGAAGGAAGTGGTCTTGGTTGAGAAACGGTAAGGCGTCTCAGACTCTGAATGAAGTATGACCTTCAGATGGCTCTCCCTGCGGTTGCATAAGAAGTATAGAAAAATACAGCTTCTTTTTACAGGCTAACACTAGTCAGAGGCCAAACAACTGGCGTCACAATTGATATTTCTTAAAATCATACAGTATATCTGTTTACAGAAGTTAACTGAAAAAACATGGTTGAAATAAAAATGGCCATTGTGGTAGTGGTACCAATTCCTAAAGTCAGAGTCATTTCCCCAAAACCTTTGAACATGTGTTTGGACCAAATTAAAGTCCACAAAAAGGATACAAACAAGACTGTAGTCTAAGCGGGAGTTCCCAGGCGTTATAGTACAAATTTGTGTGTGTAGTCGCGTGGCCCTGTTTCCAACTGTCAGTGTTAGGAGGGCAAAACTCACGTGAAACCTTTAGGGCGATTAGCCATGCGTTGGGGCACTTTTCCCAGTTGGACCAATTGTGTGAGGTCCAGCCAAAGGGAGCGATATTGAGTTGGCCTTCAACATAATCTGGTCTGAATGATGCATGAACTGAAAAGTGAAAGAATAGCTTCATCTTCAATATATGGGCTATGGAAAGGCTGGGCAACATCAAGGAACTCCACGGTAAGGATCAGGAGTAAGAGCTGAGAATAATACGTCAATGAACCCATAGTCTAATACACCAGTAGGGGGTAGCATTGGTCTTCATTACCCAAAACTAAGGTCACGTTTAACTCATCATGAGTGATGGATGTTTCACTGTTCTGTAAATACAGTATTGTTTCCCCCGTTCTGGTTAAATCTAAACTTGTGTGAGAGAAAAACAAACATGTCTCCAGTTTAATCTGAATAGAGCGTGAATAGAGCGTGAATAGAGCGTGGGAAGACTATGTCACGCTCCGAATGAGTAGCCTAGCCGACTTAGTGACCAGTCATCCAGCAATGCCACTTCCAGCAGGGTCAGTGTGGTCTGAGAGAGAGGGAGGGAGAGAGACACTTTACAGAGAGAGAGAGAGAGACTCTGCACAGAGAGAGAGTGACATAGAGAGAGGTAGAGAGAGAGTGAGAGAGGTGTACGAGTCTGGTTCACCATCATTAGCATCATCATTTAGGACAGGCCACTGAGGCAAGGGAATGTGGAGGCACCACCGCTGTGCCACAGGGCTCAGATCAGGGCACTCACCCACTGAGGGGGCAGGGGAATAAGAGACATGGTGGTGGCGGGTACATTATAATTGGGCAAGACCCAAATAAGCCATGCAAAAACATACTACCACCCCCGCACAGAACGAGTGACAGGGAGAGGGGGAGAGATGAGAGGGGGAGGCTAGAGACCAAACTTTGAAAATGCTATTGTTTTAGAGTTAGTACATGCAAATATGTGTTTGAGAAAGAAGGAAGGAATATGAGAGAGAAAGAAGATGAGAGAAAGAATGAGAGAGAGAGAGAGAAAGAATGAGAGAGAGAGAGAAAGAATGAGAGAGAAAGAATGAGAGAGAGAGAAAGAATGAGAGAGAGAGAGAGAGAGAGAGAAAGAATGAGAGAGAGAGAGAGAGAGAGAGAAAGAATGAGAGAGAGAGAGAGAGAGAGAAAGAATGAGAGAGAGAGAGAGAGAGAGAGAGAGAGAGAGAGAGAGAGAGAGAGAGAGAGAGAGAGAGAGAGAGAGAGAGAGAGCAAAAACATATACATGATCAAATACAAATCTTAGAATCAACTATTAAAGACTACTAGAACCCACTGGATACTCCAATTACCTAGAATGAACTACAGGACAAAATACAAACCCTCCAACTCAAAAAAAGCTTGTGGTGTTGATGGTATCCTCAATGAAATTATAAAATATACAGACAACAAAATCCAATTGACTATACTAAAACTCTTTAACATCATCCTTAGCTCTGGCATCTTCCCCAATATTTGTAACCAAGGACTGATCACCCCAACCCACAAAAGTGGAGACAAAGACAAATTTGACCCCAATAACTACCGTGGGATATGCGTCAACAGCAACCTTGGGAAAATCCTCTGCATTATCATTAAGAGCAGACTTGTACATTTCCTCAGTGAAAACAATGTACCGAGCAAATGTCAAATTGGCTTTTTACCAAATTATCGTATGACAGACCACATATTCACCCTGCACACCCTAATTGACAAACAAACAAACCAAAACAAAGGCAAAGTCTTCTCATGCTTTGTTGATTTCAAAAAAGCCTTTGACTCAATTTGGCATGAGGGTCTGCAAAACAAATTGATGGAAAGTGATGTTGGGGGAAAAACATTAGAAAATCCATGTACACAAACAACAAGTGTGCGGTTAAAATAGGCAAAAACACACGGGGCCGTGGGGTGAGACAGGGATGCAGCTTAACCCCACCCTCTTCAACATATATATCAACGAATTGGCGAGGGCACTAGAACAGTCTGCAGCACCCGGCCTCACCCTACTAGAATCTGAAGTCAAATGTCTACTTTTTGCTGATGATCTGGTGCTTCTGTCACCAACCAAGGAGGGCCCACAGCAGCACCTAGATCTTCTGCACAGATTCGGCCAGACCTGGGCACTGACAGTAAATCTCAGTAAGACCAAAATAATGGTGTTCCAAAAAAGGTCCAGTTGCCAGGACCACAAATACAAATTCCATCTAGACACCGTTGCCCTAGAACACACAAAAAACTATACATACCTTGGCCTAAACATCAGCGCCACAGGTAACTTCCACAAAGCTGTGAACGATCTGAGAGACAAGGCAAGAAGGGCATTCTATGCCATCAAAAGGAACATAAAATTCGACATACCAATTAGGATCTGATTAAAAATAATTCACAAATTGGTACAAACATCAAATTGAGACTCTGCATGCAGAATTCTGCAAAAATATCCTCTGTGTACAACGTAAAATATCAAATAATGCATGCAGAGCAGAATTAGGCCGATACCCGTTAATTATCCAAATCCAGAAAAGAGCCATTCAATTCTACAACCACCTAAAAGGAAGCGATTCCCAAACCATAACAAAGCCATCACCTACAGAGAGATGAACCTGGAGAAGAGTCCCCTAAGCAAGCTGGTCCTGGGGCTCTGTTCACAAACACAAACAGACCCCACAGAGTCCCAGGACAGCAACACAATTAGAACCAAACAAATCATGAGAAAACAAAAAGATAATTACTTGACATATTGGAAAGAATTAACAAAAAAACTGAGAAAACTAGAATGCTATTTGGCCCTAAACAGAGAGTACACAGTGGCAGAATACCTGACCACTGTGACTGACCCAAACTTAAGGAAAGCTTTGACTATGTACAGACTCAGTGAGCATAGCCTTGCTATTGAGAAAGGCCGCCGTAGGCAGACATGGTTCTCAAGAGAAGACAGGCTATGTGCACACTGCCCACAAAATGAGGTGGAAACTGAGCTGCACTTCCTAACCTCCTGCCAAATGTATGACCATATTAGAGACACATATTTCCCTCAGATTACACAGATCCACAAAGAATTCGAAAACAAACCCGATTTTGAGAAACTCCCATATCTACTGGGTGACATGCCACAGTGTGCCATCACAGCAGCAAGATTTGTGACCTGTTGCCAAAAGAAAAGGGCAACCAGTGAAGAACAAACACCACTGTAAATACAACCCATATTCATGTTTATTTCTCTTTTGTACTTTAACCATTTGTACATTGTTACAACACGGTATATAGACATAATATGACAGTTTAAATGTCTTCATTCTTTTGGAACTTCTGTGAAATAAGATGAGCGAAAGAAATAAGATGAGAAAAAGAGTCAGAAAGAAGGTGAGAGTCACGAGACAGAAAGAAGAGAGAGGTAGACAGAAACAGAGTTAAGGAGAGAGAGAGACTGCGTGACTGAGTAAGCAGTAGAGTTTAACCTCCCAGCCCAGTCAGTCCTCACTCGGCAGACAATTAGGCTACAGGCGCCACATCAGAGCAGACATGCATGAAGGGCTTTTGCCGGTTCGAAAAAGGTCTGGGAGAACTTGGCCAAGCACTTCTTCACAATAATTATTTGTATAATTTGTTGTATTCCTCTGTTTGTTCTCGCCTATCATCCCTCACTCCCATATTGGTGACAATGTCTGAGGTGGTTCTCCCTCCTTACTAGCATTTTTCTGAAAAATAGTTAATTTGATAAAAATAAAAAAAGTATCCTCAGAGAGAGGATGTAAAAAATGTGATTGTGTGTGTGTGTGTGGTATATAATATTTATATATATATATGTGTGTGTGTGCGATTTGGTTTGTTTTTACTATCCTTGTGGGAACAAGGACACCAGACAAGGATAGTAAAAGTAGGAAAATTGTGGCGACATTTCAACCGGTTCCCACAAGGAAAAATGTTTGTTTTTTTAGGCTTAGGGGTTAGGAGTTAGGATTAAGGTTTTGGGGTTAAGCATTAGGTTTAAGGAAAATTGGATTTTGAATGGGAATCAATTGTGTGGTCCTCTCAAGGATAGTTAAACATACGTGTGTGTGTGTGTGTAACCCATCTTCTGTGGATGGATCTCCTATTCTGATGTGTACATGTATACCTGTCCAGAAGGGGGCAGCATTGCCCTTATATTAAGCACACAGGCCTGCAGTCAATGTACCTCTGTACAGAATCCAACTGTGTGTGTGTGTGTGTGTGTGTGTGTGTGTGTGTGTGTGTGTGTGTGTGTGTGTGTGTGTGTGTGTGTGTGTGTGTGTGTGTGTGTGTGTGTGTGTGTGTGTGTGTGTGTACTTCTTCCTGCATCTTTTCTTCCACCTCGTCCTTAAACCACTGAAATCCAGTTCAAGGAGACTCGCACAGAGCCACGGACGCAGACTTGCTCTCTCACTACACATCCAGCAGCAGCGGCACATCGGACATTACAAGTTATCTGGAGGCTCTTCTCAAATGTCCTCCGTAGCGTGACCACCCTGTACCCCGCGGGCCGTGGGCTCGCGCTCGACGCTAGTGCTGCCCAATACAGTGTGAGTGCCGAGCTTGAAATATTTAACACACCGCGGAGAGGTGAGGGGGAACGTGTACACACTGTGTCTTTCAGTAGCATTCAGAGAGGGAGTTCTCAGTGCAAACACCGACACACACGAGCATGTAGGCGCACACATACACCTCATTTGAACTCTTCTAAAATCCTGGGCAAATTCAGCACACAGCAATATCCTCCATCGGCAGTCTTAAATGACCTGCATACTGGGGTGAGAGCGGGACGATGAAGCATGTTTTATTCAGCTCTATATGGTTGATCTAAAAACGGTTTATCTGCCAGGGAACATAAACAACAAACACATTGCACCAGATGTAGCTACAAATCTACACCGGCAGTCGCCATCTGTCATTGGCTAGCAAAACAGTGCTACTATTATATACAAAACGACCGGGTGCGGACTGCGGAGTGATACCAATGATGTCCTGTATATACACTGAAATGAACATTCAAGGTTACGAATGATTATGAATATGTATGTCTGTGAATGACGGTAGCACGTTGTCACTGTGATCAGCGCGTACTCCTGTTGATCAGTGTTGGGTTATTCGAATATTCGATTATATGAACAAATGTTAGTATTCGATTATTTGGGAGAGTATTCATTTTTTGGTGGCGGGGAGGGGGGGTGGCCTATTTTTTTTTTTTTTAAAGGCTTTGTCTAAAATGAAATAAAACAATCTATGTGACATTTCTACATAGACTACAAGGATAGACCAACACAATATTTTGTTTTAAAGTGCACCCCATATTAAAGACGCACCGGTAGCCTAAACACGTTTCATGAGTGTAGCTTGTTATTGCCGGTCAATCAAAGCGGCGCTACAGTCAAAGTCTCCGTATGTAGCAAGTGAGGTGGGAGATTTCTAATCAATGCACAATGGAATTCAAATGACGTAATTAAATTGGCTAAATGAGAAGGAGTATGCTGCTGTTTCGTATGAATGGAGTTGTTGTAGACATTGGACAGGGAGTGCAGCAAAATAGTCTCAATTAGCCTTGCTACTTAAGCTAGCTAGCTGGCTATCTTAGCTGGCTACTGTAGCTAGCTAGCTTCTTTACAACGATTTGGTGCAGTGGATAAGACAGGTACTACTAGATGATATGATAGATAACCTTCGGCAGCAACAAGTTTGTCTAACTTGCGCGAGTCGGTGTGGCTACTTTCTCTCTCGCTCTCTATGCCACACGCAGACTTTCAGAGCGGAGCAAAGCACACCAGCGCTCTCTCGAGTCGCGCAAGCAAGTCTCTGTTCGCAGCATGAAGGTTCCGCCGTCCAATCTGCAGCAACTGCGTGATGATATTCACGTCAGCATGTGCCAACATGCCTGTGGAACGTTTCCAACACCTTATAGAATGGCCCGGAGAATTCAGGCTGTTCCGGAGGCAAAGGGGGCCCGACCCGGGACTAGATGGGTGTACCTAATAAACTAGCTGGTGTATATATTTATATTCCGGATTCTGACATGGCTCGTTATGATATTTCTTCTTTCATTTCTTTTCTTTTCTTTGGAATAGCGTGTATTGTTTTGTATTGTCAGGTATTACTGCACTGTCGGAGCTAGAAACATAAGCATTTTGCTGCCCCTGCGATAACATCTGAAATTGATGTGTAAGTGACCAATAACAATAGATTTGACTTCTTGGTCTGTCCTTGCGCTCAACCCACCCTCCTAGCAGGCCCATACGGGAGCCAGCAGCCCGCTGTTAGGTGGGGTGGCACTGGGAGGAGTCCCCGTCCTTCTGCTCTGCTCTCACGGCCTTTGAGGCTGTGCCCGCTGCTCCAGGGCAACACAACAGAACAATAGCCGCCTCCATCTGTCTACCCTCTGGTGGCACACACCACAACACACAGGGCCCAGAGGGCTCTGGCAGACGCACCAATAAGGAGAGAAGGGAAGGGGACTCCTCCCAGTGCCAACATCAGGAGCCACTGGGACTGCACCCACTGGGGAAAAGGGGCGTCAGAAGGTCGGATCTGGACTAGCAAAGACGTGGCTTTTACAATAACTCAGTGATAACAACACTAGCCAAGCTTTGATACAGCGCAGTTAGATTTAGCTAAACCTTTTCAGCACAGGGGAGACCAGTGCAGAGTAGGAGAATGAAAGTAGCCCATAGTAGAACTAAGTCAGCACTTCTTCTCTTTAACAATGTGCTCACGAGCTTTGGAATAGTCCCTTCCACCTGTGTCGTCGTTAGGAGCTCTCCTTGTCCTGTCTTAAATGAACGGGGAGCGCGGAAAGAGATATGATACTGGGATGAAGTGAGAGACAAAGAGCAGTACATTGGCCACATTTCTATCAGCGGAGCGCTGAATGTTTCACATTGCTGAACGCACCCCTGGTTACCCAGGCGGTAACCACTTCTGGAGTGTCTGATGGAAAGTCAAGGGGAGGAAGAAAATGGGAAACACTGACTGAGGATTGGAGCTGTGCACCTCTGACCCGGCCGAGTGTTAGCACCTGGGTTGGGGTCAATGCCATTTCAATTCAGTTGTTTGGAGGAATTGACACCCGCCAACTATGATTAGCACCCAGCTGGAAAGCTGCACAGCGGGAGATCATTTGTATTTCTCCCCAAAATATCCTCATTATTTGCTTAGGCTCACCTGCTGGGGTGGCAGATGTGTGTGTGTGTGTGTGTGTGTGTTTTGGGTGGCGCCCCCTATCCTCTCCCCTGGCACTGCTGGATCTATTTGGGCCAGGCATCTGGCGAGATGCCAGGGCAAGGCACTGTGGTGGGAAGTTGGGCATCACAGCTGGAGTGCCCACCAAGCCCCAACACAAACAAACCCCTGGAGCCACCAGGTGCCAGCACCCAGAGCGGGCACAGCGGCAGGGCAACCTGTTCTGATCAGGATGGTTATGAGGGTTGTGTGTGTGTGTGTGTGTGCGTGCGTAACGTGCGTGTGTGCGTGGCGGTTGTGAGTGTGTGCGCATGCAGTTGTGAATTTGAAAACACATGAAACCATTTCACCTCAAATTTGTCAAAACGACTGTTCTATGATCCCTGTCCCAAACATCAACCAATAGAAATACATAACAAAACTACTCAGCATCAACTGGCATACATTAGGAGAGAACTGCAATTGAACTACCACAGAGACAGACAGTAGTGGTTACAAAAATCATGCCTATTGATTCATCTGGCCTTTTCAATCCCAGACCGTCGGTGTAGGGTGAAGTTGCTCCTAGAAGCCAGACATTTTCTCCACTAATGGTCAAAGTTAGGATTGTCCCTAGATCTGTACTTCGAGAAAACTTCACCCTGGAGCCCAGCCCCTTCAAACCTCCCATATATACGCAGGGTAACAATACAAATCCTAGTTCTTGCAGGAGCTTGTGTTACATCAACTGTGTTTTGAAAGTAGGCCACCGCTGTGTGTTTGTGTGTGTGTGTGTGTGTGTGTGTGTGTGTGTGTGTGTGTGTGTGTGTGTGTGTGTCAGAAAAAGAGAGTAGAAAGACTAAAATGAGGGCATAGAATTGGTTTACAACAAGGCAGGTGAAAGTAATCTGTGACTGAAGCCTGACTCAGTCAAGCTTGACGTTTGAGCACTGTCAAATCCTTTCAAATACACATGCGCAGACAAACACGCACGCACACGCACACACACAGTGATGTGACTATTCAGCCAGCAAAACCCTCCAACAAGAGCCTTCCAGAGCAGTGATCAGAGGCTTTGAAAGGCATTGGCCATCCAGCACCAGTGATTAAGGTAATGGCAAGCTATAATACTGTCTCATTCATAGAACATACAGTAGGTTTAATTCTGAGCAGCCCCTGAAGTACCAGATCATAAGTCCATAAACCGTAGCAATGCGGGTCTAGGCTTAAAGCTTTCCATTCTGCCATGTCTCCAATCTCTCTCTCTCATTCTTTTTCTCTCTGTCGTTCTCTTTCTCTCTCCACCCGCACAGTGCCAACCCAAACACAGCGTTTCCGTTTGGCAGGGCAACACACAAGTGTGTGTGTGAATCTTGAGTGATGGGCGCTGGAGTAAAAAGGGTCTCGCGGTGAAATGTAGGAGGTTGTGAATCTCCGTCTGTCTTTCTTCCTCTCTCCATAGTTCACTTCTAAAGATCGCTCTGCTGTTCACATTCACGCACGCATGCACGCACACACACACACACACACACGTGGATGCTTGGCCATTGCGTTGGGTCCATCATCTGGCTCACCTGGCCTAGGGGCTGGGCTGCTATGGGCCAGTGAGCAAAGCCATCTGTCTATCTGCACGTGTCTTTGTATGCATTATGTTAGGTTGACCTGCCTGTACGCTTGTCTCTCTTTCTGGCTGGCTGTCTGGAGGCCTCCCTGCTTTCCTTCTGTCTCCGTGTGCCTTTTAACATCTGTATGTGTGTGTGTGTGTGTTTGTACAAACACCACCTCTCACTGTGAGCTCCCACTCACCCCTAGCCCTGAGTAAATACATAACTCCCTGCACTCATCCTGTTAGTTTTTACTTTTTTAATCTCTCTCTCTCTTTCTCCCTCTCTCCTTCTAAAATATTTAGAACTGTTGTGCTGCACAGGCAAGAAAAAGGCTTTTCTTTTGTAATATTCTTTGGTGCTAAGCCGATCAAATGGCTTGGATCTGTTCTGCGAAGCCGGGTGCAATCCTATTCTGTCATCTCATTCCTCTCCCCCCAAAAATAAACACTTATATAACAACAATATGATTACCAACGTGCCTCTGCTAAGGAAAATAGGTTTTGTAACAGTACCGTTTTAGCGTTGGCCAGCGCTAGAGGATATAATGGAGAAATGACTCACTGTGTTTTGATAAAGAGCCCAGACAAGAGCAGGGGCCACTAATTCGCAGTAGCATGGACACACTGACACTGAATGTTTAAAATGCCATTGTATCTCCACGAATGTCTCGTTCAAGGTGACCAGTGGAAGACCGAAAGAGAGAGAGACATAAAAGAAACGAGAGAAATGAGAGAAAAACAAATTCTAGGAAAAAAAGAACATTTTACTCAAATCACCAAGTAGGATGAGGTTACCTCTAGGGACTGCTCTAAGGTCAGTTTTACATTCTCCCCACTAATGGCTATGGTTAGGATTTGGGGAGGGTAAGCTGAAGAAGGTCTAATCAATCCAAGCAAGTGTGTGAGTTGGGGGGGGGGGCAGGAGCCCCACAAGGGTGCGTGCTCAGCCCCCTCCTGTACTCCCTGTTCACCCATGACTGCGTGGCCACGCACGCCTCCAACTCAATCATCAAGTTTGCAGACGACACAACAGTAGTAGGCCTGATTACCAACAATAACAAGACAACCTACAGGGAGGAGGTTAGGGCCCTGGGAAAATAACCTCTCACTCAACATCAACAAAACGAGCTGATCGTGGACTTCAGGAAACAGCAGAGGGAGCACGCCCCATCCACATCGACGGGACAGCAGTGGAGAAGGTAGAAAGTTCCTCAGAGTACACATCACTGACGATCTGAAATGGTACACCCACACAGACAGTGTGGTGAAGGTGCAATATCGCCTCTTCAACCTCAGCTTGGCCCCTAAAACCCTCACAAACCTTTACAGATGCACAATTGAGAGCATCCCGTCGGGCTGTATCACCGCCTGGTATGGCAACTGCACCGCCCGCAACCGCAAGGCTCTCCAGAGGATGGCGCGGTCTGCCCAATGCATTACTGGGGGAAAACTACCTGCCCTCCAGGACACCTACAGCACCCAATGTCTCAAGAAGGCCAAAAAGATCATCAAGGACATCAACCACCCAAGCCACGGCCTGTTCACCCCTCTACCATCCAGAAGGCGAGGTCAGTACAGGTGCATCAAAGCTGGAACCGAGACACTGAAAAACAGCTTCTGTCTCAAGGCCATCAGACTGTTAAATAGCCATCACTAGCTGGCTTCCACCTGGTTACGCAACCTTGCACCTTAAAGGCTGCTGCCCTATATACATAGACTTGGAATCCCTGGCCACTTTAATAATGGAACAAAAGTCACTTTAATAATGTTTACATACTGCTTTACTCATCTCATATGTACAGAGCATTCGGAAAGTATTCCGACCCCTTGACTTTTTCCACATTTTGTTACGTTACAGACTTATTCTTGAGGATTTAAAAAAAATCCTCAACAATCTTCACACAATACCCCATAATGACAAAGCGAAAACAGGTTTTTCGAAATGTTTGTACATTTATTAAAAATAAAAAACAGAAATACCTTATTTACATAAGTATTCAGACGCTTTGGTATGAGACTCAAAGTTGAGTTCAGGTGCATCCTGTTTCCACATCAAATCAAAGTTTATTTGTCACGTGCGTCGAATACAACAGGTGTAGACCTTACAGTGAAATGCTTACTTACAGGCTCTAAACAGTGCAATTTCTAAGTAAAAAAAAAAAGTATTAGGTGAACAAAGGTAAGTTAAGAAATAAAAATAACAGTAAAAAGACAGTGAAAAATAACAGTAGCGAGTGACTATGCATATATGATAAAGAGAGTAGCAGTAGCGTAAAAGAGGGGTTGGCGGGTGAAGGGACACAATGCAGACAGCCCGGGTAGCCAATGTGCGGGGGCACCGGTTGGTTGGGCTAAGTGAGGTAGCATGTACATGAATGTATAGTTCCATTGATCATCCTTGAGGTGTTTCTACAACTTGATTGGAGTCCACCTGTGGTAAATTCAATTGACTGAACATGATTTGGAAAGGCACACTGTAACGGCTGTCGTAGTCGTTCTCCTCCTCAGATGAGGAGGAGCATGGATCAGACCAAGATGCGGAGTGGTAAGTATTCATGTTTTAATGGAAAAACAACAAACACTACAAATTACAAAACCCAACAAACGTGACTAACCTGAAACAGTCCTGTGTGGCCCAAACACTGACACAGGAACAAACACCCACAAAAACACAAGTGAAACCCTGGCTGCCTTAGTATGACTCTCAATCAGGGACAACGATTCACAGCTGTCTCTGATTGAGAATCATACCAGGCCGAACACAAAATCCCAACATAGAAAATCAAACCTAGACCAACGCACCCAACTCACGCCCTGACCAACTAAAACAAATACATAACAAAGGAAAACAGGTCAGGAACGTGACACACACACCAGTCTATATAAGGTCCCACCGTTGACAGTGCATATCAGAGCAAAAACCAAGCCATGAGGTCAAAGGAATTGTCTGTAGAGCTCCGAGACAGGATTGTGTCGAGGCACATATCTGGGGAAGGGTACCAAAACATTTCTGCCGCTTTGAAGGTCCCCAAGAACACGGTGGAACCACCAAGACTCTTCCTAGAGCTGGCCGCCCGGCCAAACTGAGTAATCGGGGGAGAAGGGCCTTGGTCAGGGAGGTGACCAAGAACCCGTGACCAAGAACCCGATGGTCACTCTGACAGAGCTCCAGAGTTCTTCTGTGGAGATGGGAGAACCTTCCAGAAGGACAACCAACTCTGTAGCACTCCACCAATCAGGCCTTTATGTTAGGGTGGCCAGACGGAAACCACTCCTCAGTAAAAGTCACATGACAGCCCGCTTGGAGTTTGCCAAAAGGCACCTAGACTCTCAGTCCATCAGAAACAAGATTCTCTGGTCTGATGAAACCAAATGTGAACTCTTTGGCCTTAATGCCAAGCGTCACAACTGGAGGAAACCTGGCACCATCACTACGGTGAAGCATGGTGGTGGCAGCTTCATGCTGTGAGAATGTTTTTTAGCGGCAGGGACTGGGAGACTAGTCAGGATTGAGGCAAAGATGAACGGAGTAAAGTACAGAGAGATCCTTGAAGATAACCTGCTCCAGAGTTGGGTGAAGGTTCACCTTCCAACAAGACAATGACCCTAAGCATACAGCCAAGACAACACAGGAGTGTTGTCTTGGCCCAGCCAGAGCCTGGACATGAACCCGATCGAACATCTCTGGAGAGATCTGAAAAAACTGTTTAGCGACGCTCCCCATCCAACCTGTCAGAGCTTGAGAGGATCTCCAGAGAAGAATGGGAGAAACTCCCCAAATACAGGTGTGCCAAGATTGTAGTGTCATACCCAAGAGGACTCAATGCTGTAATTGCTGCCAAAGGTGCTTCAACAAAGTACTGAGTAAAGGGTCTGAATACTTATATAAATGTGATGTCATTTTATTTTTATTTTTTTATAATTTAGCAAAAATGTCTAAAAACCTGTTTTTGCTTTGTCATTATGGGGTATTGTGTGTAGATTGATGAGGGGGAAAAAGGATTTAATCAATTTTAGAATAAGGCTGTAACATAACAAAATGTGGAAAAGGGGAAGGGGTCTGAATACTTTCCAAATGTACTGTATATACTGTATTCTATTCTACTGTATTTTAGTCAATGCCACTCCGACATTGCTCATCCTAATATTTATATATTTGTTAATTCCATTATTTTACTTTTAGATTGTGTGTATTGTTGTGAATTGTTAGATATTACTGCACTGTTGCAGCTAGGAACACAAGCATTTCGCTACACCCGCCATAACATCAGCTAAATATGTGTATGTGACCAATAAAATTTGATTTGATGTGAAGAGGTCATTTGGAACCCTTGGAGATACCCTCTGATGTGGCACAAGGCATTGTGAGTAGATGATTTGCCTCTGTCGGTCTGAATGGCCTTCAATGGCAGCAAGTCTTGCTATCTCTCTCTCTCAGCCACACACACATACAAAGTCAAAACCGTTTCCACTCGCACTTGAGCAAACGAAGGACGTCTCTCTGACGACTCGCACGAGAAAGGCTAGAAATTACTCAAAGAGTCACAAAGTATTGTGTTACGTTCAGGTCATTCTTCATAACACGAAGTCGGAAAACAGACACGACGGTCACGGCGATAGAGAACCACTCATCGCCACATCAAAGAACTGCTAAAAATCCACAGCCCTCGCTACCCCACCTTTCAGTTCCTTTCATAGTCAAGCAGGATCTGCAGTCATCCCACAGTGGCTTTTGAAGCTTACTCCCACCCACACACACACACACACACACACACACACACACACACACACACACACACACACACACACACACACACACACACACATACACACACACACACACACACATTTATTCACACACATAACTCACATGGACGCACAGTGTTGGGCACACACTCAGAGACACACACACACACACTCATTTATTCACACACAACTCACATGGACGCACGGTGTTGGGCACACACTCAGAGACACACACACACACGCACAACAAAAACAGATAAACACACCCCCTCACTTCCAAAACATTCAAGTCTGACACCGTTTGTGTGATCCCTTGGAAAACAGCAGACACACACCAGGGATAACAAACATACTGTATGCACTTAAAGCGCTAGTTTGACCCTATATCTACACTGCTTTAACGCTTTCATGCCTTGAAATCCCTCGTGCTCCTGGTAGAAGTTACCACGACGACACAGATCTGATCTAAGATTAGTTTACCTTTCAGCAATTGCTTGGAACATGCAATACTGACCTTACATCAGTGAAACATGGAAACGTCGTCCTACTCAGAAATGCTCGGATAAAAAAAAAAGACAGTTGTTGTTTCCAATTGGCCCACATTAAAAGCTAATTAGAATTTAGGGAGAGGAAGGCCCGCTTAGGGGAAGAGGGGATCTAGCTCACACACACACACACGCGCTCACACACAGAGACAGCTGACCTAAAAGGACTAAAGAGTGTGAACCTACGTAGAGGAGCTTTGCGCTGGTGCTGGAGTGTGAACCTACGTAGAGGAGCTTTGCGCTGGTGCTGGAGTGTGAACCCTTGGCAGGTGTCTCTCAGTCACTCAGAGTGTGGGCACGTGCGCGTGTGTAGCGGCACAAAGGTCCCCTCACATTATCCCTGTGGAGATCGATCCAGTCTTTCTGACTGACCAGATAAATCAACATGACAGGTGGATTACATTATCCCTGCTCATTTCAACAAGAGCCTGTCCACTCCCAGCCCATTATCAATACAGTCTTATACATAACCACATCGTATTGACAATAAACGGCGTGCTTTTTCCAATACAGTGCACTCCTCTCATACAAGTCTGCAGATTCCAATGTACGGACTAGTAGGCTTGGGCGGTTTACCGTATATACCGTATACCGGGGTATTTGGAAATAGCCACGGGATGGTTTTTTTAATACCGTCAATACCATAGAATTTATTTTGTTGCTGTTGAAGTTTTTCAATACATTTTAATATTTGTAGCAATTTTTTATGTAAATACCTGTGTTAACTTGTGCAATATGTTAAAACCTCTACTTCATCACCATCCCTGATCCGGGAGCATCCTCATCAGTAAAAAGCTGACTAGCATAGCCTAGCATAGCACCACAAGTAAATACTAGCATATAAATATCATGAAATCACAAGTCCAATACAGCAAATGAAAGATACACATCTTGTGAATCCAGCCATCATTTCCGATTTTTTTAATGTTTTACAGCGAAAACACAATATGTATTTCTATTAGCTAACCACAATAGCAAAATACTCAACCGCATATTTTCACCATTTTTTTACCGCATAGGTAGCTATCACAAAACCGACCAAATAGAGATATAATTAGTCACTAACCAAGAAACAACTTCATCAGATGACAGTCTTATAACATGTTATACAATAAATCTATGTTTTGTTCGAAAATGTGCATATTTGAGGTATAAATCATAGTTTTACATTGCAGCTACAGTCACAAATAGCACCGAAGCAGCCAGAATAATTACAGAGAGCAACGTGAAATACCTAAATACTCATCATAAAACATTTATGAAAAATACATGGTGTACAGCAAATGAAAGATAAACATCTTGTGAATCCAGACAATATTTCAGATTTTTTAAGTGTTTTACAGCGAAAACACAATATAGCATTATATTAGCTTACCACAATAGTAAAACACACAACCGCATTTATTCACCGCATAGATAACATTCGCAAAAACCAGCAAAAGATATAAAATGAATCACTAACCTTGACCAACTTCATCAGATAACATCATGTTACACAATACACTTATGTTTTGTTCAAAAATGTGCATATTTTGAGCTGCAAACCGTGGTTATACGTTGTGAATATGTAGCATCGATTCACCAAATTATCCGGAGATATTTTGGACAGTCACCTAATCTGACCAAAGAACTCATCATAAACTTTACTAAAAAATACATGTTGGACAGCAAATGAAAGATACACTAGTTCTTAATGCAATCGGCGTGTTAGATTTAAAAAAAATAACTTTACCATAACAAACAGCTTACGTTATAGCGAGACAGCGCCCGCAAAAAGGAAGGAAAATAGGACTAAACATTTTCCACAGAAATACGAAATAACATCATAAATGGTTCTTACTTTTGCTGAGCTTCCATCAGAATCTTGTACAAGGAGTCCTTTGTCCAGAATAAATCGTTGTTTGGTTTTAGAATGTCCTCTTCTCCTGTCGAATTAGCAACCCTAGCTAGCCAAGTGGCGCGAAGATGTCCATCTTCACCTAACGCAGAGAACGGAAAACTCCAAAACTCCCGATAAACGTTGAATATTCTGATAAAACTATATTGAAAAAACATACTTTACGATGATATTATCACATGTATCAAATAAAATCAAAGCCGGAGATATTAGCCGTCTATACCGAACGCTTATCAGAAGACAATGCTGATGTCCTTCCCGCACCTTGGTAGACAAAGGAAATTGTGGTCACGTCATTCCAAGAGCTCTTGTTCGACCTCAGATCAAGCTAGACACCCCATTCCACCTCCCACTGCCTGTTGACATCTAGTGGAAGGCGTATGAAGTGCATGTATGTCCATAGATTTCAAGCAATTGAATAGGAAGGCCCTGGAACAGAGCCTCGATTTCAGATTTTTAACTTCCTGTCAGGAAGTTTGCTGTTCTGTTTTACTCACAGTTATAATTCAAACGGTTTTAGAAACTTGAGTGTTTTCTATCCAATAGTAATAATAATATGCATATTGTACGATCTAGAATAGAGTACGAGGCAGTTTAATTTGGGCACGATTTTTTACAAAGTGGAAACAGCACTGATTGCTGTTTTTAAAGCTGATTGCCTTCTTCATTTCACCAGTCACATTGTTTTACATTATGAAGCTTCCCGTAGTTCCCCAGAACAGTTGACCCAGTCACATGTTTGTTTGTAAATAGCACAGTGGGAGAAAGCGGGAGCAGCTGAGTCCATCTGTGCACTGACAGAGATTGCGTTTAATACTGAAAGTCAACCGTTGTTTTCTCTTCAATAGAACGATCAGAGACGTGCAACTATAGTTTTCACAGAAAATACATTAGCGCAACACATTCGGCAGAAAATAGCTTCGTTTCCCATCAGGTGACAACAGAAGTGCAACGCTATTTGGCTGGCAACCACATGAGTAAATGAGCTTAAAATGAAAAAGAAAGGTTTTTTGTTACAAAAAACTATGCATGGCCATCATATTTCTAATGTTTATCATAGAAAAAACATAACCAGCCACATTTCCTACATGTTTTGCTTAAAGACCTCTTGCATTTTACCGAGCTACAGAAAAATACTGGAGAAGAGTAGCAACACATCACTCAAAGCCCTGTCTTTTAATAGAATGCCCGTTTGTGAATTCTCACCCGAGTGGAGAAGTGCATCTGAAGCACAACATTAGTTTGATGCCGAGCAGAAATTACAACAAGAAGCATTTTAGATCTGCGTTTACAAAACGCGGCAAGATACAGAATTCTGCATTAGGGCAACCCCTCATTTTAACTTGCTAGTTATCTAAGTAAGTGGCTGAATTAATAAGATCACGGGGCATCATATTGTTAAGCTTTCTGCCGTGTTTGAGAAGTCAAAGCCCTTTGGACGAATTATCTGTACAGCCGCCGCTACAGCTGATTTCTTTGCATTTTTTTATCCTCTCTGTTCTGGGCCTGTCTGCTCCTCCCCCCTCTTCTCCTAGCAGAGCAGGCAGGCCAGCGACTCCCAGTCTCCACACAGACACAGTGTGTACACAGTACCGTTCTTCCTTCACACAAGCATGCGTCAAACCTTTGATAATTCGCACAATATCTCTCGTTTACATTCGCTTGTAAATGTCCAAACTCACAAATTACATTGGTAGCTCCTACCTATACACGTATAACTTTATGAGCTGGATTGCCTGTCTATACAGTGTGTTTAATTTTGTTTGTGCTCATTAGCTAATTTAGCTAGCAGCCTCCATGGAAATGTGCTATTATTTGTGCAAATTTTGTTAGCATTCTGGTAATAGACATCCAATGTGCTTTTTTTTGTATTTTTGGCGCCCCCCTTGTGTACTAAGCCGGTAATACTGTAAATGTGAAAGAAAAGGACGGTATGATGATATGAAAATCTGGATACTCTCCAACCCTACTGCCTAGTAGAGCAGAGGCAGGCTAGCAAATGCTAAAGGGAATGTTAGCTTCCCTGAGGCTGTGTGGTGATCATCAGTGACTTCACCCAACGCTGTAAACTATTCCATGCTCTTCCTCGTACCGCAATAGAGTGAGGGAGGATGCGGGAGACCACGAGAGAGAAAGAGATACAGAGAAAATTAGACAAACTAATAGCTGACTAGGAGGTGGCGACGGAAGCAGCGGTAGCTTGTAAACCGGAGGCTTTGATTTGACGTGAACAGAGAATGAGGTCATGGTGCCGGAGCTCATTTTTAGCCTAGCTGCTACAGTATGGCCCATCCACTGGGAACAGAGTTTGGGTTAGCGTTAGCGGCTAATGTGCTTAGCGGGAGCTCCAGGCCATGTGGTGCCTCACCTGGCGCCCGCTCTCTAGCTTTCAACCTCTCTCTCGCTATGTATCGCCCCTTGAGACTCTACAGCAACAGTGTTGACTCGATAGAGGACGGAGGGAGTGGGGGGGTGCATACACAAATAGAGGAGAGGACTGGTGCAGAGGAGAGGAAGAGTGACAGCGAGGGAGAAATTTAGAGGGCAAGAGGGAAAAAACACTAACAGCAAGAGAGGGAGAAGGTACACGAAAGACAGGAGGATGTAGGAACAGCAAGCAATACGGAAGGTAGGGCACAGGGAGAGAGAGAGGGACGTTGAGCGAGCGAGGTAAATAAAAAATGGAAGGAGGAGACATGAAATAGAGGGGGGGAGACAAATAAAGAGGAGGAAGATGAGAGACTGTGAGCATGAACACATGAGCGTGTTCGTCTAAGCCAAGTTTGTCCCAGCTGTGTTCCCATCCTTTTACAACATGCTACACTCAAGTAACCAACTAAATTGCTTGATTTCTCTCAAAGCCTTCCGCCCGCTCTCTCTCAAGTGGCCTCCTTCTCTTGGCTTTGCCGTCTCCCTATAGCTCTTCCATACTCTCTAGTGCTGACAACATTAATATATGTTTGACTGGGAGGGGAAAAAACGAACTCAACGTAAGTGGCAAATAACACACACATACACAGCTTGGTGTCTCTTATTAGCTCTGAGTGGGAATACAGTGTAGGCGGCGTTTTGCAACAGAGAGACTATTCTGGGATGCGTTTTGGGCCCGCAGTAAAAATGGGAATCTGCCAGCAGTGTTAATTATGAAGCTGGTTGAGAGAATGCCAAGAGTGTGCAAAGCTGTCATCAAGGCAAAAGGTGGCAACTTTGAAGAATCTAGAATATAACATATATTTTGGGTTACTACATGATTCCATATGTGTAATTTCATAGTTTTGATGTCTTCACTATTATTGGTTCTGATCCAAGGTGGCGTAGCAGTCGGACATGTGTTTGCCTTGTCCCGTGTAAATAGTCTGTTTTTCGTATTTTTTTCCTGATCTATTTTAATCTCACTTTTCATCTACGAACAAAATATACTTTCCTGCAACCCGCCTCACCCAATGTGGTACATCTCTGCTATTTTTATACGTTATAACTGGAACCTCTATTAGCAGCTAGCCAGCTAACTAGCTACTAGCTATTAGTCATTGATAGCCACTGCTAGTGGTCTTCACCTTTAGCTCGGACACCAGCCAGCTTTAGCTCGGACAATAACTGCCAGTCTGCACAGCGCGATATCAACCAAGAGCATATCGGACTGTTTTTCTCTACCACATCACCGGATTCCTGCCGCAAGCTCTGGACCATTACACCGGATCATCGCAGCTAGCTAGCTGCAACTGAGTGGCTATTGTTGGCTAACGCCTCTGTCCAAAAGCAAGAACCAGTTAGCCTTGAGCTAGCCTCGAGCTAGGCCCATCTCCCAGGGTAGCCGACGAAGTATACCAGCTAATTCTTGGGCTACAATACCCCTTTTGCCAATTGGCATGGACCCTTTATTATTGACACGGAGCCCCGCTGATCCATCACGACTGGTCTGCCGACGTAATGGTCCGATGTGTTTCAACAGGCTTTTACGTTGTGATGTCGCCGAAGACCCATCTGCTAGCCACTTTCTGAACGCTGTGTCTCCCGCTCACCTAGCATAGTAGCGACTACCGAATGGCTTCCTGACTCACCTATTGCTGCTCATTGGACCCTATGATCACTCGGCTACACAGCTGATGCCTGCTGGACTGTTCGTCCAACACGGTACCTCATTTTGTTTATCTGTCGGCCCCTGCCTCTAACTCAGGTCCTGTGTGTACCTAACTGACCCTCGCTGCCCATTCATCGCCATTTACCGGTTGTTGTCTTAGCTCTCCTGATCAACACCTGTGATTGCTTTATGCCTCTCTCTAATGTCAATATGCCTTGTCTACTGCTGTTTCGGTGAGTTCTTATTGTTTTATTTCGCTGTAGAGCCCTCAGTCCTGATCAAAATGCCTTAGATAGCTCTTTTGTCCCATCCCACACACATGCGGAGACCTCACCTCTAGAGATGCAACCTCTCACGTCACTCAATGCCTAGGTTTACCTCCACTGTACTCACATCCTACCATACCCTTGTCTGTACATTATGCCCTGAATCTATTCTACCATGCCCAGAAATCTGCTACTTTTATTCTCTGTTCCCAACGCACTAGATGACCAGTTCTTATAGCCTTTAGCCGTACCCTTATCCTACTCTTCCTCTGGTGATGCAGAAGTTAACCCAGGCCCTGTAGCCCCAGTACTACACCTATTCCCCAGGCGCTCTCATTTGTTGACTTCTGTAACCGTAAAAGCCTTGGTCTCATGCATGTTAACATCAGAAGCCTCCCCCCTAAGTTTGTTTTATTCACTGCTTTAGCACACTCCGCCAACCCTGATGTCCTAGCGGTGTCTGAATCCTGGCTGAGGAAGGCCACCAAAAATTCCCCAACTACAACATTTTCCATCAAGATAGAACTGCAAAAGGGGGTGGAGTTGCAATCTACTGCAGAGATAGCCTGCAGAGTTCTGTCATACTATCCAGGTCTGTGTCCAAACAGTTCGAGCTTCTACTTTTAAAAATCCACCTTTCCAGAAATAAGTCTCTCACTGTTGCCACTTGTTATAGCCCTCCTCAGCCCTCAGCTAAGCCCTGGACACCATATGTGAATTGATTGCCCCCCATCTATCTTCAGAGTTCGTACTGTTAGGTGACCTCAACTGGGATATGCTTAACACCCCGGCCGTCCTACAATCTAAGCTAGATGCCCTCAATCTCACACAAATAATCAAGGAACCTACCAGGTACAACCCTAAATCCGTAATGGGTCCACGGTCAAACGACCACCCCTCATCACTGTCAAATGCCCCTTAAAACACTTCAGCGAGCAGGCATTTCTAATCGACCTGGCCTGGCCATCCCGTCAGTAGAGGATGCCTGGTGGTTCTTTAAAAGTGATTTCCTCACCATCTTAAATAAGCATGCCCCAATCAAAAATAATTGAAGTAAGAACAGATATAGCCCTTGGTTCACCCCAGACTTGACTGCCCTTGACCAGCACAAAATCATCCTGTGGCGTACGGCATTAAAATCAAATAGCCCCCACGATATGCAACTTTTCAGGGAAGTTAGGAACCAATATACACAGGCAGTTATGAAAGCTAAGGCTAGCTTTTTCAAACAGAGATTTGCATCCTGCAGCACAAACTCCAAAAAGTTCTGCGACACTGTAAAGTCCATGGAGAGTAAGAGCACTTCCTCCCAGCTGCCCACTGCACTGAGGCTAGGAAACACTGTCACCACCGATAAATCTACAATAATCGAGAATTTCAATAAGCATTTCTCTACGGCTGGCCATGCTTGCCACCTGGCTACCCCTGCCGCCGGCCAACAGCTCTGCACCCCCCGCAGCAACTTGCCCAAGCCCAAGCCCCCCCTCCCCGCTTCTCCTTCACCAAAATCCAGATAGCTGATGTTCCGAAAGAGCTGCAAAAGTTGGACCCCTACAAATCAGCTGGGCTAGACAATCTGGACCCTCTCTTTCTAAAATTATCCGCCGCAATTGTTGCAAACCCTATTACTAGCCTGTTCAACCTCTCTTTCATATCGTCTGAGATCCCTAAAGATTGGAAAGCTGCCGCGGACATCCCCCTCTTCAAAGGGGGAGACACTCTAGACCCAAACTGTTACAGACCTATATCCATCCTGCCCTGCCTTTCTAAAGTGTTCGAAAGCCAAGTTAACAAACAGATCACCGACCATTTTGAATCCCACCGTACCTTCTCCGCTATGCAATCTGGTTCCGAGCTGGTCATGGGTGCACTTCAGCCACGCTCAAGGTCCTAAACGATATTATAACCCCAAGCGATAAGAGACAATACTGTGCAGCTGTATTCATTGACCTGGCCAAGGCTTTTGACTCTGTCAATCACTTCAATTCTTATCGGCAGACTCAATAGCCTTGGTTTCTCAAATGACTGCCTCGCCTGGTTCACCAACTACTTCTCAGATAGAGTTCAGTGTGTCAAATTCAAGGGCCTGTTGTCCGGACATCTGGCAGTCTCTATGGGGGTGCCACATTCTCGGGCTGACTCTCTTCTCTGTATATATCAATGATGTCGCTCTTGCTGCTGGTGATTCTCTGATTCACTTCTACGCAGACGAAACAATTCTGTATACACCTGGCCCTTCTTTGGACACTGTGTTAACAAACCTCCAAACAAGCTTCAACGGCATACAACACTTCTTCCATGGCCTCCAACTGCTCTTAAATGCTAGTAAAACTAAGTGCCTGCTCTTCAACCGATTGCTGCCCACGCCCGCCCGACTAGCATCACTACTCTGGACGGCTCTGACCTAGAATATGTGGACGTCTACAAATACTTAGGTGTCTGGTTAGACTGTAAACTCTCCTTTCAGACTCACATTAAGCATCTCCAATCCAAAATTAAATCTAGAATAGGCTTCCTATTTCGCAACAAAGACTCCTTCACTCATGCTGCCAAACATACCCTCGTAAAACGGACTATCCTACCGATGCTTGACTTCGGCGATGTCATTTAAAAAATAGCCTCCAACACTCTACTCAGCAAACTGGATGTAGTCCGTTTTGTCACCAAAACCCCATATACTACCCACCACTGTGACCTGTACCCTCTCGTTGGCTGGCCCTCTTTACATATTTGTCGCCAAACCCACTGGCTCCAGATCATCTATAAGTCTTTGCTAGGTAAAGCCCCACATTATCTCAATTCACAGGTCACCATAGCAACACCCACCCGTGGCACGTGCTCCAGCAGGTATATTTCACTGCTCACCCCAAAGCCAACACCTCCTTTGGCTGCCTTTCCTTCCAGTTCTCTGCAAAAATCACTGAAGTTGGAGACATATCTCCCTCACTATCTTTAAGCATCAGCTGTCAGAGCAGGTTACCGATCACTTTACCTGTACACAGATCGTCTGTAAATAGCCCACCCAACTACCTCATCCCCATATTGTTATTTCTTTTGCACCCCAGTATATCTACTTGCACATCATCTTCTGCACATCTATCATTCCAGTGTTTATGCTAAATTGTAATTATTTCACCCCTATGGCCTATTTATTGCCTTACCTCCCTAATTTTACTACATTTGCACACATTGTATATAGATTTTTCTATTGTGTTATTGACTGTACGTTTGTTTATTCCATGTGTAACTCTGTGTTGTTGTTTTTTGTCGCACTGTTTTGCTTTATCTTGGCCAGGTCGCAGTTGTAAATGAGAACTTTTTTGAACTGGCCTACCTGGTTAAATAAAGGTGAAATAAAAAAAATAAAAAACAATTCTACAATGTAGAAAATAGTGAAAATAAAGAAAAACACTTGAATGAGTAGGTGTCCAAACTTTTGACTGGTACTATATTTATTTATTGAACACCCCCCACCCACCCGGTAATCTAAGCATATCTAAAACCTATCGTGAAATAAAAACACAGATAAATAAATACACCTTACATAGTACAAACATCAGAAATAGTCACAAATGATAGAGATCCATTCGTAGACAGATCTGTTGGATAATAGTTTAGAAATGTCTACTGCTGCTATTTTCCAGATGTCCAGAGTGGACACCCTGGCCCTGTGAATCCTGGCTGTGGACAGTTCCATCGGACAATTTCCTTAAATGTGAGCAGCCATTGCTGCAATGGTAACCGATGAGGTATCCACCTCGGTACAATCATTTTCTTAGCAGCTGTGGTTCCTGCCAACCACACTCTCCATTGGCGTTCAATTCAGATTCATCACAAACCAACATCACTATTGGATCTAATGGCAATATTTGGTCTATAAGTACAGATTACATCGTTGACTTTCTACCAGAATTCAGCCACCCCCGGGACATTAAGACACTGGCGGATTTCCTGGAAGCTAAAGAGTCCATTCACATATCTTTCAAAGTATAAATACCCTTCCTAGACCTACACAATTCCTTTACTACGCCAAATTGGAGAGTATGAATGCCATTTAAGATTAGATCTCGGATGCTTCTCTGTAGCTTTCCACACACTTACTGCGTAAGCTATAATTGGCCCAAACAATAAATCCCATTTTTTTAGGAGTCAGTCCAGAAAAGAATACATATTGTATTCTTATTGGAGCATCTACTGGACTCATTTGGAATGGTAGGGGATGAAAGCCCACCTGACTCTTTTGTTCTCTGTCATGTTCCATATTTAATCTGCGGTCTTTTTTTCCTGCAAATGAACGTCTTTATAACAGACTAAACAGGTCTAAACTTGACTCTATAGGAGGAGGCAGTGGTAACATGGAACTCATTTGCAGGAAAAAGAGACCGCAGATTAAATATGGAGCACTACAGAGCTCCCGAGTGGTGTAGCGGTCTAAGGGACTGCATCTCAGCGCAAGAGGTGTCACTAGAGTCCCCGGTTCGAATCCAGGCTGAATCACATCAGGCTGTGATTGGGAGTCCCATAGGGCGGTGCACAATTGGCCCAGTGTTGTCTGGGGTAGGATGTCATTGTAAATAAGAATATGTCCTTAATTAACTGACTTGCCTAGTTAAAGAAAACAAAAGCATCAGGTGGACTTTCACATTTTTCCCCACCTATCATTCCAAATGTGTGTGCTTGGGTAAAGTGATCTGATGATCTGTTGTTGCTTTGGCTTCTGTGACATTATGGATCCTTCCAGGGAATGGACGCATGACACAGGCCTTTTTAACACCTGCAGCAACCAGACCATGCGGCTAGATTATGGACCAGGAGTACCCGCGGGGGCTGCCAGGGACAGATACTAATGGTCTTTCTCTTTCGCACACACAGACAAGCACAGTATGCACGCACATAGGCAGAGACACACCCATGGGATCTTAACCCACACATTCCAGGTGGCATTTTATTGTATAGTGTGTAGAGTCACTCATCTCTAGTCAATTGATTCATATCAGGTCCATTTCCGTGCTACTGAACAAACCCCCGGGGGGTCAAAACTAACTGACCGTTCAGATGGTGCATGTGAACCAAATATACCCACCAGCGTGTATTAGCCATTTTAGCTAAATACTCTTGTGCTTAGGTGCCTGTTCAATAAGGGGGGCATTGATGCCAACTAATACAATTAAGCTCCATCATGACAAGAGCGTTTACGTCAAGCTTACTCCCAGGGAAAAGTACGAAGACGAAACGCAAAGGCTGCCAATAGAGAATGACCAAGCAAAACATCGACGTAATTAAGGTGTAACGAACACACACTCCCAAAACCACATGAGAACAATAACATTGCCACGGTCTGGTGTCTGAAATTGCTTGGTAATTGCAATTCCTTGTGCTCTTGAATGCTTGTGTCATGATGAAGTTTGTTCTTGAATGTTTCCTCCCCAGAGTCTTTGACTGCAGGCCTTTTATCCTGCGGGAACCCGCTGAGATTAAACAAAGGCATTCCGGCGGGAAAGCTTTCTGAAATTCCCAACGGGAATAATAATAATAATGGATCATTTGCTACCGCCAGACACTTAACACTCTTTTGAAGGGGAGAGATGTCTTCGGGAGGGTAAATAATCTTAGATGAGGACAGTTTGACATGTTTGTTTCCTCAGTTGATCCCTTGGTTGAAGTCAGGGCTTTTGGGGAGTTACGTAAAGCATACAGCCCAATTATCCCAAACCATGTTTGTCTCAAGCCGACTACATAGTAGAACATAATTTGCCTGCTTTGTTTCGTTTTTTTTAGGGGGTGAGGGAGAGTGAGAGAAAATGTGTATGTACACGTGTGTGTGCGCCCACATAAGGGTGTGGGTGCGTACCTGAGAGAAACAGAAGGAGAGCGGGGGACCGACCGACAAAACCGATCAAAACACTACCCGACACGATATAGCCTAACGTGGTTCAAATCACAGAGTGTTTCATGTAAACACCACATGGTAACTTAAGCCAGTCAACAAGAACATACATTTTAGGAGACTGCTACCGTGACGAGAGTGCCGAGTTTAAAATGTAACACATCGTGTGCTCCCACGATCTTAGGAAACAGATACAACTGACATATCCATAATGTAATATCGCTCTGTGATTGTTCAGTCTCTGCTTTCTTTTGAAACAGTTCCACCAGACATATGTCAAAATCTCACTATTGACTAATCAAGTGGTTTGTGGATATAAAGGAGGGCACTGAGCCTGTATACAACCATTTTAGAACGAGGGGTGCTGTAGGTCTGCTGGTGTTGCTGTGCTGTCTGTTTGGGGTATGGGCTCATGGAGAGAGTGTGATTGACAGTCATGGTTATGAAGCTACCCGAGACAAGCCACAAAAGAGGTGACTGGCCAGACCCCCACCACCCTTGACATCAAGACTGAGCTGAGGGTGCTGAGAGACAAAGTGAACATCCTGGGTTCTGCCGCGGTAGTAGAGAGAGTCGAGCTGAGTGACTCTTCGAGTGGCGCTGTGCGTCACTAAGACTGAACTGCAGCTCCAGAGGAACCAGACGGAGGAGCTGGAGAGGGTGAGTGCAGGCAGACCAAAGGGAGCCTTCTGTGCTAGTTTGACTGGTTCAGGAGCTGTAGGACCATTCAATGCTGAAACCACCCTCATCTACGGTGCCGTCATTACAAACATCGGCACAGCCTGCGACTCACACACATTGACTCTTCACAGCACCACTGAAAGGAGTTCACTACTTTAGATTCACCATCGCTGACTTCCTCAGGTGTATTGTTGGGTGTATATGCAAGAAGGACCAGAAAGTTACATTTAACTGAGAATTAAATGATGGAGATAATGTACACGTATCTAATGCACTAACTTTAGAGCTGGAGGCGGGAGACGTGGTCTACATGCGTCTTCCCAAAGGACAAGGGATCTTTTGGTGATAACTGTAACCATAACACATTTAGTGGCTTCCTGCTCTTCGCCGTGCGAAGGGGAACGACTGTACCACAATCAAGTGAAGGGCCAAGGCTTCCTAGACCCAGGAGGTTAGGGCTTCCTAGACCCAGGAGGTTAGGGCTTCCTAGACCCAGGAGGTTAGGGCTTTCTAGACCCAGGAGGTTAGGGCTTTCTAGACCCAGCAGGTTAGGGCTTTCTAGACCCAGCAGGTTAGGGCTTTCTAGACCCAGCAGGTTAGGGCATCCTAGACTCAGCAGGTTAGGGCTTTCTAGACCCAGCAGGTTAGGGCTTTCTAGACCCAGGAGGTTAGGGCTTTCTAGACCCAGGAGTTTAGGGCTTTCTAGACCCAGCAGGTTAGGGCTTTCTAGACCCAGCAGCATAGGGCTTCCTAGACCCAGGAGGTTAGGGCTTTCTGGACCCAGCAGCTTAGGGCTTTCTAGACTCATCAGGTTAGGGCTTTCTAGACCCAGGAGGTTAGAGCTTCCTAGACCCAGGAGGTTAGGGCTTTCTAGACCCAGCAGGTTAGGGCTTCCTAGACCCAGGAGGTTAGGGCTTTCTAGACCCAGCAGGTTAGGGCTTCCTAGACCCAGGAGGTTAGGGCTTTCTAAACCCAGCAGGTTAGGGCTTCCTAGACCCAGGAGGTTAGGGCTTTCTAGACCCAGCAGGTTAGGGTTTCCTAGACCCAGGAGGGTAGGACTTTCTAGACCCAGGAGGTAAGGGCTTCCTAGACCCAGGAGGTTAGGGCTTCCTAGACCCAGGAGGTTAGGGCTTTCTAGACCCAGCAGGTTAGGGCTTCCTAGACCCAGGAGGTTAGGGCTTCCTAGACCCCAAATGTTATTCTGCAACTCAATATGAAAACAGAATAAAAATATCATTGCGAAAAAAATCTAAGAATAAGGTGGACAAAAAAATTGAACACCGTTAATCTTTTAATCACAAACATGAGTGGAATTTCTTATTTCCATCCACCTGATAACTGTTGATGTTTTCAACTGAATACCACCAATCCATCTGCAGACATTGTCTTTTTAACGGTTTAGTAAGTTTGTTTTGTGAGTAGCTGCGGATTATTTGTCTCACTTGTCTTTTCATTCGTTGCACCACGTCATTGCTAGAACTGTTGAAGTTGAAATGTTGATGTTGCCTTTCTTTGATGTCAATTCAAAACCACCGTGAAGACAAGATGACACATCTCATTGGGTTGACCCTGTCAAGAAAACATTCAAACAATACAGCAAACCACATTGTTGTTTTGTACAATGAGCCCACCAGTCCCATACATTGCGGTGCCACTGGCTATACATTAATCCTCCCCATAGGCCCCCTCCCACACACGAGCATCCAATTAATCCAATCCCAGGCTTATAGGGCTTTACCTCGACTGAGGTCGACCATAATTGATGGTTTCATACCAAATAGCATAATCCAATAGCTTGTATCAAACTGTACTTGTACAATGGGACATAGAAGTTTAGTTTAGTAGGGGAAAAAAGTAAAGTATAAACAATAGGAGCCCAGTTCCTACATAGGAGGAAAATTAGAGGAGCCCATTTGAGAGTATTGGGACAACACCCAGTGCACAAAAGCCCCCGGGCAGAAATAAACACTCACACACCGAAAGGTGTTAAAACAAGATCCGTGTAGCAGAGTGGGAAACAAATGTGCAGTAATCAAACCTCCCTGTCACGTGTGCTCCCTCTCCGGCCTCTAGGTCATCAGGCTGCTCATTATCCCGATACACATGGCACCATCGTCACGCGCACCAGCGCCTCATGACACTCGCCTGGACTCCATCACCTCCTTGATTACCTGCCCTATATATATATGTCACTACGTTTGATTCCTTCCCCAGGCGTCATTGTTTCTGTTCCAGTTTCATGCCCGTGCGTTGTTCTTGCGTTCTGCCTTATGTTAGTATCGTGTCCTTGGTTTTGTTGTTTTCTTAAAACGTTTCACCTGCTTCCGACTCACCGCCCCGTCACGACACTCCCAGTTCATATATTTCCTTACTGGACCGGGTGAGAACCTGTGGAGAAGGCGGGATGTGTTTGACTGTGTGCGTTAGCCAGGAGAGGATGTGTCTGCACGTGCGTGTTTTATCATCTCCTGTGGGAAACAATCTGCCATGATGACGGCTCACACTTCCCCAAGCAAGATGCTTGCATGTACAGCTCCAACTGAACAATAAAAAATACGCACGATGCTTCCGCATTTAGATGACGAGAACAGCAAAAAACAAGTTGCATCGTTTCATTTTGATCATCTTAAAAGGGAAATCCCCTGTTCATAGCAGCAATCCCTTTAAAAGTATGAACTGTGTGCTATAAACAGAGCACGGCATATTAATAATTCCCTCGCACACTTTGACACACACACACACACACACACACACAGCTTGGTGTGTGACAGCACTGTCTGGCCCCAAATCATTCTGTGGCTGTCTCTCTCCCAGTGCACGGCATTCATCAGCCATTGAAGTGGCTTTTCGTCTGAACTCTTTTTCATTGCAGCCGTCTCTCTTTTTAATGTCTTCTCCTTTACGTTCCCCCCTTACTGTTTTACTGTCCCAAACACACATTTGCTCTCCAACTTTCCCCTCTTCCAAATAACACTACCAATATCTCACTCATAACAAAAACACATGGATGTAATGATAACATAATAAAGATTTATCAAAACCGGGGGGTTAGCAGCTCAACGGCAAAACCCTGTACTACACGGTGTGTTCTCTGTTGTGCCACTGCCAATAAGTGACAGGTCTGGGATCAGTGTGAGACTTTAACACTGAGTAAAGAGAGCTGGCTGTGTTGTGTATTGGCCTGACGGGTTCCGCCAGAGACAGATTGCATTGGGCTGTCCCTGCTGAGCTCGGCCTTCTGCTGCCCTGGCTAGCCTGGCACTAGCTAGCAGTGGCTAGTGGTTAGTGCATCCTTGCCTGCCCTTCCTTCCTTTCTGCTAGGGCGTCCGTTGGGACCTGATGCGCTGTGACTGTGGATGTGGTGACTGGACGCGGTGACTATATGTAGAGACGAGAGGGGGTGGTGGGGTTTTGGGAGTGGGCTGAAAAGCTCTCTAGGGGAGAGATACCTGGAGTGGGAGAGTATACTTCACGTTCAAAGACACATACTGTTAGTGTATACTGTACATCAGAGCAACTTCCAGTCCGAAAGGGCCAAACCACCATTTTTTGTTTCTACCTCGTAGTCAATTGCACTCACTTGGTGTCCCAGATCTGAATCAGGCCCTGATTAGAAGGAGAGGATGTAAAACAGGGATGTTCTGGACCTCCAGGACCCAAGTTATTTAAACAGCCCTGCTGTACATACATGGATACAGCCACCATATTTTTGCACGCTATACACACTCGCATGCACACTAATGTACTCACCAGTGGAGTTGGGCAGTAGCCAGATTTACGTCCCTTTTGTCACGCCCTGATCTGTTTCACCTGTCTTTGTGATTGTCTCCACCCACTTCCAGATGTCTTCTGTTTTACCCTTTTCGCCCCCGGTGTATTTATCCCTGTGTTTCCTGGCTCTCTGTGCCAGTTCGTCTTGTTTTGCCTAGTCAAACAGCGTTTCTCCTAGCTCCTATTTTTTCCCCAGTCTGTTTTTTCCTAGTCCTCCTGGATTTGACCCTTGCCTGTCCTGACGCCGAACCCGCCTGCCTGACCACTCTACCTGGTCTGACCTCGAGCCTGCTTATCCCCTTGTACTGTTTGGACTCGGACCTGTTCACTGAGCCCCTGCCTGTCCTGACCTCGAGTCTGTCTATCGCCTGGTACTGTTTGGACTCTGACCTGGTTTATGAACTCTCGCCTGTCCACGACCTGCCGTTTGCCTACCCCTTTTGGTTGAATAAATATCGGCGCTCAACCATCTGCCTACTGTGTCTGCATTTGGGTCTCGCCTTGTGCCCTTATACCTTTATACTGTTCTTTTACCATAGCGGGGTATACGGTATTACCGGCAGTGCACACAAGAGGGCGCTATTTCGTCTCAAACATAAACATTTAAATACAAATGCAAACAAAGTACTAGGGATTTTCCCTTACCGGACACTAGCTAAATACTAACAAGTGTAAGTAAACAAACTAATTGCAAGTACAGACAACCCAGCTCATAAATGTATCCAACTATCTCAAAAGGCTACTTACAGTTATAAACTATTAGACAGCAGCAATCTTGATCGAAGACTCCAGAAGGGATTGATTGTCTCTAATTTATTTAACCTTTATTTATACAGGTTTTTCTCATTGAGATAACATCTCTTTTTCAAGAGAAACCTGGTCCAATAGCAGCAGGGGGAACAAAGTTTCAGACAAAACAACTTACATACACTAACACAATATTAAACTAAATTATAGACACACATACAGTAGAACAATTACATATTATGTTAAAAAACACAAATGTCTTGACTAAAAAACAGCTGTACTAAAGACAATTACACTCTTCTATGATATTTACAAGTGTTTAAACTCCCCCAATGAGACTAGATCATCACATTTTTAAATGTTCAGGAGAGAATTTCAGGACTACAGAGCTGAGTAACTAAAACTATTTCTACCATGACCTGTTCTAATTCTTGGTACTGTTAAAAGCAAATGAGAATGGGACGGTAATTGATATTTATTTACCGACCTGATTAAAAAAAGAACAGAGACCAAATGGCATTTTACCCAGTATGGCCTTATAAATCAGTGTACACCAGTGTTTAAGCCTACTCTCAAGAAGCTTGATCTTGCAAGCTAGACACTTAGCAAACCAAATGTATAGCTGGAGCCCTGGGCTGGAGAAAATGTATTGGGCACATAGTTACAGATAGTTAGATAGTTAGACTTACAGTAATAAGATATTTTAGCTGGCAAACATTAGTAGTGAACGTCAAGTGTAACGTGATCTCTTCTCTTGCACTGCACAACAACGGATCGTCACGTTATAATTTGGGGACGTTATTGAAAATCATACCGTGGGTATTTCGAAAAAATACCCCGGTACACAGTATACCATCCAGGTCTACTCACTAGCACAGTCAATTTCCTCTGAGAGTCGAGTTTCTTTAAACCAATGATATCCAAAGGTCAAAGGGTGTGAGGCAGCTCGATTGCACTTGACGCAATGGAGCAATTGAGTGCAGGGCGCACGTCACAAACGGTAGAGAGCCAGGGACGTACCACACACCCCACCGCTGCCGCGGTCAGCCGTGATCAATAGAGCAGTGGAGTGGTGGTGCAGTGGAAACTATCGTCCGGTGCAGAGTGGGGAAAACATGACCCAGACATCCCCCCTACGGCAATTTATGAGGGAAGGGAGACAAGTAATGTTTTGGGAGGTTGTTACCAACTGTCCCAATATACAGCAGGCACAACACGGCAGTCAAAACAACGTACATTGTCTGGGAGCTGTGATATGAATACAAAAGGTCTGTTTTGCAAAAGAGACGTTATCTCGATGACACCACACTGTGAAAATAAAAACACACACAAAAAAAAAGAAAAAAAAAAAAAACAGGGGCTTTTAAGTCACACACATGCTGGTTAAACATGATCAGCATAGCAGAGTGGGAAACAAATGTGCTTTGCAGTAATCCAACCTCCCAGTTCATATCTGTCTTTTACTGGACCGGGTGAGAACCTGCGGAGAAGGTGGGATGTGTTTGACGGTGTGTGTTAGCCAGGAGAGGATGTGTGTGTTAGCCAGGAGAGGATGTGTGTGTTAGCCAGGAGAGGATGTGTGTGTTAGCCAGGAGAGGATGTGTGTGTTAGCCAGGAGAGGATGTGTGTGTTAGCCAGGAGAGGATGTGTGTGTTAGCCAGGAGAGGATGTGTGTGTTAGCCAGGAGAGGATGTGTGTGTTAGCCAGGAGAGGATGTGTGTGTTAGCCAGGAGAGGATGTGTGTGTTAGCCAGGAGAGGATGTGTGTGTTAGCCAGGAGAGGATGTGTGTGTTAGCCAGGAGAGGATGTGTGTGTTAGCCAGGAGAGGATGTGTGTGTTAGCCAGGAGAGGATGTGTGTGGAGGTTTGTGTTGGAGGTGTGCCCGCCCGTGCGTGTTTAATCTCCTGCGGGACACAGTCTGCCATGATGACGGCTCACATTTTCCCCAAGCAAAATGCTTGCATGTACAGCTCCAACTGAACAATAAAAATACACGCTTTTATATTTAGATGAAAAGAAGAAAAAAAACCTGTTGCATTGTTTCATTTTTCATCCCCTCTTAAAAGCAAAATCATTGCACCAGCCACCAGCATCCCAATAGACAGACTGGGCACATGACGGACAGATACAGCATGGGAAACCTTTGTTCTGGCAGCTCGATTGCACTGGACGCAATGGAGAAATTGAGGGGCAGGGCGCACGTCAAAACGATAGAGACACAGGACATACGCTGAGAAAGCGGAGAACCCCCCAAAAATAGAGCTAACTCCTACGCAGAGTGGGGGAAACAACTGTAAAACATGGACCTACCGTGAGACGGGGATGAGAGCTGGAAGTTACTTCTCTGGATTTCACTCTGCGTTGACTTCAAGAGAGAGGGGGGGGTGAAAGAGAGAGAGGGGAGAAGAGGGGAGGAGAGAGAGGGGAGGGGAGGAGAGAGAGGGGAGGGGAGGAGAGAGAGGGGAGGAGAGAGTGAGAGAGATAGAACACGGCAAGTTAGGATGAGCAAGCCTTGTATAACATCATTATACATTCAGTGCATACATAACACTGCCTCATTGGGATGCATGCAAAGAAGTCTACATCCACCGGACCAGGAGGAGAGGCGTATTATAACAGCTAGCAACTCAGCAAATGTGCCTTTAAGGCTGCATATCGAACTTTAAATTAGATAGACTAATTTAATTAGTTTAAACGTCAATGGTTTCTCAGATACATAGGTTACGTCCCAAATGGCACCCTATTCCCTACATAGTGCATTACTTTTGATTAGAGCCCTATGGTCCCTGGTCCAAAGCACTGCACTTTATATGGTACAGAGTGTCATTTGAGACACAGCCATACTGTAGCAAACAGACGTGTTTTTCACCAGGCGCTGTCAACATGTCAGAATGGGGTCTATTTTTGCGTGCAGCACTAATGGTATCGAGTCGTTACACAGCCAAGGAGATTTCTACACCACTGGTGGTGAATGGGCTCGTTTGAAAATGAAGTGTGAACACCCAAACACACATTTATTTTTTTCACCGCACGCTCACGCACATACACGCACACGCGCGTGTAGAAAACCCCCCATAGAAAATCTTTGGAGGGAGTTGAAAGTCCGTGTTGCCCAGCAACAGCCCCAAAACATCACTGCTCTAGAGGAGATCTGCATGGAGGAATGGGCCAAAATACCAGCAACAGTGTGTGAAAACCTTGTGAAGACTTACAGAAAACGTTTGACCTCTGTCATTGCCAACAAAGGGTATATAACAAAGTATTGAGATAAACTTTTGTTATTGACCAAATACTTATTTTCCACCATAATTTGCAAATAAATTCATTAAAAATCCTACAATGTGATTTTCAGGATTTTTTTCTCATTTTGTCTGTCATAGTTGAAGTGTACCTATGATAAAAATTACAGGCCTCTCATCTTTTTAACTGGGTGAACTTGCACAATTGGTGGCTGACTAAATACTTTTTTGCCCCACTGTAGATCCCCTGAACGCAGCTCACGCTCCAGATCCCAATCACCTGAATTGTGATCACCTGTTCACACACCTGTATGACAATGTCACACACTATTTAGTTCAGTTCTTTGCACCCCATCATTGTGAGGTATTGTTTGTTTTGTGACACACTTCTAGTCGAAGCTCTGTTTTTCCCGTAATTGAATCCTCCCGTGTATGATAGTTTTGGCCTGCCTCACTAACGACGCCTTTTGCTTCTTCCCTGCCTGTACTTTAGCCTATCGGATTTCCTGTTATCAACCTATTGCCTGATCTCCCGGGCGACGTTACTAGCCTGCTCCCTGCCTGTACTGTTGCCTTTTTGGACCCCCTGTGTATGACCTTCTGCCTGCCTCCTTCTGTGGTCCTTTACAAATAAACACCTGCTGTGCCCTGCGCTTGAAACCAGCTCTCTGTCTCCCATCATGTTCATTACAAGTATATGTAAAGACAAGATGCAATCAAGAACAGTCTGATGGGTGATAATATTAGCCTATCACTTGTGAATGATATGTTATCACTTGTGAATGATGCCCAGCTAGTGTGCAGTAAGGCTTTTTTATAATCGTAGTATCACACCTCATGTAACCTAGCCCATAGGCCTATATGTTTTGATAAGGTTTGTATCACAACTAAAATGACCAAATAACTTCTTAAAATGAAGCGCATTAATCCACTTTACAACGGGTGTAGAGCCTAACGGGCATACATAAGCAGTGTGTGTATGCATTTCAAGTTTCAAGAATTTCAAGTAGCCAGCCTATGTCAATCTACTATCCCCCATAGTACAAAAGTTGATAAGCTAGAGATTTTGCTGTTTGTTAAGTCTACTCATCTTGTTGGCTGATGAAAAGTAAATGTGGACAGTATCTTCCAATATCTTCATGGTGCGCCTCGGAATTGGATAAGGCCGCACGCAGTTGCGACCCCGATGACGTGACAGGCATCGGCTAATAAGAATTCAGCTGTCTGAGAGCAATGTGAGTGAGAAGTGTTTCGGAGCACGCAGCCGGGAGCAGGGAATTAAAATGATTATATTCAGTCTAAGGGCACAACAGCCAGTGGCTGCAAAAGTCCAGGATTTTTTTTGGGGTGGGGGGCATTACGACCACACAAAGGGGATACCGCTGGGAAATTCGAGGCATTATCAAGTGCTTATCAAATTGTGATGGAGGAACTGATGAAATGTGTGCAGCCTGCGCAAATAACAAAGCAGAGCTCATGCCTGTCGTGCAACAAATCATCATTAAAAGGAGCAACATGCAGCCTTAGAATGTATTCAAAATACAAACGTTGGGATATATGTTTTGATCACAACTAAAGCTGCGTAAATAACTCTAAATTTAGCCTATAGGAAGACCTGTTTCTTTGTTAACCGCTCAACACAGATTAGCCGCGTGGGCGCACTCCCTCAGAAATCTTTGGTGGAAAAGCCCCTTTCTATTTGATTCAGCTATGTTCAATTGTACTCTTCATACTATGAAATAATATAAAATAATGCCACAGAATTCAAAGAATTCTTGTCTGCTAAATGAACTAGTGAAGCCCACAGACACATGGCATAGTCAGATCATGGCCTGACATAAGGAGAAGGAGTATGCTATTCTGTCTCCTGAAATACATTTTCTTCCAATAATTTCCTATCATTTCGTTAGACCTGTCTAAAACACATCATGGATTAATTGTGATGGTGTAGGATATGGATTTATTAGACTTTTTTTAAATGTAGATGTTCCAAAGGCCTGCATCATTGGTTTGTAGGCTGTGTGTGGAAGCCAGGAGATGCTAAATGTGTTTATGTTGCTTCTACACCTGCATTGCTTGCTGTTTGGGGTTTTAGGCTGGGTTTCTGTTCAGCACTTCGAGATATTAGCTGATGTACGAAGGGCTATATAAAATAAACTTGATTTGATGTTAATTACGGTCAATTACCATGAAACCGGCAGATATTTGCTTGACAATCACCGGCTGACAAAATTTCATGACGGCCACAGCCCTAGATGGGTGGTGAGGAATTCAGGTAATATGTCAAATATGCAATACAAACAAAGTGTGGGAGTACTAGTACATACAGTGCCTTCGGAAAGTATTCAGACCCCTTGACTTTTTCCATATTTTGTTACGTTACAGACTTATTCTGAAATGGATAAAATAGGGTTTTTTTTCTCATCAAACCACACAATACCCATAATGACAAAGCAAAAACGAATTTTATATATTTTTTTGCTGATTTATATATTTTTTTAAACTGAAATATAACATTTACATAAGTATTCAGATCCTTTACTCAGTATTTTGTTGAAGCACCTTAGGCAGTGATTACAGCCTCGGGTCTTCTTGGGTATGACGCTACAAGCTTGGCACACCAGTATTTGGGGAGTTTCTCCCATTCTTCTCTGCAGATCCTCTCAAGCTCTGTCAGGTTGGATGGGGAGCGCAGGTGCACAGCTATTTTCAGGTCTCTCCAGAGATGTTCGATCGGGTTCAAGTCCGAGCTCTGGCTGGGCCACACAAGCTCACAGAACAGGACCGCCAACTGCTGAAGTGCGTAAAAGGTTTTCTGTCCTCGGTTGCAACACTCACTATCGAGTTCAAAACTACCTCTGGAAGGAACGTCAGAACAAGAACTGTTTGTCGGGAGCTTAATGAAATGGGGTTTCATGGCCGAGCAGGCGCACACACGCCAAGCGTCGGCTGGAGTGCTGTAAAGCTCGCCGCATTGGACTCTGGAGCAGTTCTCTGGAGGGATGAATCACACTTCACCATCTGGCAGTCCGACAGACGAATCTGGGTTTGGCAGATGCTAGGAGAACGGTACCTGCCCGAATGCACAGTGCCAACTGTAAAGTTTGGTGGAGGAGGAATAATGGTCTGGGGCTGTTTTTCATGGTTCAGGCTAGGCCCCTTAGTTCCAATGAAGGAAAATCTTAACGCTACAGCATACAATGACATTCAAGACGATTCTGTGCTTCAAGCTTTGTGGCAACCATTTGGGGAAGGCCCTTTCCTGTTTCAACATGACAACGCCCCCGTGCACAAAGTGAGGTCCATACAGAAATAGTTTGTTGAGATTCGTGTGGAAGAACATGACTGGCCTGTACAGAGCCCTGACCTCAACCCCATTGAACACCTTTTGGATGAATTGGAACGCCGACTGCGAGCCAGGCCTAATCCCCTGACATCAGTGCTCGAACCTCACTAATGCTCACGTGGCTGAAAGGAAGCAAGTCCCCACAGCAACGTTCCAACATCTAGTGGAAAGCCTTCCCAGAAGAGTGGAGGCTGTTATAGCAGCAAAGGTGGGATCAACTCTATATTAATGCCCATGATTTTAGAATGAGATGTTTCGACAGGTACACTATATGACCAAAAGTATGTGGACACCAAATTGGTGAAGTGAAATGAAAAAAAATACTTGTTTCAAAAACAAACAAAAAAAGTTAAACGGAAAAGTGGTGCGTGCATATGTATTCACCCCCTTTGCTATGGAGCCCCTAAATAGATCTGGTGCAACCAATTACCTTCAGAAGTCACATAATAAGTTAGATTGTACACAAGTGGACTTTATTTAAGTGTCACATGATCTGTCACATGATCTCAGTATAAATATACACACACTGTTCTGAAAGGCCCCAGAGTCTGCAACACCAGTAAGCAAGGGGCACCACCACCATGAAGACCAAAGAGCTCTCCAAACAGGTCAGGGACAAAGTTGTGGAGAAGTACAGATCAGGGTTGGGTTATAAAAAAATATAAGGAACTTTGAACATCCCACGGAGCACCGTAAAATCCATTATTACCAAAACAAACCTGCCAAGAGAGGGCTGCCTACAAAAACTAATGGACAAGGCAAGGAGACAATTAATCAGAGAGGCAACAAAGAGACCAAAGATAATCCTGAAGGAGCTGCAAAGCTCTACAGCGGAGATTGGAGTATCTGTCCATAGGACCACCTTAAGCCGTACACTCCACAGAGCTGGGCTTTACAGAAGAGTGGCCAGAAATAACCCATTGCTTAAAGAAAAAAATAAGCAAACACGTTTGGTGTCCGCCAAAAGGCATGTGGGAGACTCCCCAAACATATGGAAGAAGGTACCCTGGTTAGCTGAGACTATAATGTAGCTTTTTGGCCATCAAGGAAAACGCTATGTCTGGCGCAAACCCAAACACCTCTCATCACCCCAAGAACATCATCCCCACAGTGAAGGATGGTGGTGGCAGCATCATGCTCTGGGGATGTTTTTTTTGCGGCAGGGACTGGGAAACTGGTTAGAATTGAAGGAATGATGGATGGCGCTAAATACAAAGAAATTCTTGAAGGAAACCGGTTTCAGTCTTCCAGAGATTTGAGACTAGGACAGAGGTTCACCTTCCAGCAGGACAATGACCCTAAGCATACTGCTAAAGCAACACTCGAGTGGTTTAAGGGGAAATATTTAAATGTCTTGGAATGGCCTAGTCAAAGCCCAGACCTCAATCCAATTGAGAATCTGTGGTATGACTTAAATATTGCTATACACCAGCGGAACCCATCCAAATTGATGGATCTAGAGTAGTTTTACCTTGAATAATGGGCAAAAATCACAGTGGCTAGACGTGCCAACCTTATAGAGACATACCCCAAGAGACTTGCAGCTGTAATTGCTGCAAAAGTGGCTCTACAAAGTATTGACTTTGGGGGGGGGGGATAGTTATGCACACTCAGGTTCTGTCTTTTTGTCTTGTTTGTTTGTTTTTCAAAAAAAAAAAATGTGCATCTTCAAAGTGGTAGGCATGTTGTGTAAATCAAATGATACAACCCCCCCAAAAATCTATTTTAATTCCAAGTTGTAAGAAAACAAAATAGGAAAAATGCCAAGGGGGTGAATACTTTCACAAGCCACTGTAGGTGCTGCTGTAGGCCCTCTTTGGTTGGGGAGAGAAGCACTAGATCATCTGCAAACAGCAGACATTGGATTTCTGAGTCCAGTGGAGTGAGGTTGGGTGCTGCAGACTGTTCTAGTGCCTTTGCCAATTCATTGATATATATGTTGAAGAGGGTGGGGCTCAAGCTGCATCCCTGTCTCACCCCACGGCCTTGAGGAAAGAAATCTGTGTTTATTATTTGTGTACATTGATTTTATAATGTCATATGCTTTACCCCAACACTGCTTTCTATCAATTTGTATAGCAGACCCTAATGCCAAATTGAGTCAAAAGCTTTTTTGAAATCAACAAAACATGAGAAGACGTCGCTGTTGTTTTGTTTTATTTGTTTATCAATCGGGATGTGCAGGGTGTATACATGGTCTGTGGTACATTATTTTGGTAAAAAGCCAATTTGACATTTGCTCAGGACATTGTTTTCACTGATTACATGTTGGAGTCTGCTGTTGATGATACTGCAGGGGATTTTCCGAGATTTCTGCTGACGCTTATTCCACGGTAATGATTGGGGTCAAATTTGTCTCCACTTTTGTGGATTGGGGTGATCAGGCCTTGGTTCCAAATATTAGGGAAGATGCCAGTGCTGAGGATAATGTTGAAGATTTTAAGAATAGCCCATTTGAATTTGTGGTCTGTATATTTTATCATTTCGTTTAGTATACCATCAACACCACAGACTTTTTTGGGTTGGAGGGTTTATATTTTGTCCTGTACATTTTAGAATAAGGCTGTAATGTAACAAAATGCAGAAAAAGTCAAAGGGTCTGAAAACTTTCCGAATGCACTCTATGATTTTACTCTTGGTTCCTTGCTATCTGGCAGAAAAGGTTGGAGAAGTGGTTTATCCATTATTCTGAATTTAAGATAGATAGCTCTCCGTGTTGTTTTTTGTTTAGTGTGTTCCAATTTTCAGAGGTGATTTGATTCTATGGATTCGTTAATCACAATGAGCTTTTTTCTGTCATGCTGTTCCTTCTTTTTTCTTTGTATATTTCTGTATTGTTTTAGTGTTTCACCATAGTGAAGGGGTAAGCTAAGGTTTTCTGGTTCTGTGTTTTTGGTTGGAAAGGTTTCTCAATTTCTTTCGTAGGTTTTTACATTCTTCATCAAACCATTTCTCATTGTTGTTAGTCGTCTTAGGTTTTCTGCTGGAAATAAAATGTGATATGTTAGCTGATTTGATATGTTAGCTTCCTACTGCTAAGTTTACACCTTCACTATTACAGGAAAACATTTTGTCCAGGAAGTTGTCTAAGAGGGATTGGATTTGTTGTTGGCCAATTGTTTTTTGGTAGGTTTCTACACTACCCTCCTTCCATCTATAGCATTTCTTAAGTCTGTTTGGCTTCGATACTTCATGGTTGATTATTGCTCTGTTCAAGTAGATTGTGATTTTGCTGTGATCTGATAGTGGTGTCAGTGGGCTGACTGTGAACATTGAGAGACTCTGGGTTGAGGTTGGTGATAAAGTAGTCTTTAGTACTAGTGTCAAGAGATGAGCTATAGAGGTACCTACAGTAGGAGTCCCCTCGAAACCTACCATTGACTATGTACATACCCATCGTGCGACAGACCGGCAGGAGTTGTGACAGGTTTTTGTTGGTTATGTTGTCGTAGTTGTGTCTAGGGGGGCATATGGGGGAGTGAATGCTGTCACCTCCAGTTGGATGTTTGTCCCCCTGTGTGCTGAGGGTGTCAGGTTCTTGTCCAGTTCTGGCATTTAGGTCACCACAGATTAGTACATGTCCCTAGGTCTGGAAATTATTGATCTCCCCTCTAGAATGGAGAAGCTGTCTGCATTAAAATATGGGGATTCTAGTGGGGGGGGATATAGGTAGCACACAAGAGGACTTTTTTTCTTCTCCATTTTGTTTCATTTCCTTTTGAATTTCTAGCCAAATGTAAAACGTTTTGAATAATTGAATTGTCACACCCTGATCTGGTTCACCTGTCCTTGTGATTGTCTCCACCCCTCCAGTGGTCGCTTATTATCCCCGGTGTATATGTCCCTGTGTTTCCTGTCTCTCTGTGCCAGTTCGTCTTGTTTGCCAAGTCAACCAGCGTTTTGTCCTTGCCCCTATTTTTCCCAGTCTCTGTTTACTTTGACCCTTGCCTGTCCTGACTCCGTACCCACCTGCCTGACCACTCTGCCTGTTCTGACTACCAGCCTGCCTATCCCCTTGTACTGTTTTGGACTCAGATCTGGTTTCTGACCCCTGCCTGACCTCGTGACTGCCTATCGTCTGGTACTGGTTGGTTTCTGACCTGGTTTATGAACTCTCGCCTGTCCCCGACCTGCCTTTGCCTACTCCCTTTGTTATAATAAATATCGGAGTTCAACCATCTGCCTCCTGTGTCTGCATTTGGGTCTCACCTTGTGCCCTTACATTAATAGAGTGAGTTAAGTCTGCTTTATACCAAATTAGTATACTCCCTAAGCCCCTTCCCTGTTTCAAACCTGGTAGTTTGGTGGATGTTCAGCTCTCTGTAACGTAGAGGGCAACCAGTGGGTACATCTCCTCTATACCATGTTTCTTGTAGGATGACACTGTCTGCATTTCTAATTTATTTGGTGAAGTCCAGGTTCCTGCTCTTTAGATCAAAGACAGATGCCCTCAGGCCTTGGATATCCCAGGATGAGATAGTGAAGGCTTTGTGTTCCATAAAGTGTCCAATGTTGTCAGACCAGTAAGTGTGAGCAGAGCCTGCTGAGCATCTGATACATGCAATTGGCTTGGGCTAGTGTAAGAGTGGGGGTTGGGCCTGTTTGCCTGCTCACGGCCTCCCTCCCTCACCCTCTCTCCAGTCTATCCCTCTCTCCAGTCTGTCTCTCTCCAGTCAATTCAATTCGCTTTACTTTATAGGCATGACGTAACAATGCACATATTGCCAAAGCTCACTTTGGAGATTTACAATATTAACATAATTAATAATAATAATCAATAGTATCAACGGGAGAACATTAACAACAATAACCAAGGGTCAAAATAACCATACATTCAACAATAACAATAAGCATACAGTAGAATACATGTGCAGGTTGATTGGTCTGTCAGACACTGTCCCTCAACTTATGGCAGGCAGCAATGTAGTGCGCTGCCAACCCACAGCTCTCTGCATCCTCCCCCAACAGGACGGGCCTATCCTCATCAGAGAGGTCTTTGGAAAATGACACTCTAATTGTTTTATATTTTTGACATTTTATCAGGAAATGCAGCTCCGTCTCAGGTTCTGCTGTTGTGCAGTGGTTGCACAGCCTTTCCTCTACAGGGAGCCAGGTTTTCCTGTGTCTACCCTTCTCAATGGCAAGGCTGTGCTCACTGAGCGTGTACTTTGTCAAGGTTTTTCTAAGGTTTTGATCAGTAACCATGGGCAAATATTTAGCCACGGTGTACTGTCGATTTAGGGCCAGATAGCACTGCATTTTGCTTTGTGTTTGTGCTTGTGTTTCCCAGTAAGCAATGTAGTTTTGTTTTGACTGTGTTGTAATTTGGTTTATTCTGATTGATTGGATGTTCTGGTCCTGAGGCTTCAGTATGTTAGTAGAACAGGTTTGTGAACTCAGCCCCAGGACCAGCTGGATGAGGGGACTCTTTTCTTTGCTCAGCTCTTGGCATTGCAGGGCTTAGTAATGATATGAGAGGGGGTCACTGTATTTTAGATGTTTCCAAAAGTTAATTGCTCTTTTTTTTGTTTTTATTATTAGTGGATATTGGCCAATTTCTGCCCTGCATGCATTGTTTGTAGTTTTACTCTGGACATGTAGGTGAATCTTACAGAACTCTGCATGCAGGGTTTCAATGGGGTGTTGTCCCATTTGATGAAATCTTGTTTTGCAAGTGGACCCCACACCTCGCTACCATAAAGTGCAATTGGTTCAATGACATATTCCATTAGTTTTAGCCAAATTTAGGTATTTCAATTTGAATTAGTTGTTTAATGGCGTAGAATGCCCTGCATGCTTTCTCTCTCAGTTCTTTCACTGCCTCATTAAGGTGTCCAGTTGAGCTTATTTTTAAACCTAAGTAATTGTAGTGTGTACAGTACTCTATATATTTTGTACCAATTGAGAAATTTGGTCTAATTCCCTGAGATCTGGATCTTCTCTGGAAAATCCTTATTTTAGTATTTTTTGGGTTTACTGCCAGGGCCCAGGTCTGGCAGTACTGCTCTAGCAGGTCCAGGCTCTGCTGTAGGCCATGTGCTGTGGGTGACAGCAGGCATAGGTAATCTGCGAAGAGTAGGCATTTAACTTCTGAATTGTGGAGACTAACACCAGGGGCTGAAGATTTTTCTAGAATAGTGGCCAATTCGCTAATGTAAATATTGAAGAGTGCAGGGCTCAGATTGCAACCCTGGCGAAGGCCCCATCCCTGGTTAAAGAATTCTGTTATTTTCTTACCAATTTTAATGCTGCACGTATTGCCAGTATACATCGATTTAATTATGTCATATGTTTTACCCCCTACACCACTTTCAATAACTTTGTAGAACAGTCCTGTATGCCAAATGGAATCAAATGCTTTTTGGAAGTCGATAAAGCAAGCGTATATTTGGTATTATTTTGGTGGACATGTTTATCTATCAGGGTGTGTAGGGTGTAAATATGAACAGTTGTGCGACGTTTTGGTATAAATCCAATTGGGCTTTTAAGGAAGTTGTGTTTATTAAGGAAGTTTAGAACTCTTACATTGATAATACTACAGAAGACCTTCCCCAGGTTACTGTTCACACAAATGCCTCTGTAATTGTTAGGGTCAAATTTGTCTCCGTTCTTAAAGATTGGGGTTATGAGTCCTTGATTCCAGATGTCAGGGAAATAACCTACACTCAGGATCAAATTAAACAGTTTTAATATAGCCAATTGAAATTTTGCACTAGTGAGTTTGAGCATCTCATTTAGGATGCCATCAGGTCCACATGCTTTTTTCAATTTGAGAGACTGAAGTTTCTTATAGAGCTCCTGGTCAGTAATTGGGGAGTCCAATTAATTTTGATTGTCCTTTATAGCTTTTTCTAATCCATTCAACTCTGTCTCGCTCCAGTCTCTCTCTCTCTCCAGTCTCTCTCTCTCTTTCCAGTCTCTCTCTCTCTCTCCAGTCTCTCTCTCTCTCCAGTCTCTCTCTCTCTTTCCAGTCTCTCTCTCTCTCTCCAGTCTCTCTCTCTCTCTCCAGTCTCTCTCTCTCTCTCTCCAGTCTCTCTCTCTCTCTCCAGTCTCTCTCTCTCTCTCTCTCCAGTCTCTCTCTCTCTTTCCAGTCTCTCTCTCTCTTTCCAGTCTCTCTCTCTCTTTCCAGTCTCTCTCTCCTTCCAGTCTCTCTCTCTCTCTTTCCAGTCTCTCTCTCTCTTTCCAGTCTCTCTCTCTTTCCAGTCTCTCTCTCTCTTTCCAGTCTCTCTCTCTTTCCAGTCTCTCTCTCTCTTTCCAGTCTCTCTCTCTTTCCAGTCTCTCTCTCTTTCCAGTCTCTCTCTCTCTTTCCAGTCTCTCTCTCTTTCCAGTCTCTCTCTCTTTCCAGTCTCTCTCTCTCTTTCCAGTCTCTCTCTCTTTCCAGTCTCTCTCTCTCTTTCCAGTCTCTCTCTCTTTCCAGTCTCTCTCTCTTTCCAGTCTCTCTCTCTCTCTTTCCAGTCTCTCTCTCTCTCTTTCCAGTCTCTCTCTCTCTCTTTCCAGTCTCTCTCTCTCTTTCCAGTCTCTCTCTCTTTCCAGTCTCTCTCTCTTTCCAGTCTCTCTCTCTTTCCAGTCTCTCTCTCTCTCTCTTTCCAGTCTCTCTCTCTCTCTTTCCAGTCTCTCTCTCTTTCCAGTCTCTCTCTCTCTCTTTCCAGTCTCTCTCTCTCTTTCCAGTCGCTCTCTCTCTGTAACGGTGGTCCTCCTCCTCTTCAACCGAAAAGGAGGAGTAGTAATGGAACCAAGGCGCAGCGGGTTGTGAACACATCATTTATTTAAAGAAAACACGAAAACACGAACTCGACTATAAACTAACAAAACAACAAACGGTGTAGACAGACCTGGACGACGAACTCACATAAACACGAAGAACGCACGAACAGGGAAAAATAGACTACACAAAATGATGATGTACAAAAACAAACCGAACAGTCCCGTATGGTGCGACAAACACTGACACAGGAGACAACCACCCACAACGAACACTGTGAAACAACCTACCTAAATATGACTCTCAATTAGAGGAACGCCAAACACCTGCCTCTAATTAAGAGCCATACCAGGCAACCCATAAACCAACATAAAAACAGAAAACATAGAATGCCCACCCAAACTCACGTCCTGACCAACTAACATACAACAAACTAACAGAAATAGGTCAGGAACGTGACAGCCCCCCCCATAAGGTGCGAACTCCGGGCGCACCAGCACAAAGTCTAGGGGAGGGTCTGGGTGGGCATCTGACCACGGTGGTGGCTCAGGGCGAGGTCCCCACCCCACCATAGTCAATCCCAGCTTACCTCTCCCCCTACAAATGACCACCCTCATATTACCCCCACTTAATCTTTTGGGTAACATCGACACAAGGGGCAGCACCGGGATAGAGGGATAGCTCAGGACAGAGGGATAGCTCAGGACAGAGGGATAGCTCAGGATAGAGAGGTAGCTCAGGATAGAGAGGTAGCTCAGGATAGAGGGGCAACTCCGGACTGAAAGGCAGCTCCGGACAGAGAGGCAGCTCTGGACTGAGGGGCAGTTCTGGATAAATAGCCGCTCTGGGCTGAGGGACAGCTCATGACTGGCTGACGGCTCTGGACGCTCATGGCTGGCTGACGGCTCTGGACGCTCATGGCTGGCTGACGGCTCTGGACGCTCATGGCTGGCTGACGGCTCTGGACGCTCATGGCTGGCTGACGGCTCTGGACGCTCATGGCTGGCTGACGGCTATGGACGCTCATGGCTGGCTGACGGCTCTGGACGCTCATGGCTGGCTGACGGCTCTGGACGCTCATGGCTGGCTGGCGGCTCTGGCAGATCCTGTCTGGTTGGCGGCTCTGGCAGATCCTGTCTGGTTGGCGGCTCTGGCAGATCCTGTCTGGTTGGCGGCTCTGGCAGATCCTGTCTGGTTGGCGGCTCTGGCAGATCCTGTCTGGTTGGCGGCTCTGGCAGATCCTGTCTGGTTGGTGGCTCTGGCAGATCCTGACTGACGACTGGCTCTAGCGGCTCCTGACTGACTATCGGCTCTGACGGCTCGGGACAGACGGGCGGCTCTAATGGCTCGGGACAGACGGATGGCTCAGACGGCGCTGGGGAGACGGATGGCTCAGACGTCGCTGGGGAGACGGATGGCTCAGACGGCGCTGGGGAGACGGATGGCTCAGATGGCGCTGCGGAGACGGATGGCTCAGAAGGCGCTGCGGAGACGGATGGCTCAGACTGCTCCTGTCTGGCGGAAGGCTTTGGCTGCTCCTGTCTGGCGGAAGGCTCTGTAGGCTCATGGCAGACGGGCAGCTTTGCAGGCTCATGGCAGACAGGCAGTTCATGCGCCCTTGGGCAGACGGCAGACTCTGGCCGGCTGAGACGCACTGTAGGCCTGGTGCGTGGTGCCGGAACTGGAGGCACCGGACTGGGGACACGCACTTCAAGCCTAGTGCGGGGAGCAGGGACAGGGCACACTGGATTCTCAAAACGTACTATATGCCTGGTGCGTGGTACCGGCACTGGTGGCACCGGGCTGAGTGCACGCACATCAGGACGAGTACGGGGAGAAGGAACCGTGTGTACAGGGCTCTGGAGACGCACAGGTAGCTCAGTGCGTGGTGCCGGAACTGGAGGCACCGGGCTGGAGACACGCACCATAGAGAGAGTGCGTGGAGGAGGAACAGGGCTCTGGAAACGCACTGGAAGCCTGGTGCGTGGTGTAGGCACTGGTGGTACTGGGCTGGGGCGGGGAGGTAGTGCCGGAAATACCGGACCGTGCAGGCGTATTGGCTCACTTGAGCACCGAGCCTGCCCAACCTTACCTGGTTGAATGCTCCCTGTCGCCCGACCAGTGCGGGGAGGTGGAATAACCCGCACCGGGCTATGTAGGCGAACCGGGGACACCATGCGTAAGGCTGGTGCCATGTAAACCGGCCCAAGGAGACGTACTGGTGGCCAGATATGTAGGGCCGGCTTCATGACATTTGGCTCAATGCCCAATCTAGCCCTACCAGTGCGGGGAGGTGGAATAACCCGCACTGGGCTATGCACACGTACAGGGGACACCATGCGCTCTACTGCGTAACACGGTGTCTGCCCGTACTCCCGCTCTCCACGGTTAGCCTGGTAAGTGGGCGCAGGTCTCCTACCTGCCCTTGGCCCACTACCTCTTAGCGCTCCCCCCAATAAATTTTTGGGTGGTACTCACGGGCTTTTCAGGCTTCCGTGCTAGACGCGTCCCCTCATAACGCCGGTTTTGGGCTTGATTCTCCGGTCTCCAGCCTTGCTTCCTTGCTGCCTCCTCATATCGCCGCCTCTCTGCTCTCGCTGCCTCCAGCTCAGCTTTGGGGCGGCGATATTCCCCTGGTTGAGCCCAAGGACCTTTTCCATCCAGCTCGTCCTCCCAAGTCCAGTAGTCCTGTGTATAATCCTGCTCGAACCTCCGCTGCTTGGTTCTGGAGATTTGGTGGGTGGTTCTGTAACGGTGGTCCTCCTCCTCTTCAACCGAAAAGGAGGAGTAGTGATGGAACCAAGACGCAGCGGGTTGTGAACACATCATTTATTTAAAGAAAACACGAACTCGACTATAAACTAACAAAACAACAAACGGTGTAGACAGACCTGGACGACGAACTCACATAAACACGAAGAACGCACGAACAGGGAAAAATAGACTACACAAAATGATGATGTACAAAAACAAACCGAACAGTCCCGTATGGTGCGACAAACACTGACACAGGAGACAACCACCCACAACGAACACTGTGAAACAACCTACCTAAATATGACTCTCAATTAGAGGAACGCCAAACACCTGCCTCTAATTAAGAGCCATACCAGGCAACCCATAAACCAACATAGAAACAGAAAACATAGAATGCCCACCCAAACTCACGTCCTGACCAACTAACACATACAACAAACTAACAGAAATAGGTCAGGAACGTGACACTCTCTTTCCAGTCTCTCTCTCTCTTTCCAGTCTCTCTCTCTCTGTCTAGTCTCTGTCTAGTCTCTGTCTCTCAGTCTCTCTCTCCAGTCCCTACAGTCTCTGTCTCTCTCTCTCCAGTCTCTCTCCTTGAAAATCTCCCTCCTTGAAAATCTCTCTCACTTCAGTCGCACTCCCTCTCTCTCCAGTCTCGCTCTCTCCAGTCTCGCTCTCTCCAGTCTCGCTCTCTCCAGTCTCGTTCTCTCCAGTCTCGCTCTCTCCAGTCTCGCTCTCTCTAGTCTCGCTCTCTCTCGCTCTCTCTAGTCTCCAGTCTCTCTCTCTCCAGTCTCTCTCTCTCCAGTCTCTCTCTCTATAGTCTCTCTCTCTCTAGTCTCTCTAGACTCTAGATATTGCCAAAGAACGTTTCTTCAAGTGCAGTCGCAAAAACCATCAAGCGCTATGATGAAACCGCCACAGGAAAGGATGACCCAGTTACCTCTGCTTCAGAGGATAAATTAATTAGTTAACTGCACCTCAGATTGCAGCCCAAATAAATGCTTCAGAGTTCAAATAACAGACACATCTCAACATCAACTGTTCAGAGAAGACTGCATGAATCAGGCCTTCACGAATTGCTGCAAAGAAACCACTACCAAAGGACACCAATAAGAAGAAGAGACTTGCTTGTGCCAAGAAACACAAGCAATGGACGTTAGACCAGCGGAAATCTGTCCTTTGGTCTGATGTGTCCAAATGTGAGATTTTTGGTTCCAACCACCGTGTCTTTGTGAGACGCAGAGTAGGTGAACGGATGGTCTTTGCATGTGTGGTTCCCACTGAGAAGCATGGAGGAGAAAGTGTGTGGTGTGATGGTGCTTTGCTGGTGACACTGTCAGTGATTTATTTAGAAATCAAGGCACACTTAACCAACATGGCTACCACAGCATTCTGCAGGGATACGCTATCCCATCTGGTTTGCGCTTAGTGGGACTATCATTTGTTTTTCAACAGGACAGTGACCCGAAACACACTTCCAGGCTGTGTAAGAGATATTTGACCAAGGAGAGTGATGGAGTGCTGGTCTCCACAATCACCTGACCTCAACCCAATTGAGATGGTTTGGGATGAGTTGGACCGCAGAGTGAAGGAAAAGTAGCCAACAAGTGCTCAGCATATGTGGGACCTCCTTCAAGACTGTTGGTAAGGCATTCTTCATGAAGCTGGTTCAGGGAATGTCAAAAGTGTGCAAAGCTGTCATCAAGGCAAAGGGTGGCTACTTTGAAGAATCAATTTTTTTTAAATATGTTTTGATTTGATTAACACTTTTTTGGTACCTACATGATTCCATAGGTGTTCTTTCACACTTTTGATGTCTTCACTATTATTCTACAATGTAGAAAATAGTCAAAATAAAGAAAAATCTTTAAATGAGTAGGTGGGTCCAAACCTTTGACTGTTACTGTATGTCAGTTTATCAATGTTTGATTTGTTTTCAAATTCTTTGTGGTCTGTGTAATCTGAGGGAAATATGTGTCTCTAATATGCTCATACATTGGGCAGGAGGTTAGGAAGTGCAGCTCAGTTTCCACCTCATTTGTGGGCAGTGTGTCTTCTCTTGAGAGCCAGGTCTGCCTACGGCGGCCTCTCTCAATAGCACGGCTATGCTCACTGAGTCTGTAAACAGTCAAAGATTTCCTACATTTTGGGACAGTCACAGTGGTCAGGTATTCTGCCACTGTGTACTCTCTGTTTAGGGCAAAATAGCATTCCAGTTTGCTTTGTTGTTTTGGTCAATTCTTTACAATGTGTCAAGTAATTATCTTTTTGTTTTCTCATGATTTGATTGGGTCTAATTGTGTTGCTGTTGTGGGGCTCTGTGGGGTCTGTTTGTGTTTGTGAACAGGACCAGCTTGCTTAGGGGACTCTTCTCCAGGTTCATCTCTCTGTAGGTGATGGCTTTGTTATGGAAGGTTTGGGAATCACTTCCTTGTAGGTGGTTGTAGAATTGAACATCTATTTTCTGGATTTGTATCTCTCTCTCTCCCTCTCTGTGTGTGTGTGTGTCCCCTGTCCTAATTATAGCTTGCACATTAATCAGCTAAAGCTGTAATTATAACACTTCCAACATGTAATCTGATTGTGACGAATGATAAAAATCCTGCTGTACTCCCCTGGTTGGGGAGAGAGGGAGGAGAAGGGAGAGGGGGGCGTTGGGTGTAAAATGATTTGGTCTTCATTCTCTGTGGAGCACATTCTGATTACAGACACACAAACAAACAAACGTGTGGCGTGGCAATCTGATTTGATTTAGCACGGCAGTGGTGCCGGGGGAAGGTGTGTGTGTGTGTGTGTGTGTGTGTGTGTGTGTGTAGTGTGTGTGTGTGTGTGTGTGTGTGTGTGTGTGTGTGTGTGTGTGGGTGTGGGTGTGGGTGTGGGTGTGGGTGTGTGTGTGTGTGTGTGTGTGTGTGTGTGTGTGTGTGTGTGTGTGTAGTGTGTGTGTGTGTGTAGTGTGGTTAATCTATTTGAAGCGACAGAATTATGAGTTCAGCTCAGATGAAATGCGGCCTCCACATGTTGGATCACAACATCTTCCTAGTCCCCTCTCATCTGTGTGTGTGTGTCATAAACAGCCCGTCCCCTGTGTGTGTCAGGGAGAGAGACACCGTGACTGAGTGTTTTGCTAGATCTGTGTTTCAATCTATTCTGAGCAAAATAAAGAGGGAGTCTATATCAAAATCTATATCGACATCTACCACTCATGAAAACTGCTTTGTGGAGATTTCATGAGCAAGACAAAACAACACATAATTCTCCCAACCGATTCGCTGGAGCCACCGCGGCTAACCTGTGGAACGAGTGAACGAGTTGAGTGGATTTGACGCGCGAAGGGAAACACAAACAGTCCTCTGGGCCAAACACAAAGGGCTAAACACATGATATTGATATTCGCGTCAGCTGTCCGATAATATACTCCAGCAGCAACGTTATTGACGCCTTCTCCCAGTGCGGTTTTACAGTAATAAGCAGAGAGCAGAAAGACAAAAGGGAGGGGGGAAATAGAAAGAGTGAGGAAAAGAGAGAAAGCTGGGTTAACTGGTCAGCAATTCTGACATTCCTAAGCAACCTAAAAAAAAACATTGTGTGGTTGATGAGAATGACCTTGGAATCTACGCTTATAAACATAGGGGCTACGATCAAATCACTATGAACTACTGCAGGCTATTGAGGAGCTAAGTGTTGTGCTCTGCATGTGACTCGGCCACAGGCCCCTGCTTTCAGTGTGTGTGTGTGTGTGCGTGCGTGCGTGCGTGCGTGCGTGCGTGCGTGCGTGCGTGCGTGCGTGTGTGCGTGAAGGTCTGAGTCAGCCAGCCTTAGACCACAATCACAACTAGGGTGAAGAAAGGGGGAAGAAGAGACTGTAGGAGGTGGAGAAGGAGAGAATGAGGGAGGGGGGTGAGGGGATGGATTCAGAGGGGTTGGGTTAAATGCGCAAGACACATTGCAGTTGAATACATTCGGTTGGACAACTGACTAGGTATGGGATGGGAAGAGGGGATAGAGGGATGGAAGAGGGGATAGAGGGATGGGAAGAGGGGATAGAGGGATGGAAGAGGGGATAGAGGGATGGGAAGAGGGGATAGAGGGATGGAAGAGGGGATAGAGGGATGGAAGAGGGGATAGAGGGATGGGAAGAGGGGATAGAGGGATGGAAGAGGGGATAGAGGGATGGGAAGAGGGGATAGAGGGATGGAAGAGGGGATAGAGGGATGGAAGAGGGGATAGAGGGATGGAAGAGGGGATAGAGGGATGGAAGAGGGGATAGAGGGATGGAAGAGGGGATAGAGGGATGGAAGAGGGGATAGAGGGATGGAAGAGGGGATAGAGGGATGGAAGAGGGGATAGAGGGATGGAAGAGGGGATAGAGGGATGGAAGAGGGGATAGAGGGATGGAAGAGGGGATAGAGGGATGGAAGAGGGGATAGAGGGATGGAAGAGGGGATAGAGGGATGGAAGAGGGGATAGAGGGATGGAAGAGGGGATAGAGGGATGGAAGAGGGGATAGAGGGATGGAAGAGGGGATAGAGGGATGGAAGAGGGGATAGAGGGATGGAAGAGGGGATAGAGGGATGGAAGAGGGGATAGAGGGATGGAAGAGGGGATAGAGGGATGGAAGAGGGGATAGAGGGATGGAAGAGGGGATAGAGGGATGGGAAGAGGGGATAGAGGGATGGAAGAGGGGATAGAGGGATGGAAGAGGGGATAGAGGGATGGAAGAGGGGATAGAGGGATGGAAGAGGGGATAGAGGGATGGAAGAGGGGATAGAGGGATGGAAGAGGGGATAGAGGGATGGAAGAGGGGATAGAGGGATGGAAGAGGGGATAGAGGGATGGGAAGAGGGGATAGAGGGATGGAAGAGGGGATAGAGGGATGGAAGAGGGGATAGAGGGATGGAAGAGGGGATAGAGGGATGGGAAGAGGGGATAGAGGGATGGAAGAGGGGATAGAGGGATGGAAGAGGGGATAGAGGGATGGAAGAGGGGATAGAGGGATGGAAGAGGGGATAGAGGGATGGAAGAGGGGATAGAGGGATGGAAGAGGGGATAGAGGGATGGAAGAGGGGATAGAGGGATGGAAGAGGGGATAGAGGGATGGGAAGAGGGGATAGAGGGATGGAAGAGGGGATAGAGGGATGGAAGAGGGGATAGAGGGATGGGAAGAGGGGATAGAGGGATGGAAGAGGGGATAGAGGGATGGAAGAGGGGATAGAGGGATGGAAGAGGGGATAGAGGGATGGAAGAGGGGATAGAGGGATGGGAAGAGGGGATAGAGGGATGGAAGAGGGGATAGAGGGATGGGAAGAGGGGATAGAGGGATGGAAGAGGGGATAGAGGGATGGAAGAGGGGATAGAGGGATGGGAAGAGGGGATAGAGGGATGGGAAGAGGGGATAGAGGGATGGAAGAGGGGATAGAGGGATGGAAGAGGGGATAGAGGGATGGAAGAGGGGATAGAGGGATGGAAGAGGGGATAGAGGGATGGAAGAGGGGATAGAGGGATGGAAGAGGGGATAGAGGGATGGAAGAGGGGATAGAGGGATGGGAAGAGGGGATAGAGGGATGGAAGAGGGGATAGAGGGATGGAAGAGGGGATAGAGGGATGGGAAGAGGGGATAGAGGGATGGAAGAGGGGATAGAGGGATGGAAGAGGGGATAGAGGGATGGAAGAGGGGATAGAGGGATGGGAAGAGGGGATAGAGGGATGGAAGAGGGGATAGAGGGATGGAAGAGGGGATAGAGGGATGGAAGAGGGGATAGAGGGATGGAAGAGGGGATAGAGGGATGGAAGAGGGGATAGAGGGATGGAAGAGGGGATAGAGGGATGGAAGAGGGGATAGAGGGATGGAAGAGGGGATAGAGGGATGGGAAGAGGGGATAGAGGGATGGAAGAGGGGATAGAGGGATGGGAAGAGGGGATAGAGGGATGGAAGAGGGGATAGAGGGATGGGAAGAGGGGATAGAGGGATGGAAGAGGGGATAGAGGGATGGAAGAGGGGATAGAGGGATGGAAGAGGGGATAGAGGGATGGAAGAGGGGATAGAGGGATGGAAGACAGGGGGATGGGGGTGACAAAGACAGGGGGATGGGGGTGACAAAGTGGTCTGGAGCTGCCAGTCTGTGGGGTGCCAGAGGCAGGAGTGGCAGGCTGGCTAGCCGTGTGCTCGGACCCCCTAGCACGAGGTATGCCCTCACACAGATCTGGTTACACACAATCTACACACGCTGGCACACAGGCATGCACACACACACTTTACACATTTGCCACTATTCACGGACACAGGCAGTATGACAAACACACATAATATTACAGTATACTGTAAGCCTACTGACACGAGCCCCTCATGTGAACACGCACCGGCACACACAGAGACACAGACGTTACTAACACATGGGGTGTTGTGCTAGTCCCAGCTGGAATGTGATCAGCCAGAGCATTAAACCCGGCAGCCAGCTACACTCATAGCCACCTGAGCTTCTTCTTGAAAAGTGTGTGTGTCTGTGTGCGTGCTTGTTCGTTGTGTGCGCGCTTGTCCGTTGTATTTGTGTGTGCGCGTCTGTACATGTCCTAATCAGCCTGTCCCTTGCGATGCTTTTCAAATTCAGTGTAGTTTATGAGGATCCCCATTAGTTACTACACATGCAGCTGCTACTCTTCCTGGGGTCCATAAGTATAGGGGCAAAATGGAGGAGCAATTCAGCGGGTCGGACACAAGGCGTATGTGGTAGGGGCTTTTTAACGATCACGGATTCCAAAATGAAAGCCAGTCACGTCGCGGACAACAACGCCACCTTACTGGACGACCTAGACACCCTTTCCTCATGTTTGGAGCATAAAAACTCTGAGCTGCCCTCCGAGCAAGTGCAGACCAGCTAGCTGTTGTGTTTTCTGACATTTTCTATCTCTCTCTAGCCTCACCTGCTTCAAGATGTCCACTATCAACCCCTGTGCCCAAGAAAGGGAAAGTAAGTGAACTGAATGACTACCGACCCGTAGCACTCACTTCCGTCATCATAAAATGCTTTGAGAGGTACATTACCTCCTCCACACTGATCCTCAACATGGGGGCCCCACAAGGGTGTGTCCTCAGTCCCCTCGTGTACTCCCTGTATACACACAGGTTTTCCAACTCCATCGTCAAGTTCGCTGATGAAACAGTAGTAGGCCTCATTACCAACAACGACGAAACGGCCTATAGAGAGGAGGTAGGCACTCTGACGGTGTAGTGCCAGGTAAACAACCTCTCCCTCAATGTCGGCAACACAAAGCAGCTGATTGTGGACTTCAGGATGAACCAGGCTGGGCACACCACATCCTCATCAACAGACCGCCGTGGAGAAGGTGAAAAACGTCAAGTTCCTTGGCGTACACATCTCCAAGGAGCTAAAATTGTCAATCCACACGGACACGTTGATGAAGAAGTCACAACAGCGTCTTTTCAACCTCTGGATGCTGAAGAAATTCGGCCTGTCCTCAAGGGCCCTCACAGTGTTCTACAGGAGCACCATCGAGAGCATACTGTCGGGCTGTATCACAGCCTGGTACGGAAACTCCACCGCCGCTGACCGCATGGTGCTACAGAGGGTGGTGCGCGTAGCCGATTGCACCATCGGGTGCTCACTGCCTGCCCTCCAGGACAGCTACAACACCAGATGTCGCTGGAAGGCCAAGAAGATCATTAAGGACCTCAACCACCAGAGCCACGGCCTGTTCTACCTGCTTCGATCACTCAGACGCGGGCAGTATAGGAGAATCATGGCAACAACAATAAAAAAATGTAAGACTGGCCAATAGCTTCTACCTCTAGACCATCAGGCTGCTGAATGGACACCATTAGGCAGCTACCTGCTCCCCGGACTTCCAAAATAAGAGATATGCTGGAAAGAGACAACAAAAATACTACATATATACAGTGACCAAAACTATTTGGACAAATTCACTTATATGTGTATTAAGTAGTAAAGTAGTAAAAAGATAAGTATTTGGTTCCATATTAACAGCACGCAATGACTACATCAAGGTTGTGACCCTACCGACTTGTTGGATGCATTTGCTATTTGTTTTGGTTGTGTTTCAAATGATGTTGTTTCCCAAAAGAAATGAATGGTGCGCCATGTATTTTGTCATTTTGGAGTCCCTTTTATTGTAAATCACAATATAATTTGTTTCTAAACTGTTTTACATTCACCTGGATGCTCCCGTGATTATGGAGAGTCCTGAATGAAACGTGAATAATGATTAGAGCGAAAGTTAGACACACAAATATCGTACCTCGCACCATCACAATATCAGGGGAGGTTATGTTCGGGCGGTATGGCATTTGTACGCCTGTAAGATTCGGAAATCAAGCACTGCAATAACAATCTAACAAACATCTCCGAAGCAAAGACCTAAAAGATGGTATCCAATCATATTTTACCTTTGAAATGGATCCCCACACTAACTCTCCCCACGTGACTGCAGTTGACCAAGCCAAATATGAAGACGAAGCAGAGGCCTAAAGTGTTCGCAAGTCAAAGCTTTTACATAAGTCTGAGTCACTAGGCCTTATCCTGCTCTTCCTCTCCACTTAACTTCTCTAGGATAGGGGGCAGCATTTTCACGTTTCGATGAAAATGTGCCCAGAGTAAACTGCCTCCTACTCAGTCCCAGATGCTAATATATGCATATTATTATTAGTATTGGATAAAAAACACTGAAGTTTCTAAAACTGTTTGAATCATGTCTGTGACTATAGCAGAACTTATTTGGCAGGCAAAACCCCAAGTACAATACAATTCAGATTTTTTCTTTTTGAGGTCACTCTCTTTTCAATGGGATTTTATTGGGAATCCAGATTTCTAAGGGACCTTCCTGCAGTTCCTATCGCTTCCACTGGATGTCAACAGTCTTTAGAAATTGGTTGATGTTTTTCCTTTGAGAAATGAAGAAGTAGCCATGTTCAGAATGAGGCTCCAGTGAAGTGTACTGTTTGTTAGAGGCGCGTGACTAGAAAGCATGCTTCACATTGTTTTCCTCCGGTATTGAACACAGATCATCCCGTCTTCAATTTTATTCATTATTTACGTTAAAAAAATACCTAAAGTTGTATTACAAAAGTAGTTTGAAATGTTTGGACAAAGCTTACAGGTAACTTTTGAGATATTTTGTAGTCACGTTGTGCAAGTTGGAACTGGTGTTTTTCTGGATCAAACACACCAAATTAATTGACATTTTGGATATATATATATATCGACGGAATTAATTGAACAAAAGGACCATTTGTGATGTTTATGGGACATATTGGAGTGCCAACAGAAGAAGCTCGTCAAAGGTAAGGCATGAATTATATCTTTATTTCTGCGTTTTGTGTCGCGCCGGGAGGGTTGAAATATGATGGTCTGTGATTGTTAGCTGGGGTGCTATCCTCAGAGAATAGCATTGTTTTCTTTTGCCGTAAAGCATTTTTGAAATCTGACACGTTGGCTGGATTCACAACAAGTGTAGCTATAATTTGGTATATTGAATGTGTGATTTCATGAAAGTTACATTTTTATAGTAATTTATTTGAATTTGGCACTCTGCATTTTCACTGGATGTTGGCCAGGTGGGACGCTACCGTCCCACATATCCCAGAGAGGTTAAGAAGAGAAACTGAAAACATATGTAGCGGAAAATGGCTGCATTTGGTCTGATAAAATGCCTGGCTGGAATATAGAGAGAGTGTGAGTTAGCAAGGTGTGTGTGAGTGAGTGAGTTAGCAAGAGAGCTGTGAAAATTAATGAATGCGTCATATGAAAGCACACATGCACACGCACACACACACACCTTCCCTCTGTTCAGAACCTAAGTAGAGTGAACAGAGCCCAAGGTGAGACGGGTCTCGGTTCTAACGATTCCCCCAGCAGGCTGCCTACAAATTAACAACACTCTTTACCGTTGTCATAAATGAAATATCACCGCCCGCACACTGCAAGACATCTTGTGAAGATTAATTCATCAAAAAATGTTATCTCTGTAGTGGGGGGGAAATAAAACTCATTTAAATAAAGAGAAGCGGTCCCATGAAGAATTGCCTCGCATTTTTCATCTTCCTCGCCATCCGTCAGTGCACACCTGAGGAGAGCACTGACTGGGCCAGTATGCACAGACATACACATACAAACTGTATGCACAGAAAAAGCTGGACCGTGACTTAATCTTGTAGGACGATCTCGGTCTGTCTATACGCCTGCCTGTCTGTCTGCCTGCTTATACGCCTGTCTCGCTCTCTGTCCTCCTATCTGTCAGCCTGTCTACTATGACTACATGCCACTACAGTACCTCCGTCAGCATTTGCCAGCATCCTGTGCACTGTCCCAGCTTGCTGTGCTTGCCTGTGGCGGGACTCATTGACTCACTGTGTTGACTAACCCAGTGTGTTGCAACTGTTTTGCCGATGCTGCAGTAAAGACTCATTACTGTAATGGAGGTTTAAGGTGGTGGGGGGGGGGGGGAGATGGAGAAAGGACACCACAGGCCCTTTCCCTGCCAAGATGAACATCAGCAGTGTGACCATCACCCCTCCCAGGTAATTTCTCTAAAAATCACGAGTCGCCACTAGTGGAATTCAGCATGACCGGTGCTGGCCCTGACGTCTGTATGTATGTGCCTATATCTGCCAGTGGAGATAGGTGAGGGAGAGAGAGAATGGAAGACAGAGGCCACGGCAGAGAGAGATCGCACAGGTTTCCAACCAGCAGAGCTCCTGGTGGGGCTGAGGGAGATTTGTCACAGGACAATACAAAAGAATGACAATCTCTGCCCCTTAACGCTGCCAGCTTAACACCATCACCTGAACACTGCCAGGCGCCGCCGCCCGTGCCACAGCCACCGCACCGGGAGCTGCTGAACAGAATGGGTGTTCAGTCAGCACTCCGCTCTCCCCCAGAGAGAGCGCGGATGTCTCAGAGCCCAAGTTCCTCCTCTCTGGACAGTTCCTCCCTTGCAGTGCAATCCTGAGAAAAAGAGGGTGTTTTCTAAAGTAGAGAGAGGAGGGTGCCAAATGTCAGCAGGCATCAATTACACCTCGGTCTGTAGTAGACATCTGTGCCTTGGAAGGTTAGACAAGGAAATACTAAGCAGAGAACCTACTCCACGGGGGAAAAAACGGGAGGGAAAAGACAATAATTCTCATCTTGATAATAGCTAAACTTACAGCCCTAATCAACCTAACAGGGTTTGGATTTCCACCAGGGGGAGAAAAATAGGAATCCGGGCCCCCTGCTAGTTGAGCATTCCAAAAATAGAAACTGGGTAGAGCCGGAATTTTTATCCTCTAAGACCTGAGAGAAAATATCAAAAAAGATGATTCTGTTTTTCTAAGCCGAGAGCACTGGATGACGCAGGTTACCATCATTTGGTATAACGCACACTGGCGTTTTATGATACGGCGCTCATAGTTCCGCCAGTCATATGGACATTAGGAGTGACCCCATTTAGGGCTGACCCCATTTAGGGCTGACCCCATTTAGTCGTCTGGTCGATTGTTTGGTCAATAGGCTGTTGGTAGACTGAGATTTCTTTAGTCGAGCAGTCGCAAATATATATTTTTTATGCGGCACAAGACACCTGTCTGAGTCGGGCCGGTCTCAGTGGACTAATCCATTGCGGAGGCCATTACTGGCACTAAGACAGGTGCTACTAAAATGGTTATATTATGTAAAAATAATGGTGCAACACTAATAAATATGATATTATTTTATAACAAATGCGCTTTTTCCCGGGATGGACAGCGGTCGCAGAGGCAGCAGCGGCGCGTAGAGACGAGGAAACAGCCTTAATTGTCTAAGAAAAGTGAGGAGAGTGTCACGCCCTGACCTTAGAGAGACTTTTTATTTCTCTATTTGGTTAGGTCAGGGTGTGATTTGGGTGGGCATTCTATGTTTTCTGTTTCTTTGTTTTTGGCCGAGTGGGGTTCCCAATCAGCGGCAGCTGTCTATCGTTGTCTCTGATTGGGGATCATACTTAGGCAGCCCTTTTTCCCACCATTAGGTTGTGGGATCTTGTTTTCTGTTTCGTGTTTCTGCCTGACAGAACTGTGCGCTTTCGTTTTCACATTTTCTTTTTGTTTGAGTGTTTTTTGAAATAAAAGAATCGCGAACACTTACCACGCTGCGCCTTGGTCCACTCTTCATACCACCAACGAGAGCCGTAACAGAGAGAGGAAACCCCAACTTAATTAGGTCTATAATCAATAGCCTAACTGTTAAATGTGCCTGGCTTTGTAAATCACTAATATATATATATATCTACAGAAATAAAACAGATCCTGTTTCTGTTGCCAGTTTAATAGCCTACTGACTCATTGAGCACCAAGCCTCGCGCAACCTCAAAAATGTCGGCTAAAGCAATTTCACAAATTCCGTTTTTTCATCTTCGCCATGCTGTAATAAAGGCTGTAAAACAAAGTGTTAGAACAGGTATTACTTGTGATTTATTTAGTGTTGTTCACACTGTTCCAAACGGGCACAACATTGTTATTGTCATCTAAAAGACAGCACCTGTTTGTCACACATAATAATGCACGCAGCTCTCGCTCTTATACCCCCCTTTTTCTTGATCTCCTTCTTATTGTTATTATTACAGTTGTTATTATGATCATCATTATAATAAGTCATGTCATTATCGCTATATGGCTTCTTATAGTAGTAGCCTTGTATAGCCACCATCGAGCTGAAGGCCTATAGTGTGCGTCCTGTTTAGTCTTGATACCTACCGTAACTTACTTGGGCCTATATTTCAATATATATTTCAATATATAGGCCACTGGATCGATCAATGAATCATTCATCACACGAGTCATTCATGCTTTGAAATGCAACCAAGCATTTTAGTTTTCAAATGAAATAACAAAGGGAGCTTTGGATAATTAGCCTATGCAATAAATAAACTGCAATTCACGAATGAATGCAACTGTCATGTTAGTCTTTGCTATAATTAAAGCTTTCTATATATTTTTGAGTTAGAACAGATTCTCTGGTACATTTCTAATTTATTTAGTGTTGTTTATACTGTTCCAAATTGTCATATTAAAAATGAAAAAAGTAATCTAACAGAGTCTGTTTGGCACAGAATATTCATGCAGCGCTTGCGCCTGTACCCTCCTTTTTGTTGATCACCAGTAGTTTCCACAACTAAGTCAAATGTCTTCCACAGATCTGACTTCCCCTTTCCCTCCTAAGCAACCAGTAAACATTCGCCCGTTTTGAGTTTCTTTTCCGCATCCATTTTGCTGTCACGTATTACGGAGTTTGTCAAAACCAATTTATTGGTGTGATTATAATAGGCTTGCATACATGTTTCACGAAGAGAGCTAGGGTTGAGGGAATAGGGAATGTTTTTCCTAAACAAATGAGGTATTTCGGTAACAGAACTTTTCAGTCAGAGATACAAGTAAGAAACTAAATGGCTGTAATTATGCTGCAGCTCCAGCACGGACAGCGCGATAAAGACGTGCTGTGCTGCGGTGCCTGTTCGGTGCAGCAGGGAGGACAGAGAGACAATGTGCGCCAGTCACACAGGAACTCGCTGTCATTGTTTTTTAACACAGCATGGCCATCGGGCTCCCTCTTGAGTCATTTGTGTGTCTTAATTATTTGATCAAACAGTGCGCTTAAAGCATCAGACAAGCTCAGTCCATATAGTTGATTTTATTCAAACACATAGGGTGTGCGTCTATATATGGAAAAATACATGTTTTAAAATTTCAGCCAATATTTTTGGGGGGGGCAGGGACAGCCCTAATGGACACCCTTCATTATTTAAGTATCAGGCATTGGTAACGCAACCCCTGTGTTGGATATAGTGTTACCTTCACTAAGGAAGCCTTAGGAAAGCCTTTGTGTAACCTAACATAGGGATATGATATTCATATTGTCTGCCTTTTTACATATTAATGGGTTTCATTGTTGAAGGGGCTGGGTCCTGTTGCAGAGTGAAAGAGACGATTGTGGGTCCTCTTGTTGCCAATGCCAAGCCATGTCACTCAAAGGCCCGGAAAGAGCCACTGCAGCCCTAGTCTTATACTGAGCAAAACCTAGCAGTTACAGTCACACATTATTTGAAGATTGATAGAATCTGCAGATTCTCCAAGTGATCTGCAAGCTTAAAGTCATGTCTCTCAGGCACGAGCTGGGTCAGGGTCGACAATTTGAGCATTCAGAGAAATCAAAATCCCGCAATGTCTTTAGTCAAACAGCCTTCACAGGGCAGCCTTGGAGCAGTCACAGCGACCTTCACCAATAAACAGTCTAACCAGTCTGAATTGTTTGTGGAGTATTCAAGAATAGCTGTGTGCTAGAGTTTCGTGGTGGGAACTCTAGAGAGTTTAGCTCCATGCACTTGGAGCTACATAAGGTTTGTGAAGTGAACTACAATCTGTTCAACTTACCGTGGCTCTGGGCAGTCAGCGGAGTGATGCAGATCGTTGATGAAGTTTCAAGGTCCTACGAACAGGCGTCAGAGCTCATGCCTGAAAGAGAGAAAATCAGTATGAGTATTATAATAACACTGTTCTTCCTATAAAACAGAGATGTCAGTAAAGCTAGATAAAACAATACTGAGCCTTACAGGAAGTGTCTGAATTTCACAAACACCCATGCCAAGTGCAGAAGTATCCACTTGCCCAGATGCTCTGACCCCCACTCCAGCAGTGTGAAAGGCAAGACCACCAACAACCAAAAGTTCAAGACACCACAAAATGATTGTCTGCCAACCATGTGTGGTGGTCCATATTCGTAACGCCCAAGGAGACTGGAATGTACCTGAAACGGGAGTGGCTGGAAACCAAGCAGGGACAAGATGGCTCCTTTTGAATGGGGCTACCTTAGCTATGAGTACATTGGATACTTGGCATCTGAACAAATCACAATCAAGTAGGGACTTGATCTGAAAGCAACCAGTGCCGTAAGGCAGTGCCAGGGCAGGTGGCGAGATGGGCATAGGAGACGAGCTTCAGCATGCCAACCGGAACGTCAGCCTGTTGTTTGATGCCCCATGTTACAGGAGTGAAACCCTCTGTATTTTCAAGTACTGTGGTGGCACTGGGCAGTATCACGTCATGGCGTGTCACCAGCAGGGACTGGGCAGTATCACGTCATGGCGTGTCACCAGCAGGGACTGGGCAGTATCACGTCATGGCGTGTCACCAGCAGGGACTGGGCAGTATCACGTCATGGCGTGTCACCAGCAGGGACTGGGCAGTATCACGTCATGGCGTGTCACCAGCAGGGACTGGGCAGTATCACGTCATGGCGTGTCACCAGCAGGGACTGGGCAGTGTCACGTCATGGCGTGTCACCAGCAGGGACTGGGGAGTTTGTCAGGATCAAAATAAATATGAAAGGAGCAAAGCCCAGGTAAAACGTTACAGGAACATCTGCATCAATCTTCTGGATACCTAACCCTGAGATAGAGTTTTATTCTTCAGTGAGACAATTGTAATACCAAAGACACACCAGAAAGGCTTTCCAAGAGGTGTTGAGTGTTCCAGAGGGGTCCAGTCTCAGTCCTGACTTTAAATCTGCTTACAAATCTGAGACAAGGTTTGAATATTGCTCCTCAACAATGATTTCCAACCAAATTTACTGAGCTAGAGCAATTTAGACAAAAACAATGGATACATGTTGCCCTAAGAGTTGTGCAGAGTTGGTAAGGGGTGGGGGATACTTTTTCCTTCACTTTGAAAATGTGGAGCAAGTCGTATAGATCTGGATGGAGACAAAAAAAATACAATGTAAAATGTGACAACTGTGAAAGAGGTGTGTAGACTTTCACTGGGCACCGTATTCGAGTAGACGATTCGGCTCAACGTACGCAATATGTCATGGAAGTGGATGTAACGGTGACACAAAGGGAACGACAGGAACATTACTTCAGTACAGTGTTCATAAAATGCAAATGAACGCAAATACTGCTGCTTGCTAGCACTCGGTTATGTCGCAACGACGGGGACTGAGCTCAATCAAAAAAAATGAATCTACGAGCAAAATGATTCCCATTTAGCTGGGAGAAGAAAGAGGGGGAAAAAGCATTGTGCCGCACTTAAGTGAGCTGCTCAGCCGACCAAAATGAGGCTAGGGTGGGATGAGTGGTGCAGTCCACATGACAGCTGCACGACGTGTCTGAAGCAGCCACTCTCCATCCACCGCGTCTTATCACAGCCCAAGTGTGTGCGCAGGAGATGGAGAAGGGCCTCAGCATTCCAGGCCCTCGCCAAGGTGCTCTTCCTGCCTTATCGCACCGCCCCGTCTGCTTGTGGTGGACAAACCCGCGTCCTCGGCGCGAGGGGAGTGATGCCGGCACAGCAGAAGATGCTCCAGACATTGGCAACTTGATTTGATGCCACGTGGATCTTCATCAGGTCACCGTGCTCGAAAGATCATGGCAAGCTTGAAAGTTTGGTCGATATCTTGTGGTCTGTCATGAGCCATTTTTTTGCGTAATAAGGTTGTGACATTGGCATCGTGGGAAAATCGCAACGACCCGACACGGCATGGTATGGACAGGTATCGTGTCATTAGTGGCAGTGTCATTCAAGACATATTATAACTCACTGCGTGGTTATGGTAATCCGTTATGAGGTTTTAGGACGTTGTTTAATTTGATTTATGGCGCTGTGAAGCCCTGCCCCGGATGTCTTTGCTTCGTAACCATTCATAATAAAAGTGGAGGGAACGCTACAGAGGATGGCAAATACATAGGATGACATCATCCTGGCTTAAAAACACATTCTAGAAATAGAGCAGCGTATCCTGTCATTCACCGAGACCAGGGAACTAGTGACGCTACAGTTAAATGAAGCGACTCCCCAGACGCATCCACATCACACGTTGTCGTATCCACACACACAAGCTGGAACATATGCAAGAGAGGGACTGTGAGGTTAAATGAGGCATCGTATCCCACCGCTGATTGTGACAGAAATATCCACTCTCAAGCACTCACACAAACACACTGCACACGCACTACACTTGTGAACTCTACTCCCTATGGGGTATGATAATGCTCATCTGCATATTCATGTCGGCATTGTCACAAACATTTATAGGTATGGCCCAGTGTACCCCTAGGGAGCAGCAGTGGTCGCAGCGGGGGGGTGCATTGCTACTAGCATTGACATGACATTCTAGCTGTTCCCATAGACCTCCAGTCATTGAGCCAACAACTATCCATTTAAAAGTTTGTCCCGGAAGAAACATATATTATTTTTGTATACATTTTTTGGGGGGTGGTTGCAGCAATTTAGCAGCGGTGGGGAAACACTGGGTAGGCCTATACAACCATCCCCACTCAAACACACACACACACCACACACACACACACAGCCCCCAACTCTCAATTACAGCCTTCATCTTCTCAACATGTATCCAAGCTACTGTAATTGGCCACATTTATCGGAATACGAATTCATGAAACCAATCATTTTTGATGAATGGCCCAGTTCGACTTGATGCATAATAGCCATTACAGAAAAGCCTGGGCAAGTCATAATCCATCCACTGGGACAAAGGCGGGAGGAAATTGAGAAATAACTGACACAATGCTCTTATTTTCTGACTCAATGCGGCAGAGAGCAGCTTTGTAATCACTTCATTTTTCACGTCTCTCTGCCCCTTCTCGGGAAAACGTTGATGGCCGCTGTAGAGCCCGGTGCACAAAAAAAAGGGCCAGACAAAAGAGAAACAAGGGCTTGGCAGCCAGGCGGAAGCATCCATTACAACGGCTCGAGTTTCAGGTCTGTTTTGTCAAAGGCGGCTGACAAAAGAGCGGGTTCGAGAGGGGAAAGGGAGGGGAAAGGGGAGAGAGGAGCTTGTTGAATAGGGGTTGTCTGTGGGTGATACTTATGACGGGGTGTTCCTGTCTAGTCAAGAGGGAGCTTGTCGGATGGATAAAAGCATCCAATGGAGATGTTACAGGGAGGGAGATTAATGAATGGGGAAACTCTATAGAGTGAGGTGCATTCTGACACCCAAGGTCAACGATGGCAACAACACTTAGTGATAGTAAAAAATCTCCCACAGACTAGAGACGATTAGACTGTTCTGTAGCCTGGGTGACAATTAGTTTCTGATTTGAAAAGTTAATATTTTCTTAACATGGCAACAATGTAGTGATGTTAAATACAGATCCAGACCGGTAACCAGGCTAGCTATCTTGTGACACGGGAGCAAAATTCCACCTTGATGCAGTCAGAGGGAGAGACTGCTGCCAACATCTCAACTGACTGAAAGGCAATCGTGTCCTTTATTTTTTGGCATCAGACCTGCCTAATTCTCACACGAACCATTCTTTAGGTATTTAATAGACCAAATCACATATGCTGTTAAATGTTGTAGTCTGGCATTTCAGATTTACATATGATAATTTTCCAAAGTACTTTAGATGTAGTAAACTACTTTTTCAAAGTACAGTGCATTCGGAAAGTATTCAGACCCCTTCCCTTTTTCCACATTTTGTTACATTACAGCCTCATTTCCCCTCATCAATCTACACACAATACCCCATAATGACAAAGCAAAAACAGGTACTTGGAATCTTTTGCAAATGTATTAAATATAAAACACAGAAATACCTTATTTACATCAGTATTCAGACCCTTTGCTATGAGATTCGAAATTGAACTCCGGTGTATACTGTTTCCATTGGTCATCCTTGATGTTTCTACAACCTGATTGGAGTCCACCTGTGGTAAATTCAATTGATTGGACATGATTTGGAAAGGCACACACCTGTCCACAGTTGAAGTCAGAAGTTTACATACACTTAGGTTGGAGTCATTAAAACTCATTTTTCAACCACTTCACAGATGTCTTGTTAACAAACTATAGTTTTGGCAAGTCAGTAAGGACATCTACTTTGTGCATGACACAAGTGTTTTTTCCAACAATTGTTTACAGACAGATCACTGTATCACAATTCCAGTGGGTCAGAAGTTTACATACACTAAGTTGACTGTGCCTTTAAACAGCTTGGAAAATTCCAGAAAATGATGTCATGGCTTTAGAAACTTCTGATTGGCTAATTGACATCATCTCAGTCAATTGGAGGTGTGCCTGTGGATGTATTTCAAGGCCTACCTTCAAAGCTGTCATCGCTGTCAACGGTGCTTCAACAAAGTACTGAGTAAAGGGTCTGCATACTTGTATAAATGTGATATTTCCGTTTTTTTTATACATTTGCAAAAAATTCTACAAATCTGTTTTTGCTTTGTCACTATGGGGTATTGTGTGTAGATTGATGAGGGAAAATAACTATTTAATACATTTTATAACAAGGCTGTAACGTAACAAAATGTGGACAAACTCAAGGGGTCTGAATACTTTCCGAATGCACTGCATCTGTAGTTAAGTAAACTTCACGGGTAGCTTTAGCGTAGCTTTACTTCTTCCAGTGTGAAGTAATTGGTAGCTCGGTAAACTATATTTGCAGAGTAGCTTCCCCAACACTGCAGCTATGACAGGACACCTTGATTAAAATAAAACACATTTTCAAATCAAATTGTAACGGCAGTCTAGCTCTTCCTCCTCCTCGGACGAAGAGAGGCGAGAAGGATCGGAGGACCAATGTGCAGCGTGGTAAGTTTCCATGATTTAATATACACGAAGACAAGACACTAAACAAAATAACAAACGAACTAACCGTAACAGTCCCGTGTGGCACAAACACTGACACAGGAAACAACCACCCACAAAATCCCAACACAAAACAAGCCACCTATATATGATTCTCAATCAGGGACAACGATTGACAGCTGCCTCTGATTGAGAACCATATTAGGCTGAACACAGAAACAGACAAACTAGACACACAACATAGAATGCCCACCCAGCTCACATCCTGACCAACACTAAAACAAGCAAAACACATAAGCACTATGTTCAGGACGTGACACAAATTTTATTTGTCACATGCGCTGAATACAAGTGAAGACTTTACCGTGAAATGCTTACTTACGAGCCCTTTCCCAATAATGCAGTTAAAAAGTAAGAAAATTAACAAATAGATAAAAAGAAAATAGTAACACAATAAAATAACAATAACGAGGCTATATACAGGTTTTATACAAGGAGTACCGGTACCGAGTCAGTGTACCGGGGTACGAGGTTGTTGGGGGATTTTGTTTTTTTGTTATTGAACTACAGTAAGTGAATTTACACAGAATTACGGTAACGGAATAAGATCACGGGTCCCTGAGCTGTACTACACAGAAATACATAATTATGTATATAAATGTCATTCTCTTCATGGTGATGTATCCTGAATAGGTACACAAAGGTAGAAATATACAATATCACACGTTGCATATATGGGTACTATTATACACACGGGCTCCGCCCCCAAACAAGACCACATTCGGTTGGTCTGGACCTGACCAAATCTGAACCAATCATAGACGATTAGACAATTTTACAAGTTGACATCACAGTACAGCACAGCACATCACAGTGGAGTAGAGTTCAGTACAGTAAAGTATAGTTCAGTATATTATACTGTACTCTAGTGTGCTCTACTGTACTGATCTATACTCTACTGTGATTCACTGTACTGTACTGTATTGTGCTGTCCAAACTTGTGAAAGATACACGTCAAAGATTGGTTCAGACTTGGTCCGCCAATTATGTACATCTATGTTTGGGCCAAATCAAGGCTGAACCAGACCAAAATTCAATGTCTGCAGATGCTGGTTACAGTAAATGGAAAGAGAGGGGACTCATTGGTAGGTGTCAGTAAGAGGTGACATTAACTGGAGAGAGAGAAGAGAAGCAGAGAGACAGAAGGAGGGGTTGTCCAGACTGCTTTCACACTTTCTTTGACCACCAGATGACAGAGAGAAAACAGCAATGAGCTAAACATAACAGTTTGCCAGTGGAAGGGACTAACAGTAGAGAGACAGTAGCATGTGACCCAACTGTGGTTCGTGACTACTATGATTTCTCATTGTAGCCAATTCAATTGCCAATTCAATTACCGATTTGGTCACATAATTACGAGTTTTAATCGCTTAATAATTCATAAACCAAAATGTATAGCAGTAAGAACACTAACTAACACTAACTAATAACTTTACTGTTAGTTCTGTGAACTTTCATTATCCCCCCTCCTCATGAGAGAGAAATTTGAAAAAAACTTCAAGATATGTAGGTGTATTAGGATATTAGTTAATACCGTAAGACTTTTTCTGCTAGATGTTTTCTAAGATACACTTCCATCTGTTTGACCAGAAATCAAATCCTTCACTTCTGCCTAATTTGTAAAGTGGAAAATGGTTGAAAAATGAACACATTGGTGCTCATGGGTCCTTTAATAGAAATGATGATAATTAAAGCCTCCAAGTCCATTGTGGGAAGCCAAACGGTGATAACCAAAGACTGGAAGCAGCCAGTTTAGAGCGTAATGTTCAGACAAGCTGCTTCGATTGTAAAGCATGACATTTGCACATTTCCCAACTGCTTCGTTTGAGAAGAATGCAGTGACAAGGGGTGTTCAAGTGCAGTTGTTAGTGGAGCGGGAGACTGATCAGAATAGTTTCGACACGCACATGTAATTAACCCCCTTCCCCGAGTCTGCCAAAACTTTAGGCCGGATTCCTGTTGCTCAGACAAAGCCTCTTAAAACTCTCTCTCACTTTCTTGCAATGGTACAGTTAGCGCAAAGTACACCGGAAATGACCACTCAATTTGATCATCCACCGGCCTCAAAATAATCCCATATACATTAGCCAAAACCAAAAGGTTGTTTATCTCCATGTGGCTTCATCTCCTTGGGCCATGGGCCAGGAGGTACTGTAATAAGCAGACTCTCTGTAGCCTTGTCAAACAGACACAGTTAAGACATCACAGGTCTAATGAGAGTAGAGCCACAGTGTCAGCAGTGCTACAGTAACCTCTTGCACATGCTAAAGCCAAGAAGCCCTGAAAAGCAGCAAAAGTCCTGGAGGGACAACACTAGTAACTAGTAATTAATGAATGTTTATACTACAACTACAAATATCCTGAATGGGGCATATAAAGGCTGCACACTGTCAATCTCACCCAATGAAAGTGCTCTGCTCCCCCGTCAGAGAGCTCCTATTGGCTTAGCAGTAGAAATGACTGACAGTGTGTGATAATCCCACCCGCAGGGTTCTAAAGGACGCCCGTCTCCGATCACTACCATCATTATCTCTCAAACAGACCCAACACAATTCATTATTAATGACTAGCCAGGGCATACACAGGCCGGGCCTCCCGCTCATTCAAAGAGGGCTGGGAAACGGGTGGAACGACCAAGGAGGAAAATGGCAAAGAGCAAGAGCATAAGTGTAACGGATGTGAAATGGCTAGCTAGTTAGCGGTGGTCCACGCTAATAGCGTTTCAATCGGTTACGTCACTCGCTTTGAGACCTTGAAGTAGTTCCCCTTGCTCTGCAAGGACCGCGGCCTTTGTGGAGCGATGGGTAACGATGCTTCGTGGGCGGCCGTTGTTGATGTGTGCAGAGGGTCGCCCCGACCCGGGTTCACGCCCGGGTCGGGGCGACGCCGTAAAGTTATACTGTTACATAGGCATAACTAGAACATTGAATGAACACAACACTGGTTATGTCCCAATAAGAAAAAAATGAAATAAAAAGAAAAGTTAATCGACGAGACAAGGTTAAATTCCATAATATATTCAGGAGATTAATACACATTTGAATGCATGTAGGACGCAGGAAAATGCAGGAATGTAATTTCTAACACAATGAACATTTTTCAATTAGGCCTGTTATATTGGAATTTCAACCTGTATACATTTTGTATTCTAGTGGGAACCTATTAATGTGGGATGCAATTCTTGTGGGAGGCTTTCTTTAATCATGTGTATCTCTGCCATCGTAGGATTTGCACTGTCAAGGACATTTTTCAGCCTGCGCTTCAGCCTCAGTCTCTCAGTACAATGCGGGTGGATGAGACATACTCCTAATAGAAGGCTGCTTCAAATCAATAACCTGCTAACTAGCAAGAGACCTGAATTCCCTGAGCCAAGAGAGCTACCCCGAGATCACTTTGAAGAAATATGAATATAACTGGCTCATTTCCGGGGCTCAAACTGATTGGCTAGATGATGGTGATTGATGATCTACGATAATCATTTCATGCTTCGGTGGTTGAAGCTTCATGTGACGCGTGATGTTTAATAGAGCGTCGCTAGTGCTAAATCCTCTCTTGTGTAGTCTCCATTTTGGAACAGAACCGAGTTGCAGCCTCATGGTCCTAAGTGGTGATGATGGAGGCCTCACACCTGCTAGATCACCAAGAGCCAATAACGGAGCAGAAGGAGAACAGAAACTCCAAACACAGGACTACATTGCCATTATCTGAGCACATACGGACAACTAAGAGGACACTTGGGCATTTACCATAGGAGACAAAGTTGTATTTTTATATTTTATTCAAACTAAGTGGGATTTATTATCTCAAAAAGTATGGAGCATATTAAACCAGAACACTATGCCTCGTCAGGACACAGGAGGGGTGCAAACAAAGGACATCTCATTTGCTTATTTTTGATTGGTGGGAATTATTAAAAACATCCAGGAGGGACAAGCAGATGGAGAGGTAATTAGCTGTGTGTGTGTGTGTGTGTGTGTGTGTGTGTGTGTGTGTGTGTGTGTGTGTGTGTGTGTGTGTGTGTGTGTGTGTGTGTGTGTGTACAGACTAGTAATTTCTCTCCTCTCCCTCCTATTTCTATCTCTATCATAAATAACCTTGTCTGTCACCTCCCAGCCGCCCCTTAAAGAGTGGGTAGGGGAGGGGTTTCACTGCAACACCAAGCCCAACATAGGCCGGAACAACACGAGAGGAATGCATATTGTCAATCTGTAACATTCATTGTGCATAACCAGAATTTAATAAAACCTTAACTCATATTGAGAAAGAGAGCCTCCGCGTAATAACCTCGGAGGCCAAAACAGACGACCATTTTTAAGCTAGCAAATGACTGGTGGCAATGCAAAGAGGAGATTCTACCATGTGTTTTCTGTGTGTGGAACAGAATATAGGCAACTATATTATGATGTATGACTGTCTGAAGTTACTAGTGGGGTGAAGATTAGGGCTGAATCTTTTCCCGGTATTTTGCAAATGTTCCATCCCGAGAATAAATCCCTTTTCTCCTGGGTAACCTGGTATTTGCCGGCAAACCCGGAAGAGACATTCAAAAGCATCATAAAGCACATTAATACCTCTGGATTTGATTAGAGCTTTGATCAGAAATAAAACAAAAAAGCTGATGCTACCGGAGCCTGACGAGCCACATCAAATACATTTACATTAACGACATTTAATGAGCCCAAGCCCAATAAAGCCCAAATGATTGTGCCGTTATCCAATGCATATACGATATAGTCTACAGCACATTACGCACGACAGAAAAACAAAAGCCCGTAGATGTAGCTAGCTATATGCTCCCTTGGGTAAATAAATGAAACCAGCTCCAGTAGGCTAATCTTTTTGAGTGTGAACTGTATTACTCTACTGTATTATACTGTATTATATGGACTGGAATTACTCACACTCACATTCTGGTGCAGCACATGCAGCCAATAAAGTCACAAGTATAGACTAGAGAATTTGATTTTAATTGCGTAATATGATAAGGCCTATTCGTATAAATAGTAGGCTGACGCATATATACCTTTCATAATATTACCCCTAATGTAATAACAGCCATCCTCCTCTTTCTCTCTCTATTGTTGCTTCCTTCCTTTCATAATTCATCCGAATGACATTCTTGAATAATATAGAACGAGTTTTAGATACAGAAGGCTTTCACTTCTCTTCACGAAGATTGAATAGTTATGGGTCTGAATAAATACTGGAACTGCTATAGCCTACTGCCACTATGTGTTCGCTCTTCTTTCAAACTACCGGTGAGTTCTATTGGCTGTTTTATTGTCACATTCAGCAAAAAAATTGCTTGCGTCCCTCTTCGAATAGTCCTGCCTAACTCAGTTGCCGGTGAGTAAGGAGTATGGATATCACCATGAGGCCAATGGTGACTTTAAAACAGTTCCAGAATTGAATGGCTGTGACAGGAAAAAACTGAGGGTGGATCAACAACATTGTAGTTACTTCACAGTACTAACCGAATTGACAGAGTGAAAAGAATGAAGGAAGCCTGTACAGATAAAAAAAATATTCCAAAGCATCCTGTTAGTAATAAGGCACTAAAGTAAAACGGCCAAAATGTCCTGAATACAAAGCGTTATGTTTGGGGCAAATCCAACACAACACGTCACCGAGTATCACTCTTCATATTTTCAAGCATGGTGGTGGTGAAAACCTTGTTCAGTCTGCTTTCCAACAGACACTGGTAGACATATTCACCTTTCAGCAGGACAATAACCTAAAACACAACGTCAAATATACACTGGAGTTGCTTACCAAGACGACATTGAATGTTCCTGAGTGGCCTAGTTACAGTTTGCACTTAAATCGGCTTGAAAATCTATGCCAAGACATGAAAATGTCTGTCTAGCAATGACCAACAACCAACTGGACAGAGCTTGAAGAATTTTAAGTAGAATAATGTGCAAATATTGTACAAACCAGGTGTGCAAAGCTCTTAGAGACTTACCCAGAAAGACTCCCAGATGTAATCTCTGTCAAAGGTGATTCTAGCTATATTGACTCAGAGGGTTGACTATATATCTAATCAAGATATATTAGTGTTTTTTTCCCCATAAGTGTTTTACAAATGTTTGAATTTTTCTTCCACTTTGTGACAGAGCATTTTGTGTCGATCGTTGACAAAAACAATTAACAACAAAATGTGGGAAAAGGAAAGAGGTGTGAATGCTTTCTGAGGGCACTGTATATTTTTTATTTTTTATTTTATTTCACCTTTATTTAACCAGGTAGGCTATTTGAGAACAAGTTCTCATTTACAACTGCGACCTGGCCAAGATAAAGCAAAGCAGTGCGACACAAACAACAACATAGAGTTACACATGGAATAAACAAGCGTACAATCAATAACACAATAGAAAAAAGAAAGTCTGTATACAGTGTGTGCAAATGGCGTGAGGAGGTAAGGCAATAAATAGGCCATAGTAGCGAAGTAATGACACTTCAGCAAATTAACACTGGAGTGATAGATGTGCAGATGATGATGTGCAAGTAGAAATACTGATGTGCAAAAGAGGTAGATTAGATGGGCTATTTACAGATGGGCTACGTACAGCTGCAGGGATCGGTTAGCTGCTCATATAGCTGATGTTTAAAGTTAGTGAGGAAAATATAAGTCTCCAGCCTCAGCGATTTTTGCAATTCGTTCCAGTCATTGGCAGCAGAGAACTGGAAGGAAAGGCGGTCAAAGGAGGTGTTGGCTTTGGGAATGACCAGTGAGATATACCTGCTGGAGCGCATGCTACGGGTGGATGTTGTTATCGTGACCAGTGAGCTGAGATAAGGTGGAGCTTTACCTAGCAAAGACTTATAGATGACCTGGAGCCAGTGGGTCTGGCGACGAATATGTAGCGAGGGCCAGCCGACGAGAGCATACAGGTCGCAGTGGTGGGTGATGTATGGGGCTTTGGTGACAAAACGGATGGCACTGTGATAGACTGCATCCAGTTTTGCAGAATAGAGTGTTGTAGATGACATCGCCGAAGTCGAGGATTGGTAGGATAGTCAGTTTTCCGAGGGTATGTTTGGAGGCGTGAGTGAAGGAGGCTTTGTTGCGAAATAGGAAGCCGATTCTAGATTTAATTTTGGATTGGGGATGTTTAATATGAGTCTGGAAGGAGAGTTTACAGTCTAGCCAGACACCTAGGTATTTGTATTTGTCCACGTATTCTAAGTCGTAACCGTCCAGAGTAGTGATGCTAGTCGGGCGGGCGGGTGCGGGCAGCGAACGGTTGAAAAGCATGCATTTAGTTTTACTAGCATTTAAGAGCAGTTAGAGGCCACGGAAGGATTGTTGTATGGCATTGAAGCTCATTTGGATGTTTGTTAACAGAAGGGCCAGATGTCCAAAGAAGGGCCAGATGTATACAGAATGGTATTGTCTGTGTAGAAGTGGATCAGGGAATCACACGCAGCAAGAGCGACATCGTTGATATATACAGTGAAAAGAGTCGGCCCGAGAATTGAACCCTGTGGTACCCCCATAGAGACTGTCAGAGGTCCTACACCTACTACCAGATAGCTTACACCTATTGGCACGGTGTGATGTAAAAGACAAAGCAACACTTGACATTACTGTAAAAGGACAAGCATTAGAGACAGCCAGAGAGGAAAAGATCCACATCACAACAAAAACAGTCAACCATCCGACAGTCATGATGCTCAACATACACCTGACACACACACACACACACACACACACACACACACACACACACACACACACACACACACACACACACACACACACACACACACACACACACACACACACACACACACACACACACACACACCGCTCATCAGGCTGATTAGCCCTCAGGGTAAGTACACACTATAGATTATGGGTTAAAGGGGAGTGAAGAGGAGCGCTGCATTAAAAGCTTATTGCGCGCTTGTTTGTGTGTGTGTGTGTGTGTGTGTGTGTCATGTCAAATCAAATGTTATTGGTCACATGATCTGAATACAGCAGGTTACGGGACAAGTCCACTACCACCTGTGCCATGAAAACCCAGGCTTCTTGGCAGAGGCAGCAATACTCATACACATACATAGGGAGGATATACAAACATATCAACAATGGGATGATGAGGAATAACTTTAAGATGGAGAATAAGTCAAATCGCAGTTATAGATTAAATTATAACAGTCACGCATAAGACTATGATCAAACATAATCGCCACAGTTTACATAAAAATGATTATGTATAAATTAAGATTAGCATTACAGTCCAATCAAAGACGCTGATACTGATGATATTTAGTACATAAGAATCTAAGTGATGATATCGATGAAAGGATAAAATGATACTGTTGTGTAATCCTTTAATCATTATCATTCACTGATTTGTGATAATGATGACAATAGCCAAGATGCTGATGACGCAACAGGCTGTGTGAGCTGATGACATTCAGAGGTTCTGTCTCGACGCTCAAACTCAATTTTGAAAATCCACACGTCTGAGAACTGTCATTTTCATTCTCCCGCCATCATGTTGTTTGATCTCGCTCTCTCTCTCTCTCACGCATGCACGCACAAAGGGAAATCCTTGGCGTGAGAATGCCATAAATCAACAATAACAATAAAGGCCTCATCCTGGAGAGTTGTGTCATATTTTTGGCAGTGAATCACAAGGCCTAACAAGCCCGGGCAGGTGCAACTCAGACTCAATCCCAATACCCCTCCCACCCTCCCCTCCATTTTTCGCAATCCCGTGAGCCCCAACAAGGCTTTGTCAGAGTGGTATTCCAATTTAAATTTGAGAGAAGCGTAGCTAACATTATTCAGCTAGCTAAACATTTAGCTTGCAATTATGGGCTTTTGACATTATGAATTGTAATTCGTATCGTTTAATGTTTTAGGGACTCCTGAGCAAATCAGTCTGTCATCTCACGGAACCCAATGGATGTAAAGAATCTAGCTAAAGCATTTCCTTTGAATTATATATTTTTTATTATAAGCTTGCCTTGCTGTTCAGACAAAAATTGAAGTCAATCAGTTTTATAATTAGGGTGTGCTTATCTAGTCCTGTTTCACTGTACGAAGTGAGTAACTTGTACAGGTGTGAAATGGAAATTCTTTTTTTTTTTGCATATCCCACTCACAGGAACAATTAGGGTTTATTCCGTTGCAAGGGCAGAACGACAGATTTTACCTCGCCGGCGCCTAACCGCCAGGCTACCTGCCGCCCTGCAACAAAATAACAGTGGAGAGTGGAGAACAAAAGAGAAGACGAGATAACAGTAGAGTAGAACAAGTCAATGAGACGGTGGCTCAGAAAAAAAGAGGAGAGAAAGATATGTGATGGAGACGTGGGGAAATGGGAAAGGAGGCGAGGGAGAGAGAGATCAGTCGGAACACAGTTGGCCACTGCGGAGTATAACAGTGCTTGTGTAATTTATTCAACTTGTCCCACCAATCAGAACCTATTTCCTACCGGGGACGGAGGCTGCTGCAGCACAGCTCTTGTGGATGTGGCCGGGGGGAGAGAGTCCTTGACAACACAAGCAAATGAGAGAGAGCGAGAGCGAGAGCGAGAGCGAGAGCGAGAGAGAGAGAGAGAGAGAGAGAGAGAGAGCGAGATGACCCTCACAGATGTAACATCCCAACTCCCCACACACTAAAACACCCACCCCAGGCTGTTCCTTCCGTCTCGTCAGGATAATGCGCTGTGTGTGTTTGTTTTCACGTGTGTATGCCTGCATGCGTGTGGTGGGAGAGAAATTGACAGCAGAGCAGGGAGCATCAGAGGCAGAGGCTCCGTCTCAGAGAGTGTGTGTCCACTCAGGGAGAGACCCTTCCCCAGCAGGGTCAGTGGGAACCAAGCATCATGACATCCACTCACACTCACTGACCTTCTATTCTCAGTGTCCCTCTGTGTGTACGTGTGCATTTTGAGTTGGACTCAACGGTCCATAAATGTGTATAGGGTCCATACAACTCTAAAACGTGCATACTTGCAGAAATGTTTTGGTTTGGATCCAAAGAAAGCAGACATTGGGTGTCTGTGTGTGGTCATTAGGAGGCTATGAGCATATTGCATGCGAGTGCGATTGTGTCCGTTTTAGTTAGCGTGACTCGGCGTCTTTCTAGGACACCCTTTGTTATTGCTCCATGCACTCGGCTGAGGCAGAACTTGCTTTAAAATAGACTTCACTTCATTTCGCTTCTGTTCAAGCCCCCCAACCCAGTTCCACTTGTTTAACTCAGCCAAACCCATCAATCAAGTTGTCCATCAAATAGTCGAGAACTGTTTAAAAAGCCCCGTCTGCTCCTTAGGCCAGGAACGCTATCTTTTTTCAGACGTCAATACGGCCGCATTGATCGCTATAAAAACGTGGAATTAAATATTGATCTACTACCCCTGTTTCGCAGCATTTTAACAATCCTCAAAATGCCCTTATGGTCGCTTGTGTCTGAGGTAAATGTGACCGCTCTAAAAGACTTTCAGGTGACTGTGGAGGGGACAGTCATGGTAGCTGTGCTTTGTGACTAGACACAGACCTCTTAAAGACCTCTCGCTGTTAACTCATCATATAATAAATACTATTTACTTTACTATTTACTAAATAAGTATGTGAGGTCTTTGCCAAGTCGCCTAAAATAATGTTTTTTTATTATAACACTGGTCCTGGAGAGCTGGGACAAGGGCTGCAGGTTCTGGGGGCATAGAAAAGGCACGAAGCAGAAAAAGGGCACGCATGAGTGACCAAGAGAGGAGATAAGAGAGAAGAAAAGTTGTACTGGAATACCTTAAGATAGATGTATCTGCATATGTGTATGCGTGCACGTGTAGACACAGGGAAATTCTTCCCTCAAAGCGAGTGTAATGCGGTGGCTGACCAATCCTGAGGGGCGTCAACATTTTCTCCCCTCTCTCTTCTCCATTTGATGAGCCTCCCTCTTAATCTTCCCCAGGCCGTCTACCTCCTCCCTCGCTCATGAAAGAATGAAGGCAGCAGAGAGGACAAACTCCATTCATTCAGTCGGAGGAGAAAGAATCCCCTGTCCCGTGCTCTCTATCAAAGCCTATCACCGGGCAGTGTGTATTCTTCACTAGTTGATACGCAACGTTGACGTCAGAATACAAAGGGAACATTGTACAGTACAATAACCAGGCAGAAATTCGGTAATAGTCCAGCTACACTCCAAGCCATTCGGAAGGTGAATTCAAATTAGATTTGATTGGAGGGGCTCTTCACGTGAATGTTGGAGATTCCATTTCAGTGAATGTATTCAACTGTCAGTGATCAAGCGATGAACAGGGTTTATATGTCTGTGTTTCTGCTCCCAATTCATTAACTCTCAAAACCTGTCGAGTGATTCTTATAACACATTCACTCTCTCATACAAACAAAGGCACTGTATAGACTATTTAATCAAAGTTAAATCCTAAAATGAACTTTGAAAGCAGGGAATATGCTTTGAATTGACCCCAACCCTTTTGCAATAATAAAGCAGAATTGACCGCCTCCCTGTTGCAATTTTAAAACTGAGGCTTTGCAAATATCAGAATAAATAAAATATCCGACGAGACAAATTTGTCAAGATGGAATATTTCAGAAGGGAAAACATACGTTTGACACCCACTTGGTACTCTGTTCGTTCAAAAAAAACTTTCGGGCCAAGTAAATTTTTCGCAATTTGCAAAAAAATCTATTTCAATTGATAGTGTGTACGTCACATACTGTACATAGAGTAAGCCTGTGTGTGCATGTACACTTCACTAGCAAACAAATCTTGTATGGAGATTAAAGGGCGGCTCCTCACAGCTCTGACCTAGAATGATTAGCAATTGCTTAAGCAGATTTTTTATCACGTGTGACTGATCAAAACAGTATTGTGTCAAGAGGAAACCAGGTCTCCTTTCAAGACAGAGAGAGAGAGCGAGAGAATGAGACCCAAGCATAGCAACCCCCTCAGACCATGGAGCATACCATAGCCAAAGAGCGAGGGAGCAAAAGAATAACAAAAGAGTCTACCCCTTGCCAAGTACCTTCTCCACGGAGTTGAGAGCAGATGTCTTTTTTAAATTAACCAACGACTCCTTCGACTTGTTATGCGTTGATATTTAAAAAATAATAATAATAATCTTAAACCTACCAGGATTTCTGTTAGCAGGTCATTTTAGGCTCAATAAATCAATTAAAATGAAGTTGTCTAATCCATATAACAGACCTAAGGGGAGATAAATACAATATGACGTCCATCTAACCTGGAGGAGGAAATGATTGTCCAAAAACAAACAAAAGTGCCACTGACCCAATGATAAAAACTGTGAATATGCATTGTTCTCCGGCTGGTACCAATAAGATAGGCTACTTTTCCCCGTCTTCTCTTCGCAACAACAGCCATTCGTTTTCCAAACTGTTTATCCGCGATTGTATTTTTAAATATTGCGATATGCCTGGCTGGGTCTCTCTGCTTTTCACTGACAGTCACAACTCAACAATCATCTATTTGGTATTTGCCGTTCGCTCTGCCCAAATTGTCAGCCCTTCCAACGGTAGGCTATTTGATTTAAAACAATGAATCTTTTTTTTTTTTTAAGAGCTAATGATCCTCTGTGGCCAAATCATGCTTTCTGGTGTAGTAGCCTATTTTTTATGATTTTATTTATTTCTGTATAGACAGGAGAAAGTTAATTAAGCTATATTATTTTGGCAATTTAAGTTAATTTGGGGAAAGCTTCGCTTCTGCTAGCCTTATGGACGCGCCACCTACGTACTCTAACATCTTCGGAATTCGTTGCATCCGAATTGCATGTTCTGTGAAGATGAATTACCATAAACTAAATGTGATTTCTGTCATTCTGACAACCGTGGTGGATGCCTTAATCAGGTTAAGCAACCAATGCATATGGTTCCGGAAAATTTCTTAAAATATCCGGTGAATTAAAATGGAAACTCTGGCCCGTGTAACTATGTTTGTCCTCGAGTGATTCATTTTGTTTGCTGAAATCCATACTTTTTAATAAAATGTTAAACAAACACAACCACGGACTGTTTCCTTGTTGAGATTCAAATTGGCACATGCGCATTGACTTGCCATCTTAGAGCAACAGCGATGGGGAAAAAGTCGGTGGTTGATTTCCTGTTTTACTAAAAAGTGTCGATTTCAGAAAAAATAAAGGCACGCAACAACAGAGTACAAACATAGATACATAGTAAAGGTTTAAGAGTTTACACTTTTGAAGTATCGACGCATAGTGACTCAAAGGAGTCGGAAGTTCTTTTAAAATACTCTAGCCTGCGCTCAGAGGTACTTGGCAACGCTACCCCTCATCCATCCTTCCATAGAGCATTATAAAAATGCACCGGAGCGCTAATGTCTTGTCATTTCCGCCCGGCAACAGTCTCTCTGGAGAAAGGCGTGGTTTGAGGCCATGTCGGTGCGACACATGGAGGACGACTCAATCAGAATTAAGATTCAAACGAGTGGGGAGAGCCCAGAGTAGAAATAAATAGATCATTAAATCAATTATTATCAATTAGCAAAACCTGCGGAGACGCGAAGCCAGCAGCCAACATTTCCAATTAAAAAATGTTTGCCATAGAGCTATACATACATAACATAGGATAATACACCCCAATCCCGTGTACAACCATGGAAAGATTTGCTTGGAATTAGAACAAGTGCCTTGGAGGGCCTCTGGAATACACAGACATCTAGATTTTGTTCTTCTTCTCTCCTGGTATATGGATGTCTATTTGACCTTGAAAAGGATATGCTCAAAAGGCATTCTTATATTCAGGCAAAGATACATTTGCTGGATTGTATTAATCGCAGCGTGAGTAGAACTGATATGAACTACATGCATATCCAGCAATGGCACTCGTAATGGACTGAATGGAAAATGCATCTCCATATAACATAAAAGCACAACCGGGTTCACAAGGGACATTCTTAAACCGCTCATTTGTTAGGCTTGTGTGTAAGCTCACCCACCATGGCAAACATTGAAAACCCTCCAAGTCGCTCGCTCATAAATATTTCAAGATTTCATAAAGGGTGGGGGGGGGGGGGGGGGGGTAAAGCAAATTACACCCACAGATGCAGGCCTGTGATTGAATAATACATGTCAGTGCGTCACGAAAACATAATTTCCCGCAATTTTAGGAATACCAAGGTTGAAATGAGAAATGTGTTGTGAAAGAAAATAGGGCAGGAAGATGTGCCAGTTACTGGCTCTTCTCCCTGGTTACAGCCCCACTGCATTGTCCTGGTTCACTGAGCATGACGAGAAGTTGTCTTTCAAGTCCCACATCAACGAGAGAGAAGGTTCCATCAAAGTTGTGTCTCCCCCCCCCCCCCAAAAAAACTCCATTATGATGGGGGTGGGGGACACCGCTATCCTGATTGCACTTGGGCGGGGGCAGGGGGGGGGGGCGTGTATGTGAAGGCGACTGGAGAAGTGAGAGGCGGCTGACAGCTAACGCACAAAGTCTTGCCCACACTGTCACACGCACAACCCCTTGGCTGTCACAGTGCTGACCACCGTGGCACTGTGCCACCAGCCTTATGGTCGTCAGTACAATATCAGAACGAAAGAGCATCACCTTTCACATCTCATTGCATGAACTAATGTGAAGCTAGTTTCAGGGTATATGGGAGATACTAGAACATGCCTCTATAAAAGTCAAGGTCAAGAGGATAAAGGTTGGTGGGGGGGGTGTAACACGTGGTCTATGTCCACACGAGTAAGTGTCAACCCAGAGCAGAAGATTAAACAGAGACAATAACACTTTTCAAGTTACTGTGGAGATGGAAATAAACTTCTCTCCAATCAGAAGCTTGAAGGAAGCGGCGGCCCACTTATCTGGCCCATTCAGCAGCACGAGAGTCAAGCACGAAGAAGTGTCACACTCTGTGACGATGGAAGACAAATAACTGCTACAGAGCCATCAATCAAAGGATGATGTATTACTGTGTGTGACAGCTCCGTCGTCATCACACACACACACACACACACACACACACACACACACACACACACACACACACACACACACACACACACACACACACACACACACAAACCATGAGTCTCAGCTCACTGGGTCGCTAACGAGCCGCTAAGCCACTTCATTTCTGCCCCAAAGTCATCAAACGCTAGCAAAACTGTGCTGTGTGTCTTCATTGTCTGTGGTTGACTAACAACACGAAAGGGACAGGAAAGTGCCAGGCCTCAGAACAAAAGTAATTACTATTTTATCAAACATATATTTACAATGTTTGACTTACTGGAGACGAATGAATAGATGTTTTCCAAATTTGTGTACTAATTGGACAACAAAAGTTTGAGATACTTTATCATGACAATTAGAGAGATTTAATTGGATGATTAGAATGACTGATGATTAGAATGACTATGATGATTAGAATGACATGATTAGAATGAATATGATGATTAGAATGACTATGATGATTAGAATGACTGATGATTAGAATGACTGATGATTAGAATGACTATGATGATTAGAATGACTATGATGATTAGAGTGACTATGATTAGAGTGACTGATGATTAGAATGACTGATGATTAGAATGACTATGATGATGAGAATGACTGATGATTAGAGTGACTATGATGAGTAGAATGACTATGATGAGTAGAATGACTATGATGATTAGAATGACTGATGATTAGAGTGACTATGATGATTAGAGTGACTATGATGATTAGAGTGACTATGATGAGTAGATGATTAGAGTGACTATGATGATTAGAGTGACTATGATGAGTAGAATGACTATGATGAGTAGAATGACTATGATGATTAGAATGACTGATGATTAGAGTGACTATGATGATTAGAGTGACTATGATGAGTAGATGATTAGAGTGACTATGATGATTAGAGTGACTATGATGATTAGAGTGACTATGATGATTAGAGTGACTATGATGATTAGAGTGACTATGATGATTAGAGTGACTATGATGATTAGAGTGACAATGATGATTAGAGTGACTACGATGATTAGAATGACTACGATGATTAGAATGACTATGATAATTAGAGTGACAACAATGACAACGATGATGACAATGACTATGATGATTAGAATTACTGATGATTAGAATGACTATGATGATTAGAATGACTATGATGATTAGAGTGACCATGATGATTAGAGTGACCATGATGATTAGAGTGACTACATTATGCAACAAAGAATCATGATGAATCGCCTTGTCAAGCAACAAGCCTGGGACTTCATTGTAATTGTGTGAAGTCATCATTCGGAACATTCAAAAGCCTTTACACACAGTGTAAAAGTGGGAGCAGGATGACTCGGTCCACCCGGAGAGCCAAGTTGAGAGATACAGTACATGGTCTGAGGCATTGAAAGGACGTCAACCTTGCATCGCAGGAGTCATCCTCTGTGTGAGGCCTCCTTTCCCTTGACTCCTCAGCCAATGAGGCAATGCAATTAAGCAATGGACAAATAGATGACAAATGTTTGAGATGGAAAAACAGAAGTGATCTTAATTCCGGCACGCCATCTCCAGTCAGATAGAAACCCCTAAAGGTTGATGACACTCATCACTTTGAAGATCCTGGGATTGTTATTTAAAGCGAAACCCTTTTGCACCACATGTCAGACCCGGGTGAAGTGAACCGCAAAAGACACCAAGCCTGGGTGGCACTGCCAAGCGTTCAGGCTCTGACAGTCAGGCGCGATGTAGGGAGGGAGTTGGGTGCATCTGGGGCTTCCATTTTAAGTCAGCCAAATATCTAAGAGGGGGAAGACAAAAAATCTAACAAAACGTGGGATCTTTTTGGTTTGCCCACAACATAAAAGCACACATAGGCTTTTCTGGCTGATAGTCAGCTTTTTGGACCTCAGCAGTGATGGGGGAAGAAAAAGAGGGAGATTCACAAGTATGGTACCCTTCTTGCATTTGGGCCCCTTTCCACTGGTGTTGCTAAACGTATTCAGCCTCGAGCCCCCCCCCCCTTCTCCAAGGACCTTTATCTGACTATTGTCAGAGAGTGGCTCTCTGAAGAAGTCAGGGTTCTCACACGTAGAAGTCAACCCCGAGAGGAATACATTGGTACCGTGTGCACACACAGTAGACACATTTTCACACAAGCTTGCCACCGGCCAGACATATCAGGCAGATTACGACCCATCATCTTCTACATCTCACTACTGGTTTGCTCTGATCCCTTTGAGACATTTTAGTCACTCCCATCACAACAAAACATGCAAATGCAGCCCAGCAGTGGCCTGGCAGTCCACAACTTATTCTCAGTGGAGAGGAAACAAAAGCTGATTTAATTTGGGTTTGCACTGGGCAAAAATGTATATTGTTGGTTTGTCATTTCCATACTGGTATCAGGGAAGGATACAGTTTACATAGAGGAGACCTTGAGTAAGGAATTACATTTTGTTAGAGATAGGTTGACTGACGACAAATTGTCGCTACATTTGGAACAAAACTTAGATTGCTTAGGGCTGACAAGATAAAGGTCAACTGTGCAGGCAAGGAGATTGAATCTAAAACAAGTGTAACTTATCTTGGCGTGTCCCTTGATCAATCCCTTTCTGGAGACCTGACTGCTGCAAAATGTGTTTCTAAAATGGCGAACAAATTGAAATGTTTATATCGTAACACTAGATATTTTAACGTTAAAGTTAAGAAACGACTTGTCTCAAACTTGATTCAGTGTCATTTTGATTATGCCTGCTCTACTTGGTATAGTGTGCTATCAAAAAAGCTGAAAAAGAGAATGCAGGTCATGCAGAATAATGTTATCAGGTATATGCTGAATGTCCCCCGCAGGACCACATAGGGGTACAGGAGTTTCAGGAGGTGGGCTTGTTGCCTTTGGAGTCCGGAGTGGACCAACAAACTTGATCATATGTTTGACATCTTAAATGATCGTGCCCCAACACAGTTACAATACCAGAGCTAGTGTTCCGTATTGTAAAATCCCAAGAGTAAACAGTACTGCGCGGAGCACGTTTTTCTATACAGGCATTTGTCTATGGAATAGACCAAAAAAACAGTAGAAATAGCTTTAAAAAGCAGGCTAAGGTTGTCTAAGTAAGAGAAACCACTCCCTTGTGTAACCTACGGCTGGTCAGGTGTATTTATTTGAATGATAGGTATGATGTGCAATGAATAGATCGTTTTTTAAGGTCGAAATGTGAAATTAATATGGTTGCATTTTAAGGTTAGGGAGAAGTGCAGTGAATAGTACCACTTTTTAGGATGTCAATATAAATGAATATACTTATGGTTGTTAGTAATTTTGTCTTGCCTTTTAATCTTTATGTGTTATAGTTTTTACCATCGAGGATTACTTTGGAAACAAGCGTTTTAATTAATATTTATAAGCGATATCCTCTGGGTCCACATTATACATTTTGTTGTATATGTCTCTTACCCCAAATAAATTAAATTCAATTGCTATAATGTTTGTGGAGGGAAGAAAATTTAAAGCCAAAAGCCATAGCTAATTAGATTTGAGCTCTCCGTGGTTACAGGGAAAGCAAAGCAGAGAGAGTGAACCAACAGAAACATTACAGTCATCGGGTGGAGTAGCTTTAATATACACTGTAAGCTGCTCTGGATAACATAATATGCCAAATTATGTTCAAAATGTTAGTATTACTGGAATGCATGTAATGCTGTATTGTAACGTTCAGTTTGTCGGTAGCAACTGTGCCATGTAGAAGTATAATGATGCACTTATGATGCCTTGCATTTAAGGCGACAACACAGCACAGGGAAACATACTAAATGATAAACTATGGTACAAAAAACACAGATCCCTAGCTTTCAGGCTATATAAAATATTGCTGTTAGGCTATGTACTAAGTACTATGATACTTTTAGAGCTGTGGGATGTAGGCCATGTAATGCAGTCGGAGGCTGTGCAGTTGCTGCTGCATGTCGCCGACGAGAAGAGCAGGGCTCAGCCGACCTGACACCGTCTCACGCTCTCCGTCCGGGCGCCCATTTCTCATGATCAGCGTGGGCATCACAAACAGGTCAGATGCTCTGCATACCCGAACGGAGACCTCTGTTATAAGAATGTATCTCTCACACACCCACTTCCAGAGAGGCATTTTCAAACCTACTACAGAGGTCCCGTTTACACTCACCATGAGGGTTGTTCAAACCAAGCTCCACGATCAAACAGGCAACTGGCAGCGCTGTATTCACAACTACATAATAGTTCAAGTACAGCTGTAAATTGCCATTGATCTGTGAGTAAGCAGATCTGTGGAGTGCGCTGAGGCCCAGTGTGGTGAGCTTGGCTGTGTATGGCACATAAAGATTCCTGCTGCTGATTTCCGACAGGGAGAGTGATTCCTCGTTAACAGCAGGTGTTGCTGGTTGGATTCACAGTTCGCTGGTCAAGTAACCTCTAGAGTTCAATGCATCCCTTTTTAACCCTCCAACATCCAGACATTTAAAAAACATGCATACAGCTGGATTTAAAATCGGTGCATATGTAATATACTCCCAAAGTATATATTTTTTTATAAACCGCCAAAGTTTCACTGGGTTTTAGCCAGGACCTTAAGTAGGGGCAATGTAAAATAAAAAGATAAGATCTGTAAGTGGGGTACACTGAAGTGAGCCCCGCGTCGGGCATCAGGATCTCAGTTTAAGCCTGGCTTATGGCCCAAACAGCCTGAGCGATTCACAGCCCGGGATGAAAAGGAGAGGATCGGCTTGAACTCCGTTCTCTTAAACCAGAGGAAACAAGAGGAGTCAGGGATTACACCAGCTAAATCACTCCGCCGGAGCTACCAACCAGAGCCCAGTAAAACACAGCTTCTGTGCTCATGCCAATTTGATCATAGAGGGAATGGAACGGCAGAGAATCCTCTCAGTGATTACTACGTTCCCTCAGTCAGAGGTTAATTGATGATTTTGTGTGGGGGAGATGAGATTGGGAGTTGGAGTAACACTTGAACAAATACTGTAATTCTAGTCTACCTTTCAGTGCTAAAATATCCATCACACGCAGTTTGCAATAGTGTGGAAAACTCTTTAAGTGACTCAAGATGGCTTTGGTTGTGAAGTATGACCCTTCGGTTGGTAACGGTCTGTTTGCCCTCCTCTGCGGGCATGTTAGGGTTCGTAGGATTCTGTGGTGCCAGCTGTGCCTGTGGTACGCCCGCTTCCAGTCTCTCAGAGTAGCAGTTGTCAAGGCTGATGTACAGTCAGCAGCAGACTACACAAACAGTTCTCGTGTGCACACACACAAATACAGACAGACAAACACACTAGGCGTTCATATGACACCAGGGAGAACTTGTTTAACTATGAGCACTTTTACCCGTATGTTTGTCTCCGGATCGCAGCATGGAACTAACACATCATCCCTTTATTTGCCCACCACAGCGAGCACTGAATTATTACTGCGTAGCTAGTGCCACGGTGAGAAGCCTTGCCTCGCCACACTGGTGCAGAGTAGAGGCAGCAAGTAAGCTGCTGTTCACCCAGAGAAAAGAGATGCAGTCTACCTGTGTGGAAAAAGAGAACGGTTCATCAAAGCAATGGACCTTCTCACCTGCTGGTTGGCTGATCCAGTCCAGGATTGACCTAGTCCACGCCCATGAGAGAGAGAATCCTCTTTTCCATTTACATTTACATTTACATTTAAGTCATTTAGCAGACGCTCTTATCCAGAGCGACTTACAAATTGGTGCATTCCCTCGCCGTTCTATACATCACTTCGCTAATTGTTGACTGACACATGTTGCATATTTGCTTTTGGCATCCTCTCGAAGGACACGGAAAAGATACATGAAAAGACGCTAGGCAGTTAATCATAAACAAACGTGCGTAAGTCTGGAGAGCCGTGATAGCGTGGGTGGGCTAGCAAGTGCGAGAGGAGAGTGCCATGGTGGAGGAGGAGGGATGGAGAGTGGGAGAAAAGGAGAGAGCTAGCGCTCGGCTTTAGCACAGCATCAGCACTGCATCAGCACTGCGCATCTGTCATCAAGATCAAAGAGGTTCATATTTTTACCTCGCGAGGCCTTTTGTGCTGCCTTCTCCCTGGTAAGGAGTCTCCGCAACAACAAAAAAATCAAAAATCCCATGCTCTCCCTCCCTCCATCATCTCAAAACGTTTGTTTGGTACGAGATTAAAAAAAGGTGTATAAGGGCTGAACCTGAAGAGGTAACGTTTTAACGGGTCAACTTCTGTGGATGTGATTTGGATATCTGTACACTCCAGCATCAATCACAACAATCCTAGCTCAATCAGTGTGGCGTGTAGAAAAAGGGTACAGTATCCACATTAATCGTTGGGTTTATCCCCTCTTGCAGCAATTAAGAAGCTACAGAGCCGTTGATAGTTTCGCTTTCTGTTCCGCCAAGTCCTCCAGACGACACTTCTCTTCTCCTTAAACAAAGCGCCTTTGTGTTTCCAGCGTGCTCACACATGCCCCTGTCCAATTAAATCACCATCAGCTGGCCCATGTTCCCATATAATTGACAGTGTCTAAACCTACGGGCCAATGGCGAGAGCGCAGTATCACTCAAGTTTCACAGTAAATGGATGCCCTCCAAGTTCATCACAAAACAAAATAAGATTTTAAACAAAATAGGGTCCTTGGATCAATGGGAAATCCCTCTAAAATGGAGTGTCTGATGCATTGGTGTTCTTCCCCTTGTTGTGTTGACCTTCCCTTAACCTCAAACTAAGCCAAGTGGAGGACACGTGGAGAAAGCACTTCAAGCCTGAGGTAAAGGTCATTCCTCGAAGGACCCATTTTGCATTTACATTTACTGTAAAATGCTGGGCATCAAATACAGATTAGTGTTTTCCACTAGCACCGGCTTTCAGCTATACCGCCGATTAGTCATTTTCAACCAGCTACTTTTTCCACCCTAAAGGAGAAGTTTACCCAAAATCCAGAAACTCCCAAGTGATTCCATACATTGAAACTAGTTCAATGGAGTTTGCCCTCTCCCCATTTCTCTCTCTCTCTCTCTGTAGTGCTGTACTGAAACAGCTGCATAAACGGGTCACGTGACTAGTGATGTTGCTAGATGCAAGCCTCGCTCTGCTCTGTTGTCAGTGAATTCATGTTTGAATTTGAATTGTGTTTTATTGAAAGCGCACGGGAATGACACATTTTTGGCAAAAGTACTATGTGTACTTTACCACCTAAAATATTTGTGAATATTTTATATCATTATTTTATGTAGTCGACTGCCACAGCAGTGGACATTGGTAACAACTGGGCATGTGCACCCGCGTAGGGGAGACCCTGCTATGTCCCATATAATTGTGGTAACGATGAGTCGAAATCCACTTAGCCTATTGTTTTCTGGCACATTCATTTATGCCTATTTTCTTTCGCGTGCAAGGTCCAACATTAACCATGACCCGGGGCAAGTAAAAACATATCTCCGGCCAGTGGATCTCGTCAGTCACTGGCCCAATAGGGCTAGTAAATTATCAACATATTTTTGCATTCCAGTTCAACATTTACCTGTTCTGTCGCAGTCTACCATTGAAGACTACATGCGTAAATGTCTAACTATTTGTATTTGAGCAATACGGTGGCTTTTCATTCAAGCACCACCACGCTCCTGCGAGTCACAACTTCTCGAGCACTCGAGTTGATGCCTTCACACAGCACACGCAAACTATCTAGAGCAAAACGAAGCGCCCATCAATGTACTCGCTGAGCTTTTTTATTTTAGGGAAAGTGATTTACAAAGGTAAACCTTCAATAGTGAACATACTACCAATATGCTGGCTACTGTTGATAGTCTGCAAAAAGAAAGCTACAAAAAGACACCTAGCATTGCTTGACTAACGTAGCCATGTTGATATCTTTTTTGAAACGTTTGTCTTAAAGGGGCAGCGTCCTATTTTCAAATCTTCTCAAAATTACATACTTTAGAAAACAAAAATGAATGCAATTAATACAATGCCATTCTAAAGAATAAATTATATTACACAGCTTTTTAATAAATATCATCATAACCAAATGTAGCCTATTGATAGCTAAATATAGAGAGAAAGCATGCTAACCTACATGCCCTGAATTCTAATTTATTTTATTTTATTTAACTAGGCAAGTCAGTTAAGAAAAAATTATTATTTACAATGACAGCCTAGGAACGGTAGGTTAACTGCCTTGTTCAGGGGCAGAACAACAGATTTTTACCTTGTCAGCTCAAGGATTCGATCTAGCAACCTTTCGGTTACACGCCCAGCGCTCTAACCACTAGGCTACCTGTAGCTTGAATGACCCCAATGCGTTTAAGAACTACACCATGTCTGAGCCAGTAGGGGGGAAAATGTACGTTGGCCCCTGGCGTGTTTCATATGCAGCCACGGAGTAGTGAAGCATAGGCTATTTACTCCACTTTGATTGACGAACAGTAAGCTTGATGGGTTTACAAAAGGTGTTGAACTGGCTGAACAAAGTCGATCTCTTGTATCATTTCCATTCATAAATCATACAGTGTAGTCATATGTCCATGGTACCGCATCGGGACAAGTAAACTAAAGATCTCTTTTGTATTTTTGATATGAAGTCCATCAGGACTTGCGAGACAGTGACTTCAAAGTGAGTGACTCGTCAGTAGCCTACCGAATCGTATTGGTAAGAGAGACGTTCATTTGGCTTCCTAATTTGCCTACCGATAGGCTTTTTGACGATAAACTGTAGATAAATTCAACAAATCCTTAGAGCAGGAACAATAGGTAGGCCAAAAAAAGTCCTAAATATGATCAAAGAAAACAGATTGAATATGCCAAGTGGAGAAATATTTATCCAGAGTCACAGTGAGAGTAGTACATAAAATCTCTCTCCACTCAGTGCCAATTTAATGTCATTGTGGCTCTTGGCCTTTTCCGAGGACAGGGAGCAGGACGACACACACACACACACACACACACACACACACACACACACACACACACACACACACACACACACACACACACACACACACACACACACACACACACACACACACACACAGCCATCAGATGAGACACACACTCAGCCATCGGGACGAGGTCTGAGTTTACACGTGTGCGCGCTCAGCCATTGTGCATCAGCCAGACGACTTTAAAAGGAGAAAGAATTTCATAAGCAAGGTCATGGAATGAATGGACTAACTGTAAGTCACTCTGCTAAATGACTACAATGTAAAATGGAAATGGAACGGGAGAGAAAGAATGGAAATGGAACGGGAGAAAAAGACAGATGGGTGGAGGTTGAAAAAAGGCAGAAAGAGAAAAGAAAAAAAACGGACCACAAAAAAAAAAAGAGGGAAAGCAGATTAACAACAGAGGCGTGTAGTCCCCCCTTCCCTCTGCTCGCCCGTGTCTTGTTTACGTTTCAATTACTAGCACTGACCTCCAGGACATGTCCCTCTCTCTACCCTATATCCAGATGTTGTTCAGATAATTAAAGTCGCCCCCTTTTGTCTGCAGAGGTCACTCAGATAACATCTGCGCCGAGTGCAGCAGCGGCTAAAACAGACAGCTCGAGTCTCTGCGGTGGAACCTGGAGTGTGTGCGCGAACAGACAGACACACAGGCAAACACACAGAAGGACATACACATGCACACACTTTGTAGAGCGCAAAGGAGAGCGAAAATACACCAACACACTCAATCTCACATGTAAGCACATACTTCCCAACACGGTTATTGTAAACAAACTCACCGAGTCCATACAATGACGGTTTCTTTCAGACTCATATGCATCAAGATAAGCATTAGTAGTCCTGACCACGAGAGAGCCCCAGTATGCATTCAGATATCCCTACTGATGCTACTGTATACCACCACAGTCTACTGCATGAGCAGCCCGATGGCATGCCAGTGACTTCAAACAGGCTAAAAACACCTCCTTCACGAGGACAACATGCAGCTTCCTATAAATAAAAGAGATAGTCTAAGCGGGACATGCTTTGACGGGAAGTCCGCATCCTTACAAACAAAAAAAATTCACCTTTATTTAACCAGGTAGGCTAGCTGAGAACAAGTTCTCATTTACAACTGCGACCTGGCCAAGATAAAGCAAAGCAGTGTTACACAGACAACAACACAGAGTTACACATGGAATAAACTACCCCAAGTCCATTGTGATGTATATGTTCACATATTTCAGTCTCTTCATTGTGTTGTTTTATTCACTCGATTTTGGTTGAAAATAAGCCTAGGAAGGCAGATTATATGTATAAAGAAACACAGTGTGGGTCTGAAGCTGCATCGTTAGCCTAGCAACGAGCGTAGCTCTCGCTGCGCTGCGACAGTGAATCATAAGAAGAGCCGTTTGGCTCGCTAATCCCAAACAAACAGCTAACTGTTAACGAAACTGCGACCTCCAGATGGTCAAACCCCAGGCAAAGCATGCGGGTTATCCTGCCATTTAAAGGCAATCGCGGCCTTCCTCGGCATACGCTTTACATTGAGGCTTGTGGTCTGTGTGTGTGTGAAGGTCACTACAGAAGCCTAGCCTCGCTGTCTTCACCACCACTCCCCAATGCCCTTTCTGTTCGATTGTGACAACATCTATCTGGACCATCAAGTTCTGTCTGATGGGGGAGAGCAGTGTCACCTCACCCCATTAAAAGATAATCATCTCGTTAAGTGCCTTTTGTCTGATGTGGTTTTGTATTCCAATACAAAGCCCTAAAAACATTCACGCGGTACGTTGTCCATTGCCTTGACAGAGAGATTAGAAGTGAAAGAACGGCTAATACATCTCTGCTCAACTGCCCTCGTCGACATCTGTAACTGACGAGGAGGAACCAGATGGAAGCAGAGTTTGTGTCTGGTCATGTCCACTGGCAGCTTTTCCTTTCACCCTCATGCTGTAATTCAGATAGGGTTTAATTTAATTGTGATAAAACTGCATAATGTTAAAATCGTATTACCAACCGTATTGCACTTAGTATATTGTACTGTAATGTAGAACGACATTATGTTGTGTGAATAGTAGCCTACATGAAGGACATGTAATTGTGTTCTTGTGACGACGCCTTCTAAATTGTCCTCGCGGGGATTTAATATAGCGGTATTGTACTGTATTCGACAAACATCGCCGGGTAAAACAAATGCAGACACTGTACTTCCCCAGGGAGAAAAAATTCTGTGAACGTGAACTGAGAGTGAACTGAGAAAAATGGAGTGAACTGAGTTCCACATATACATTACTGACTTGACTGGGAAACTCAGCTCCTTAATTAAAAAGGCCCTAATAGAATGGCCAGCACTGCGGATCGCACATTACAAAGTGAGAGATCAGTGAAAGGTGCTAAAAACTAATGTATGCCTCCAGTACCGCAGTCTTCATTTTGGCACAGCTTTCATTGCACCTAGGTCTGTGACAAAGAAACCGTTGTTTCGAGAGTCAAGTTCAGAGGCCCTGGTGGTGGACATGGAGAAGGGTGACGGGGGCACGGGTCTGGTCTGGTCTCCATGGAAGTGGCGCCATGAGCGAAAGCTGTAAGTTCGAGGAAGAGGGTGTGAGGATGTATGAGAGACAGGGGAAAGGAGATGAAAGTGACACCAAAGACTTTTGGGTTGATTAAGTCTGCACGGTCCATGTCTCGAGTAAAACATTCATATAGCGCAGTTCTTTTGACCAAAGACAAAATGTTTTTATTGTTCTGGACAAAGGTAGCGTACTATCCAACATTGTGTGTCATTTGACAACAGATACAGTAAATGTGCCAAAGTAAAAGGTTATTTTAGGGTGTCAATGCCATTTAGAATCATTTCCCTTTCCTCTGATTGCCTATGATCGCTGCCAACAAGGGCAAACAACAAAGGTGTTTCAAGCCATATTACATAACATTGAACATTTTACTTTACAATAGTCGCTAAATAATGCAGACAGCCTAACCCGAAGAATTCTATGACACCATGACAGCCAACCAAATAATAACCAGAGTTTAATGCCTTTGAGAGTCTTGGCGCCCTTTACCGCTGAAGAAGAGAATTGGAGGGCGGTGCAGCACAAGCTAAGGAAGCAAGAACAGCATTTGTGAACCAAAACTGGGCTTGGAGATTGATGTCACCTAGAAACCAAAGCCTCTTTCTGCAGCACACACACAAACCAGAGTGTACACGGGAGACCTATGGAAAGAGAGGGAAGAGGTAAAACACGCTGACAAACCCCCCGAAAACACTGAAGTCATCTCAGAGGTATAAATAGATTCAACATTTTCAGCAAGGCGGACGAGAGCAATCGGTGGGCAAAACAGGAACCGGCTGCTCGTCCACACTGCGTTTCTCATTCTTCTGACACGTTTTATTCTCCCCATTACATTATAACAGGCCATTCAGAAACAGTATCTCCTCATTGTGACATGACCTTGATGATAGCAGAGAACGGGAGAGAGAGGGCGAGACGAATTAACAGTACTGAAACGAGAACACTGAGAAGCAGCAGGATTGACTATTACAATCAGAGACTGCTGTTTTGTCTTAGTCGCAAAATGTATTTACCTACACTTCATCCATCAAATATGCACAAGTGACCTTCACCAGTAAGAACAACTGAGAAAATGGGAATTGACATTTTGTAGGCTACTGATGATTTTAGATAAGGAAAAGCTATAAAGCATTCTTATGGTGTATATAAAAGAAATGACACCTATTGTATAACATTTCATAATGGAAAAATGTCGTATTATATTAATTCCACCCACAAATCTATGAGCCCCTTTATGACTATAAATGGAATAAACTGGAAAAAACAGCCACCCTCACCAAACATTAGGAGAAAATGACATTATCTGATGGCATAGCTGGTTATGATAAAATGCCTGCATTCCAACCACTTATAAAGTCATATGTTTGTAATTGTCCATTCAAAAGCACAGGGAGTACAGTCCTTCTGCATTTCACCTCAGGAATTGCAAACGGATGTCAGCCGACATGGGTTTTGGAATGTACTGCAAAAACATTTTTTTGAACAACTCCCGAACCCAGATTCGGTAGTTACTACGAGGTGTGACCAGAACCCTTTGCCCTATCAGCAATTGAACAATGAAATAATCAAAGGTCATATCTACACATGGCCGGCTTGGAAATTTAATGAGATTTTATTGAGATACATAGTCCGTCTATCATGCCAGTGATACGCGTTTGTCCTGGAATGCCGGAATCAGGCGCAGGCCTTCTCTGCATTTTGATGAAATGTTTCTGAAAACCACAGCATTTAACGATGTTTCACAGTAACGCCACGGCTTCCCCACAAACATCCAAAAGGTGAGCATAGCAACACTAAACCAGAAAGTTCCAGGGTGGAATGAATGCGACCTGTTTAAAAACACGGATCAAATTAAAATGTTCCCTCTGAGCGAACGAAGTGCTCACACATGCACTCCAGACCAGCATGCACCTGCCACACTCGTTTTCAAGCGAACGCTGACGTTCCTTTTTGTTTTCTTTCTTTTCTCCAGTCGGTGCAGTACTGTTGCCTTTTTGGAGCGAATTCCCGACACACCTGACTGGGATTGCTCATCGTTATGAAAGCACGGCTAAAAGGTGGCCATCAGGTGGAATTCCAACTATTCCAGACACAGCAGTCTTTCTACTTTTAAGGAAAGGATTTGAGCGATAGGGCTGGAACAATTACCATTTAACCGTGTAAACGATGGTTATGGATGAAGACTGTCATGAAAATAAAATAACTATCAATTTTTTAGGGCACAAACAGCTGACTGAAGACATTACGGACAGATATTCATGCGGTTGGCAATTTGACTGGTAAACTCATGGGTACACTCGCAACGGCTTCCTGGTAATGTGATGCAATCATTTCCATTGTAATGTACGACGTTCCTTCAAATTGTGTGTTCACTGATGTAGCTCATGCAATGTAATGTATTTTTTGTAATGTCAGTTGAGTTGCATCAACAAATCACAGCACATATTGCTGGTTACACTTCCTGCTTTGCTCCTATGGGTACAAGCGCAATGGCCGCCAGCCCATCCATTATGCCATCATTGACTGGAATAGGGAAGCCCATTCTATCTCTATGACAGTAAATGCAGTCGAGAGCTGAGGAAAGCTGAAAATATGTGTCTAAATATCTATATTTATTTATTTTGCTATTTGTGCGGTTGTTACGTGAATCGGGGTCATTTGGCTGGCCAATTACCATCATCCAAAATTACATGACCGCCACAGCCCTAGTGAGTAATCCTCATGGCAACATTGAAACTCCCGCCTACATAACCAACCCGCCGCGTCCATCCGCCCCTCTTCTTAACCCTTACACAGGGGGCACTCAACAGAGTCAGCCATACAGCACCGAAAATACTGTTTTCTTCTTTGTCTAGCTTCTTCTCTCCCCTCTATATATAGCCATATCACCAAGGGCGTTACACAGAGCCTTGCAGTGTGTAGAGGAGGAGGAAGAGTGCCGCCTTTTCATGTGTGACACAGTGAGTCATGACACCCGGCTGTGCGCGCAGGCAGCCACGGGTGTGCAGACGCGAGCGGTGTGGGGAGAAAGATCCAGCCCACTCCTGGGCTAGGCTACGCTTGAAGGAGGCTGTCATGGCTTTTTGGAAACTCAACAGAAGGGCTCACTCTCTCTCCCTCCATCTCATTCTCTCTTTCTTCGCTCTCTTCTTTCCCTACTCTCGCTTTCCCTCTCGATCCTCATCCCCTCTCTCCTATCCTGCTGCAGTTAAGAAATGAGTGCGCCATGACTGATGCAAGAACTACGTTAAAAATGACAAGACCACAGGTTTAGACAGCAACAGAATTAGGCCTACAAGGAAAATGCTGCAAAACATCCTGCTTATTATATTAATCACAGTGCCAAACGCATAGAAAATAGACATCAGTGAGGCTCACAGAAGGATAGTGTAGCCCAGTGTTTTCCCTAAGTACATGGATCAGCCAGACAAATAGAAAAAGCAGCCAGCCAGGGTGACAGAACAAGCTTTATTTTGATGGCCTCGGGTACATTCTAATGCCTTGATTCCATCCGAAATACACAGCTAAATTCTTTAATACTTTAACGAGTTAAATTAGTTGTATTGAGCAGAAAGACATGAATTTTCAATTAAAATGACTGAAAATGCCATATAAAGTCAAAAGAAGAAGCCTGAAGGAGAATAGATTACCAGAAACAAGCTCTGTTTACCCTTTTGTCTGTGGATTAATTAATTGTCGGAGTAGAGGACCTTGTGCATTTCAGGTAAAATAACAACCCAATGTTTATATCCCAGGACAAATTAGCTAGCAACAGCAAGCTATCTAGCTAAATTGCCATAAATGTTTGCTTATCGAAGTGTCCCCAAATGAATATCGTTAGTTCAGAGTTCGTTTTGATATTTCAACCTGTGTGTCCTGAACGCGTCTGGTGTGGGGGGACAAAATCAACATGCGCACGATGGCGCACGCGGATGTTATTGTACTCTAATTAGGCGAGGGGTGGTAGGATTAGGGTGAAATAATAAAGAAGGGAAAAAATATGTAAAAAATATATTTGGAGGATTGTAAATTATGCAGACAGTTACATTGATAGAATCCACAATCTGCAATTTTAAAGCTGATCCAAAAAATTATTGTTGTGCATTGACTGCTTGTCAGAATGCCCGTTTATCTCCCTATGGCACTCACAACTTGAATGCGCCACGAGAGGAATATTTATGTCGCACAGAACGCAAAATGATAAGCTTACTAGGTAAATAGGTCAACTATTCTACTATGGGTTTTGTTGGCAGAGGAAAAGTAAACGTGGGCAGTTCTAGCCTATTCAAAGTATTTTTTTTTATGTTCCATCTTCTTTTAAATGAAAAGAAGCCTAGTGAAGTTATAAAGTGGAAAAGTCGAAAATGAGTGAGCCGGTACAATCCTTGCTCTGGGGACCATCTAAAAAGGACGGACCCGAAACTCTACGCATAAAGTGACAGTCAGAGATGAAACCCAGATGGATTCGAGTGGATAGACATTGGTATCTGCTCATTGGACGATTTTGTAGAAATGATGTGTATAATGAGGATATATGCTGAGTGGAAAGATGGAGATGGGGAGTGGAGTGACTGTGCTGTATTAAATGTGGGCAGACATCTGGCAGATATTATATAGAGGACATGGGAGATGTATTGTATATGGGGCAGATAGACAATTATATAGGGTAGAAATGGTAACAGTCAGAGTAAAGTAGTTAGTGGCACTGTTTAGAGTGGACAGAAGACAGTCGAGGCAGATAGCAGAGGGGAGAAGATCAGAATGGGATTGTGGCTTAGCCTGTTTGTGTACAGATTGGGATCATAACTAAATGGCATACTGAGTGCAAGGACAGACAGACGAGTGGCAGATTACTGGCCATAGAGATAACTGCTCTATGCGTGGTTATGTGTTGGAGAGATTGATGGATTTGAACTGTATTACACACAGAGTGAGGATGACAGTGGACAGGCAGATTGCTATAGGTTGGACAGCACTGCTCCACATATGGCTAGGCATCTGGTAGCGTACAGTACTGGACAGACGGGAGGTTGACCAATGTATATGATAATGGACATAGTGTGGAGAGATGAGGACGATGGACAGTAATGCGTGTGTTGTTATGCGGCAGTTAATGCTCAGATATAGGATGTGATCTGATTTCCATACTGAATGAGGGGGTGGTGGGCAGGTAGACAGATTGACTGCTCAATATAATTCACTGACTGATAAGGTTGGGGAAGACAGACTGGGCTGTATTGGATGTAGGCAGATGCCAGGCAGGTTAGAGACGGACTACACATACATTCTAAGTGATTTAAATGAGTCTTTCTCCATTCGGATTGTTTTATACTGTTCAATTCAACTTCAACCAAAACAAATTTCAGGACTATCATTTCTGCATTTCCTGCACTCAATTGCAGTGGTGGAAAAAGTACCTAATTGTCATACTTGAGTAAAAGTTAAGATACCTTAATAGAAAATTACTCTAGTAAAAGTGAAAGTCCCCCAGTAAAATACTACTTGAGTAAAAGTCTGAAAGTATTTGGTTTGAAATATACTTAAGTATCAAAAGTAAATGTAATTGATAAAATTGACTTAAGTATCAAAAGTAAAAGTATAAATAATTTCAAATTCCTTTTATTAAGCAACCAAGAAGGCACCATTTTCTTGTTTTATATTTTATTTATGGATGGCCAGGGGCACACCAACACTCAGACATAATTTACAAACAAAGAATTTGTGTTTAGTGAGTCCTCCAGATCAGAGGTAGTAGATGACCAGGGATGTTCTCTTGACAAGTGCGTGAATTGGACCATTTTCCTGTCCTGCTAAGCATTCAAAATGTACTTTTAGGTGTCATGGAAAATGTATGGAGTAAAAAGTATAGTATTTTCTTTAGGAATGTAGTAAAGTAAAAGTTGTCAACAAAAAAAAAACTTAGTATAAGGTGAATGCACTAATTTGTAAGTCGCTCTGGATAAGAGCGTCTGCTAAATGACTTAAATGTAAATGTAGATGTAGTAGTACTTTACACCACTGCTCAATTTAGATCATTTCCACACTGTCACGTAGGGCTGCACGATATGGGCAAATAATGTAGAGTGCCTTGCAAAAGTATTCACCCCCTTGGCATTTTTCCAATTTTGTTGCATTACAACCTATAATTAAAATAGATTTTTATTTGGATTTCATGTAATGGACATACACAAAATAGTCCAAATTGGTGAAGTGAAAAAAAAAAGAAAAAAAGAAAGTGTTTCAAAGATTTCAAAAAAAGAAAAAAGGAAAAGTGGTGCGTGCATATGTATTCACCCCCTTTGCTATGAATTCCTTAAATAAGATCTGGTGCAACCAATTACCTTCAGAAGTCACATAATTAGTTAAATAAAGTCCACTTGTGTGCAATCTAAGTGTCACATGATCTGTCAAATGATCTCAGTATTTATACACACCTGTTCTGAAAGGCCCCAGAGTCTGCAACACCACTAAGCAAGGGGCACCACCAAGTAAGAGGCACCATGAAGACCAAATAGCTTTCCAAACAGGTCAGGGACAAAGTTGTGGAGAAGTACAGATCAGGGTTGGGTTATAAAACATATCAGAAACTTTGAACATCCCACGGAGCACCGTTAAATCCATTATTAAGAAATGAAAACAACAAACCTGCCAAGAGAGAGCTGCCCACCAAAACTCATGGTCCAGGCAAGGAGGCCATTAATCAGAGAGGCAACAAAGAGACCAAAGATAACCCTGAAGGAGCTGCAAAGCTCTACAGCGGAGATTGGAGTATCTGTCCATAGGACCACCTTAAGCTGTACACTCCAGAGCTAGGCTTTATGGAAAAGTGGCCAGAAAAAAGCCATTGCTTAACTTTTCTAGGGCAGGGGGCAGCATTCGGTGTTTTGGATGAAATGCATGCCCAAATTAAACTGCTTGCTTCTCGGGCCCAGAAGATATGATATGCATATAACTGGTATATTTGGATAGAAAACACTCTAAAGTTTCCAAAACTGTTAAAATATTGTCTGTGAGTATAACAGAACTGATTTGGCAGGCGAAAACCTGAGACAAATCCATTGAGGAAGTATTTTATTTTTTGGTTTTGTAGTTTTCTATTCAATGCCATTACAGTATCCATTGACTTAGGACTCAAATTGCAGTGCCTTCCACTAGATGTCAACAGTCTTTAGAAATTGTTTCAGGCTTGTATTCTGAAAAATGCCTTCCACTAGATGTCAACAGTCTTTAGAAATTGTTTCAGGCTTGTATTCTGAAAAATGAGGAAGTAAGAGCAGTCTGAATGAGTGGACCCTAAAGTGTCACAGAGCTTTTTCATGCGCGAGACTGAGTGATTTTCTTGTTCACCTTTTAAATTGACGCCGTTATTGTCCGGTTGAAATATTATCGATTATTTTGCTAAAAACAACCTGAGGATTGAATATAAACATCGTTTGACATGTTTCTATGAACTTTACAAAAGTCAGAAATAGAGATAAAATTAATCCCTTACGTTTGATGATCTTCATATGGTTGCACTCAGCAGACATTCATTTACTCAATAAATAGAGATGACTCAAGTCGCGAAGTAAACTATAAAAATTGACATTACACATGGCGCATCATATTTAACAAACCAAACATTCAAATACCGGTATAGAAGGTAAAGTAAAAACCCAAACCGGTCCCTGCATCAATACTGATATATCATAAAATAAGGTATACCGCCCAGCCCTACTACCGAGTGAGATAAACAGTGCAGTACTAAAAGAGGGAACATTGATGTGGGGAACTGATTGTCTAGGCTAAGAATGTGGGAGATGTGTAGTACCAGTATGGTACATTGGGCAGACTGTATAGGGGAGGGATAATAAGATGGACTATGCTATATAGAATGTGGCCACTTAGCAGACCATAATCAGGAAGAGTGTGTAGAAGGGATGAAGCTGGTGGACTATATATAGTATGGCAGATGGCCATGCTGTTGCCTCCTACTGAACAATGGCTCCCAGGGAATCAGCCATTGGCCAGTCTCAGAGTGGAGGACATGGCCAGATGCTCAGTGCAGTCCACAGTGCCTGCAGTGGCCAGCACGGCCCGGGACAGTGAGAAGAGCAGACGCGGTAGAAGGGTATTGGTTTGTGAAGGAGAGAGGGAGACTAAACACAAGTCTTAGATAACTTGGATGAAAAACAAGAACACTGGCCAGAATGTACGCTATGTAGCCAACTAATCAACACATCCATATCAAACAGGCAATGCTCTACTAGCGTACTCGCATCAATACAGAACTAATCTGATTCACAATTTGAAACCAAGCCATTCACATGACATTTTTCTATTTTTAGACATCCACTATGTTCAACGCTTTCAGGATATTTCCCGATGTCTGATCTCACATCAAAGCAAGGAGTCGTTTTGGATTATTTCATTTAAAAGAACACACAAATGGATGGAGAATCAAATCCAACTTAAGTAGAATGGTTGCACAGAGGTTTTAGCCACCGAGGTTTCACTATGGTGGAGCATCGTGTGTGGGCAAGCATGGATCCCTTTGAAACCGAACGCCCAGACACATGCAATGGAGCCGCGGATCAGTGCGCAGAGCTTATGAAACATGAATAGAATGTTTTCACAGCTTCTCTATGAACCCTGCATTATTCATGGTCCTGGCTTCTCTTCCATCGCAGATAGATGTACCGCCATATCATGCCAACCCCTGTGTTAACAGGTTGAAATGCACACGTGATGATGACGACGTCCTTGAGACAAGGCGTGTGTGTGTGTGGTTCATCCCGGGATGTTATTTGCGTCTGCTCATAACTGGCCAGAAAGTGGCGCGGAAGCTGTGCCGACAGAAGTATCGGCCAACGATAGCCTTACCCTGATCAGTGGAGCTGCTGAGGGGACGACATAATAATGGCTGGAATGGCGCAAATGGAATGGCGTCCAACAAATGGAAACCATGTGCAAAACCACCAGGGGCAAATGGAAAGGTCAGATAGCGTTTACCTGAGTCATATGACCCCGGGATGGAAGTTTCCCTTTGGCACAGATCTAGGATCATCTTACCATCCCTAAACCCTGAACCTAAACCATTAGAGGGGAAAGTGCAAAAACAATTGTATCCTACACCACTGACCAACAGGGCCAAGAACATAAGACAGAACAGAGAGGCCTAAGTCATAGCCATGACCGTATGAACTCTATAGCATCATTAATAAAAAGAGGGACCAGAGTGGTGGGAGAGGAAGAGAAAGGTGGAGGACTTGCCTACCATACCGTCTGAGATGTTTCCCTATGGTGCTTGGTATTGATTGCCTAACCTCCTGGCCCAGAGTCGTGGTGACCCGGGTATCACAGCCATTAACCGCTGACCGCCAAGCCTGCGTCATTAAGCGCTGATGGTGGACATCACTGAGCCAACAAACTTATGCAAAGCGTATCAGCCCTGTGTGTTTGGGTGGGTGTGTGTGTGTGTCTCAGGGAGCTTGTTCATGTGGAAGGAGGGGTGAAAAGCAAAAGGGGCATCCACAAATGCCCCAGTCTGCCTTTGGGCAAAGCAAGCTGGGGGAGTCACACAAAGTTAAAAGGCAACCATGGAGCCTCTGTTCACTCAGTAACCCAAAGTGGTAGCGTTGTTATGATACCAGATTTTTGACTTCGATACCGATATCAGGTTAAGTATCATGATACTCAATACCAAAACCACAGCGGGAAAAAACAAAGCGCATTAGCTAAAGTCACAGAATAACCACTGAGCTTTCTTTCATTAAACATTGAACAATATGTTGAACTAAAATAACAAATAGAATATATTCTATTCTATCTTAAAATGACTTCAAAAATAAAACACTATATTAAATGACAGAGAAATATCTTCCATTCTCCTTATGCAAAACCATATCTGAGACTCAGAGCATACAAAATCGCCCGCTGGAGCCGCTTCTTCTTGTTTTGAGCTGATAGGAGTGGAACTCTGTGTGGTTGTCTGCTGCAATAGCCCATTCGTGACAAGTATTGACGAGTTGTGCGTTCCCGAGATGCCCTTCTGCACACCACTATTGTACTGCGCCATTATTTGTGCTTCTACATCTGCATTGCTTGCCATTTGGAGTTTTCAGCTGGGTTTCTGTATAAGCGCTTTGACATTTGCTGATGTAAAAATGTCTTTATAAATAGATTTGATTTGTCTGTTTGTGGCTCACCTGCAACCTGATTCTTGCCATTGTCCCCTCTCGTCAACAAGCTGTTTTCAAGCACAGCACTGCCACTGACTGGATGTTTTTTGTTTGTCGCACAATTCTTGGTAAAACCTTAGACGCTGCTGTGCTTGAAAAGCCAAGGAGGGCGGCCATTTCTAAGATACTGGATATGGTGCTTTTGGCACCGATGATCATACCACGCTCGAAGTCACTTAGGTCACTCATTTTACCCACTCTAACATGCCACAGTAACTGAATGCCTGGATGCCCATCTGCCTGCTTTATATAGCAATCCACGGCCACGTGACTCACTGTCTGTATGATCGATCCATTTTCGAGAACGACTGGTGTACCTAATTTGTTTTTCCTCAAAATAATAATTATTGCGAGTTATGACATGACGTAATTATGTCACAAGAGAAAAGATCCTTCTCCCTTATTAAACTCGCCATATCATTTTCCATCAATGAATGTCAATTTAACTCGTTTGACTGCTATGATTAAGCAATAAGGCACAAGGGGGTATAATATACGGCCAAAATGCCACAGCTAAGGAGTGTTCTTCAGCATAACGCAATGCGGGGTGTCTGGATACAGCAGTTAGCTGTGGTATATTGGCCAGATACCACAAATCCCGAGGTGCCGTATTGCTATTATAAACTGGTTCTAAACGTAATAAGAAAAGTAAAATGTACCTTGTCATACCCGTGGTATAAATCCCATTTGTGCATGTGCATAACTATAGATAAATCTGAGAGGAGAGTTTGAGTGATTAAAGCTGGGCAGAGGATCTCGAAATCTCTGAGCAAGAAACACTTGGACGAACTTAAAAAAAATGTTTGGCTATTTTCTGGCAATTGTGCTGTTATTATGTGCCAGATGTTTAAGACTACAAACCGTCCCTTCGGAAACTATTCAGACCCCTCAACTTTTTCCACATTTTGTTACGTTACAGCCTTACTCTAAAATCGATTAAATAAATACAAATCCTCAGCAATCTACAAACAGTACACCATAATGACAAAGCGAAAAAAGAAAGAAAAAAAATCAAAAATACCTTATTTATATAAGTGTTCAGACCCTTGGCAATGAGACTCGAAATTGAACTCGGGTGCATCCTATTTCCATTGATCATCGTTGATGTTTCTACAACTTGATTGGACTCCACCTGTGATAAATTCAATTGATTGGACACAGCATTGAAGGACCCCAAGAACACAGTGGCCTCCATCATTCTGAAATGGAAGAAGTTTGGAAACACCAAGACTCTTCCTAGACCTGGCCGCCCGGCCAAACTGAGCAATCGGGGGAGAAGGGCCTTGGTCAGGGAGGTGACCAAGAATCCGATGGTCACTCCGACAGAGCTCCAGAGTTACTCTGTGGAGATGGGAGAACCTTCCAGAAGGACAACAATCTCTGCAGCACTCCACCAATCAGGCATTTATGGTATACTGGCCAGACGGAAGCCACTCCTCAGTAAAAGTCACATGACAGCCCACTTGGAGTTTGCCAAAAGGCACCTAAAGACTCTCAGACCATGAGAAACAAGATTTTCTGGTCTGATGAAACCAAGATTGAACTCTTTGGCCTGAATGCCAAGCGTCACATCTGGAGGAAACCTGGCACCATCCCTACGGTGAAGCATGGTGGTGGCAGCATCATAATGTGGGGATGTTTTTCAGAGGCAGGAACTGGAAGACTAGTCAGGGAAAGATGAACGGAAGAAAGTACAGAGAGAACCTTGATGAAAACCTGCTCCAGAGCGCTCAGGACCTCAGACTGGGGCGAAGGTTCACCTTCCAGCAGGACAGCGACCCTAAGCACACAGCCAAGACAATGCAGGAGTGACTTCGGGACAAGTCTCTGAATGTCCTTGAGTGGCCCAGACAGAGCCAGGACTTGAACCCGATCAAACATCTCTGGAGAGTCCTGAAAATAGCTGTGCAGCGACGCTCCCCATCCAACCTGACAGAGCTTGAGAGGGTCTGCAGAGAAGAATGGGACAAACTCCCCAAATACAGGTGTGACAAGCTTAGTATAGCGTCATACCCAAGAAGAGTCGAGTTTAATCCCTGCTAAAGCTGCTTCAACAAAGTACTGAGGAAAGGGTCTTAATACTTATGTAAATTATATATTTCAGTTAAAAAATGTGTAATACATGTGCAAACATTTCTAAAAACCTGCTTTTGCTTTGTCATTTTAGGGTATTGTGTGTAGATTGATGAGGGAAAAAACTATTGAATCAATTTTAGAAGAACGCTGTAACGTAAAATGTGGAAAAGGTCAAGGGGTCTGAATACTTTCCGAATGCACTGTAGCTAGTCTAGAAAAGGTACAGAAGTTTTGTATAGCGTGCAGTACTACAGTGACCCATCTAGCAACATAACACATCCTTCTGTGAAATCCCAGTGCTGGAAGACAACGGTTTTGATTTATTTGACATAAACAAACTGTCTTTTATTTTCTAATAACAAAAATCTAAGTCCAAAATATTTACTGTTTATAGTACCTTTCACAGTGAGCACTTCGGTGAAAATGTAAGCCTATTAAACAGAAACCCACACCACGTTAGTCCGTAATATTTTGATGAAATAGTGGTAAAGGCTGATATTAGCCAGCCCCAACAGTCCTTGGCCTGGCTGTGGACTGGATTAGTCTAGGTGGCAGTGGGACAGAGGGCTCTCGGTGGCGGTGACCCTGTGTGTGCCCATGCACCATGACGTCACAGCGGGTAGCTGACACTAACCGGCTCTGGCGTGTGCGTTAGCCCTTTTCCGCTGAAGGTCCATCTCCAGTGGATGTTAGAGGTTACGAAACCGCTTGCAAAGAAAAATGCATGTCCTCACTATACTAATCTTCTAATCTCTGGAGGGCTTTCTCTTGTATCTTGCTGAAAAACAATGATGCAACAGTAAGAGTCTCAACAACCAAATGTATTCAGCATGAATAATGGCTCCAACCTGCGGCTTCCTGCTCTGCAAAATTTGGTGACGGGGGTGATGGGGCAGCACTGATGCGCCCTCCGGGGAGCGCAGGATGTCTCAGTCACGCTAGCTAGCCGGGGTCCCGTCGATCCCAGCCTACCCCCACTGACAACTAGCCCCCCTTCCCCACTGACAACCCCCTCAAAAACATGTTCCTCCCTCCCTGGGCTACACACTGCCACACAATTAGACCAGCCCCCCCCCCCCCCCCCCCCACACACACACACACACACCACCCCTCAACTACCAGAGACCCACTGAAAGGCCAATACTTCCAGCCCAGTAAATTCACTCCTCAAACTTATCCACCGCATTTAATTTCCGTTTCAGTCACCCCCACGTGCACCGCACACAGCATGGCTCGACATTCAGGTAAATTTGCCAGTGGCACACCGGGCCAGTGCCAACCGAAAGCTACTGGAGAAAAAACTATTTGACTGGCCCAGGCCGAGATCTGACGGGAAAGCGAATGATTTTATCTTTAATTTGCGGGCTGAGCAAGTAGCCTACACAAGGTTGATTCCAACATTGGCAAGTCAAAATCAAGTACTTTCAAGCACTAAATTGTCTTTTTCAAGGACCTACATTTTATATTTTAATTGTTGTAATAGCCTATAAACAAAAAAGCATCCCAAAATGTATGCATTACCACTTTAAGAATAATCCATTTTTTTAATAGGCCTACCAAATGGCAATATGCATTAACACTGTTTTTACATTCTCAAATACACTACATGACCAAAAGTATGTTGACACCTGCTCATCGAACATCTCATTCCAAAATCATGGGCATTAATATGGAGTTGGTCCCCCCATTGCTGCTATAACAGCCTTCACTCTTCTGGGAAGGCTGTCCACTAGATGTTGGAACATTGCTGCGGGGACTTGCTTCCATTCAGCCACAAGAGCATTAGTGAGGTCGGCCACTGATGTTAGGCGATTAGGCCTGGCTCGCAGTCAGCGTTCCAATTCATCCCATAAATTATTTTGTTGTAATTGTAATGTTGCAGGGTGGCCAACCATCCTCCAGGAGATTCCAAGAGAGCTACTGGGTGTACAGTCTTTCTTCCTGCTCCAGAGGAATTTCCACCGAAATCTCCTTACCAAAACCCAGTTTACTTCAATCAACTTGGAATGGTATGGGTTGCTTATAACAAATGAATATGTCACACTATAACTAACTCAGCTACACCAAAACAGAGGCTTGCAGATATAAATAAATGGACGACACACATAGCCTTTGTGATACAACGAGGCCTTGCTTTGCTTTATTCTAAGGATTATTATTTATGCGCATCATACCATACCCCCTGTCCCCGCAGGAGACCTTTTGCCTTTTGGTAGGCCATCAGTGTAAATAAGAATTTGTTCATAACTGACTAGCTTACGTTAAATTTAAAATATATATATATATATATAATACATTAACTTATGAGCTGGGCAGGGCCTCTTAATAAAGGTACAGAAATATCTTTGCATGGTATACTGAAACATCTGTACTTTTTCAAAACTAAAACATGACAACTTTGGTACTAGAATTTGTTACTTTCGGTACAGCTATTATATGCGTCTCACGTCCGGTCTATCATTGCAGCCGATGTCCCCTATTACGCAGGCAGACCGTGCCTCTTGCCTGCTCCACTTACTCATTGCTAGAGCACTGGGAGTCTGGCTGCAACATGTTAGCTCATGCTGCATAAAAGTTAACACACTTGAATAATGCAACATGGCATGTAGAAATGTTGAAACCGTTAATTACTGTTTGCAGGCTAGAATACTTTTCAATGCATGAAGATACGAGTAGCTTCCAGCTTTGTAGGCTCTTTCCTTGCTGGCCTAACATTACAGCTGAAGCTAACACCAATTCACTACCCTAGTACTTTGTGATAATATGCAAAACATTAAAGCAAAATATCCTGATTTCAAAGCTTATTATCACCAAAAACATTAAGTTACTTAATCGTATCACTGTCACATCGAAAGATACATTTTTTTCTGTAATGTCTCCTCCCTCACCCAGTGTTGCCAACTGTTTTTCAAGGAAAGTCGCTGTTTGTTGCTCCATTTCTACTGGAAGTCGGTAGATGATGTCATGAGGTAATAGTGACATCATAAAATTAATTTACAAATGTTTTATTATGCGGTCTCTCATGTAATTACATTTTCTCCAAAGAAAAACGAAATACAAAGTTTGAAGGAGAACTAAAAGGAACTGGTTAAATAACTAAACAGCACAGAAAAAAACAATAAAGGAACCGATTTAATAAATTCACTCTGCTGTGGGTATAGGACCAAGACCTAGAGCAGAGAGTGATGGGGGAGGGAGGGAAGAGAGGCAGAGGAAGGGGCGCAAGTGACCTGCACACACGCAGCAGCCGGTGGAGGCGGAGCACCACTTACTCATTGCTAGCCTGCACTGGGAGTCTGGGCTGCATCATGTTAACTACCCACTCATGGAGCACAGAAGTTATCACAGCTGATTGCAACCGAAAACGTTATTTATTCACTCTCTCATGTCTCTCTCAAAGATCTATTACCTCAGCGAACTGACTGTTCTCCGACAGTCAGCCCCCCCTCTTGCCTCGTGAATGACATCATTACTGGTTATAGAGAAAGCTTGTTTAATAAAAATGCAAACGTCCCACCGGCCAATAGCCAGGGAAAATACAGCGAGCCATATTCAAATAACATGATATAAAAATCTAACTTTCATTAAATCACACATGTAAGATACCAAATTAAAGTTACACTCGTTGTGAATCCAGCCAACATGTCAGATTTCAAAAAAGCTTTTCGGCGAAAGCATAAGATGCTATTATCTGATGACAGCACATCAGTAAACAAACAGAGTAGCATATTTCAACACTGCAAGCACGACACAAAACGCAGAAATAAAATATAAATCATGCCTTACCTTTGACGAAATTCTTTTGTTGGCACTCCAATATGTCCCATAAACATCACAAATGGTCCTTTTGTTCGATTAATTCCGTCGATATATATCCAAAATGTCAATTTATTTGGACCGTTTCATCCAGAAAAACACAGCTTCCAACTTTCGCCAAGTCACTACAAAATATATCAAAAGTTACATGTAAATTTACCAAAACATTTCAAACTACTTTTGCCATACAACGTTAAGTATTTTTAAACGTTAATAATCGATCAATTTGAAGACGGGATGATCTGTGTTCAATACAAAAACAAACTGACGCAACTTTTTTCATAACGTGGCTCTCTCAAAAAATTTACTTCATGTGACCCTCATTTACGATAGCCCTACTTCTTCAGGACACAAAGGAATAACCTCAACCAATTTCCAAGGACTGGTGACATCCAGTGGAAGCGTTAGGAACTGCAAGCAAGTCCATTAGAAATCTGGTGTCTCTAAAAAAACTAATTGAAAAGACAGTGACATCAAAAAAATACAAATTCTGAATGGTTTGTCCTCAGGGTTTTGCCTGCTACATAAGTTCTGTTATTCTCACAGATATGATTCAAACAGTTTTAGAAACTTCAGAATGTTTTCTATCCAAATCTACTAATAATATGCATATCTTATATTCTGGGGATGAGTAGCAAGCAGTTGAATTTTGGCATGTTATTTTTCCCGAAAGTGAAAAAGCTGCCCCCTGCCCTCAAGAAGTTAACTAGGCAAGTCAGTTAAGAACACATTTTTATTTTCAATGACGGCCTAGGAACGGTTAACTGCCTCGTTCAGGGGCAGAACGACAGATTTTACCTTGTCAGCTCGGGGGATTCAATCTTGCAACCTTACAGTTAACTAGTCCAATGCTCTAACCACCTGATTGCATTGCACTCCACGAGGAGCCTGCCTGTTACGCGAATGCAGTAAGAAGCCACGGTAAGTTGCTATCTAGCATTAAACTTATCTTATAAAAAACAATCAATCAATCATAATCCCTAGTTAACTACACATGGTTGATGATATTACTAGTTTATCTAACGTGTCCTGCGTTGCATATAATCGATGCGGTGCGTATCGTTGCTCCAATGTGTACCTAACCATAAACATCAATGCCTTTCTTAAAATCAATACACAGAAGTATATATTTTTAAACCTGCATATTTAGCTGAAATAAATCCAGGTTAGCAGGCAATATTAACCAGGTGAAATTGTGTCACTTCTCTTGCGTTCATTGCACGCAGAGTCAGTGTATATGCAACAATTTGGGCCGCCTAATTTGCCAGAATTTTACGTAATTATGACATAACATTGAAGGTTGTGCAATGTAACAGGAATATTTAGACTTATGGATGCCACCCGTTAGATAAAACGGTTCCGTATTTCACTGAAAGAATAAATGTCTTGTTTTCGAGATGATAGTTTCCGGATTCATATTAATGACCTAAGGCTCGTATTTCTGTGTGTTATTATGTTATAACTAAGTCTATGATTTGATAGAGCAGTCTGACTGAGCGGTGGTAGGCAGCAGCAGGCTCGTAAACATTCATTCAAACAGCACTTCCGTGCTTTTTTCCAGCAGCTCTTCGTTGTGCTTCAAGCATTGCGCTGTTTATGACTTCAAGCCTATCAACTCTCGAGATTAGGCTGGTGTAACCGATGTGAAATGGCTAGCTAGTTAGTGGGGTGCGCGCTAATAGCGTTTCAAACGTCACTCGCTCTGAGACTTGGAGTAGTTGTTCCCCTTGCTCTGCATGGGTAACGCTGCTTCGAGGGTGGCTGTTGTCGATGTGTTCCTGGTTCGAGCCCAGGTAGGAGCAAGGAGAGGGACGGAAGCTATACTGTTACACTGGCAACACTAAAGTGCCTATAAGAACATCCAATAGTCAAGGGTTAATGAAATACAAATGGTATAGAGGGAAATAGTCCTATAATTCCTATAATAAATAACTTCAACCTAAAACTTCTTACCTGGGAATATTGAAGACTCATGTTAAAAGGAACCACCAGCTTTCATATGTTCTCATGTTCTGAGCAAGGAACTTAAACGTTAGCTTTCTTACATGGCACATATTGCACTTTTACTTTCTTCTCCAACACTTTGTTTTTGCATTATTTATACCAAATTGAACATGTTTCATTATTTATTTGAGGCTAAATTGATTTTATTGATGTATTATATTAAGTTAAAATAAGTGTTCATTCAGAATTGTTGTAATTGTTATTATTACAAATAAATAAATAAAATAAAAATCGTCATCAGCTTTTTTTCGTCCTCCAATAATCGGTATCGTATCGGCGTTGAAAAATCATAATCGGTCGACCTCTACTCCATATATATAACCTCCCAGTAATTTATTGGGTATAAAACCACCAACGTTTCGGCATCATAGCCCCCTAGACCACCATAGCCCCTGTGCCCAAGAACACTAAGGTAACTTGCCTAAATGACTACCGACCCGTAGCACTCAGGTCTGTAGCCATGAAGTGCTTTGAAAAGCTGGTCATGGCTCACATCAACACCATTATCCCAGTAACCCTAGACCCACTCCAATTTGCATACCGCCCCAACAGATCCTCAGATGATGCAATGTCTATTGCACTTCACACTGCCCTTTCCGACCTGGACAAAAGGAACACCTATGTGAGAATGCTATTCATTGACTAAAGCTCAGCGTTCAACACCATAGTGCACTCCAAGCTCATCACTAAGCTAAGGACCCTGAGACTAAACACCCCCCTCTGCAACCGGATCCTGGACTTCCTGACAACACATCCTCCACACTAATCCGCAACACGGGGGCCCCTCATGGGTGCATGCTCAGTCCCCTCCTGTACTTCCTGTTCACTCATGATTGCATGGCCAGGCACGACTCCAACACCATCATTAAGTTTGTCGAAGACACAACAGTGGTAGGCCTGATCACCTTCAACAATGAGACAGCCTATAGGGAGGAGGTCAGAGACCTGGCCGTGTGGTGCCAGGATAACAACCTCTCCCTCAACGTGATCAAGACAAAGGAGATGATTGTGGACTACAGGAAAAGGAGAAGGTTGAGAGCTTTGAGTTCCTTGGTGTCCACGTCACCAACAAACTATCATGGTCTAAACACACCAAGACAGTCGTGAAGAGGGCACGACAAAGCCTATTCCCCCTCAGGAGACTGAAAAGATTTGGCATGGGTCCTGTAATGCTCAAAAAGTTCTACAGCTGCACCATCAAGAGCATCCTGACTGGTTGCATCACTGCTTGGTATGGCAACTGCCTCCAACCGCAAGGCACTACAGAGGGTAGTGTGTACGGCCCAGTACATCACTGGGGCCAAGCTTCCTGCCATCCAGGACCTCTATACCAGAAGGTGTCAGAGGAAGGCCCTAAAAATTGTCAAAGACTCCAGCAATCCTAATCATGGACTGCTCTCTCTGCTACTGCGTGGCAAGTGGTACCAGAGCGCCAAGTCTAGGTCCGAAAGGCTTCTTAACAGCTTCTACCCCCAAGCCATAAGACTCCTGAACAGCTAATCAAATGGCTACACAAACTATTTGCATTGTCCCCCCCCCCCCACCTCTTTTACACTGCTGCTACTCTGTTTATTATCTATGCATAGTCACTTTAACCTTACCTACATGTACATATTACCTCAATTACCTCGACTAACCTGTGCCACCGCACATCGACTCTGTACCGGTACCCTCTGTATATAGCACCGTTACTGTTATTTTACTGCTGCTCTTTAATGATTTGTTATTTTTATTAAAACTGCATTGTTGGTTAAGGGCTTGTAAGTAAGCATTTCACTGTAAGGTCTACTACACCTGTTGTATTTGGCGCATGTGACAAATAACATTTGATTTGATCAAATTTGATTTGAACAAACAGAGTCGCAACTCCATATATAATAACCTCCCAGTAATTTATAGAGTCAAAAAACACCGACCTTTTGGCATGACTGTGCCTTCTTCAGGGTAATGCTTGAATCAGACTACGCAGACAAACAGTGCAATTAGTGCAACCAATGACAATAGAGGGGGGGGGGGGGTCATAATTGCTAGGTTGATCAGAATTAATTGAGCTAAACTGTTAAAAGACAATAGCCCACAGCATACTGATTATATTGTGCCATTGTTATTATTGTAACGGCGGTCCTCCTTCTCTTCATCAGAAAAGGAGGAGTATTTATCGAACCAAGGCGCAGTGGAGTTTGAACACATATTTATTAACGAAAAAACACGAACTTGAATAAACTAACAAAACAACAAACGGTGTAGACAGACCTAGACGACGAACTTACATGAAACCAGAAGAACGCACGAATAGAGAAAACAGGCTACACAAAAACAACGATGAACAAAACAAACCGAAAACAGTCCCGTGTGGTGCAACGACATACACAAACACGGAAGACAATCACCCACAACGAACACTGTGACAACGCCTACCTAAATATGACTCTTAATTAGAGGAACGCCAAACACCTGCCTCTAATTAAGAGCCATACCAGGCAACCCAAAACCAACACAGAAACAGAAAACATAGAATGCCCACCCAACCTCACGTCCTGACCAACTAACACACATAACAACTAACATAAATAGGTCAGGAACGTGACATTACCCCCCCCATAAGGTGCGAACTCCGGGCGCACCAGCACAAAGTCTAGGGGAGGGTCTGGGTGGGCATCTAACCACGGTGGTGGCTCAGGCTCCGGGCGAGGTCCCCACCCCACCATAATCCATCCTAGCTTCCATCTCCCTCTAAGAATGTCCACCCTCCTTTTACCCCCACAAAATCTTCTTAGTAACATCACTGATAGGGACAGCACCGGGACAGAGAGATAGATCAAGACAGAGGGATAGATAAGAATATAGAGGTAGATCAAGATAGAGAGGGAGATAATGATAGAGGGGCAACTCCGGACTGAAAGGCAGCTCCGGACAGAGAGACAGCTCTGGACTGATGGGCAGTTCTGGGTATCTAGCCGTTTCAGGCTGAAGGACAGCTCATGGCTGACTGACGAATCTGGACGCTCATGGCAGGCTGACGGCTCTCGACGCTCATGGCAGGCTGACGGCTCTCGACGCTCATGGCTGGCTGACGGCTCGCGACGCTCATGGCTAGCTGACGGCTCGCGACGCTCATGGCAGGCTGACGGCTCTCGACGCTCATGGCAGGCTGACGGCTCTCGACGCTCATGGCAGGCTGACGGCTCTCGACGCTCATAGCAGGCTGACGGCTCTGGCTGCTCATGGCTCGCTGGCGGCTCTGGCAGATCCTGTCTGGTTGGCGGCTCTGGCAGATCCTGTCTGGTTGGCGGCTCTGGCAGATCCTGTCTGGTTGGCGGCTCTGGCAGATCCTGTCTGGTTGGCGGCTCTGGCAGATCCTGTCTGGTTGGCGGCTCTGGCAGATCCTGTCTGGTTGGCGGCTCTGGCAGATCCTGTCTGGTTGGCGGCTCTGGCAGATCCTGTCTGGTTAGCGGCTCTGGCAGATCCTGTCTGGTTGGCGGCTCTGGCAGATCCTGTCTGACGGGCGGCTCTAGCGGCTCCTGTCTGGCGGGCGGCTCTAGCGGCTCCTGTCTGGCGGACGGCTCTGTAGGCTCATGGCAGACGGGCGGCTTTGCAGGCTCTGGGGAGACGGATGGCTCAGATGGCGCTGGGGAGACGGATGGCTCAGATGGCGCTGGGGAGACGGATGGCTCAGATGGCGCTGGGGAGACGGATGGCTCAGATGGCGCTGGGGAGACGGATGGCTCAGATGGCGCTGGGGAGACGGATGGCTCAGATGGCGCTGGGGAGACGGATGGCTCAGATGGCACTGGGGAGACGGATGGCTCAGATGGCGCTGGGGAGACGGATGGCTCTGGCCGGATAAGGCGCACTGTAGACCTGGTGCGTGGTGCCGGAACTGGAGGCACCGGGCTAAGGATAAGCACCTTCCTACTAGTGCGGGGAGCAGGGACAGGGCACACTGTACTCTCAAAGCCCACTCTATACCTGATGCGAGGTACCGGCACTGGTGACACCGGGCTGAGGACAAGCACATCAGGATTAGTAGGGGGAGAAGATACAGTGTGTACAGGGCTATGGAGACGCACAGGAGGCTTAGTGCGTGGTGCCGGAACTGGAGGCACCGAACTGGATACACGCACTACAGAGAGAGTGCGTGGAGGAGGAACAGGGCTCAGGAGACGCACTGGTAGCCTAGTGCGTAGTGTAGGCACTGTAGGTACTAGGCTGGGGCGGGGAGGTGGCGCCGGAAATACCGGACCGTGGAGGCGTACTGGCACTCTTGAGCATTGAGCCTGCCCAACCTTACCTGGTTGAATACTCCCGGTTGCCCAACCAGTGCGGGGAGGTGGAATAACCCGCACCGGCCTATGTAGGCGAACCGGGGAAACCATGCGTAAGGCAGGTGCCATGTATGCCGGCCCGAGGAGACGCACTGGAGACCAGACGCGTTGAGCCGGCCTCATGACACCTGGCTCAATACCCAATCTAGCCCTACCAGTGCGGGGAGGTGGAATAACCCGCACTGGGCTATGCACTCGTACAGGAGACACCGTGCGCTCTACTGCGTAACACGGCGCCTGCCCGTACTCCCGCTCTCCACGGTAAGCCTGGGAAGTGGGCGCAGGTCTCCTACCTGCCCTTGGCCCACTACCTCTTAGCCCCCCCCAAGAAATTTTGGGGTGTTACTCACGGGCTTTTTGGGTTTCCGTGCCAGACGCATTCCCTCATAACTCCGGTTCCTCTCTCCGGTAGCCTCTGCTCTCCTCAGTGCCTCCAGCTGTTCCCATGGGAGGCGATCCCTACCAGCCAGGATCTCCTCCCATGTGTAGCAACCTTTTCCGTCCAATATATCGTCCCAAGTCCATTCCTCCTTCTTTTCCTGTCCCTTACTCCGTTTACTCCGCTGCTTGGCTCTGGAATGGTGGGTGATTCTGTAACGGCGGTCCTCCTTCTCTTCATCAGAAAAGGAGGAGTATTTATCGAACCAAGGCGCAGTGGAGTTTGAACACATATTTATTAACGAAAAAACACGAACTTGAATAAACTAACAAAACAACAAACGGTGTAGACAGACCTAGACGACGAACTTACATGAAACCAGAAGAACGCACGAATAGAGAAAACAGGCTACACAAAAACAACGATGAACAAAACAAACCGAAAACAGTCCCGTGTGGTGCAACGACATACACAAACACGGAAGACAATCACCCACAACGAACACTGTGACAACGCCTACCTAAATATGACTCTTAATTAGAGGAACGCCAAACACCTGCCTCTAATTAAGAGCCATACCAGGCAACCCAAAACCAACACAGAAACAGAAAACATAGAATGCCCACCCAACCTCACGTCCTGACCAACTAACACACATAACAACTAACATAAATAGGTCAGGAACGTGACAATTATTAGCATAACATTAGCATCAACATACATTATTGTGTCATTTAACTTCACCTATAAATGTAAATATTTCCAATATAATTTTTTTTATTACATGTAATCTTTTGGTTCAACCATGATCAGTACAATAAAATAAATAAGTCCCAAATAGCCAAAACAAACTTAATAACTCAATGGATGCACGCACTCCTATTGAATATGCATTCACCTGTATTGTGAATAGGCCTAGGCTACATCTTGATTTACCCAGTTTATCAATAGATATTTACCATTCAAAATAAATGATCACCATTATGTTGTTATGTAGTTAGATTGAACAGAGCAGTAGCCGAGTTTATCTGTCTGGATCAAGTGCCATTCTGAGACTTTGGCTAATATGCCTTATTTTGTTGTGGTATCGTTTTGGTATCGAGTATAGTGATTGTATAGAGTGTTGTGATACTAAACCTGGTATCGAAGTAAAAACTCTGACAACATTACTACAATATCTAATGATGAGCATGACGCGGGTCCAATGCGATTATCAGCAAGCTCTGCTGTGATATGACAGTCAAGGATGGGAGAGTGGAGGGGGCCAAAGGCATTTTTGGGTCCAGGCTTAAACATATCGGTGACCCCATTCCCCCAACCTCTGAAACGCTACGGCAAAACAAAGCTGCCAGGATGTTTGTTGAAAGTCAACATTGACGACGCGTTCATGTGTGAACATTTTGCCTCATTGTGGCTGAACCATGTGGCTGCAACATCTGTAACGGTGTGCTTGCCATGAGCTTCTCGCTACTGGTGCTGTAGATCTACAAAGGGCCTGCCTCAGAGAAGGGTGTGGTAAGAGTAGCATGAGAGAAGACAGTGGGGCTTTCTGTGGTCACCAAACCTGTTTGCTTTGTGATGGTCAAGGCAACAAAAGAAATAGATGCACATTTTCCCCCAGAGATTGAATGAAAACACAGCGAAAGTGTAAAGGTTTATTGAAAAGAATGTGAGGTTTGTCAACAGTCAGTAGGAAATCACGGTTCTCGTCGCTCTCTTGCTTTCTTGAAAATACTGTATATAGCCTGACTGTAATGGAATTGAATGAGGACAAGGTCAATCAGTGTCCTTTTATGGTTGAACAGCATTGCCAGGTCACCATAAGGCTGCTAATATAGTAATGACACCATTGTCCTCTGGGGACGTATGGAGAGTGGACGGGGGATGGAAAGCACTAGGGTCCGGAGAGGGGGCGAGTGAATGAATGACGGCTGAGGTAATGTGCTTGCACAGCGGGGGCGGCTCAAGCCGATCAGCCACTAAGGGGTTAACGAAGTCCCTCACTCTTTGTGGTGATGGTGAGCAGCCATTCCTGTGCCTACGTCGGCTTCCCTTTTGCTGCGACACCCTAATAACCGAGGCAGATTGGAAGCTAAATTAATTGAGCAAGGTTATGCACAGCACCGGTTTGGCAAGGTATACCCCTCTACGCATGGAAAACTATACCTGTCAGCATAGCAATTATCACCGGGCTGCACTAATGGTTTATTAGTCGTAAGTACAGGATACACATGGTATACACTGTCCCAACGAAATTCTTACTTGCAGGTTCCTCCTCAACAATGAAACAATAAGAAATAATAAACAAAATGAAATGGCACAATAAAATAGACATCTTAGCATAAGTATAATACAGGAAGGCACAATTTATAGCACAATATTTGTTATCATATCTATTCAGGGGAGGGGGAATGAGAGGGGCAAGTGTTTACATTGTGCATTGTAAGCAATAGTAAATACTTTTAGCAGCAGTTCTGATGTGTGTGTAGCATGAATGTGTAGTTATTTGTAAAGAATTCATGAAAAGTAAAACGCATATATGTGAACCATTTCAAGAAACTATTGCACGTCACTACTTCAGAGGAGAGGCATTTGAACTTTAAAAATGTTTTTTTAAATCAAAATACGTTTTTTTGCCAGAAATGCCTTCTGGAACATGTGAACTTTCATATGCCTCAATAAAAACTTGTATGTCATCTGTAAATACAAATAAAATGGTTAAATAACGAGCGTAGTTGGTTTAGGCATGGAAAAATAAAGGAACCTTCCCGCTAGCCATGATAGGCTGAGATAATGGATGGGCTGGAAATGCCCGAGAGATGAGTTCGGATTGATCTCCAATGTAGCACGCTTCTGTCTATAACATGAACTGCTAAGTACGTGTAGATAATTTTGTCTACCGTGGCTTTTTTTTAAAGATATCATGAAGAACTGAAAACGTTTTGCTATTGCTCTCAACATTGCGGCCCTGAAGTTAATACTGCCCTACCAAGCAAAAAGGCAGTAACTGCTAATTTGGTAGAAAATGAGATAGTCATACCAGCTGAAGTCGGAAGTTTACATACACTTTGGTTGGAGTCATTAAAACTCGTTTTTCTACCACTCCACAAATTTCTTGTCAACAAACTATAGTTTTGGCAAGTCGGTTAGGACATCTACTTTGTGCATGACACAAGTCATTTTTCCAACAACTGTTTACAGACAGATTATGTCACTGGGTCAGAAGTTTCAGAAGTTTACATACATTAAGTTGACTGCGCCTTTAAACAGCTTGGAAAATTCATGAAAATTATGTCATGGCTTTAGAAGCTTCTGATAGGCTAATTGACATCATTTGAGTCATTTGGAGGTGTACCTGTGGATGTATTTTAAGGCCTACCTTCAAACTCAGTCCCTCTTTGCTTGACATCATGGGATAATCAAAAGAAATCAGCCAAGACCTCAGAGAAAAAAGTGTAGACCTTCATCCTTGGGAGCAATTGCCAAACGCATGGTGTTTATACTTGTGTACTATTGTTAGCGTACAAACAATAATACGCAAGTATAAACACCATGGGACCACGCAGCCGTCATAACGCCCAAGAAGGAGACGCGTTCTGTCTCTTAGAGATGAACGTACCTCTGCGAAAAGTGCAAATCAATCCCAGAACAACAGCAAAGGACCTTGTGAAGATGCTGGAGGAAACAGGTACGAAAGTATCTATATCCACAGTAAAACAAGTCCTATATCGACATAACCTGAAAGGCCGCTCAGCAAGGAAGAAGCCACTGCTCCAAACCCGCCATAAAAGAAAGACAGAGTACGGTTTGCAACTGCACATGGGGGAAAATATCCTACTTTTTGGAGCAATGTCCTCTGGTCTAATAAAACAAAAATAGAACCGTTTGGCCATAATGACCATCGTTAGGTTTGGAGGGAAAAGGGGGAGGCTTGCAAGCCGAAGAACACCATCCCAACCGTAAAGCACGAGGATGGCAGCATCATGTTGTGGGGGTGCTTTGCTGCAGGAGGAACTGGTGCATTTCACAAAATAGATGGCATCATGAGGCAGGAAAATGATGTGGATATATTGAAGCAAGATCTCAAGACATCAGTCAGGAAGTTCAAGCATGGTCATAAATGGGTCTTCCAAAAGGACAATGACCCCAAGCATACTTTCAAAGTTGTGGCAAAATGGTTTAAAGACAACAAAGTTAAGGTATTAGTGGCCATCACAAAGCCCTGACCTCATCCTATAGAACATTTGTGGGCAGAACTGAAAAAGCGTGTGCGAGCAAGGAGGCCTACAAACCTGACTCAGTTACACCAGCTCTGTCAGAAGGAATGGGCCAAATTCACCCAACTTATTGTGGGAAGCTTGTGGAAGGCTACCCAAAACGTTTGACTCAAATTAAACAATTTAAAGGCAATACTATCAAATACTAATTGGGTGTATGTAAACTTCTGACCCACTGGGAATGTGATGAAAGAAATAAAAGCTGAAATAAATCATTCTCTCTGCAATCATTCGGACATTTCACATTCTTAAAATAAAGTGGTGATCCTAACTGAAATAGGACTGGGAATTTTTACTAGGACTAAATGTCAGGAATTGTGAAAAACTGAGTTTAAATGTGTTTGGCTAAGGTGTATGTAAACTTCCGACTTCAACTGTACATACTTAACCATGTGGACAAGTATCCTGCCTCTTGTATTGTGTTTTGGAGAAAATGGGGGTCATGGTAGCAGTAAATGCATAAAATTACTGTAAAACCAATGTAAATAAAAGCCATTTTTCTCAGCGGTTCCACGCTATGAGCAGCTACTGCCTTTTTGCTTGGTGGGGCAGAATAGCTCCATCGACAAAGCTCAGTGGGAAAACGTTGTGATGGACTCCTTTCTGGAGGATAATTGTGCCATGCTGACTATTTCTGACTTTGAGAATGAATTGGACAATGAGGGAATCCCTGATTTAGGAAAAAACATTTTAAATGAACCAGACATTGTAGAGTCTTCTGATGAATGTCATGGAGAAGAAACAGTGTTGTTGTCATGGAAGAATTTGACCGAGTTTTGAAGTCAGTGGAATGCCCGGTGAAAGCAGAGAGATGATTGCCAAATGCGGAGAGATTCCAAAAAGAGAACACACAGAAGAAGGATGTGGTATAAAACACCCATCTCCAGATTACATCTTCAAACTAAGGGCAACCATGGTATCCATGATACAGGAAGAAGCGTTCATCCATGTATACGGGTAAGAGTCTAGCTACATTTTCAGATATTATAGGTTTCTAATTTAGTCAGAAAGTCGGTTTAATTGCAAGTTAAAGCGTAATGTTAGCTAGCTAGCTGGTGTTAGCTGGTATTTGGTATTTTATTAGGATCCCCATTAGCTGTTGCAAAAGCAGCAGCTACTCTTCCTGGGGTCCACACAAAACATGAAACATAATACAGAATGACATAATACAGAACATCATTAGACAAGAACAGCTCTAGGACAGAACTACATACATTGTTTTTAAAGGCACACGTAGCCTACATATCAATGCGTACACACAAACTATCTAGGTCAAATAGGGCAAGGTGTTGCTTTATCTGTTTTTTTAAAACCAGGTTTTCTGCTCTCTGCTACCACACGGCAAGCGGTACCGGAGCGCCAAGTCTAGGTCCAAGAGGCTTCTAAACTAGAGGATGGCCGATTAATTAGGGCTGATTTCAAGTTTTCAAAACAATCGGTAATCTGCATTTGTAGACGCCGATTATGGCCGATTACATTGCAATCCATGAGGAAACTGCGTGGCAGGCTTGACCACCTGTTACGCGAGTGCAGCAAGGAGCCAAGGTAAGTTTCTAGCTAGCATTATACTTATCTTATAAAATCAATCTTCACATAATCACTAGTTAATTACACATGGTTGATGATATTACTAGGTTAACTAGCTTGTCCTGCGTTGCATATAATCAATGCGATGGCTGCTAATTTATCATCGAATCACAGATAGCTAGCTCTGAATCCACATCATGGCAGAGGTTGAAAAGCCATAGCACATAAGTTTTTTCAACAACAGGTTATGGTCAATAATATCAAAAGCTGGACTGACATCTAACAGTACAGCTCCCACAATCTTATTATCGATTTCTTTCAAGCAATCATCAGTCATTTGTGTCAGTGCAGTACATGTTGAGTGCCCTTCTCTATAAGCATGCTGAAAGTCTGTTGTTAATTCGTTTGCAGAGAAATAGCATTGTATTTGGTCAAACAATTTTTTCCAACAGTTTGCTAAGAGCTAGCAGCAAGATTATAGGTCTGCTGTTAGAACCAGTAAAGGCCACTTTACCACTCTTGGGTAGCGGAATTACTTTGACTTCCCTCCAGGCCTGAGGACAAAGACTTTCCTCTAGGCTCAAATATGACAGATAGGAGTGGCTATTGAGTCAGCTACCATCCTCAGTAGCGTTCCATCTAAATTGTCAATGCCATCTAAATTGTCATTATTGATCGATAACAATACTCTTCCATCTCTCCCACACTAACGTTACAAAATTCTAACTTGCAATGCTTTTCTTTCATTATTAGTTTTTTTATGCATGAATACAATTGCTCACTGTTCATTGTTGGCATTTCCTGCCTAGGTTTGCTCACTTTGCCAATTAAATAATCATTAAAATAATTGGTGACATCAAATGGTTTTGTGATGAATAAGCCATCTGATGATTCGATGAAAAGATGGAGTTGAATTTGTCTTTCTGCCCATAGTTTAATTGAAAGTACTCTAAAGTGTTTTCCCATCATTGATCTTGGCTTCATAATAAAGGTTATTCTTCTTTTTGTTGAGTTTAGTCCATAATTTCTCAATTTGCAAGCCAGTCAGATGTGCAGCCAGAATTATTAGCCACCCCTTTTGCCCAATCTCTTTCAACCATACAGTTTTTCAATTCCTCATCAATCCATGGAGCCTTTTGTTTAGACATGTAGCTAGCTAGCTAAACAATTAACCAGCTGGCTGGCTCGCTAGCTAACATTCTGTGTAGGAGCTCTAGAAAGAGGCCCGAGTTCCCAAATTGGAATTACGAGTTGGAAGACCGCTCAAATTGATTTTCCCCTTTCAGTTTTTTGTTGTTGTTTTAAACGTGGCATTAGAGTTGGGATTGTGATTAGTTGTTTAGCTAGCTAGCTTCATGTCTAAACAAAAAACTCCACTATGCAAGTAACCATTTCACTGCACTGTTTACACCTTCCGTATCCTGTGCATGTGACAAAAAAACAGATTTTTATATAGTGTGTGTTTACCTAATGTGAAGAACAACATGACCTGCACCAAAGTCAGATTAGGCCAAGGACTAAATAAAGTTTAAATTCACTACTACTTTCACCACCTTTAGTCTTGAAATCTTTGGTTGTTTACTACACTGTGAATCCTTAAAGAGATTGGTGGGGCTAAGGCTTAAGATGGTGTGAACGATGCTGAATGGGTATAGACAAAGGGTGTAGGAATAGATGTAAAGGTTAAAAATATATATATATATTTTTTTTTTAATTGCTCTCCAGCAGGTACACCAAAACATTCAATGGCCATTTTCTCAAAAGTGGGGTTACAAGTTTTTCAACTTTCAAAGCAGAATTACTTTCTCAATGTTCCTCCACTGCAGTGTATGATATATCATTTTCTAGCTCTGAGTCTACTTTTATCCAATGTAAATTTTGATACAAAGGACCAAATCCAGGTGGTGGGTCACATATCTTGATCAGATAAGTATTCAACCCCCTGAGCCAATACATGTTAGAGTCACCTTTGGCAGCGATTACAGCTGTGAGTCTTCCTGAGTAAGTCTCTAAGGGCTTTCCACAACTGGATAGTGCAACACCCATTATTGTTTTCAAAATTCTTCAAGCTCTGTCAAATTGGTTGTTAGGTCCTGCCAAAGATTTTCAAGCAGATTTAAAACTGTAACTTGGCCACTCAAGAACATTTACTGTCTTCTTGGTAAGCAACCCCAGTGTTGATTTGGCCTTGTATTTCAGGTTATTGTCCAGCTGAAAGGTGCATTCATCTCCCAGTGTCTGGTGGAGAGCAGAATGAAACAGGTTTTCCTCTAGGATTTTACTTGTGCTTAGCTCCATTCCGTTTATTTTTTAGCCTGAAAAACTCCACAGTCCTTAACAATTACAAGCATACCCATAACATGACGCAGCCACCACTATGCTTGAACATATGGAGAGTGGTACTCAGTAATGTGTTGTATTGGATTTTCCGCAAAAATAACACTTTGCAATCAGGACAAGTTAACCATATTTTTTGCAGTATTACTTAAGTGCGTTGTTGCAAACAGGATACACGTTTTGGAATATTTTATTCTGTACAGGCTTCCTTCTTTACATTCTGTCAATTAGGTTAGTATTGTGGAGTAACTACAATGTTGTTGATACATCCTCAGTTTTCTCCTATCTAAGCCATAAAACTCTGTTTTAAAGTCACCACTGGCCTCATGGGGAAATCAAATTTTATTTGTCACATGCGCCGAATACAACAGGTTGACTTACTCTCCGGCAACTGAGTTAAGAAGGGCGCCTGTATCTTTGTAGTTACTAGGTGCATTGATACACCACCCAAATTGTAAATAATAACTTCACCATGCTCACAATGGATATTCAATGTAGGGATGTCCTACATCGACCAAGAGTTGTCTGTTCTTTCAACCAATCAATTGGTCTACATTTATAAATGTGTATTTTTCCATATATACAGTAGATACACCCTATGTGTTTTAATAAAATCAACTATATGCACTGAGCTTGTCTGATGCTTTAAGCGATCTGTTTGATAATTAAGACACACAAAATCCAATTGAATCCAATTGATGCAATTGATGTGATAGTGCCGGGCCTGGCTCAGACTTGCTGCGCTGTGTTTATAAAAAAGACAGCGAGTGACTGTGTGACTAGCACACGCTGTTTCTCTCTCCTCCCTTCGCAGCGACCACTACAGAATGTGTTTCTGAAGCTGCAACATACAATGCATTCGGAAAGAATTCAAACCCCTTGACTTTTTCAACATTTTGTTCCGTTACAGCCTTCTTCTGAAATAGTTTGAATTGTTTTTTCCCCCCTCAATCTACACACAATACCCCATAATTACAAAGAAAAACAGGTGTAAAATGTTTTGCAAAATGTATTAAATATAAAAGACTGATATATTACATTTACATAAGTATTCAGACCCTTTACTGAGTACTTTGTTGAAGCACCTTTGGCAGCGATTACAGCCTCGAGTCATAGGAGTTTCTCCCATTCTCCTCTGCAGATCCTCTCAAGCTCTGTCAGTTGGATAGGGAGTGTCGCTGCACAGCTATTTTCAGGTCTCTCCAGAGATGTTCGATCGGGTTCAAGTCCAGGCTCTGGCTGGGCCACTCAAGGACATTCAAACACTTGTACCAAAGCCACTCCTGCGTTGTCTTGGCTGTGTGCTTAGGGTCGTTGACCTGTTGAAAGGTGAACCTTCACCCCAGTTGGAGGTCCTGAACACTCTGGGGCAGATTTTCATCAAGGATCTCTTTGTACTTTTCTCTGTTCATCTTTCCCTCGATCCTGACTAGTCTCCCAGTCCCTGCCGCTGAAAAACATCCCCACAGCATGATGCTGCCACCACCATACTTCCACGTAGGGATGAGCCAGGTTTCCTCCAGACTTGACGCTTGGCATTCTCATCAGACCAGAGAATCTTGTTTCTCATGGTCTGAATCCTTTTGGGTCCTTTTGGCAAACTCCAAGTGGGCTGTCATGTGCCATTTTACTGATGAATGGCTTCCGTCTGGCAACTCTACCATAAACGCCTGATTGATGGTGTGCTGCAGAGAGGAACTCTGGAGCTCTGTCAGAGTGACCATCAGATTCTTGGTCACCTCCCTGACTAAGGCCCTTCTTCCCCGATTGCTCAGTTTGGTCGGGCGGACAGCTCTAGGAAGAGTCTTGGTGTTTCCAAACTTCTTCCATTTAAGAATGATGGAGGCCACTGTGTTCTTGGGGACCTTCAATTCTTCCAAATTGTCTTGGTAGCCTTCCCCAGATCTGTGCCAACACAATCCTGTCTCGGCTCTCTACCGACAATTCCTTCGACCTCATGGCTTGGTTTTTGCTCTGACATGCACTGTCAACTCTGGGACCTTATATAGACAGGTGTGTTCCTTTCCAAATTATGTCCAATCAATTGAATTTACCACAGGTGGACTCCAATGAAGTTGTAAAAACATCTCAAGGATGATCAATGGAAACAGGATGCACCTGAGCTCAATTTCGAGTCTCATAGCAAAGGGTCTGAATACTTATGTAAATAAGGTATTTCTGTTTTTTATACATTTGCAAACATTTCTAAAAAACTGTTTTCGATTTGTCATTATGGGGTATTTTGTGTAGATTGATGAAGAGCATTTAATATTTAATCAATCAACATATTTAATCAATTATAGAATAAGGCTGTAACGTAGCAAAATAGGAAGGGGTCTGAATACTTTCCAAATACACTGTAATTACAGCCATTTCTGACTGAAAAGTGATGTTACCGAAATCCCTCATTTGTTTTGGAAAAACATGCCTTGCTCTCTTTACGTGGCACATGTATGCATTGCATGCACGTGACCAATAGGAACTGACCTATAGCCTATCATAGTCACATCAATAAATTGGTTTATATCAGACTCTGAACACCGCAAAAGATGTCAGATCGAGATGGACGTGAGAAATAAACGCGAAACAGGAGAATGTTTACTGGTTGCTCAGGAGGTAAAGGGGAAGTCAGATGTGTGGAAAACATTTGACTAGTTGTGGAAAATACTTGAGATCAAGAAAAAGAAGGTAAGAAGCAAGCGCTGCATGCATATTATGTGTGCCAAACAGGTAATGTTAGATTACAATATCATTTTTCTGACCGTTTGGAACAATGTAAACAACACTAAATACATTATAAGCATACCAGTGTTTCTGTTATACATTTTGTTTTAAGGTAAAGTCATTATTACAGCAAAGACTAAAAACAGTCACATCCATTTGTGATCCCCGAAATGGAATTGTTTATGCTAATTATTCAATGGTCACTTTGTTATTTTATTTTCAAACTAAAATGCTTGACTGCATTTCAAATCATGAATGACTCGTATGCTGTGTCATGACATGAACGAATAACTGATTGATTGATACAGTAGCCTATATAAGTATTGAAATATAGGCCTAAGTAAGTTACGGTATTAAGACTAATCAGGATGTGCTCTAAGGCCTACAGCTCAGCTCATTGGTGGCTATACAAGGCTGCTATACTAAGCCTACTACTTATAATCACATTACTTATTATTATAATTATGATCATAATAATAATAGTAACAATAAGAAGGAGCTCAAGGAAAAAGGAGGGTTATTATTATTAAAATAATTTCTGACAATTTGCAACAGTGTAAACAACACTAAATAAATTATAAATCATACCAGCGAGGCTGGTTTGTAAAGATTTTATTACAGCATGGCAAAGAATTATTTTTTTTTAAATCAGAATTTGTGAAATTGTTAATCAGACATGTGGTTGCTTGAGGTTTGGTGCTCATAGAATCAGTAGGCTATTAAACAAGCAGTCAAACAGGCAACAGAAGCAGGATCGGTCTTATTTCTGTAGATATATATGGATGATTTATAAAGCCAGGCACATTTAACAATTAGGCTATTGATTATAGACCTTATTAAGTTGTGGTTTCCTCTCCTCACTTTTCTTAGACAATTAAGGCAAGGGCTATTTTCTTGTCTGCTAACTCCGCCGCATTGTTCTCTACACCAATATGCTGGTTAACTTTGCTATTATGAACTTATCAACATGGTCTAGGAAAAGGCATCAATTCAACAGTGCACCGATGTGTTTCAGAACTGCGGACAGCGACCACTATCCAACGTAGGAGAAAGCGCATTTGTTATAAAATAATATTTTTTATTTGTGTTGCACCATTGTTCTTACATAATATAAACATATACAATTTCAGTAGCACATGTCTTAGACTGATGGACTGTGCCATCCCCACAGCCTCCACAATGGATCAGTCCACTCAGACAGGCATGAATCAGGCAGGTGTCTTGTACACCATGATTTATTTATTTCTTTGCTACTGCTCGACTAAAGGAATCTCCGTCGACAAACAGCCTATCGACCAAACAATCGATCAGTCGACTAAATGGGGTCAGCCCTAATTCAATGTCTGTTTTTTTTGTATTTTGAACCATCTACCAATATGTGCCCTTCTTTGCGAGGCATTGGAAAACCTCCCTGGTCTTTGTGGTTCTTTGTGGTTGAATCTGTGTTTGAAATTCACTGCTCAACTGAGGGACCTTACAGATAATTGTGTGTGTGGGGTACATAGATTCAGTAGTCAGTCAAGTGAATCCATGCAACTTATTATGTGACTTGTTAAGCACATTTTTACCCCAGAACATACATGTATTTAGGCTTGCCATAACAAAGGGTTTGAATACTTATTGACATTTCATTTTTTATTACACTGAATAGAAATAGAAATGTTTCATGAGCTGAAATGAAAGTTCCCAAAATGTTCCAATTTGCACAAAAAGCTTGTTTCTCTTGTATTTTGTGCACAAATTTGTTTACATCCCTGTTAGTGAGAAATTCTCCTTTGCCAAGATAATCCATCCATCTGATAGGTGTGGCATATCAAGAAGCTGATTAAACGGCATGATCATTACACAGGTGCACCTTGTGCTGGGGACAATAAAAGGCCACTCTAAAATGTGCAGTTGTCACACAACACAATGCCAGCACTGTTTCAGCATGACAGTGCCCCGTGCACAAAGCGAGGTCCATACAGTAATGGTTTATTGAGATCGGTGTGGAAGAACTTGACCCCATCAAACACCTTTGGGATGAATTGGAACACCGACTTCGAGCCAGACCTAATTGCCCAACATCAGTGCCCGACCTCACTAATGCTCTTGTGACTGAATGGAAGCAAGTCCACGCAGCAATGTTGCAACATCTTGTGGAAAGCATTCCCAGAAGATTGGAGGCTATTGTAGCAGCATAGGGGAGACCAACTCCATATAAATGTCCACATACTTTTGTATATATAGATGTATGACCAAGGAAGACTCCACCGACGCTACTGAAAAATATCCTAGGGATTCTTATAAGTACTACCGTACTTATAGGATATGTTACTTTATTTGTAACATTATGTGATGATTTCAGAGGTGGCATCCCAGAGTGGTTGGAGAGGGGCGGGGGGGAATTGTTTTTCCTAGGGACCAGAGTTTTCCTGATCTGGTAGGCTACCTGAACAAGGGAAAACTCCGGACCCTAGTTGTAGGGTATGACATACTAATATATCAGATATAAAAAGGGTTTTATATGGGCTATGATGGGACCAGATTTTTTCAAATCAGGTCACTTTAGTTTTTTCTGGGAGGATGAAAACATTAAAACCCTGTTAAACTGCAGCAACCTTGAATTATATTTTAAAACTAAAATAACAGGGATCCTTTACACATACAAAGAGACAACTGCGTTTGAACAACAGAACTAACGGGGCTGAGCTTGCTTTATGCAGGGTTGCATTTTGTAGGCCTTTGCATCAGCCATTAAAAAGTTACTCACACAGTATGTCATCACTATTGTGTTGATTGGTTAACTCTAGGCAATGTTGGATTGAAAAGGTAGGCTAGCCATCCGAAATTATAAACCAAATTTGATCCATTCACATTTTTTCTTAACACAAATAAATACATGACCGCTTCGTTTCCCCAGCGGGATCAGCGGGCATAGGCTTCTTTCTCTAGGCTACCTGCAGCTGTAGTTGTTATCAATAGGCTACAGTTGATCAGACTGTGGCACAGATTAATTGTGCACGAGTTGACAAATCATGAGGCGAATCAGTCTAAACGACAGTACTTTGTCCCTCTTTTCAACACTTTTGTGTCAATATTTTGTTCTTAAACCAAATCAAAAGTGCTGGGGCAAATGAAAGCTTGCCACACGTATGCCTGCGTCCAGGCTGTGCTGATCTCTGAGATTTAAATCGCCACACAATTCTACAAATGAATAAACATGTCCTATATGTATGATCTACTATCTAGACATGTTCTGATTGTCTCAACATTTTTAGACTACGTCTCGAAATTTCGATACACTATAAAAAAATATATTAAAAAAATTGTGGCGGGAATGACGGTCCATAACTTCAAGCACCCATTAGTACCAAATACAGTATTTAATTCAACAAGAACACCACACATTTCTTGAACCTATACTGTTGCCTATATTATAGGCTATACATTATTAATTTACATCAAATTGACCACAACAACGCCCAGCCATGCTGTGATTTAACCTAAATAAGTGTCATTTTGAAAACCCATACGGCAGGTTGTTCATCGGCTATAAGCAGGTTGTTCATCGGCTATAATAGCCTGGCACACAATTTAGCAATGTAACCTACCACATTTCAATTTGGTGCTTTCGTTTTATGCAGGGGAAACTTGGCTCCATTTTGAATCGTATCTAATTTGGTTCAAACGCCATGACTGTGGCTTTTCGAATGCTATCTATTACAGGTCAAAAACTGATCATGGCTTGGTAGCCTACTTCAAATACGAAATCTAGAGAAAATCTAATCTAATTTTTCTCACCAAGCGAACTGTTCAACTGACAGCGCTCAACTGAACAACTAGCCATTCTGTCAACTAATCGTGTAGTTCCCCGCCAAAAGAACGTTACAATGTATCCCTTTCATTAAACTGCGGCTCTGCACATGCGGTCTCCTTGTATCTTCACTGTAGTACACTGTATATTCGCAACTAGCAGACACGACAGCCGAACACAACATGTTAACGTCAATTCAATGTACTAAACAAGGTGCACATTTGTATTAAATAGGGTTGACTACATTTAAGACAGTGCAAGAGCCATGTTTGTACGCTGTCAACAAGAACATATTAAATAAACACACCCGGAACCCAAGCATTCCATCCGTCACACTGAGAAGTCGTCAATACTTACAGTAGTGTTGCAATTAAAAGGGAAGCTTTCAGTTCCATGAAAGAGGTGCTCGTCCTCCGTTCAATTTAAAAACAAAGAGCGCCTTTTGTATATTTTATGGATTGCAGAATGAATTGGCTTGAAGTCGCCGCTCGTACGGTTGCATGCACACGCCGCAATACAGACAGACTGGCTATGTTACTCTAGCGGCGTCGGTCCTCCGGCGCAAGCAATGGGAAGGATAGATAAACAGGACAGTGTGAATGCAGAAACACGTAATCGGATCTATCGGTCTGTCGTGCTAAACTGCGCATGTGCATGCCGTCAAATGAATCGGACGCACAGGGTACGTTCGAGCGGATCACTTTTGTCAAGTCGGTAACCATTGTTCACCGCCTTTCAATGTGTGTTGCATTATGGGGATAAAATGTTCCGACTTGATCCTACATATCGACTGCATGCACTTAACAAATATCATGTGATCAAAGATCATTAAGTGTTGACCACAGTAGACTGCAAGTTTCTGCAGTTGCTCTTCGGCAACTTCATCCTGCAGTCATAGCCTGCTTTGTCGGAGGCTCTATTGCGAAACAATTAGGGTATTTTTGTTTGACCCACGCGAACGTGACCAAAGATGTGACGAACAGGAACCAACTTTGCCGCAATTCAAGTAGACCTATGCCCACTGGGCACAGACGTAAATTCAACGTCTATTCCACGTTGGTGACGTGAATAACAACGTTGATTCAACCAGTGTGTGCCCAGTGGATATGTATACATGAATGTGATAGTAGAGGCTCTCTCTCACCAATTGATTTTAGAATGTGCACACATAAATGTTTAGTTTGTAACTGTGAGATATGTTTATGAGATATGTGAGATATGTTTATTTCCACATTATATAGAACAACTTGGTAACACTTCCTTTTAAGGGGTCCTTTTACAGTGTAATTACATGTGTAGTTATGCTGTAACAAGTATTGTAGTTAACTGTAACAACTCACAGTTACAATGTAATAACAACATGCACCTGGTAGTAATTGCAGTTTGTAATTACAGAAGTGTAACAACAAACGCTTGTCACCATTCTAGTTACAAATGGGCAGGTTTCCACTAAATTCACAAAACTAGTGTTTTGCTTCTTCTCAGTTGCATCAAATCCATTAAAAACTGTGCCCTGGGTGTCTGAGAAAGTATAGTCTATGCTCAACAGGCTCCAATTACTTAACCATGAATGTGTGGTGTTCAAAATATATCTCTAGCACTTGCCCCCAAAATAAAGCGGATAATCTGGTTTAACTTGGTTGAGTTTACGAAAACAGATTTAATACGAGTCTCATCCCAGATGAGGAATAAGACACTATTTCAAAACACATGTATTGTTTGCCTAAGTACAATGTAATCACTAGTTGTTACGCAGGATTTAGCTAGTTAAAATTAAGTGTATTTTGAGGGGTACTTACTTGTAATTAATGTGTACTTATCCAGTACATTACCCTCCTTACAACCTGGCCCTCAATTTAAAGCGTGTGGAAACGAGATTCAAGTGGGAGATTAAATACACTAGTACATCACAGAGTACCTGTAATATCTGCATAAGTACAATTTAATTACTTGGTGTTACACAGGATTTCACTAGTTATAATGAAGTTGTAATTATAGTCTAGCGATAGCCAGTGGTGGAAAAAGTGCCCAATTGTCATCTTGAGTAAAAGTAAAGATCATCAAAAATGACTGAAGTAGTAGTCACCCAATACAATACTCATTGAGTAAAAGTGTAAAAGTATTCGGTTTTAACTATACTTAATTATCAAAAGAAAAAGTATACATTTCACATTCCTTATATAAAGCAAACCAGATGGCACAATAGTATGGCATGCCAGGGGCACACTCCAACCACATCAGATGCAGTAGGGATGACCAGAAGTGTTCTCTTGATAACTGTGTGAATTGAACCATTTTCCTGTCCTGCTAAGCATTCAAAATGTAATGAGTACTTTTGGGTGTCAGGGAAAATGTATTAAGTAAAAAGTACATTATTTTATTTAGAACTGTAGTGGAGGAAAAGTATAAGTAGTAAAGTACAGATACCCCAAAAAACAACTTAAGTATTTAAAGTATTTTTACTTAAACATGCACTCTCAAACTTTTGTATAATTTCAGCCAGCAGTTTTGAAAGTGGTGCTCATGAGCCAGAAGTGGCCCCTGTTTTTTGTGTACTACGTCATCAAATTGTGTACTACATAATCCATTTCGTATGATATGTTACATCATTCATTATTATATATATTTTTGTGCAATTCATATGATATGTTATGAATCCTATTCGTACTATATGCTACAAATTTGTTGTGCTTAAGATCCTGGAGTGCATCTTTAAGTAGCGGTACTTTAGTTTACACCACTGCTGATAGCATCCCAACGCACCATATTTTAGCCTGCACAAACCCTGTGACATGTGTTAGCCAACTGAGAACCGACCTCCTCATTGACACAACTCTGCTTATTTCACCAGGTAGTACTGTAAGTTAACTTTGGTTGTTTTGTGTACTACTTTAGCGAGCTGGCTAAAGCGCCGACGCTGCTGGAAAGTACTGAGCTATCCCAAATAGCTAGCTAGCTATCTAGTTGGCTAATAATGTTAAGTATATATACACCTTTGTAATCAGTTAAATAAGACGATACACAGAATTTAAAGCCCTTCTCCAATTAGCTTCTCGGCATTGACGTTGTGACCTGGACAATTCTGTGGACAACTTCGGCAACTCCTGAAGGCACCAAGAGAAAACCTCAATTTTCATGCACTGAGTGCCAACTTCCGGCTTTGCATAGAGCTTTGGAGTCTGATTCCCTGGCCCAGGTCAAGCTCGTTTCAAATTCATGGAAGCTTATGAGCGCAATGGCAAAAACGGGTTAACAAATGGTTCACATAAAAATAAAAATAAATGTTAAATCATTTAACGGTGTATTTGACAATGGGTCAATTGCTCTAACCATCAACTAAACAATTTTAGACACATGAATAAACAATTATGGTTAAAATTGTTACGTAGTCATTTGTGATTGCCAAACTGTAAGCTTAGTTGAATAATGGATTATGAATGCACTTAAAATGGTCATAAGACAAACTTTTATTCCATCAGGTAACCTTGCACTGCTGAAGAACGTTCTCACTTTTGGATGTGATGCATTGGTTCAATTATTTATTTAGGAATTAAGGCATGTCAAGGAATTAAAGGCTTAATGTCTGCCCATCTGCGCAACATGCACAAAATAACGATGACCTCGATGGTGTCCCTTTGTAAAAGAACGTGGTCGAGAAGGTCAGTGTGCAAAATCCAGATATGATAGATTGCTGCGGGGGAATTGTTTTTGTAGACGAGACAAAAAAAGTCAAGACAGAAGAGAGTTTCCATGCAATTTGTTTATTTTATTTGTGGGATGCATGAATTCTTCTGGACAATTTAGCATAGTAAGTTAGCTATCTAGCGAGCATTTGCCAGCTACCTAGCCAAGTCGTGTTAGCTAGCTAGCTAACTGCAGAGCCATATATGGCTTTTCTGTTCCCAAAACTAGAATATTTTACAAACAGAGTGTACTCCCTTTGCCAAAGTTTCTAAAAAATTGCGATGGAATAGCAAATTGAGTTATTGCACACGCGCACTTCATAGACTAGGCGTTCCCTAATGGAAATATGCAAATACATGCTAAAATGTGCCAATAGGATCTTGCTAGCTCCACTTCCTTGTTCTGCCCACTCGATTCACTAGGTTCCCATTGGAGACAACAGGGTGTGGTTTGTCTTGGGTTAGTTATACAAATCTTTGGATGTAAGCATGCAATTTCATAGCTAGCTAGATAACACAAAAACTAGCTAGGTAGGTAGCTAGGCCTAGCAAGCTATAGGCCTAAACTATAGAATGCATGATGATGATAACTAGTATAGTGTAACATAGTGTCTAATGCTACATTTTCATACATTCTTCTTCTCTACAACAGATTTCCACAAAGTCTCATGACCCCACCCACTTTGCCAAAGCACAGCCCCCACACCACTTGAGGGATATCAACAGACCACCAACTTACTACTCTGAAACAAGGCTGAGTATAGCCAACGAATATCTTCTCCACCGCACAAGCCTGACGGGGCGCAAGACAGGACAGGAAGATCACGTCAGTGACTCAACCAACTCAAGTCGAGTATAGCGGAAAAAGGCTGGCACAACGTGACGCACCCCTCCTTGGGACGGTATGGAAGAGCACTAGTAAGCCAGTGACTTATCCCCCGCAATAAGGTCAGAGGCAGAGAATCCTAGTGGAGACAGGGGAGCCGGCGGTTCGTCACTCCAGTGCCTTGCTGTTCAGCTTCGCACCCCTGTGCCAGACTACAGTCAATCATAGGACCTACTGAAGAGATGAGTCTTCAGTAAAGTCTTAAAGGTCGAGACCGAGTCTGCGTCTCTCACATGGATAGGCAGACCATTCCATAAAATTGTAGCTCTAAAGGAGAACGCCTTGCCTCCAGCTGTTTGCTTAGAAATTCTAGGGACAATAAGGAGGCCTTCGTTTTTAGACCATAGCGTACGTGTAGGTATGTATGGCAGAACCAAATGCTTTGTAGGCTAGCAGTAAAACCTTGAAATTAGCCCTAGACTTAACAGGAAGCCAGTGTAGAGAGGCTAGCACTGGAGTAATATGATCAAATGCTTTGGTTCTAGTCAATATTTATTACTAACTAAAAAAAAATATTTAGTGCTTTATACGGGTAGCCAGAGAGTAGAGCATTGCAATTGTCCAACCTTGATGGGACTAAAGCATGGATTAGCTTTTCTGCATCATTGTTGTACAACAAGATTCAGAAATGTGCAATGTTATGAAGATGGAAAAAAGTTGCCCTTGAAATATTCTTGATGTGTTTGTCAAAAGAAAGATCAGGGTCCAGAGTAATGACAAGGTCCTTGACAGTTTTATTTTTACAACCAAGATGAATTGTCAGATCAACCAGCAGATATCTTTGGTTCTTGGGACCTAGAACTAGCTTCTCTGTTTTATCCGAGTTTAAAAGTAAAACGTTTGCCGCCATCCACTTCTTATGTCTGAAACACTGGCTTCCAGGGTAAGCAATTTTGGGGCTTCACATGTTTCATCGAAATGTACAGCTGTGTGTCATCCGCAAAGCATTCAAAGTTTAAATTGTGTTTACGAATGACAACTTTGAGGAACACCAAATCTTATTATTGATTTGTCTGAGGACAAACCATCCACAGAGATTAACTGATATCTTTCCAACAGATATGAGCTAAACCAGGAAAGAACTTGTCTGTGTAGACCAATTAAGGGTTAGGGTCCAGGAGCTAAGGTCTAGGAGCTCGAGGACAGATGCAGATCCTTGGTCTGACGCCATTAAAAGGTCATTTACACCTTCACAAGTGCAGTCTCAGTGCCATGATGGGGTCTAAAACCAGACTGAAACATTTCGTATATATTGTTTGTCTTCAGGAAGGCAGTGAGTTGCTGTGCAACAGCTTTTTCAAAAGAAATTGAGAGGAATGGAAGATTCGATATAGGCCGATAGTTTTTTATATTTTCTGGGTCAAGGTTTGGCATTTTCAAGAGAGGCTTTATTACTGCCACTTTTAGTGAGTTTGGTACACATCCGGTGGATAGAGAGCCATTTATTATGTTCAACATAGGAGGGCCGAGCACAGGAAGCAGCTCTTTCAGTAGTTTAGTTAGAATAGGGTCCAACTTGAAGGTTGCAGCTTGAAGGTTTAGAGGCCATGATTATTTTCATCATTGTGTCAAGAGATATAGTACTAAAACACTTGAGTGTCTCTCTTAATCCTAGGTCCTGGCAGAGTTGTGCAGACTCAGGACAGCTGAGCTTTGGAGGAATACGCAGATTTAAAGAGGAGTCCGTAATTTGCTTTCTAATGATCATGATCTTTTCCTCAAAGAAGTTAATGAATTTATTACTGCTGAAGTGAAAGCCATTCTCACTTGGGGAATGCTGCTTTTTAGTTAGCTTTGCGACAGTATCAAAAATACATTTTGGATTGTTCTTATTTCCTCAATTAAGTTGGAAAAATAGGATGATCGAGCAGCAGTGAGGGCTCTTCGATACTGTACGGTACTGTCTTTCCAAGCTAGTCGGAAGACTTCCAGTTTGGTGTGGCGCCATTTACGTTCCAATTTTCTGGAAGCTTGCTTCAGAGCTCGGGTATTTTCTGTATACCAGGGAGCTAGTTTCTTATGACAAATGTTTTTAGGGGTGCAACTGCATCTAGGGTATTGCGCAAGATTAAATTGAGTTCCTCAGTTAGGTGGTTAACTGATTTTTGTCCTCTGACGTCCTTGGGTAGGCAGAGGGAGTCTGGAAGGGCATCAAGGAATCTTTGTGTTGTCTGAGAATTTATAGCATGACTTTTGATGCTCCTTGGTTGGGGTCGGAGCAGATTATTTGTTACGATTGCAAACGTAATAAAATGGTGGTCCGATAGTCCAGGATTATGAGGAAAAACATTAAGATCTACAACATTTATTCCATGGGACAAAACTAGGTCCAGAGTATGACTGTGACCGTGAGTAGGTTCAGAGACATGTTGGACAAAACCCACTGAGTCGATGATGGCTCCGAAAGCCTTTTGGAGTGGGTCTGTGGACTTTTCCAGGTGAATATTAAAAACACCAAAAATTAGAATATTATCTGCTATGACTACAAGGTCCGATAGGAATTCAGGGAACTCAGTGAGGAACGCTGTATATGGCCCAGGAGACCTGTAAACAGTAGCTATAAAAAGTGATTGAGTAGGCTGCATAGATTTCATGACTAGAAGCTCAAAAGACCAGGCCTCCCTCTCTCTACCACAGAGGCGAGAGACAGTTCACACCTTGTTGTAAATTACAGGAGAAGGAGACTTTCTTTCCCCCCTCTAGTATTTAACCCAATGAATGTGCTTTGTTAACAGGCTTTTCCCGCCGAAACTATAAACGGTCAAAAGTGGATACTGGAACAATAATTGTAACATAAGAATGTGGGGAATGGTCAGTGGGGAGCTTTCATTTTGTGATGCCATTAAAAACTGTGTTGATGAAATACTGTAACTTGGAAAGTATATCCCCTTTTTTCTGTCAAGTTTCCATCCAATACGTTGTGCATTTGATATAAAACATTGTGAAAGTGTTTTTTTTTAAGATATGAATGTGATTTTAGGAGTTAAGAGAGAACTTCCAATCATATCTTTTGCACATTAAGTAGCCATGCCCCGAGTGAGGTCAGAAGAGCGTGTCAGCCTGATGGACCCGTCCTTTTCGACCAGAGTGCTTAAAAGGACTGGCTAAGAATGAACATTTTAGACCAGGAAAGACGGGGAGTTGCAGCCCACTTCTAAAGTGGTTTAAATGCTGAATCTCAGAGACCAGGAAAGGTGAGGCAGTAGGTACATGTTTGAAATGGTTGGAACTTTGAACCTCAACACGAGGTGAAGAAATAAACTCACTTTCCTTTAGACCAGAGAGACGGCGAGCTGCAGCTCATGTCCATTGTGGTCCGAATCCTGAATAATCAACATGAGGTGTAGGCGAGAAGCTCACCTCCCAGACAATCACTGAGACAGCTGATTAGCTGTCGTGAGTCAGATAGAGGAAGCGAATCTAAGAGGGACCATCCTACTACGCTTCAAACCATCCCATCCTACTACGAGTCTCAAATCACCATATTCTCCGACAATCACCACCAATGTGAACTGTCGACATGGCTGGCTAGCTATCTTCCAGAGTGAACAACAGTAGAAGACGGGAAATGGGAGACCCCTTTCGAACAATCAGAGCCATAGAGCTTGCCGCTGAAAGGCCAACAACCTTGCTAAGGAGGGCTGGTTCTGACCAAACAAAGGCACTCACACGTAAATACATTCATGATTTCTTATTTCAAAAAGGCGGCGGTTCGTGTGCAAACTATATGATTAATGTGAGAATAGTTCTGAAATGTATCGACAATGTGTTTTTTCTCTCTCTCTCTCTCTCCCACTCCATGTCATTGTGTAAAAAGCCACTATATTGTAAAAGTCCGCTAGGGACCTTTGTCTCATGTATTAAGTGTGTATGTTATCCTTCTGTTATTTAATTAGCTAGTAAATAAATAATAATAAAAAATTGTAGTACTGAATCATGAGTAAGGCTGGGTTTTTTGCAGATGCATGAGGTTATGACTGTTTAGTCATCAGATTAATGAAAGTAAAGTCATTATCATTAGTATTTCAATAAAATGTTTATGCATGCAAGGGTGAATGGCCAGTCTAATTAGCAACGGTCATCGAAATTGTTAAAAGGCTTTAAAAACAATTCCACTAAATGCAACAGTTGAACAATGGATGAAATTACTCCAAACATTTAGAATTTTTATAATCCCTCAGATATTGAATTAATTACAGCACATAAAACATTTTACTGGCCCAAATAATGAATGTTCAGGGATTTTCAAAGTATGCGGCATCAGTTTCACAACGGAGCCTTCAACCACAAGGGGACGCTGCGAAACCACTCCGTTGTGGACGGTCCCTATTGAAATGAGACATCCGGGGCAACGCAACGGAATGCTCAGATGTAATGTAAATGTGGCATCAGCGTTCTTATTGATTCAAAGGAACGACAATATATTCCATTGAGCCCATTTCAGTCATTACTGGGGTGTGTTTGACAGGTCATTACAAACATTTCCATGGTCGTAACGTCAACGGAAAAAACAGCAGGCACGCAAGAGTATGAAAGAGTTGCAGGATTAAATTGAAAGCAAACAATCCTGCGAGATTTAAGTGACAAGTGGATTTTGCACCCGTCGGGTGGGCAGGGCATGCACGTTGCTAGTCTAATAGATATTCAGTGAGAAATAGACTGATGCCAATTTGAATGTTATGCTCTTACAGTGGATATCTTGCTTATGCTAGCCTATTTTTTGGTCTACATTTACATTTAAGTCATTTAGCAGACACTCTTATCCAGAGCGACTTACAAATTGGTGCGTTCACCTTATGACATCCAGTGGAACAGCCACTTTACAATAGTGCATCTAAATCTTTTAAGGGGAGGGGGGGGGGGGGGGGGTCAGAAGGATTACTTTATCCTATCCTAGGTATTCCTTAAAGAGGTGGGGTTTCAGGTGTCTCCGGAAGGTGGTGATTGACTCCGCTGTCCTGGCGTCGTGGGGAAGTTTGTTCCACCATTGGGGTGCCAGAGCAGCGAACAGTTTTGACTGGGCTGAGCGGGAACTGTACTTCCTCAGTGGTAGGGAGGCGAGCAGGCCAGAGGTGGATGAACGCAGTGCCCTTGTTTGGGTGTAGGGCCTGATCAGAGCCTGAAGGTACTGAGGTGCCGTTCCCCTCACAGCTCCGTAGGCAAGCACCATGGTCTTGTAGCGGATGCGAGCTTCAACTGGAAGCCAGTGGAGAGAGCGGAGGAGCGGGGTGACGTGAGAGAACTTGGGAAGGTTGAACACCAGTCGGGCTGCGGCGTTCTGGATGAGTTGTAGGGGTTTAATGGCACAGGCAGGGAGCCCAGCCAACAGCGAGTTGCAGTAATCCAGACGGGAGATGACAAATGCCTGGATTAGGACCTGCGCCGCTTCCTGTGTGATGCAGGGTCGTACTCTGCGGATGTTGTAGAGCATGAACCTACAGGAACGGGCCACCGCCTTGATGTTAGTTGAGAACGACAGGGTGTTGTCCAGGATCACGCCAAGGTTCTTAGCGCTCTGGGAGGAGGACACAGTGGAGTTGTCAACCGTGATGGCGAGATCATGGAACGGGCAGTCCTTCCCCGGGAGGAAGAGCAGCTCCGTCTTGCCGAGGTTCAGCTTGAGGTGGTGATCCGTCATCCACACTGATATGTCTGCCAGACATGCAGAGATGCGATTCGCCACCTGGTTATCAGAAGGGGGAAAGGAGAAGATTAATTGTGTGTCGTCTGCATAGCAATGATAGGAGAGACCATGTGAGGTTATGACAGAGCCAAGTGACTTGGTGTATAGCGAGAATAGGAGAGGGCCTAGAACAGAGCCCTGGGGGACACCAGTGGTGAGAGCACGTGGTGAGGAGACAGATTCTCGCCACGCCACCTGGTAGGAGCGACCTGTCAGGTAGGACGCAATCCAAGCGTGGGCCGCGCCGGAGATGCCCAACTCGGAGAGGGTGGAGAGGAGGATCGGATGGTTCACAGTATCAAAGGCAGCCGATAGGTCTAGAAGGATGAGAGCAGAGGAGAGAGAGTTAGCTTTAGCAGTGCGGAGCGCCTCCGTGACACAGAGAAGAGCAGTCTCAGTTGAATGACTAGTCTTGAAACCTGACTGGTTTGGATCAAGAAGGTCATTCTGAGAGAGATAGTCTAAGAATATACTTAGCATGTAATACTTTTTTGTGTCAGAATTTACTCCAATCCTCTCCCCATAATGTCTATCTACACTGTGTAAGTACAACTATATTTTATTTGGTTGGGTTGTCAAGAATATATTGAGCAAACCAATGTTTCCTGTTGTCTATTTTTGTCTCTTTTATATTCATAATGGAATTTTCAGCAACTTTTCCATGAGAGTGCATTGGGCGGTCATTACTTTTAAGGTAGCAAAGCCTGATAGGAATAACAGACTCTCCAGTTCAGACAGTGATGTCACCTGCCAGCAGGGGTGCTTTGGCTACTGTATGGAGAAATAAAGGTCATGACACGTGGCAGCCCACATATATTATATCTTACTGCTTGTGTGTGAGTGTGTGTGCTTGCATGTGCCCATAGGCCTGTGTGTGTGTGTGTGTGTGTAGCCATGTACATATTGAGCAGTGCAAGACCAATGTTAGGTCTGTGAGACATGAAAGGGTTCTATATTATGCTCATACTAGATAAGAAGTGATCCTCCACAGGATTCAACATGTTGTTATGGATGAAGGCCGGGGCTGGGATCTCATACATGATAAATGAGGTGCAGTGGTAAAAAAAGACGGACTTTACGAGAGTGCTAAAAGGTATAGGGCAGCTCGTATAAAAGCTTAGGGGAAGATTAAACATGGCTGTATACTCAACTTTACGACAATTCTTACCCTGCAACAAGCATGGCCAATTATAGTACACATAAAGTCTGAAATAAAATCGAATTTGTGAGCATCTACATTGGACATATTCATAAATAAGTGAATAGTTTGTGATTCCAGGATATCTAGTCTATAATCTATAGCAGAGGAGGCTGGTGGGAGAGGCTATAGGAGGACGGGCTCATTATAATAGGTGGAATGGAATAGTACCAGACAGATCAAGAACATAGAAACAACATGTTTGACTCCGTTCCATTGATTGTATTCCAGCCATTACAATGAGCCCGTCCTCCCATAACTCCTCCCACCAGCCGCCTCTGGTCTATAGTCTATTATACTATAGTCTATAGTCTCCATGACAACTGCTTTGTAAATAATGTTCATGGGCTACTATCTGCCCGATATTATAATAATAATACATTATATAGCACTTTTCAAGGACCCAAAGTTGCTTTACAATTATAGGAATGAAAAAAAAAATGTATATGCTTATATACGCACTGATATGCTTAGAAAAATAGTTTTACGCCACCAAGGTGTATGATCCCATCTTTTGTCTGCAGATTAAAGTATTATTAATATTGCTAAGCAAAGTAAGAACTACTTTTTGATTGTGGACGTACTGTGCTTTTTTAAAAAAAACATTGCCCAGTAGGCCTAAGCTTTAGGGCTGTGAAAATACCACTGTGGTGATATTTTTTCCATGGCAAAAACGAAAACACAAAGCAGACCAAACTCTTTGGTCTTTTAAAAAACAGCTGTATGTAACATACTGTGTGCTATAGTTTGGGGAAAAAATGTATGTGACTGGATGACAACATAATGATGTTTGTTTCCAACATTAGGGGTGTTTCCCTAAAGCTAACTCTGCTTAAGACTGGTACCCGGACTAATGACAGGAGTAGCAATGAGAGGAATGTTAGCTAAAAAGTTCCTAGACTAACTAAAATGTTAACCTCCTATCAACATCCCCTCTGATGTTTGTGTGTGTCCATTTCTCCCCATTAGACTTTGAGACATAGGGCTGAATTCAATTCGTATCGTGGAAGTATCGAGGAAGATCCGCATTAAAATGTAAAGATCATTTCCAATTGAGCTGACATAGGCAGCGTTTACCGTGAATGCAGTCTTCGCAAATGTGTGAACATTGCCTTTAAATTGCAATCGCTGATTGTCTGCGATTCTTCTGCAATCCTTGAATCCAACAGCTGGACATTTCTACATTATGGCCTGGATTCAGAGTTTAAAACCTTTAAACGTTGGGCAAGACCGAGACACAGAGAGACACACAGATAGATAGAGAGAGAGTCCGTTGATTTCACACAAATGGTGTTCTGCACTCTCTGAAGTCTCCAACTCTTAATGGGCAAAGTAATATTTTATTTATTTTTACACACGAGTCACTCATTATTTTTGTGAGCGTATGCTCTAGTCTTTCTTGAAATGATCTTTTACTGAAGCCGATTTCACACAAGTGCTTCATTCAGGCAAATGAGAAAGGACAAGTCCCTCACTGCAAAATACAGAACATACTGTAGCTATGTTGTTAGTGACATAGCATTGAATAGGACACTGTGACATCACATTTGCCAATATTGCAATCTATATTTGCAGATGCTAATTAAAATCAGGGGGAAAATGAAATGTTCGTAAGTGAAGTTGATCTGATGTATCTTATTTTAACAATCTTATACATGAGAATATGAAATGTAGCATTCTGTACTGTATGTATCAATTTCCCCATAAAAATATTAAAACTCCCTGGACAGACTCCTCTCATCACCAATGGAAGAAAATAGGTGGATCGGCATTCATTTCATGGTGAGTAAATTAACGTTTAGTATACTTTGAATGCATTTCTCAGCAAAAGTGAGCAAACTCCTGTGCAAAATTAAAAAGGTGTAAACGGCATTTACGTGAGTTTACCCTCCACTACACCATTACTCACTACACATTCCTTTATGTGCATATGCACATAGATAGATATATATTTATTGTCAGGGATGCGATCAAATGTTTTCTGTTTTACACAGACCTGAACTTCGTGACATTAGTCCAGGAGTTTGGAGATGCTGGTTGAGGTGTATTCCTACAGAGTGCTTCCAAGAACTGGGCCAGAGACTTTAACCCCAAAGTAGGAGGCTGAGTTACTGGAGTTAGATGACTTTGTGAACTCCATCCACACTATGACACTGTTCTTTCAATCCTTAATCCTCGTCCTAGATATATCACAGTGAACGAATCGATAGACGCAGCCCTTCCTCAAAAAAATCTGCACTATTGATCCCCACTCTCTCTCTCTTTTGCTCTCTTTCCCCATTTAAATTTAGTCAGGGCTAACGGCTCACTGGACAATCTCAGTCACAGTCTGGATTCCACATTGTCCCTGGTGACGCAAACACGTCAGAGAAGACAATGCTACTTACGTCAGACAGAAGAAGAAAAGGGGCAAGAACAGCACTTGACTGACAATTGAAGTTCCGGAGTGAATGGATTCACAAGCATTTTCCATCACAATTACATTTGGCAATAATTATTATAACAGTCAAATCGAATAATTAGAAATATATATTATTTTGTGACAAGATATTTCCAGCATTAAAAGGCATTAAAGGTTCCCTATAAAATTCATTTTTGTCAGGAGGGAAAGTAGCAATTTACAGTCGATATCTCGAGCAGTAGGGTTTATTTTAAGGCAGTAGATGCGTCCCAGTTCTAAGGGAGTTTCATAACGCTGTCATTGGAAGTCTCCCTGCACTGGGAAGAGGAAAGACTGATGTATTCACATATCCGCTATGGTGGCCAAGTCCTCTGTGGACTTGGTCATAAACTATCCTTGGCATTCATAAAAGTAATTACTAAGCAATTACTATAGCGCCACACCTGTCACTCGGATAATATAAACACACACGTGTCCTGTTCTGTTCTTTCAAACATACACGCATGCACACCCACACCACACACACACACTCAGTTTTGTATTGCTATCCTTGTGGGGACAAAATAATTTATTCCCATCCAAAATACTATTTTCCCTAACCCAAAATCTAACCCTAACCATAAACCTAACCTTAACCCCAAACCCTAACCCTAATTCTAACCCTAATTGTAGCCCTAACCCTAAGCCTAAAAATAAAACAAATCCTTGTGGGGAATGTCCCCACTTGTCTGAATGTTCCTTGTTTTACTATCCTTGTGAGGACTTCTGGAACCTACAAGGATAGTTAAACAAAAAATACTAGAACCCCTGGGGGGATGGTAAAAAAAGCTGTCCAGTTAGTTATGAAACCCTGTCCCTGAAAGCTCTGTGATCAATGATTTAATAATCCAACAGGGGCAGGGAAAGTGGTCAAGCATGCAAGCTCAGAGTCAGGACAGGCAAGGGTCAAAACCAGGAGGGCGAGAAAAAGAGAGACTGGGAAAAGCAGGCGCTGTGGCAAAAAAGCTGGTTGACTTGACAAACAAGACGAATTGGCAACAGATGAACAGAGAAAACAGGTATAAATACACAGGGAATAATGGGCAAGATGGGCGACACCTGGAGGCAATCACAAAGACAGGTGAAACAGATCAGGGTGTGACAGGTTGAGGTGAACTGGTGTCCAAAGCCTCTAAGCTTTCTGTGCCACGTACAGGTAGACCTACATGTCTTATAGATTACAGTGGACTCCAAATTAAATTATGTTCTATGTTGCCATTAATGCTTTCAGTGTCTCAAAACTATATTTGAGTACTCCACAATGTGGCTTTTAAAACCTGTTTTGTATTATCAATTGATGTATCATTGTGGAGTGACAAAAGCCCAGAAAAATAAAGTGCTCAGACAAAGGCTGTAAACAATGTCAGAGATAGGATTTGTCAGAACCTGGAAAGAGATTTCCAAAGCCCTCCTTTTTTGATGAACATGACTTAGTGAGCTATAATTCATGTTCAGTCAAATATTCCTCTGTTAATTTTGTCAAGATACCTTCTTTCTGAAATAAAAAGGTTTATCTTGTGTTTCTTTAGATCGCTGCAGCACAAAACCTTAAATTGCATCCTATATACTATAAAAATGTTCCCAATACATTATTGAGCTCATTTCTGGGGGTGGAAATTATATTTTAGATGTTTTATTTGAGTTTCTTTCTTTTAAAAAGTCACCAGAAACAAGCTTTTCAGTACTTATAGATATTTTGTTTTCGGGGGAGGACCCTGGACAACCCCCCCCTTAAACCCCCTCACCCCTGCTAACTTTTCCCCCACAGCTAACACATTTTATAGAGGAAACACTGGGTCAAACTGAAATGAATCAATCTCCACTCTCCACTCCACTCACAATTATCAAAAATAAAATATCATCATGGCTGCCTCTTTCCTGCATGAAGTTAACACATGCAGTACAATACACCCTCTAGACTTAAGTAGCTATAATTTCATCAGAGATCATATATAATAATTCAGATTGATAATCTGTCAATGTGAGTCAGTCTATGAATTCTGTGAGCTTGGAGAGGCCCTTCTCACTACCTTACCTGTTGGTTTGTGGCCTCTCACTCTCTCTCTCCTGCTCTGCCAGTTTGTTCATGGCTGCCACTCTCCTACTATGATCATGATAGCACCAAAAAAAGCTGTGTTCGAATTCTCATACTAACATACTGTATACTACATATTTAATGAGTATATACTACATACTATTAGTTCATTTTAGTTTACTGTAAACGAATGGTATCGTTTCAGAGCTTCGCCTGTCTACCGAGAAGTTGATGCTGTTGTTATGCAACCTCTTGCTAGCTTTACACATGACTAGCTAAACATTTTACGATTTTGGTTGTGTTCGTGAATTCAATCTAGAGTGGCAGAGTGCGCTCTGGGCGTTCCTAAATCCAGAGCGTTGTCAGATTGTACGTTCAGAGATTCGGAGCGTTCAGAGCGCACACTGGACGCTCTGGCCGAGGAGTAGGATTGATCCGAGAGTTCAATGGCTAGCTACTTCCAGACACAAATGAGACAGAGAACACCTCACTCTGCCCATTTTACTTGCCCTAGCAGAGCTGGTTAGGCTGTTTTTTTATGTTATCTGGAGCGTTGGTGACTAACTGCTGCTGGCAACAATTTAATAACGCTTTTTTTTTTTTGCCGACGACGTTTACTGACACCGGCCATATTCAATGGGTGTTGAGCGTTTGTAAATTCATCAGTTATTCTGCGCGAGTGCTCTGAAATCGGAGTAGGTAGCCATAATGAACAATGTCCATTGAAACGCACAACGACTATACCACTTAGCTATGAATGATGTGAATAATCAAGCCCATAAACGTTAGGTAGTTAATATACTGCCTGGCAAGTTCGATGTATTAGTAGCCAACTAACGTTAGGTAGCTAGCTAACATACCGGTACCTACTGCTGTAATGCTATGTAGTTTGTAAGGATAGCGTAGCTAACAAATTGTCAGCCAACATAACGTGTAACGTAACTTATTTGAAAAGTGTAAGAAATACCATTGTAAATAACACAAGCATATTGCTATTACATTGTTATAACTAACTTCTTTCTAAAAAACAGGGTTTCTCACAAGCAGAAACTGAGACACACACACACCAGAGACAGATGGCTGACACAGAACATTCATAAACACTGATAAGGCAGGAAAGGCCTTGAGCAAGAGTGCTTGGGTCTGTATTTCACGGAATAATGAGACACACACATAACCAAGGACTGAGGGCTGACGTAAACCTTTCATAAACACCGATTAGATAGGAACATCTGCGCACACACCTAAATCTCCTGTTTTAACTGAACATTGGTAACAAAGAACTTTTGATACAAGACTCAGAAGGATGACGCACAGCTCATCCGGACCAATCTGAGAAGACAACAACCTGATCAGGACCAACCAGAAAACCAGATCTACCAGACTCAACCTACTTTCTGTCCTGTATAAAATGACTATGTATTTCTGTTATCTGGGCTCTGTCTGCAGGTTCATTACGAGCTGAATGAACGAGTCCAAGCATGCTTGTATCAGATATCTTTACCTCTGAATAAAACTGCTTTTTATTATACGAATATCCACCCTGTCCAGAGTCTCTACTTCGTCTCAGTTCTCCAGTAAACTTGTGTCAATCAACAAAAGTCATTACTTTATCACATTGCTCAACATTTTCTTAACATTTTTCAAAATTAGTTAAAGCAATTAATTTGTATCCGCTTTCATCTGACTTTCCGCCATTTTCTTCAAATTTGAAAACGTTGTGAAGCCACGCTGATTTTTGGAAGAATTGCATTATGGGCCCTAAAAACTCGGAAATAGTGTCCACTGCATGCATACTTGGTATTTGGCGAATTTAGTACGACATCCGGGAACTTTTGGCATACTAACTATACTCATGCTATGACCAATATGCATACTATATACTCAATTCATGTCACAAATAGTACAGTTAGTGCTATTTGTGTTAGTATGAGTATTTGAACACAGCTAAAGTCTTAACACAAAAGACCTTCATGAGCCATAATCCCTGTGATGAAATTAAAGAGCTGAAAGCACTCAAATTTGCCAGATAGTTTTCCAGAGGTGGTGTAAGGGCAGGTGCCAAGAACCTTACCTACAGTCCTTTGTACAGTGATTGTGCAAGTAATTCTGTAGCTAGTAGTATTCTTGGTTTCAAAACATTCACTGTCAGTTTTTCTCAGGTCCTCTGAGAGAGAAAGTAAGAAAGAAAGAGAGAAAAATAGAGAGAATTATAGAGAGCATATTTAAATTCACACAGGACACCGGATAGACAGGAGAAATATTCCAGATATAACAGACTGACCATAGCCCCCCGACACAAACTATTCCAGCCTAAATACTGGAGGCTGAGACAGGAGAGGTCAGGAGACACTGTGGCCCCGCCCGACGATACCCCCGGACAGAGCCAAACAGGCAGGATATAACCCCACCCACTTTGCCAAAGCACAGCCCACACACCACTAGAGGGATATCTTCAACCACCAATTTACCATCTTGAGACAAGGCTGAGTATAGCCCACAAAGATCTCCCCTACAGCACCCCTCCTAGGTACAGCATGGAAGAGCACCAGTAACCCAGTGACTCAGCCCCTGTAATAGGGTTTGAGGCAGAGAATCCCAGTGGAGAGAGGAGAACCGGCCAGGCAGAGACAGCAAGGGTGGTTCGTTGCGCCAGTGCCTTTCCGTTCACCTTCACACTCCTGGGCCAGGCTACACTCAATCATAGGACCTACTGAAGAGATGAGTCTTCAATAAAGACTTAAAGGTTGAGACCGAGTCTGCGTCTCTCACATGGATAGGCAGACCAATCCAATACAATTTAGCCCAAACAACTACCTCTTTACCTACTGTATTTATTTATTAATTTATTTTGCTCCTTTGCACCCCATTATTTCTGTCTCTACTTTGCACTTTCTTCCAATGCAAACCAACCATTCCAGTGTTTTTTTTAGTTTTTATTTTACTTGCTGTGTTGTACTCACTTCGCCTCCATGGCCTTTTTATATTTTTATTTATTTATACATATATCTGTTTGCCTTCACCTCCCTTATCTCACCTCACTTGCTCACATTGTATATAGACTTATTTTTTTATTTTTTTCACTGTATTATTGACTATATGTTTGTTTTTACTCCATGTGTAACTATGTGTTGTTGTATGTGTCGAACTGCTTTGCTTTATCTTGGCCAGGTCGCAATTGTAAATGAGAACGTGTTCTCAATTTGCCTACCTGGTTAAATAAAGGTTAAATAAAAATAAATAAAATAAAAAATTCCATAAAAATGGAGCTCTATAGGAGAAAGCCCTGCCTCCAGCTGCTTGCTTAGAAATTCTAGGGACAGTAAGGAAGCCTGCGTCCTGTGACCGTAGCGTACGTGTAGGTATGTACGGCAAGACCAAATTGGAAGATAGGTAGGAGCAAGTCCATTTATTGCTTTGTAGGTTAGCAGTAAAACCTTGAAATCAGCCCTTGCCTTAACAGGAACCCGTGTAGAGAGGCTAGCACTGGAGTAATATGATCAAATATTTTGGTTCTAGTCAAGATTCTAGCAGCAGTGTTTAGCACTAACTGAAGTTCATTTAGTGCTTTTTCTGGGTAGACGGAAAGTAGAGCATTGCAGTATTCTAACCTAGAAGTGACAGAAGCATGGATTCATTTTTCTGCATAATTTTTGGACAGAAAGTTTCAGATTTTTGCAATGTTACTTAGATGGAAAAAAAGCTGTCCTTGAAACAGTCTTGATATGTTTGTCTAAAGAGAAATCAGGGTCCAGAGTAACGCCGAGGTCCTTCACAGTTTTATTTGAGACCATCAGAAGATATCTTTGTTTCTTTGGACTTTTCAAGAGAGGTTTTATTACTGCCACTTTTAGTGAGTTTGGTACACATCCAGTGGATAGAGAGCCATTTATTATGTTCAATTCTTGCTCGTACAATATGCATATTATTATTACTATTGGATAGAAAACACTCTCTAGTTTCTAAAACTGTTTGAATTATATCTGTGAGTAAAACAGAACTCATTTTGCAGCAAACTTCCTGTCAGGAAGTGAGAAATCTGAAATCGGGGGCTCTGTTCCAGGGTCAGTTTATTAATTTGCATGTAATCTATGGGTCTACATGCACTGCATACGCCTTCCCCTAGATGTCAATAAGCAGTGAGAATTGGAATGGGGTGTCTAGGTAGATCTGAGGCCGAACAAGAGCTCTTGGAACCGGGTGTGCAGTCTTTTCTACGTTCGTCATGACGCGAGACAGACCTCAGGATTGCGTCCTGAAAAGCTGTTGTTATAGGCGCTAGATATATCCGGCTCTGATTTTATTCGATATACGTGTTAAAAACATCATAATGTAGTTATTTTAAACCGAGTTATATCAGTTTATATCAGTATATTGCGATTTTCGGGATTTTCTTTGTTCTGCGTTATGCTGAGTTGGACACGTTTGCACCACATGGCTAACGTTTGCTGCTAATTGCTGCTAATTCCACAGTTGAAGACGACCTTCTACAACCGAGCAACGATTATTCTGGACAAATGACAACTTGTACAAGATTCTGATGGAAGCTCATCAAATAGTAAGAACTATTTATGATGTTAATTCGTAATTTCTGTCGAAAAAGTTAAACTATTATTCCGCCATTAATTTCGGTGCGGTCTCGCTTTAACGCACGCTGTATGTCGTAGTAACGTTAATTTTAAAAATCTAACACAGCGGTTGCATTAAGAACTAATGCATCTTTCATTTGCTGTCCAACCTGTATTTTTTAGTCAAGTTTATGATTAGTTATTGATTAGATTAGGTGCCTCTCCCAAGATTTCTCCCGACATTTTGTTTGCAGTTTGGCTACTATTCTCATTGTATAACCACGATTTGTGCCGCTAAATATGCACATTTTTGAACAAACCATATATGTATTGTGTAATATGATGTTATAGGACTGTCATCTGATGAAGTTTTGAGAAGGTTAGTGAAAAATGTAATATATTTTGCTGGTTTATTCGCTATCGCTAATGTGCATGAATCAATGCTGCTGTGTGGTTGGCTATTGTAGTAAGCTAATATAATGCTATATTGTGTTTTCGCTGTAAAACACTTAACATCTGAAATATTGGCTGGATTCACAAGATGTTTGTCTTTCATTTGCTGTACGCTGTGTATTTTTCATAAATGTTTTATGATGAGTATTTAGGTAATTCACGTTGGTTTCTGTAGTTATTCTAGCTTCTTTGGTGAGATTTTGTGATGGTGGCTGCAATGTAAAACTATGATTTATACCTGAAATATGCACATTTTTTGAACAAAACATATGCTATACAATAAATATGTTATCAGACTGTCATCTGATGAAGTTGTTTCTTGGTTAGTGACTATTTATATCTTTATTTGGTCGAATTTGTGATAGCTACATATGCAGTAAAAAAATGGTGGGGAAACAAAATTGAGTCTTTTGCTATCGTGGTTAGCTAATAGAAATACATATTGTGTCTTCCCTGTAAAACATTTTAAAAATCAGAAATGATGGCTGGATTCACAAGATGTGTATCTTTCATCTGGTGTCTTGGACTTGTGATTTCATGATATTTAGATGCTAGTATTTACTTGTGGCGCTATGCTAGGCTATGCTAGTCAGCTTTTTTACTGATGAGGGTGCTCCCGGATCCGGGATGAGTACCAAGTAGAAGTTAAAGTAACTAACTTTGGCCTTCCAGATAACCTGAGTGTACTTATTTCTCATTTGCCTGAACGACAGCCAGTCAGCCTGAGTATGTGTGTGCCTTTCACCAAATGCAATTCTTGAGGTGGAGTAACTCTGCAAGATCACGGTTGAACCAGGGGCTGAACCTGTTTTTAATTTCTAATTTTCTTTATGGTTGCTTGTTTGTTAACAATACCACTGAAAATATCAAAAAAGAAGGTCCAAGCGTCTTCAACAGAGGGGATCAAACTGATTCTATACTATTTTACAGAGGCCAGTTCATGAAGGAAGGCTTGCTCATTAAAGTTTCTTAGCAAGCGTCTACGACAAATGATCATAGACACTTGTGATCACTAAGGTCATTACAGAAAACATCAGACTGATACCTATCAGGATTATTTGTGAGGCTAACAGAGTAGCCTTTTCTGGGTGTTTGGAGAAAGATTTAGGGAGTCCCATTGCTTTAGGACTTGGTCAGGTGGTTTAAGCATGTCGCAGTTTAGATCACCTAGCAGGACAAATTCAGACTTGGTGTAAGGGGCCAGAAGAGAGCTTAGGGCAGGTAGGGTACAGGCCAGTGCTGATGGAGAATGATAGCACCCAGCAACAGTCAACAAAGAGCCATTTGAAAGTTTAATGCTTAAAACCAGCAAATCAAATTGTTTGGGACAGACTTGGTGGAGACAACCGAGCACTGAAGGTGATCCTTGGTAAAGATTGGCACTCCCCCAACTTTGGAAGATCTGTCTTGCCGAAAAAGGTTATAACCAGAAAGATTAAAATCAGTATTCAAAACACTCTTCCTTAACCACATCTCAGTAATAACCAACACATCTGGTTTGGAGCTGTGAATCCACACTTTCAAATAATATATTTTAGGTAATAAGCTTCTAATGTTAACATGCAGAAAACCCAGGCTTTTACAAGAGCAGAAATCAGTGAAACATATCAGAGCACAAGTCAGAATTGGGGCTAGCAACAGTAGATGGGCCAGGGTATACATGCACATTTCCAGATATCATCAACAGTAATACAATCAAGGCACGGCATAGGACAGGGAGAGCTCTGCAGTGCTGATTTATGACATCTGAATGTGCATCAGATGGCAACAAGATCATATTGTACAGCAATTTCATCAGGTAACATGAATACAAAGCTGGCAAGAGGTGGTTAGAATAGGATGGGAGGCCAAAAGTCTGTGTAACCAATAGAGAAATCTGGTGACTCTTTTTCAAAATAAAAGTCTTGCAGAATTGTATTTATACAATTTTTATTAGGGGGGGGACCATTTTACCTGCTTTTAACATTGGGGGGGACATATGCCCTCGGGCTACTACGCCTTTGTGTGTGTGCATGTGTGTGCATGTGTGTGCGAGAGAGAGATTTTCAGTTTAGTGGAGGGTTGAGGGATGGGAGGAATATGTGCGTGTGTTGGTCGGAGGGCAGGAAGGGGGGGTTGTCTGGAAGAATCTGTGACTGAGGAACCGGAGCTGCCTCTTGGGCACATCCATGCCAGATACAAACCACCACCATTAAACAGACATGCACGCATACACAATTCACAGACCCTGGGTCTACTCTGTGATACAAAATGAATACGACGACATAGCCCTCTTCAGCTAGCTACACCAAGGGGACGTTAGGTGAAACCACCTCTGCCTGATTGCTTCTCACTTCTTCATTCAAATGAAGATGACACAAGTTCCTGGTGTGCCATGAAATAGCCTCTGCAAGCATTTCCAAGATTTCTGTAATAGCTGGAATAATAAGGGCCACTTCAGAAGGCAAAACAAACTCTAAACCGCATTGCGACATCTTGGTAAACATTTGAATAATTTAGAGTAGGCGGGAGAACCAGAGAATCCACTCTGAATGACATGTTAACCCCAAAGGCCCAGAGAGAAAGCTTGACTAGAAACCCCCAGCTGTACTCAGGAACATCCACCTAACCAAGGGGAAACGACTGGAGACTTGCCATGGTTTGGGGCATGGGAGCTAACTAAAATGGTGAAAGGCCACGCAACTTGCAAACATCTCCATTCTTATTTCGTCTCTCATATGGAGAGTCCAAATAACCTCCTGTGTGTGTGTGTTTGAGTGTGTGTGTCTGAATTAACTTATTGATAAACAGATTCCCCCTGCCTAAGACGACCTCAGTCTTGGTCAGGCTGGAGAAGGTCTTGTACAGTGTGTGTGTGTATGTCAGCTAGCAAGTACTTATTCACTGGCACATATTAGACAGCACACCACTATAGTCACGGGCCCACTGTAAATAATAATAAAAAAGAAGATGTTTTATTGTCACATACACCGGATAGATGCAGTGAAATGTGTTGTTTTACAGGGTCAGCCATAGTAGTGCGGCGCCCCTGGAGCAAATGAGGGTTAAGTGCCTTGCTCAAATGAACACAAAATCATGGGCCACTGACTTTGCCAATGGCAAGCCACTCTTGGGCCTCCGCAAGCTTATTGTGTATGCGTATAGTATGTGCATGTGTGTGCGTGTATGTCAGTGCTTATGTAGGGTGTAGGGACTAATCCAACATCTCCCGAGGCATGGGGTGATGAGGCATAGTCACTCACGATTCAGGACCAAGATCAATGGCAAAATAACACCAGATAACATGATTGACCTGGTTTTAAAATAAACACCTCCTCAGCTCCACCTCTCAGGGATGTCTCAAATGGAGCTCACGATCAGTGCAAGACATTTTGGGAAGGGCTTCTCAAAGAGGATCCAAAACACTTCTCCAAGTTATCTTGCCCTGAGAGAATATGTGACTAAAATGATGCTTTTGCCACTTCATAAACGGTTCCGCTTCGACAAAAGCTCACCAGCCGAACAGCTGACGCATGGGGAATTTGAGCCTATGTCTATCTAGGGGTTTGTCAGCCATATTGCCAATATAAAGTTTCAAAGAGAGGGGAGGCGAGGGAAGGTGTGGGACATCATTGTGGGCCAGTGGGGGAGACCAGGGCCAGTATCCACTAAGCGTTTCAGAGTAGAACATTTGTTGTAAGTGCTGAGAATAGAGACATTTTACTCCTACTCTTATGGTTAAAAACAAAAGCTATGGATGAAGCCTCTTTAGTTGTTAGAATCCTACCGAGTCTACAGATATTTAAGAGACCTCTTGAGCTGTCCTAACCAGTTAAGAGTTACCAGCAGGTGTCTTGATAATAGAAAAGGGCAGCGAGCCACTGGTTCCTGCACCACATGCAATTGCTTTGGAGTTGTTCAAAGAATGTTTTAATATTTCTATATGGTCAATCCATAAATAATCTAGACCTACATGCAACAATATATTTTGCGCTTTTGACAATGATTTCACGAGGCCTATTTCACGTGATACACTACATGACAAAATGTATGTGGACACCTGCTCGTCGAACATCTCCTTCCAAAATTATAGGCATTAATATGGAGTTGGCCCCCCTTTTGCTGCTATAACAGCCTCAACTCTTCTGGGAATACGTTCCACTAGATGTTGGAACATTGCTGCGGGGACTTGCTTCCATTCAGCCACAAGAGCATTAGTGAGGTTGGGCACTGATGTTGGGGAATTAGGCCTGGCTCACAGTCGGCGTTCCAATTCATTCCAAAGGTGTTCGATGGGGTTGAGGTCAGGGGTCTGTGCAGGCCACTCAAGTTCTTCCACACCAATCTCGAAAAGCCATTTCTGTATGGATCTCACTTTGTGCAACGGGGCATTGTCATACTGAAACAGGAAAGGGCCTTCTCCAAACTGTTGCCACAAAGTTGGAAGCACAGAATCGTCTTGAATGTCATTGTATACTATAGCGTTAAGATTTCCCTTTACTGGAACTAAAGGGCCTAGTCCAAACCATGAAAAATAGCCCTAGACCTTTATTCCTCCACCAAACATTATAGTTGGCGCTATGCATTTAGGCAGGTAGCGTTCTTCTGGCATCCATCAAACCCAAAATCGTACATCGGACTGCCAGATGGTGAAGCGTGATTCATCACTCCAGAGAACGTGTTTCACTGTTCCAGAATCCAATGGCTGCTTGTCAGCACAATAACGTCAGCACAATAATGAACAGTTATTGCTGACATTGCTTCCAGAGGCAGTTTAGAACTCGGTGGTGAGTGTTGCAACTGAGGACAGACCGTCCTGTTCATTGAGATTGTGTGGCCTATCACTCCGCGGCTGAGCCGTTGTTGCGCCTAGACGTTTCCACTTCACAATCACAGCACTTACAGTTGACCAGGGCTGATCTAGCAGGGCTGATCTAGCAGGGCAGAAATTTGATGAACTGACTTGTTGGAAAGTTGGCATCCTATGACGGTGCCACGTTCAAGGTCACTGAGCTCTTCTGTAAGGCCATTCTACTGCTAATGTTTGTCTATGGAGATTGCATGGCTGTGTGTTCAATTTTATACACCTTTCAGCAACGGGTATTGTTGAAATAGCCGAATCCACTAATTTGAAGGGTTGTCTACATACTTTTGTATATATAATGTAAGCAAAAATACCATGCTTATAAATAAACATGTTTTTCTTTCGATTATTTAATTACTTACATCATGTTATTTCAAGTTATACCTTTGGAGCGCAATATCAAGTTGTTACATTTATGGGCATGCCTATAAATTGGGCAATTGATGGCATCTAGGGTTTATGTTAACTTTGATTGTGTTCGATGAAAATGATAGACCTTTCAAACAAGTATGTAACTTTCTATGTAACATTATCAGCAAATGACTTGCTGCCTATTGTGCCAAAGCGATTTACAGTTGCTAAGCGGCTAACAAAGTCACGTCAAACAGTGCTGCCAGAATAACAGCAAACTAGCTGCATTCGCATTTGTTTAAGCTGTTTTCTCGTGATTTTTGGGGGGATACATCCATAACAATGAGCTAATGATGTGCTGATGATGTGCCTGGCATAGAACATTTGCTCTCTCACAAGGCTACTGTTCAGAAGAGATAGCCAACTACACATCTAACACAATCACTTAAAAATGAAGCTGGAATGACAGCAAACTAGTTAAATGTCATGTTTTCTATTGACATTTCTTTGTATATATCCCTAAAAAATATGCTGATTCATGATTTTGACTGGCTGAGAAAAGCTGCCAGCCTGTCTGTCTTGTCATGACACGTTCATTACCATAGAACAGATTGAATTTCAATATTGAAACATTGTTGCAAATGTTGCAGAGACAGAAAGCAAGGTTATTACAAAACGGCGCTATTGAAAACCAAATGCTGGTTTTTACAGTGTAGATCTTGTATATACTGTAAATTGCTTGTTGGAGCTGATGAGACAGTGGATTGTGCAGTGAGATGGAACAGTAAATAGGCATTTCAACATCATAGATTTAGCCGGTGGTAATTTGTGGAATAGACATGGCTGGAATGTGGTTTTAACCAATTAGCATCCAGCATTAGACCCACCCGTTGTATAATCCTCATCCTTTGCAACAATGTCAATGAGCGTCATCACTATCTTTCCTTTGCGATACTTCAAACTGTCGTGATTACCTACTGATACAAGCTTTTATGAGTTGATTTTGCTCCTGGCTCAGAGCTTGTCTGAGCAGTGTCTTGACATCATCCTAAAACCAACTCTGAGCTGGGAGTTTCAACAGGATTCCTAGGACCTTTTTGAGACACTTTGTGGACAGGGCCACAGATGGAGGCTGGGGCATTTTGGACCGGGGCCCTCTGGAACTGTGGATGAAACAGCTTTGGGTTCTGTTGTGCTAATTCAGCCAACTAGATTAGCATAATTAGCAGTGTCATTGTTCTCTCTTCCTTTCCTCTTTCCTCTTGAACTCGTACTCATTTGCTTCAAGTTCCTTTCTTTATTCATGTTCCTTAGAACAAGCTGCCACTGTTGTTGGTGGGGTGTCCAATCGACTGAGATTTGGGAGGAGAAGCACAAGTACAACAGTACCAATGGAGTCTGGTGACTGGAAAAACTGAGGAGGATGGGACACGCACGGTATAGGCGCGGAACTCACGGAGACCACAGTGTTTCAGAAATTGTCAAAGACTAATTATTTTAACCGAAAGCATTTAAGAAAGACATTTATAGTACAATATTATGGGGAATGGTAATGAGAGGGCTACTTACACCGTGTTGGAAAGGGATCACAGCAGTGATTGAATGAGGGTATGAGGCATGAGTTGAGGTGTTCAGAGGCTTGACTAGTGCAGGATCTGACAGGATCTGACTGGGAAGACAAAAAACTATAAGACTACACAGTTAGACAAAAGAGCTAGGAATGAGTTAGTCTAAGCACTGAGTAAAATCATTGATGTATATTAATGTGATTGTGTAAGTGATTGACTCTACATACAGTAATGAGAGAAAATTGGTGGGGTACTCCAGTGCTTGGAGGGGAAACATTCAATGTGCCAGTGGATGAGCAGGCACATGAGAAGTGGTTTCTGCAAGCCAGAAGTGGCTTCTGACAACTGCAAGCAGACTGGTGTAGGTCCCAGAGTGGTTGAACAGACTGAAAAATAGTCTTGTTTTCATCCCATACAGCATGCCAGATTTCTAATGTTTAGGTGTAGCCTAGGCTGCTGCAAAATGTATGTAATGCGTTTTTGTTTGTGTCTGTCCGGAGTAATTAGGTGTTATCATCTTTGCTAAATAAATACTGGAGGAAAGTGGAAAGCCTACCTGAGCGCATGCAAAAAAATGCACTGCGTCAACCTCTCACTTTAATCTGACTTTTAATGGATAATGTGATGGAAGCTATTAAATCATTCGGAATTGTTTTTGACATGCCAGAAAAGACATTTGAAAGTTCCATATGTTCAGCAAGTAAAGCATCGTTATGTACCTCTGCAAGCTCCTTGTAGTTGCCCTTGTTAACGGAACGTTCCCTCTCGTCGTGTCCTCTAAAAGCAAATTCTTGCATGCCCTGCTTTAGTTTTTTCGTTTAGTTGAACGATCAATGTTTTTCAGGTCACTGCACCCACCTTTCGACCAAAGCTCAGACTTTCCAAAAAGCAGGGAAGTCCAGCAATACAGGCTGCCTGATCTAAGGCTCCCTGTTAACCAGCTATTCTTTTGATACCGGATGGTATTGAACGCGATCATCTTTGCATCTCTCTTCATGAAACTGATCTCGGGCAGAGGTCGACCCTCGCTTTTAATTCACACCTTTTCCGTGTACCCCAGAGAATGAAAGGGGTTCTTCAACAAAAAGTTCACAACATTTTCTGCAGTGTTGGCCATTCTATCTTTATGGCAGAGAAAACTGCACACTCGTGCTTGTAGCTAGCTAGGTACCTTCTCCGTCTCCTGTAATTTGAAAAAAATAATTTGAATTGAATAATATACAAAAAATGCTCAACTATCACTCTTTATCTCTATCCAACAATGTCACCAAGCCTCTCAACACATAGAACCCCCATAATGCTCTGTGGCACAATCCCAATTCAACACACTAGGTTAATTCTCTGATCCTAATTCTATGATTGGATGGACAACATGTCAGTTCATACTGCAAAAGCTTTGATTGGTTGGAGGACGTCCTCCGGAAGTGGTCATAATTACCATGTATGTCTGTGGAAGGGGGTGAGGCCTACGAGCCTCAAGTCAATGTAGCCAGAGGAGGACGGAAGCTAGCTGGTGCTACCCCAGACAGTGCTGTTGAAGTTACTGTAGACTTTTATTGCAAAGCAGTGTATTTTAATCAATTATTTGGTGACATATGAATATATTTAATATAGTTTTATCTAAAAAGGATAACTTTAATATTTCACTATTTTTATTTTCATTACATTTCACTGAGGAGGATGGTCCTCCCCTTCCTCCTCTGTGGAGCCTCCACTGAACAGTACATGAGATGGTAGTGGCTATCAGTTTGAAATAGCATTACAGTGATGTATGGCTTTTTTTGTAGTGCATTAGCTGGCCTTGAAATGTGAAAAAGGTCCAATTTAAAAAGGTCAAGTTTAATTCCATGAAAAATGAATGACATCACAAACACAAGCACCCTAAGTGCTCGAAATTGAAATAAATGAGTGAGCAATTCTGTGCACAACAGTAGAAGCCATACACTGTTAGTAGAAGCCGGTGAGTGTCTGCTTTATATAATCATTATTTGACCACAATTAGGTCATCTGTCTTCAGCCACAATAACATGGTGGAGGGGGGGTTGATTGATTGCCGTCTAAAGCTGTTGCTATGGCAGTCCCATGGGGTCATCTCTAAATGAAAGCCCTAAGTGATCCAATCTGGGTAGAAGACAACCAGATTCTGCATAATTGCCTAACCAAGGTGACCAAAGTACTCATTTATTGTTGTAGAGTGGTGTTCTCTTGACTTGTAGATTTCACACAACTGTTTGTTGGATTTTGAGAACTCCCTCCCTCCCTTTGTTGATCTGTCTATCTAAACTACAATAACGCAACAATAAAAAAACATATAGTACCACTCAATGGAGGGAGAAAACATACTTTGGTCAAAAGGAATGATTTGAGTAGCTTTCATAGCATATGCTTTCCCTCTGGTATATCCGCAAACTCTCTCACAGAAGTGAACAGCTTATTGAGTATTATAAACTGGGTGGTCCGAGCCCTGAATGCTGATTGGCTGACAGCCGTGGTATATCAGACCGTATATCTAGAGGTGAATGAAACGCACACCTATTTAGGCGAGGTACTGGCTAGAGGAGTAGAACACTTTAAAAATTAAAGGAGAGCCACACACTAGGAGCTCAGATGCAATAGTTTAATAACCAACGTTTCAGCAGACAAGCTGTCTTCATCAGGGTATAATGACAAACACTGCGGGGTGACTAGTTTATATCGTGTCAAAGGACACACACAAGTGTCTGTAATCGTGGCCGGGTGTGGCCTGATATCATTGGTTAATCTTCAGATATAAAAATAACATACCAAAAACATGAATGGATAGCATACGATCATAGATACAATTCGGCCACAATGGCCTACAAACATATACAATAGCAAAATCACAACAATCACAAGAATGGCTTCAGATCAAAGTCAAAGATCAAAGTAGTTTCCATCCAGTAGGGGCGCAAATAGACGCTGTGCAGGGATATCAGACTGTATACCAAGGGTATGACAAAACATGTATTTTTACTGCTCTAATTACATTGGTAACCAGTTTATAATAGCAATAAGGCACCTCGGGGGTTTCTGATATATGGCCAATATACCACGGCTAAGGGCTGTGTCCTCCGAGTTGCGACGTGCATAAGAGCAGCCCTTAGCCGTGGTATATTGGCCATATACCACACCTCCTCGGGCCTTATTTCGTAATTATATAACATATTCAAGACTGTATAATATATGCACATACATGCTTGAAAATATACTGTAAATAATATGTAGCATTTACCAACTCAGGCTGGATTCGATGCCATGTTCTAACCAGCACAATGCACTCCGTAGTACTGTCATTACCACAAAACCATCTAAAAAATGTAATGAGTACAGGAGCTGTTCATGTGTGAGGCAACACCAACATACTGTACCTACATGCCTAAGTAGCAGTGTGATGTTGTTCCCCTAGATTATGCACCAAGTTGCACACAAGGACCAATTCAAATAGGCCAGGTCAAGAGGGGATGTTAATCATTTGATAATAATAATAACAATTCAGTGTGTTTTTTAATTTAATTACAGCTGCATAGCTAATGTTATTCTTTGGTGTACAAACACTTTTTCATATCAATATTGTCCATACACGTGATTGTAAAAGTTTTGTATATTTTGGTTTGGCCCATCGCGGGTTATCTGTATTTCCATAACCCCTTATTGTTCTCTTTTGCCTGACCTTCGGCTAGCGAGGTATGTTGTCCTTGGCTCCGAAATTGTTCAATATAAAACCGTGGTAATGTTACACAATGTGCTGTTATGCAACCATAAGTTTGTTACAATGTGGACAATATAAAGATTTATGTTAACAAGTTTCACCAAGCTCGCTAACTAGGGTATCTATTGTAACTTGTGAGTACTTGGGACAGTGTTTGAGTGAGTGTCCATGTGCTTGCGCAGGTGCATGAGACCTATGACTGCGCCAAGGGCTAAAATATTGTGTGTTATTTCTTCGTGTGCAGGGCAAATAAAAATTATTCAACCAGCAGACCTCCAGTTGTGGCAGTGTCCTAATTAAAAGTACACAACGCAGGACGAACCACGCTACACCTACATTAGCCCACCCAAATACCAGTGGAGGCTGATGACTTGAACAATTTAGGAGGATGGGAAACCCATGATATACAGTAGGTGCGGAATGGACGGAGACGACACCAGTGATTGAATGAGGGTATGAAGCATGAGTTGAGGTGTTCAGCGATTTGACTTCAGTGCAGGACAGGGGTTGAGTTGGCGCCCCCCCCCCCCCTCTTGGGTTGTGCCGTGGCGGAGATCTTTGTGGGCTATACTCGGCCTTGTCTCAGGATGGTAAGTTGGTGGTTGAAGAAATCCCTCTAGTGGTGTGGTGGCTGTGCTTTGGCAAAGTGGGTGGGGTTATATCCTGCCTGTTTGGCCCTGTCCGAGGGTATCATCGCATGGGGCCACAGTGTCTCCTGACCCCTCCTGTCTTAGCCTCCAGTATTTAGGCTGCAGTAGTTTATGTGTCGGAGGGCTAGGGTCAGTCTGTTATATCTGGAGTACTTCTCCTGTCTTATACGGTGTCCTGTGTGAATTTAAGTATGCTCTCTCTCTTTCTTTCTCTCTTTCTTTCTTTCTCTCTCTCGGAGGACCTGAGCCCTAGGACCATGCCTCAGGACTACCTGGCATGATGACTCCTTGCTGTCCCCAGTTCACCTGGCCGTGCTGCTGCTCCAGTTTCAACTGTTCTGCCTGCGGCTATGGAACCCTGACCTCTTCACCGGACGTGCTACCTGTCCCAGACCTGCTGTTTTCAACTCTCTAGAGACAGCAGGAGCGGTAGAGATACTCTCAATGATCGGCTATGAAAAGCCAACTGACATTTACTCCTGAGGTTCTGACTTGTTGCACCCTCGACAACTAGTGTGATTATTATTATTTGACCATGCTGGTCATTTATGAACATTTGAACATCTTGGCCATGTTCTGTTATAATCTCCACCCGGCACAGCCAGAAGAGGACTGGCCACCCCTCATAGCCTGGTTCCTCTCTAGGTTTCTTCCTAGGTTTTGGCCTTTCTAGTGAGTTTTTCCTAGCCACCGTGCTTCTACACCTGTATTGCTTGCTGTTTGGGGTTTTAGGCTGGGTTTCTGTACAGCACTTTGAGATATCAGCTGATGTAAGAAGGGCTTTATAAATACATTTGATTTGATTTGAGGTGTTCAGAGGCTTCAGTGCAGGACAGGATCATCATAGATGGATTGTGTTGGAGAAGAGTTCAACTCTTCCACTGAGGGAAGGACAGGATTTGACTGGGAAGACAAACAACAATGACACAACACAGTTAAACAAAAGAGCTAAGAATGAGTTAGTCCAAGCAAGGAGTAAGTCCAAGTTCATATCAGAGTTGACACTGGTGGTGGAGTGGTCATCACCTCTTAAATCAGGGAACAGGAGGGGACTTAGCTGTAAATACAAATAGCAGATACATTCCATTACAGCAGCGACCATCATAGTTTTGGGCAACACGTTTCTCCATGAAGTTAAACTCCAAATTCACAAAGTCAAACACAGACTACGCATCTCTCTCACTTGACATATCAAAGTAGCCCAATAGTAGCCCATCCACATGACTGATGATAACTGACAACTGCAAGCAATAGTTGATGTCTGTGGTTTCAACCATTTGCCAGGCGAGAAAATGTGCTGTGTCAACCACTCTTTTAATGTCACTTTTAATGGATGATGCGATTGAAGCTATCAAATCATTCTGAATTGATTTCGACATTCCCAGAGAAGGTAGAGCATGTTAATGTGCAATTACCTCTGCAAGATCTTTGTACCTTCCCTTGTTAGGGAAACTAACCATGCCCCCTAAAAGACAACTTTTACATGACCATAAATGCAGTAGTGTTGATTAACTGCTTGAGAACATCCCTATCTCTTCTTACCTTCTCGTTGTGTTGCGCAGTTTGAATACGATGTAGCTTTTTCCCAGAAGCTTGAATCTGATGTGGGCAATGAAAGCGATTCTTCAACCAAAAATCGATTACATTGTCGTTAGCATTAGCTAGCCATTCTGGCAGAGACAACCTCACTTTGGCATCTAGCAAGTGACTTGCTACTAAAGTTCTCAAGGCAAATTGTAATAAATTGCACTAATTCAACACAAAATTAAAGTTCTATAAGCAAGAAAACAATATACAGTTGAAGTCGGAAGTTTACATACACCTTAGCCAAGTACATTTAAACTCAGTTTTCACAATTTCGGACATTTAATCCTCGTAAAAATTCCCTGTTTTAGGTCAGTTAGGATAACCACTTTATTGAAATGTCAGAATAATAGGAGATAGAATTATTTATTTCAGCTTTTATTTCTTTCATCACATTCCCAGTGGGTCAGAAGTTCACATACACTCAATTAGTATTTGGTAGCATTGCCTTTAAATTGTTGAACTTGGGTCAAATGTTTCAGGTAGCCTTCCACAAGCTTCCCACAATAAGTTGGGTGAATTTTGGCCCATTCCTCCTGACAGAGCTGGTGTAACTGAGTCAGGTGTGTAGGCCTCCTTGCTCGCACATGCTTTTTCAGATCTGCCCACAAATAGGGATTAATGTCAGGGCTTTGTGATGGCCACTCCAATACCTTGACTTTGTTGTCCTTAAGCCATTTTGCCACAACTTTGGAAGTATGCTTGGGGTCATTGTCCATTTGGAAGACTCATGTGCGACCAAGCTTTAACTTCCTGACTGATGTCTTGAGATGTTGCTTCAATATATCAACATAATTTTCCAGACTCATGATGCCATCTATTTTGTGAAGTGCACCAGACCCTCCTGCCGCAAACCACCTCCTCAACATGATGCTGCCACCCCCGTGCTTCACGGTTGGGATGGTGTCTTCGGCTTGCAAGCCTCACCCTTTTTCCTCCAAACATAATGATGGTCATTATGGCCAAACAGTTCTATTTTTGTTTCATCAGACCAGAGGACATTTCTCCAAAAAGTCGTCCGACTTCAACTATATAATCTACGTCTTCCGTCTCCTGTAGCTTGAAGAAACTAATTTCAATTGAATAATATTCCATAAATGCTCAACTAGCTATCACCAACTCACCAAACTTCTAAATCACACATGCAGCAATAGGTTAATTCTCTCTCCTTTGATTGCATGGATAGCATGTCAGTTCATACTGCAAAGCGTTGACTAGTTGTTACAATTACTATGTAGGTCTATTGAACGGGGTGAGGAACACAAGCCTCCTGGGTTTTGTATTGAAGTTAATGTAGCCAGAGGAGGATGGAAAACAGCTGTCCTCTGGCTACACCCATGGTGCTACCCTAGAGGGTGCTGGTGAAACCACTGTAGTCCTTTATTGCAAAATTAGGTTTTTTAATCATGTATTTGGTTACATTTGAAAATTTTGTGTAGTTTTATCTAAAAATTAAATTTGAAATTCAATTCCTTCCTTTCCTCCTCTGAGTTCCCTCCACTGCTAAACACATACACCCGCACGCACACACACACGCACGCACGCACGCACACACGCACGCACGCACGCACGCACGCACGCACACACACACCCCTTCTGGGCCAACCTGTACCTACCGGTACTTACATTTTTATGTTGATGACACCCAATGAACTCACCCAATCATTATGTTACTAAACTGACAACAGTCATTATTACATAGCGCACATAAAATCTTAAGTTTTAAGATTGATTGTAAAAAAAAAATACATAAAACAATTGCCTTTCTTGAACTAACACTCACATTTGTCTTTTCTTACTAGCACTGACTTTGCAGATAGCTACTTTATTGAGAAGAAATGTACTTACTATGATTTTGATATGTGGTTGTCTCACCTAGCTATCTTAAGATGAATGCACTACTGTAACATGCTGACCAAACCGGACGTGCACATGTCCTGTTCTTTACAGTCATTATGTCTTTGTTCATTTTCCTACCAATACACCAGCAGCATGAGAGCAGTTTGGACTGGATCTCTCTCCATGCTTACTCCACATGGACCAATGTCGCACTCCTGAGAGACAAAGTATGAGAGAAAAGGCGATTGATAGCTTCTGGATGCTGTGTACAGGTTGCTCGGACTGAGGTCTCACCGTAGAAGTGGTGAAGGACCATCCTGAATGCCATTTTTGCCATTAATTCAGCCAGATAGAGGGGGTGTTGAGGTTGTTTTCGGCCGAATTGTCCCTTCATGCATCTAGATGCCATCTGTGGTCACCTTCACCATAACCTCGAGAAAGGACAGACCAGAACAACAGTTTAGTTTCGGACATTTGTAATTCCGTAAATCCGGACTTCTAAGACAAATGCCCTAGAGAATAACAACACATAGTTGAAACCACCCCCCCCCCCCCCCACCAAATTGGCTTATACTCCCCTATCATCTTGGCGATCTCACTGCAGTTACAGGTCAGGGTGTCAGAGGCCTAATCCTTAGGGAGAAATCCCCAACATCCAACAGACCCAATCTGGTGAGATTTGTTATTGAAGGAAGACAAAAACAAAGAAAAGAAACAACAACAGCAATACACATCTATCACTAGAGGTGGGGAATACTTCGATTCATATTGGAATCCAAGCACTTTTAACTGCTCTCCCAATGCACCTGCCTCAGGAAGCCTTTCAAAGGGAGAGATACAGGAACATTGATAAACATGGGGGGAAAAAACTTGGTAGCGGACATTCCGTCAGTCCTGGAAGAAAGAAAATAAACATGTTCTTAGTTTTCACCATGCTACATTACTCAGTCCTAAAAATTCTAAATATTTTTTTTTTTGAGTTTACTGCATCTTGGGTAGGAAGTCTTAATAAACCCATCTGTATACAGAATTATACTTCAGACACATTTATACTTCAAGACATATCAGATGATACACTGTCCCGTAAAGCTGAATTGGGCACCTTCTAAAGTAAACACTTCTCTTGTGATCTTAATCTTTTTGACCTGTTGCATTAACATGCAGTTCTGTACAAACTGTCCCTAATTTACCCACTGTGTCTCTCACAGCCTATTTGAGTTCAGTGTGTACTGGCGGCTATCTATTGTTCCACAGGAAGGTTATCTTTAACCCAATCAACAGATTACTTAAACACAAGAGCAGTGGACCAGGCCTTGAAGAGTGAGCAGCCTCTTATTTAATATCAGTCCCAATGCTCAATCCCTCTGTTTTACTCATTCAAATTACTAAAATATTGCATTATTGGATTGCTATCCGAAAGCCAATTTCCATTCTTTGTTACTTTCACTAGTCTCCAAAATCTGTTTCCTTCAACTAGGTCTCCCTTTTTCCCACTGCTTAAACACACAGATCACTCTCAAAGCACATTTAGCTTTTCCCCCTATTGCAAGGTTTAAAACAAAAACAAACATGATACTCAATTATTTTATTACCAATCTCTGTTGGATATTCACTTTCTGCTTTAATATTTATTAAATGTCTATTATTTTAAGATGCGTATGTAATGATTTGGAGGGTTGGCACTGTCTTAGTCCCCAGTAGATGTCACGCTCTGTCTATAATAAGTCTGGCCCCTGAGACAGCAGGGAAAGAGATGCAGTCTCCATTTTGCCTACTCACAAATTGGTTTAGAACGTCATCATTTGGGAATCAACGAAAACTCCATCGGGAGTACAATAAACGGTAGCCTTTAGTTAACAGAAAATCATGTTCAACATTCATTGGTTCTATTTAACAGGGTTTGTGCTTATTTCAAAATGCATTACCAGGGTGGAGGAAATCTTCTAAGCGTTCATTAGTTCTAATGGTTAGGGGTAAGTCCAGTCCCATACAATGCTTTAACCTTATCATACAAATGATCTATAAAGGGACCACTCTGAACAGAAAACTTTTTTTTCACCACTTACGTACGTGTGGGTGTGTTAGTTGTACATTAGCATTATTTTTCTATTCTTACTTCATCAGATCATCATAATAACCCATTACACTCAGTATTATGTTACTTTATCTCTGGTAACCCATTATACATTTGTGTTCCATTACAAATGCCTCCTCTAGACTAGTGTTCTATTCATACTGGGGTTTAGATATTTACACTAGTCTATTTAACAGCATATTCGGAAATAGTTCCCTCTTCTTTCATATCTCCATACATAATGTTATACATCAAACTCCACTGATAAGACATGTTATCCTCATGTAATCTAAAGTCATGTTAATCTCAGAGACATGTTATCCTTGTGACTAATGAGACATGTTATCCTCGTTATTAACAAGACATGTTATCCTCTTTACTAACGAGACATGTTATCCTCTGAGACATGTTACTTATCTGATTTCTGAGACATGCTATCCTCTACCTGTAGATCCAACGGCGGTGTTGGACAGACCCCTAGATAACGTTACAGATCAGCTCACACAGAACTGGAAAACTCAGCTCACACAGAACTGGTTGTGGCATTCATTCACTTCTTTCACACGTAAGCTAGTCCCCTGACAGCTCTCATTCACTCAATACTTAATGGCACGATTTCAATCCTCTTATTAAACACATTTTAATCAGCTTATTATCCATATTTCAATCTTAAAAATAATAATTTCAATCAGCCAAATTTCAATTAGCTTAATATGTCATATCTCACAATCACACAACTTTCACATTCACATTCACTTAGTACTATTCCCAAACACACTCGGTAATCTTTTACATTACCACGTACATCGTCAACGATTCTCAACTTTCGTTACTTGTTATGCACATAAATAACACCCCGTACTCAAAAAATACCTTGTGTTATTTTTTAGGGGCTGCAGACCCTTAGACATTTCTTCTAAATGCCTACAGACAGCTGTCAGCGGGGCATTCCATTGTACCATTACGCCCTCGCACTAGTCTTCTCATTAAACTAGTGAATAGCCTTCTCTCTATAAGACTATAGGTACCTTTTTATGCATTACATGGCTTGATTTTCTTTTAATCATCATTTAAAAAATAATTGCATACAAATTCATTTAAATGGACTTTCCAATTGACTCCCTCAATTGTTAGTGGATGACGTGTCTCTTCCTGGGCAGCTCACAGTAAGGGTCTGGTCTGGGTGGGTCCTCGTCCTCTTTTGGTCAGACGGGAATTTCCTTCATGCTTCATACAATGTGCCACCGGTTTTCCTCGCAGACCTCCACTGGAAAGCTCCGCCGGCAGAATCAATCATTTTGTTCGCTGACGCCAAATTATTGTGGAAATTCTTACACAGGGACACTCAAGATCACTCAAGTCAATCTTAATGAAACATTGTTTATTGTCAGCGAGCTGGAGAGGTTCCAACCAACTACACATGTCAATCAGGAGCTCTCCTGGGCAGTCCCAGCAGTCTTATATAGAGCTATACACAAACAAGTTATATTTGCATGATTTAGCATAATTCATTAATCATTACCATTTTGTTTCATCCATGTGACTGACCAATACTGTTTCATAACAGGTGGCAGACCAACACCTCATGAGGTGTCTTCTCTCCAAGCTGAGACCTTGAAACAGAGATATCTTTCGTTCGTTCTCAAAACAAGGTCTGGGCGTACTGCCAAATTGCAGCTAATGATAGTGAGGATTTGTACAGTCAGCACTTGCATGAACATAGAACAGCACATGAATAGAACACAGAAAAGAGTTATAAGAAAAGCACAAACATTAAAATTCCCATTACAGTCCTACAAGACGTATGATAAGGTACATCATCCAATTCGTATGCTATTGTACACCTGGGTAAAATGTATGATACTATATGTCCTATAATTCGTATGATATTGTACGACCACTATTCCAATCATAATGTAACCTAACGTAATGTAATACATCATACTAAATGGAGTGTCACAGATGTAAGTACAGTAATATGAATTGCCCTGAGACCACGTGGAAACTAAAGACTTCCCACATCACTATGGGAGAACAATAAAAGGCTCAGTCTTAATGGGAAAACATACCAGCTGGGAGGGTGTGTATACCAGGTGCATGGCTCAGCAGGCCAAAAACTCAAACACTTAGAAAAACAAGCTAGCTGTTGGAATGTCAAGAGCATCATAGGTTCAACTTCGTTCTCATGGGTTCCCACACCTGCACACCTGAGACCATGGTTGGCTTCTCAGGGCTGACAGGATGGATATTTGTCACTGTTATTTAATCCTTTCTTTCTCATTTTATTTATATAGTTCAGTTGCATTGAGATAAAATCCCTTTTGCAAGAGAGATGATTTCGATACCACCCTCTCAGTAAAAACGTTACTAACAACGATTATTTTGCGTTGCGTGTTCGGTTATAACTCAAACAGATCATACATCTCCAAATGTACAATTCATATAACAAATTGACGTCCTAGTACCAGACTATTGAGGGCATACTAAACGTCATCATGGAACAGGGTTCATAGTTGAGTGTAACTTTTAGACCTTTTATAGTTGAAATGTGGAGGATGCTTATCCATTCGTTTCACCTGCTAGTGGTTCTGAAGGAAAAGCTAAGTGAGACAACAAAGCTATCTGGCTTTCAGTAAAGAACTTATGGAAATCCTACTTTGTTGACGTCCAGTGCGATCAGTCTATCCCCATTGTTTGGTGTGGCCTTTAAAGTACTTGCACTGCTTCATAGGTTACGCAATACATAAGGCTTTAAAAACAACCATCAGCAGAAGGCAAAAAAAGATTAAGGCATTGTGGGTAACAGATGGGTAACATCTCCTTAGCAGGAAATCCACAGATTATGTTCAAAACCACCCTACTACATCCCAGGTCTCTGTGTTTAAATCCTGAGCAGTGCATAGAGCACAAACACTTCTGTTGAAATAAGGATGACGAAGCGAGCTTACACACGTTCAGGCAAGCAAATGATAACATTAGCGCTCATCAACGATTCTTTTCACACTCTCTCATAGCATCTCATAGCATTCTCCAGTCTGTCGCTAAATCACACAGTGGATCCTGTGATCTTTGTATTAAATGAATTTGAATATCTTGATTTGTAATCATTATATGTATTGCCATTGATGGCTCTGCAGGGCTCTATGATGGAGGCAACACAACAACATTGGGCCACGTGCCTGTTATCACTCTGTCCAGGCATGTGTGGTTTATGGATTAATGCTGAAAGATCCAGCCATCGGAATAGCAAAGGATCAATATGTGGAGACATATATCTACACTGACATTTAAGGGATCGTATGGGCATGCGCACTACGCACGTGTATTTGTACATGGCATGCTCATATGATAATTAATTAGGACCAATATGGTCATATGATAAAAAATAAATAAAAATCGATGGTTGAGAAACAGTCGTGGGCTTTTTTTACATTCATTTTAATTTATTTAACTAAGCAAGTCGGTTAAAAACAAATTCTTATTTATAATGACGGCCTACACCGGCCAAACCCGGACGACACTGGGCCAATTGTGCACCGCCCTATGGGACTCCCAATCACTGCCGGTTGTGATACAGCCTGGATTCGAACCAGGGTGTCTGTAGTGATGCCTCTAGCACTGAGATGCAGTGCCTTAGACCGCTGCGCCCAACTCAGGAGCATCACTAGGGAAATTTAGCATTCTTTCAAACAAAGATATCTACATATATTTCAGGATGTTGTGTATCCCTGGAAATAATTTATGTAAACCTAACAGTTTTGAAAACATAGCTTGTCCAAAAAAAGTAATCTCTTGGCATAACTTACTCCAGGTATGGGGTGTTGAGTATAAGGACAGGGTAAGTGGGTGATGGTATCCTGTGACAGTTAGTAAAAATCGTCTGTCTTCGGTTGCAACACTCACTACTGAGTTCCAAACTGCCTTTGGAAGCAATGTCAGCTAAATAACTGTTCATCGGAAGCTTCATGAAATGGGTTTCCATGGCCGAGCTGCCGCACACAAGCCTAAGAGCACCATGCGCAATGCCAAGCGTCGGCTGGAGTGGTGTAAAGCTCGCTACCATTGGACTCTGGAGCAGTAGAAACGCTTTCTCTGAATCATGCTTCACCACCTGGCAGTCCGACGGACGAATTTGGGTTTCGAGAATGCCAGGAGAACGCTACCTACTCCAATGCATAGTGCCAACTGTAAAGTTTGGTGGAGGAGTTCTGATGGTCTGTGGCTGTTTTTCATGGTTCGGGGTAGGCCCCGTAGTTCCAGTGAAGGAAAATCTTAACGCTACATTATACAATGACATTCTAGACGGTTCTGTGCTTCCAACTTTGTGGCAACAGTTTGGGGAATGCCCTTTCCTGTTTCAGCATGCCCCTGTGCACAAAGCGAGGTCCATACAGAAATGGTTAGTCGAGATCGTTGTGGAAGAGCCCTGATCTCAACAACCATCGAACACGTTTGGGAAGATTTGGAACGCCGACTACAAACATCATTAATGCTCGACATCATTAATCTCTTGTGGCTGAATGGAAGCAATGTTCCAACATCTAGTGGAAAGCCTTCCCAGAAGAGAGGAGGCTGTTATAGCAACAACTCCATATAAATATCCTATGATTTTGGAATGAGATGTTCAACAAGCACGTGTCCACATGTTTATGGTCTTGTAGTGTATTTCTCTGTTCAATATCTTATCCTTCCATTTCTTGACCAGTTGTGTGAGACAGGGATGTTGTTTCGGTTTGTCAATTTGTAGGCAAGCTCTCTGCATTTGAGGCTACCATGCTCATGAAACTGGTCCGCGAGATTCTTGATATGTTTAGCAAGCTCAGGCTCCATGTTATCAGATACGACTTTGTGTGCCTCTGCTACTCTATCATAGCCTCTCTTTCTCACAAAGTACATATTAGTTTTCTTATTTTTTTCAATGTACCTCTTCAGTGTCATTCAGTAAATGTTTTCATCCCTAGCTACTGCTCAAATGGACTTCTTCCCTTCTCTCACATCCTTGGCTACTCTCTCAAGAACCTCAAGGGGCTTGTTTTAAGTTTGTATACACAGGGCATAATGATATCTGCTTCGTAACAGTAAAAATGCACTATCTTGAGTTCATATGCATAATATTGCAAAGATACTATGCACAAAATGCATAAAACTGACAAAATATAATCAGAATTTGTGTGGGTTATGGTGGCCGTTGGCTCAACTTACCCCATGGCAATTATTTTGACTATGTTAGCCCACAGAGCTACAAGGATGCATTTTCATGATAGGTTTAGGACCTCATATTTTCGAACCCCAACTGATGTATAAACAATCTTAAAACTATATACTTTGGTTTAGCTACAAGCACCATGAAACCTTTAACACAATAAATGAATTTCACTTTGTGAAAATCATTTTTTTTGCATCTTGCTTACCACTTTTTCCATGAGGTGTCTTCCTTCACAGACTCCATGAAATGATAACCTCTTCCTAAATATTTAGCCACATGATTCATTTTGTGAATGGTTTCCTAGAAACAAGGAGTGGCTCAGCTAACCCTTTGGCTCAACTTACCCCACTCTCCCCTTCAGACATAGTATCTATGTTCTCCGTGCCTAGTGCAATTCAAGGTTAACCTCAGAAATGAGAACAATCTCTGAATGAATCCACTATGTTGGGGTGCGGGTAACCCAGGCATCTGCTGTGGTTGACTAAATCTCATAATGGTGCCTTTTCCCTCCCATTGAGGGGAAAGCTAAGGTTACAGCAATTGGGCTCGCAGGCAAAGGGTTTTCTAGTAGTATGTCAATGGAGGAGTCTGAACTATGCTAGGGCCATTGCTAGCCCAGCGGGATAATTAGCCCAGCACAACACTGCTTAGCATGTGACATCATGCAATTAAAAAAATGACATAGCATACAAAAACTGGGAGATGACAATCGCCGCCGAGGCCTTTGTCAGCTTCAGCGTAAATTGGACCTGGTGACTCCTAAACTCCCTCAACAGCTGCTCTCACTCCCTTCAAAAAGAGTCCAAAACACACATTGCTTTTTACGGTTCACAATAAACAGCGAGGGAGAAAAGCTCTCGAGCCTGTCCCTGTGTATTTTGTGTTGTATCCCGGGAGACAGACGTAAACGAGACTACCAGAGTAGATGGGTCTCATATCAGAGAAGTACTAGACCCTACATACACTTTTTCTTGATGCTTTTAAACCCTAGGAACTGATTTAGAATCAACTCTCTCTATCTAAGACTTGAGATTACAAGAGGGAGAGAACTGTAAAGAAAGAAAGCGAGAGAGCGCGAGAAAGAGAGAAAGAAAGAGATTTTTTATTGTGCGTTCTGTATGTGCATTCGTGTGTAAATCCAGTGGCACCAAGGTCTCAGACCACACACAACCAGTTCATTAAATATAACAACCTAATTACAGCAGTCACTTGATAAAATGCATTCTGTAGCCCATGTGTTTCTTAACACCAGAGGGGAGACTTTTATGACTCTTTTGGCGAACTTTGATCTTCCACGTTAGATATGGCATTCGTCTTTATGAGAAGCATTTGGTTTTATGTTGTGTGCCTGCTTTGGGGGTTAGTTACAGGCTAATAGAGGAGCGTTTTGGAGTTTACAGATAGCCAAAACATTTTACGTACTCATATCCTGTCATTCCCTTGAGAAAGATGTCTAGAAGGAGGTCCACTTTATCTGTCTACTGTCCATTTGTCATGTGGAGAGTCAATGTGATTGCCAGATTACATTGACATTGACTAATTATTTGTGTCTGGCTTTTGCAATTGTGTGTGTGTGTGTTTATGTGTGTTGGTGTGTGCGTTGGTGTGTGTGTTTGCACAATGTGTTGGTGTTTCGGTATGTTTATCTCTGTCTATGTCCATTTTTTTTCTGTGAGAGTGTGTGCCACATACCGTGCAACTGCATGTCTCCAGTGCAAACACTGGGGGAGGTGTGGTGTGTGTGATGGACTCCCAGCAGAGAATCTGGGAGCCCCCTGATTGTCTGTGAAACACATCTCGATGGGGATCCTAGCTGCCACGACAACCGCCTTCTCATTCTGTCGGTCAGTGTGCGTCTCCATGACAACTTCCCTGCGCTGTATACAGTTCCTCCCTACTTTGTCCAAGGGATCCCCATAGGGCACCCGTTAGGTGACGTTCACTGTTGTGATTGCTGACACAGCTGTTAAGACTGGAAACCAAAACATGTCGAAGGTCAGGTATTGCTGACGTTGGCTATATGCTCTGGCAATACCTCTGTTTTACTGCAATTACGGATTTTTTCTCCTATTTTATTATCTCTTACAGGAAGTTTGCCAGGGTTGCAATGGTGATGGATGTCTCAGGTACAGCTATTTTTTTTTTTTAGGGCTCGGTTTCAATATAAAACGTAACAGCGGTTTTGATTTCCATCCCATCAGAGAAATGAAAAATGGATGACATATTGCTTTTTAACAATGATTCAACAGAATGCAAAGTACCATCAAAGTACCTGCCAGGTCCTTTGAAACTCAATTGGAAGAGCAGGGCGCTTGCAATGCCAAGATTGTGGATCCCCATTAGCCGACGTCAATGGCAACAGCTAGTCTTACTGGGGTCCAACACATAACAAAAAATACATTACAGACTTTACAATTGACATACATTTAAAAACATTAACATGTAGTGTGTTCATCTATCAGTTACACGTACATGTCAGTACATACACACAACAAGTAGGTCACATGGGGCGAGGAATAGTGCCGTGAGATGTTGCTTTGTTTGTTTTTTGTAACCAGGTTTGCTGTTCACTTGCGCTATATAAGATGGAAGGGAGTTCAATGCACTCATGGCTCTGTATAATACTGTACGTTTCCTTGGTAGTGCATAATTGAATAAACAAATGAACAAAACAAGAAACACGAACAACACACAGACATGAAACTGAATCAGAAACAATGACGCCTGGGGAAGGAACCAAAGGGAGTGACATATATAGGGCAGGTAATCAAAACCAAGCCATGAGGACGAACTAATTGTCTGTAGAGCTCTGAGACAGGATTGTCTCGAGGCACAGATCTGGAAAAGGGTACAAAAAAAATGTCTGCAGCATTTAAGGTCACCAAGAACATAGTGGCTTCCATCATTCTTAAATGGAAGATGTTTGGAACAACCAAGACTCTTCCTAGAGCTGGCCACCTGGCCAAACTGAGCAATCGAGGGAGAAGGGCATTGGTCAGGGAGGTGACCAAGAACCCTGTGGTCACTGACAGAGCTCTAGAGTTCCTCTGTGGAGATGGGAGAACCTTCCAGAAGGACAACCATCTCCGCAGCACTCCACCAATCAGGCCTTTATGGTAGAGTTGACAGACAGAATGACAGCCTAGGGACAGTGGGTTAACTGCCTTGTTCAGGGGCAGAACGACAGATTTTTATCCTTGTCAGCTCTGGGATTCAATCTTGCAACCTTTTGGTTACTAGTCCAACGCTCTAACCACTAGGCTACCTGCAGTATCTGTAACCAACAGATAACGCAGGCAGATATGGCAGTATCTGTAACCAACAGATGCATATCTGTATTCCCAGTCATGTGAAATCCATAGATCAGGGTCTAATGAATGTATTTCAATTGACTGATGTCCTTGTATGAACTGTAACTCAGTAAAATCTTAGAAATCGCATTTTGCGTTTATATTTTTGATCAGTGTATATTATCACTGTGCCAGCTCTGGCCATGTCGTTGTTCTTGGACTAAATCTGTTTTCATTGTAATAGACGGACCCTTATAATTTGGTCAGCTCCGAGTGCTGAGGGAACATTTTAATGAAAAGTGATGCGAAGTCTCCGAGGAGCACTCCTGTTTCAGATTAAGACTTGAGATCACTCTTGTAGGGGGGCGAGGGAGAGCTTAGAGACCTATAAGACCTCTATTGATTGAACCTGCTGCCGTAAAGCCCTCTGGTCGGTGGTTAAATCTCCCTATCAGTGGCTGGCTGTCAGTCTGGCTGAGAATCAAGGTAGAGAGGGTTTGATAGCAGGGCCAAAATAAACAGAGTTAATCTCCATGAAGCAGCAGGGCCAAAACCTGTGGTGAAGGCTCTCCACAACAAAGAACTCAACCTCCTATTCCCCACTCCCTACATCCAGCTATACACACAAACGACATACTGCGACATCCAATTAAATATCAGGTTATCTTTCTCTCTTCCCCACTGACTTGATACCACGTCCATTGACCTTCAATATCAAGAAGACTGGATCCTTCTTCACCAATAGACTATTTTGGGACAGCATCCATCCAAATAAAAACACCACTAGAAGAGTTTATCCCCATTGGTTTGTTCTCTAGGGGATTGAGAATGTGGATACAGTTATTGACCTGTTTTCATATTTCCACAGCTCATTGACCCTGTAGTGATCCCCCAGGGTGTTATCAATTTCTATTACAAATATAGGATCAGTTTCTATTTCCACACATTCAATGCTTTGCCATGTTCCTTCTGACAGTGATGCTGTCAGGTACACTAGAGAAATTCAACTTAAAGGAATAATCCTACATTTTGGTATTTCCTTCATTAGTCCACCGTTATTACTGTCCCTAAATGTTGTGCATGTCAATAATCAAGTTTTAAAGACATAGGACTTACAAAAAGCTAATTGTAACTTGCCACATCATCATGAGGATGCAAAATGCATCATATAGTTAACTTTTGCTGCCATCCAAAACATTTTGGGACTGTATCAACAGTGAACAAATGAAAAAAATAGTATATATATATATATATATATATATATAGTTTGAGTGGATTATTCCTTTAAGTAAATTTGATTTGGGCCTAGATTTAATCAGATCAAGTGTTAACGGCGATAGCTGACAACCGCATAGCTGATGTTTTGGCGGTGTCGGAGGTGAAACTGCGTTGGAGCTGTCAAATCGGTGAGCAGCTGCTCTTGTGATCATTGTCACGAAGCCACAGCCGTCCCACTGGGCACTGATGTCAGTTCAACGTCTAGTTTTGATTTACATTTGGTTGAGTTGTCAACTAACGTGGATTCAACGTGAAATCAATCAAACATTTCACCAGGTCATTGGATTTAGGTAAAAATTTCTGTGAATAAAATACTAAATGCCCTTACGTTAATTACTTTTTGTAAATCTAATTAGTTTCCCACGTTGATTCAACGTCATCACATAGATGTTTTGGGATGAAATGACGTCGAAACAACTTTGATTCAACCAGTTTTTGCCAAGTGTGATTCCACTCGCGTTAGAAGTTCAGAAAGGGAAAAATGTAGGCTACATGAAATAAATGATGCTCAAATTGTAAATCATTAAACAAAATAATGATGATTTTTATCAGCCTGATTGAGATGTAGATTACGTTTCACATTCCAGTGTTCGAACTTGTAAACAAGGCTCCATGGGATTTCTCTTAATGTGACTCCGTTCAGCCAATGGCAATGTCTGCTTTAGATATAATGTCAGGAGACACTTTTGAATTTGACAGCTCTAATACAGTTTCACCTCCGACACTGCCAAAACAACCACTGTGCGGATGGGTCTAAAACGAATCGAGCCCAAAGTTGTCTCTCCTGACATGACAATGATATGGTAAGAAGCTTCTGCATGGATGGATTCTCTACCTGTCTGGATTTCTCTTGGGTGAACGCTGACAATGGTAGTGACAGGAAGTCTAAATATGACAATAAACATCCTGTTTACTGCAAATATGCAGCTAGAAATGTGTCAGTCCTCTTTGGCGGTTCTCTTTGAACAAAGCCCCTCCCGTATCACCCAGACATTTTCTTTGTCGTCATCTCAGCTACAGCGGCACTTTCCTAATATCCTGATTCCCTAACACTTTTTGTGGTGAGGCAGTCAGCCACAGCAAGTGCAAAACACTTCCTAAAGCTTTCATCTGGAAGATCCACTTACAGTTACAATACCCAGAAACCCAAGTGTAATTACATGTCCGGAAATGTCTCTGATTACAGTTCTCCTATGGCACATTATTAAACCAGCACATCAAAGTGTGATTAGGGCCCATTGTGATGGTTTGATAAAGAGGTCCAGAGTGAGGCAATATGTGTGAGAGAAGAAGACAGTGAACAACACAGTATTCAGCCAATTAAGTCAACTCCACTGGCCTAACAAGAGGGACATTTGATTCAACTCCTTGATTTAGAGTGGGAGGAAGGACTCAACAAGTGCTGTAGAAACACCTCTTTCCAAGACTCTCACCCCCCACCACCCACACATACCTTCAGGGCTAGGTTCAATTTGAATTGAAGGCAGTCAGTTCAGGAAGTAAACTTGAATTACAATAAACATTTGGGACAAAAACTACATCTCCATTCAATGACATCAATGAAATGAGGAGTTTGGCCTCCCGGGTGGCGCAGTGGTCTAGGGCACTGCATCGCAGTGCCAGCTGCGCCACCAGAGTCTCTGGGTTCGCGCCCAGGCTGGGCTGGGTTCGCGCCCAGGCTCTGTCGCAGCCGGCCGCAACCGGGAGGTCCGTGGGGCGACGCACAATTGGCATAGCGTCGTCCGGGTTAGGGAGGGTTTGGCCGGTAGGGATATCCTTGTCTCAGTATGTAAAATGTAATAAAATGTATGCACTCTACTGTAAGTCGCTCTGGATAAGAGCGTCTGCTAAATGACTAAAATGTAAAAAATGAGTAGCAGCTATTAATTTCCAAAGAATTTCAATTTTTGCATTTTTAATTAAAATCACTTTCTGAATTGACTACCTTCAATTCGAATTGAACCCAGCCCTGTTGCTAATGTTCCTCACAGTCACACAAACATGGTTGACGTTGTGTATCTCCCAATGTGGCTGTTCTGGGGTCTCTCCTCAAGTGTGAGTCAGAGAACAGAATGGGGCTATGCCGAAAGAGGCACGATGTGGGATGTGTCAGGGGGAGAGGCGTAACCCCTCGCCTGCGTCTGCCACAGAAAGGGAAAACAGCAATGCACCCTACACCCCCTGCGTCACTGCACCGCTGCTCCTTTCAAGGTGGAGCGATGAAGGCTTATCCACTGTACAGAGAGGAGACGCCCGGTTTTGATGGTGGGCGTTTTGGTGGAGCGGTAAAGGCCAGGGGGGTCACTACACTCTCATAGAAGCGTCACCTGCACACCTTTCCCGCATCGTGTGCCCTCACATAGACATCACAGGTGTTATGTTTTTGTCTGGGTTTCTTCCCGGCTTTGATGGTGGCTGCCTTTCATAACATAACCAGGTGCAGGTGGTATGATGAAAGAGTGAGGCTACACTGTAAAAATAGAAAGTCTCAAAACACCATGATTGTGTAGTGAAACCATGAAAAGTAGTGCACCTAAGCTGAGATCTGGTGTTTGGAGGGTATTTGAATGCAAACCCAAAGTAAGTGTTTTAATACACAGAATGTGTTTTAAAATAGAAATTACAGTAGAACTCTGAAACACCCTAAGTGGTTCCTCAACCTGAATATTGGTGTTTTTAAGACAGTGTTGTGAAAACAATCAATGGTTTAGAAAGGCAAATGGTTTATAGCATAAATATTGATTGATGAAAAAGCGCTATGGAGAATATATTTTGTGGACTTCCTCTTATTTGTTCAATGCTTTATTTAGACAGATTGGATACAGGAGGGGCAATAAGTTTGTACATTTCATTGGAATTTTACCCACTAAACCACTAAATTATTCTTGGGTGCATTGAAATAAAAAATAAAAAGGAATGCACATTGTGCAGAGCCTCTGGTCTAGCGGTAACGCAACCGGCTTAAACACGTCACACCTCTCACACCTGACGACTGGGGTTCAATCCCCCACTCCAACCCTTTCAATCTGTTTCTCCCACGTATCTGTATCCCCTCTGTCATTTCATAACTGTCTCAATAAAGTGTCAAAATATATTTTAAAGAATTGAATGCAAGTAATTTCAATAATTTGTTAATTTCATTTTACCAAAATGAATCCAACTTAATGTTTCTCAAAATGTAAGTACACTACACATACACAAGTATGTGGACACTCATTCAAATTAGTGTATTCGGTTATTTCAGCCACACCCGTTGCTGACAGGTGTATAAAATCGAGCGCACCGCCATGCAATCTCCATAGACAAACATTGTCAGTAAGAATAGCCTTACTGAAGAGCTCAGTGACTTTCAACGTAGCACCGTCATAGCATGGCACCTATTCAACAAGTCAGTTTGTCAAATTTCTGCCCTGCTAGAGCTGCCCCGGTCAAATGTAAGTGATGTTATTGAGAAGTGGAAGCTGTTATAGCAGCTAAAGGGGAACCAACTCCATATTAATGCCCATGATTTTGGAATGAGATGTTCGACGAGTAGGTGTACACATACTTTTGGTCATGTAGTGTATATTTCACGAGGATAACCAAAGAGAGAGAGAACTAACTGATTGTCTTGTTAAACATTAAGACACTTCAGAAAAAGGGATCTAATTCTGCACTAGATGAGATTCAAAACATCATCATGGTGTTTATAAGCTTTTAGAGGGAGGAAACAACTCCAAAAGAGAAGGTATCTAATTCTGAACTAAACAGGACTCAAAAGTAGTGTTTTCAATCCTTTCCTTTAGTGTTGCCAGGTTCTGGCAAGGTGTTGCACAACCCTTGATTTAGTGGTGTTACAACACACCATGTAGTGCTTCAAAACATCTTAGGATGATGTGTTTCAATATTCCACCAAAGTTAAGGTTTTGTCTCCTTCAAGTTGGTGGCAGCTCAGTTGCCACTAGTTTTGGTGTTACAAAGCACTTCATTTTAAGAGTGTACTTGTTCATCAACAGATTCCTCTTTCTTTTTTTTTACCCCAGTCAAAATAATACCATGAGCCCCCTGATGAAAGCTGATGAATAGCCAAAGCCACATTGTTCCCGTGCATTGTCTCCAAACAACCTCCTCTGCATTTCAAATACATGACAGTAACAGAACACAGGGCTTAGTTACATTGTAAATTGAGCGTATTCCTGATTAAACTATAAGCTCTTTATAAATGTGTCTAATATCTCCACCTCCAGGCAACCACAGTCAAGCCCATTAAGTGCAATGCACTAATATGCTAAGCTGGCTGAACAGTGAGCTCATAAAGAAGCATTTGCTTCATAGATGTACATATAAGGCAGTGGCCAAAGGCTGCTCATTAGTCTCCAACTCCGATCACAGGTGCCGTTGTTAACGGGGCAGAAACTGCCCACTACTAACCAGACTCAGTCAGCACACTCTCCCTGTATACCTCACACGTGGCTTCAGCATGTGTTGTGCTCCCCCACCCCCATGCTGTTATAGAAAAATATATCTCTACTCCCGCTCTCTCTCCCAGAAGTTATTCTCGCAGGCTGACATGCCATTAGAGGTCAGTCCACGCCAGGGACTTTTTTTTTGGTAGCACTAGGTAGCCCAGTGGTTAGAGTGTTGGGTCAGTAACCAAAAGGTTGCTGGATTGAATCCCAGAGCTGACAAGGTAAAAATCGGTTGTTCTGCCCCTGAGCAAGGCAGTTAACCCACTGTTCCCTGGGTGCTGAAGACACATTTCAGTTGTACAACTGACTAGGTGTCCCCCTTTTTTACATGTTGTACACTAGAAACTCATATGTAACCCTGTAAAGACGTGTTTATTGTGAAAGCTAAAAGGTTGACACAAATACCTGTCATTGAAGTTACGAAGTAATTTGTGGATTATTAGGTGTCTTTCTACATTGAGATACATTACATTGGTTCAATGTGGCGCATTACATTGGTCCCAAGTATGGTGCTTGCAACACCAGGGTTCTAGGTTCAATTCTCAAGTTACCAGGTTGTTAGCTTGCTAGCTAATGAGGCAACATGACTGGACAAGTTGTTAACAGCCCGCAAGTAGTTTATGAATGAAAAACGTGCCACGAAAATAGAGATGCATCCAGATGCAAAACAAGGAAAAAAACTTAGCGCCATTGTGATGAGAACTCAGTACCATGGAACAAGACAGTACAAGAGCTTATCGCAAAGAGCACTCTGTAAGCCGTGGCCGGATCTAGGCATGTTGCATTGGTACACATTTTAATACAGAGATAGGCCTTTCATTTTACAATGTGGTTTTGTGTAGGTATGCCAATATATTTGAGACAAATGAATTGCAGTTAATTTTGTCTTTTGACTTAATAAGTCAAATATATTGGAGTAGCAAAAAGGGAAACAACAAGTCCCAGACAGTTCGCAATAGAACATGTTCTGCCAGAGGGTGGTATTGTTTACTACTTGAATTCTTTGGATTATCTGATTACTACCAGTGATTGGACTGAATTGTGCTCGTTGACAAAACAGACCTTATGCACATGTAATATGGTTCACAACTTTTGAACAGTTTGGGATGGAGACAAAGTGTTTTTCTCTGTAGTAATGATGCAACCACAAGTCACAAATCTGTGGTCTTTTTTTCCCTCTATGGCACTTGGGAAACAGCAGTACAATCATTAGGCTTCAACAAGTATTATCGGGACGATTTTTTTTTTCTAATGCACTGGTGCTCCCAAATGAAAATTCTCACCGCAAAATAGTTGAGTACATTTTAAATATATATTTTGCCGTTTTGCATGTTATTTTGGCATTAATATGTGTCACATATCAGTGTAAAAAAAAGTATTGAGTTAATAAAGCTGCATACAAACATGGTCTCTTTGTTGCAATATTGAGTAAGGCAGCTCCAAAATGCAGGTGTTTTAGCCTAGCTCAGTGCTTTCTGTGGTGAAGCTGCAGCCAGTGTAAAATACAGAGCGTAGGGGTTGGTAATCTTCTCTAGCTGCGCTGTGATTGGCTCAGTGTTCCTACGTCCAAACCCCATTGGGTGCTGCCATAAATTAACACTAGAAGTGCCCATCCAAGAAGGCTCAAGGTTATTGGCAACAGACAAAATGACGTCAAATCACGTTATATCTACAGTAGCTTTGATTGAACTGATCCAACATCATATTTTCAAAATCGTAGCTAGCAAGCTAGACAAGCAGTCATGAATCACATTGAGAATCTACTGGCAATCACGTTCAATCATTTTCCAATGAAGACAACAACAAAAAACAAGCTCCGAATGGGAAAATGTGTTTTGAACAGTAATCCTTTTCGGAATTCCAAGTAGGGAACCCTGGCCTCTTTTTAGAGCTCTGACCTAAAGAACACTGACGTTCTGATTCAACCTTGTTTTTTTCCCAGAGTTCCCAGTTGTCTTGAACGCACCATAAATCCAGAGAATGCCAGACTTTGATGACAAAATTTGCCCACAAGAAGGACCGCCGCGCCACCTTTCTGTTCAAGTGAGCGCAGCACAATAGTAAGTCCAAAAATGTCTTGTATGCTGCTGCATCAATTATGAAATATGCCAAGAAAATATGTATACTGTAGCTAAGAAAGTAATAATAAGTGTATGTTGCCCATGTGCCTCACCCTAATAATTTGGTCCCTTTCCCCCTCAACTTAGCCTACTGTTCTGACTTGGTGGTGCACATGTAGCCTACAGCCTGTTTTAGAAAAATGTCATCATCAAATATATTAAAAGCTTTCATTGTCTGCTTATATGCCCCCTTGATTTATCCTATGGTTCTGACTTGGTGTACAGGGAGAATACTGTAAGAACGGCACATGTTCTGAATTCTGTCACTGTCAATTTCAAAAGTGCTGAACAAATAGTTATATTAACTACGCCCATCTTAGCTCACTCATTATTGTCTTAATCGAAATTACGGGTTGCCTCTTATCCGCTCATCGTTCCCTTATGCCACAGTTTGTACATCTCAATTGTCAGTAGAAACGACATTTGTTTAAGCAAGTCAGCCATATAATTTTTTTAAAGTCATTAAATGTGGCTGAATGAACTGTTTTGCTGCCAGTCAAGTCTCCGCTGAGAGCCAGGTGTAGTGGTGGTAAGGATTCACTCCATGGTGCTGAAAGGAAATATCTGCTGTTGGGACAGCTTTATGTAGGCCCAAACAGTTTGTGTGCACCGTTTGTCACCGTTATAGTGCAATTCATGTATTTTTAGTTTTTAGTTTGCCTCACCAAGATTTACATGCTAAAATCGTCACTGATGCCAATTAATGCCTCATTTGAAAAAGCCCCCCCCTTCTCCCTTTCCCTCCCTTTATTTCTCTCTCTTTCTTCTATTTCTCTCCCTCCTCTTTTGCACCACACAACTGTGGCTTCCTCATCTGTTTACATATTATGTTTCCATAAAGACAGAGGAAATACCTTGGGACTGAGGGTATAAAACACCCACCGCTCGGTGGGCACTCACCTAGCTCACGACCAACCTCCCCATCAGTCCGTACATCACTGAGTCAATCCCCCTGTGTTCACCTCTCTGCCTTCACCCTTTGATGCTGGATCATTAGTTACTTTACACAGACCTGAAGAATCGCATATTGGGAGAAGTAAACATCAAATGCACTCAAAAGTACCCACAGCAGGGAGAGATGCCTGATGAAAGATGAAAAAAGTGCTGGAAGAGTTTCAAAGGGATGCAAATGGAACAAGCATCGAGGATGTTTTATCACTCAATACGTTTTATCACTCAATTGTCAAAACCATCCGTCATCAACACAGAGGCATTCCCAACAGCAAAGTCCTTGAAAAAACGCTTCGTATAAAACCTGTGATGAGGGAAGACGATTAGGAAAAACTTTCTTATTTGAACGAATAGTCCTGAGCTGCTACTTCTGGAGGTGGAATTTGTCACACTGCGTGTCACTTTATTATGTGTGTGTGTGTGTGCGTAGGGGCGTCATGCACTCATTATTTTAGAGGGGCACAAAGTACGTGAGGATGGAGGGGGGCGCTGTTGAAGAATTTTGAATGTTTTAAACACCTGAAACAGCTTTTTTTTCGGCAATCTAGAGCCATAACCATTATGCCTAATTCTATGTAAAGAAATATGCATATTTTTCTGCATAGGTTTTCTAAGCATACATTACCACGTCTTTACCTGTTCAATTGTAATTTTAGTGAGGGTGTCATTCTGACACACATCTCAATATTCAGCAACAACATACATAGGATATTACATCCAAATTACAACATAGTACATGGGATCCTAACACACATCATCAATACAGGCACCAAGTGGCGCAGCGGTCTAAAGCAAGCATCTCAGTGCAAGAGGTGTCACTACAGTACCTGGTTAAATCCAGGCTGTATCACATTGGGAGTGATTGGGAGTCCCAGGGGGCGGCGCCCAGTGTTGTCTGGGGTAGGCTGTCATGGTAAATGGGATTTTGTTTTTAACTGACTTGACTGGTTAAATAAAAAAATAAAAATCATGATATTATCATAAGGTGCAAGATTACATTTAAACCAAAGTATTTTTCTAGGCATACCTTTTGAACTTTCTGTATCCTCCTGACCGGTGTCTTTTTAAAACTAAATTAAATATGCTTCTCTGCAAAAATCAGGGTAACATTTTTTAAGGATTGTCTTATTTTTTTTTCTAACCTTCATTTAACTAGGTTAAGAACAAATTCTTATTTTCAATGGCGGCATACGAACAGTGGCTTAAATGCCTTGTTCAGGGGCAGAACGACAGATCTTACCTTGTCAGCTCGGGGATTCATTCTTGCAACCTTTCGTTTACTAGTCCAATGCTCTAACCACTAGGCTACCTGCCGCTCCATTATTCAGTACATTTAGTAATTGCTTGCTTTTCTAAAGTCTCGCAAACCTTGCCAGCAGGCATGCCAGGTAAGATAGTTAGACAAGCTACTCTAACTTGATTGATAGCCTGAAATGGCTTAGTAGCTAGTTATGAGGTTGGGAGATTGGGAACCTATCTGGGCAAGCTAAAGCCTAAAATTACTAAGTGACTAGTAGCATTACAGAGAAAAAACAAACATAACAAATCTGGCATGTGCCCCTGTGCCCCATATGGGCATGATGCCTCTGTGTGCTCCTCCACCAATCATCCACACATAGTTATAACGGGAATAATGTGTGTTGCATCTGCAGTTACTGTGGGCTCCAAGATTTTATGGAACCCTGCGGTTGTGGAAGGCCTCAAATGATTCCATTTGGTGTCGGAGAGAGAACAAAACAACATCTGACTCTTAATAAGATTCCACATCTGAAATGATTCATTCATTCTATTACTTGGTCATTTCTACAGCCTAACTTGTGTGCTCGGTTCAATTCTTTGGTTGCAGAAGATGAGACTAAGTGAGCCAAGTGCCTCTGAAAGGACGCACACGCTGTAGGTAAAAACATATCAATGTCATCATCTGCACGAGGTCCTCCTATTAAAACCGTTTGTCCTTGACCTCCCTCTGTTTGCTCTGTCTGTCTGCTGCTGTGCTGTGTCCCTGTCACCACACACACACACAGTTCCAAAGGAAAGGTGAACCCAGCAGGAGGCACTGCATGTGGCTTTGACGATGGAGACGTGAGTGGGCTGCTAAAACACACTGTGGATATGTATGCATGTGTGCATCTGACTCTGCATAGGCTCTGAATACTGTCACATATAGATTCTGACCAGAAAGTGAACGCAAAGGAAGGACATTGATAAAGAATAGGATGAGTTCAGTCAATTGAAAATGGATGAGGGCAGTAATCAACCTGAGAGAGTGAAAGGATCTCATGATTCTTGGGAATCACTGTAGGATTGGGTTGCAGATAACTATGGTTAAATGCAGGGTTGGGTGCCAAAATGGAACTAGCGATGACAAGATGGACCCAAAGACGAGAGGAAATTGTCCACACTTTCATTCCTAAACTCATCTCCCTTCTCATCTATACTCTTGTTCCAACACCTAATCTCAGCAAGAATGCCTCAATATATTATAGAAGTGATGATAGTCGCTTCTATATTAGGTTTTGAGCCAGCAATGCATGTTCAGTTGATTTTTTCCCCCTCGTCATTCCTCCGTCAATACTACATATTATGGAACGAAATTTGGTACCCCGGTACCCTGAATTCCCTAAATAACCAGCAGATGGCGCTCACTAGTTCTCTTGCTGGAAGGATGTATAGAAATGTAGCATTCTCCCTTAGGGATTCTTTAAGAAGCCATTTAATAAATTCCACTAAGTTGTCAACAGTTACATTTTTTAATTTTATTTCACCTTTATTTAACCAGGTAGGCCAGTTGAGAACAAGTTCTCATTTACAACTGCGACCTGGCCAAGATAAAGTGCGACACAAACAACAGAGTTATTGTAACGATGTTCGTCTGAGGAAGAAGGATTAGACCAAAGCGCAGCGTGGTACGTGTTCATGATGTTTATTATAACCTGAACACTGAAACAAAAAACAAAAGTGGAACAAAACGTGACAGTTCTGTCCGGTACTCACACAAAACAGAAAACAACTACCCACAAAACACAGGTGGGAAAAGGCTACCTAAGTATGGTTCTCAATCAGAGACAATGATAGACAGCTGCCTCTGATTGAGAACCACACCCGGCCAAACACATAGAAACACAAAATCATAGAAAACAAAACATAGAATTCCCACCCCAACTCACGCCCTGACCAAACCAAAATAGAGACATAAAAAGGATCTCTAAGGTCAGGGCGTGACAAGAGGTGTATTTAGAGGGCAGGTTGGTCAGGATGATATCTATGAGGGTGCCCATGTTTACGGATTTAGGGTGGTACCTAGTAGGTTCCTTGATAATTTGTGTGAGATTGAGGGCATCTAGCTTAGATTGTAGGATGGCCGGGGTGTTAAGCATGTCCCAGTTTAGGTCATCTAACAGTACAAACTCTGAAGATAGATGGGGCCAATATATTCACATATGGTGTCCAGGGCACAGCTGGGGGCTGAGGGGATCTATAACAAGCAGCAACAGTGAGAGACTTATTTCTGTAAAGGTGGAGTTTTAAAAGTAGAAGCTCGAACTGTTTGGGCACAGACCTGGATAGCATGACAGAACTCTGCAGACTAACTCCACCCCCTTTGGCAGTTCTATCTTGGCAGAACATCTTGTAGTTGGGGATGGACATTTCAGAATTTTTGGTGGCCTTCCTAAGCCAGGATTCAGACACGGCTAGGACATCAGGGTTGGCGGAGTGTGCTAAAGCAATGAATAAAACAAACTTAGGGAGGAGGCTTCTGATGTTAACATGCATGAGACCAAGGCTTTTACGGTTACAGAAGTCAACAAATGATAGCGCCTGGGGAATAGGAGTGGAACTGGGGGCTACAGGGTCTGGGTTAACCTCTACATCACCAGAGGAACAGAGGAGTAGTAGGATAAGGGTACGGCTAAAGTCTATAAGAACTGAACGTCTAGTGCATTGGGAACAGAGAATAAAAGGAGAAGATTTCTGGGTAGAATAGATTCAGGACATAATGTACAGACAAGGGTATGGTAGGATGTGAGTACAGTGGAGGTAAACCTAGGCGTTGAGTGACGATGGGAGAGGTTGCATCTCTAGAGACACTAGTTAAGCCAGGTGAGGTCTCCGCATGTGTGTGGGGTGGGACAAAAGAGCTATCTAAGGCATGTTGAGCGGGACTGAGGGCTCTACAGTGAAATAGAACAATAAGAATTGGCCAAAACAGCAGTAGACAAGGCATATTGACATTAGAGAGAGGCATAAAGCAATCGCAGGTGTTAATCAGGAGAGCTAAGACAACAATGGGTAAATGGCGATGAATGGGCAGAGCGGGTAAGTTAGGTACATACAGGACCTGAGTTCGAGGCTGGGGCCGACAGGTAAAGAAAATGAGGTACCGTGTTATTGAAACAGTCCAGGGGGCATCATCTGTGTAGCCGAGTGATCATAGGGTCAAAAGAGCAGCAATAGGTGAGTCAGGATGCCGTTCGAATGTCAATACTACGCTAGGTGAGCAGGGGACACAGCGTTCAGAAAGCTAGCGGGCCGGGGCTAGCAGATGGTTCTTCGGTGACAGAATAGCCTGTTGAGACCACATCGGGCAATTACGTCGGCAGTCCAGTCGTGATGGATCGGCGGGGCTCCGTGTCGACAATAAAGGGTAAAGGCTAATTGGCAAAAGAGGTATTTTAGCCCTAGAATTAGCTGTGAAGCTCGAATGACCGAGAAAGATATATCAAAAGTGCCTCCATTTGAATATCCGAGAAAGGTGTTGATATATTTATAAACAATCAAATCAGCAAATCATGAAGGAAAGCTAACTAATTACATGGGGGCTAACAGGCTAATATTTCATTTTTGTTGAAAGAGAAACAGATAAAGATGGACATAATTAGGAGTACAGATCACTCAAAGTGAGAAATGCTGCATGTCCTCATTTGCGATCTATCTGTTCTACTCTATGTACCGAGCTGTGATGCAAAACTGAAACCTTGCCACACTCTCGTATCTTAGCAACAGTAGCTACACAAGTTAACTAGCTAGCTAATGTTATATCCAAACAACATTGACGCTCAATATATTTTTGAATTCAAGCCTACATTATTGAAATTGCATCTGTTTTGCTAGGTGACATTGTAACATTAGTTGCTATCTAGCTAGCCAGGCTCCAGGGTTCACGTCTCGTCCAAGAAAACCAGCTGTGGCAAAAGTTGGCCAGCTGGGTAGCTAACTTGTTGTACCTTGAAAACATTGACCCTCAACATGCAGTTGAAGTCGGAAGTTTACATACACTTAGGTTGGAGACATTAAAACTCTTTTCTTTTAAAACTCCACAAATTTCTTGTTAACAAACTATAGTTTTGGCAAGTCGGTTAGGACATCTACTTTGTGCATGACACAAGTAATTTTTCCAACAATTGTTAACAGAGAGATTATTTCACTTATAATTCACAGTATCACAATTCCAGTTGGTCAGAAGATTACATACACTAAGTTGACTGTGCCTATAAACAGAAAATGATGTCATGGCTTTAGAAGCTTCTGATAGGCTAATTGACATCATTTGAGTCAATTGGAGGTGTACCTGTGGATGTATTTCAAGGCCTACCTTCAAACTCAGTGCCGCTTTGCTTGACATCATGGGAAAATCAAAAGAAATCAGCCAAGACCTCAGAAAAAAAATTGAGACCTCCACAAGTCTGGTTCATCCTTGGGAGCAATTTCCAAACGCCTGAAGGTACCACGTTCATCTGTACAAACAATAGTACGCAAGTATACACACCATGGGACCACGCAGACGTCATACCGCTCAGGAAGGAGACACGTTCTGTCTCCTAGAGATGAACGTAATTTTGGTGCGAAAAGTGCAAATCAATCCCAGAACAACAGCAAAGGACCTTGTGAAGATGCTGGACGAAACAGGTACAAAAGTATCTATATCCACAGTAAAACAAGTCCTATATCGACATAACCTGAAAGGCCACTCAGCAAGGAAGAAGCCACTGCTCCAACCCGGCATAAAAAAGCCAGACTACGGTTGCAACTGCCCATGAGGACAAAGATCGGACTCTTTGGAGAAATGTCCTCTGGTCTGACGAAACAAAAATAGAACTGTTTGGCCATAATGACCATTGTTATGTTTGGAGGAAAAAGGGGGACGCTTGCAAGCTGAAGAACACCATCCCAACCGTGAAGCACGGGGGTGGCAGCATCATGTTGTGGGGGTGCTTTGCTGCAGGAGGGACTGGTGCACTTCACAAAATAGATGGCATCATGAGGCAGAAAAATTACGTGGATATATTGAAGCAAGATCTCAAGATATCAGTCAGGAAGTTAAAGCTTGGTTGCAAAGGAGTCTTCCAAATGGACAATGACCCCAGGCATACTTCTAAAGTTGTGGCAAAATGGCTTAGCTACTCTTTGACCATATTTCTAATATTATTTGGGGTCTCATCCCAAAATCATTCAAGTGTCCAGGCAATGTTGTTCTGCACTAAAATGGCTGTTGGCTGATGTTGCAGCATCTTAGCTTGATATATTCTTACTTTCTAACAATTGTGTAATTCATAAACAACTTAGTTATTGAAGTGCAAGCAGCAGGTAATGAGACCAGTTACAGAAAGTATTAAAATACCAAATCATAAAAAAACAATAATATTTTACTGAAATCAACCTTACCAACACGATCGTAATACAGCACTATTCAAATGAACCTACTGGACCTCCTTAACAGGAACAAACAAGAACATGAAACAAAGATGATTCACTTTATTTTAGATGATAATGTAACGGTGAATGAATCATACATTGTTAAATGTGGTAGCTGCAAGCTGTCTGTGTTTACATTCCTCTCAGTCCAATCAACGAAGATGGCTATAGTAGAGGGAGAGATTTTACAAGATAAAAAGGGTGGGGGGACTAGGTGGAAGTTCAGATATCCTGTAGCTTATCAACCAGCTAGTTATTTGAATCAGGCGCACTAGATTAGGATTGGAGAAAAACTACAAGACGGTAACTCTGCAGGAGAGCCGTGTATCAGATCATTCTGGATCTTGCGTCGAGTCTGTTGATTCCGTTTTCATCTGGTCATCCTCATCGTGGTTCTCCAGCCCTCGGGGGCCTGATTGGTGTCACACTTTTCCCCCCAGCTAACACACCTTATTAAACTAATTGCATTCCCAAGACTAGAGTTGCCCATCTCTCTGATAGACTGTCACCATGATCACCTGAAAAACTTAGTTTGCAAACTACAGTATATCAACACTGACACTTCTTAAAAACCAAGCAATGCTCTCATATCTAACCTACATGCTTGTGGTCGGCAAAGAAAGAAAAAAAGGTACATGTAACAAACATTAATTGAGGTATATTCAATATGTTCAGAGTTGGATCATGTCTACATATGGTAGCCAGGGAGGGTTGAGGTGGGGAATGTGATTGGTCTAGATAGAACAGCATTTCTATATTTATCCTGGTCCTGGGGACCCAAAGGGGTGCACATGTCTGTTTTTGCCTGAGCACTACACGGACGATTCAAATGATCCACTTATCATCAAGTGTTGATTGGCCAGTCTGAGATATGGCTTTTTCTTTGCCACTCTGCCTAGAAGGCCAGCATCCCGGAGTCGCCTCTTCACTGTTGACGTTGAGACTGGTGTTTTGTGGGTACTATTTAATGAAGCTGCCAGTTGAGGACTTGTGAGGCTCCAGATACTCAACTAGTTTAAAGAAGGCCAGTTGTATTGCTTCTTTAAATCAGAACAACAGTTTTCAGCTGTGCTAACATAATTGCAAAAGGGTTTTCTAATGATCAATTAGCCTTTTAAAATGTTAAACTTGGATTAGCTAACAACATGCCATTGGAACACAGGAGTGACGGTTGTTGATAAGGGGCCTCTGTACGCCCATGTAGATGTTCTATAAAAAAATCTGCCGTTTCCAGCTACAATAGTCATTTACAACATTAACAATGTCTGCACTGTACTTCTGATCAATTTGATGTTATTTTAATAGACAAAATATGTGCTTTTCTTTCAAAAACAAGGACATTTCTAAGTGACCCCAATCTTTTTGAATAGTAGTGTACAGTACATGGTCTTATCAGTAAGACTTACCAGTATAAATACAGGTATACTTTTTGGAAACGGGGTGCTAGTCAAGGAGAATAATGCATTACTAAACACTTCTAAAAAGACATTGAGAATCTGAGGGGAGGATATTCGCGTGTGCATGGAGAGAAAGCCATAAGTGGAGCAATAGGCTTGTAACTGCGCGTGTATGTGCACATGGCTAGTTGAACGCCGAACTCTTCATTAAGACAAGGCTGAAACATCAATCCATGAGCGAGTCAGAACTCTTCATTAAGACAAGGCTGAAACATCAATCCATGAGCGAGTCAGAACTCTTCATTAAGACAAGGCTGAAACATCAATCCATGAGCGAGTCAGAACTCTTCATTAAGACAAGGCTGAAACATCAATCCATGGGCGAGTCAGTGCCACATTTTCATTTGTGACAAAATCAAAATGAAAGAAACGTTATCTTGCAAATTCAACAGGCTATGGTGTGATATAGGCTGTTAGAAGTGCCGTCTTTATCTTATTATTTGTCGCTATTGCCATCTTTGGTGTGCTTATCAATGCACATGCACCCTTTCCCACTCCTATCACTCCTATCTGTGGAACAGCTTGTTGCGTTGTGGCCATAGACATATAATCCATAGAAGGGTTTTGGAACCTCTAACCCTGGCAATTTGACTGATCAACTCATGGGTACACTATCAGTAATGGCTACCAGTCTTGACTTGAATGGGAACTGCCATCTGTGGATTATATTTCTATGGTTAGTTGTGGCTGTCAGTTTGCCTTTCACAAATTTCTAAATACAATCGCACCCAAAAAACTATACAGTTTGGAAGCAAATGTTGTCCTTACCAAATGTGTAATTTTTTAAATTTATTTTAACATTACGATTTTTTGAAACACAAAAAAACACTTGATTGATCAAATAATTTATCAGTCGTCATCCTCAAAAAGGGGATGATGACACAATCTTTGCGAGAGGGAGGGTATCTGATTGCATTGGTCCTCAACTTGTGGTTCAGGCACTTCATTCAGGATAAATGGAGTTAGCCCTCAGTTAGCTTGCTCTGGAGCAGGTTAGTTCTGAAGGATTCGTTGCCATAGAAATGTACCTGGCTGAAAGGTTATCGTGAGTTGAACTCAGAGTTGACCAAAGTTACCTCGCTAACTCTTCAAACCTGATTCGTAGTATAGGGCTCAGGGCGGAGCCCCCTCTGTTGACGTCTCCTCTGTCCCACCGCTACTGCACTTTGCTCTCAGTTCACCACCAATAAACTTCTTGCTGTGTCTGCAAACACACACACACACACACACACACACACACACACACACACACACACACACACACACACACACACACACACACACACACACACACACGAGACAGATGGAGAGACATCACAGTAAATCAACCATGCACTAACACTATCTACAAACAATTAACAAAGCAATCACTAATTAGGAATTGATGATTCATCATAATGAGATGGTGAGTACTGAATGACTCCAACTACTTAGCATCATTGAGCTGTACTGTAGCATGATGTCATAAAGACAGATGGATATATATTTTTTTAACCATTATTTAACTAGGCAAGTCAGTTAAGAACAAATTCTTATTTACAATGACGGCCTACCAAAAGGCAAAAAGCCTCCTGCGGGGAAGGGGGCTGGGATTAAAAAAAAAAAATTCAAATATAGGACAAAACACACATCACGACAAGAGAGACACCACAACATTACATAAAGAGAGACCTAAGACAACAACATAGCATGGCAGCAACACATGAAAATACAGCATGGTAGCAACACAACATGACAACAACATGGTAGCAGCACAAAACATGGTACAAACATTACTGGGCACAGACAACAGCACAAAGGGCAAGAAGGAAAATACAACAATACATCATGCGAAGCAGCCAGAACTGTCTGTAAGCGTGTCCATGATTGAGTCTTTGAATGAAGAGATGAGACATGCTCACCTCTATTGTGCTTTGCTGTGCCTCTACCTCTTTCTTCCTTTTTTCTTTTCTTGAGAGGTTTCATTAGACACCATTGAACGAGGCAGGCCGCTCCAGGATATAACCCTCCAGCAGTCTCTATTATTGGTCACATTGTTGGACAATACACTACTATCTACATGCCATAAGACTGATGAACACTTGACCAGGACTGACCACCTGCTCTGATGCACCTTAGCACACGTGCACTAACTCACGCACACACCCACACAGACATATACACAACCGCACACACACACACACATATACAGTACATTCCTCCTACACATACATCACAACTGCTTCTACCAGACTCTTATTATGATTGCTAAATACTGCACAATTTAACCCCCCTTTCCTAAAACACGTGTATATATTGGACAATAACTTGTGCCTTCCTGTATTATACTTATGCTCAAATGTTTGTAATGTTCTACTGAGTTACTTTATGTTCATATTTTTTGCTTTTAATATTTCTTATTGTTGTTGCATTGTCGAGAAGGAACCATGTGTATCCTATACATATTACTAATAAAACTTTAAACTAATGTTATACAGTCTGCTACATGTAGACTAACAAAGGGGCTGAAGTCTACATCATCCCATTACAGTACACTTCATTAGGCCCCATTAACTTCCATTTGCCCGTGGTGTGTGTGTGTGTATGTGTGTGGGTGTGTTACACCTGGAATTGAGGCCAGTCAGTGAGCATGCCTGGTCTGTGGGTGTTCTTCCACCAGCGCAGTTTGTCTTGCTCATTGATAGCCATGAGAGCGTTGTGGAGCTCATTACTCATTATACAGCCTTCACACTTGGAGAGAGAAAAGTGGGAGAGAAAAAGATAGAAAGGGGAGGAAGAGAGAGGGGGAATGATAGATCAGGGCATGAAAGACCATCACATCCACACACACCCTCCTAGTAACAGCCTGATTTCAGGTTTAGCCTACCTCTCGTTGTTGGTGACATCCATTGCGAATCATTGCTGACCCTCTTCCTCTCCTCCTCCTGTGATTGGTCAAAGATAGACTTGCACCTGAAGGGAGATGTACACGTTATTACACACACACATGTACATAGATAGAGGCAGGTTTTCAGTAGAACATCATGTTATGACAATATTGAGAAACGAGTAATGTAAAACAAAAAATATATATATCTGTACTTACTTTGATTAGGGTTGTAATGTATTTTTAAAATGTCTACTCATCAAGGCCTTTTAGAATTTGAAGTCAACTCGGCTGTTAACTGCTAGCGTTAGACAACTAGCTAGGAATCATAGCTAAAACTTGACTGTCTTTCTGGTTGATAATGTTAACCAGCTAGCTTGATCAAAGCAATGTATAGCCAGATAGTGTTTCTTTCATAGTCATAAATAACTAGCTAGTTAAATAACTGGCTAAGTAGCTAACGTCATAACTTTTAGGACCTAGACCTAGATGTGTTTGCTGACAGGAAAAAACATTCTTGGTAACGTCAGCTAACAGGATAGCTCCAGGAGACCTGTAAGTTACAGACCTGTAAGTCTCCCAGAGTGAAGGAGAAGGAGGAATGCAATGCTAACTAGCAATCCTGTAGCTATTTGTTAACTTTGTTGCGTTGCCGAAGGTCTGTAGCTAGCCAGGTAACGTTAGCGAGATAACTTGGATAGTTAGTTGTCTTGACCTAGCGTTAACTAACATTAGCTAGCTTATTGCCTACAGTTGAAGTCGTAAGTTTACATACACCTTAGCCAAATAACTTTAAACTCAGTTTCACAATTCCTGACATTTAATCCTTGTACAAATGCCCTGTTTTAGGTCAGCTAGGATCACCACTTTATTTTAAGAATGTGAAATGTCAAAATATTAGAAGAGTATTAGGAGAGAAGGATTTATTTCAGCTTTTATTTTTTTCATCACATACCCAGTGGGTCAGAAGTTTACATACACCCAATTAGTATTTGGTAGCATTGCCTTTAAATTGTTTAACTTGGGTCAAACATTTCGTGTAGCCTTCCACAAGCTTCCCACAATAAGTTGGATGATTTTTGGCCCATTCCTCCTGACAGAGCTGGTGTAACTGAGTCAGGTTTGAAGGCCTCCTTGCTCACACAAGCTTTTTCAGTTCTGCCTACACATTTTCTATAGGATTGAGGTCAGGGCTTTGTGAAGGCCACTCCATTACCATGACTTTGTTGTCCTTAAGCCATTTTGCCACAACTTTGGAAGTATGCTTGGGGTCATTGTCCATTTGGAAGACCCATTTGCGACCAAGCTTTAACTTTCTGACTGATGTCTTGAGATCTTGCTTCAATATATCCACATAATTTTCCTGCCTCATGATGCCATCTATTTTGTGAAATGCACCAGTCCCTCCCGCAGCAAAGCACCCCCACAACATGATGCTGCCACCCCCGCGCTTCACGGTTGGGATGGTGTTCTTCAGCTTGCAAGCCTCCCTCTTTTCCCTCAAAACATAATGACGATCAATATGGCCAAACAGTACTATTTTTGTTTCATCAGACCAGAGGACATTTCTCCAAAGAGTCCGATCTTTGTCCCCATGTGGAGTCGCAAACCGTAGTCTGGCTTTTTTATGGAGGTTTTGGAGCAGTGGCTTCTTCCTTGCTGAGGGGCCTTTCAGGTTATGTCGATATAGGACTCATTTTACTGTGGATATAGATACTTTTGTACCTGTTTCATCCAGCATCTTCACAAGGTCCTTAGCTGTTGTTCTGGGATTGATTTGCACTTTTCGCACAAAAGTATGTTCATCTCTAGGAGACAGAACGCGTCTCCTTCCTGAGCGGTATGATGGCTGCGTGGTCCCATGGTGTTTATACTTGCGTACTATTGTTTGTACAGATGAACGTGGTACCTTCAGGTGTTTGGAAATTGCTCCCATTGATGAACCAGACTAGTGGAGGTCTACAATTTTTTTCCTGAGGTCTTGGCTGATTTCTTTTGATTTTCCCATGATGTCAAGCAAAGAGTTTGAAGGTAGGCCTTGAAATACATCCACAGGTACACCTCCAATTGACTCAAATGTTGTCAATTAGCCTATCAGAAGCTTCTAAAGCCATGACATAATTTTCTGGAATTTTCCAAGCTGTTTACAGGCACAGTCAACTTAGTGTATGTAAACTTCTGACCCACTGGAATTGTGATACAGTGAATTATAAGTGAAATAATCTGTCTGTAAACAATTGTTGGGAAAATTACTTGTGTCATGCACAAAGTAGATGTCCTAACCGACTTGCCAAAACTATAGTTTGTTAACAAGACATTTGTGGAGTGGTTGAAAAACGAGTTTTAATGACTCCAACCTAAGTGTATGTAAACTTCCGACTTCAACTGTATGTTCAACATCTAACATTGTTAGCTAGACACAAACAGAACGATGCATAGATGATCTGCAGAAAAAGGCAACCAAGGTCTATTAGCTAGCTAAGTCCCTTTGGTCTGTTTTAACTAATGTTAGCTAGCTTGCTAGCAACCGTCACTGCCCACCGACAGTTTCAGCAAACAAAAAATAAATATATAAAATAACTAACAAAGCAACTGTAGATAATTCTTACCTTAACATAATAGTTAGCTATTTCAGTTTGGACATTCAACACTGGTACAATAATCACATTTCTTACGACGATATCCTAAATGCAAAAACCGCGCTCAATCTTCTTCTTCTATGGTATTATGGCAGTTTGCAACAAATGTTAAACCTACTGTACTGGAGTGTGTAGTCAATCACAGTTTACAGACTAAATTAATAAAGAAACAAACATTAAGAAAAACGAAACCCTTCTACCTAATCCTATACTACGAAAAAAAAGCCCTACACATTTTTTACAAACCCTCACCCATCCACCAAATATTTTCCAACCCAACCTCATCCTTGTCCAACCTCAATAACCCTACACATCAATCTTCCACATACCGGTACTTACAACAATATATCAACACATGCTTCACTGCTTCACTGTTTCATCAACCATACATTCACACGCAGATATAATGATGAGTTCAATGTACAATGTCATAAGCACAACCAAGCAAAACACCACCTCTTTCTTCCTTATCTGACCTTTGAATCTTGGTCCACCGATCTTTCCTTGGAGGGTATATGAATGCCGGCCATTATCAAAATGGCTGTAATCTTACATTTGGCCTCACCTACCTCTCCTGGTCTTTCTGTCTGAACTAGCGTGACTGTGTATAAGGGTTAGAAATTATGGTTTTGTGAAGTACTATCTGTTTGGGGTCCTCGCGGTCAATTTGCAGTGTACAAATTATTTATAATTATAAAATGGGTTGTTTGGATCCTGGATGCTGGTTGGACGAGCAGTGTTCGAAGCCGTACTGTATTGGCTGTCACAGGCACACTTATGCCTGCTAACAGTTCCATCTGAATTATCACTGAGCCTTCATAAGAAACTGCAATGCGAACTTGGTTGAGACCAACCACCATCCGGCACTGGCACTTTGCTCTGGTTAGAACTGACATGTCGGACATGTTTAAGATCGGCCAGCAGCTACACGTCCTTTGGCATTTTCTAGAAAGATTGAAGGGCCACTTGAACCCAATAACCAGAACATATTTATGTACAGTGCCTTCAGAAAGTAGTCACACCCCTTTACTTTTTCCACATTTTGTTGTGTTGCAGCCTGAATATTTTTTTAATTAAATTTAGATTTTGTGTCACTGATCTATTCAAAATGAAAAGCTGAAATGTCTTGAGTCAATAAGTATTCAGCCCCTTTGTTATGGCAAGTCTTAGGGATTGTCACCCCCTGACTTTAGTTATATTTTGTTTTCTTTATTATTTATTATTCGTTTTGTATTGTCTAGTGTTTTTTTCTTGTCTAGGTTTGTTTTGTTTATCTATGGGGATTTTTTATTGTCTAGGGGATGTAGGTTTATGGTGGCCTGAATTGGTTCCCAATCAGAGACAGCTGTTTATCGTTGTCTCTGATTGGGGATCCTATTTAGGTTGCCATTTTCCATTTTGGTTTTGTGGGTAGTTGTCCATGTTTAGTTGCCTGTGAGCACTACGTTGGCTTCACGTTTCGTTTGATGTTTACTGTTTTGTTGGCGAATTCTTATATTAAATAAGTATGTACGCTCACAACACTGCGCCTTGGTCCACTCCTGTAAACGGCCGTGACAGGGATAGGTGTCCCTTTAACGGGACAGTTGTAAATCATGCAGCGTTTTGTGACACGGTCGCAGATTTTAGAGAAACAACAAATGTCGGTACATATAAGTGTCTTATATCGGCTGAAAGCTTAAATTCTTGTTAATATAACTGCACTGCCAAATTTACAGTAGCTATTACTGCAAAAAAAATGTCACGCTATTGTTTGAGGAGAGCTCCTAACAACAAAACACTTTTTTCAAAGTGATAGGTTTGATAAATTCACCTCTGAAGGTGAAATGCGTAATTACATTCTGAAATCTTGCTCTGATTTATCATCCAAAGGTTCCCAGAGATAACATGAAGTGTCGTTTTGTTAGATAAAATCGCTTTTCATATCCTAAAAAGGTCCACATAGCACACACGATAGATTTTGTATTTCCACTCGTTCAATTTGAAAAGAAAGGAATCTGTGAAAATCTCACCCTAAACGTTTTTCAATGAGTCAAATCACGTTCGAATCTATTCCTCAGAGATCCTAGAAGGTAACAAGACTTCACTATTTCATTAGGGGTGTAGTATATCCTTTAGGACACCATATTTGCTCAGAGAGTGATTCCTTCATGGCACACCGATGACCCGGGCAGCCATCTCTTGGACGACTGTATCTTTGTCAAATAAGCACCAAGCTAGCCAAATAGCCAATGAGTTGGGCTTTACGGGAGTATCCGGAAAACATGTTTTAATGGTAAAATGTAGCTACTAACCTAACCAACGACAGCATGCCTTTTCATTTTGGACACAACGTATAAGAATATTCAGAGTTATGAAAACTGGTATTTTTGCAAATGTTGAACTAATAATATCGCTCCTAATACTTGGAAAGCTAAATCAAAGTCCAAGTATACAGATTTGACAATATTCTTGCAGAAAATGGAATATGAATGTGAACGTCTCCGATTTGCCCAAATGTACCTGGGGACTTCACACTAAAAGTCTTGTTGTTCACTCATAGACTTTCCAAGTCTATGCCCAAACAGTTCGAACTTCTAATTTTAAAAATTAATCTCTCCAGAAATAAGTCTCTCACTGTTGCCGCCTGCTACCGACCCCCCTCAGCTCCCAGCTGTGCCCTGGACACCATCTGTGAATTGATCGCTCCCCATCTAGCTTCAGAGTTTGTTCTGTTAGGTGACCTAAACTGGGATATGCTTAACACCCCGGCAGTCCTACAATCTAAGCTTGATGCCCTCAATCTCACACAAATCATCAAGGAACCCACCAGGTACAACCCTAAATCCGTAAACATGGGCACCCTAGTCGGACATTATCCTGACCAACTTGCCCTCCAAATACACCTCTGCTGTCTTCAATCAAGATCTCAGAGATCACTGCCTCATTGCCTGTATCGGCCACGGGTCCACGGTCAAACGACCACCCCTCATATCACTGTCAAACGCTCCCTGAAACACTTCTGCGAGCAGGCCTTTCTAATCGACCTGGCCCGGGTACCCTGGAAGGATATTGACCTCATCCCGTCAGTTGAGGATGCCTGGTCATTCTTTAAAAGTTACTTCCTCACCATATTAGACAAGCATGCTCCGTTCAAAAAATGCAGAACCAAGAACAGATATAGCCCTTGGTTCACTCCAGACCTGACTGCCCTCGACCAGCACAAAAACATCCTGTGGCGAACTGCAATAGCATCGAAGAGCCCCCGTGATATGCAACTGTTCAGGGAAGTCAGGAACCACTACACGCAGTCAGTCAGGAAAGCAAAGGCCAGCTTTTTCAAGCAGAAATTTGCATCCTGTAGCTCTAACTCCAAAAAGTTCTGGGATACTGTAAAGTCCATGGAAAACAAGAGCACCTCCTCCCAGCTGCCCACTGCACTGAGGCTAGATAACACGGTCACCACTGATAAGTCCGTGATAATCGAAAACTTCAACAAACATTTCTCAATGGCTGGCCATGCCTTCCACCTGGCGACTCCAACCTTGGCCAACAGCCCCGCCCCCCCCCGCTGCTACTCGCCCAAGCCTCCCCAGCTTCTCCTTTACCCATATCCAGATAGCAGATGTTCTGAAAGAGCTGGAAAACCTGGACCCATACAAATCAGCTGGGCTTGACAATCTGGACCCCCTATTTCTGAAACTGTCCGCCGCCATTGTCGCACCCCCTATTACCAGCCTGTTCAACCTCTCCTTCGTATCATCTGAGATCCCCAAGGATTGGAAAGCTGCCGCTGTCATCCCCCTCTTCAAAGGGGGAGACACCCTGGACCCAAACTGTTACAGACCTATATCCATCCTGCCCTGCCTAGCTAAGGTCTTCGAAAGCCAAGTCAACAAACAGATCACTGACCATCTCGAATCCCACCGTACCTTCTCCGCTGTGCAATCCGGTTTCCGAGCCGGTCACGGGTGCACCTCAGCCACGCTCAAGGTACTAAACGATATCATAACCGCCATCGATAAAAGACATTACTGTGCAGCCGTCTTCATCGACCTGGCCAAGGCTTTCGACTCTGTCAATCACCATATTCTTATCGGCAGACTCAATAGCCTCGGTTTTTCTAATGACTGCCTTGCCTGGTTCACCAACTACTTTGCAGACGTGTCAAATCGGAGGGCATGTTGTCCGGTCCTTTGGCAGTCTCTATGGGGGTACCACAGGGTTAAATTCTCGGGCCGACTCTTTTCTCTGTATACATCAATGATGTTGCTCTTGCTGCGGGCGATTCCCTGATCCACCTCTACGCAGACGACACCATTCTGTATACTTCCGGCCCTTCCCTGGACACTGTGCTATCTAACCTCCAAACGAGCTTCAATGCCATACAACACTCCTTCCGTGGCCTCCAACTGCTCTTAAATGCTAGTAAAACCAAATGCATGCTTTTCAACCGTTCGCTGCCTGCACCCGCACGCCCGACTAGCATCACCACCCTGGACGGTTCCGACCTAGAATATGTGGACATCTATAAGTACCTAGGTGTCTGGCTAGACTGCAAACTCTCCTTCCAGACTCATATCAAACATCTCCAATCCAAAATCAAATCTAGAGTCGGCTTTCTATTCCGGAACAAAGCCTCCTTCACTCACGCCGCCAAACTTACCCTAGTAAAACTGACTATCCTACCGATCCTCGACTTCGGCGATGTCATCTACAAAATAGCTTCCAATACTCTACTCAGCAAACTGGATGCAGTTTATCACAGTGCCATCCGTTTTGTTACTAAAGCACCTTATACGACCCACCACTGCGACCTGTATGCCCTAGTCGGCTGGCCCTCGCTACATGTTCGTCGTCAGACCCACTGGCTCCAGGTCATCTACAAGGCTATGGTAGGTAAAGTGCCGCCTTATCTCAGTTCACTGGTCACGATGGCTACACCCACCCGTAGCACGCGCTCCAGCAGGTGTATCTCACTGATCATCCCTAAAGCCAAAACCTCATTTGGACTTTCCTTCCAGTTCTCTGCTGCCTGCGACTGGAACGAATTGCAAAAATCTCTGAAGTTGGAGACTTTTATCTCCCTCAACAACTTTAAAAATCTGCTATCCGAGCAGCTAACCGATCGCTGCAGCTGTACATAGTCCATCTGTAAACTACCCACCCAATTTACCTACCTGACCCCCATACTGCTTTTATTTATTTACTTTTCTGCTCTTTTGCACACCAGTATCTCTTCTTGCACATGATCATCTGATGATATATCACTCCAGTGTTAATCTGCTAAATTGTAATTATTCGATTTATTGCCTACCTCATGCCTTTTGCACACATTGTATATAGATTCTCTTTTTCCTACCATGTTATTGACTTGTTTATTGTTTACTCCATGTGTAACTCTGTGTTGTTGTCTGTTCACACTGCTATGCTTTATCTTGGCCAGGTCGCAGTTGCAAATGAGAACTTGTTCTCAACTAGCCTACCTGGTTAAATAAAGGTGAAATAAATAAATAAAAAATATTTTTTTCAAGTTATCCATCTGAAACTTTGCACATACACTGCTGCCATCTTGTGGACGCTATCGGAATTACAACCAAAGTGATGGCTACAACTTTGACATTTCTCTTGCATTTTAAAGATGGTAGAAAAAGACTGGTTGGTTTTTCCCTTGTATTTTCTTCTACCAGATCTATATTCTCCTACATTCAATTCACATTTCCACAAACTTCAATGTGTTTCCTTTCTAATGGTACAAAGAATATGCATATTCTTGCTTCAGGGCCTGAGCTACAGGCAGTTAGATTTGGATATGTCATTTAGCCGAAAATTGATCCCTAAGAAAATTTATGGCAAGCCCAAGTTCAAGAGTAAAAATGTGCTTAACAAATTGCATAATAAGTTGCATGTACTCACTCTGTGCACAATAATAGTGTTTAACATCATTTTTTAATAACTACCTCATCTCTGTACCCCACACATACAATTATTGTAAGGTTTTGTATTTATTTTCTTAGTCAACCTTGTGCTCTGTTTCGTTGTGTTCTTGAATGTAGCCCTGTCTTTTATTGATTTCATCTGTGTTAGTTACTCACCTGGTCTCATCAGCTCCTTATTTAGTTCAGTTCATTCTGTTTGTGCCTTTGTGAGATATTGTTCACTTTGACTCTACTAAGCCTTTTCCTAGCTCATTCGTGAGAACCAGTTATAGCCTTCAGGTCTAGTTTTGACTCACTTGATTCACCTGCCTGTGTATGACCATTGCCTGTGACCACAATTACTAACTTCGGTGAAGGCGAAATTAACACCTGCCGCGCTCTGCGTGTGAATCTACGCCTTTTAGTACAATTTTCTGTAAGGTCCCTCAATTGAATAGTACATTTCAAGCACAGATTCAACCACAAAGACCAGGGAGATATTTCAATGCCTTGCAACGATGGGCACCGATTGGTAGATGTGTAAAAAAAAAAAAAAAGCAGATGCTGAATATCCCTTTGAGCATGGTGAAGTTATTAACTATGCTTTGTATGGTGTATCAATACACTCAGCGTGAAAAGGAGGAAGCATGTGCAGCATAAAAATATTCCAAAACATGCATCCGGTTTGCAACAAGGCACTTAAGTAATACTGCAAAAAATGTGACAAAGAAATACACTTTTTGTCCTGAATACAAAGCTTTTTTGGGGGGCAAGCACAACACATCAACGAGGACCATTCTTCATGCAGAGTTTTTTTGGGGGGGGATAAAAAGAAACGGAATACAGCTATACGCACAGGCAAAATACTAGAGGAAAAACTGGTTCCTCTTTTCAGCAGGACAATAACTTAAAACACAAGGCCAAATCTACACTGGAGTTGCTTACCAAGATGACATTGAATGTTCCTGAGTGGCCTAGTTATAGTTTTGACTTAAATCGGCAAGGAAATCTTTGGCAAGACTTAAATGTCTGTCTAGCAATGATCAACAATCAACTTGACAGAGCTTGAAGAATCATTAAAACAATAGGCAAATATTGTACAATCCAGGTGTGCAAAGCTCATAGAGACTTACCCAAAATGACCCACAGCTGTAATCACTGCTGAAGGTGCTTCTACAAAGTTTTGGCTCAGGGTTGTGAATACTTATGTAAAAGTACCCAAACATGTTTTCACTTTGTCATTATGGGGTATTGTGTGTAGATGGGTGGAAAAATCTATTTAATCCATTTTGAGTTCAGCCTGTAACACAAAATGTGGTCAAGGGGTATGAATACTTTCTGAAGGCACTGAATATTGTTGTTGGTCGCTGAAAGAAATCACTCCCTCCCTTGCGACAACAAAGCTACACCAAACATTTCATCCTCAGACAGAATTTGTTTCATAGTAGGAATTCGTTTCACATATTTGTATTGTTAACCACACATTTTCCTGGCCCTCATTGGGTTCAGGGAAACCTGGGGGACACAGTGGCTAGGGGACACTGTCATGGTCAAAACATAGACTCTATGGTTGCTAAAATGGTAAGAGGTCTGTCCATGATAGGGCATTGCTCTGCCTTCTTGACACTCCAGTTGACCAGACAGGTCCTACAGCCCTAGTTTTGTCGCACCTGGACTACTGCCCAGCTGTGTGGTTATGTGCGGCAAAGAGGAACATAGGTAATTTTGCATTTGGTCCAGAACAAAGCAGCACGTATTGCACTGATGGACACGGAGGGCAAGTGTCAGTAACTTGCATGTCAATCTCTCCTGGCTCAAAGTTTTAGGAGAGATTGACTGCATCACTATCGGTCTTTGTGTGAGGTATTGAGGTGTTGAAGGTACCGAACTGTACACAGTTCAACTACTCATTGGTTCAACAGAATAGAGTCTGGGAAATAAATATAGACATGACTACATGTAACTTTCTACCACCCCAGGTAACTCAAACTAGCAGTAAAGTCAGATTCAAGAAACAGATTAAATAACCCCTTACTGCACAAAGGGGACTATGAAGAGACACAGCCATTTTATATATCTTGTAATGTAGTTTGCACTCTATTATGTATTATGTACAGTGCATTCGGAAAGTATTCAGACCCCTTGATTTTTTCAACATTTTGTTACGTTACAGCCTTATTCTAAAATGGATTCAAGCAAAAACAGTTTTTTTTAGAATTTTTTGCAAATGCATTGAAAGTAGAAAACTTAAATATCACATTTACATAAGTTTTCAGACCCTTAACTCAGTACTTTGTTGAAGCACCTTTGGCAGCGATTACAGCCTCGTGTTTTCTTGGGTCTGACGCTACAAGCTTGGCACACCTGTATTTGGGGAGTTTCTCCCATTCTTCGCTCAATCCTGTCAAGTCTCCCAGTCCCTGCCACTGAAAAACATCCCCGCAGCATGTTGATGTCACCACCACGTTTCACTGTAGGGATGGTGCCAGATTTCCTCCAGACGTGACGCTTGGTATTCAGGCCAAAGAGTTCAATCTTGGTTTCATCAGACCAGAGAATCTTGTTTCTCGTGGTCTGACAATCCTTTATGTGCCTTTTACTGAGGAGTGGGTTCTGTCTGGCCACTTTACCATAAAGGCCTGATTGGTGGAGTGCTGCATAGATTGTTGTCCTTCTGGAAGGTTCTCCCATCTCCACAGAAGAACTCTGGAGCTCTGTCAGAGTGACCATCGGCTTCTTGGTTACCTCCCTGACCAAGGCCCTTCTCCCCCGATTGCTCAGTTTGGCCAGGTGGCCAGCTCTAGGAAGAGTATTGGTGGTTCCAAACTTATTCCATTTAAGAATGATGGAGACCACTGTGTTCTTGGGGAACTTCAATACGGCAGACATTTTTTTGGTACCCTTCCCCAGATCTGTGCCTCGATACAATCCTGTCTCAGAGTTCTACAGACAATTCCTTCAACCTCATGGCTTGGTTCTTTGCTTTGACATGCACTGTCAACTGTGGGACCTTACATAGACAGGTGTGGGCCTTTCCAAATCATGTCCAATCAATTGAATTTACCACAGGTGGACTCCAAGTTGTAGAAAACATCTCAAGGATGATCAATGGAAACAGGATGCATCTGAGCTCAATTTCGAGTCTCATAGCAAAGGGTTTGAACACTTAAGTAAGCTATTTCCGTTTAAAAATGTTCAGTAAAGAGATGGAATAAGAATAAGTACATATAATTATATGGATGAGCAATGACCGAGTGGCATAGGCAAGATGTAATATATGGTATAGAATACAGTATATACAGTCGTGGCCAAAAGTTGAGAATGACACAAATATTAATTTCCACAAAGTTTGCTGCTTCAGTGTCTTTAGATATTTTTGTCAGATGTTACTATGGAATACTGAAGTATAATTACAAGCATTTCATAAGTGTCAAAGGCTTTTATTGACAATTACATGAAGTTGATGCAGAGTAGGTATTTGCAGTGTTGACCCTTCTTTTTCAAGACCTCTGCAATCCGCCCTGGCATGCTGTCAGGGCATTCTTGTATAATCAATGCTTGGAGTTTGTCAGAATTTGTGGGTTTTTGTTTGTCCACCCGCCTCTTGAGGATTGACCACAAGTTCTCAATGGGATTAAGGTCTGGGGAGTTTCCTGGGCCAAAATATTGATGTTTTGTTCCCCGAGCCACTTAGTTATCACTTTTGCCTTATGGCAAGGTGCTCCATCATGCTGGAAAAGGCATTGTTCGTCACCAAACTGTTCCTGGATGGTTGGGAGAAGTTGCTCTCGGAGGATTTTAACACAATTTTGCAAAATTGTGACTGAGCCCACTCCCTTGACTGAGAAACAACCCCACACATGAATGGTCTCAGGATGCCTTACTGTTGGCATGACACAGGACTGATGGTAGCGCTCACCTTGTCTTCTCCGGACAAGCTTTTTTCCTGATGCCCCAAACAATTGGAAAGGGGATTCATCAGAGAAAATGACTTTACCCCAGTCCTCAGCAGTCCAATCCCTGTGCCTTTTGCAGAATATCAGTCTGTTCCTGATGTTTTTCCTGGAGAGAAGTGGCTTCTTTGCTGCCCTTCTTGACACCAGGCGATTCTCCAAAAGTCTTTGCCTCACTGTGCGTGCAGGTGCACTCACACCTGCCTGCTGCCATTCCTGAGCAAGTTCTGTACTGGTGGTGCCCCGATCTCGCAGCTGAATCATCTTTAGGAGACGGTCCTTGCGCTTGCTGGACTTTCTTGGGCGCCCTGAAGCCTTCTTCACAACAATTGAACCGCTCTCCTTGAAGTTCTTGATGATCCGATAAATGATTGATTTAGGTGCAATCTTACTGGCAGCAATATCCTTGCCTCTGAAGCCCTTTTTGTGCAAAGCAATGATGACGGCACGTGTTTCCTTGCAGCTAACCATGTTTGACAGAGGAAGAACAATGATTCCAAGCACCACCCTCCTTTTGAAGCTTCCAGTCTGTTATTCGAACTCAATCAGCATTACAGAGTGATCTCAAGCCTTGTCCTCGTCAACATGCGTTGTGCAGACCGCAACTCCTCTGGAGAGCCTTGCGGTTGTGGGCGGTGCAGTTGCCGTACCAGTCGGTGATACAGCCCGACATGATGCTCTCAATTGTGCACCTGTACAAGTTTGTGAGGGTTTTAGGTCTCCTGAGGTTGAAGAGGCATTGTTGAAATTTCTTCACCACACTGTCTGTGTGGGTGGCGACAGAGATGGCGCGGACAGAGATGATTGCCTCACTTCTAGTCCTTAGAAAACTATGCAGTATTTATTTTTTTATGTATTATTTCTTACATTGTTAGTATTGTTATTACATACAGCCGGGAAGAACTGTTGGATATCAGAGCGACGTCAATTTACCAATATTACGACAAGGAATACGACTTTCCCGAAGCGATCCTTTGTTCTCACCACCACCCAGGACATTGGATCTGATTCCAGAGGCCGCCCCAAAACAACCCTTGCTGCAGAAGAGGTAGACGGAGCGGCCTCCTGGTCAGGCTTCGAAGGCGTGCACACCACCCACCACTTCCGAGTAGATTACTCGCCAATGTCCAGTCTCTAGATAACGAGGTAGACGAAATTAGTGCAAGGGTTGCTTTCCAGAGAGACATCCGGGATTGTAACATTCTCTGTTTCACGGAAACATGGCTCTCTCAGGATATGTTGTTGGAGTCGGTACAGCCACCAGGATACTTTATGCGTCGCGCCGACAGAAATAAACATCTCTCTGGGACGAAACGCTTCATGATTAACGACTGATTTATTCGTAACAATATGCAGGAAGTCAAGTCCTTTTGTTCACCTGACCTAGAATTCCTTACAACCAAATGCCGACCATATTATCTCCCAAGAGAATTCTCGTCAGTCATTATCACAGCCGTGTATATCCCTCCTCAAGCCGATACCACGACAGCCCTCAAGGAACTTCACTGTGCAAACTGGAAACCATATATTCTGAGGCTGCATTTATTGTAGCTGGGGATTTTAACAAAGCAAATTTGAGAACAAGGCTACCTAAATTTTATCAGCATATTGATTGTAGCACTTGTGCAAGCAATACACTGGATCACTGTAACTCTAACTTCCGCGATGCATACAAGACCCTCCCCCGCCCTCCCTTCGGCAAATCCAACCACGACTCCATTTTGCTCCTACCGCCCTATAGGTAGAAACTCAAACAGGATGTACCCATGACTAGAACTATCCAACGCTGGTCTGACCAATCGGAATCCATGCTTCAAGATTGTTTTGCTCATGCAGACTGGGAAATGTTCCGGGCAGCCGTAGAGAATAACATCGATTTATACGCTGATTCGGTGAGTGAGTTTATAAGGAATTGCATTGGAGATATTGTACCTACTGTGACTATTAAAACCTACCCTAACCAGAAACCATGAATAGATGGCGGCATTCGCACAAAACTGAAAGCGCGAACCACTGCATTTAACCATGGAAAGATGACTGGGAATATGGCTGAATATAAACAGTGTAGTTATTCCCTCCGCAAGGCAATCGAACAAGTGAAATGTCGGTATAGGGACAAAGTGGAGTCGCAATTCATCGGCTCAGACACGAGATGTACAGTGGAGCAAAAAAGTATTTAGTCAGCCACCAATTGTGCAAGTTCTCCCACTTAAAAAGATGAGAGAGGCCTGTAATTTTTATTATAGATACACTTCAACTATGACAGACAAAATGAGAAAAAATATCCAGGAAATCACATTGTAGGATTTTTAAGGAATTTATTTGCAAATTATGGTGGAAAATAAGTATTTGGTCAATAACAAAAGTTTATCTCAATACTTTGTTATATATCCTTTGTTGACAATGACAGAGGTCAAACGTTTTCGGTAAGTCTTCACAAGGTTTTCACACACTGTTGCTGATATTTTGGCCCATTCCTCCATGCAGATCTCCTCTAGAGCAGTGATGTTTTGGGGCTGTTGCTGGGCAACACGGACTTTCAACTCCCTCCAAAGATTTTCTATGGGGTTGAGATCTGGAGACTGGCTAGGCCACTCCAGGACCTTGAAATGCTTCTTACAAAGCCACTCCTTCGTTGCCCGGGCGGTGTGTTTGGGATCATTGTCATGCTGAAAGACCCAGCCACGTTTCATCTTCAATGCCCTTGCTGATGGTAGGCTTTGTTACTTTGGTCCCAGCTCCCTGCAGGTCATTCACTAGGTCCCCCCGTGTGGTTCTGGGACTTTTGCTCACCGTTCTTGTGATCATTTTGACCCCACGGGGTGAGATCTTGCGTGGAGCCCCAGATCGAGGGAGATTGTCAGTGGTCTTGTATGTCTTCCATTTCCTAATAATTGCTCCCACAGTTGATTTCTTCAAACCAAGCTGCTTACCTATTGCAGATTCAGTCTTCCCAGCCTGATGCAGGTATACAATTTTGTTTCTGGTGTCCTTTGACAGCTCTTTGGTCTTGGCCATAGTGGAGTTTGGAGTGTGATTGTTTGAGGTTGTGGACAGGTGTCTTTTATACTGATAACAAGTTCAAACAGGTGTCATTAATTTTTATTTATTTATTTTATTTATTTTACCGTTATTTTACCAGGTAAGTTGACTGAGAACACGTTCTCATTTGCAGCAACGACCTGGGGAATAGTTACAGGGGAGAGGAGGGGGATGAATGAGCCAATTGTAAACTGGGGATTATTAGGTGACCATGATGGTTAGAGGGCCAGATTGGGAATTTAGCCAGGACACCGGGGTTAACACCCCTACTCTTACGATAAGTGCCGTGGGATCTTTAATGACCTCAGAGAGTCAGGACACCCGTTTAACGTCCCATCCGAAAGACGGCACCCTGCACAGGGCAGTGTCCCCAATCACTGCCCTGGGGCATTGGGATATTTTTTAGACCAGAGGAAAGAGTGCCTCCTACTGGCCCTCCAACACCACTTCCAGCAGCATCTGGTCTCCCATCCAGGGACTGACCAGGACCAACCCTGCTTAGCTTCAGAAGCAAGCCAGTAGTGGTATGCAGGGTGGTATGCTGCTGGCAGGTAATACAGGTAACGAGTGGAGGACAGAGGAGCCTCTTAACCTCTACAGAGTACCTAACCCGGATCCGGGAGCACCCCCCACCTCCCCCACACTGATTAGCATCGCTAGCATAGCGTCACAATTAAATAGTAGCATCTAAATATCATTAAATCACAAGTCCAAGACACCCAATGAAAGACACAGATCTTGTGAATAAAACCACCATTTCAGATTTTTTAAATGTTTTACAGGGAAGACAAAATATGTAAATCTATTAGCTAAACACGTTAGCAAAAGACACCATTTTCTTACTCCAACAGTTTCTTACTCCATCAGGTGCTATCACCAATTCGGCTAAACTAAGATATTGATAGCCACAAACCAACAAACAAATTCATAAGATGACAGTCTGATAACATATTTATGGTATAGCATAGTTTTTTTTTTTTAAATGTGCATTTTTCAGGTATAAATCACAGTTCTACATTGCAGCTGCAATCTGATATAGTGCTGATGCAGCTAGAACAATTACAGAGACCAACGTTATATAACTAATTACTTGTCTTAAAACATTTCAGAAAAAATACACAGCGTACAGACATTGAAAGCCCAACATCTGGTGAATCCAAACAATATTTCAGATTTTTTAAATGTTTTATAGCGAAAACAAAATGTAGCGCTAAATTAGCATAACCAGGCCAGCCAGAACCAGCTGGACGCGCCCGACCAGTTCACATGCACGACAGATATATGAAATAACATCGTAAATTGGTTCTTACTATTGCTGATCTTTCATCAGAATGTTGATCAAGGTGTCCTTAGTCCTGATGAGTCGTTCAATCCATTCACAATGGCAACTTCCCCTCTTCATTTAGCCTGGGTACTGGTCGACTGGCACGGTCCCTGTCCAAAGTTAAAAAACTCAAAGAACGGAACACGGCAAAACTCCCGAAAAAATTCTAATAATCTGATTAAACTATATTGAAAAAACATACATTACGGTGATATGGTCACATGTATCAAACAAACTTCGAGACGGAGATAGTTTTCATCCGTAACGTCAGCATAACAAAAGACAATGGCAGCTCTAAGACGCGCTTCTGAGAAAACCGGAAGTTGTCGGTCACGCTAAAGAAATAGGTCTTATTTCACATCAGTACAAGATAAACAAAAAATTTCTCCTCTGACAACTTCCTGACACCTAGAGGAAGAAGAACGAAGTCTGTTTCGGGTCATAGGTGGCATGACCATATATAGGCAGAGCGTTGAAGCGAGCATACACATCTTGCAATCTTCTTCTGGCTCAGGGAAAGTGCTGTGAAATGACCTGTGTTTCACTCAGAGACGAAATTGAAACGGATTTAGAAACCATAGCTTGTTTTCTATCCACTGGTATATGGTTATATGCATATAGTAACAGCAATAATTGAATAAGAGGCAGTTTAATCTGTAGAGGCAATTATGCTAATGCGAAACAGCACCCCCTGTATTCTCAAGAACCTCTTAAAGAAGAAGTTACAGGTCTGTGAGAGCCAGAAATCTTGCTTGTTTGTAGGTGACCAAATACTTTTTTCCCACCATAATTTGCAAATAAATTCATAAAAAATCCTACAATGTGATTTTCTGGAATGTTTTTTCTCCTTTTGTCTGTCATATTTGAAGTGTACCTACGATGAAAATTACAGGCCTCTCTCATCTTTTTAAGTGGGAGAACTTGCACAATTGGTGGCTGACTAAATACCTTTTTGCCCCACTGTATGTGGCAGGGTCTATAGGCAATTACGGACTACAAAAAGAAAACCAGCCATGTCACGGACACCAACGTCTTTCTTCCAGACAAACTAAACACCTTCTTTGCCTGCTTTGAGGATAATACAGTGCCACCGATGCGGCCCGCTACCAAGGACTGCTGGCCCCCCCTCTCCTTCTCCATGGCCGACATGAGTAAGAACTTTAAACGTGTCAACCTTCACAAGGCTGCAGGCCCAGACGGCATCCCCAGCCGCGTCCTCAGAGCATGCGCAGACCAGCTGGCTGGTGTGTTTACGGACATATTCAATCTCTCATTATCCCAGTCTTCTGTCGCCACATATTTCAAGATGGCCACCATTGTTCCTGTACCCAAGAAGGCAAAGATAACTGAAGTAAATGACTGCCGCCCCGTAGCACTCACTTCTGTCATCATGCTTTGAGAGACTAGTCAAGAATCATATCACCTCCACCTTACCTGCCACCCTAGACCCACTTCAATTTGCATACCGCCCCAATAGGTCCACATACAATGCAATCGCCATCACACTGGACACTGCCCTATCCCATCTGGACACGAGGAATACCTATGTAAGAATGCTGTTCATCGACTGCAGCTCAGCATTAACACCAAGTTCATCATTAAGCTTGAGGCCCTGGATCTAAACCTTGCACTGTGCAATTGCGTCCTGGACTTTCTGACGGGCCACCCCAGGTGGTGAAGGTAGGAAACAACATCTCCTCTTTGCCTATCAACAACACTGGAGCCCCACAAAGGTGCATGCTCAGCCCTCTCCTGTACTCCCTGTTCACCCATGACTGAGTGGCCATGCACGCCTCCAACTCAATCATCAAGTTTGCAGACGACTTAACAGTAGTGGGCTTGATTACCAACAACGGCGAGACAGCCTACAGCGAGGAGGTGAAGGGCACTTTGAGTGTGGTGTCAGGAAAACAACCTCTCACTCAACGTCAACAAAACAAAGGAGATGATCGTGGACTTCATGAAACAGCAGAGGGAGCACCCCCCTATCCACCTCGACGGGACAGCAGCGGAGAAGGTGGAAAGTTTTAAGTTCCTCGGCGTACACATCACGGACAAAAGCTATCAACTTCCTTGTCCATTTCCCATCGGGAGTAGACTTATGTATTAGGCTCGGTCAAATGTAGGGTTAAGGAGCAGTTTTGCGGACACAGATTACACCTAGTCCGGGACTAGATTTTTTATTGATCTTGCTTTTTAGACCAAGACTATATTTAATCTGTGTTCACTTATTTAAACCATAATGTTTATATGAGTGTAATGGGATGATGTCTTACATGAAAAAACATGTTACATTACCAAGTATATTAATGGGGTAAACCTACTCTAAGAGTATGAATCCAACTGTTTCAGAGAAGGTTTGAATCCTAATCAACCCATCCAATGCGAGTACATCTGTTGTTGAAGTAAAGTAGATCAAAAAGCTACAGTACTCTTGTAGTAGTCAGGCTGCCTGTGCTGAAAAGCCTTGTTAGTGCATAGATCAAATTAGCTTTTGAATTTCCTGCCTTTTCTGGCTTCAGACAAAAGCTAATATTTCACTTAAAACCAAACGTTTTGTATTAATAAGACCCAAGTTATAAAGGAGGACTAGTTAATGATAAAGCCTATAGGGATGAGTACATGAATGAGGAATGAGCCAGCATGAGAACCTACCACGAGGGGCATGAGAGTGTTCAAGGGTATGGGCAGAGAGCATGGATTAGTGTTGGGAGGAATATATGACTGAATGCCCAGACTGCTGAAAAAGACGCAAGTCAGACAGGTGTAAGAGATGCATCTGACAGCAAAGCAGAAAGAGACCAAATCAGTTATTGCTATGTGGGGGTAAGGGAACAACAATGATGTTTACGACTGGGTATGGTCTCAAGGTTAGAGAGGACAGAAAAAAGGGAGGCTGATCAGGTGCATGTGGGTTCCAACTGTTTAAGAGCGATGTAAAACATCTGCACATACAAGCCTTAATGGAACATCCTGCGCAAATGGACTCCACACATACCTTTTTATATAGTCAGTCTCAATGACAACATGCTTTTAGAAAAAAATACAGGGCTATATTCACCTTGTTAAGATTGCCAGCGGGTGAGCAGCAGGGGAACCAAATAAATAAGCAGGGTAAAATTGAGCTTTAACGTCCTACAAGGGTGCGAGCAAAGGAACATGTGGTGCAAATCCCAACGCATTCCAATCAGATGGTTGTCGTACGCGGGTTTATTGAACATGTCCGTGGTGTTCAGTTACTGAAGTGCAGAGCCATATGCCTCATTTCCTGAATGTTTAATGAGAGAAAGATGGGCTGGCCCCACGCAGAGATAATCTCCCATTATCTGTTTCTGGGGAAGTTTATCGAACCATGAGAAATGCCCAGGCGAAGCAAAGTGTCTCCCAATCTTAATTTATTTTGGAAATGAAAATGCATTTCCGGAGCCCCACTGCTGTCCAAATAAGTGGTAAGGTGTGCCTTATCTATGGCATGGGCCACCCGTGTTGGCAGGAAGGTGAGGTGAAGATGAGGTGGAGGTGAAGATTGGTTGCCCTAGCGAATATTGGAGGGAATTTCTCACCTAGAAAACTGTCCCTGGATTAGTGTTAGAAATAATATTGAGTGCTTTGCACACAGTCAGGGTCTCTGCAGCGTTCAAATTCCATAACAACACTGCCATTGTGTGTCTCTTCTCTACCGGGAGTCCAGGCCTCTCACACCAAAGATTAAATGTTAATGTGCAGTGGCGAACATAGGGCCATAGATCACAGTTACAACTCTGGGCCAACTTCCAAGCCCATAGCCCAGGATTGAGATTGCGCTTGGCCCCAGTAATGACATGCTGCTGAGTGTATTGTGTCCCCACTTTGTATGCAGAGTGAACTAACGCTTAACACTGTTCAGATGAAGTCCTCAAATTGAAACACTACTTCATGCTAAATATATTTCTCCCATTGCCTTATAAAGCCACTGTCTATATGCAATAACGATTATTTTGTGGCTCAGCTAACAAGACTTCTGTGCACTGAAAAGCATAGCTAGCATAGCCAGACACACCAGATAAACTGGCAGATTTCACTGAGTAATCAATCAGCTGAGCTTAGCTAAACAAGGTCAGAACAAGTATATCAGGGAAACATGACGTGCTTCTTCAAAGCATTGGTAGTTATGACAGCTGTTTGTCCTGTTCTACTGCACAATCACATGTTCTTCCCTGGAAAGATGAAAGAAAATATTTCTAACATGGCTAGAGGCGTCTGAATGAAGGTGGTGGAAAGGGCCAGACAAACTGTTGTTATGGTGTCCATTTCATGCCCATTCCTGTCAGGAGATTAAATTTAAATTCAGTTTATAAATCATGGACTTCTCATAACAGTAGTGGATCATTTCAAATTCAATATCTTAATTTACTTGAATTTAACACAACTTCAAAGTTTGTAGAGAATTTGTGAGAAAGAAGAGCATTGTTTTACAAGATGCAACTTATGATCAAACTAATACATACGCAAAACGTCATCAGTTGTTCTCGATTTAAGGCAGATTCTTCATGCAGGACACCATTCAATCCTCATGAGGTGACTTTTATACTGTGGAAGATAGGTCATGTTCACTTGCACAGAGACTAATTGAACTTGGACCTAGAAAAATTCCATTGTCGTTTTGCAGAGCCATGAGTGTTTGTTTCCCCACAGTATTTCAGACTGATATTCCCAAAACAACTTGACCGTCCCTACGATGACAGGACATGCCCTGGGCAGTGCTAAAAGTGTCCACTTTCCCAACAGCAATCACATACAGTAGGCCTACAACACAATACCTCTGGATCACATTGACAAAATTGTAATCTCCCTCAATCCAACCCTCCAAGGCTACTCAACAGGGACTTGTCATCACTTCAGCACTGTGGGCAAAAGGCAGTCCATCTTCAAGTGAGACTGAAGATTATTTCAAAAGTGTGACAGTTCGGAGATTACATTTACATTTAAGTCATTTAGCAGACGCTCTTATCCAGAGCGACTTACAAATTGGTGCATTCACCTTATGACATCCAGTGGAACAGCCAATTTACAATAGTGCATCTAAATCTTTTAGGGGGGGGGGGGGGGTCAGAAGGATTGCTTTATCCTATCCTAGGTATTCCTTGAAGAGGTGGGGTTTCAGGTGTCTCCGGAAGGTGGTGATTGACTCCGCTGTCCTGGCGTCGTGAGGGAGTTTGTTCCACCATTGGGGTGCCAGAGCAGCGAACAGTTTTGACTGGGCTGAGCGGGAACTGTACTTCCTCAGTGGTAGGGAGGCGAGCAGGCCAGAGGTGGATGAACGCAGTGCCCTTGTTTGGGTGTAGGGCCTGATCCGAGCCTGAAGGTACTGAGGTGCCGTTCCCCTCACAGCTCCGTAGGCAAGCACCATGGTCTTGTAGCGGATGCGAGCTTCAACTGGAAGCCAGTGGAGAGAGCGGAGGAGCGGGGTGACGTGAGAGAACTTGGGAAGGTTGAACACCAGACGGGCTGCGGCGTTCTGGATGAGTTGTAGGGGTTTAATGGCACAGGCAGGGAGCCCAGCCAACAGCGAGTTGCAGTAATCCAGACGGGAGATGACAAGTGCCTGGATTAGGACCTGCGCGGCTTCCTGTGTGAGGCAGGGTCGTACTCTGCGGATGTTGTAGAGCATGAACCTACAGGAACGGGCCACCGCCTTGATGTTAGTTGAGAACGACAGGGTGTTGTCCAGGATCACGCCAAGGTTCTTAGCGCTCTGGGAGGAGGACACAATGGAGTTGTCAACCGTGATGGCGAGATCATGGAACGGGCAGTCCTTCCCCCGGAGGAAGAGCAGCTCCGTCTTGCCGAGGTTCAGCTTGAGGTGGTGATCCGTCATCCACACTGATATGTCTGCCAGACATGCAGAGATGCGATTCGCCACCTGGTCATCAGAAGGGGGAAAGGAGAAGATTAATTGTGTGTCGTCTGCATAGCAATGATAGGAGAGACCATGTGAGGTTATGACAGAGCCAAGTGACTTGGTGTATAGCGAGAATAGGAGAGGGCCTAGAACAGAGCCCTGGGGGACACCAGTGGTGAGAGCGCGTGGTGAGGAGACAGATTCTCGCCACGCCACCTGGTAGGAGCGACCTGTCAGGTAGGACGCAATCCAAGCGTGGGCCGCGCCGGAGATGCCCAACTCGGAGAGGGTGGAGAGGAGGATCTGATGGTTCACAGTATCGAAGGCAGCCGATAGGTCTAGAAGGATGAGAGCAGAGGAGAGAGAGTTAGCTTTAGCAGTGCGGAGCGCCTCCGTGATACAGAGAAGAGCAGTCTCAGTTGAGTGACTAGTCTTGAAACCTGACTGATTTGGATCAAGAAGGTCATTCTGAGAGAGATAGCAGGAGAGCTGGCCAAGGACGGCACGTTCAAGAGTTTTGGAGAGAAAAGAAAGAAGGGATACTGGTCTGTAGTTGTTGACATCGGAGGGATCGAGTGTAGGTTTTTTCAGAAGGGGTGCAACTCTCGCTCTCTTGAAGACGGAAGGGACGTAGCCAGCGGTCAAGGATGAGTTGATGAGCGAGGTGAGGTAAGGGAGAAGGTCTCCGGAAATGGTCTGGAGAAGAGAGGAGGGGATAGGGTCAAGCGGGCAGGTTGTTGGGCGGCCAGCCGTCACAAGACGCAAGATTTCATCTGGAGAGAGAGGGGAGAAAGAGGTCAGAGCACAGGGTAGGGCAGTGTGAGCAGAACCAGCGGTGTCGTTTGACTTAGCAAACGAGGATCGGATGTCGTCGACCTTCTTTTCGAAATGGTTGACGAATTCGTCTGCAGAGAGGGAGGAGGGGGGGGGGGGGATTCAGGAGGGAGGAGAAGGTGGCAAAGAGCTTCCTAGGGTTAGAGGCAGATGCTTGGAATTTAGAGTGGTAGAAAGTGGCTTTAGCAGCAGAGACAGAAGAGGAAAATGTAGAGAGGAGGGAGTGAAAGGATGCCAGGTCCGCAGGGAGGCGAGTTTTCCTCCATTTCCGCTCGGCTGCCCGGAGCCCTGTTCTGTGAGCTCGCAATGAGTCGTCGAGCCACGAAGCGGGAGGGGAGGACCGAGCCGGCCTGGAGGATAGGGGACATAGAGAGTCAAAGGATGCAGAAAGGGAGGAGAGGAGGGTTGAGGAGGCAGAATCAGGAGATAGGTTGGAGAAGGTTTGAGCAGAGGGAAGAGATGATAGGATGGAAGAGGAGAGAGTAGCGGGGGAGAGAGAGCGAAGGTTGGGACGGCGCGATACCATCCGAGTAGGGGCAGTGTGGGAAGTGTTGGATGAGAGCGAGAGGGAAAAGGATACAAGGTAGTGGTCGGAGACTTGGAGGGGAGTTGCAATGAGGTTAGTGGAAGAACAGCATCTAGTAAAGATGAGGTCAAGCGTATTGCCTGCCTTGTGAGTAGGGGGGGAAGGTGAGAGGGTGAGGTCAAAAGAGGAGAGGAGTGGAAAGAAGGAGGCAGAGAGGAATGAGTCAAAGGTAGACGTGGGGAGGTTAAAGTCACCCAGAACTGTGAGAGGTGAGCCGTCCTCAGGAAAGGAGCTTATCAAGGCATCAAGCTCATTGATGAACTCTCCGAGGGAACCTGGAGGGCGATAAATGATAAGGATGTTAAGCTTGAAAGGGCTGGTAACTGTGACAGCATGGAATTCAAAGGAGGCGATAGACAGATGGGTAAGGGGAGAAAGAGAGAATGACCACTTGGGAGAGATGAGGATCCCGGTGCCACCACCCCGCTGACCAGAAGCTCTCGGGGTGTGCGAGAACACGTGGGCAGACGAAGAGAGAGCAGTAGGAGTAGCAGTGTTATCTGTGGTGAGCCATGTTTCCGTCAGTGCCAAGAAGTCGAGGGACTGGAGGGAAGCATAGGCTGAGATGAGCTCTGCCTTGTTGGCCGCAGATCGGCAGTTCCAGAGGCTACCGGAGACCTGGAACTCCACGTGGGTCGTGCGGGCTGGGACCACCAGGTTAGGGTGGCCGCGGCCACGCGGTGTGAAGCGTTTGTATGGTCTGTGCAGAGAGGAGAGAACAGGGATAGACAGACACATAGTTGACAGGCTACAGAAGAGGCTACGCTAATGCAAAGGAGATTAGAATGACAAGTGGACTACACGTCTCGAATGTTCAGAAAGTTAAGCTTACGTTGCAAAAAAAATAAAAAATCTTATTGACTAAAATGATATAGTACTGCTGGCTGGTGAAGTAGGCTGGCTAGCAGTGGCTGCGTTGTTGAAAGTGTAGCTGGCTAGGTAACCTCGACAATTTCTCTAAATTTCTCTAAACTACACAATTATCTTGGATACAAGGACAGCAAAGACAACTATGTAGCTAGCTAACACTACGCTAATCAAGTCGTTCCGTTGTAATGTAAGTTTCTACAGTGCTGCTATTCGGTAGAAGTTGGCTAGCTAGCAGTGTTAGCTAGCAGTGTTGACTCGGTAGGAGAACGGCAGCGCGGCGGACGAAAATAGCTGGCTAGTTAACCTGTTGAGGCTGGGGGCGCTGTTGTCACTATTTATGGTAATCGTGTAATTTTTGAAACGGCTTCCTACAAAATTCTTGATCGTACAATATGCATATTATTATTATTATTGGATAGAAAACAGTCTATAGTTTCTATAGGAGTTGAAATTTTGTCTCTAAGTGGAACAGAACCCATTCTACAGCAATTTCCCTGACATGGAGTCAGATTTCAGAAATTTTGGCCACTGTTCTGGAGTCAGTTTTAAAGCCAATGTTATTCCTATGAGTATACGGACACTGCTTACGTCTTCCCCTGGATGCCTTTACGTGATGACGATTTGAATGGGGTCGATTGCGCGTTCACAGGCACTATAAATTAAAAAACCCTGTAGCTAGTCACTCTTTTGGAGCTGCGTCTTGCGCCTGGAGGACACCGACCCGCACCTGTTCCAAGCATTAGTGTTGGGAGTAATCTTTCTCCGGTCATGTTAAGACTCGTTATAGGAGTTAAAAACATCATAAGGTAGTTAATTTAAAGCGTTTTATAGCAATTTATATCCGTTTAGTGCGATTTTGGGACATTTATTTCTGAAACGCTGTGAATCGCTGGGCACGCTTCCAGTTCATGCTGAACGCAGTTGGCATTTCCACATGGCAAGAGGACAGCTTTCCACCAAAAGACGATTAGACCCAAGAAAGGATCCTTTGCCCAAGATACTGATGGAAGAACAGCTCAAAGTAGGACATTTTTATTATGATAAATCGTGTTTCTGTCGAAAAATGTTAGTGGCTTAGGACGCCATGTTTTTTGACGTAGCTTCGCTTGGCGCAAACTGTATTGAAAAGTAAGGATAATTAAAAAAATGTAATTCCGCGATTGTATTAAGAATTAAATTGTCTATCAATCGCTGTCCACCCTATATTTTTTAGTCACGTTTATGAGTATTTATGTATACGAGTAGATCACTGTCAAATATGGCGCACGGACATTTTCTCACCAGCTGGGCTACTTTCCCCATTGTCTAACCATGATTTTGGTGGCTAAATATGCACATTTTCGAACAAACTGTATATGCATGTTGTAATGTGATGTTACAGGGGTGTCATCTGAAGAATTCTGAGAAGGTTAGTGAAAAAAATAATATATTTTGGCGATGTTTACGTTATCGCTCACTTTGGCTAGAATTAATGCTGGGGTAATGTTTGCACATGTGCTATGCTAATATAACGATTTATTGTGTTTTCGCTGTAAGACACTTAGAAAATCTGAAATATTGTCTGTATTCACAGGATCTGTGTCTTTCGATTAGTGTATGCTGTGTATTTTTACGAAATGTTTGATGATTAGTAAGTAGGTAATCACGTTGCTCTATGTAGTTATTCTAGTCCATTTGTGACGGTGGGTGCAATTGTAACCTATGCCATCTACCTGAAATATGCACATTTTTCTAACAAAACCTATCCCATACCATAAATATGTTATCAGACTGTCATCTGATGAGTTTTTTTCTTGGTTAGGGGCTATAAATATCTTAGTTTAGCCGAATTAGTGATAGCTACTGTTGTTGGTGGACAAATAAAAGATGGTGGATTATGCTAATGTGTTTTTAGGTAATAGATTTACATCTTTACATATTGTGTCTTCCCTGTAAAACATTTTAAAAATCGGACATGTTGGCTGGATTCACAAGATCTGTGTCTTTCATTAGCTGTATTGGACTTTAATGTGTGAAAGTTAAATATTTAAAAAATATATTTTTTTTTAATTTCGCGGCTCTGCCTTTTCAGTGGGGGTGGGGGGGGGAGTGCCGCTAGCGGCACCCTCATCCTAGACAGGTTAACCGATAATTACTCAAAACTACACAATTATCTTAGATACAAAGATAGCAAAGACAACTATGTAGCTAGCTAACACTACACTAATCAAGTCGTTCCGTTGTAATGTAATCGTTTCTACAGTGCTGCTATTCGGTGGCTAGCTGGCTAGCTAGCAAGGGTTGACTACGTTACGTTACGTTAGGATGAAAATAGCTGGCTAGCGAACCTCAATAACTACACAATTATCTTTGATACAAAGACGGCTATGTAGCTAGCTAAGATCAAACAAATCAAAGATAGCAAAGACAACTGTGTAGCTAGCTAACACTACACTAATCAAGTCGTTCCGTTGTAATGCAATCGTTTCTACAGTGCTGCTATTCGGTGGCTAGCTGGCTAGCTAGCAGTGTTGACTACGTTACGTTACGTTAGGACGAAAATAGCTGGCTAGCGAACCTCAATAACTACACAATTATGTTTGATACAAAGACGGCTATGTAGCTAGCTAAGATCAAACAAATCAAACCGTTGTACTGTAATGAAAATGAAAATGAAATGGTAATACTACCTGTGGAGCGAAGCGGAATGCGACTACTCCCTCCAAGATTACACAACTTGTCTCAGCAGCCATCTACTCAAACATGGAAAAAATATCAGTCATTGGAAAATATTAGAACGATTCTAACACGGAACCCAAACCGGCTGCGCGCGTGCACCATTGTGCGCTATCGTGCATAAATGTATTTTGTCCCCCTACACCAAACGCGATCACGACACGCAGGTTAAAATATCAAAACAAACTCTGAACCAATGACATTAATTTGGGGACAGGTCAAAAAGGATTAAACATGCATGGCAATTTAGCTAGTTAGCTTGCACTTGCTAGCTAATTTGTCCTATTTAGCTAGCTTGCTGTTGCTAGCTAATTTGTCCTGGGGTATTAACGTTGAGTTGTTATTTTACCTGAAATACACAAGGTCTTCTACTCCGACAATTAATCCACACATAAAACGACCAACCGAATCATTTCTAGTTATATCTCCTCCTTCCAGGCTTTTTCATCTTTGAAATTATATGGTGATCGGCATCTACACTTTTACCACGACAACCGGCAAAACATTTCATCTTTCAATCACCCACATGGGTATAACCAATGAGGAGATGGCACGTGGGTACCTGCTTCTATAAACCAATGAAAAGATGGGAGAGGCAGGACTTTCAGCTCGATCTGCTTCAGAAATAGGAATGACTTCTATTTTAGCCCTTGGCAACGCAGACGCTCGTTGGCGCGCGCGAGCAGTGTGGGTGCAATAAATGAATAATATGTATTTCTAAATTTATTTTGCGACACTCGCGCACGCGACGTGTCCGGTCTGGTCAGCATGTAAGAAAGTTCCAAATACTCATGCTCATGTTTATTCCTGATCCTCATGGCCCATCGTTGAAGCAGTTCATGTCCGCAACAGCATTTGTCACAGAATTTCAACCCACTGCAATAAAAGTGAAAACCTGTAGATTTGTGTTGACTGCCCATACCTTTCTGTCTGAGAATAACAACTTTGCAACGCTTCATCCAAAAGAAATGTACAAAAGACGCTAATCGTCGAAGAGGGAACTTGACATTGTGTATAAGTCATCAGTCACTCAACTCCCTGGGTTCTTTTTTCAATGATCCATATGATGCTGTAAAATTGACATTTCCCTCCTTTAGCGAAGAATCGTTTTTACACTTTTGATGATGAATGTTTCTCTTAGCGAGTTGAATGACAGCCCCACAATGTCTGGGAGCTCCATATAGAACCATATAATGTGATGGCTGCCCTTTGCTCCCCACACCACTTCTGTTTGCCCTAGCAGGCAATGTGCTACAGCTATTCCTGCGTGCCATCTGCTGCTAACTAAGCGTTCTGCTCCCTACTCCATTTCTTCCAAGGTCCTCCCATGTTCCTTGGCTGGTATTAATTAGGAACACACTACCATACACCAGAGCGGGTGAAGTGCGCCATGACAGCCACGGTCTGCATCTCATTACAGAAACACATTGGCGAATGTCATGCAAACTCCAGAACTGCAAGCCCGTAACCAACAACTCTCCTCATGTATCTTACTCACTCTTTTGGGCCTTACCACCCTCTGGCCTAAAAAAAAATATATATACATATTTTTATTAATTCAGTGATCAAGGTGAACATTCAGTGAAAAGTGCATGGTCCATGTCTCTCTCTCTGTGTGTGTGTGTGTGTGTGTGTGTGTGTGTGTGTGTGCGTGTGTGTGTGTGTGTGTGTGTGTGTGTGTGTGTGTGTGTGTGTGTGTGTGTGTGTGTGTGTGTGTGTGTGATGAGCGCAGGGTTTTCATCAATACACTCGTTCACACTTCAACATAAAAGTTGAGATATACTGTATATAATTCTGTTCCTCTGACTTTGACATGAGAGTGAAATGTTGTCGCATCAATCATCCTGGCTCACCTTAATTAACCAAGATATCATCAACACTCCAGGATTTTAATGGGCAGACTTTGTCCTTTAGTGTGATTGGCTGCAAAGGCAATTACCTGTGAAGTAAATTGTCTGCCAACCTAGCATCAAGCTGAGCGAAAATGAATTACTTTCACCCACATCGGGACAGCCAACTCCCCAAAAAACATCTACAAATGAGAGCAATGCTGTAGATACTAAAATTATGCAAGATATTTGCATGTCGGCATAAAACACATAGGCAGGAGCACATGACCATATGATGATGTGACGAACAAACAGGTGTAGAGGTGCATTGACACACAGATGCGTACTCTAGTACACAGACATATAACCTGACACTGTACTAACTGTCATAGTTATATACACTGCCTATGGACACCATAATGCCCTTGGTGGATGTAGAGGATTCTATAGGTATATCCTTCGGGCATACAAAAAACAATGTGTGTGTGGAATACATGTCATGCTAAGTGGAGAGGTTAAGCCCTGTATGTTATACCATACAGTCATTGGCTGTGGATTTTATGTTCTCTTTTTTTCATCTCTCTCTCTGTCTCTCTCTCTCCATTTCCTTTCCCTCGTTATCTGCCCTGTCAGGGTCCTTATCACTTCTGTCCCAGCCTCCTCGTGTCTGAGCTACACCGTTTGGCTGCTTGTAAAAACGAGGGCGCTGTACCATCAGTGTGATGCACCATCCATCGACCTTGCTGTGTGGTCGATTTGCTGTCCAGATCATGTGCTCGGAGAGGTGTGTGAGATGGGATTGAAAGGGGAGGAGAGGGGAGAGACGGAGGAGAGGGAGCTTCACTTTAGCATTTCCTCCCTCACTCGCTCCTTCCCCCCCCCCCCCCTCTCCCTATGTTTGTCTCATCTCTCGCTCGTGCCTTCATATAGAGAGGAACACATCTATATCCAGGTCCCAGCGGGTCCTGCAAAAAGAGAGCACTCGATGGAAATGCACACACACAGACAAAGGCACACACACACACACACACAGGTTTATTTTCATTACACTTCACTTGACGTTTTACGGAGTAAAAATGTTTGACCATTAAAAATCCTATTTTCTCTTAACCCCTAACCCTAAACCTAACCCTAGCCCCAGGCCTTAACCCTAACCCTAACCGTAACCCCAAAACCCTAAACCTAACCCTAGCCCCAGGCCTTAACCTAACCTAACCTTAACCCCAAAACCCTAAACCTAACCCTAGCCCCAGGCCTTAACCTAACCTTAACCCCAAAACCCTAACCTAACCCTAGCCCCAGGCCTTAACCTAACCTTAACCCTAAACCTAACCCTAGCCCCAGGCCTTAACCTAACCTAACCTTAACCCTAAACCTAACCCTAGCCCCAGGCCTTAACCTAACCTTAACCCCAAAACCCTAAATCTAATCCTTAAGCTTAAAATACCATTTGAACAAATTCAGGACATGAAAAAAGTCCTGACTTTTCAAAAAAGGTATTATTTTCCCACCTTGTCAGGACATTGGGTTGAATTGTTAGGACATTGGGGTCTTGATAAGGTAGGAAAGTGTACACACACACACTGCAGCATGAAGACATATTAGAGATTGGGCCTATACAAAACACCTTTGATGGCCATCAGCTCTCTTCTCCTAGCTTTAGCATTGAACAGATCACACTAACCAGCATGATGGCACACTAATATGACTTACTGTATGTCAAAACATATATTCATGTACTCTTACAGCCCACACTGTTGAAACATCACTGGGGAAAGCACTGGCAAACATAGCAGATAGATGCAGGTGCCGAAAGTAGGCAGAATAAGAGACGGGGGGGATAGAAAATTGTAGGATACAGTAGATATTGCAGAGTGCTGCACCATTGTGTTGATAACTTTGGGTTTCCAATCTTCTTTCAATGGTGAGTGTACCATCATTAGACAGTAACCAATGTTATCAAAGTACCAGATACACTACATCACCAAACATATGTGGACACCTGCTCGTCGAACATCTCATTCCAAAATCATGGGCATTAACATGGAGTCGGTCCCCCTTTGCTGCTATAACAGCCTCCACTTTTCTGGGAAGGCTTTCCACTAGATTTTGGAACATTGCTGAGGGGACTTGCTTCCATTCAGCCACAAGAGCGTTAGTGAGGTCGGGCACTGATGTTGGCCGATTATGCCTGGCATGTAGTCCGTGTTCCAATTAATCCCAAAGGTGTTTAATGGAATTGAGATCGGGGCTCTGTGCAGGCCACACCGATCTCTATAAACCATTTCTGAATGGACCTCGCTTTGTGCATGGGGGCATTGTCAACAATGTTGGAAGCACAGGATCGTCTAGAATGTAATTGTATGCTGTAGCGTTAAGATTTCCCTTCATTGGAACCAAGGGGCCTAGTCCGGACTCTGAAAAACAGCCCCAGACCATTATTTCTCCTCTACCAAACATTATAGTTTGCACTATGCATTGGGGCAGGTAGCGTTCTCGTGGCATCCGCCAAATCCAGATTCGTCCATCGGACTGTCAGAGAGTGAAGCGTAATTCATCACTCCAGAGAACGCGTTTCCACTGCTCCAGAGTCCAATGGCTGTGAGCTTTATACCACTCCAGCCGATGCTTGGCACAACACATGGTGATCTTATGCTTGTATGCGGCTGCTCGGCCATGGAAACCTATTTCATGAAGCTTCCGATGAACAGTTATTGTGCTGACATTGCTTCCAGAGGCAGTTTGGAACTCAGTAGTAAGTGTTGCAACCGAGGACAGACATTTTTTACATGCTGCACGCTTCAGGACTCGCTGGTCCAGTTCTGTGAGCTTGTGTGGCCTACCACTTCGCAACTGAGCCGTTGTTGCTCCTAGATGTTTCCACTTCACAATAACAGCACTAACAGTTGACCGGGGCAGCTCTAGCAGGGCAGAAATTTAAAGAACTGACATGTTGGAAACGTGGCATCCTATGACGGCGCCATGTTGAAACTCACTGAGCTCTTCAGCAAGGCCATTCTACTGCCATTTTATGTCTATGGAGATTGCATGGCTGTGTGCTTGATTTTATATACCTGTCAGCAACGGGTGTAGCTGAAATAGCTGAATCCACTAATTTGAAGGAGTGTCCACATACTTTTGTATACATAGCGTATATCCCCGCTAGACTCTTTCCCTCGATAGTTAACATCTCTGCTCAAATCTGAGACCAACATTCCTCCATGTGGCTGGCTTCTCGTTGATTAACCAGGGTTTTCGGCTTATCGGAGGGAGCGACAGTGTTCCCGACGTCTGGAGGAGTTGACGACCTCCACCAATCAAGGTTTTATTATCAGTGGGCGTTTAATGAGTTTGGGTCATCACCCGTGTGATAATTAGAGGGAAGGGCATGCACATCTGTCAGAGCCAGTGTTGGAGTGGTATAGGGAACCGGAGCTATAACACCGCATGGTGTGACATGCTGGATGTATTTTTCTGTCTGCCTGCCTGTCTGCCTATATCAGTTTCTATGACAGTTACATTTCTGCCATGTTTTCTGTCCTAGATCCTGGTCAGTGGCCAACATAGTCTCATCTCCCTGCAACTTGAGGAGATGAAGATTTTTAATTTGTATTTGCCCTGTTTAACCCATTCATGTCCATAACGGAAATGTATAATTTTCTTTAGTACACTTGTTATCTGAGCTGATTGATGGACAAATCTGATAAAAATTGTATCGGCCAAAGTGTTTCTCTACAATGTCTGTTTTAATGTTGTACTATATGTGACCAACCTGCTCGATTCGGTCTTATGTAGCAACATTTGAAAATGTGTTTTTTACATTTGATAAAAGTAGAGACTCAGAGCTAGAAAATGGTATACCATACAGTACAGTTGAGGAACAATGGGAAAGTCATTCTGCTTTGAAAGTTGATAAACTTGTAACCCCACTTTTGAGAAAATGGTCCTTGAATGATTTGGTACACCTACTGGAGAGCTCTTCTTTGTCTACACCAATTCAGCATCGTTCACACCCTCTTAAGATTTAGTCCCACCTATCTCTTTAAGGATTCACATTTGAGACCATGGGCTAGACAGAGTGAGTACGGTACTGTACTAAACAACAAAAGATTTTAAGACTAAAGGTTGGTTTATATACTACGTCTATCGACATGTCAGTAGACAGTTGTCGCAGTGACATGACATTCTATTGCTTTCCGACGTTATGGAAAAGTATAAAAACAAAAACGACAGGCTGGTGGTCCAAAATAGCATAACTGATGTATTTTAACACCAATAAACCCGCCCATTTTAAAAAGAAATTTAGTAAATGTCAATCTAGCAAACCAGGCAACTTCCTAAACAATGTTTTGGATTGTTTCTAGCTTTTTAGCTAGCTAGAGTTAAGTTATCTGGTTAGCCAGTTCAAACAATGACCATATCATAGCTGACAACATCTTAACTTCAGCAAATTTGTATTTATTATTACAGGAAAGGCCTAAGGAAGGCCAGCATCCCAAAGATAACAAATTACAAGTTAATGGTTAGCTAATTACAGAAAATAACTTACGGTTGTGAGTGTGACGAAAGAAAAGCAGGACATTCTACCAGAGAATTTTAAAACTCAGTGAAGAGGCGACTCCGGGATGCTGGCCTTCTAGGCAGAGTTGCAAAGAAAAATACATATCTCAGACTGGCCAATAAAAAGAAAAGATTAAGATGGGCAAAAGAACATACACTGAACAGAGGAACTGAACAGAGCATCCCGGAGTCGCCTCTTCACTGATGACGTTGAGACTGGTGTTTTGCGGGTACTATTTAATGAAGCTACCAGTTGAGGACTTGTGAGGCGTCTGTTTCTCAAACTAGACACTCTAATGTACTTGTCCTCTTACTCAGTCGTGCACTGAGCCCTCCCACTCCTCTTTCTAGTCTGGTTAGAGCCAGTTTGCGCTGTTCTGTGAAGGGAGTAGTACACAGCAATTTCTCAAAACAAGGATAGACTGACTACAAGTGTAGATTGTCCGGAACATCATCTAAAGAAATCCACCCACACCCACACCCACACCCACACACACACACACACACACACACACACACACACACACACACACACACACACACACACACACACACACACACACGTGCAACTATTAAGCTATGATCCTTGTTGCTTTAGATGCTGTTTCAGCTTGGTACAGAGCTTTCCACACCTGCATTGTGCAATATTTTGGCAAGTGAGGCCTGTTACAGCATTCTCCCTCTTTTCTGTCCCTCTCTCACATGTACACAGGTGTGTACACACATACTACAGACATCAATGCTCAACCGCATGTATGCATGTGTGTGTACACATGCCTGCTTGTGAGAGAGGGAGAGCAAGATGGAGAATGCTGTAGCATTGAAGTGCATTGGATTTGCTTATACTGTATAATCTACTCTAGGAGTGTGTGTGAGTGCGTGTGGATTTCTTCAGATATTGTTTTTATATATATTGGTCCAGACTTAAGATTTGAACATGTTTAAGATCTGAGAAAGAGAAAAAAAACGCTGATCATGCTGAAACATGAGGTAATGGCGGCGGATGAATGGCATGACAATGGGCCTCAGGATCTTGTCACGGTATCTTTGTGCATTAAAATTGCCATCGATAAAATGCAATTGTGTTCGTTGTCCGTAGCTTATGCCTGCCCATACCATAACCCCACCGCTACCGTATGGCACTCTGTTCACATCGTTGACATTAGCAAACAGCTTGCCCAGACAACAGTGGCTAGGTGTTGTGACAAAACTGCACATTTTAATAGCATTTTATTTTCCCCCAGCACAAGGTGCACCTGTGTAATGATCATACTGTTTAATCATCTTTTTGATAAACAGGGACGTAAAACAAATTTGTGCATACAAATTTGAAAGAAATACGCTTCTTGTCCGTATGGAACATTTCTTGGATCTTTTATTTCAGCTCATGAAACATGGGACCAACACTTAACATGTTGCGTTTATATTGTTGTTCAGTGTATATATTGGTCTGGACAATCTATATAGCAAAAATTATTAAGATCTGATCATTTAAACATGTGATCACATGAATTGATTGATTCGTGAAATGTGTAAAATAAACAGTAACCCCATGTGTCCAAACCACACCTGTTGGTTGTGGGATCTGGTTTTTTGTATTGTTGCCTTTGAGCACGACAAAGCTGCACGTTCGTTTCTTTGCTCTTTATTGTTTTTGTGCCGGTTCTCATAATAAAAGATTATGAACCCAAACCACGCTGCATTTTGGTCTGATTCTTACAACAACGATCGTGACATAGTTACACACATTAGCTCAGCATCATTGCAACTTAAAAGGCTGGAAATAAACATTTCAAAAAGTAAATCTTCCAGAAAGCACTGCTTGAATTAACGAAAGCATGGACTAATGACTCAAAAACATAAGGTGCCTACTTACAGACTTATCTTTATCCAGGGCCTAGTAAGGAAGAAAGATGGGGCTCATCTGTATGTTGACTCTTCAGATTGCTGTGGAAATGAATTCTGAACAGGAAGTTAGCTGATTTTAAGCTGTAGTACCCAAGTAGAGTCATAGAGCACTATAACACTATATACAGATAGATGTACAGGCATCAGAACAATTGTCATTATTTATCATACTTCCAGTGTCAATCTTAAAATGTCATTGTGGCCTGTAGGGACACTTGTACTAACCATGTTGACACCAAATGTCATGCATTTACACCAAACAGAATTTGTTCAGTGGCACATTTTGATATTGTACTAAATCCAATACAAGTACGTGAATGGGTTAATCGGCATCATTTAAATGTACCTCAGGTTTTCCTAGCCCCCGAGAATCCGTCCTCAATTTGAACTTTGCGCAACTACAGCTAGTTTGGGAATTTCACTTAACTTTGGGGGCATGTCGGTCTGTTTTTACACTAATTTGAATGAGTTGCTTTCCTTAGAGCTCCTCACTATTGGCCCTGGCGAGTCAGCAACTGGATTCAAACACATAGTTCATTCAAGGGAATATGGGAGGCTGTAATTTGTAGCCTGCTCCCTAACTGATGTTTTTCTCAATGCTAAATCATATTATACTATGAGGGGAGAGCTTTTTGTTGTTGTTGTTGCTCAGCCCTTATTCAATGTGCAGGGGTACTGGAGTGGTTGGGGTAGCTTTATACTTAACAAGTGACTGTTACCAGGATATACATGTAAACAGGGCTGAAACGTGACTGTTAGCAGGAATATATAAATACTTACAGTAATAAACTAATGGTAGTACATACATGTAAACAGCAGAAATAGTGACCAGCAGCAGGATAAATAGATAGATACTAATGGCAATCAATAATCAATGAACAGCAGCGTAATAGTAGTAATACATCGAATCAATAATAATTTTTGCATCAGCGTAGGTGAGAGGCGGTGTATGCATGTGGGTGTAAGTGTGTGGCGTAAGTAATGAGTGTGTGAGTGAGGGTGTACGTGAGTGAGTGTGTGTGTGCGTGTGAGTAAAAGTGACAGTAAAGGTGTGTGGGAAGAGACCTGTGGATGGGCATGAGTCAGTGTGGAGCGTCTGTGGGAGAGGAAGAGCAGTAGTTGTTAGCCATTTAACAGTTTCATGGCCAGGGGATAGAAGCTGTTTAGGAGTCAGTTGGTCTGAGCCTTGATGCACTGGTACCACCTGTCGGACCGGAGCATGAAGAATGGTCCATGTCTCGGGTGGCTGGAGTTTTTGGCAATTCTTCTGGCCTTTCTCAGACACCGGCTGGCATGTACGTCCTGGATGGCTGGGAGCTCGCCCGAGTGATGTGCTGGGCTATACACAACACCCTTTTTAGGGCCTTCTGGTCGAGGGTGGTGCAGTTGCCATACCAGACTGTGATACAATCAGTCAGAATGCTCTAAAAGTTCCTGAGTATCTGAAGGGCCAAATAGTTTCAGCCTCCTGAGGGAGAAGAGGCGCTGCCATACCTTTTTAACGACTGTGCTGGTGTGAGAGGACCATGTGATGTGGACACCGAGGAACTTGAAGCTCTTGACCCGCTCCACTGGGCCCCGTCGATGTGGATGGGGGTGTGCACCATTTCATGTAGTCCACAATCAGCCTTGCAAGTGTTGACCAGATTAAAAGCCTTAATCATGTCGGCCTTGGAGAGCGAGATCACCAGTTCTCTGGGATGGTGGAACCCTCATGCATGGCTCTGTGTTGTTTTTGTCGAAGCCTGCATAAAATGCATTGAGTCGTCTGGTAGAAAGGCATTGTTGGGCAGATCACAGCTAGGTCTTCCTTTGTAATCTGTAATGGACTGAAGCCCCTGCCACATGCGGCGAGCGTCAGAGCCGGTGTAATAGGATTCCACCTTGTTCCTATATTGTCTTTCTGCCTGTTTTGATGCCTCTGTGGAGGTCGTAGCGGTACTTCTCGTACGCGTTCATGTCCTCTGGGTTGGCTGCGATAGCCCTGTGTGCGGTAGCTCTGTCCTTTAGATTAGCGTATTCCTCATTGGTAATCCAGGGCTTTTAAATGGGGAAGGAGCAAACCTTCACTGTGGGGACATCGTTGGCAATGCATTTCCTGATGAAACCGGTGACTGAAGTGGTTAGCTTGTCGATGCTATCAGCAGAGTCCCAGAACATATTCCAGTCAGCGCTAGCAAAGCAGTCCTGCAGCTTCGGAGGGCAATTTTTCTATGGGTTGCGTCACGGTTACTTCCTGTTGAGCTTCTGTTTGTAAACAGGAAGCAGGAGTATAGAGTCATGATCTGATTCGCCAAAGGGGGAACGAGGGAGGGACTTGCATGCTTGCTTGTGGGTTGTGTAACAGTGGTCTAGGAGACGTATTGATAGAAGTTGGTCATCACGTGTCTCATTGATGCAGAATAAACAACACCCATAATGGAAATGAGTTTCAGTAAAATGCTAATTGGTGTGACTTTTTTGATTAAGAGAAGAGTAGAGATAAGTAAAGCCATAAGACTTGTGAGCACTAATTCCAATGTCAATTAAGGGTCCATTCGATCACGGAGGCTGCATTTAGACAGGCAACCCAATTCTGATATTTTTTTCACTAATTGGTCTTTTGACCATTCAGATCAGCTTTGAAAAATGTCTGTAGTGAAAAAATCGGAATAGTATAAGAAATATCAGAATTGGGCTGCCTGTGTAAACACAGCCTTACAGATCTAGCTGCACTCCTGTGGGCTTAGGATCTTTGTTCTGAGACAATAATTCTTTATCCAAAGAAGGCAAGAAAAAGAACCGCAAATATCAGGCAGCTGCGCTGGGGTGTCATGACTTTGAGAGGATATTATTCAATTTCCATTTCATGTTTAATAAAATAATGTCTTCAGAGAGCATCGATTCATCTTCCAGCGAGATTAAACTGAGCCGTACTGGATTTGCAATTTGCACGTGGAGGAGGGAACAGTATTGACTTTTAGTTTGGTGTGAGACTCTGAGCTGAATGTTAGATAAACACTGTGCTCAAAGCCAGATATTCAAACTAGATGGGAGAAGAAAATAAACATAGCTGGAACTTATAACACGTGCAAATGAGGGTACCTACAACTTTATGGTCCTCTGTGCATTGTGTACTGTGGTCATAGGTTACTTAGGTCATACAGTAGGGATGTGGTAAGGGGGTGTTTGTTCACTGTACACCCGTTTTGATATTATGTATTATCCTTTTAGATGCACCATGACTTGTGAGATTCTCTCAATATCCTGCTCATCCTGGACCATTGATAGATGATCTGTTGAAACTCACGTAGTAAAGTTTGATATTCCCCCAAATTAACAATGTGCATCGCATATCATGACCATATGCATTTCTCTTGAACTGAGGAAATCTTTGCTCTCTGGGAAATACTATTTTGCTGAATAGACAAAGGCCTTCTTGTAAAGTTACATAAACTCTTCCTGAATTCTATTAGTTATTTAAAAACAGATGCTACGCTTCTAGGAAAACGACCACTAACTTTCCATGTTCCAGGCCAGCCCGCCAACCCCCTCCCCTACCTTAGCATCAAGGTCTTCATTTATTCATGAGGTTATTTTATAGCAGCCTCTCTCTGAAGGGTTATTGGGATTCTTACAGGGGATAAAACTAATTTGGGATGGGCTCTGCCTGACTCTGTGTTGTGGAAACAAGTAAAAACTTCAGGCTCACTATGATTTACGGGATGTAGGTGAACAGATGATCTCCGCATGTGTGGTTCCCACCGTGAAGCATGGAGGAGGAGGTGTGATGATGTGGGGGTGCTTTGCTGGTGACACTGTCTGTGATTTATTCAGAATTCAAGGCACACTTAACCAGCATGGCTACCACAGCATTCTGCAGCGATACGCCATCCCATCTGGTTTGCGCTTAGTGGGACTATCCTTTGTTTTTCAACAAGACAGTGACCTAACACACCTCCAGGCAGTGTAAGGGCTATTTGACTAAGAAGGAAAGTGATGGAGTGCTGCATCAGATGACCTGGCCTCCACAATCACCCGACCTCAACCCAATTGAGATGGTTTGGGATGAGTTGGACGGCAGAGTGAAGGAAAAGCAGTCAACAAGTGCTCAGCATATGTGGGAAGTCCTACAAGACTGTTGGAAAAACATTCCAGGTGAAGCTGGTTGAGAGAATGCCAAGAGCGTGCAAGGCTGTCATCAAGGTAAATGGTGGTTACTTCGAAGAATCTAAAATACAAAATATATTTTGATTTGTTTAACTTTTTTTTGGTTACTACATGATTCCATATGTGTTATTTCATAGTTTTGATGTCTTCACTATTATTCTATAATGTAGAAAATAGTAAAAAAATAAAGAAAAACCATTGAATGAGTAGGTGTGTCCAAACTTTTGATTGGTGCTGTACATTACTCAGATTTTCCAGTGACACTGGCCTTGGCATTGCACTGGTAAATTAGGCTCCTGCTAATTGTCTCTGTGCTGAATTCTTGTAGTAGGCCTTGGGCTGTATAGTCTCAATTACACCCGGTTGGCACCCCAACGTGTACACAGTTCCATGTGTAGAAACCTCTGTGGAAAGGGTTTTACCTGGAACCCAAAAGGATTTTACCTTGAACCAAAAACGATCCTTCAAAGGGTTCTCCTATGGGGACAGCCGAAGAACCCTTTTTGATTCTAGATAGCATCTTTTTTTTCTAAGAGTGTAGTAATACAAAACAATATGCACATAATCCAAAAAGTAAAAAGAAAGAAATTAAGAAATATTAGAACAAGCAATGTCAGAGTCCGGAATATACAGTTGAAGTCGGAAGTTAACATAAACTGATTAAATGTTTCACAATTCCTGACATTTAATCCTAGTAAAAATTCCCAGTCTTAGGTCAGTTAGGATCAATCACCACTTTATTTTAAGAATGTGAAATGTCAAAATAATATTAGAAAGAATGATTTATTTCAGCTTTTATTTCTTTCATCACATTCCCAGTGGGTCAGAAGTTTACATACATTCAATTAGTATTTGGTAGCAATGCCTTTAAATTGTTTAACTTGGGTCAAACGGTTCCACAATGAGTTGGGTGAATTTTGGCCCATTCCTCCCTACAGAGCTGGTGTAACTGAGTCAGGTTTGTAGGCCTCCTTGCTCGCACACACTGTTTCAGTTCTGCCCACAAATGTTCTATAGGATTGAGGTCAGGGCTTTGTGATGGCCACTCCAATACCTTGACTTTGTGTCCTTAAGCCATTTTGCCACAACTTTGGAAGTATGCCTGGGGTCATTGTCCATTTGGAAGACCCATTTGCAACCAAGCTGTAACTTCCTGACTGATGTCCTGAGATGTTGCTTCAATATATCCACATAATTTTCCTGCCTCATGATGCCATCTATTTGTGAAGTGCACCAGTCCCTCCTGCAGCAAAGCACCCCCACAACATGATGCTGTCACCCCCTGTCACACCCTGACCTTGGAGATCATTTTATTTCTCTATTTGGTTATGTCAGGGTGTGATTAGGGTGGGCATTCTAGTTTTTCGTTTTCTATGTTGGCCTGGTATGGTTCTCAATCAGAGGCGGCTGTCTATCGTTGTCTCTGATTGGGGATCATATTTAGAAAGCCTTTTCCCACCTGTTGTTTGTGGAATCTTGTTTTTGTGTAGTGCCTGTGAACACTGCATTTACTTCACGTTTCGTTTGTTCTGTATTGTTTTTGGTGAGTTTCATTTATTAAAACATGTGGAACTCTACGCACGCTGCGCCTTGGTTCATTCATTCCAACATCCGTGACTCCCCCGTGCTTCACGGTTGGGATAGTGTTTTTTGGTTTGCAAGCCTCCCCCTTTTTCCTCCAAACATAACAATGGTCATAATGGCCAAACAGTTCTATTTTTGTTTCATCAGAGCAGAGGACATTGTCCCCATGTGCAGTTGCAAACCGTAGTATGGCTTTTTTTATGGTGGTTTTGGAGCAGTGGCTTCTTCCTCGCTGAGCGGCCTTTCAGGTTATGTCGATATAGGACTCATTTTACTGTGGATATAGATACTTTTGTACCTGTTTCGTCCAGCATCTTCACAATGTTCTTTGCTGTTGTTCTGGGATTGATTTGCATTTTTCACACCAAAGTACGTTCATCTCTAGGAGACAGAACGCGTCTCCTTCCTGAGTGGTATGACGGCTGCGTGGTTCCATGGTGTTTATGCTTGCGTACTATTGTTTGTACAGATAAACGTGGTACTTTCAGACGTTTGGAAATTGCTCCCAAGGATGAACCAGACTTGTGGAGGTCTACAATTTAGTTGTTGTTTGTTAGATTTCTTTTGATTTTCCCATGATGTCAACAAGTTTGAAGTTTGAAGGTAACCCTTGATATACATCCACAGGTACACCTCCAAATGAATCAAATGTTGTCAATTAGCCTATCAGAAGCTTCTAAAGTCATGACATCATTTTCTGGAATTTTCCAAGCTGTTTACAGGCACAGTCAACTTAGTGTATATAAACTTCTGACCCACTGGAATTGTGATACAGTGAAATAATATGTCTGTAAACAATTATTGGAAAAATTAGTTGTGTCGTGCACAAAGTAGATGTCCTAACTGTCTTGCCAAAACTATAGTTTGTTAACAAGAAATTTGTGGAGTTGTTAAAAAACGAGTTTTAATGACTCCAACATAAGTGTATGTATTCTGACATTTCACATTATTATAATAAAGTATTGATCCTAGCTGACCTAAAACAGGGAGTTTTTTACTGTGATTAAATGTCAGGATTGTGAAAAAACTGAGTTTAAATGTATTTTGCTAAGGTGTATGTAAACTTCCGACTTCAACTGTAAGTATTCAGACCCTTTACTATGAGACTCGAAATGAAGCTCAGGTGCACCTGTTTCCATTGAGATGTTTCTACAACTTGATTGAGTCCACCTGTGGTAAATTCAATTGATTGGACGTGATTTGGAAAGGCACACACCTTTCTATATAAAGGTCCCTCAGTTGACAGTGCATGTCAGAGCAAAAACCAAGCCATGAGGTCGAGAGAGGATTGTGTCGAGGCACAAATCTGGGGAAGGGTACCAAAACAATTCTGCTGCATTGAAGGTCCCCAAGAACACAGTGGACTCCATTATTCTTAAATGGAAGAAGTTTGGAACCACCAAAACTCTTCTTAGAGCTGGCCGCCCGGCCAAACTGAGCAACCCGGGGCGAAGGGCCTTGATCAGGGAGGTGACCTTGAAACCCGATGGTCACTCTGACAGAGCCTCAGAGTTCCTCTTGGAAGAACTTTCCAGAAGGACAGCCAATCAGGCCTTTATGGTAGAGTGGCCAGACGGAAGCCACTCCTCAGTAAAAGCACATCACAGCCCACTTGGAGTTTGCCAAAAGGCACCTAAAGGACTCTCAGACCATGAGAAACAATAATCTCTGGTCTGATGAAACCAAGATTCAATTCTTTGGCCTGTATGCCAAGCGTCACGTCTGTAAGAAACCTGGCACCATCCCTATGATGAAGCATGGTGGTGGCAGCATCATGCTGTGGGGATATTTTTCAGTGGCGGAGACTGGGAGACTAGTCAGAATCGAGGGAAAGATGAACAGAGCAAAGTACAGAGAGATCCTTGATGAAAACCTGCTCCAGAGCGAAGACTGGGGCGAAGGTTCACCTTCAAACAGGACAATAACCCTAAGCACATGGCCAAGACAATGTATGAGTGGCTTTGGGACAAGTCTCTGAATGTCCTTGAGTGGCCCAGACAGAGCTTGGACTTGAACCTGATCAAACATCTCTGGAGAGACCTGAAAATAGCTGTGCAGCGACGCTCCCCATCCAACCTGACAGAGCTTGAGAGGATCTGCAGAGAAGAATGGGAGGAACTTCCCAAATACAGGTGTGCCAAGCTTGTAGCGTCATAGCCAAGAAGACTTGAGGCTGTCATCGCTGCCGAAGGTGCGTCAACAAAGTACTGAGTAAAGGGTCTGAACACTTATGAAAATGTAATATTTCAGTTTTGTATTTTTAATACATTTGCAAAAATGTCTAAAAACCTGTTTTTCTTTGTCAGTATGGGGTATTGTGTGTAGATCGATGAGAGAAAAAATATGTAATCATATTTTAGAATAAAGCTGTAACAACAAAATGTGGATGAAGTCAGGGGGTCTGAATACTTTACAAATGCTCTGTATATATATAATGGTGTATAGACAGTACGATAGTATAGGAATATAAAAGGTGTGTACAACAGTAGTTTTAGAGGATGATGAGCCATGACAGGAATACAGTATATACATATAAGGTGCACAAGGAAATGCACTTGAGAGGTATCGCTTGTCGTAATTATTGGAAGGGGGACAATGCATTTCTGTTTTGCTGTGGACAGAAGCTCCAATTGTCATCTCATTAAGTGCCTGTGGAAATTGGTGGAAAGAAAAAGAGAAGGAGTGAAAGAAAAAGACAGTAAATCACTCAATGTATGACAGTGAATAGAAATGGTCTTTGCAATAATAGCACTTCAACACCGCAAAGCTTTCTCTATTTACCTGAGACTCACAATGGGCTTCTGTAAAGCGAGACGCCTCCTTTCAGAATTCTGGTTAATGGAGGAACGGATGAGTACTACTTCGGGGAGAGCAGACAAGGAATATGAAAGTCAACAATGCTAGTTCGTGTCTTTTTCACAATCTACTCCGTCTCTTATGCAAATATAACTAACGTTAGTAGACTACTGAAGTCTATCAAGTCCAATTCACAGTGTTCAACTGGAGAAGTATCATTATGACACTTGGATGTTTCGTTATGAGTGCGACAATTATATGGATTAAAGATATGGGTGTCGCCATATATTTTGGCTATGTGCTGGCGTAGTGTCATTAAGCTGGCAGAGCGAGTGCACTGAATGCACCCTCGTTGACTCAACATCAGCCCGGAGTGACGGGCATGACACTGATTGACCCTAGGCCCTGGCATGGGAACATCTTCTGATCTGAGGAGTAATGGGAGAGGATGTTTGTGGTTTTTGCCTATGCCTCATACAGTGTGGACAGTTATCCCACTGGGCACTGATGTAAATTCAACATCTATTCCACGCTGGTTCAACATCATTTCATTAAAAAGATGTCGAAACAACGTGGATTCAACCTGTGCATGCCCAGTGGGATGTGTAGGAATCGCCTCTGCTTCAAGGTGACAGGATAGACCATATGGTGCCTTCAGGCCCTGTATATCCATGCAGCTTGGTCTGTACATGTGCTGGGTAAGCCTCTGTTTTTCTTCAAACATCTATTCAAGAGGTAGGGTGGCACTTAGATTTATAGACGTTGGTGTTCTGTTTAAAGTCCACTCTTGGAACATAATCTCTTTGGAATGACTTGCTCAAATGTAATATATATCAGCTTTGGTTTTGATGTGAGAGAGTAATTCACATTCTCAACGTTAAGCCTCAAATTCATGTATGTACAACCGAGCGCTACGGAGTGGAATGGTTACATAAAACAGAACGCCTGAAAAATGAAAGTGAGGAATTGCCATCAATCTCCCTAGTTTGTCATAGCCAACAGCCCAGCTAACAATTCTAGGGCGAGAGAACGTTTTTGTAATGTTAACCGTAATGTTCCCCTAATGTTTGAGTGTCCAGTTTTCCATTAGTTAGGGGAACATTATATCCATGTTAGCAGAAACCTTCTGAGAACATTTTTTAGCATGTTTTGGCATTAGAGTTGGAAGAACATTCCCTTAATTCCCAGCAGAACATACCCAGAATGTGGTTGCCATGTTCTCAGAATTTAAGATATTAATGTTCTAGACTCGTTTCTTGAGAACGTTGCAAGAACATTCATATGTCCAGTTTTCTGGGGGTTAGGAGAATATTCCATCAACGTCCCACCAAACATACACAAATCAAATCAAAATGTATTTGTCACGTGCGCTGAATACAACAGGTGTAGGCCTTAAAGTGAAATGCCTACTTACAGGCCATAACAAACAGTTTTTTAAAAAGTAAAACATAGATATTAGGTGAACAATAGAAAGCAAAGAAATAAAAAACAACAGTAAAAAGTTAGTGAAAAATAACAGTAGCGAGGCTATATACAGGCACCGGTTAGTTGAGCTAATTGAGGTAGTATGTACATGTACTTATGGTTAAAGTGACAATGCATATTTGGGAAACAGAGAGTAGCAGTAGAGTAAAAGAAGGGTTGGGGGGGGGAGACAATGCAGATAGTCCAGGTAGCCATTTGATTACCTGTTCAGGAGTCTCATGGCTTGGGGGTAAAATCTGTTGAGAAGCCTTTTGGTCCTAGACTTGGCACTCCAGTACCGGTTGCCATGCGTTAGTAGAGAGAACAGTCTATGACTGGGGTGGCTGGGGTCTTTGACAATTATTAGGGCCTTCCTCTGACACCGCCTGGTGTAGAGGTCCTGGATGGTAGGCAGCTTAGCCCCAGTGATGTACTGGGCCGTACGCACTCCCCTCTGTAGTGCCTTGCTGTCAGAAGCCGAGCAGGTGCCATACCAGGCAGTGATGTAACCAGTCAGGATGCTCTCGATGTTGCAGCTGTAGAACCTTTTGAGGATCTGAGGACCCAGGCCAAATCTTTTTAGTTTCCTGAGGGGGAATAGGCTTTGCCCTCTTCACGACTGTCTTGGTGTGTTTGCATCATTCTAGTTTGTTGTTGATGTGGACACCAAGGAACTTGAAGCTCTCAACCTGCTCCACTACAGCCCCGTTGATGAGAATGGGGGCGTGCTCGGTCTTCCTTTTCCTGTACGTTGAGGGACAGGTTGTTATTCTGGCACCACCCGGCCAGGTCTCTGACCTCCTCCCTATAGGCTGTCTCGTCATTGTCGGTGATCAGGCCTACCACTGTTGTGTCGTCTGCAAACTTAATCAAACATACACATGGTTAGCAGATGTTAATGCGAGTGTAGCGAAATGCTTGTGCTTCTAGTTCCGACAATGCAGTAATAACCAACGAGTAATCTAACCTAACAATTCCACAACTGCTACCTTATACACACAAGTGTAAAGGGATAAAGAATATGTACATAAAGATATATGAATGAGTGATGGTACAGAACGGCATAGGCAAGATGCAGTAGATGGTATAGAGTACAGTATATACATATGAGATGAGTAATGTAGGGTATATAAACATAAAGTGGCATAGTTTAAAGTGGCTAGTCATACATGTATTACATAAAGATGGCAAGATGCAGTAGATGATATAGAGTACAGTATATACATATACATATGAGATGAGTAATGTAGGGTATGTAAACATTATATTATGTGGCATTGTTTAAAGTGGCTAGTGATACATTTTTACATACATTTCCATGAATTCCCATTATTAAAGTGGCTGGAGTTGAGTCAGTATGTTGGCAGCAGCCACTTAATGTTAGTGGTGGCTGTTAAACAGTCTGATGGCCTTGAGATTGAAGCTGTTTTTCAGTCTCTCGGTCCCAGCTTTGATGCACCTGTACTGACCTTGCCTTCTGAATGATAGCGGGGTGAACAGGCAGTGGCTTGGGTGGTTGTTGTCCTTGATTATCTTTATGGCATTCCTGTGACATCGGGTGGTGTAGGTGTCCTGGAGGGCAGGTAGTTTGCCCCCGGTGATGCGTTGTGCAGACCTCACTACCCTCTGGAGAGCCTTACGGTTGTGGGCGGTTGAGTCGTGTCTGGCCACACAGTCGTGGGTGAACAGGGAGTGCAGGAGGGGACTGAGCAAGCACCCTTGAGAGGCTCCAGTGTTGAGGATCAGCATGGCAGATGTGTTGCTACCTACCCTCAACACCTGGGGGCGGCCCGTCAGGAAATCCAGGATCCAGTTGCAGAGGGAGATGTTTTGTCCCAGAATCCTTAGCTTAGTGATGAGCTTTGAGGGCACTATGGTGTTGAATGCTGAGCTGTAGTCAATGAAAAGCATTCTGACGTAGGTGTTCCTTTTGTCCAGGTGGGAAAGGACAGTGTGGAGTGCAATAGAGATTGCGTCATCTGTGGATCTGTTTGGGCAATATACAAATTGGAGTGGGTCTAGGGTTTCTGGGATAATGGTGTTGATGTGAGCCATTACCAGCCTTTCAAAGCACTTCATGGCTACAGACGTGAGTGTTACGCACGCCTCTGTGAAGAGGGAACGCAACACCCTGCTGCAACTCAACTCCCCGTGAAGTGAAATAGGTATGGGCTGTAGGTGCGAGTAAGGATGACACAAAAGCAGAATTGACCATTTACTAGGACTTTATTCCTTTACACGGTAATATGGGGAAAAGGGGCTGGACAAAACCAAAGCAAAGAAAGTAAATGTCAAAGCCTCCCCCTCTTCTATCTAACCTGCCTACCCACTACTTACCTAACTTAGCACCACCTGGTGCCCGAACCAAAATACAGGGGGTGGTCCGCCCAGGTCTTACCTAGTGTGCCTAATTAAACAGAATATCAAACAATATCTCAAACAAACTAAGAAACAAAGGACATCAAATAAGCTCTGAGTAACAATCTCACACAGAACATACCAACTGCTCCCAGCAACAACTAATACAGTACATACCAATGACCAACATGCTATAACCCTCAGCCATCAACCTCCTCTCTCAGCAATGATATATATCACATTCAATCTCTCCAGCAATGATCTCAGCCTGCAATGATCTCAGCCTGCAATGATCTCAGCCTGCAATGATCTCAGCCTGCAATGATCTCAGCCTGCAATGATCTCAGCCTGCAATGATCTCAGCCTGCAATGATCTCAGCCTGCAATGATCTCAGCCTGCAATGATCTCAGCCTGCAATGATCTCAGCCTGCAATGATCTCAGCCTGCAATGATCTCAGCCTGCAATGATCTCAGCCTGCCTATCATCTCTCTCTCCTGAACAACAGAACACTGGCTTTTATAGCTTCAGGTGGCAATGGTAATTAGAGACAGCTGTATCTTGACAAGGGGGCGGGGTCAGCTCACCAATCATCAATTGTGGCCGACCAATCAGCTGCTTGGGGAGAATTTCAGGAAGCCATCTTCTGAAACACACACACTCAAATACAAACTACAACACAGAAACTGGGGAACGTAACAGTGAGTGCTACAGGTCTGTAGTCATTTAGGCAGGTTGCCTTAGTGTTCTTGGGCACAGGGACTATGGTGGTCTGCTTGAAACATGCTGGTATTAGAGACTCATTCAAGGACATGTTGAAAATGTCAGTGAAGACACCTGCCAGTTGGTCAGCACATGCCTGGAGCACACGTCCTGGTAATCCGTCTGGCCCCGCGGCTTTGTGAATGTTGACCTGTTTCATGGCTAGCCAGGGGAACACACCAACACTCAGAAATGTACAAATGACGCATGTGTGTTCAGTGAGTCCGCCAGATCAGAGGCAGTATTGATGACCAGGGATGTTCCCTTGATAAGTGCATGAATTGGACCATTTCCCTGTCCTGCTAAGCATTCAAAATGTCAACAAAACACTTTTTCTTGTGAGCGAAAATGTGTGTCAGCGAAAATGTATGGAGTCAAAAAGTACCTCATTTTTGGGGGGAATATAGTGAAGTAAAAGTAAAAGTTGTCAAAAATATAAATAGTAAAGTACAGATACCCCAAAAAATGACTTTAGTACTACTTTAAAGTATTTTTAGTTAAGTATTTACACCACTGATTATTCAACCGTCCTGACCTGGGATTTGAACTCACAAACTCTTGGTTCAAAGTACGCCAATCATCCTGCCTCGCCTCCGTGTCATGTATCGGTTAATCTATTTTCATCATTGATTTGATTTACTTATTTCAGCAATTTAAGGTCTTTCAGTATAGTTGTCTAATGTTGGTGTGGCATGTTAACCTGTTTTAACGATACTCCTGAATCCCTATGATCAAGAAAGGTTTTTCTTGATTTTACTTTTAAAAAGAGCTGAGATTGACTTGAAAGTGCATTCACCCTATTGCTTACAGCCTTACACCTATCACAAGTGCATAGGGAGGCGGGGATAGGACCTAACTATACTGGCCCAATAGGCACATGCTCTAGAGATATCCCTTATTGGGACAGTGGTTAGGGCATTTGTCATTGTGCTGGTGGCCTGGGTTCAAGATTGTCATGGAAATTCTAATCAAGTGAGAGAGACTTTGTCATTTCTTCAAACAATCAATCTTTATTTGATATTGATTAATTATTTAAATAATGGAGCTGGTCAACGAACCACCCATAGGTGATTCGTTGTGAGTCCAATGATTCTGAGTTGCGGCTTGCCTTATATAGCCCAACCCTGATACATATTCTTAATCCACTACAACTGTCTCAATGTGTCAAACCAACCGATATTTACTGAATGAGGTGGCCAAATATTCTCAGTCCTCCGTGTTCTCCTGCGAGTACTAAGAACTGTTAGTTCTTAGAATAGAGGATAAGGAGAGACTTTGTTCGGAACAAAGATACCTCGTTAGGAACATGCAAGTTTCAGGGCACAGAGGGTGGTGGTAAGAACACGAGATATGGTGAATTAGGTAAAGAGTTATGTGAAAACAGCAACTTACACAACCAGAGTAACAGGATTGTACACACCTATCATTTATATAAGCCTAAGTCAAGTACGCAGACATTTGCACATCTCCAGTCAGAACCTAACCAAACTTTTTCCCCTGGCACATTTTCCAGCTGGTGGCTGTATTGCCCTCGTTGTTGTTTTCCTTACTAATAATTAATTTGTGTTTGTGTGCCTTCCTACTTTTTAAAGACATTGCTAAAGCTACAGCTTAGCCCAAAACCCAGCGAACAACAAACATTCCCACAACTTTAGAAAACGTTCCCTTCAGAGTCTCATTGAGTCATTAAACAACGTTTTCATGGGAATGTTACTGTGATGTGCAAGGAATGTTTCCAAGAGACCATTCCCCTGTCAAATAGAACTTACCCAGAAAATGGTTACCATGTTCTCAGAATTTAAGATATTAACCCTTTGAGGCGTACGAGCACACAGGTGTGATCATTCTACAGCGTTCCCTGCAGCGTACGTTCAAACCGGTGTGATTAGAACACTTTATTGGAGCGTGTTACGATTAACGCAACAGTCAGTATTTGAGCTGGTTTCCTAGAGACCATTCCCTTAATGTCAAAAATAAATGACCCATAACATGGTTATCATGTTCTCAGAACTTAAGATATTAATGTTCTAGACATGTTTCATGAGAACATTGCAAGAACATTCAGGTGTCCAAATAAAAATTGCATGTCTTATTTATTTACATGTTTATTCACGTTTTAGTACTGGTGACAAAAATCAAGCATTCCGATTCTTGCATAGATTCTAATGGACACATATGGTGTGTGTAAAATACTGTTTTGAAGATTGTACTGATTATGGAAAGCTAATGCTAAGATATTTGCCGGCTATTGTGGAGCCATGTTTGTTGTAAAGACTGTCTTTGTGCAAAATGTTTCTGTGAAAAAAACAGTGTGACCAGCTCAAACACGGACTGTTGCGTCAATCGTAACAATACGTTCCAATAAAGTTTTCTAATCACACCAGTTTGAACGTACGCTGCAGGGATCACTGTAGAATGATCACACCCGTGTGCTCGTACGTGTCAAAGGGTTAATATCTTAAATTCTGAGAACATGGTAACCGTGTTCCTGTTAAGTTCTATTTGAAATGAAGGGAATGGTTCCTTGTACATCACAGGAGCTTTCCTATGAAAACATTAGTTAATGACCTAATAAGACTCTTAAGGGAACGTTCTCTAAAGTTGTGGGAATGTTTGTTGTTAGCTGGAAGAACTAGGCGCTGGGATAACACAACACACTCGTTGGCGGCTAATCTGGAAGTGGAATGAATACACAGCATGGGAACATTGACCATATTTAGCTATTTTGAATAAGACACCTTATGAAGTTTTTTTTTGTGGTTCCAATGACTCAGTGAGAGTGTGATGCTGGCAACACCATAGTTGGGTTGTACTACATGCGTCACTGTCAATGTCAACAGTTCTGCAAGTCGCCCTGGATTAAAGCATCTGCTAAATGTCTATATCCATCTATATCTAAACAAAGAAACATTAGGAGCAAATGTCAGTGGTTCGGATCATTTACAAGAATTCTGTTGTAGGCTGTTGAGGAGGCAGATCCTTCGGATCACTCTCTCCGTTGGTGCTTGAAGGGAGGTGGGATGGGAGACAGCTTCGGATCAATACACCAGCATCTCCGTGACTTTGGGAAAATGAAGTGTCAGGGATCCGGCAGTCTATTCCTGGAACGCAGATGGGATTGCTTTTGTAATTAGCAATGCGTGAGTCCTTGACGGTGTGGCGTGTCAGTGGGTAAACAGTAGGGATGACAGAGCTCTCTCAATGAAGGACAGTCTCAATTGTTTCCCCTTGAGTTGAGACCTGTCTGTTTGTGTCCTTTTATCAAAATCATCATGCCCCATTGTGCGGCGCCAATGGCAGAGTGCAGCTCTCGTTATCTCTCTCGGAGGGTCCCTGTTTCACTTGGGGAGTGTTCAGTAATCTCAAAAACATTAGGAAACGCTTTGAAACAAAGTGAAACAGGGAGGTTCTACCAGGAAGTGTCCAATAAGAAATGCACATTTTCCTTTTCTGCTTCAAAACATTTTTCCACGGTGTGCCCTACTGAACAAGACCCAGGCCTCCCCTAGTGGCCCATACTTGTCTTTTATCATTAGAGGGAGCAGCAGCTGTCTTTGAGTGAATGAAAGGTGTGGGGTTGTATTGCTGAGTTTCTCAGGGCAGATTTCCTCATATCCATTACTTTGATTGATAGACTCGACATGAGAGGCTCATTTCTCTGCGCTGATGTGTGGTAAACAGATTAAAAACAATACATTTGTTAAATGTGGCAGCCCTCATCCACATTCGGTTGTTTCCCTCTAGTATACTGTGGTGTTGTCAAATGGACAAGAAGCGAAGCAGCTGGAAAGGGAGGGAATTAATGAATTTTGAACACAGGGAATGCCATGCATTCAACCACTAAGTAAAGCTCAGTCAATGTATTGGACTTCTGTCCTACAGTGGTTAATGCAACAAGTCACCCAGCAGCAATTTGACTCCACTGTACATGAGACAGCAGTCAATTGAGGAAATGAACCCGATCTCATGAATTACACATTTCCATCGTAAATAACAGACCACTTAAAGATGCTCTATGAAGATATCGCTTTGCCATTTCCTGGTTGCAAAAATTCTAATAGTCGCTTAATTTAATTTTATGTGACAAAACAAGTATAGTGTAGAGAATCATTGTACCATCTACACTGCTGTGAAATATATTTTCCAAAACCACAAATATTGTGTTTTCAGCTGTTTGAAGCTGGTGTACAAAACCGAAAGTAAAAGATGCAAAAACTAAACTTAAAAACGGGGAGCATAGAAATAAAGCAAATAAAACAGATCTACCGCTTCTTAGACTTGCTTCCTATGCAAATGTTGTCGGGTCCTTGTCGGGTCTTGCAAAAAGTTACATTTTGAAGCTTTTAATTGAATTTCAGTTTGTTCCTTAAAGGGACAGTGCAGTGATTTTTTTCACTCGTGTTTTTAAAATTAGATTTCCACATTTTGAGGTCAAAATAACACCCTGAAATTGTGAAACACCCAGAAAATCTGGTGTTTCTATGTCAAACAGTTCTGTTATATTTCAGTCTTCTGTGATGTATATAATGTGTAATATTGGGATGCAAACTCAAATACAACTCTTTATCTGACCTGGTACAGTTGTCTTCTTTTTTTAAACCCATAACTATGTGTGTGAGGTGTATACTTTTGTTTCAAAGTAGATTTGTTTAAGACTTCCAAGAAACACTGCGTGACCCTGATTTAGCACAATGCAGTAAAAGGTTAACTGCCCATGCAGAACTAACATCAACAACATGCATGCCAGTCTTACCTGGTTAAGGGTGAACAAGAGGTTGTCTGCTTCTCTTCTAGTTTTTATGAGAAATATTTCTGTGATGAAAATTCCAGATCATCTGTATTTGCCCCCACAATATACAGGGATTGATTGAAGGTCAATGTTAAATTCAAATCTCCCTCCCATTGTATCTAAATCAATATGACACCAATCTCGTCATGACCCATCCGTCCATTGCCCAGAACTAGCGCAATATCTAGGCGTCGGACAAGAACGAGTCTACAGTGTCCAGAAAGTGACCATTAGACTTGCCCTCTTGCGGGTTGAATAACTTTGTAGGGGCTGAACGCTCTCACGTGCTCATGTCTGTCCATTACGAGCCAACGATGTGGTACCTTTTTGTAGCATTTCTGACAATGCTAACATCCATTTTAGCTGAAGCTTAGACTTCTAAAACCAGGTTGGTTGCTCGGCAACAACACAGCTGTTTGCACCAGGCTGCCAGTCATAAGAAGTGTATGCAAACCAACCTAGGCTATTGTAGATAGCTAGCTATATGGTGGTATTCAAGCTGTTAATCAAAAAATCCAAACACCTATTTTGATTAGCTAGGTAGCTAGCTAAAGTTAGGTTGCTTGTCCAAAATTCAGCAGCTACATGTGGCCTCTGTAGCTAGCTAACACCAGTCAGCTGAAAGCTAGCTACCTAGCTAACAAACTGTCAAAGAAAGGTAGTTAGTCAATTTTAATTTGTTTTTGTTTTGATTTGATTAGCTAGGTAAGTTAGGTAGCTTGATAGTTTACTCCATATTGGCTTAAACGGGTTTTTGTTTTTCAGCATTCGGGGGTGTCAGCGTCATAGTAACCGCTACAGCAACACCGGCCTGAATCTATTCAGTAGTCCCTCTATTAGCATATAAATTACTTCTCACCATATGTTTATTGAGTAATGATATTTTATTTAATTCACAAACTACGTACAAAACCTAGTGGATATGTTGTTCATTAGCATCATGGGAACCCCCCTACCATATCAAGAGCTGTTACAGAAGTCTGAAGCAGTGGTCAGACACCAGTCCAGCTTCAGAGTAATGGAGGACACTTCAATGAGGTTGGTCACATTTGATCTGGTCAATGGTCGAAAGACTATCTGTCCTGGAATGGGCCTAACCACCATTGATAATGTAATCAGTGCTGTGTGTATATGTGTGTGTTGCATGTTAATAGGAGGTTCCCCCTTCCAATGTGCTAATGGACTATTCCTGGGCCTGAGTGAGTAATGCCAACCAGTCAGTGCCATGCGGTGACCCATTATGCGGTATTGTGTGTAGATTGATGAGGGGAAAATTTCATTTAATCCATTTTAGAATAAGGCTGTAACTTAATTTAACAAAATGTGGAAAAAGTCAAGGGGTCTGAAAACTTTCCGAATGCACTGTATCTGTGATGAGAGGGGCCTGAAGCTGATCTACGCTGCCATGCCCATCAGGCATTGGCAAATAACTCAGAAGGGACAAAAGGTGATTACTAATAAGACAGGAAGGTATGATATTTGCACATTGTTAAATTAACAGAACACCGTTTCTACAGTATTATGTGAATTGTTGTTTATTCTAACTGGAACTGTCACACTTGAAAGCAGATTTTGTATTTGCAAAGGAAGGCGGATTAATTGTCTGTATTATGTCATATAATCTGGAGATTATGCCCTTCAGATAAGGATTAAGATCTAAGTACTTCTCGACTGATCTAAGCACCTCTCGACTGGACACTTAGTAGGCTTGAATGGAAATGAAGGGAAATGTTTTTTGGCAAAGGTAAGTAGCTGGAGATAACAATGTAGGTGCGAACAGAAGCCACTGGGGACGAGTACAAAATCTTAATCCAGGAAAGGAATGACGGGCCAAACCCAAATCTCTTTAGTACTCTAAATAGATATTCCCACTCAACCCGATTTGAAAGCTTTTACGGCATCAAGAGAGATGACAACCTCTGGCTGTAGAGTTGAGTGGGCAGAATAAAGAAGAGGAAATAGCCAGCACATATTATAGAAAAATTGCCTACCTGAGATAAATCCGGTTTGGTCAGAGTTAATTATATTAGACATCACTGTCTCTAAATGGAGCGAGAGGACCTTAGTCAGAATTTTATAATCGCAGCACAAAAGGCTTATAGGGCAGTATGAGCCACAGATAAGGGGATTCTTGTCTTTTTTAAGCAAAACCAAAATAGTTGCCTGGGTAAGTGTCTGTGGCATTTTCTGACTAGAAATGATGTCATTCTACATTGAGCTGAGGATAGGGGATAATTTAGAGGAGAATGCTTAATAAAATTCAATTAGGAAGCCAACAGGCCCAGGAGCTTTACGGCTCTGCATGGACTGGATTGCCAGAGTAGCTTCATCATCATTTATTGAGGCATCCATGTTGGTTTGTTCATCTGAATTGAGACAGGGGATGTCCAGATTGTCTTAAAATGCCTGCATACGAGGTGTGTCAGGAAAATAATCTGACAAGTAAAGAGCACAGTAGAATTGCTTAAATTGATTGTTGATTTCTTTGGGATTGGTAGAAGTTAAACCAGCTGCAACACAGATTTCAGATATGATGCTGTTAGCAGCGGATTGTCCAAGCTGGTGAGATAACAACTTGCGAGCTTTCTCTCCGTGTTCATAAAATTTTTGCCTCGACTTAAACAGAAGCTGCTCCGTTTGTTTGGTGGAAAGATTGTCAAATTTCGATCGGTGTAGCCGTCTCTCTTTGTAGAGTTCCGGAGATGGATAAGAGGCATATCTGTTGTCCACATCTAGAATGAGTTGAGATAGCTCCAATAAGTGTTTGGTGCGTTGTTTGTTGTCATATGCTTTGTTTGAAATGATTTGTCCCCTTAGATATACTTTTAACGACTCCCACACAGTAGAGTGAGACACGTCAGGGGTGCAGTTGATCTGTAAAAAGACATCAATGTGAGTTGATATGTATTTTTTAAAGGCATTACAGGATAGTAATAGTGGGTCAAGTTGCCACGCGCGTTGTGACAGTACTGGCTGGGAAGCGGATATCTAGCTGGACAGGGCTATGGTCTGAGATAACAATGCTGGGATATTGGCTATTAGTTACAAAAGGAAGAATTCTATTGTCCGGCAGGAAAAAGTAAATCCTAGAGTTTAAGCGGTGGACTGGAGAGAAAAAAGGAGTACTGTTTAGTAGTGAGATTGCTCCTCTATGGATCAAACAAATTACAGGATTCTAGAAATGAGTTGATTACTGCGCCTGATTTTGAAATTACATTGTTGGGCTTCGGTCTGGATCTGTCTAGACTTGGATGCAATACACAATTGAAATCTCCGCCCAATATCAAATGATGAGAGTTGGGAAGGTCGGGAAGTGTTGTTATGAGGTCAGAGAAGAACTGAGCGTCATCCCAATTAGGACCATAGAGGTTAGCCAGAATAACCTGTGTGCTAAACAATTTCCCTATCACTATAATATATCTGCCATTAGTATCTGAAATTACTTTGGAGGAGACAAACGGGGTGCCTTTTCTGATAAGGATGGCTGCCCCTCTGGCCTTAGCACCAAAGTTGGAGTGAAATATTTGGTCTACCCATCCTCTCTTTAGTTTATCATGGTCGCTGGTCGCTGGACTGGAGATGGGTCTCTTGGAGAAAAACAATGTCCGGACTTAAGGACTTAAGATGAGTATACACTCGGCTACGGTTGCCCACCTGGTTAATTCCTTTCATGTTCCAGCTGATAAAGCATGTGGAGCCTAGAATATGTGAATTAGACATAGTCATAGTAATCAGACATTAAAATTAGCACGATCACATGGCCAGTGCCATAACTCTCCTGTGATGATCTGAAGGATCAGGTTACAGTGAGTACGCTCTACAGCGTGCTCTCTCGGCTGTTTTATGGCAGTCATAAAATACGCTGCAACTATGTTCTGTAGTGTTTGAGATTGGAATGTAAACTGCGGAACGCAGAGAGACCCTTGGATATCAAAAGTTTGAATAATTAAACAATGTTTATATTTTTGAGAATGTGGGAGTGGTCCGTGGACACTTAAGGGACAGTCGTGACGAGCGTGTTTCAGTTGGTGATCTCATGAAGGACAGGAAACACTCATTACTGTGTCTTTGGTTGTGTACACTTCTTAATTATGGGGTTTACATATAAATATTGTGAAACGTATGTGATTAAACATGAAACAATTAGTGAAAAGATGTAATGTGATGTTAACCTTCTAAATGAGAAAATATGAGTTTTCATATAAAGTTAACCAAATTAGTGGCCATGCCCAAGTGAGCATAGACATTACGTCGACGTCATGACAGCCCTTTTCTCAGAAGTGTATAAAACCCACTCCTGACGAAATTTACAAGACGAACTGGCACAGAGAGACAGGAATCACAAGGATAAATACACTGGGGAAAATAAACGACATCTGGAGGAGGTGGAGACAATCACAAGAACAGGTGAAACAGATCAGGGTGTGACAGTACCCTCCTCCCCCCTCTCTAGGGATGCCACCTGGCATCCTACCTGGGCGCATACCTGGCTGACCGGGGTGTCGGAATTGAAAATCGCCAATGAGGGCCGGGTCCAGGATGTCTTTAGCAGGAACCTAGCACCTCTCCTCCAGACCATAACCCTCCCAGTCAACCAGGTACTGGAAACCCCTGCCCAATGGTCGAAACCTCAGGAGGCGTCTCACCATATATGCCGGCCGGCCATCGATGACATAGAGGGAGTGATGGGCCTAGAAACGGAAGACAGAGGACTGTGAGACAAGGGCTTAATCATGGACACATGAAAAGTAGGGAGAATACGGAGGGTACGGGGTAACACAAGATGGACAGCAGTGGAACTCAGGCCTCTGGAGATGGGAAAAGAACCAATGAACCGGGGAGACAGCTTGCGGGACTCTACCCGAAGGGGCAGATCCCGAGTGGAAAGCCATACCTTCTGCCCAATGCGGTAGCGGGGAGCTGGGGTCCGGGGACGGTCCGCTTGTCGATGATACCTGGAGTTTGTCTTGAGGAGAGCCGCCCAAGCTCTTTTCCAGGTACGCCGACAGCGACGGACGAACAACTGGGCTGAATGTTGACCTCTGCTTCTTGCTCTAGGAAGAGCGGGGGCTGATATCCCATGGAGCATTCGAAGGGGGATAGTCCAGCAGCCGAGCAGGGGAGAGTGTTCCTGGCATATTCCACCCAGATCAGTTGCTGACTCCAGGTGGTGATTTTACTGGCAGCCGCCAAATATGAGGCAGGGAGAATGGTCTCTGATTCTAAGGATGTGACAACGGAACTGTACAGGCGGGAAAGGCCAGCCGGCTTCACATTTTTGGACCCTGGGCGCTATAAGATGGTGAAATTAAACCTAGTGAATAACAGAGCTCACCGGGCCTGCCTAGAGTTAAGGCAATTGGCTGTACGGAGATATTCCAAATTCTTGTGGTCGTCCAAACCAAAAATGGATGTTCTGCCCCTTCCAGCCAATGCCTCCACTCCTCCAGGGCCATCTTTACTGCTAGGAGTTCCCGGTTGCCAACGTCATAGTTCCTCTCCTCCGAGTTGAGACGATGGGACATGAAGGCACAGGGATGACGCTTTTGGTCCTGGATGGACCGCTGGGAAAGAACGGCCCCTACTCCCACGTCGGAAGCATCAACCTCCACCACAAACTGACGGGTCGGATCCGGTTGGATGAGGATGGGGGAAGTGGTGAATCATTGCTTCAAATCCACAAATGCCTTGTTTGCTGCTGGGGACCTTATGAACAGTACCTTGGGAGAGGCGAGTGCAGAGAGGGGAGCCGCCAGGTTGCTGTTGCTCCGAATGAAATGGTGGTAAAAATGAGCAAACCCAAGAAACCGCTGTAGCTGCACCCTGCACGTGGGTTGGGGCCAATCCACCACCGCTCTCACTTTCCCCAGATCCATCTGAACATTCCCATCAGAGATGATGTATCCCAGAAAAGTGATTTTGGAGCGGTGGAACTCACACTTCTCTGCTTTAACAAACAACTGGTTCTCCAGAAGGCGCTGAAGAACTTGTCGCACATGGAGAACGTGTTCCTGGGCAGAATGGGAGAAAACCAGGATGTTATCGAGGCATGCAAAAACAAACCGATTCAACATGTCCCGGAGCGCATCGTTAACCTCTCTTGGGTACGTGAGACGTTAGCGTCCCACCTCTTCAACAGCCAGTGAAACTGCTGGGCGCCAAATTCAAATACAGAAATACTAATTCTAAAAATTCAGAAAACAAAACATATTTTACATAGGTTTAAAGATTAACTTCTTGTGAATCCAACCACGGTGTCAGATTTAAAAAATGCTTTACGGCGAAAGCTTACCTTACAATTATTTGAGAACATAGCCCAGCAGACAAATCATTACAAACAGTAACCAGCCAAGTAGAAGAGTTACACAAGTCAGAAATATAGATAAAATGAATCCCTTACCTTTGATGATCTTCATATGGTTGCACTCAGCAGACATTCATTTACTCAATACATGTTCCTTTTGTTATATAAAGTCTCTTTATATCCAAAAACCTCAGTTTTGTTCGCGTTTTCTTTAGTAATCCACAGGCTCAAACGCAGACAAAAAAATCCAAATTGTATCCGTAAAGTTCATAGAAACATGTCAAACGATGTTTATATTCAATCCTCAGGTTGTTTTTAGCCTAAATAATCGATAATATTTCAACCGGACAATAACGTCGTCAATATGAAAGGTAACCAAGATAGGCACTCTCTCGGTCTCGCGCATGAAAAATCTCTGTGACACTTTAGGGTCCACTCATTCAGACTGCTCTTACTTCCTAATTTTTCAGAATACAAGCCTGAAACAATGTCTAAAGACTGTTGACATCTAGTGGAAGGCATAGGAACTGCAATTTGAGTCCTAAGTCAATGGATACTGTAATGGCATTGAATAGAAAACTAGAAAACCAACAACAAAAAAACTACTTCCCGAATGGATTTTTCTCAGGTTTTTGCCTGCCAAGTCAGTTCTGTTATACTCACAGACACTATTTTAACAGTTTTGCAAACTTTAGAGTGTTTTCTATCCATATCTACCAGTTATATGCATGTCATATCTTCTGGGCCCGAGAAGCAGGCTGTTTAATTTGGGCATGCTTTTCATCCAAAATTCAGAATGCTGCCCCCTACCCTAGAGAAGTTAACCAGAGCCTGGAAGACAGCAGGAGCGTTAGTGAGTCCAAACGGCATGACCAGGCACTCATAGTGTCCACTTGCTGTATTGAAAGCAGTCTTCCACTCTTCTCCTTTGCGTACCCAAACAAGGTGGTAGGCATTCTGGAGGTCCAGTTTAGAAAAAATGGTTGCCCCCTGGAGAGGTTCAAAAGCCGAGGAGAGGAGTGGTAGCGGGTACCGGTTCTTGACTGTGATGTCATTGAGACCCCGGTAATCAATACATGGATGCAGGGTCTTGTCCTTCTCTCCCACAAAGACGAACCCTGCGCCGGCAGGAGAGACCGAAGGGCGAATGCTTCCAGCTGCCAGAGGGTTATCAATGTACTCCTCCATGGCTTTGATCTCAGGACCAGACAGGGAATATATCCGGTCTTGAGGCGGTGTGGTGCCGGGAGGAGGTCAATAGCACAATCGTAGAGACGATGTGGAGGAAGGGAGGTAGCACGAGATTTACTGAAAACCTCCCGGAGGTCATGAAACTTTGTGGGAACAGCAGAGAGATCCGAGGCCGAACTTAACCCAGCAGGCAGACGTTTAGGGGAAGGCTGCACCGCCTTTAGGCAGTGTAAGTGACAGAACGGGCTCCAACCCAGGTTTGAACCTGTGGTCCAGTCAATATTGGGATTTTGCTTCTGGAGCCAAGAAAATCCCAAAACCACAGGGATGTGAGGAGACTCAATGACAAGCAGCTGTATTGACTCACTGTGGTTACCAGAGTCATAGGAACTGTGCCGTGCGTGACTCTGCCAATGGAATGGCCGTCCAGTGCTCTGGCATCCATGGGAACGGAAAAGGGTTGAGTGGGAATACCTAGTTCAGATACCAGGGTAGCGTCTATGAAACTCTCATCAGCCCCAGAGTCAATTAGCACCCGAAAAGACTTTGACTGGTATCCCCACAGCAGAATAACAGCAAAAGGGGGGATCTAGGTCTCCTCACTGGACAGGTAGCAATGAAATGCCCCGCAGCACCGCAATACAGACAACTGTTTGAGCTTAGCCTATGCGAACATTCCCTAGGCGATAATCTAGCTCTTTCTAGTTGCATAGGTTCTGGGTTATCCGACTCACCCGTCGTCGATGTTTTCGAGGGAGCTCGGGTGGCTTCGGATCCTCTCGGAAAAACCATCCTCGGGAACTTCCGGGTTCCCTCAGAGGTGAGCGAGCCACTGTGGATGAACGAGTGTGCTCGAGACCCGATCTCCTCTCACTCCTGCGTTCCCTTAGGCGTCCATCACTTCTAATGGTGAAGTCGATGAGGGAGTCGAGGTCCACCGGTAGTTCCCGAGCAGCTAGCTCATCTTTTACCACCTCAGATAATCCGTGAAGAAAAGTATCAAAAAGAGAGACTCCGGATTCCAGGCAAACTCAGCAGGCAACGTGCAAAAATTTGAGTTTTGAGTTTATTTTATTTTTACAGGGACAGTGCACATTAATCAACGTTTCAGTAAAAGTGCCGGTTTTAGCCAGCCGGCTAATTTTCAACCGCAGTCCCTGGGCAGGTTATTAAAAACAATTACAATATAGACAATAGCAACATAGAACAAGACATAGCATACAGACATAGCAACATAGGACAAGCAAGACGTAGCATACAGGCAGAGCAACATAGAACAAAAGGCAGCAAGACAAAATTCATAAAAGTAACAAAGTGTTTCCACACCTCACAAGTTACAGACAACAGACATGGAAAGCGGCAACACATCAACTGCGTAGTCTGCCACACTACGGGAGTTTTAACGTAATTCAAGAAGTTTACTGGCCGCATTTCTTCCGGATACCGGCAAATCGAATACGTTCCTCAATTCTGCCTTAAAATCCTCCAGACAACAAATGGCGGATTGTTGTTCCCAAACTGCCGTAGCCCAGGAGACCGCCCGTCCCTACATTAGCATAATAACATACGCTATCTTAGATCGGTCTGAAGGAAACGAAGATGGCTGTAGCTCAAAAATATGAAAGCACTGAGAAAGAAAACCCCGGCAGGAACCAGGATCCCCAGAATATTGCTCCGGAGGAGGTAAGCGGGGTTCTCGGGGAGCCGGGGTAGGCTATACAAGCTCACTACTAATAGGGAAAAAATTACTGGGTGGTTGGGGTTTCTCAGAGGTAGCAGGCAGCCTCTGAGCTAACTCCCTGATTTTCTCCATAATCTCCTTAAACCCTTGGTCGTGGCGTTCTGTCAAGGAACGGAGCCCTTCCAGAACGTCCTGTAACAGCTCCACATGTCTCCCAATAGTGGCTCCCTGCAGGGAGACAGCGTGGCGGGGCTGGTCCAAGTCTGCTAGGTCTGTCATGGCCAGTTCGTACTATAAAGGCGCAAGGCGAGACCCAGATGCATACGCAGGAGGCAGATGGTTAGAGTCTTTGTAGTTTATTTATAATCCAAAAGGAGTAGGCAAGAGAATGGTCTTGGACCGGCAAATGTCAAAACCAGATTCTGAGTCCAAGAGGTAAAGAGTGGTTCGACGTCAGGGCAGGCTGAAGGGTCAGGCAGACGGTTAGAGAATCCAGAAAAACAGGCAAGGGTCAAAACCAGGAAGACTAGAAAAAGCGAATAGAAAACCGGAGCACGGGAAAACACGCTGGTTGACCTGAAAACATACAAGACGAACTGGCACAGAGAGATAGGAAACACAGGGAATATTATGGAGGCTAGAGTTCATGCAGATATCCAAGGGTTTGCGACGTTCAGTAATGAGAACTGATGAGGTACAATTCATTAATAAGCGACTGTGTTGATTATATATGAAAATATCTGAAGTCGATTCGGGAAATAGAGACTCTATAAACATTTTCCCGTAGTGCCCCGACTTCCTAGTTAATTAAAGTTTACATGATTAGTTTAATCACGTAATAATAATTACACATAAAGAATTGGATAAAATAGCAGTCTTCACATTTAATGATAGTCACAGACACAAAACCAGTGTGCTGAAAGGTCAGAGTAATAAAATATAAAGAAAAAAAACCTGCTAAGGGATTCCGGAGGGAACCACCTCAGTTATCTAAGGTATTTTATGCAATATGCATGTTTGAAGGATAGTAAAACAATATTTAAAAAAAGGATGTATAGGTATGCCCCCCCTGACCAACCCCATCCACTTGGGATTACTTAAAACATAAATATATATATACACACATATACTCTGAAAACATTTAATTAAATAAGTAAATAGGAAAACAAACCCAGTAAAAATCAACATTTGTATAAATGTAACCATCTGTTGAATATCTTAACAAGCCAGAACACCCAAAATTGTCTGGCAAACGCTTGGTAATTAATACCCGTCCTGCAGTGTCCGCTCGGCTATACAACCTGCAAACCCATACCATCTGCCACCAAGCAACAGATCGGACCAACCAGTCAAATAGTAAAGAATAATACACATGATCCATTGGGAGTATAAACTGATATGTATTAAACATGCTCACAGTATGTTAGTAGGGTAACCTATTAAGGCATGGAAAGAGAGCTCAGTGGCTAGCCGTAGGTAGCGACTAGGCTAATTATTACCGCGCCACCTAGCACCGTGGCTGAAAAGACGCAGCTAGTTGGTAATAGCTAATTGTGCCATATACTGTAAATAAAATACTATTCAAACCATATTGTCCTTGTGAGAACATGTTACCCTATACCATCATTGTTCATAACGTTAAGTTACTGGATGAATAATAATAATAATGGCAGCAGGGTGGAGTCACATTTCTAATCAAGATATGAATTCACTAGTTGGTCCTTGGTCGTGTCAGCACGGCTAGTGCAGGGTCATAGTATGAGCCCACAATGGCTAGTTAGTATTATGTCACCTGTCCTCCTGTGGATGTAGGTGTGCGACAATGTATTCTTTGGCCTTGGTTGGGTCTAAGAATGTCTTCTGCTCGTCGGAGGGAGTAGGGATCTTCAGTACAGCTGGGTAAAGAATGCCGAACTTGGCGTCCAGACAGCGCTGACCTCTACTTCATGACTGCCGCCGTGTAGTCCGGGTAAATGCAAATATTCTGGCCATCATAGGTGATGGGTCTGGGCGGCTCCCCAGTCTTCAGTGCGAACTGTATGCTTCTGTGCACACGGTCAAGGGTGGGGGCTTAATCGAGGCTTAGCTATGGACAGGGTAGGCCAAAAATATGACCGTTCCCCAGCGCTGTCTGTTCTCGAGGTCCTCAACCTTGGAAGTGAGTTTGACGACATCTGATGATGTCACCACTTTATCTGAGTAAATATTTGCGCCATCTTCCAGGCTATTCAGACGGGTGTCATGTCTCGCCAAGTCTTCGTTAAGGAGTCGATCTTTATGTTGACCTCAGTGGCGAGAATAGTTATTTGTGCGCATAGCTCAGTGGATAGTGACTCCACCTTAGCCAGCACAGTCAGTTCAGATTTAATGATAGCTGCCATCACCATGGCTAGGTCGGGGGGAGTCCAGGTCAGATGAGCCCGAGGCTTCAGCAGAGGCCTGCTCCTTTGTGGCCCGCGACCATTGTTGTCGTGACATTTTACGATTAAAAGGCCAAAAATGTAAACAAAAAAAAGCCAGATTAGTAAATTGGGTTCGATTTGTTCACCCTGGATCGGAGCACTTGCTCACCAGCGCCGCCTCCAGCTGTGGGTTTTTAGGCTCCTCTCAGTTCACACAGACATTTAATAGAACAGAAATGTCTTACTGTTTAGTTAAGTATATAATCGTCAAATATCCAACAAATCAGGAAAATATGTACTTTTTCTATCACAATGGCTACTTCAGGAATATGAACCCATCACAGCCAGAAAAGGTGCTGAATTTATTCTGCAATGGTTATGAAAAATAAAATACATAGGAAATAGATTCCTACGTCAAATTATTAACAGGTTCACATTTCTTTCTTTGTTAATATTTTTATTTTTAAGCTCTTGTGGAAAATAGTAAATCATGTATGTAAATAATGAATGTGAATTATCCGAAAATAAAACACACTTGATTTTCCCTCTTCTAACCAATGGCAAATGGCTGTATCTTGTTATTTTTTATGAATAAGCGTGCCATCATATCCCCCATTTCCACAAAACACTATGGCCTTCTTGCCTGCGTGCAATACAATACTTCAACCACTAGAAGATGTGCATCTGCTTGGTCTAAAGTGTACATGTCAAGTTTGCGTTAAAACTGGCGCGCGCACATTTTGGGGTATATTTTGTATGTACGCGCGGTTTATAAATGAGGCCCCTGGTAGATGTGATGGACTAAGCAGGCTGCAGCATCACTGTTCTAACTGCCCAGATATCCCCAGCACCAACTGACAAAGCTCCTATAGGCCAGATACCTGTAAGAACTACCAATGTCTTCTATTGGTCATACAGACAATCACAGATAGACGAGTAACCACCCCCTGTCCATTGATATTTCCTAATAAGTCTGTCAAAGGGCATGGTTCAGCCATTAGACATTTTATTATAAGTTATAATCTCCAGTATCATCAAAGTCTATTTCATAAAATGATGCAATAGACTTTGTGATGATACTGAAGATTATACCATATAGTTACCCTGTAGGTAATCATGGCATTCTGCAAGGAATAGATGGCAAACAGGGTATAGGCCAGAATGGTCCACAATGCAAACAGGCTTGTCTGGTCCTGCATCTTCTGCATCTTCTGGTGACCTACTTAATAATCCGGATGACCTATTTGAAACAGTAAAAAAAATGATATAGCAAATTAATGCATTATGTATGCCTTTTGTTTTGGTGACAAAACAAAGTAGCCTACACACCTGTGGAAGTTCATCGCTTGAATGATCCAATTCCAGCTCCAACTGACATTTTGAATACCATGTGCCTTTGTTGTTTTTTGAAGGGGTGGGGAGGACTCTAGACGATTCTATCAGCCAATCAGGGATGTATATGTAAATATATATTGACATGTGTATCCCCATGCCCACACAATTGGACTGAGCATTTCAGTGGCCCAAGGAGGCTTAGAGAAATAAATATTTTATTTTGGAGATATATATTTTGGAGATATATATTTTTATTAAACATAAAAATACAATTAAAAACACTTCATGGAGCTTTAAAAACCAAAGACCGCAGACCTGCAGTGGAACACACAGCATGCATGCAAATCACATAGAGAGGTGCCAGGCTAAGCATTTCTGCCTGCTCCACTCCGCTGGGAAACCACTCAAAGAGCTCTTTTTTGCCTCCCAATAGGAAAGTCAATGGAAACAGTCCAACAAGATACAGAGCTTACAACCACTTCATAACAAAAACAACTCTGCAAGGGTCCCTCACCCTCCAATCGATTACAGCGAGAGTGGGGGAACTCTGAGGTGACATCAGCAATAAAACATGGAGAGAGAGAGAGAGAGAGAGAGAGAGAGAGAGAGAGAGAGAGAGAGAGAGAGAGAGAGAGAGAGAGAGAGAGAGAATCCGTGGAGTGATTGTACAAGATAATAGTAATAGAGAATCGCACAGTCGCTTTGAAAACAACAACATAAATGTAGGAATCTGGCAGTTCATGGTTGATGGTCTTACACACAATGTGTGTCGTCAAGAACCGGCCTCACATTTTCAGCTCCAGTGCTCCTGTGTCACAACAGCCCGAGGTTCAGCTGGGGTTTGTTTACCATGTGGCTCGCTGTTTTACCTCAGGTGATGTGTGACCGACAGGCTGTGATGCTCTGCGAGACTCACCATATCGCATTATGCTACACTTACTATGCGTATGTAACATGACACAAAAGACTCTGTCACATTGTTTGTAAATATGCTATTATGTTCCTCAGCATGTAGGCCCTGTCCCGCCACACTAGCTAAATTTAGCAGGGCATGGTATACAGTTCACTTAACGTTTAGTTGGTGGGTACTGTCTACTGAAACTCCCTTCCAACCTGGTTTCCTCTGTAATGCTGACTCTAATGTAAGAGGATTTCCTTCCCATTCTCTCAGCAGAATACAATCTTTGTTTTACCGTCCCGCAGAGAAGGAAGTTGCCACGCATTAGTCATCCTTTCTCACCTGTCTGACTGAGTGTTAAAGCCAGAAACTAATGGGATTGGTGACTCATCCTGGGAGGATTCCACCTGACTGGAGCCACCATCACCAGCAACAAGGCATGACAAATCAAGCCTGAGTGTAATTTGTCACCGAGGAAACGGGGAGGAGGTGGCCTCCACTTAGAGCACTGATGTGAACGCTCTATACCCAGCGGGCAAAACTGGTTGCAATGGCCTCTTCTATGACATCATGGTTTCGTTGTATAAGGATGTTTGTTGATGTATTTTTAGCAACCAGTAAATCAACCAAGATGTGATGTCTTTCCCATGATGGTTTGATGTCGTCAAGAAAAATAATTATGTCTTCACCTGGTTGTAAAAGAGGCCGGTTGGTTACAATCAGTATGACGTCTTCTGAAACAGAAAGACAGTTTACAACCACGTGCTAAGTGTTGCCCACTGGACAGCTTGGGATAATCTTTGGTCAATCCAATTCTATATGATCTAGACTGATAACACTGGGCTGAGAAAAAGGAGAGTGGAGGATTGCCTCTTATCCTTTCTAACAAAATACACTTTATATTTAGTGATAACAGACCCAAAAACGGGTTAATTGAGATTTGTCATATAAATACATAGTGTATGGATGGCAACAGATCTCCAGCTTAAATTGTCTCATATGTGATTTTGGTCTACTGCAGTATCAGTGGCTCCTCTCCATCTCAAGAAAAAAAATAAGATCAAATGCATGAGAGCATTTTAGACTCTCCACGCTCATTGGAGGAGACAGAATGATGTCTGAATACACAGTGAAGATTTAACCCAGAGCCTATATTCCATTTGAAGTCAACAGCCCCTCTGGAATCGAACAGGGGGAATTACCACCTGCCTGGATGTTTGAGAATGAAGCAATTACTCAACACTTTCCCAGGGTAGAGACAAACAATTTGGGGCTTGAGAAGTGAGACGGAATGAAACTTCCATCTTAAGGCTGTTCTGATGGCTCTATCGCATGCCACCACCACCGGTGACCCGTAGAATCAGAACTAAGCTAACATGACATGCTCTGCATCTCTTTAGATCATATGGTCAAAGCTGCCACAACATGAAATAGATACACCAGAATCAACCCACAAGGCTTTGCAGTATTAGCAGAAATCAACAACCAACTTGGAGGGAAATCAAGTTTCCAGTTTATTGTAATTACTAGTTATGTCAGCATCCTGCTTATAACCCACAGGGAGTGAGGGAAGAGACCTTTTTAGCCCTTGGACCAATACTAGTTAGAGCAAGTCAATAGATGTATTCTGCCTTGGACTATTGGGAATGTTTAGCGGAAATACCCAATGGTTTTCAATTTCGAAGAGCATCATTAAAATATCAACCAAAATCGGTCTCCCGCTGCTTAGTCCCTGCTTGCGTTACAAGTCCAAACCACAAATGGTATGTACAGTATGAACCAGAAACTCCTGATTGGTGCACTAAACAGGAATACATTATTATTATGGTCTGCCTTGGAATACACACACACACACACACACACACACACACACACACACACACACACACACACACACACACACACACACACACACACACACACACACACACACACACACACACACACACACACACACACACACACACACACACACACAAGTGCAACTATTAAGCTATGATCCTTGTTGCTTTAGATGCTGTTTCAGCTTGGTACAGAGTTTTCCACACCTGCATTGTGCAATATTTTCCAATTATTCTTTTCAAAATTCTTTAAACTCTCTCAAATTGGTTGTTTTCAGGTCTTGCCATATATTTTCAAGTAGATTTAAGTCAAAACTGTAACTCGGCCACTCAGGAATATTCACTGTCTCCTTGGTAAGCAACTCCATTGTAGATTTGGCCTTGTGTTTTAGGTTATTGTCCTGCTGAAAAGAGGATTCATCTCCCATTGTCTGGAGGAAAGCAGACTGAACCAGGTTTTCCTCTAGGATTTTGCCTGTGCTTAGCTCCATTCAGTCCTTAACGATTACAAGCATGCTCATAACATGATCCAGCCACCATTATGCTTGAAAATAAGGAGAATGATACTCAGTAATGTGTTGTATTGTATTTGCCCCAAACATAGCACTTTGTATTCAGGACAAAAAGTGAATTGCTTTGCCACATTTTGTTCAGGATTACTTTAGTGCCTTCTTCCAAACAGGATGCATGTTTTGGAATATGTTTATTCTGTACAAGCTCCCCTCTTTTCACTCTGTCAATTAGGTTAGTATTGTGGAGTAACTACAATGTTGTTGATCCATCCTCAGTTTGTTCCTATGAGTGAGTCCATGCAACTTATTATGTGACTTGTTAAGCACATTTTTACTCCTGAACATATTTAGGCTTGCCATATCAAATGGGTTGAATACAATATGAAGATGGACAAAAATAGCTAGACTATGCCCACACAGTACTCCCACAGCTCTCCGAGGGCTACTACCCGTGGACGTGAGAAAGCTGCTCGTCTCTCACTCGCCGATTGCGTCCACCTTCAACGTGGACTGATGAATTTTTGTTGTTTGGCACCCACCTCGGGGCCCACAAGGTTTCCATTAAGCTCACTGCGATAATTAACAGCCAATCCAGTGACCTTCCTTTGGCTGGGCAGTTCCCCACAACCCCAACATTTAGCAGCAGCCCCTCATTGATAGCCATGGTAACGCTTCATCGACAGCAAGCGTACATGTAGCATGTGTGACACGGTCATCAGGATTTCACGCTTGACATATTGGATTATGATATCGAACCTCGCATTTACTTTATGTCTACTGATTTAATCTTTTCACAGTGCAATGATAAAAGGTTTGATTGCAGTTCATATGTGACATATGCTTCAGGATGGAACATCATTTAGAACAGGGGTAAGCTGTAATGTCAGAGGGATTTACATGGGTAATATGGGAATTTCTGAGAGTGTACTGAGAGTTTCTGAGAGTGTACGGTAGACATCTTCATATTGAGGATGGCCCATTTTCCCCGCCATAGTCTTATCTGCTCAAGACATGTCACGTTCTTAGCCTTGCCTTAGAAATGAGCAGTATCCTGGGGGTCTAGAGGGGTTTGGCAACAATGGAATAAGACAAACAATTTCACTTGGTGCAGAGCGAAGAGAAATTGCAAAGAAGAGTGAAGCTATTTTGCGATCAACGCAAAAGTTCAATTTGACAACATTTCCCACCCCCGTGGGAACTGAGTCAGTCTTTTCCACACCATTTCTCCTTGCTCAACTCCTTGGGAGAGAGGACGCACAGAGGAGAAGCTGTGTAAGACCCCAGTGGGGATTGAAACATCATTCCTGTGATCAACAGGTTCACATTTCTTTCTTTGTTCATATTTTTATTTTGAAGCTCTTGTGGAAAATAGTAAATCATGTATGTAAATAATGAATGTGAAAAAAGAAGCAGTACTGCAATGTGACGTCATCTGTAAATATGGGGGAATGTCTATTTTCCAAAAGCTGACAAAAGGCTGCCGCCAAAACGCATCCATTTGTTCTGACCTTTGCTGCTAAAAAAATACATTCAAACGTAAAGAATATTTCAGTGAGTGGGGGGTTTTCCTTTATTCAAGTACAGTGTTTTCAGAAAATATTTGTAAAAAGTTGTAAAAAGTAAGACCTTTTTTAAATTGTGTTGTGTTACAAATTGGGATTAAAATGAATTGAATTGTAATTTTTTGTCAATCCCCCGGAGTAAATACATGTTAGAATCCTCTTTTCCAGTGATTACACCTGGGAGTCTTTCTGGGTAAGTCTCTAAGAGCTTTGCACATTTGGATTGTACAACATTTGGTTATTATTCTTGAGAAAATTATTCAAACTGGCCTCCCGAGTGGCGCAGCAGTCTAGGGCACTGCATCGCAGTACTTGAGGCATCACTACAGACCCATGATTGATCCCGCAGACGGCCGCGACCAGGAGACCCATGAGGCGGCACACAATTGGCTCAGCGTTGTCCGGGTTAGGGGAGGGTTTGGCCGGCCGGGATGTCCTTGTCCCATTGCGCTCTAGCAGCTCCAGTGGCGGGCCGGGAGCATGCACGCTGACACGGTCGCCAGTTGTACGGTGTTTCCTCCGACACATTGGTGCGGCTTGCTTCCGGCGAGCAGTGTGTCAAGAAGCAGTGTGTCTTGGCAAGGTCGTGTTTCGGAGGACGTATGGCTCTCGACGTTCGCCTCTCCCGAGTCTGTACGGTAGTTTCAGTGATGGGACAAGACTAACTACTAATTGGGGAGAAAAATAAATAAATATTCTTCAAGCTGTCTCAAGTTGGTTGTTGATCATTCCTAGACAGCCATTTTCAAGTCTTGCCATAGATAGTAAATAGGCCACTCAGGAACATTCAATGTTGTCTTGGTAAGCAACTCCAGTGTAGAGTATATTTGGCCCTGCGTTTTAGGTAATTGTCCTGCTGAAAGGTGAATTTATCACCCAGTGTCTGTTGTAAAGATGACTGAGCCAGGTTTTTCTCTAGGGTGTTGCCTGTGCTTAGCTCTATTCCGTTTCTTTTTATAAACAAAAAACTCCCTAGCCCTTGCCGATGACAAGCATACCCATAACATGATGCAGCTACCACCATGCTTAAAAATATGAAGAGTGGTACTCAGTGATGTGTTGTGTTGGATTTGCCCTAAATATAACGCTTTGTATTCAGGACAAAAAGTAAATTTGTTTGCCACATTTTTTGCAGTATTACTTCAGTGTCTTGTTGCAAACAGGATGGATGTTTTGGAATGTTTTATTCTGTACATGGATCACTCTGTCATTTATGTTAGTATTGTAGAGTAACTACAATGTTGTTGATCCATCCTCAGTTATCTCCTATCACAGCCATACACTCTGTAACTGTTTTAAAATCACCATAGGCCTCATGGTGAAATCCCTGAGCGGTTTCCTTCCAATCTGTCAACTGAGTTAGGAAGGGCGCCTGTAACATTGTAGTGACTGGGTTTATTGATACACCATCCAAAGTGTAATTAATAACTTCACCATGATCAAAGGGATATTCAATGTCTGCTTTTGTTTTTTACCCATCTATCAATAGGTGCCCTTCTTTGTGTACCATTGGAAAACCTCCCTGGTTTTTGTGGTTGAATCTGTGCTTGAAATTCACTGCTCAACTGAGGGACCTTACAGATAATTGTATCAGTGGGGTTCAGAGATGGGATAGTCATTTAAAAATCATGTTAAGCACATTCAACTTATTATGTGGCTTGTTAAGCACATTTTTACCCCTGAACTTATTTAGACTTGCCATAACAAAAGGGTTGCATACTTATTGACTCAAGACATTTTAGCGTTTAATTTTTAATTTATTTGTAAACATTTCTAAAAACATAATTCCACTTTGACATTATGGGGTATTGTGTGACACAAAATGACACAAAATCTAAATGTAATTCATTTTATATTCAGGTTGTAACACATGAAAATGTGGAAAAAGTCAAGGGGTGTGAATACTTTCTGAAGGTACTGTATATGACTTTTGAACACGACCCCAAAAGACCTTTTGTCACTACAAACATTTGAGCTGAGCACGTCAATTTCTCATTCTATGATTGAAACATCATCACATACTAACAAACATTGTTTGGGTATTCCAATAGCGTACCAGGGTTATTATTTCTCTAAGACAGTATGAGTGCCACGGTGCCACGGCAAGGGATAGTTGAATGGTGGTGCAGGTTGGCAGAGGTGCCAGGCATTTATCTAAGACCAGCTGACCACGCCATCTGTCACCTTGGCATGCTGCGGAAGAGGTCAGAGCAGATGCCGTGGGTGGAATGAGTAAGGCCTGGCCATTGGCTTTTGTCTATTGGCTACTGGAAACCGTCCAATGCTACGCCAAGGAACAGGGCCACTCCGGAGAAGTGGTTGCGATTGAGGTCAAGATACGGTCACTGAAGAGGAAGGGATGGAGTGGAGGTTAAGTTGAAGTCTATAAGATGAAGTGGAGCGGTTGAGGTTAAAAAGCTGGAATCCTTAATGGTGAAACAGCCATGTCCGTTTGCGATACAACAACAAATAAGTTATTGCAAACAACAAGCACTGTCTTCTCCCCTTGGACATCATTGCATGCGTGCAATTTGTTTTACTATGCCGCGCCACGCTCCTCAGCAAAAACAATAACAGCGTGGTGGGGGCGGCCTGTGGCGTTGTTTCCCCTATTGCGGATTTCATCTTTAAGTTCAGGATGTTGAAGATGGATTGGTTAGTTTGTGGTCCAATTGATGTGCTGTAACATTTGACCTGATTGCTATGCAACATCTCTGTATTGTAGATTGGGCAGTGTGGATTAATAATTGTTCTCAGAAAAAGAAGACGATTCAGACCAGCTGGAAGTTCTCAGAAAAGGAAACCAACTGAAATAGAATAGGTTTTCCATGAAATGGAATTCAATATGAAACTCTCCCTCCCTCTCCCTCACCATATTCTCTCTGTCCATTACTTTATTTGCACAGACACAGTGTCTGTTCTCCCTCTCTTTTTTCCCAAACCAGGCTCCGGCCTCTTAATTGCTTTGCGTGGGCACGTGTGTCATAATCCAGGTCACTTTGATTTATGGAGTCGGTTATGATAGTGCCCTTGGTATACGGATCACACTGCTACTGCAGTAGGTGAAGCAGGCAGCTCTTTCCCATTCTCACTTCCATTATCTTCTTTATCACTCCATTCCTTTTGGGGGGACTTTTCCATCGCTGACTCTCTTTTTCTCTCTCCGTCCTCCCCTTGGCGTGTTGGTCCCTCCATTCCTGTCAGTCCATCTCTTACAGTATTTTTCATCGTCCTGGTTTTTCTCCTTCTCTCTCTCTCTTTCTCTCTCACTCTCTCTCAGACCAAGCATTTACTACCACAAGCCAAACCCTGGCTTTCGTCAGAGCCTTACAAGCCTACAGAAGATAATTAGTGAGGATGACGGAGTCACAGTCACACACTTGCATCTATAAACATAGTTTGTCATTGATTTAGCATACCTACAGTGTCTTTCTGTATGATGATAGGAATTACTCTGGATTAACGATACTGTATAGCAAGTCCCATGACCATTTACATCTTAAACGTGACATTTAAACAACTTCCTCTACCACTGCTTATTACTTAAAGCCAGAGAATATTTTCTACAAAGCGTGTAAGCCACAATCCACTTTCCTGTCCAATTCTCCTGTAAAGGTTAAGGGACCTACAGTACCTCATTATCAAAGAAGATTTCATGAAAAGGTCAATGAGAACATCCTTACAATGGCATGCTTCAATGGGATTAGCCATTAGCCATGCACTACAAAGCTTGTAAAAAAACTCTGAGTGAACCATACCTGGACGATTGTCACGAAGTGTGCATGGTTCTTTGATGTGACACACTGAGGTCTGTACAAAGAGAGCCCCCCTGTGAAGGCTAATTACACAGCAGAATACATGCTATCTCGTAAATACCACAATTAGCTAGTTAGCTTCAATGCTAACATAAATTGACTATGGAGACTAATGATTACCAGGAGTGCAGCTGGTGTTTCATGTTTGGGGGAGGTCAAACTTAGGTCAGGGAAAGGACAAAGGTCAAGGCACCAGAATGTGGATTCTGTGTATGATAGGATTTTTAAATGTTTTATTATTTATTCATTCATTATTACCATCCAGCCATCAGATACATTTGTGGCATTGATTTGTTTTTAGGACAATCACAGATAGATTATTTCTTGCTTCGATCCAAAAAGTACATGCTTCATCAATCAATCGTATATATGTATAAAGCCCTTTTTTACATCAGCAGATGTCACAAAGTACTTATACAGAAACCCAGCCTAAAACCGCAAAGAGCAAGCAATTCCGTTGTACAGTAGAAGCATGGTGGCTGTGAAAACCTCCCTAGAAAGGCAGGAAACTACAAAGAAACCTAGAGAGGAACCATAAGGTAAGTCCTGTGAACCGGTTAGTTCCATAGCTGCAGGCAGAACAGAGAGAACAGAGAGAACAGAGAGAACCCAGAGAGAGAGAGAGAGAGACAGAGAGAGACAGAGAGAACAGGACTTACATCCAGACCACAGCACCACCAGCCACATCCCCACCCCAACCAATCAACACCCCCCCACGTCAACTATGCCCACACCCCATTTAGGCCCCCTCAGATCAGACCTATGCCCCTCCTGCCCACCCCATCCCCGCAAAGAGGGCCTCAACATGAAAGTCACACATACGCCCAGGCAGTGAGCGGGCAAACAGGCCCAACTCCCACTCTTACACTAGCCCCAGCCAATGGCATGTACCAGATACTCAGCAGGCTCTGCTCACACTTACTGGCCTGAGCCCAAAACACGACCAACAACATTGGACCCTTTATGGAGCACAAATCCTTCACTATCTCATCCTGGAATATCCAAGGCCTGAGGTCATCTGCCTTTGGCCTAAAGAGCAGGAAGCCGGACTTCATCCAAGATATCGGTAATATAGATATTGTCATCCTGCAAGAAACGTGGTATAGAGGAGACGGACCCACTGGTTGCCCTCTAGGTTACAGAGAGCTGGTAGTCCCATCCACCAAACTACCAGGTGTGAAACAGGGAAGGGACTCAGGGGGTATGCTAATTTGGTATAGAGCAGACCTAACTCAATCCATTAAATTAATCAAAACAGGAACATTTTACATTTGGCTAGAAATTCAAAAGAAAATTATCTGAACAGAGACAAATGTCCTCCTGTGTGCTACCTATATCCCCCCACTAGAATCCCCATACTTTAATGAAAACAGCTCATCCATCCTGGAAGGGGAAATCAATCATTTCCAGGCCCCGGGACATGTACTAGTCTGTGGCGACCTAAATGCCAGAACCGGACAAGAACCTGACACCCTCAGTACACAGGGGACAAACACCTGCCTGCAGGTGACAGCGTTCCCTCCCCCATATGCCCCCCTAGGCACAACTATGACAACATAACCAACAAAAACGGGTCACAACTCCTGCAGCTCTGTCGCACACTGGGTACGTAGATAGTCAATGGTAGGCTTCGAGGGGACTCCTATGGTAGGTACACCTATAGCTCATCTCTTGGTAGTAGTACTGTAGACTACTTTATCACTGACCTCAACCCAGAGTCTCTCAGAGCGTTCACAGTCAGCCCACTGACACCCCTATCAGACCACAGCAAAATCACAGTCTACTTGAACAGAGCAATACTCAATCATGAGGCATCAAAGCCAAAGGAACTGAGTAACATTAAGAAATGCTATAGATGGAAGGAATGCAGTTTGGAAAACTACAAAAAACAATTAGGCAACAACAAATTCAATCCCTTTAAACAATTTCCTGGGTAAAACGTTCCACTGTAATAGTGAAGGTGTAAACTTGGCAGTAGAAAATCTTAACAGTATATTTGACCGTTCAGCTTCCCTATCAAATCTAAAAATCTCAAATAGAAAACCGAAGAAAATGAACAACAATGACAAATGGTTTGATGAAGAATGCAAAAATCTAAGAAAGAAATTGAGAAACCTGTCCAACTAAAAACAGAGACCCAGACAACCTGAGTCTAAGCCTTCACTATGGTGAATCACTAAAACAATACAGAAATACACTACGGAAAAAGAAGGAACAGCACGTCAGAAACCAGCTCAATCTAATTGAAGAATCCATAGACTCTAACCACTTCTGGGAAAATTGGAAAACACTAAACAAACAACAACACGAAGAATTATCTATCCAAAATGGAGATGTATGGGTAAACCACTTCTCCAATCTTTTTGGCTCTATAACAAAGTATAAAGAGCAAAAACATTTACAGGATCAAATAAAAATCTTAGAATCAACTATTAAAGACTACCAGAACCCACTGGATTCTCCAATTACCTTGAATGAGCTACAGGACAAAATAAAGACCCTCCAACCCAAAAAGGCATGTGGTGTTGATGGTATCCTTAATGAAATGATCAAATATACAGACAACATATTCCAATTGGCTATACTAAAACTCTTTAACATCATCCTTAGCTCTGGCATCTTCCCCAATATTTGGAACCAAGGACTGATCACCCCAATCCACAAAAGTGGAGACAAATTTGACCCCAATAACTACCGTGGGATATGCATCAACAGCAACCTTGGGACAATCCTCTGCATTATCATTAACAGCAGACTCGTACATTTCCTCAATGAAAACAATGTACTGAGCAAATGTCAAATTGGCTTTTTACCAAATTACCGTACAACAGACCATGTATTCACCCTGCACACCCTAATTGACAACCAAACAAACCAAAACAAAGGAAAAGTCTTCTCATGCTTTGTTGATTTAAAAAAATCCTTCGACTCAATTTGGCATGAGGGTCTGCTATACAAATGGATGGAAAGTGGTGTTGGGGGTATAACATACGACATTATAAAATCCATGTACACAAACAACAAGTGTGAACTTAAAATAGGCAAAAACACACATTTCTTCCCACAGGGTCGTGGGGTGAGACAGGGATGCAGCTTAAGCCCCACCCTCTTCAACATATATACCAACGAATTGGCGCGGGCACTGGAAAAGTCTGCATCACCCGGCCTCACCCTACTAGAATCTGAAGTCAAATGTCTACTGTTTGCTGATGATCTGGTGCTTCTGTCACCAACCAAGGAGGGCCTACAGCAGCACCTAGATATTTTGCACAGATTCTGCCAGACCAGATTCTGCCAGACAGTAAATCTCAGTAAGACCAAAATAATGGTGTTCCAAAAAAGGTCCAGTCGCCAGGACCACAAATACAAATTCCATCTAGACACCATTGCCCTAGAGCACACAAAAAACTATACATACCTTGGCCTAAACATCAGCGCCACAGGTAACTTCCACAAAGCTGTGAACGATCTGAGAGACAAGGCAAGAAGGGCATTCTATGCCATCAAAAGGAACATAAAATTCAACATACCAATTAGGATCTGGCTAAAAATACTTGAATCAGTCATAGAGCCCATTGCCCTTTATGGTTGTGAGGTCTGGGGTCCGCACACCAACCAAGATTTCACAAAATGGGACAAACACCAAATTGAGACTCTGCATGCAGAATTCTGCAAAAATATCCTCTGTGTACAACGTAGAACAGCAAATAATCTATGCAGAGCAGAATTAGGCCGATACCCACTAATTATCAAAATCCAGAAAAGAGCCGTTTAATTCTACAACCACCTAAAAGGAAGCGATTCCCAAACCTTTCATAACAAAGCCATCACCTACAGAGAGATGAACCTGGAGAAGAGTCCCCTAAGCAAGCTGGTCCTGGGGCTCTGTTCACAAACACAAACACACCCCACAGAGCCCCAGGACAGCAGCACAATTAGACCCAAACAAATCATGAGAAAACAAAAAGATAATTACTTGACACATTGGAAAGAATTAACAAAAAAACGTAGAAAACTAGAATGCTATTTGGCCCTAAACAGAGAGTACACAGTGGCAGAATACCTGACCACTGTGACTGACCCAAACTTAAGGAAAGCTTTGACTATGTACAGACTCAGTGAGCATAGCCTTTCTATTGAGAAAGGCCGCTGTAGACAGACATGGCTCTCAAGAGAAGACATGCTATGTGCACACTGCCCACAAAAGGAGGTGGAAACTGAGCTGCACTTCCTAACCTCCTGCCCAATGTATGACCATATTAGAGACACATATTTCCCTCAGATTACACAGATCCACAAAGAATTCGAAAACAAACCCAATTTTGATAAACTCCCATATCTACTGGGTAAAATTCCACAGTGTGCCATCACAGCAGCAAGATTTGTGACCTGTTGCCACAAGAAAAGGGCAAACAGTGAAGAACAAACACCATTGTAAATAAAACCCATATTTATGCTTATTTATTTTCCCTTGTGTACTTTAACCATTTGTACATTGTTACAACACTGTATATATACATAATATGACATTTTAAATGTATTTAAAACTTCTGTATGTGTAATGTTTACTGTACATTTTTATTGTTTATTTCACTTTTGTATATTATCTTCCTCACTTGCTTTGGCAATGTTAACACATGTTTCCCCTTGAATTGAATTGAGATGGGAGAATTAGAGTGAGCATACTTAAGATCACACAGGACGCCAGATAAGACAGGAGAATTACACCAGATAGGACAGACTGACACTAGCCCCCTGGCACATAGACTATTGCAGCATAGATACCGGAGACTTGGGGGGGGGCTGTGTCCCCGTCTGACAATACCCCAAGACAGAGCCAACCAGACAGGATATAACCCCACCCACTTTGCAAAAGCACAGCCCCCACACCACCACAGGTATCTCAACAGACCCCCAACTTACTACCCTGAGACAAGACGGAGTTTAACCCACAAAGATCTCCCCCACCGCACGAGCCCGAGGGGGTGCAAAACCGGACAGGAAGGTCAAGTCAGTGACTCAACCCACTCAAGTCGAGTTTAGCTAAAAAAGCTTGGCAAGATGTAGGGACGGTATGGGAGAGCACTAGCAAGCCAGTGACTCAGCCCCTGTAATAGGATCAGAGGCAGAAAAATCCCAGTGGAGAGAAGGGTGCCGGCCAGGCAGAGAAAGTAAGGGTGGTTTATAAACTCCAGTGCCTTGCCATTCACCTTCGCACCCCTGGCCCAGACTACACTCAATCATAGGACTTACTGAAGATAGTCTTCAGTAAAGAAATTAAGGTTGAGACCGAGTCTGCGTCTCTCACAAGGATCGGCAGACCACAACCAAAAAACGTAGCTCTATAGTAGAAAGCTTTGTAGGTTAGCAGTAAAACCTTGAAATCAGCCCTAGCCTTAACAGAAAGCCATTGTAGAGAGGCCAGCGCTGGAGTAATATGATCAAAATGATATATTTGGGGTTCTAGTCAAGATTCTTGCAGCCATATTTAGCACTAGCTGAAGTTTATTTAGTGCCTTGTCTGGGTAGCCAGAGAGTACAGCATTGCGTAAGTCTAATTTTGAAGTGACAAAAGCATGGATTAGTTCAGGGTACAGACTACGCCGAGGTCCTTCAGTTGTATTTGAGACGACTGTCCAACCGTTGAGATTAATCATCAGATCAAACAGCAGATCCCTTTGTTTCTTGGGACCTAGAATTAGCATCTCTGTTTTGTCAGCGTTTAAAAGGTAAACGTTTGCCGTCATCTACTTCCTTATGTCTGAAACACATGCTTCCAGGGTAGGCAATCATGGCTGTGAAACCGCAATAAACTTATCGCAGGGACTTGCAAGGGGGTGGAAAATAGTGTTTATCAGAGAACTGAGGACTGGGAGAGATAAAAAGGGACGGGGGGAGGGGAGAGGGAGCACCGAGTTCAAAGGGAAGAAAAAAATGTTGCGGAAACACACTATATAATTGATGGAATACTATTTTTACTGCAATGGGGAAAACACATCTACTCGTAGTTGTTTCTAGGGAAAAAGGTCTGCTCTCCTCTGAGAGTAAAGAGAGCAAAACACTAGGAATAGCTTCAGTAAAGGTGCTGCAACCATGTTGAGAGGTTTGTATTGAAAGGCAACGGCACGATGTGCTAAATCTATTACATGTTTGTGTCTGCAACCAAAGAGAAATTGGTTACACGTAGATGATCTACTGCACCAGAATAGAGCTCTGATCCAAAGTCTATGAGGGAGCAGATTTTTTTCCATATTGTTAGTACTTTCACAATGGAATTAACAGGTGCAAAGGAGCTGTAAAAAACTTAACTAGATGAATGGAATGGAACATTGTGTATACTAGCAGAATAAACATTTATCTCAGTCACACACAGACCCTTCATCATCATGAACAGCCCTGACATCCTTCCCCCTCCCACTACTCCATATCTCCTCATTTGCCCCCACGTGTTGAAAAAACAACTTGAAAATGAAGACCCCAAAACAAACCCCTGTTTTTCACTCCTCATCTCAACCACACTCCTCTTTCTCCGTCCTCCTCTCCTTCTGTGGCCAACCATGTCCCAAACCCACATAAACGGGTGTCTTTCAGAACAAAAGATTTCTGTCCTCCATAGATATATCACTAGCCTTCTTCACTGCTTCTTCCCAGGCAGGGAGCCAAACATGAGATGAGATTTTTCCATCATGAAGTAAAACACTGTAAATGAAGGTTGCCATGGACAGATGATATTTGTCATGTAGATATTGACAAAGTGCTGGCCAAATAATCCCTAACATAGCGATAACATAGCATAGCGATATGCTTGAGCAATGCAACAAGTTGCCTTTTTAGATTAGCTGGGGAAAATGCACAGGAATACTGATTAGGAGTTATGGTTATGATCATGATTTGTGAATTAGGCTTATGCCATCAGAAAACAAGGATGGATTAGGAAGCCACTAAAGAATGGTCCAAAATCAAGTTGGTTATAAAAGCAGATGTATTCTACTATGTAAATAAAAACAAATATGGTATGCTATATTGGACTATGTATTACAATAGAGCACCATGTTGAATTTTCCTTTCATAAAATGAACAAACTATGTCAGCATTACATGAACGTAGCCAAGAGTTGACCCATAGTGCAGTGTTTAACTAAATGGCCTATCACTCAGTGGCCAATATTGACAATCCGATTGATCTGAAACATCCATCACACTGTGCAAACTGCGAGAGGCTTATTCAATCAAATGGTATACTGTAAAACACAGCAAAAAATTACCATTTTGCACATACTTGATAGGGAATAGAATGACAAGTTCAAAAGGTTAGTTCCCTGTCACGTTGGATTGGTGAATGTCAGATACTACTATAATGCTTTGTCTATGTATTATGTATATATTTGATTTGATTCATAATTTATTCAGCAATTATAAGCAAAGCTTCAGTAGAGAAAGTATTTTGGTTGTGCTCCAATTGATATGATACTCTGGTCTCTGGTAAAGAACATTGGTGCAGTGATATTACAGTATCAGGGCCTGCCTCAGTAGAGCAAAGTGGTATTGAGAAATGGAATGTTAAGCTTATGTGTATTCTTATTTTAAATGTATGCAGTTCTGTCCTTGAGTTGATACTTAAGTATGTACTGGTGTGTGTGTGTGTGTGTGTGTGTGTGTGTGTGTGTGTGTGTGTGTGTGTGTGTGTGTGTGTGTGTGTGTGTGTGTGTGTGTGTGTGTGTGTGTGTGTGTGTGTGTGTGTGTGTGTGTGACTAATTGGTTAACTAAGTACTGCGTGCCAATTCCTGTAACCTTATTGTAAAGCCTCAGTCACAACTCTCGTCACATACCTCCAGGTAATAAGACCGGCCGAAGAAGTGTCTCTCCTCACTCCTCGTGTCATGTGCACAGACCATTTAGATCATTTTCCTTCCCAGCAGTTTGAAGCAGTCCCCTTCAGATAACATCTGAGGAAAACATCACCAAATGACACAGAAAAATAAGAGTCAAATGACCAGTGTTGATGGTTGGGAGTGGGTTAGAGAGACAGGAAAAAGTTCAAGAGCCTGCGGAGAAAGATAAGAAACAATGTTTTATGTAATAGCTTTCTGAATTGATTCCCCCCTGTAAAAAAGAAAACCATCTCCCTCTCCAAAAGGGTTTTGCTTCATGACTATGTTGGAAGGACGTTGCAGGTGTCTGAAACTCAGTAGTAGTTTATGGTTGACCCAAAGAGTGCCTCTCACAAGGGAAATTGCACTCTCTCTCTCTTTCGCTTTCTTTCTCTCTCACTCTCTTTCGCTCTCTCTGTATCTGTATCTCTCCCTCTCTCTCTCTCTCTCTCTCTGTGTGTGACTGACAGCTCCTGATGATGAAACAGGAAGAAGGGACTCGAGGCGTGGCGCTGTTAAAACACCCTCACGGCTCTCTGTTACGGACTGTGACTCAGAGCGCTGTGTTCTGGCGTCACACGACCTTCCTATATCAAGGTCAAACATTCCCTTTGTCTAACTCAGCTACTCTATCTGCCACCATCTCCATCCTCCACAGTTGAGGTGCCCCGCGGGACAAGTCCCCTTGCGAAGAGACAGCATCACACAAGACGTGACGGAAAGAGGCAAGGAGGCTTCCTGTTAGGCGCAAGAAGACAACACACCACAGATGCACAATGGCACCCATGTTCTTGGCTTTGGAACACAGGCTCCCATGAAATTTACAGGCTCATTAGAACCGTCAAGATGTGAAGATAGACTGAGCCAGTCATTAACTTTCAACTGCATGGCTAATCCATTACTCCAGATCTGGCTGCTCTGGCTGACAACCAACCACATGTTAATCAATACAACTCTCAGAGGTTTTGGATCAAGATCCAAATGAAGATCTCGTAGATCCTGATGTGGTTTCTTATGTTGATCAAAATTTGATGAAATGCTGCTGGTGCTTATTCTGTTAAAACCACTTTGGCTGTCAAGTTGACACAGTAACATGCCATGGTATAAGTTTAAAAAGGGCAGCAGAGATGTCCGGAAGGTTCACATGGTGAATGCCATTAAAACAAACAAAATGGATCCTTAGGCTCCCATGAGTTTTTACTTGCTATGAGTATCACTATAAGTCTCTTCTATGACATCGTCGTTGTCCTATCTGTGTTTTTTGTTTGTAAGGACAGGTGCTGGAGGACGAGAAGCAAGTACAGAGAGTGAACATTTAATGAAACAACGGACATATAACAAACAAGAACAACGTCTGGACGGGGGGGGGACAAAACGACGTTACGACAATAACGCTGACACGGGGAACAAAACTGAGGAACAGACAGATATAGATGGGCAATCAACAACGTGAAGGAGTCCAGGTGAGTTCAATGAGCTCAGATGCACGTAATGATGGTGACAGGTGTGCGTAATGAAGGGCAGCCTGGCTCCCTTGAGGCATGGGCGCTGGACTAACCGACTGAAGCGTAGAAGCCCGATGAGCCGGCTAAGTCATGGGAGCCTGATGATCCGGCTGAGGCATGACGTGGGATGGGAGCCAACCGAGGCAAGGAAACTTCTCGAGCCAGCTAAGGCGTGGAAGCCCGACGAGCCATCTGAGGCACCCCAGGTTCCATCGGCGGCGGCACCCGGACCCAACATCACTACCGGAAACAAAAACAAGAACTCCCTGATGCTTCAAATAGGCATGTCAGCATTCTGTAAGGACTGATGCTGGAGACGAGAAGCAAGTACAGGGAGTGAACATTTAATGAAACAACGGACGTATAACAAAACAAGAACAGCGTCTGGAGGAACAGACAGATGTAGAGGGGCAATCAACAACGTGAAGAAGTCCAGGTGAGTCCAATGAGCGCAGATGCGTGTAATGATCATGATAGGTGTGCGTAATGAAGGGCAGCCTGGCGCCCCCGAGCGCCAGAGAGGGAGAGTGGGAGAAGGCTTGACAATGTCATTTATTGGATAATGAAAAATAAAATTGCATCATGTAAATAACAAAATATTATTTTGCTAAGCTCAGTGCTCTCTACACCTTTGGTGAATACAAATCAAGTTGAGATATTTAACAGGAGCAGATTTCAAATTAGATCAAATTGAATATTACCCAAATCATTATCATCATCGGTTAGAGTGTTGGGCCAGTAGCCGAAAGGTCGGTGGTTCAAGTACCTGAACCGACAGAGCGATGTGCCTTTGATCAAGGCACTTAACCTTAATTTGATCCAGGGGCGCCGTACTACTATGCCTGACCCTGTAAAACCACACATTTCACTGCTCCTATCCGGTGTATGTGACCCCCCCCCATGCACAAGAACTGGACTAAACCGGACGTTTTTGATGAGACGTCACCTTGATCTTGTAGAGGTTAACCAGCTCAAAGCTGTCGCTGTCTTGAGGCCTCCGCACTCATAAGAAGCTCTTCCACACCCCAAGAGTTCCTTTCCCGAGAGGCCTCGCTGGGAGGCAATTGAAGGTGCAAAATGGCGAATTGTACCACTGTAATTGGGACAAAAATGGGCCACGGTGCACCGACACGGCGATTTGCACAGTTCAGCTGCTACTATTAATGAGACGCTGTAGTTAATTTGGAACAGGAGGGGAATGTGCATGTGTGTGTGCATATGTGCGTGTGCGTGCATTCATGTGCGTCCATGCGTGTGTGTGTAGGGAGACATAATACTGAGGAGAACCCCTCCCCCTCTCCTTCCAAAACCTGCTTCCCTGTATGGAAAACACATGGGGGTTCTGTGCTAACAAACAATACAGGAACACATGGCTAACCCTGCCAATAGCCAATTTCATTTAGTCACCGGATTTTCACATGAGATATGCTGCTCAGTGCATCGCGCTCCGTTAGTTACAAACATTATGAATTCTCAATGACTGACAAGTCCGCGGGCGTGGATAATAATTGAGAAATGTTTTAAAGTGCAGTGATGTGTTGTGGTTGGTGGCTGGGGGTTGAATTGGGTTGGGTTTGTTGTTGTCTTCAAGCCAATAGTCACGATGACGGTAGACTAGTGGTGAAGATCACATGAGTGATCGCATCGACTGACCTTTGTTACTTTTGAAATGATCACTCCATTGTCACGGAATAATTTAATCCATATTGCTGCCAGTCATGTCACAGTCAGTTCAGAGATGTCCAATGAGAGGGAGAGAGAGACGAGACAAGACGAGCAGGCAAAACAGCTCTCCAATGACCTATCGATGAGCACAGAGGTGACACACAACCCTTCTCCTCATCCTCCACCCTTTCACTGAGAGCGTCCCACTCCTTCTTCCCTGCCACCCCAATCCCACCACGCCTTCCTGCGACATTCCAGTCAGGATTGTGACAGGAGTCTCAGAGCATTGCTCTATTGTGATGGATGGGCCAGGCCTTCCTCTCAATAATTCAACAGAGGGGGAATTCTGTCGGGACTCTCAAGCAGCACAAACACAAACCGGACATGACCTCTCAATTGTCAAAAACTGCATTCAAAATTACTTTCCAAGAACTGCCTTTAAATTGAGACCGTTGAGGCAGGGTACAGTGACAGTCTAGAACTGGTAGCTACATACGTTGGGGTGGGTCAGGTAAGTCCTCAAAAGAGAATGGGTTACTTTTGTCTCAAGATCATCTCGAGATTTCACTCTTGCTACTTGGCTACAGTGTGTTGTGGTAGGCCCTGCTCAATCAATACTAGTAACTGAGTTTCTTGAGGCAAATATATGTGGAAATAGTGTACTTGAATGCCTTTTACCTTGCAATGATAAACACAGTCTAATTCATTGAATGACCATGACTATGCATTCACACTGCATTCTCATCAAGGACATTCCCAGGTACTGATTTTCACTGAGTAAATCTGATGCCACTGTTGCATTACATGCAGGTTTGTGAGGACATCTGAAACGCAGTCTATTCAAAGCAGTATATAGCCACTTGAGATTTGCAAAAGCTTAACGAATGCGACAGAAAGCAACCCAAATGAGAGACACATCCTTCCGTCCTTCATCATTAGACCACTGACTGGAGAAACAATTGGGTACATTTAAAACATAATCGGATATAAGTAAGTCATATAATGGGAACCTTGCTTACACCCATGCAGCTCTATTACTGTAGATCAGTGATCCTTTCAGAGACGTATTAAGGACAGTGGCTGAGATCTATTTCCAATGTCTTCGCTCAACCCCACACATTGATAAAGACATGCCGTGCCAGTGCACTCCAGTACTCTTTCCCACTGTAAGGCCACAACTTCAGTTTGATTACTTTTCACTGATGACTTTTCAAACTGGCTCATAAATGCGGTCTTGGGAAAATAGCCTGTCAGGCTATCATTCTATGCATACCTACACTGAACGCAGGTCTGTCGACACAGTTTGGTCTTTATCAGTGGACACAAATCGAATTTGCTCCGGCAACGCATGCGTCAGGAGTGCAATTAGCTGTTCAGTGTACTGTGTATGTATTCTGTGCTATTTCGAGGGCAGTACGGGGAGAAAGGGAGAGAGGGGAAACCTTGACACGAGCAAGACACAGGTGACTGACCCTGTACTCTTGAGGGGAGCCGGAGAAGGACAGATGAAAATAATGCATTGCTCCTTTCGTACCCCTGTGTTTGTGTCTCCCTGGTGCAGAGTGTTATATAGAATATGTACTCCAAAACTTCAACCTGGTACAGCCAGAGGAGGATGCTATAGAAACCATTTGATTTATTTATTGATGGATTCCACTTAGGACTACTACCATGGGATTACTGCTGTCGTGTATCCTCCAACTGGTGCTATCCTTGCGCACAAAGGTGACTTTGAGCTCGATCACTGAGGACTTAGCTCTATGTCCCTGTGTCAGAGTGACTCACCAAGGCCCTCTGGGACCTCATAGGCAGATCAGGAGATGATCCAGTCGTGTCCAGTCATATCACAGGCCCTCCAAGTCTACAAGTTTCCACACCGTTCAGTGAACTCCGCCTTGTCCAACCTGTAAAACGACAAATGGAAAAAACACATCATGATATCCAGGGACTGGAATGATGAGGAGGAAAAAATAAAAACAGAAGGCTGAGTGACATCATGCATGAGTTCGATTTAACTTCATTGGACAGCTACTCAACCACAACACCAGCATGAGAGATATTCCATAATAACTTTACCACAGGCTGATGCAGACAGGGAAGGAGCACAGATTGTAATCCAATATGATTTTCTAACTAGAGCGTGGACCAGTGAAATTAAATCCTCATGGAAATGATTGGGAAGCGTATCGAATAGCAGATAAACAGAGGGAGAGGGAGGTCAAGCGGTATGAGGGGATGGACAGAGTGGAGCAATGGGCTAAGATTAAGAGAGGCCTCAAGTAAAGGGAAAAAGACTGTCTCCCCTTTCCAGAGAGGCTGTTAGTGATGAGTCTTAACATGCCATACACAAAGCTGTATTAGGGGCCATCTAAAACGCGTTAAAGTGAGTATGCTAAGTTCTGTTCTTTTCTGCAGTAAACGAGGTTCAAATTTGAACCCCTTAATGTTGACATGCAGGAAAAGCTCCTGCCAATATTCACATGAATGGGCTGAATATGTCAGAAAGGCCATAGCATCCATCCACTACCAGGAGATACAGTGATTGTCTCTGTTGATTGGGTAAGTAATATGACTGTATATTACAAAATATTTATAGAAACAAACCATCTTTAACTATATTTAAATTGAGGACTGCGTCCTGCGAGTCTCTGCTGTTTGACAGACTAAGTAATTCCCCTGCCGTGGGAAACCAGGGCCCCTCTGGAAACCAGGGAGTCGCCATGACAACCACCACCTAAAACAAGATCCTCGGCGGGCCTTTAACATCAGATAGAGGCCCTTTGCCAGTAAGCAGCCACATCACTGCCAAGAGCTCATAAACAACAGGGCCTTTATATGTTTGTCTGTCTGCCGGTTTGTCGGAGCACTTTGTCTGTATGTCTGTCTGTTTGTCTGCCCCACGCGCACACACACACCACCTTGGCTGTCCATCAAAGATTATGATGATGATGATGATGATGCTGCTCCCCTTTGGATGGGGATAGGGGTGGGTTAGCGCTTATGGCTGTGGTGCCAGTGTACTTCATGTGGCTGTGGAGGCCGATGCAGGAGCCGCACGCTCTGTCGCACACGGGACAGGTATATTGGGAGTCGGATGGCATGATCAGCTTCGCATTGGTGTCTTCTGGGTGTGTTTCTCGCTTCTCCTCTGTAAGATGGCACCTTCGAGGTGATAAACCCTTCTGGCTGAGACCTGCTAGGTGGACCTATCAAGTGCAAGGGTTTCCAAGGTTGAGGGATTGAGGTAGCAGCGATTCAGCCGGTCCTGACCTCCAGCATTTGGCTGCACACACACACACACACACACACACACACACACACACACACACACACACACACACACACACACACACACACACACACACACACACACACACACACACACACACACACACACACACACACACACACACACAGTTTTCTATTAATCAGCAGCCCCCTTCTTCTGGCTCTCTCCCATCAAAGCCTTCTCTCTATGACACAGACAGAAACAAAACCACTTGGCCAGAAGTGGACAGGTCATGAATCTATCTGACCCAGCCAAAAGTCCAGTGTTAGCAGTAACCTGCAGTATAACCCATAGAGTTCCAAGCTAATATGACTCAAAGCTAGCCCAACACATGCTAGCACAATGATGGTCCCATTCCCAGTTACAAATTACTATCCAATAGTTTCCATACTATGATGGCATGCAAGCCATCTCATTGACACACTGCCATGGTACACTGATTAACGCGACATCATTGCATGATTCATTCAAATGTATTGTAAACCTGCCAATTACAGAACAATACTAGGGTAACCACTTGTATGCGCAAAGTAAGGGCAACAATCGAACCGATGTTAAGGCATTACAGATGTTAACATGACCCTACACTAATATCAGCCATTATTTACGTCCGCTTCCCACAAGGGTCTCGTTTAGCTGTCGTGACTGGACTCCCCGCACATTAAAAGCAGCATTGTCTCTCATCGGGTGCATAAGTGGCTCCCATGGGGCCGTTGGAGTGATTTTTAAACCACATTAGCCTCTCATGACAACACTAGAAAAGAGCAGTGGTATCATAGCCTGGACGATTTGCCATTGAAGTGCACGTAGCATTATGTAAAACTACTTGTGTTAACAGATATCCACTGTGGAGTTTGTCTTTCCAGTAGGAGCCATCCCTCAACAATAGGGATTGAAGAGGAGATGAAGAGAGGATGACTCAAAGGGAGAATAGACAGGCAGTTGTTGACAAGTGCAAAAAGAAGAAAATACATAGGGGAGCGAGGAATACGAGCACACTGTTGTAGGCAGATATCGGATGGAGATGCAGGGTTTTTTATGTGCATAGAATGTGCATGTTGGTTCCAACATGTCATGTTTAAAAATACTTTGACAAAAAGGAAAAAGACAGAGCACCCAAAAAGCCGTGATGACAAGATAATCCCTGCAGCTTTTTGGTTTGGAAAGGGATTTGCTTGCTATACGTGCCGTGGGAAGGCTAAAAAGAGATGTGTGAGGCATGGATCAAGAGCATAATCTCCAAAGTGTTTTTGTCTCACATCTTGGTCTAAGCGACCTACCTAAATCTTGGCATGATACTGTTCTCCTTATGGACTTGCCAGCTCTCATTGATAAAGTTAATTTGGCACAGAATTGACCGTGTAAACTCAAGCTTTCTCTGCCTTGTTTTGCATTGTGGTCAATGCTGCTGCTAAGGATGCGTTCTAAATGGCATCCTATTCCCTTTATACTGTAGTCCACTACTTTTGAATGGACCCAAGTCAAAAGTATTGCACTATAAAGGGAAAAGAGTTTCATTTGGGACACATTACAGGAGCAGTTGAGTCTCATAGGGTCTGTGATTATAACATTTCACATATCATTAGCGCTAAATGGCCAGATGAGTGACATTTATGAAGAAGTTAATCTAAATGATTGACATTTTAATCATTTAGCAGACACTCTTATCCAAATCGACTTACAGTAATGAGTGCATACATTTTCATTCGTATTGGTCCCCCGTGTGTCACACGTCTGGCCTCTAGGTCACCAGGCTGCTCGTTATGGCGCACACCTGTCACCATCTTTACGCGCACCTGAGCATCTTCAGACTCACCTGGACTCCATCACCTCCCTGATTACCTGCCCTATATATGTCACTCCCTTTGGTTCCTTCCCCAGGCGTCATTGTTTCTGTTCCAGTGTCATGTCAGTGCGTTGTTTGTGTTTCTTGTTTTGTATTTAGTTTTTTTATTTTATTAAAATACTCACTCCCTGAACTTGCTCCCCGGCTCTCAGCGCACTCGTTGCACCTTGGGAATCGAGCCCACAACCATGGCATTGCAAGTGCCTTGCTCTACAACCTGAGCCACATGGGACCACTTATCCTAGCCAATCAACATTGAACCTTGTCGAATTACAGGACAGTACTAAAAAAAACATTCTTCCTGTGGAATAAAGACACTTCATTTCTAGGGATGTGCATCTTTCCCTTTCAAGATGGTTTGATATGCATCTAGATACTTGGCTCTGATACGTTAAAGGAATGATAAGTTTTAGTTTGTAACAATTCGGTGCAATTCAGTTTGATTAGAGAACGAATCGATGTGATTTGGTTCGATGCGATAAGATTCGATGCACTCACATTAGTTGCATGAAGACATTCATTGTTCTAAATTAAGATCTGCTGCTGATGGAGCTCATGGGCTGGGCTGGATCTGTCTGAGCTGACTGTGTGTGCATGTGTGCGTGTGTGCGTCAGTATGTAAATAAGTAAACTATGCATGCCTATGGGGTATACTACGTACTATAGGCACCTAAACTGAGCCATAAGGGAGACTAGGCATCTACCACCCCACTGCCATTATGAGATTGGGAGGCGGGGGGGGGGGGCAATGCAGCCTGTTTTTGTTGGCCCACTTTGGTTCAGAAATCATCATGACCCACTTATTAACTTGTCATTTTAGAAGATTAAGCGTTTGAGCTAGTAACGTATCAATATTTATTGTTTACAAATTAGCTATGACATAGCCAATGAATATACTGCATAGCACAACATTTTCTTTTTCCTCCTGCTTTGACCATGCAGTGTGCCTCGCAAAAGTGAGTCCTTGTTGTGCAATGATCAGCTTTACCCTGTACATGTAAAAATGACCATATACCCTGATAGTTTAACGCAAAACTTCCAAAACTACTGTTGATGGTGAACCTGAGCAATCTAAATCAAATCTACTGTTTTCCCCGTTCAGAAGGTTACATGCTTAGTTTGACACTGAAGGAGAGGAGGCATCAGTTGTCAAAAGGAACGTAGACAGGAAGTAATATGAGCAACAACAAGAAATATATGAATCGCCGCATCGGTTCTATCGTTACATCCGTATTTATTTCCTATACAGCGGAATCGCTTTTCTTTGACACAGTTAACGTTGATTTGTTGGATGTGTATACATGTGCATTATTGCTGTGACAGAAGTGTCACGTTCTGACCATAGTTATTTTGGTTTTTCTTTGTTTTAGTATGGTCAGGGCGTGAGCTGGGGTGGGCAGTCTGTTTTCTGTTTCTATGTGGGGTTTCTTGTTTGGCCTGATATGGTTCTCAATCAGAGGCAGGTGTTAGTCATTGTCTCTGATTGGGAACCATATTTAGGTAGGCTGTTTTGTGTTGGGTTTTGTGGGTGATTGTTCCTGTTCGTGTGTTCCTGGTTTGTCTGTGTTCACTAGTGCGGGACTGTCGCTTCGTTGGTTTTCGTCTGTTTATTGTTTTGTTCAATATTGAAAAGTATTCAAATAAATATGGATGTGTACCACGCTGCGCATTGGTCCTCCGATCCTTCCACCGACGAAAGCCATTTCAAGAATAATTTTTTGGGGACTTGAATGTTACTGGGCTTATCTGGATGGAGCTCTCGATGTCATACATTTTCATAATGTTAGTCATTAAGAAATGTTTCCTCGGTCAGTGTTTCTCAAACCGGAGTAAAGGTACAGTGGGGCAAAAAAGTATTTAGTCAGCCACCAATTGTGCAAGTTCTCCCACTTAAAAAGATGAGAGGCCTGTAATTTTCATCATAGGTACACTTCAACTATGACATACTTATTTTCCTCCATAATTTGCAAATATATTAATTAAAAATCCTACAATGTGATTTTCTTTTTTCTCATTTTGTCTGTCATAGTTGAAGTGTACCTATGATGAAAATTACAGGCCTCTCTCATCTTTTTAAGTGGGAGAACTTGCACAATTGGTGGCTGACTAAATACTTTTTTGCCCCACTGTACATGCAGAGTTACGTAATCTAGCTCATAGGTTACTTGGCATAAAAGATCTGCAATGGCCGATTATGTGTTTAGCTGCATTCTTTGTAACCCATACAGTATACTAAGCAATTTTTACTGATGTCACTGATCTGTATATGCACATTATTACTTAAAGCCAATGTTCATTTAATTTCTGACTTCAATTTGAATTGACCCCCAAAGCCTGCTGTAATTGAGTTTGGAATATAAGAACGATGGCCAGAATTCAATCAATGCACTATACATACAATGTTCACATAAGAGCACAGAGGTCATATGCAATAAACAATGTGCCTAAACATACATGCGCTGTGACTTGACTCAAATGGAAACAGTATTGATGGCCTCTTTAATTGTTACTGTCTGCAGGGCAGTGACACAGGGATTGGGACTGTCATTAGACAATGAAGTTCGACGGGCACAGAGGTCATTTGGATCGATACAACTGTCCATCACTGAGATGACAGAAAGAGGGAGAGAGAGAGATAGAGATGGAGAGAATAGAGGGAAATGAGAGAGAAGGTTCCATGAGATAGAGATAGAGGTAGAGACAGAACTTTTAGGAGCCATACAGAGAGAAATGAGAGAGAAGGTACTGTGAGAGAGAGAGAGAGAGAGAGAGGGAGGAAGACAAAGAGAAGTGGCTCAGTATACCACACCATCCTCACTAAGGTAGCCTGCTATTCTATTAAAGCTACACTATAAACTCAACATGCAACAAATTCAAAGATTTTACTGAGTTACAGTTTATATAAGGAACTCAGCCCATTTAAATAAATGTGTTAGAGACAAATCTATAGATTTCACATGACCGGGTAACAGAGTATGGGCATGGATCAGAAAACCAGTCAGTGTCTGGTGTGACATAGGGCTGTGGCAGTGAAATTTTGTCAGACAGTTTTGGGGTTATTGTCATGCAACAGCCTGCCGGTCTCACGGTAATTGACCATTAATTAACATAAACACCTTTAGCATCTCTAAGCCGCGCAAAAGATGCTGATGTGAACATTTGGAACACCTACATTTAAAAAAAAAAAAAGAGGACTGGCCACCCCTCATAGCCTGGTTCCTCTCTAGGTTTCTTCCTAGGTTTTGGCCTTTCTAGGGAGTTTTTCCTAGCCACCGTGCTTCTACACCTGCATTACTAGCTGTTTGGGGTTTTAGGCTAGGTTTCTGTACAGCACTTCGAGATATTAGCTGATGTACGAAGGGCTATATAAAATAAAATTGATTGATTGATTGATTGCTTATAAGTCCTGTGCCATTATTTTATATTATATGATTTTATAGTAAGAAGAATATAATTGAACTTTGCTGAATGAAATAGAAAGGATATTTTTCTCATTCCGGAGCAAGAGTGTGCATATGAAGTGGCTATGTTGAGCATAAAAGTGATCATTTCAAACAGGTCCTATATGCTAGATTTAGAGTTATTTGACAACTTCAGTTGTGAATGATACACACCTTAGAATGTCTTCGAAATCAAAACATATATGGGCTCTGTTCCTTTCCTCAGGCTGCACAGCTGTTCTCTCATCAAGTGATCATATTTTCACCCGTCAGACTATTCTCAATTTAATCTGGTCTTTACTAATATGTAACAATAGTTTAGATTTAGAATTGGCCTATTATCGAATGGGCAGGAACAGAGGCAGGGGAAAAGACATGTCATCGGTATGCACTCGAATAGCGGGTGGAGGCCACTTTCCTACCGGTTCATTTCACTCATAGAGGGTAGGCTACTCTGGTTATTTCATGACAGGTGATATTCTGCCCAAACTCTGTATGCCATGGGCTCTACAAACCTGTTCCTGCAGCTACCCAGTGCTTAATAGGGGAAACCAAGTGAAATCTGTTTGGGAACATAGATAGCAACATGTTTTCACAGCGAAACATATTTTATTAAACTGCTGACAGCGCTGGAGAACGGAATGAAGGAGAGAGGGGATGAGATGGAAGAGCAAAGTGGTGAGATATTCTGTAGCTAAGGTAATGTTTCAGTTTATTATGAAACTATAAAAAATGCCCTATTACTAGGCTATTCAAAATAAAATACAAACTCATTATAATTGTAGGATAACTCTGAATTTGTTTAATTTAGGCTAGACCAATTATGTACCAAAGACATCTTGAATCTGTATTTTTTTTAAATGTTTTTCTGCCTTGTGTAATATGCGTAGTGTATATGTATAATGGCAGAATCATTTATTTATTTATTTTACTTTTTATTCAGGCTTTGGCTCATATATACGTCTGTAGGCCTATGCATATGCATAAGCTCTAATAAGCATATGGGTGTTTTGAATTAATCATCACCTTAGAAAGCAGCTGCCCATTTCATTGTGTTATTCTTTGAAACAACATCCACAACGACCATGTTTTCCACTCAGTTTCAATCTGTTGTTGAACTTCTTTCGTCAAATTGATCAATCACAGTGAGGTGAGTTTTAAAAGCACATACTTTTTGATGATAAGCGGTTGATGTGATTTTCAAATGCATTTGCATTGATGTCAGAGTGGATAGACGGACAATAGAGCCCTGAGTACCAGGCCATTAGTGACCTGGTGATTGTTAGCAAGTTGTGTACTACTAACACATTTTTTACTGCAGTCATGACTCATGACTGACCGTGTGGCGGTAATACGGTCTCAGCAACAGCCCTAGTGTGACCCCCATATGCCTCATGCAGTGCACATCTGCTTCGCATAGAGTTGATCAGGATGTTGAGTGTGGCCTGTGAAATGCTGTCTCACTTCCTCTTCAATGGCTGTGCGAAGATGCTAGATATTGGCAGAAACTGGAACACGCTGTCATACATGTCGATCCATAGCATCCCAAACATGCTCAATGGGTGACATGTCTGGTTAGTATGCAGGCCATGGAAAAACTGGGCCATGTTCAGCTTCCAGGAATTGTGTACAGATCTTTGCGACATGGGGCCGTGCATTACCATGCTGAAACATGAGGTGATGGCAGCAGATGGATGGCACAACAATGGGCCTCAGGATCTCGTCACGGTATCTCTGCGCATTAAAATTGCCATTCATAAAATGCAATTGTGTTCGTTGTCCGTAGCTTTTGCCTGCAAATACCATAACCTCACCGCCACCATTCACAACGTTGACATCAGCAGACATCAGTCTGCCGTCTGCCCAGTACAGTTGAAACCGGGATTAATCCGTGAAGAGCACACTTCTCCAGCATGCCATTGGCCATCGAAGGTGAGCATTTGCCGACTGAAGTTGGTTACGACGCCAAACTGCAGTCAGGTCAATACCCTGGTGAGGATGACGAGCACGCAGATGAGTTTCCCTGATACGGTTTCTGACAGTTTGTGCAGAAATTCTTTGGTTGTGGAAACCCAGTTTCATCAGCTGTCCGGTTGGCTGGATGGACTTAATGCCAAATTCTCTAGAACGACTTTGGAGGCGGATTTTGGTAGCGAAATTAACATTAAATTCTCTGGCAACAGCTCTGGTGGACATTGATGCAGTCAGCATGCCAATTGCACATTCCCTCAACACTTGAGACATCTGTGGCATTGTGTTGTGTGACAAAACTGGACATTTTAGAGTGGCCTTTTATTTTCCCCAGCACAAGGTGCACCTGTGTAATGATCGTGCTATTTAATCAGCTTTTTGATATGCCACACTTGTCAGCTGGATGGATTATCTTGGTAAATATTAAATTATCACTAACAGGGATGTAAACAAATTTGTGCACACAATTTGAGAGAAATATGATTTTTTGTGCATATGGAACACTTCTGGGATCTTTTATTTCAGCTCATGAATCATGGGACCAAAACTTAACATGTTGCGTTTGTATTTTTGTTCAGTATATATGCACATATAAAGCTATATAATGCACTTCTATGGTTGTAAAGCAATAAAACTCACTGTGAAAGCTAATGTGTGGTGAGCTTTCTGGCACAAAATCAAATCAAATCAAATGTGTTTATAAAGCCCTTCTTACATCAGCTGATATCTCAAAGTGCTGTAAAGAAACCCAACCCTAAAACCTCAAACAGAAAGCAATGCAGGTGTAGAAGCACGGTGGCTAGGAAAAACTCCCTAGAAAGGCCAAAACCTAGGAAGAAACCTAGAGAGGAACCAGGCTATGAGCTGCTGTGGCATCAGGTGGGTGCTACAATGTTGTGAATGAGGTGAGATTCCGCCCACTTTGAACACCTGGAAAAGCACTATATATCCAATCAATTACTGTAATTATGATGTATTATACTTATAACAAATTAGCCATTTCATACCATTAGGATAGGAAAGGTCTTTGGGAGTGGATCCACTTTGCATCCACTTTCCTTAAACAAAGTCGTAATGGGTTTTTTTCAGCAACAGCTTTGAAAACAGGGCCACTGCAATGAAAAAGCTGCAGTGCCGCGAGGCATTTTGAGGAAAGTTCTGGTGCATCAGCATTACAAACAGATTAGAGGAATTGCAGCCCCAAGGACACAGCAAATGGCTGGCTCTAATGACTACAGGGGGTAAGGGAGAGGTAAGCTTATCACAAACCAGGAAGTTAACAAAAACAACAACAGGTACAACTTGTTTTGTATCTATCGGATTTTCTACACACAAAAATTTCAGCAAAGACCAAATCCAATAGTCTCAACCGTTCTCTGGTCATCAAATTTCATCAGTATGCGTGTCCTGTCAGTTGGCCATTTAATTGCAGTAGATATTGCTGGGCTTTCGCTGATGGGTGAAACTGAAATCTTTGTCATGACAACCACTTATTGCTCCTCAGAGGGAAAAGACAGTGGGTAAGCACTGAGATTGCGAGGAAGTGACAAATTTCCATAAAGCTAAACCGGAATCCCTTGCGGAAGTCTTTCAAAATAGTAGTCCAGGCAAGAAGTTACAGCAATCAGTCTTGTTGGACTGTAAACAAAGGGGGGCTGTAGCTGAACAATGAATGTCCCCAGACGGGATGCTACCTGGACTGCGGATGGAGAGGCCAATAGAAAATAACCCAGTGAACTCTCAACGCCGTGCTCCCCTGTGACCTTCTTCTAGGAAGTCAAACATGAACAGGATTGTTTATTATATGGCGCTAAGAAATGTTATGGAACATTGTAATGCACTTACTTATTCAAGCTTTGTTCTTTGGTCTGTCCTCAAGGATTCCCTTTTGTAAAAGAGGTGCAAACGTTGCAACTGGTGCAAACGCTCGGTAAATCTGGCCCTTTGAGTCCCATCACATTAAGTTACAGTGGCTGCTCCACTTTGAAAATGCCTTGGACTGTGGATGGATTCTGTCCTTTCCTTCGGCAAAAGTCAAACCTGGCATGGTCTTCCTCAGTGAGACAGTATTACAGTAACAAGTGCTAAGTGAGCACTGAGTGAGCATCTAATAGGCGTAAGACCAAATAAGTCCTGAGAGAGTTTGTGAGAGACTTGCATGAGGCCTCACTGAGCAGCGGCTCGAGAACTTTCGAGGGGTTAGAGAATAGTGTTGTCAGGCTAATTAGGTCAATCTCCAAGGCGTTCATAGTCGATCACCAAATATTTCCGTAAAAACAACAAAGCCTTGCGTTCCTATTATTTTTCTTTCTTTAGTGCTGTGGGTGCAGGGAGCCTAGCAGTTAAGAGTGTTGGGACAATAACCAAAAGGTTGTTGGTTCGAATCCCTGACTAGGTGAAAAATCTGCCGATGTGCCCTTGAGCAAGGCACTTACCCCTAATTGCTCCTGTAAGTCGCTCTGGATAAGAGCGTCTGCCAAATGACTAAAATGTAAATGTGATGCACTTGATTCAGCAGCCCTAATGCCATTTTGAACCATTTCATATGTCTGAAGGTAGAACTCTGCAGGCCCAGAGAGCAAATCAAGTGCACCTACAGACCTACTGTTGGCCAATCAGATAGCTCAGATCACTGTGTCTGCACAGTTTCCTCGAGCCATAGGCTGGAAAAAGAAGCCTCAGAAGCGCACGGCAAAGTTGATACTGTGAGGTTTCAAAACTTTTACCGTGACTAGAGAGAGACTCAATGAATACAGCAAAGATCTGTTGTTTTTATAAGTTCGTTTTGAAGTTGTTATTCAACAGTGTCAACACTTTGTTAAACACTGTGTAATGTGTGTTCTCCTTACTTCCACTCACACTACAACCAGCACTACAGCTGTCAGAGGAAGGCACAATAAATTGTCGAAGACTCCAGCCACCCAAGTAGTAGACTGTCCTCCTTGCTCCCGCACGGCAAGCGGTACCAGAGCGCCAAGGCTCCTTAACAGCCTCTACCCCCAAGCCATAAGACTGCTGAACAATTAATCAAATGGCCACCCGTACTATTTAGATTGACACCCCCACCCATTTGTTTTTACACTGCTTATTATCTATGCATGGTCACTTTACCCCTACCTACATGTACAAATAACCTTGACTAACCTGTACCTCCGCACACCCGTACCCCCTGTATATAGCCTCGTTATTGTTATTTTATTGTATTAATTTTAATTGTATTATTTACTTTAGTTTATTTAGTAAATATTTTCTTAACTCTATTTCTTTGTTGGTAACTGCATTGTTGGTTAAGGGCTTCTAAGTAAGCATTTTACGGTAAGGTTGTATACGGCGTATGTGACAAATAAAATGTGATTCAGTCCAGTAAGATTAGGTAAAAAGCTAATTATTATGCTCACTCAGCTGTGCCTCACAAGTAAAACAACAAATTATCTATCATCAGAACCTATTCAGACCCCTTCACTTTTTCCACATTTTGTTACGTTACAGCCTTATTCTGAAATGGATGTCCTGTTGGAAGGTGAACCTTCACCCCAATCTGAGGTCCTGACTGGGGCGAAGATGCGCATCTCCTCAGCATGATGCTGCCACCACCATGCTTCACCGTAAGGCTGGTGCCAGGTTTCCTCCAGACGTGACGCTTGGCATTCAGGCCAAAGAGTTCAGTCTTGGTTTCATCAGACCAGAGAATCTTGTTTCTCATGGTCTGAGAGTCCTTTAAGTGCTTTTGGCAAACTCCAAGCGGGCTGTGATGTACCTTCTACTGAGGAGTGGCTTCCATCTGGCCTCAGTCTCATAGCAAAGGGTCTGAATACTTCTGTAAATAAGGTATTTCTGTTGTTTATTTGTTATACATTCGCTTTGTCATTATGGGGTATTGTGTGTAGATTTATTTAAAAAAACAACTTTAATCCATTTTAGAATTAGGCTCAAACGTGAATTTCTTTTCTAAAAAGTGAAGGGGTCTGAAAACTTTTCCCGAATGCACTGTACACTATATATACAAAAGTATGTGGGCACACCTTCAAATTAGTGGATTTGGCTATTTCAGCCACACCCGTCGCTGACAGGTGTATAAAATTGAGTACACAGACATGTAATCTCCATAAACAAACATTGGCAGTAGAATGGCCTTACTGAAGAGCTCAGTGACTTTCAACGTGGCACCGTCATAAGATGCCACCTTTTCAACAAGTCAGTTCATCAAATGTCTGCCCTGCTAGATCTGCCCCGGTCAACTGTAACTGCTGTTATTGTGAAGTGGGAGCGTTTAGGATCAACAACAGCTCAGCTGCGAAGTGGTAGGCCACACAAGCTCACAGAACGGGACCACTGAGTGCTGAAGCACGTATCCCATAAAAATCCTCTGTACTCTGTTGCAACACTCACTACCGAGTTCCATACTGCCTCTGGAAGCAACGTCAGCTCAAGAACTGCCCCAATGCATAGTGCCAATTGTAAAGTTTGGTGAAGGAGTAATAATGGTCTAGGGATATTTTCATGGTTCTGGCAAGGCCCCTTAGTTCAAGAGAAGGGAAATCTTAACACTACAGCATACAATGACATTCTTGATGATCCTGTCCGTCCAACTTTGTGGTAACAGTTTGGGGAAGGTCCTGTTTCAGCATGACAATGCCCCCGTGCACAAAGCGAGGTCCATACAGAAATGGTTTGTCGAGATCGGTGTAGAAGAGCTTGACTGGCCTGCACAGAGCCCTGACCTCAACTCCGTTAAACACCTTTGGGATGAATTGGAAAGCCAACTGCGAGCCAGGCCTAACCGCCCAACATCGGTCCCCGACCTCACTAATGCGTTTGTGGCTGAATGGAAGCAAGCACAGCAAATGTTCCAACATCTAGTGTAAAGCCTTCCCATAAGAGTGGAGGCTGTTAAAGCAGCAAAGGGGGGACCAACTCCATATTAATGCCCATTATTTGATTTTGGAATGAGATGTTTGACGAGCGTGTCCACATACTTTTGGTAATGTAGTGTATCTCTATTTTATAAATATCATTTCAAAAATGGCCTGAGAAAAACAACATTGGCAGGTCAATTCAAGCATAGCCAGTATGCAGTGATAATGTATTGGGCCTATAGCCTACTGCACAAACCTCATTACTACAGAACTGTTAATAGGTTTAATGTTGCATAGGCTTATGTTTTTATAAGTCATGTTTGGATAAAAAATCTGAGTGGTAGATCTCGACGTGCTTTTGGACTCACAAAGTGATCTTGACTCAGAAAAGGTTGGTGACGACTGCTCTAATTTCACCAGAGAGAAAGCAAACAGCTGGCCAAAACACTTTTCAAAGAAACACGCTGGCTGCGAAGTGAACATATATATGCACATGTGTATGTTTTTTCTCAGATGCTGCAAACATAACCCATCACAATGGACAATTGTATTTTCACTGACCATTGCCTAGCGCCAGAGGGTAATCATAAAATATAATTTCATGAAATCGCAAGTGGAGTATTGCAAAACACAGTTTAGCCTTTCCTTAATCCATCTGTCGTCTCAGATTTTGAAATGATGCTTTACGGCGAAAGCAATACATGCATTTGTGTAAATGTATCGATCGCTCGACAAAACAATAAGAACAGCTAGCGTCAGGTAACTCGGTAACAACATCCAGCAAGGCAATCAAATGGATCGTTTGGATCAAATGGATCAGACTTATGCCACTCCTGCCCACCCCATGCCCCCCCCCCCCCCCCCCCCCCCACACACACACTTTTGCAAAGAGGGCCTTAACATGAAAGTCACACATATGCCCAGGCCATGAGCAGGCAAACAGGCTCAACCTCAAGTCTTACACTAGCCCAAGCCAATGGCATGTACCAGATGCTCAGCAGGCTCTGCTCACACTTGCTGGTCTGAGGCAAACCACCCGACTAACAACATTGGACACTTTATGGAACACAAAGCCTTCACTATCTCATCCTGGAATATTCAAGGCCCGAGGTCATCTGCCTTTGGCCACATTACTTGATCTTAGTTAGCTAAACGCACATTACTTGATCTTAGTTAGCTAAACGCACATTACTTGATCATAGTTAGCTAAACGCACATTACTTGATCTTAGTTAGCTAAACGCACATTACTTGATCTTAGTTAGCTAAACGCACATTACTTGATCATAGTTAGCTAAACGCACATTACTTGATCTTAGTTAGCTAAACGCACATTACTTGATCTTAGTTAGCTAAACGCACATTACTTGATCTTAGTTAGCTAAACGCACATTACTTGATCTTAGTTAGCTAAACGCACATTACTTGATCTTAGTTAGCTAAACGCACATTACTTGATCTTAGTTAGCTAAACGCACATTACTTGATCTTAGTTAGCTAAACGCACATTACTTGATCTTAGTTAGCTAAACGCACATTACTTGCTTGCACACTGATACTTATCTTTATTGAGTCAGACAAACATTTTAATAGGCTAATTGCATAGTCTTATTACGGGTTATGTGATGTATATACAGTGGGGCAAAAAAGTATTTAGTCAGCCACCAATTGTGCAAGTTGTGCAAAAACTATGACAGACAAAATGAAAAAAAAAATCCAGAAAATCACATTGTAGGAATTTTTAGGAATTTATTTGCTAATTATGGTGGAAAATACGTATTTGGTCACCTACAAACAAGCAAGATTCCTGGCTCTCACAGACCTGTAACTTCTTCTTTAAGAGGCTCCTCTGTCTTCCACTCGTTACCTGTATTAATGGCACCTGTTTGAACTTGTTATCAGTGTAAAAGACACCTGTCCACAAGCTCAAACAGTCACACTCCAAACTCCACTATGGCCAAGACCAAAGAGCTGTCAAAGGACACCAGAAACAAAATTGTAGACCTGCATCAGGCTGGGAAGACTGAATCTGCAATAGGTAAGCAGCTTGGTTTGAAGAAATCAACTGTGGGAGCAATTATTAGGAAATGGAAGACATACAAGACCACTGATAATCTCCCTCGATCTGGGACTCCACGCAAGATCTCACCCCGTGGGGTCAAAATGATCACAAGAACGGTGAGCAAAAATCCCAGAACCACACGGGGGGACCTAGTGAATGACCTGCAGAGAGCTGGGACCAAAGTAACAAAGCCTACCATCAGTAACACACTATGCCGCCAGGGACTCAAATCCTGCAGTGCCAGACGTGTCCCCCTGCTTAAGCCAGTACATGTCCAGGCCCGTCTGAAGTTTGCTAGAGAGCATTTGGATGATCCAGAAGAAGATTGGGAGAATGTCATATGGTCAGATGAAACCAAAATATAACTTTTTGGTAAAAACTCAACTCGTCGTGTTTGGAGGACAAAGAATGCTGAGTTGCATCCAAAGAACACCATACCTACTGTGAGGCATGGGGGTGGAAACATCATGCTTTGGGGCTGTTTTTCTGCAAAGGGACCAGGACGACTGATCCGTGTAAAGGAAAGAATGAATGGGGCCATGTATCGTGAGATTTTGAGTGAAAACCTCCTTCCATCAACAAGGGCATTGAAGATTAAACGTGGCTGGGTCTTTCGGCATGACAATGATCCCAAACACACCGCTCGGGCAACGAAGGAGTGGCTTCGTAAGAAGCATTTCAAGGTCCTGGAGTGGCCTAGCCAGTCTCCAGATATCAACCCCATAGAAAATCTTTGGAGGGAGTTGAAAGTCCGTGTTGCCCAGCAACAGCCCCAAAACATCACTGCTCTAGAGGAGATCTGCATGGAGGAATGGGCCAAAATACCAGCAACAGTGTGTTTAAAACCTTGTGAAGACTTACAGAAAACGTTTGACCTCTGTCATTGCCAACAAAGGGTATATAACAAAGTATTGAGATAAACTTTTGTTATTGACCAAATACTTATTTTCCACCATAATTTGCAAATAATTTCATTAAAAATCCTACAATGTGATTTTCTGGATTTTCTTTTCTCATTTTGTCTGTCATAGTTGAAGTGTACCTATGATGAAAATTACAGGCCTCTCTCATCTTTTTAAGTGGGAGAACTTGCATAATTGGTGGCTGACTAAATACTTTTTAGCCCCACATATATATATATATATATTATAGCCTATATTACAAAATGTTTTTTCACTACAAGTTCCTTATCAGCCGCCGGTGTTACAGAAAACTACACACCCTCTCTGTCCTGCAGCAGCCTAGGAGAACAGATAGGCATCTGGCAGGGACCACTACAGTAGCTCGACCTCTGACGGTGATCCAGCCGAAAACCTGATCGGCTGGCAATTGGCCCTCAGGACCCCCAGGAGTACCCACCACTCTGGGCAGTGCTACAGGCAAAGCTGATAACCCCCTCTCCAATCAGTAGTCCTGGACTCTCATCTACTTCTGGACATTATCACTTCTTTTCTCTTTCCTCCTCTCTTCAATGCCACGTGGACAAGTGGTTGAGATTATGATGATCGTTCAATGGAGGATTGACTGGGGGACAAGGAACATAGCTGATGGATAGCTGATATTGAAGGGCAGTTTGTGCTGTGGATCTTCTGGCGTGCTGATGTAAACCGTCTTTGGGTGCTGTAGCCCAAGAGCAGTCAAACTTGAATGAAAGAGGCAGTGGTTACGCAATAGCTATGGATGTGTTAATTGTGTGGACCCTCACAGTCAACATCATTTGGAAATAATAGTTCAAGCTGTGCTGTCCTTTTTTTTTTTTTTGGAATGCTCATCTTTTACAAGTGATGATGTGAAACAGACCGGAGAGAAACTGGGTTGACGTTGATGGGAATTATGTTCAAATTGTGCATCATCCAGTTTTTTTTGTTGGAAACGTAATGAGAGAAACCGGCCCTCCTTTTCAACCACAAAATGTCATCCGTCACAAAGCATTAGCCTGCCCGCCAACAGGATGATCCTTGTGTAACCCACCAAACACAGATGCTCAAATGAGAAACAAGGGCTGTTATCTAGCATTTGTGATTCACCGTGCTATTCCGATGACTCAGAAGCTACTACAAAGGGCAGAAGAAGATACACATGATCTTATCTTTACCCCCCCAACACCCACACCACACACACACACACACACACACACACACACACACACACACACACACTGTCAGATAAACACACCCTCACAGTCAAACATCAGATAAATTAGGTTTTGAAAAATGAGTACCTGTTTGGAATTATTGATATTAAATGTCATTTTGAAGATAAGGAGAAATGAATACCTCGTGAGCTCTATAAACAAAATAGTATTTTAAGGATATGTGCCGGGGTGCTTCCCTAGATCCGATTTTAAGGTACGGCTTTCCCAGATAATATTCCGCCCAGAGCTGCCGAGTCATTATAGCAAAGGTGTTTGATGCAGCTCTCACACACACACACACACACACGCACAGACTCACAGATTTGATTATCTTCCAGACTACGCCATTCAGGGAGATACCGTCCTATAATGTTTACTCTCAGCTTTGCCGGGTGCTGGGCAGCAAGACATGCAGCATATCCCTTTCCCTATCCTTGTCGTTTAAGGAGCTTGCCCAATAACATAGAGCTACCCCTCTTCCTGACTCACGCAGGATTTAACTCTGAGTGCTTTGCACATTCACAAACATGGCTTTTGGATAAATTGTCAACTACTGCAACAACACTAATGTGTCTGTTTACATAGTAGGAGTTGCTATAACCAATGGCAATGAGCTGTGTGGTTTTCCCTGGCTTAGGAACTTAGTCAGAGGAATTTGTTTTGCAAAGCACTTTGCTGGCGCGCTACGGGAAAGCCCTGGCATGACCTTAAAGCGGTAATGTTATAAATTGCCTGTGCTCTGGCATAATTAGAATACGCATGAATCAAAACAAAAGCTGGCGTGACTAATGAGAGAGAGAGAGAGAGAGAGTAGAACGAGTGGAATTACACATACACTTCAACTGCCAATCAGCGGCTGACCACAGGAATCCTTGGAGGAGAGGAGAAGGGGTGACGGATTGAGGTTTGGCTTAGACGGGAACAAGAAGAACACCATGGAATGTGCACAGGAACAGTATGCTCATCAGTATGCTCATACCAAACGTTTCCACAAGGAAACCATGCTCACCACTTGTTAATGGTGTATCATCCTTTCACAAGTCACCGGTATGATCATCACTACATTTCAGTAATGGCTTGAATGAAATATTGGAACAGAGTCAAACATGGTTTCCATATGTTTGATGTGTTTGATACAGTTCCATTTATTCCGTTCCAGCTAATTACAATGAGCCCGTCCTCCTATTGTTCCTCCCAGCAGTCGCCACCGCTACCAATGTACAGCTTATTGTTCGATTTGGAGTTTTGCATGGCAGGAACACGCCGAGAGACAAGACTGATCTTGACAACTTTTTTTTTTAACCAAAGCTGTGAATTGTAACGTCAGAGGTGACAACACAAGATGTAAAACGGAAGAACACAATATGCCAGCAGAAATAAGGCCATGAAAAAATGTTATGAAGATACCCTAACATCACTATTAATAAGGCCTGGGTGTGTCTACTGCAATAAGAACCCGGTCAGAGAAGAGAAAGAAAAGCACATCCTTTCTCTAAGAGGTGAAAAGTCAAATTCACTTGGGCACATGTCCATACATGTGGCACCCGGCGTAGTGGGACTGTAATTAAATTGATCCCGTTAAATTCTCTCTGATAGGAGTTTATCTTCTCGGCTGGCTGTAACAAGCACCCTGGGGACCTCCAACTAGAGACAAGGGGATGAAAGTGAATGAAGCAGTGCTTGGTTTTGTTTAGTCTTTCCCCGTGCCGGCACCTGATGTTTAGGATATATGACGATGGCACTGAGGGGCACGCTCCGTGGACTATCAAAGGAAAGGTTTGCGGGTTCACATCCCGAGCGGACGGCAGATGCCAGGTGTGCTCGCTGGTACAGCAACTGGACCAAAGCTCCTGGGGATGAGGTCAATTGCGACTTTAAAACACTTACAGAGTTTAATGTTTGTGATAAGAGAAACCTGAGGATGGAAATTGAATGTTCCTGAGTGGCCTAGTTAAAGTTTGGACTTAAATCGGCTTGAAAATCTATGGCAAGATGAAAATGGCTGTCTAGCAATGATCAACAACCAATTTAACAGAACTTGAAGAATGTTTTTAAGAATAATGTGCAAATATTGTGTAAAAATTGTATTGACTCAGGGGTCTGAATTTTAATGTACATGAGACATTTCTGTATTTTTCTTGTACTACATTTTTTTAATAAAAAAAATATGTTTTCACGTTGTCATTATGGTATTGTGTATATGGGTTTGAAAAAAATCTATTGAATCCACTTTGAATTCAGGCTGTAACACAACAAAATGTGGAATAAGTCAAAGGGTGTGAATACCTTCTGAAGGCACTGTATTGATTTGCAGAGAACACACACAACAAACACACACAGACAGACGCATACGCAGATGCGCACACACACACACACTCCAAGAGAATCAATTTGAAAACTTTTCTGCCAGTCTGACCTAGTTTAACGTGGCTCTCTCATCTCCAGGTGAGCTAGGCTACCATTACCTCATCGGAAAATATCTTGCAGCCCTGTCAGATCCAGCCAAGCTTGCGGAATGCAACCTTAACCTGCTTCTCTCTCCCTGCTGGGAGCCGATGAGGGCAGAGATATAGTAGTTGAGTAGCTGCCAGAACGATCCCTCACTGGTGTCCAATCATCACCTCACAGCCTGTCTCCATTCCCTATCACACACCTCAGACACCCACACACACCATCCTCTGCTCTGATACAATCCCTAACCCTCCACTTAGATGTAAGGGACTATTATTCAAATGAGGTGTTACCAAACAACGGAAATAAAATGGGGCCTTCACATATATATATATATATATATATATATATATATATATATATATATATATATATATATATATATATATATATATGAAGTATATATATTCGGTACTGCTGTTAGCACACCCACCCACATGCTGTGGCGTAACACCTTCATGCATATTCTCAGCTCTGTTTGCATACACTGCTTTACATAGACAACCAGTACACTGAGTGTACAAAACATTAGGAACACCTGCTCTTTCCATGACAGACTGACCAGGGAAATCCAGGTGAATGCTAAGATCCCTTACTGATGTTACTTGTTGAATCCACTTCAATCAGTGTAGATGAAGAGGAGGAGCCAGGTTAAAGAAGGATTTTTAAGCCTTGAGACAATTGAGATTGTGTATGTGTGCCATTCAGAGGTTGAATGAGCAAGACAAAAGATTGAAGTGCTTTTGAACGGGGTATGATAGTAGATGTCAGGCGCACCGGTTTGAGTTGTGTCAAGAACTGCAACACTCTGGGTTTTTCACGCTAAACAGTTTCCTGTGTGTATCAAGAATGTACAGTACTTTCTTGATACACACAGCAATTTTATAATTTTATAAGAAATGTCATGCAATTCTAGTCCTTTTGCCATGGGGTGGAGAGAAACATTTGCAGTTTTACAGCTAATACCCTGTATTCTACTCATTTTGCCATAGGGTGGAGAGAAACGTTTGCCGTTTTGAATATGATATCTGAGTGAGAGTGACTAACAAAATCAATGGGGCCCTCGGTCGGTAATTGGGCCATGATTACTACAAGTTTAGTTAGTCTAGCCAGCTAACTTACCAATCAAAAAAATGTTAGCTGACATGGGCTAAATCAGTGACTGTCAGTGACTGACAAAAAAGAGAAACTGCTGATGCACAACCAAATTTCAAAATTGTACCTTGTGTATCCTACCATTAAGTTGAGACACCAGAACAAGTTGGGCCTACAAAAGTGGGGGGGGGGGGGCGCGGGGCACCAGTTGCCCATCCCTGCTGTAGATGGACTAGAGGGATTGTCCCAAGCCAAAAACCAATATCTTTAAAGGAAATCAAGCACGTCTCAGTCACAGGGACATTGAAAATGCTAAATTGGCTGTGTTTATGTGGTGTGAAATCACCCATAAGCTTTAACGTTCAGTGTGGAAAGCCCAATATTAGGCTTCCTAATGCAGCGTGAACTCTCTCCAAGGTAACATTTGGCAAACGTCGGCTAAACATGGAAAAACAATCAGTCGAGGTGGTGCTTATGGAGTGTTGGACAGAAGACACGAGAAGTATAAATCTGAATAACGTGACACTAAAGAACGCCCTGTTCACTTTCCTCCCACATCACAGATGGCTTTTCCAGACGAGGGACATTTGAATGTCCTGAGCAGCCAGTGAAACCCCTAGGGACATCCGAAAGTCTCCTCCAAATACGACATCTTGGAGGACAGTGGAGGTTCATTTAATAGCTTAGCAAGCAAGGTTCTCCCTAGATTTTCTCCATGCCACATTCTAATATTGAATGATCTAATTCCACATTGACCCCTAACCGTTACACCCCATATTACTGTGTCATGAAAGGAGTTTGGATATTTGGCCTGACCAAGTGTTTTTTTACAGTGCCTTCGGAAAGTATTCAGACCCCTTCACTTTTTCCACATTTTGTTATGTTACAGCCATATTCTAAAATGGATTAAATATTTTGTGCCCTCGTCAATCTACACACAATACCCCATAACGACAAGACAAAAACAGGTTCAGAATTGTTGCTAATTTATTTAAAACAAAAAACGGAAATACCTTATTTACATACTGTAAGTATTCAGACCCTTTGCTATGAGACTCAAAATTGACTGTGAAGAGACATGCATGAATGGGAAAGCAAACCAGATTCTGCCCAGAGAAGGGTTTTGGCAAATCTTTCTCTTCTCGCCGATCCCTACGTCAGCTAGTCCAGCGAATGAACTCATGACTGCTATAGAGGGACGGAGACAGATGCCGAGGGAGGGAAAGGGAGAAAGCAAGAGGGGGTGATTGCACAGTCGGGGGGATACACTTAGAAAAAAGGGTTCTAAAAGAGTTCTTCAGATGTCCCCATAGGTCGGAGAACCCTTTTTGGTTCCAGATAGAACCCTTTTTGTTTCCAGGTAGAAATATTTTGGGTTCCATGTAGAATCCCATGTGCAAAGGGTTCTACCTGGAACCAAAAAAGGGCTCTTCAATTGTTACAGACAAAGAACCCTTTTAGGTTCTAGATAGATAAGAGTGTAGATGAAGAAGGAGAGTGAGAATGTGAGAACTTGAGAGATTAAGTAAGATAGATGTAGGGAGACAGAAGGGATAGATAAAGAGACTGTTAAAGGGAAGGGATCGAAAAGGAAAAAGATAGTAATGTAGAGAGAGAATTGATAGATGGATAGAGGATTAGAGATGGAGAGAGAAATTAAGCAATCTAATTGTGGCGGGATCCTGTGACTGAACACCTTCCTCTGCAGCTGGTTCCTGGACTTCCTGACTGGCCGACCCCAGGTGGTAAGAGTAGGCAACAACAACTCTGTCAAGCTGAACCTCAACATGGGCCCTCCCAGGGGTGTGTGCTGTACTCCCTTTTCACCCATGACTGTGTGGCCATGCACAACTCCATCATCAAGTTTGCTGATGACACGACAGTGGTAGGCCTGATCACCAACAGCGATGAGACAGCCTACAGGGAGGAGGTCAGAGACCTGGCAGTGTGGTGCCAGGAGCACAATCTCACCCTCAACGTCAATAAGACCAAGTAGCTGATTGTGGACTACAGGAAACGGGGGCGGATGCACACCCCCCTCCACATCGATGGGGCCGCAGTGGAGTGTCAAGAGCTTCAAGTTCCTCAGTGTCCACATCACTGAGGATTTAACGTGGCACTTTCACACCAGCACAGTTGTGAAGAAGGAGGCTGAAATGATTTGGCATGGCCCCTCAGATCCTTAAGAACTTTACAGCTGCACCATCAAGAGCCTCCTGACCCGTTGTACCACTGTCTGTTATGGCAACTGCACCGCCCTCGACCGGAAGGCCCTACAAAGGGTGGTGAGGACAGCCCAGCGTTTCACTGGGGGTGAGCTCCCGACCATCCAGGATGTACATGCCAGACAGTGTCTGAAAAAGGCCCCAAAATTTCCAAAGACTCCAGCCACCCAAGACATCCCCTGGCCATAAGACTGTTAAATGGCTAACAACTAAAATATTACGATATTTATATTTTCCTGCTACCAGTCACTTTTCAGCCCTGTTTACAAGTATATCTGCCTATCACATTTGACATTTTAGTCATTTAGCAGACGCTCTTATCCAGAGCAACTTAGTTAGTTAATTCACCTTAAGGTAGCTAGGTGGGACAACCACATATCACAGTCATAGTAAGTACATTTTTCCTCAATAAAGTAGCTACTGTACACTGACACTCTTGCACACCCACCCACTCACACCCACCAAATTAACACTCACCAACCACTTATGCTGTTGCTATACAGTTTATTATTTATCCTGCTACCAGTCACTTTTTCCTAATCCCTGCCTTACATGTACAAATCTACCTCAAATACTCCAGTATCCATGCACATTGTACATTTGGTGCTGGCACTGACCCTGTATATACAGGGCATTCGGAAAGTATTCAGACTACCTGATTTTGTTGCATTACAGCCTTATTCTAAAATTGATTAAATCGTTTTTCCCCCTCATCTACACACAATACTCCATAATGACAAAGAGAAAATCTGTTTAAAAAAAAAAGTTTGCTCATTACAAAATAAAAACTTAAATATCATATTTACATAAGTATTCAGACCATTTACTCAGTACTTTGTAGAAGTACCTTTGGAAGCGATTACAGCCTCAAGTCTTGGGTATGACGCTACAAGCTTTGCACACCTGCATTTGGGGAGTTTCTTCCATTCTTCTCTGCAGATCCTCTCAGGCTTTGTCAGGTTAGATGGGGAGCAATGCTACACAGCTTTTTTCAGGTCTCTCCAGAGATGTTCAATTGGGTTCAGGTACGGGCTCTGGCTAGCCCACTCAAGGACTGTGATGTGGTAAGGTTAGACCCAGGTGCAGGGAAGAGACCAGACGAGGAATCAGTGGTTAACTTCTTTCAGCCTAGGGGGCAGAATTTTTATGTTTGGAAAAATAATGTTCCCAAGGTAAACATACTATTTCTCAGGCTCAGATATTAGAATATGCATATAATTGACAGATTAGGATAGAAAACACTCTAAAGTTTACAAAACTGTCAAAATATTGTCTGTGAGTATAACAGAACTGATTTTGCAGGCGAAAACCTGAGGAACTCCAACCCGGAAGTGCATTTTATTTGGAAAAATCCCTGTTCTATTGCTTGCCCCTCCTCCATTTAAAGGGGTATCAACCAGATTCCTTTTCCAATGGCTTCCTCAGGCTGTGACCAGGCTTTAGACATAGTTTCAAGCTTTTATTTTGAAAAATTAGTGAGATTTATCAAAACGCGTCAGGTGTCCTTTGATTAGTTCCTGCGCAGGAGAGATGTGGCTCGACATTTTCTTTCTCTGTAGTATTGAACAGTTTACCGTCCGGTTGAAATATGATCGATTATGTATGTTAAAAACAACCTGAGGATTGATTATAAAAAACCTTTGACATGTTTCTACGAACATTACGGATACTTTTTAGAATTTTCGTCTGCCCTTCAGGACCGGAACGAGCTTGTAGTTTTCTGAACATAACACGCAAACCAAATGGCGGTTTTTGGTTATAAAACTAATCTTTATCGAACAAAAAGAACATGTATTGTGTAACTGGGAGTCTCGTGAATGCAAACATCCGAACATTATCAAAGGTAAGCGATTCATTTTATTGCTTTTCTGACTTTCGTGACCAAGCTAATTTAAGGCTAGCTGTTCTAGCAGTGATTGATACACTCACAAACGCTTGGATTGCTTTCGCTGTAAAGCATATTTTCAAAATCTGACACGATAGGTGGATTAACAACAAGCTAAGCTGTGTTTTGGTATATTTCACTTGTGATTCCATGATTATAAATATTTTTTGTATTATTTTTGAATTTGGCACGCTGCAATTCAGAGGTTGTTTTTGAATATTATCCCGTAAAAGGGATCCCAAAGTCCATCTTACCTTTAAGAACATGTTCCTTGTTATTTAAAACTAGGCTAGTATATCTTAGCATAAGTAGGCACATTGAAGGTATATTGTCTTTACATTAGTTTTCAGTTAACCCCCAAAAATGCTCCCAGGTCGTTGCTGCAAATAAGATTTGGTTCTTAGTCCACTTCCCAGTTTAAATAACGGAACATTTAAAACAAATTCACTGCTGTGATGATAGCTGCTGTGAATTACAGTACGAATTGCAGTAACAAGAAAACAGGCTACAATAGCAGCTAGGTCATGTCTAGTGCTACTTGATGCTTAGAGAAGATGGGCAATAATAGTAATGAGATATTTTGGAATTCAAAAACACTGGGTTCGTCTTTAGATACAAGTGTTACTCGAAGAAAACCAGTGAGGGACAACTTCATTAAATACAGTACTTAAGAGAATATTATTTGATCTTACTGTAATTGTTAAACATTATTTACTTTTTGTGTTATGGACCGAATGTAAGGACTATATTGTACTAAAATGGTTTTCTTTATGTTCAGACACTGCCATCAATCGACGAGTTCTTCTCGTTTATGACTCATCTGTCGGTGGGTCTGAAGCAGAAGGATTTGGCCCATTGGTTCAGCATCCACCAATCGACAGTGAGCTGGATTACCATCTCTTGGGCCAACTTCCTCTTCTGTCTGCTTGGATCAGCACATATATGAATCCCCAAGGAAACCATCAAAGCCCACCTGTCACCTGAGTTCAAGGACTATCCAGACACCCAGGTAGTGATCGACTGCACTGAACAGACACCATCTTCACTACTACTGCAGAGTGAGGTGTTTTCTTCCTACAAGTCACCACATGGAGCTGTCACTTTTGTGTCGTCATTGTATGCTGGATCTATGAGTGACAAGGAGATCTTCAAGCAGTCTGGAATTATTTCCTTACTCACCCCTTACATGGCCATTATGGTGGATGAGGGCATTCTCGTAGATAACATTGTTCCGTGCAAGGTCTACCGGCCAGCAAGGTCTACCGGCCCTTTCTGTCAAGACGCACACAGATGCCAGCGCATAAGGTTAGGGAGACCCAATTCATTGCCAGGCTGAGAGTGCATGTTGAAAGAATGATCCGCAGAGTAAAGGAACACAAGCTGTTTGACAGTCATCCCCCTGACCATCTCAGGCAGCATCAACCAGTTATTTGCAGTGGCGTGCCTGTTGGTCAACTATCAAAACGGACCTTTGGTCAGAGCCTGGGCCAAGCCAGTGTAAATGTACATGTGTTTATTTGCTAGCAGCAAAACAATAACTTGTTTATCTATGACATGTATGAATAATTTGTGTTGTAGTGAATATCAGTTTGTGTGGAGCTTGTATTGGCTTTAATTAGGCAAGGAGTTTAGGGGTGGGGGAAAGAAATCACGTAAACACAATAGCCAGAATGCAAGATGGAATACAATGTTAGAGATGTGAAATTGATTAACTGTTGAACATTTGCTGAAATGTTTTTTTTAACAAATCTATTCTACTGTAGTTTTCACAAGAACATCTATACTTATTTTTCATAATGCCACTAAACTTGGCACCCATGCAGGGGATCAATTCAGGTGCGAGATAGACACTTCTGCAGGTAGTGGTAAAAATAAATAAGTGGTCAACCTTCTCTCTTATAGTTTTTGAAACCTGTAGATCTTTATATATCCTTTCAACTAGGATGTCCTCCTGTGCACAGATGACAAAGTCACACCAGCTACAACCTGTGAGAAGGATTTGACCTTGCACCTGCCAGTAGTAAGCATGAGATCTCTTCAACTTCAGCTCTCCATTCTGTATCTTCAGGTAAGGGCGGTCAACATAACTTGGTACATTTGGGCACATGACCTCTAAGAGTCCACAGTGTGGTCTTACACTGGGATCAAATATGATGCCATTTTTTATTTTTATTTTACCGTTATTTTACCAGGTAAGTTGACTGAGAACACGTTCTCATTTGCAGCAACGACCTGGGGAATAGTTACAGGGGAGAGGAGGGGGATGAATGAGCCAATTGTAAACTGGGGATTATTAGGTGACCATGATGGTTTGAGGGCCAGATTGGGAATTTAGCCAGGACACCGGGGTTAACACCCCTACTCTTACGATAAGTGCCATGGGATCTTTAATGACCTCAGAGAGTCAGGACACCCGTTTAACGTCCCATCCGAAAGACGGCACCCATCTGGAGAGGATCCTAACCACGAGGCATCTGGGTGCACTACGAAGCCACAAGGAAAGAAGTTAACATTCTTCAGTGTGCAGTACTCCTGGCGAGCCCCCTCTTCATCTCCATGGTCTGCATACCAGATCCCTTGAACATCCGCTCAGCTAGGCGGCCAGCCGAGGTCTCTCCCAGTACATGGCAAACCTCTCGGAAACGAGAGGATGTTATTCTCATTTTCCTGAGCTGATGCCATTCTGGGCTGCTGATCTGCTCCCTTGTAGCAACCTCGACTTTGTGTGACATCTTGTAGGTTGTCTCTAATGCCTTGATGTGGAACTGCTCCTGATGGTTAAGGACATAAGCACACTGGGAAGACTGAAGCCTGTAGCCATCTAATGGAAGTATTGGTGGAGAAGGGGCATCGGCAATCTTCACAATTTCACGGGTCTTTGGCTGTGGAAGTTGATAGGACAGCACACTGCCAGCTTGCACTGGCCCAAAGGCAGACTCAACCAGGGGCACGTCAGCTGACATTTCCATTGTTGTCACAAGAGGGGCGGTAAGTGGAGAAAAGTTGGCATACGTTTCTGAGACGCGGAGAAGGTCCATGTCAGGCATGTATCCATTGAGTGCTTTGTAGAGAACTTCTGCAAAACATTTTCAAATCTTAACATCAGGTTGGAGAGATTGCTAGAACAAAGACTCATGTAACTTATCCAGAAACAGCACAAGCCCGAAAGTTCAAATAAAATACAGATTTATAGATTATTATATATTTCCCCCCAGTCTTTGTCCCAAACGTGTCATTACATCGTAAAGACGCCACTGTTTAGGCTTATCATCTGGTTACAAAAAAATCATAAGAAAATGTTTCCGTTCTAGGAACCTACAATTTACCTTATTCCATCAGCACACGAGTTAGTAGGTTTACAGAACTCTATCACATCAACCGGACCTGGCTTCACACCCTAATTAACCAGGATTTACTGTTACATACGCTGAATACTTTTCAGGTGCATTTTTTATGGATATTGATAGACTCACAAAGTGTTCTTGGCTTGTGCCAACGCTGTTCTGTGTCTGTGCAGCTGTGAACGGTGGTGGTGCTGCAGGAATGTTTAGTTGAGAGTAGTGCGCTGTCTGGTAAACAAGGGCCACCAGATGATTGCACAGAGCACTTCCTGCAACACAGGAGCAGTGTCTTTGGACCTCTATCACTGGTACGGAGTGCTTTAACACCATCTGTGAAGATAAGTGTGATGAAAGACTGAAGTGAGAAACAAGAATGATGTGGACCATAAATAACAAACATAGTAGTGTCTAGTCTTCTTAACTAGGGGCTCATTTAACTATACAGGAATACATTGTGTCTCAGTAACACAATTACCAAACACTGCATCAACAGATATTTACCAAATAACCTGTTAAGTGGGCAATTCTAAATTGGGACCCATCATTAATAGCTATCTATTGACAAGATTAAACGTTGACACTGTCTCCAACACATTTTGACCATGATGACAGTGTCCCACAGGAGATGTTTAGTAGCTATCTATAACCTTTCCCTGCTCTCATGCTGTGCGGCTTTTCCCTCTTCCTCATGGACCTGTGACAGGCAGCCCTCACGGCGATCTCCCCTGTCAATGTATCTTTGTTAGATACTGTGTAGAAAACATGCATTAAAAAAATGTTAGCTAGCAAATATAATTTAAGCAAGCTAACGAAAATGCATACATTCTCAGGTAGATTCTGTCAACGTTCCATCATTTTACGAAGTAACTAGCTAGCTACAGTTACTAGTTAAATTAGCTAGCTAGCTAATATGATTGTAGCTAGCTAACGCTATATCTGTCACTGTCTTGGTACTCACCTTCATAGTTGTCTAGGTAGCTTCCTAAATACATTGTGGCGTACAACAGGTCAGCCACCAGGGGGAGACTCGTCGAGGCCTGGTGACAGACGGAGTATACATCACGAGGCGATAGCTCCATCTGCTGGACGTGCCAGGTCTCGACGGCCTCTCCGCCCAGGACTAATTGGGGCTGATTGGGGAGTTGGTGAGTAATCAAGGGCTGATTGCTCACCCGCTGTACAAGCCCCATAAAGCTACCAGAAGGGCAGCACACAGAAGAGGACTGGGGGAAGGAAGGTGACTTCCGTGTAGTTGGAGACGGTGCCGAGCTAAGACGAGGGAGTTTGAGTTTGTGTGCCCGACAGGATACAGCAAGACCCGGAGCCCAGAAGATATATCCCGGAGAGGGTCTCATGGGGGAGACCTATCCTTTTCTTTTGATTTATTATTCAATAAACACCCTTGAAACCTAGCTAATCATACTCTGTCCGTATCTGATCTGTGTAAACGTCTTGACCAAACCCCCCTGGTCTGCCACAACATATTGAACCCCTTTTCGTTCTTGCTAGCTGGAGGCTGATTTAACAATTCGATGTACATCATTAATATTAATTTGAGGCAAGTCCTGAAGACACCTAGCAATAAACTGCGACATCGTGGTAATAATGTTTTCATCATCAATAACAACTAGACGGACTTCAGTTCTATAGTATGCGCCACCGGAAATTGCCACACCAGTAGGAAGTATGCTTAGAACGTTCGGTCATGGAATGTGCATAAGGGCTATTATTTGTTATTCTTATCTCTTACCTTTTTTTTTTATATATTCTTCTTGAAACTGCATTGTTGGTTAAGAGCTTGTAAGTAAGCATTTCGCTGTAAGGTTGTTGTATTCGGCGCATGTGACAAATAACATTTTATTTGATTTGGAATAGTTATGTAAATAAGATATTTCTGTTTTTTATTTCTAATAAATTAAAAATAAACATGTTTTATTTAATCCATTTTAGAATAAGGCTGAAACGTAACAAAATTAAAAAGTCAAGGGTTTGAATACTTTCCGAATGCACTGCAGCTTCCTCTCTTATTTCTTGTGTTTTTTATGTTTATTATTAGTTATACTATTTGATATTGAATACTGTACTGCTGGGCAGGGCTTGCAAGTTAAGCATTTCACGGTACTTGTGCAGGTGACAAATCAAACTTATGTTGTACATGCTGTACTCTGCCCCAGGTCCATCTGAAGCAGTGTTTCCCAACTCCAGTCCTCGACTACTCAAATACTTTGATGGTCTTGGCTGGTCTCGAGAGGAAATGATAAGTCCTCATTGTCCGAGACTGAGCCAAGACCTAGTAAAACTCTATCCGACACCGAGACAAGACCGAGACCCTCAATATGTGGTAGTACAACACTGGTTATGGTGTTCCTCTAGGTTCCATTCTAGGACCACTATTGTTTTCACTATATATGCTACCTCTTAGAAACACAATATCAACTTTCACTGCAATGCAGACAACACACAGCTGTTCAATTTCTTTGAAAAATGGTGAAGATCCAAAATTGCCTCAGACAAAAGGAAGTAGATGGCGTCAAATGTTTTACTTTTAAACTCTGACAAAATAGAGATGCTAGTTCTAGGTCTCAAGAAACAAAGAGATCTGCTGTGGATCTGACAATGAATATTTATGGTTGTACAGTTTTCTCAAATAAAAGTGAAGGACTCTGGACCCTGATCTATCGTTTGACAAAATTTCAAACATATAATTTCAAGAGCACCTTTTCTCCATCTTTGTAGCATTGCAAGAATCTGAAACTTTGTCAAAAAAGTTTGCAGAAAAGCTCATCCATGCAAGCATTATATGAACTTGCTCCTACGTATCTCTCTGATTTGGTCATGACATACATACAGTGCCTTCAGAAAGTATGCATATGCCTTGACCTTTTCCACATTTTGTTGTGTTACAGCCTGAATTTAAAATTGATTAAATTGAGTTTTTGAGTCACTGATCTACACACAATACCCTATAAAGCCAAGGTAGAATTACATTTTTTGTTAAGGCAAGTCTAAATAAGTTCAGGAGTAAAAATGGGCATAACAAGTCACATAATAAATTGCATGGACTCTGTTTGCAATAAAAGTGTTTAACATGATTTTTAAATGACACTATCTCTGTACCCCATGCTCCTTTGCATGCTCCTTTGCACCCCTGTATCTCTACTTGCACATTCATATTCTGCACATCAATCACTCTAGTGTCTAATTGGTATATTGTAATTACTTCGCCACCATGGCCTATTTATTGCCTTACCTCCCTTTTCTTACCTCATTTGCACACACTGTATAAAGATTTTATTCAACTGTATTATTGACTGTATGTTTGTTTTACTCCATGTGTAACTCAGTGTTGTTGTATGTGTCGAACTGCTTTGCTTTATTCTTGGCCAGGTCGCAGTTGTAAATGAGAACTTGTTCTCAACTTGCCTACCTGGCTAAATAAAAGTGAAATATATATATATTTTTAAACCCTGCACATAAAATCAATTATTTACAAGGTCCTTCAGTCGAGCAGTGAATTTCAAGGGCAGATTCAACCACATAGGTTTTCCAATGGTTCGCAAAGAAGGACACCTTTTGGTAAAACATAAAGAAGCAGACATTGAATATCCCTTTGAGCATAGTACAGTTATTAATTACTTTGGATGGTGTTTCAATACACCCAGTCACTACAAAGATATAGGCGTCCTTGCTAACTCAGTTTCCGGATAGGAGATAACTGAGGATGGATCAACAACATTGTAGTTACTCCACAATACTAACATAAATGACAGAGTGAAAAGAAGGAAGCCTTTACAGAACATGCATCCTGTTTGCAATAAGGCAACAATTAAATCATGAAAAAGATAAGGCAAATAAATTATATTTTTGTCCTGAATATAAAGTGTCTCACATTTACATTTACAGTGCATTTGGAAAGTATTCAGACCCCTTGACTTTTTCCACATTTGTAACGTTACAGTCTTATTCTAAAATGGATTAAATAAAATAAAATCCTCCTCAATCTACAAACAATACCACAGGTTTTTAGACATTTTTACATAGTTATTCAAAATAAAAAACAGATACCTTATCTACATAAGTATTCAGACCCTTTGCTATGAGACTCGAAATTGAGCTCGAAATTGAAATTGAACAGGTGCATCCTGTTTCCATTGATCATCCTTGAGATGTTTCTACGACTTGATTGGAGTCCACCTGTGGTAAATTGATTGGACATTGATTTGGAAAGGCAACCACCTGTCTATATAAGGTCCCACAGTTGACAGCGCATGTCAGAGCAAAAACCAAGCCATGAGGTCGAGGGAAATGTCTGTAGAGCTCCAAGACAGGATTGTGTCGAGGCACAGATCTGGGGAAGGGTAGCAAAACATTTCAGTATAGAGATCCTTGATGAAAACCTGCTCCAGAGTGCTCAGGACCTCAGATTGGGGTGAAGGTTCACCTTCCAACAGGACAACGACCCTAAGCACACAGCCAAGACAACGCATGAGTGACTTTGGGACAAGTCTTTGAATGTCCTTGAGTGGCCCAGCCAGAGCCTGGACTTGAACCCGATTTAACATCTCTGGAGAGACCTGAAAATATCTGTGCAGCAACGCCCCCCATCCAACCTGACAGAGTTTGAGAGGATCTGCAGAGAAGAATGGGAGAAACTCCCCACATACAGGTGTGCCAAACTTGTAGCGTCATAGTGAAGAAGACTCGAGGCTGTAATCGCTGCCAAAGGTGCTTCAACAAAGTACTGAGTAAAGGGTCTGAATACTTATGTAAATCTGATTTAAGTTTTTGTTATATATACAGTATATATATGTATATATATACAGTATATACAGTATATATATGTATAAATATTTTTTTTTTATAAAAAAAGTTTTTAGTTTGTCATTAAGGGGTATTGTGTGTGTCGATTGAGGGCATTTTTAAAAAACTATTTAATAGGAAGGCTGTAACATTTGAACAGTATGGTTGGAATTGTTTGTCCATTTGAGAGCTTTCTCTGATACCAAAAATAACTCTGATTCTCTCATCGTCTTTGTTCTCAGTCATCTGGTGTAGACGGTGCGTTTGCTGAAGCGAACAGCAATATTGACAGATAAAAATAAACAGCCGATGTGGGCGATGACTCACACAATAGCCCCAGCAATATGCTGACACATTGGAGCACAAAGCCAATTTTCACCATGGCAACAGAACACTTTGTTGTCAAAAATGGGAGAAAAGCTTGAGAATGATTGGCACGGTCTCTAAGTGAAATAAACGTACAGTTGAAGTCGGAAGTTTACATACACTTATGTTGGAGACATTAAAACTAGTTTTTCAACCACTCCACACATTTCTTGTTAACAAACTATAGTTTTGGCAAGTCGGTTAGGACATCCACTTTGTGCATGACACAAGTTATTTTTCCAACAATTGTTTACAGACAGATTATTTCACTTATAATTCACTGTATCACAGTTCCAGTGGGTCAGAAGTTTACGTACACTAAGTTGACTGTGCCTTTAAACAGCTTGGAAAATTCCAGAAAAAGATGTCATTCTGATAGGCTAATTGACATCATTTGAGTCAATTGGAGGTGTACCTGTGGATGTATTTCAAGGCCTACATTCAAACAGTGTCTCTTTGCTTGACATCATGGGAAAATCAAAAGAAATCAGCCAAGACCTCAGAAAAAATATTGTAGACCTCCACAAGTCTGGTTCATCCTTGGGAGCAATTTCCAAATGCCTGAAGGTACCACATTCATCTGTACAAACAATAGTACGCAAGTATAAACACTATGGGACCATGCAGTCATCATATCGCTCAGGAAGGAGACATGTTATGTCTCCTAGAGATGAATGTACTTTGGTGCGAAAAGTGCAAATCAATCCCAGAACAACATCAAAGGACTTTGTGAAGATTCTGTAGGAAACAAGTAGAAAAGTATCTATATCCACAGTAAAATGAGTCCTATATTGACACGACCTGAAAGGCCGCTCAGCAAGGAAGAAGCCACTGCTCCAAAACCACCATGAAAAAAGCCAGACTACAGTTTGCAACTGCACATGGGAACAAAGATCGTACTTTTTGGAGAAATGTCCTCTGGTCTGATGAAACAAAAATAGAACTGTTTGGCCATAATGACCATCGTTATGTTTGGAGGAAAAAGGGGGAAGCTTGCAAGTCGAAGAACACCATCCAAACCGTGAAGCACGGGAGTGGCAGCATCATGTTGTGGGGGTGCTTTGCTGCAGGAGAGACTGGTGCACTTCACAAAATAGATGGCATCATGAGGAGGAAAAATATGTTGATATATTAAAGCAACATCTCAAGACATCAGTCAGGAATTTAAAGCTTGGTCGCAAATGGGTCTTCCAAATGAACAATGACCCCAAGCATACTTCCAAAGTTGTGGCAAAATGGCTTAAGGACAACAAAGTCAAGGTATTGGAGTGGCCATCACAAAGCCCTGACCTCAACCCTATAGAACATTTGTGTGCAGAACTGAAAAAGCGTGTTCAAGCAAGGAGGCCTACAAACCTGACTCAGTTACACCAGCTCTGTCAGGAGGAATGGGCCAAAATTCACCCAACTTAATGTGGGAAGCTTGTGGAAGGCTAACCGAAACGTTTGACCCAAGTTAAACAATTTAAAGGCTATGCTACCAAATACTAATTAAGTGTATGTAAACGTCTGACCCACTGGGAATGTGCTGAAAGAAATAAAAGCTGAAATAAAGCATTTTCTACTATTATTTTGACATTTCACATTCTTAAAATAAAGTGGTGATCCTCACTGACCTAAAACAGGGAATTTTTACTAGGATTAAATGTCAGGAATTGTGAAAAACTGAGTTTAAATGTATTTGGCTAAGGTGTATGTAAACTTCCGACTTCAACTGAATATACTAACTGCTCACCGAACATCTCATTACAAAATCATGGGCATTAATATGGAGTTGGTACCCCCTTTGCTGCTATAACAGCATTCAATCTTCTGGGAAGGCTTTCCACTAGAACAGGGGTGTCAAACTCATTCCACGGAGGGCCTAGTGTCTGCAGGTTTTTGGTTTTTCCTTTCAATAAAGCCCTAGACAACCAGGTGTGGGGAGTTCCTAACTAATTAGTGATGTTAATTCATCAATCAAGTACAAGGGAGGAGCGAAAACCCGCAGACACTCGTCCCTCCGTGGAATGAGTTTGACACCTGTGCACTAGAACATTATTGATGTCGTGCACTGATGTTGGACAATTAGGCCTGGTTCGCAGTCGGTGTTCCAATTCAGGTCAGGGCTCTGTGCAGGCCAGTCAAGTTCTTCCACACCAATCTCGACAAACCATTTCTGTATGGTCCTCGCTTTGTGCACGGGTGCATTGTCATGCTGAAACAGGAAAAAGCTTTCCCCAAAATGTTGTCACAAAATTGGAATCACTAAATCGTCTGGAATGTCATTGTATGCAGTGGCGTTAAGATTTCCCTTCACTGGAACTAAGGAGCCTAGCCCAAACCATGAAAAACAGCCCCAGACCATTATTCCTCCTCCACCAAACTTTACAGTTGGCACTATGCATTTGGGTAGGTAAGATTCGTCTGGCATGCGCCAAAACCAGATTTGTCTGTCGGACTGCCAGATGGTGAAGCGAGATTCATCAATCCAGTGAAAGCGTTTCCACTGTTCCAGAGTCCAGTGGCAGTGGAGGATGCTGAGGGGAGAATGGCTCATAATAATGGCTGGAACGGAGCAGATGGAATGTCATCAAACACATAAAAACTGTCACACCCTGATCTGTTTCACCTGTCTTTGTGCTTGTTTCCACCCTCCTCCAGGTGTCACCCATATTCTACATCATCCCCAGTGTAATTATACCTGTGTTCTCTGTGTGTCTGTTGCCAGTTTGTTTTGATTATCAAGCCTTCCAGCGATTACCCCTTGCTCCTGTCTTTTTCTAGTTCCTGTTTTCTAGTTTTCCCAGTTTTGACCATTCTACTTTCCCTGAGCCTTCCTGCCGTTCTGTACCTTGTCACACCACCCTGGATTACTGATTACTGTTTTGCCTGCCCCCTGTTCTAGTAATAAGCTTTTGTTACTTCGACACTGTCTGCATCTGGGTCTTCTCCTGAAACGTGACAGAAAACCATGTGTTTGATACCGTTCCACCGATTCCACTACAGCCATTACTACGAGCCCCTCCTCCCCAATTAAGGTACCTCCTGTGATATATATAAAGTACCAGTCAAAAGTTTGGACACACCTACTTGTTCAAGGGTTTTTCTTTAATTTTACTATTTTCTACATTGTGTAATAAGAGTGAAGACATCAAAACTATGACATAACACATATGGAATCATGTAGTAACCAAAGAAGTGTTAAACAAATCAAAATATATTTTATATTTTAGCAGCCACCATTTGCCTTGATGACAGCTTTGCACACTCTTTGCATTCTCTCAACCAGCTTCATGAGGAATGCTCATGAAGGAGTTCCCACATATGCTAAGCACTTGTTGGCTGCTTTTCCTTCACGCTGCAGTCCAACTCATCCCAAACCATCTCAATTGGGTTGAGGTCGGGTGATTGTGGAGAACAGGTCATCTGATGCAGTACTCCTTCACTCTCTTTGGTCAAATAGTTGAAAAACAAATGAAAGTCCCACTAAGCGCAAACCCGATGGGGTGGTGTATCGCTATAAAATGCTGTGGTAGCCATGCTGGTTAAGTGTGCCTTGAATTCTAAATAAATCACTGACAGTGTCATCAGCAAAACACCCCCACACCATCCCACCTCCTCCTCCATGCTTCACAGTGTGAACCACACATGCTGAGATCATCCGTTCACCTACTCTGCATCTCACAAAGACACGGCCGTTGGAACCAAAAAAATTCAAATTTAGACTCATCAGACCGAAGGACATATTTCCACCGGTCTAATGTCCATTGCTCGTGTTTCTTGGCTCAAATGCATTAAGAAGGAAATTCCACAAATTAACTTTTAACAAGGCACACCTGTTAATTGAAATGCATTCCAGGTGACTACCTCATGAAGATGATTGAGAGAATGCCAAGAGTGTCCAAAGCTGTCATCAAGGCAAAAAGTGGCTACTTTGAAAAATCTAAAATATATTTTGATTTGTTTAACACTTTTTTGGTCACTACATCAAATCAAATCAGATTTTATTGATCACATACACGTAGACTTTATTGCGGGTGTAGCGAAATGCTTGTGCTTCTAGTTCCGACAGTGCAGCAGTATCTAACAAGTAATATCTAACAATTTCACAACAAATACCTAATACACACAAATCTAAGTAAAGGAATGGCAGTAAGCATATATAAATATGTGGATGAGCAATGTCAGAGCGGCATAGACTAAGATACAGTAGATAGCAGTGGTGTGCCGTGAGCCTGGGGCCTGGGCCTTCAGTGAGGTCCTACACAGTCCCACCCGAATTAATCCACCTCTTATTACCATCATTATGATGCCATGGCTCTAGACACTATACATTTAGACAGAAACGCAGTATAACCAGGCGTTGCGTCACCTTGAAATTGACAAAAATTGACAGTAAACAGTGTTTACCCAAAAACATGACACAATCAATAAGTCTTTTCAATATTTCCCTATTTTTCTTCACCTTTTCATTGTGCAGCTCCGTTGCCCTGCGCGCTTGTTCGTTGAGCTGTAGATCCACTCAGATGTCTCGTTGCTGCCTTGGTTAGACAACTCAAGTTTGCAATGCCAGTGTGGCTCCAAACACCAAATCGATCACTTGCAAATAATAGGCATTCCCAGCAGTACAGTTTGCAGTGCTTCTCGGAGCCTGTGAGCCATTGACAGCGCTCGTAGTTGGAACTTTGAAAGTGGCGGACGAACCCCTTTCCCGCCTGTGACAGGCTTTGTAGCGTCGGCGTCGGGCGACCTCTCCTTACAATGTCTAACTTTTCTTGAAAAGTTCGTCTTGAGAATGGCGTTATAATTATATCCTCGACCAAATCGATATCTTTTCCTCCTTCCGCCATTGTGGGTTGAAAAAACAGCTTAGTAGTACGCGAATTAATTCGTTTATCAAATTCAGTTTCCTAGTTCTGAAGTTCTGCATAGACCTGCCCATAGGACCTGCCTCTCAATATTGGTAATCCAATCAAAAGACGTGCACGCACTACGCCTGCTAGCTGGCTCCTGTGTAACACTGGAGCCAGCCAGCAGGCGTACAATAGCCAACTCTAAAGCTGATTGGTTGACACTAAATTTTCATTTCCATTCACTTTAAGCTACAAGCGCCCGCACTGTTGATTCTGAAGGCCTGAGGGCAGATTTTAGACTCCTGGCAACACATGATGGCTGAATATGATTGGATAAAATATCTAACATAAAGACCAGCCCTCCAAATCTCAACCTGGGGCTGGAAGCAGTGCAACCAAGAGGAAAGCTATGAAATGAAGAGTATAACTCTTACTCTGAGGAATAATTTAATACATATTTGTGGGAAAATATATATTTTTTAAAATTATATTCTGATGATGTTTAGGCCAGCAGAGAAGGCCTTGCTGGCCCTGACGGCCCACCACTGGTAGATAGTATAGAACACAGTATACACATATGAGATGAGTAATGCAAGATATGTAGACATTATTAAAGTGACATGATTCTATATGTGTTATTTCATAGTTTTGATGTCTTCACTATTATTCTACAGTTTAGAAAATAGCACCAATAAAGAAAAGCCCTTGAATGAGTAGGTGTGTCCAAACTTTTGACTGGTACTGGCAAGAAAAAGTATGTGAACCCATTGGAATTACCTGGATTTCTGCATAAATTGGTGATCAAATTTTATCTGATCTTCATCTAAGTCATAACAATAGATAAATAGTCTGCTTAAACTAATAACACACAAACAATTATATGTTTTCATGTCTTTATTCATCCTTTGGCAGCAATAACCTCAACCAAACGTTTTCTGTAGTTGAGTATCAGACCTGCACAACGGTCAGGAGGAATTTTGGACCATTCCTCTTCACAAAACTGTTTCAGTTATGCAATATTCTTGGGATGTCTGGTGTGAACCTCTCTCGAGTTCATGCCACAGCATCTCAATCGGGTTAAGGTCAGGACTCTGACTGGGCCACTCCAGAAGGCGCATTTTCTTCTGTTGAAGCCATTCTGTTGATTTACTTCTGTGTTTTGAGTCGTTGTCCTGTTGCATCACCCAACTTCTGTTGAGCTTCAATTGGCGGACAGATAGCCTTACATTCTCCTGCAAAATGTCTTGATAAACATGAGAATTCATTTTTCCATTGATGATAGCAAGCGGTCCAGGCCCTGAGGCAGCAAAGCAACTCTAAACCATGATGCTCCACCACCATATTTTACAGTTGGGATGAGGTTTTGATATTGGTGTACTGTGCCTTTTCTCCACACAGTGTTGTGTTCCTTTCTAACAACTCAACGTTAGTTTAATCTGTCCACAGAATATTTTGCCATTAGCGCTGTGGAACATCCAGGTGCTCTTTTGCGAACTTCAGAAGCGCAGCAATGGGTTTTTTTTGGACAGTAGTGGCTTCTTCCGTGGTGTCCTTCCATAAACATCGTTCTTGTTTAGTGTTTTAGGTATTGTAGACTCGTCAACAGAGATGTTAGCAAGTTCCAGAGATTTCTGTAAGTCTTTAGCTGACACTCTAGGATTCTTCTTAACCTCATTGAGCATTCTGCGCTGTGCTCTTGCAGTCATCTTTGCAGGACGGCCACTCCTAGGGAGAGTAGCAACAGTGCTGAACTTTCTCCATTTATAGACAATTTGTCTTACCGTGGACTGATGAACATCAAGGCTTTTAGAGATACTTTTGTAACCCATTCCAGCTTTATGCAAGTCAACAATTATTAATCTTAGGTCTTCTGAGATCTCTTTTGTTCGAGGCATGGTTCACATCAGGCAATGCTTCATGTGAATAGCAAACCCACATTTTGTGAGTGTTTTTTATATTGCAGGGCAGCTCTAACCAACATCTCCAATCTCGTCTCATTGATTGGACTCCAGGTTAGCTGACTCCTGACTCCAATTAGCTTTAGGAGAAGTCATTAGCCTAGGGGTTCACATATTTTTTCCAACCTACACTGAATTTTAAAATTATGTAATCAATGTACACAAAAAAAGTACAATAATGTGTGTGTTATTAGTTTAAGCACACTGTGTTTGTCTATTGTTGTGAATTTTTTTGACCAATTTATGTAGAAATGCAGGTAATTCCAAAGAGTTCACATACTTTTTCTTGCATCTGTATATATGAATGAGAGAAAGAGAGAGACAGAGAGAGAGAGAGAAAGAGATAGAGAGAAATTCAGTTTAGCGTACGTTACTGAAGCTGACGGTGTTGTGTGCATTACAGTCCATAATGGAATTATTGAAATGAGCCCAATGAGAGTTTGAGGTTCATTTCAGCGCTGTTGCTTGGTTTGAATGAATGAAATGTCTTTCTAAAATGAACACACACACATTCACACAGCAGTTCTATATTCTCCCTATCCATAGAGCCTGAACAAAATACAGCCAACAAACATAATTTTTCTCCTTCTCCTTCATTCTCCATCACTACCCTGTGACACCAATAAATACTGTACCCTCTGACTACTCTGAACTATCCTCACTCTCATCAAATCCCCCTCATCCCATCCACTGCCTTTGGTCCCTATAGCTTCATGCATAGGCTATTTACATCCCTCGCTGATATAAATAGCTCCAACACCCCCCTCCCAGCACATGGCAGGCACCCTGCATCTTCTCTGCAACACAGAACTGCAGTGCGCTGGGCTGGCAGCACGCATACGCCATGGCAGAAATAGGATGAATGGCGATGCAGTGTGTGTGCTCTAAGCACGGTGTCGCAGTGCCTCTAACTGGAGCAGAGAGATGAGGGATAGAGAGAGAGAGAGAAGTGGGAGCAAGGCTGCTGTATTACACCAAACAGCAGGATAGAGAATGAAAAGGGAGCGCAGAGATTTAGAAAAGAAAATAGATCGTCCTGATAGTCTTTGTAGGGACTTGGTTATCACCGTTATTGCCATTATAGTTAGTGAGGATTGCCATCTAACCCGAACATGGAGATAATCAAAATCACACAGGCCCGCACTCCACATTTACCCCAAGACACACAGATAGGAAGAATTAACCCAAATCTTCTCTTCAACAAACCAGGTTGACCGTTCCTTCGGCTCAGCTATTCCAATTCCTTTATTTTCTCTTTCTCTCATCTTTTCATTTGGACAAAGATGAAAACCAATGCCTTGTGGGTTGGTCCACTGGGGATAAGTTCATAAGCTTGGTCTTGCCTTTCCTCCACCAGCCCTCAGCTTGGCTACTTATAGATCAGTCTGTGTGTCCGTGTGTGTGTCCCTCACATAGATCCAATGATTTTATTTTCTGGATTGTTCTAGTAGAACTTGAACCCAAAGTAAACACAGTATATGTATAAGTGACCAGACACATTGGACTGTCCACAGAAGAGATGGATGAAAGACGATAGTTTCCTTAAATTTCACCACGTGGTAATTCTATAACTACAGCAGACATCATTTGACAAATGGAACAAACACAATCAATATGTTGGTATTATTTTTCTCTGTGCAGGGATTTTGTAGATGTTACCACAACCTTATTTCTTTGCAAGTTCTTCCACCTAGTGGTGCTAGAAGGACACATCCATACCACAAAGAAACACTGCTACCAATGGTCTAATGGTTCATGTAGAAGAGGGGGAAGAATTAGACTGGTTCTTCTACTCTGGTAGGAAATATTCTATGCTAGTCTGGTCCCAGATCTGTTTGTGCCATTATGTCAACTCACTCATTAACCAGGTTTCCCTCCAACCATTTCATGCAGATTAATTACCTAATGCATAAAAATTGTCATGACTGGGCTGATAGAAACAGGAAATTATGTTTCAATTTAGTAATTGCCAACAGACCATTTGTTTGTTTGACATGGTGGGATCTTTTTGTGTCAGTCAAATGAATTATGCGAGAAACTTGCATTGATACAATGTATTCAGGGGTGTAAAGTACTTAAGTAAAAATACGTTAAAGTACTACTTAAGTCATTTTTGGGGGGTATCAGTACTTTATATATTTTTGACAACTACATATACATTTTTTTAGTTCACTACATTCCTTAAAATAATAATGTACTTTTTACTCCATGCATTTTCCTTGACACCCAAAAGTATTTGTTACATTTTGAATGCTTAGCAGCACAGGAAAATGGTCCAATTCATGCACATATCAAGAGAACATCCCTGATAATCCCTATTGCCTCTGATCTGGTAGACTCACTAAACACAAATGATTTGTTTCTAAATTATGTCTGCATGTTTAGTGTGCCCCTGGCTATTCGGGAAAAAAAATAGTATATTTTTGCAGTTATATTTAATTTTGATACTTAAGTATATTAAACACCAAATACTTTTACTCAAGCACTATTTTACTGCTTGACCTTCCCCTTTACGTGAGTCATTGTCTATTAAGGCATCTTTACTTTAACTCAATTGGGTACTTTTTCCACTACTACTGTAGTTGTACTACCACTACAACGTGAGAAAGCATTAAGAGTTTATAGGCAGATGAAATAAGTTATGATGAACTTCATGGTGGTTAAGTGATGGACAGTGGTGAGCTTGATGTAAATTTCCAATAAATATTGAAGGTATTATTTGAATGTCACCAGCATGATGATCGATGCTTGGCTGCTAATTGTATTTTATTGTTTTAAGGATATTTCTCTCATCCATATCTCATCATATAAGCTGCCACAGGGGTTCCTAAATGTTTTGTGTTAGCAATTCATAAGGGACCCCCTCATAATCAAAACAACTTGAGTGCGATAAAAATAGCTTATAATGAGTATTACTATGTTGTCTGCAGATCATTGCTGGTGGTGTGAATGTGAATACCTAAGAAAGTTCTGCGTGGACTTCGATTGATGACGTTATAAGGATTCTGTGTGATGTGTGAATGAAATTTGGGAAAATAGTGAGGTGGTGTGTGAAGATTTGAAAGGAGAGATTACAATTACTGAATGTGTTGTATTTATAGAACACTAGTGTGAAGGAGGAATTTGTAAAGAATGAATATCTAAACCCCTCTATTATAAAAGAAAGAATGTAATTACAAAGACACAAAATACAACATTGATATGGCCAATAATGCAGATTTTTTTTTGGGGGGGGTACAGCTGTATTTTACAACTACAGTTTTGCCGATTTATACTTCAGGTGTGCCTGTTTCAAGATAGGGAGCAAAAAGAGAGAATGGGAACGTGTTGTAGTAAAAACGAAAATACAAGTCGCCCCGGATTTCGGGGCCTGCCAAAACGATGAGTCAGAAATTTGGGAATAGGGTGTTAGACCAAACAGTTAAAGAGGCTAAATGTACAAATGGAGCATTCCCTTTAGATGGGATACAGAGAGACTTGTAGAAGCCAGAGAAAAACTGGAAGAGGCAGAGAAGCAGAATCACGGAAATAAAAGGACAGAACAGAGAAAGGTTTAATGGTGAAGCAAGTAGACAAAGAAAAGGAAACAGAAGAAAGTGAGAGAAGAACACGAGCAAAGAAAAAAGAGAACAGCCTTTATCCAGAATTTCCAACAGCCCCACCTGAGGCACAGCCCTTACTGCAGCTGATGTGCTACAGCGGGGGAGGGAAAGAAGGAAGAGGAGGAGGAAGAGGAGCTTGAGGAAGAGGTGGAGGACAAGGGAAAAGACGGGGGAGAGGTGGGAACCCCCGGGAAGAAACAGTCGGAAACGGTCGGAGGTGTTATAACTGTGTTAAACCAGGACATTTTGCCAGAGACTGCCAAGAAAATGAAGGCAGGGAGGAGTGAAATGGACCTCCCAGAAACATGAGGGTAAATGACCCTTTCGGAGACCAACAATAGGATGAGGCAGAAACCGAAAGTGAACAAGAAGAAACACCCCTACAGATGTTACAACAAACTACTCTCTCAACAGAAAATCCACTAATTAACATTGAGATACTGGGAGAAAAAAATCCATTCATTTACATTTACATTTACATTTAAGTCATTTAGCAGACGCTCTTATCCAGAGCGACTTACAAATTAGTGCATTCACCTAATGACATCCAGTGGAACAGCCACTTTACAATAGTGCATCTAAATCTTTTAAGGGGGGGGGGGGGCAGAAGGATTGCTTTATCCTATCCTAGGTATTCCTTGAAGAGGTGGGGTTTCAGGTGTCTCCGGAAGGTGGTGATTGACTCCGCTGTCCTGGCGTCGTGAGGGAGTTTGTTCCACCATTGGGGTGCCAGAGCAGCGAACAGTTTTGACTGGGCTGAGCGGGAACTGTACTTCCTCAGTGGTAGGGAGGCAAGCAGGCCAGAGGTGGATGAACGCAGTGCCCTTGTTTGGGTGTAGGGCCTGATCAGAGCCTGAAGGTACTGAGGTGCCGTTCCCCTCACAGCTCCGTAGGCAAGCACCATGGTCTTGTAGCGGATGCGAGCTTCAACTGGAAGCCAGTGGAGAGAGCGGAGGAGCGGGGTGACGTGAGAGAACTTGGGAAGGTTGAACACCAGACGGGCTGCGGCGTTCTGGATGAGTTGTAGGGGTTTGATGGCACAGGCAGGGAGCCCAGCCAACAGCGAGTTGCAGTAATCCAGACGGGAGATGACAAGTGCCTGGATTAGGACCTGCGCCGCTTCCTGTGTGAGGCAGGGTCGTACTCTGCGGGTGTTGTAGAGCATGAACCTACAGGAACGGGCCACCGCCTTGATGTTAGTTGAGAACGACAGGGTGTTGTCCAGGATCACGCCAAGGTTCTTAGCGCTCTGGGAGGAGGACACAATGGAGTTGTCAACCGTGATGGCGAGATCATGGAACGGGCAGTCCTTCCCCGGGAGGAAGAGCAGCTCCGTCTTGCCGAGGTTCAGCTTGAGGTGGTGATCCGTCATCCACACTGATATGTCTGCCAGACATGCAGAGATGCGATTCGCCACCTGGTCATCAGAAGGGGGAAAGGAGAAGATTAATTGTGTGTCGTCTGCATAGCAATGATAGGAGAGACCATGTGAGGTTATGACAGAGCCAAGTGACTTGGTGTATAGCGAGAATAGGAGAGGGCCTAGAACAGAGCCCTGGGGGACACCAGTGGTGAGAGCGCGTGGTGAGGAGACAGATTCTCGCCACGCCACCTGGTAGGAGCGACCTGTCAGGTAGGACGCAATCCAAGCGTGGGCCGCGCCGGAGATGCCCAACTCGGAGAGGGTGGAGAGGAGGATCTGATGGTTCACAGTATCGAAGGCAGCCGATAGGTCTAGAAGGATGAGAGCAGAGGAGAGAGAGTTAGCTTTAGCAGTGCGGAGCGCCTCCGTGATACAGAGAAGAGCAGTCTCAGTTGAGTGACTAGTCTTGAAACCTGACTGATTTGGATCAAGAAGGTCATTCTGAGAGAGATAGCAGGAGAGCTGGCCAAGGACGGCACGTTCAAGAGTTTTGGAGAGAAAAGAAAGAAGGGATACTGGTCTGTAGTTGTTGACATCGGAGGGATCGAGTGTAGGTTTTTTCAGAAGGGGTGCAACTCTCGCTCTCTTGAAGACGGAAGGGACGTAGCCAGCGGTCAGGGATGAGTTGATGAGCGAGGTGAGGTAAGGGAGAAGGTCTCCGGAAATGGTCTGGAGAAGAGAGGAGGGGATAGGGTCAAGCGGGCAGGTTGTTGGGCGGCCGGCCGTCACAAGACGCGAGATTTCATCTGGAGAGAGAGGGGAGAAAGAGGTCAAAGCACAGGGTAGGGCAGTGTGAGCAGAACCAGCGGTGTCGTTTGACTTAGCAAACGAGGATCGGATGTCGTCGACCTTCTTTTCAAAATGGTTGACGAAGTCGTCTGCAGAGAGGGAGGAGGGGGGGGGGGAGGGGGAGGAGGATTCAGGAGGGAGGAGAAGGTGGCAAAGAGCTTCCTAGGGTTAGAGGCAGATGCTTGGAATTTAGAGTGGTAGAAAGTGGCTTTAGCAGCAGAGACAGAAGAGGAAAATGTAGAGAGGAGGGAGTGAAAGGATGCCAGGTCCGCAGGGAGGCGAGTTTTCCTCCATTTCCGCTCGGCTGCCCGGAGCCCTGTTCTGTGAGCTCGCAATGAGTCGTCGAGCCACGGAGCGGGAGGGGAGGACCGAGCCGGCCTGGAGGATAGGGGACATAGAGAGTCAAAGGATGCAGAAAGGGAGGAGAGGAGGGTTGAGGAGGCAGAATCAGGAGATAGGTTGGAGAAGGTTTGGGCAGAGGGAAGAGATGATAGGATGGAAGAGGAGAGAGTAGCGGGGGAGAGAGAGCGAAGGTTGGGACGGCGCGATACCATCCGAGTAGGGGCAGTGTGGGAAGTGTTGGATGAGAGCGAGAGGGAAAAGGATACAAGGTAGTGGTCGGAGACTTGGAGGGGAGTTGCAATGAGGTTAGTGGAAGAACAGCATCTAGTAAAGATGAGGTCAAGCGTATTGCCTGCCTTGTGAGTAGGGGGGGAAGGTGAGAGGGTGAGGTCAAAAGAGGAGAGGAGTGGAAAGAAGGAGGCAGAGAGGAATGAGTCAAAGGTAGACATGGGGAGGTTAAAGTGACCCAGAACTGTGAGAGGTGAGCCGTCCTCAGGAAAGGAGCTTATCAAGGCATCAAGCTCATTGATGAACTCTCCAAGGGAACCTGGAGGGCGATAAATGATAAGGATGTTAAGCTTGAAAGGGCTGGTAACTGTGACAGCATGGAATTCAAAGGAGGCGATAGACAGATGGGTAAGGGGAGAAAGAGAGAATGACCACTTGGGAGAGATGAGGATCCCGGTGCCACCACCCCGCTGACCAGAAGCTCTCGGGGTGTGCGAGAACACGTGGGCAGACGAAGAGAGAGCAGTAGGAGTAGCAGTGTTATCTGTGGTGAGCCATGTTTCCGTCAGTGCCAAGAAGTCGAGGGACTGGAGGGACGCATAGGCTGAGATGAGCTCTGCCTTGTTGGCCGCGGATCGGCAGTTCCAGAGGCTACCGGAGACCTGGAACTCCACGTGGGTCGTGCGGGCTGGGACCACCAGGTTAGGGTGGGCGCGGCCACGCGGTGTGAAGCGTTTGTATGGTCTGTGCAGAGAGGAGAGAACAGGGATAGACAGACACATAGTTGACAGGCTACAGAAGAGGCTACGCTAAAGCAAAGGAGATTAGAATGACAAGTGGGCTACACGTCTCGAATGTTCAGAAAGTTAAGCTTACGTTGCAAAAAATAAATAAAATAAAAGATCTTATTGACTAAAATGATATAGTACTGCTGGCTGGTGAAGTAGCCTGGCTAGCAGTAGCTGCGTTGTTGAAAGTGAAGCTGGCTAGGTGACCTCGACAATTTCTCTAAATTTCTCTAAACTACACAATTATCATGGATACAAGGACAGCAAAGACAACTAGCTAACACTACGCTAATCAAGTCGTTCCGTTGTAATGTAAGTTTCTACAGTGCTGCTATTCGGTAGAAGTTGGCTAGCTAGCAGTGTTAGCTAGCAGTGTTGGCTAGGTAGGAGGACGGCAGCGCGGCAGGCGAAAATAGCTGGCTAGCTAACCGATAATTACTCAAAGCTACACAATTATCTTAGATACAAAGCTAGCAAAGAAAACTATGTAGCTAGCTAACACTACACAAATCAAGTCGTTCCGTTGTAATGTAATCGTTTCTACAGTGCTGCTAATCGGTGGCTAGCTGGCTAGCTAGCAGGGTTGACTACCTTACGTTACGTTAGGACGAGAATACCTGGCTAGCGAACCTCAGCGAACCTCGATAACTACACAATTATCTTTGATACAAAGACGGCTATGTAGCCAGCTAAGTAGCTAGCTACGATCAAACAAATCAAAGATAGCAAAGACAACTGTGTAGCCAGCTAACACTACACTAATCAAGTCGTTCCGTTGTAATGCACTCGTTTCTACAATGCTGCTATTCGGTGGCAAGCTGGCTAGCTAGCAGTGTTGGCTACGTTGCGTTACGTTAGGACGAAAATAGCTGGCTAGCGAACCTCAATAACTACGCAATTATGTTTGATACAAAGACGGCTATGTAGCTAGCTAAGATCAAACAAATCAAACCGTTGTACTGTAATGAAAATGAAAATCAGACCGTTGTACTATAATGAAATGTAATGAAAAGTTATACTACTATTCGGTAGACGGTGGACGTTTGCTAGCTGCTGGGCAGATAGCAGTGTGGACTACGATAGATGACGAAATACGATAATTACGCAATTATCTTTGATACACAGACGGCTATGTAGCTAGTTAAGAAGAAATTGCTAAGGTTGGACAAATTAAACCGTTGTACTATAATGAAATGTAATGAAAAGTTATACTACCTGCAGAGCGAATGCAAATGCGACCGCTCGCTCCAAACCGGAGCGAGCGGTCGTAGTAGACACTCCTAGTAGACACTGATGCAGCAGTCTCTGTCCTGAAGAAATCAGCCCTGAAAGTCATTCCCTCGAAAAGAACAATGCAAACTGTCAGCGCATCAGGGATCCCCTCTTTCGAACCCCTCACATACCCCTGCCCAGTTGCATGGAAAACTGGGAAACTGAGACATCAATTCCTGTATGCATCATCATGCCCAGTAAATCTACTGGGAAGAGACCTCAAGTGCTAAATTAATCTCACCCTATTGGGCATCAGCAAGACCCAGAAGAAAGAAACTACCTCTCCCCACCGAAGTGGTAATGGTGGTGGCTGAAACAAATTACACGATTCCATGGCTAAAGGAAGTGCCAGACAAAGTATGGTTCAAAGGGAAGACAGACATTGGCAAAATGAAAGGAGCAACAACCGTGGTGAGCAGAGAAGCAGAAAAAAGGCATAATTCCAGTACATACAGCATTAGTGGAGGCGGGTGCTGTTATACCATGCCCAAGTTCACCTGATAACACCACACCTCCCTGTAAGAAAACTCTCAGGGGATTTCAGATTCGTGCAAGATTTAAGATTGGTTAATGATGCTGTACATGATCAAGTACCACTTGTGCCTAATACGGTGACGATTCTCTCTCAAGTTCCACCTGGAAGCTGTTGTTTTTCAGTGATTGATTTGGCTAATGCATTCTTCAACATTCCAGTAGCTGAGGAATCGCAAGATAGGTTCTATTTCACGTTCCTCTGCAAAAAATGTAAGTGGACTGTCATGCCCTAGGCTCAGGAAATGGCTAGAAACCTGGAGAGCTGTGTCTCTCCATTAGGAAGTACGGTTATCCTGTTACGCCCTGATCTGTTTTACCTGTTCTTGTGATTGTCTCCACCCCCCTCCAAGTGTCGCCCATCGTCCCCATTATCCCCTGGGTACTTATACCTGTGTTCAAGTCAACAAGCGTTTTTGTCTCAGCTCCAGTCTCTCTTTTTCTCGTCCTCCTGGTTTTGACCCTTGCCTGTCCTGACTCTGAGCCTGCCTGCCGTCCGGTATCGTTGCCCCACCTCTGGTTTTCTGACCGCTGCCTGCCTTGACCTGTCTATTATTTTCCAGGGATATCGTCCCCCTGCAGCAGACAGTTGGAAGCGCTCACTGGTAGTGTCATGATCTGCCTAAGTTAGGACTCTCTTAGGCATGGAAGTGTGTGTGTGTGTGTGTGTGTTAGTGTGTGTGTAACTGGCCTGCCTTATCAGGAACTGAAACTAAACTGTTGCTATTTGCCTCCTTCCTTAGAAATATTAATATTCAGCAACATGTTTGAACAAAATATGAACTTTCTGCACTTCCCCTTGTCTCAGTATCTTTCCATACATAAACTTCGAATTCACCATTCATTGACCACCAAAAATGTACAATTATTATACAAGCAAAGTAATAACTATGTTCTAATATGATGACAGGAAAAATTCTACTTCAAGCCAGAATCCAACAGGTAGAAAAGTGAATGTTTCTGTCTATCAACTTCATAATGGATTGATGTAAGTGGAGTTATGTTTGTAACATGCCCTATGTTTGACAGCCTCACTTTAGGATAGGCAGACAGGGCATCTCCAGAAGGAGATTGAGGGGCTTTACCTCAGTGTGAACCAGAGGAAACACTACCTGTACTGTTTGACAGGTATGGCCCAACAACAATATGACCTCAAACACATTATTAATCAAGCAGTAAAACTGATTTGTGAAATAAAATGCATTAGTTATACACATCATACCATGTTTATGATCAAATGTAGGCATGTGCCCTTGATAAAAATCAAGATATATCTTATTGATCTTAATGATAAAAAGTGTCTGGTTTTATGTGTTGATTTCGCTTACTTTTAATATAAGTGTTTTCATAGAACCTCCTTTAATAGTTTCAGCCATAATCTAATTCTTACCTTAAAACGTAACAATAGTGTCACGCCCTGGCCTTATTATTCTTTGTTTTCTTTATTATTTTAGTTAGGTCAGGGTGTGACATGGGTAATGTTTATGTTTTGTTGGTTTTGGGTGTTTATTTGGTAAAGGGGTTATGGGGTGTAGTAGATGGTTTTGTGTTGAGTGTATATGTCTAGCGTTGTCTATGTTGGTTAGTTATCTAGGAGAGTCTATGGTTACCTGAATGAGTTCCCAATTAGAGACAGCTGATTTCGGTTGTCTCTGATTGGGAGCCTTATTTAGGGTAGCCATAGGCTCTCATTGGTTGTGGGTAATTGTCTATGTAAGAACGTTAGTAGCCTGTATGTTTGTGCACAACGTTTGTAGCTTCACGGTCGTTTTGTTATTTTGTTGTTTTGTTAAAGTGTTTTTGTGTCGTGTTCATCTTCGTGTTATAATAAAAGAAGATGGCATATTTTCCAACTGCTGCATTTTGGTCCGTTAATCCGCCACACGATCGTGACAGAATTACCCACCATAGGACCAAGCGGCATGGAAGGCGGCAACAGGACCTACCTACACAGGATCTCTGGAGTTGGGAGGACGAATTGGAAAGAGATGGACCTTGGGATCAACCTGGAGAATATCGCCTCCCTCGTGAAGAGCTGGAGGCAGCGAAAGCCGAGAGGAGGCGATATGAGGAGGCAGCACGGAGACAAGGCTGGAAACCCGTGAGTACACCCCAAAAATTTCTTGGGGGGGGGCCTTAAAGGGAGTGTGGCGAAGTCAGGTAGGAAACCTGCGCCTACTCCCTGTACTTACCGTGGAGAGCGGGAGTACGGGCAGACACCGTGTTACGCAGTAGAGCGCACGGTGTCTCCTGTACGCGTGCATAGCCCGGTTCGGTACATTTCAGCTCCACGTATCGGCCGGGCTAGACTGAGCGTTGAGCCGTATGTCATGAAGCCGGCCCAACGCATCTGGTCACCAGTGCGTCTCCTCGGGCCGGCGTACATGGCACCAGCCTTACGCATGGTGTCCCCGGTTCGCCTACATAGGCCGGTGCGGGTTATTCCACCTCCCCGCACTGGTCAGGCGACGGGGATCATAGAACCAGGTAGGGTTGGGCAGGCTCGGCGTTCAAGGGAGCCAGTACGCCTGCACGGTCCGGTATTTCCGGCGCCACCTCCCCGCCCCAATCCAGTACCACCAGTGCCTCCTCCACGCACTAGCTATATGGTGCGTGTCTCCAGCCCTTTACCACCAGTGTCTAAACCACGCACCAAGCCTCCTGTGTGTCCCCAGAGTCCTGTGCGTCCTGTTGCTGCTCCCCGCACTAGCCCTGAGATGCGTGTCTCCAGCCCGGTGCCACCAGTCCCGGCACCACGCACCAGGCCTACAGTGCGCCTCAGCCGGCAGGAGTCTGCCGTCTGCACAGCGTTGACTGAACTGCTCGTCTCCCCAGCGCCATCTGAGCCATCCGTCTCCCCAGCGCCATCTGAGCCATCCGTCTCCCCAGCGCCATCTGAGCCATCCGTCTGCAATGAGCCTGCAAAGCCGCCCGTCTGCCATGAGCCTGCAAAGCCGCCCGTCTGCCATGAGCCCACTGAGCCGTCCGCCAGACAGGAGCCGCTAGAGCCGCCAGCCAGACAGGAGCCGCTAGAGCCGTCCACCAGACAGGATTTGCCAGAGCCGCCAACCAGACAGGATCTGCCAGAGCCGCCAACCAGACAGGATCTGCCAGAGCCGCCAACCAGACAGGAGCAGCCAGATCAGTCAGCCAGCCATGAGCAGCCAGATCCGTCAGCTAGCCATGAGCAGCCAGATCCGTCAGCTAGCCATGAGCAGCCAGATCCGTCAGCTAGCCATGAGCAGCCAGATCCGTCAGCTAGCCATGAGCAGCCAGATCCGTCAGCTAGCCATGAGCAGCCAGATCCGTCAGCTAGCCATGAGCAGCCAGATCCGTCAGCTAGCCATGAGCAGCCAGATCCGTCAGCTAGCCATGAGCAGCCAGATCCGTCAGCTAGCCATGAGCAGCCAGATCCGTCAGCTAGCCATGAGCAGCCAGATCCGTCAGCCAGCCATGAGCAGCCAGATCCGTCAGCCAGCCATGAGCAGCCAGATCCGTCAGCCAGCCATGAGCAGCCAGATCAGTTAGCCAGCCATGAGCAGCCAGATCCGTTAGCCAGCCATGAGCAGCCAGATCTGTCAGCCAGCCATGGGCCGTCCCTCAGTCCGGAGCTGCAGTCCCTCAGTCCGGAGCTGCAGTCCCTCAGTCCGGAGCTGCCATTCCTCAGTCCGGAGCTGCCCCTTACCCTGGAGCTGCCCCTTACCCTGGTGCTGCCCCTTACCCTGGTACTGCCCCTTACCCTGGTACTGGTCCTTAGTCCGGAGCTGTCCCTTAGTCCGGAACTCCCCCTTAATGCAATGGGGTTAATGTGGAGGGGGGTCGTTTGGAGGAAGCCTAGGAGGTGGTTAGGTACTGTGGTGACGTGGGGACTACGACCAGAGCCGGAGCCGCCACCGTGGAGGGGAGCCCACCCAGACCCTCCCCTAGACTGTGTATGGTGCGCCCGGAGTTCGCGCCTCAAGGGGGGGGTTATGTCACGCCCTGGCCTTATTATTCTTTGTTTTCTTTATTATTTTAGTTAGGTCAGGGTGTGACATGGGTAATGTTTATGTTTTGTTGGTTTTGGGTGTTTATTTGGTAAAGGGGTTATGGGGTGTAGTAGATGGTTTTGTGTTGAGTGTATATGTCTAGCGTTGTCTATGTTGGTTAGTTATCTAGGAGAGTCTATGGTTACCTGAATGAGTTCCCAATTAGAGACAGCTGATTTCGGTTGTCTCTGATTGGGAGCCTTATTTAGGGTAGCCATAGGCTCTCATTGGTTGTGGGTAATTGTCTATGTAAGAACGTTAGTAGCCTGTATGTTTGTGCACAACGTTTGTAGCTTCACGGTCGTTTTGTTATTTTGTTGTTTTGTTAAAGTGTTTTTGTGTCGTGTTCATCTTCGTGTTATAATAAAAGAAGATGGCATATTTTCCAACTGCTGCATTTTGGTCCGTTAATCCGCCACACGATCGTGACAAATAGTTATCACAGAGTGATAAAAGGAGGGCGTGTGATGGAAATGTATTTTCATGCCTATATAATCGTATGTCTAGCACAATGCTGCTTTTATTATAACGCCATTTTCAGAGTTTCGTCAGGCTTGTATTGAGTTTGTGAACCTCTCTGGCCGTGATAGTAAAGCTTGTTTCATTTACTTGAAGTTTGAGTCTTTAGTGGGGAATTTCCACGACACTATCTTAATGATTTTATTGTTGTTGGGTTTTTTTCTTACACAAAACTGTAATTGTAGTCTTTGTGTTGATTGGTTAGGCACACAGTAGTGTTTTATTAGAATAGCTGACTGAAGATGTACGGACAGACATTATCACACTACTGGCAATGGGCTAGAATAAGAGGAAGTTTGTCAACATGGATCATATTTTGGCAAAGAGATATGTGAAGGTATGGAATTTTTGGGGGGCGGGTGCTTCCATAAAACTTAATTTTTTTACCTGTTTCTTCTTGTATCTGCTTTCTCATTCTTGTTTATCTATTTCTGCATGTCTGATCTTCTGTTTGCAATCCTGGCTCAGTTTCTTTTATTATTTTTACTAGTCATCTTGTCATGACTTTAACATTAATCTGAAGACTGTTGTTTATCTAATTAAATAACTATGTTTAATTGTTACCCAATTAAATTAATCATGTATCAGTTATTAACTAATTACGATCTCGGGCACCACGAGAGTGGTTCTTTAAAGAGTTACCATCTCCCGAATCAAACTCTAAAAGGTCTTTACCTATCACATCTATAAACATTCAACTTATTAACCATAACCTCGTATCATATCACCATTCTGAACAGTCATAACCTCCTTGCATCTGCAAAAACCGAGCCTTATGATTCAGTGCTTCACAAATTGGTTTAATTATTTATTTACTAGCTAATTAAATGGGAACACAGGATAAACATACCCACTTTGCATCGGTCACTTACTGGAAACTTCATACGCTGAAAACAGGTCCCTAGCGGAATGACAACAACATTGGAGACCAGCCTAAATTTGAACCTTCACCTATGTTATTCCTTAATTGAATTGTATTTTTTTCAGAATGTCAAAAGACTGAAGGAGGAGACCAGCCTCCTTGAAGAAAAGCGGCACAGCTGGACATCAACGGCGCTGTGCTACAGGAGTGGGTTGCTGAGGTGCAGCAGTGGCCTGAAGGTATATTAGTTTCTGAACAAATAGAGCAAAAACTCAAACGGACAACCAGAAAAAGTTTATTCAACCCACAAGCATATATTTATACCTTACGACTAGGCACCACCTTGCATGTCTACGATAAAGCATCATTATCTATTGTTAGGCAGAAACACAGTATGTTCGTCTCACTGGTAGTGTCATGACCTGCCTAAGTCTAGGACTCTCTTGGGCGTGGAAGTGTTTGTGTGTGTGTTAGTGTGTGTGTAACTGGCCAGCCTTATCAGGAACTGAAACTAAACTGTTGCTATTTGCCTCCTTCCTTAGAAATATTAATATTCAGTGACATGTTTGAACAGAATATAAACTTTCTGCACTTCCCCTTGTCTCAGTATCTTTCCATACATAAACTTCGAATTCACCATTCATTGACCCCCAAAATGTACAATTATTATACAAGCAAAGTAATAACTATGTTCTAATATGATGACAGGAAAAATTCTACTTCAAGCCAGAATCCAATAGGTAGAAAAGTGAATGTTTCTGTCTATCAACTTCATAATTGATTGATGTAAGTGGAGTTATGTTTGTAACATGCCCTATGTTTGACAGCCGCACTTTAGGATAGTCAGACAGGGCAGACAGGGCATCTCCAGAAGAAGATTGAGGTGCTTTACCTCAGTGTGAACCAGAGGAAACACTACCTGTACTGTTTGATAGGTATGGCCCAACAACAATATGACCTCAAACACATTATTAATCAAGCAGTAAAACTGATTTGTGAAATAAAATGCATTAGTTATACACATCATACCATGTTTATGATCAAATATAGGCATGGCCTATGTTATGAATTGATCTAATGTAAAACATTTCATTAAACTAATAAATTACATCACCAGAAACAGCAGAATACCTTGTGAGCCAAAACTCTGCATGGCTTGTTATAATGTTATAACTGCATGACAACCAATGCTTTAGAAAGGAGTTGATTGCTTTGTACTCTCTTTGTTTGTGCCTCTATAGTAGCTCTACAACTTATAGTTATGTAACATATCTGGATCTTCAGTTCGTCCAATCACCCCGTTGTATTCAGACGGCAACAAGAGGAGGCATCAGATTCAGAGAAAAATTGTTGAGCACAAGGCAGCCTTGACAGCAGGCAGAGCTGCTCAGTGGATGAGCTGCTCAATACTAACAACATTGTGCGGCCATGGGAGAGACTTGGCACCAGTAAGTATATGAATGCAGAATGTATCTACTGTGATTACATTTTTACCTTCTCATTGCTGTTGCTCTGTTATATACCTCCGAGTTTACATCTCACAGGCAACAGCCATCTCGCCATCAAAAAGGCAATCTTCGACAGACTGATGTTGGTGAACAGACTGCAGGAGGAAGAAAGGATCCTGGTGCAGGAGATGAAGAGCCACTGGGAAGCCTACAAAGAGCAGCCGGGAACTCTGGAGGCACTGTCCCTACAGCTGCAAGATCAGAGTAAGTTGAGGTTTATACTATTTTTGGACTGAACTTTTTGTCTTGCTTTACAAATACCCTCCACACTGTGGTGGAATTGTAAATAATTTACAGCTTTACTTATTACTTTTAGGTAATGCAGTGGAGGGAGGAATGGCCTTCTCTGCCTCCTGAAGAGAAGATTGAGTGAACTGACACAAGACCAAGGAAACGCCAGGAAGACCTACCAAAAGCTGGTCCTATTGCTGAGAGCTCAGATGACAACTGCTATGCTTTCTGAAATCATTCACCACCCCTGCCTCTTTTTCACCTCCCTCGGGAGCAGCCTGGTCTCCTGACGTTGACCCCTGACCCCTCACCTTCTGAACCCATCCAGAGAAATATAATTTGCCTGATGATGCGCTAGTGGAGAAGCAATGTCTTATTTCACTGCATTTGTTGCCAAGTTTCTTCTCCTCACCTCCTCTCCTCCCGCTTCTTCCGGTCGTAGACTATGGCGACATCATCAGCTTCCAAAATAAGTAAGTGAAGTAAAGGTCTTCATAAATAAATGCATTAAGCACTAACAAGTCTGTGTGAGTGTGTGTGTGTGTGTGTGTTTCAATCGATTACACAGAATGAATGAATTATTTTGACGTAATAAAAATTGTGGATGCAGCCATTGATACCCCTTGCAACGTCACAGCTTATGATTTGATAGTTGTTTTGCCAAAATGAATTGATGTCAAAACGAATTGATGTCTGTTCAATATACAGTTCGCAAACTATAGCCTACTAAGAAAGGCACCTGTACCAAGGCTGATTGATATAGGTTATGAGCAGTGAGCCTATCTACTAGTTATGAGCAGTGGATTGGTCAGAACAACTTAGTAGACCTAGTGATTTTCTTGTGAGTAATGAGAAAACAATCATCAAAAGTGATGGAAATATTGCATTTTGAAAAGAAAATACTTAGATTGAATATGTAGGCAAATTCCGACATCAGTGGACCTGCATTAGGGGTGTCATGAAGAATTGGGGCATTTTGAGTAGGCTGATACAGTATTGCACTATTTAGGCAGCGCAGGGCTCCTGTTACCATTTGTAACAGGGAACAACTTATTAGGCTATAGCTTAATTATATTACCAACTGACCTTCAAATAGGCTACGAACAATTTCTTCGACCTCATGGCTTCGTTTTTGCTCTAACATGCAAAGTCAACTGTGAGACCTTATATAGACAGGTGTGTGCCTTTTGAAAGGTGTGTGCCTTTCGAAATCATGTCCAATCAATTGACTCCAATAAAGTTGTAGAAACATCTCAAGGATGATCAATGGAAACAGGATGTACCTGAGCTCAATTTCGAGTCTCATAGCAAAGGGTCTGAATTCTTACAGTACCAGTCAAAAGTTTGGAAACACCTACTCATTCAAGGGTTGTTCTTTATTTTTACTATTTTCTACATTGTATAATAATAGTGAAGAAATAATACTATGAAATAACACATATGGAATCATGTAGTCATGTAGTCTTTGTGAGACGCAGAGTAGGTGTGTGGATGTGTGGATCCCCCCGTGAAGCATGGAGGAGTAGGTGTGATGGTGTGGGGGTGCTTTGCTGGTGACACTGTCTCTGATTTGTTTAGAATTCAATGCACACTTAACCAGTATGGCTACCACAGCATCCTGCAGTGATATGCCATCTCATCTGGTTTGCGCTTAGTGGGACTATAATTTATTTTTCAACAGGACAATGACCCAACTCACCTCCAGGCTATGTAAGGGCTACTTGACCAAGAAGGAGAGTGATGGAGTGCTGTATCAGATGACCTGGCCTCTACAATCACCCGACCTCAAACCAATTGAGATAGTTTGGGATGAGTTGGACCGCAGAGTGAAGGACTGTTGGAAAAGCATTCCTCATGAAGCTGGTTGAGAGAATGCCAAGAGTGTGCAAAGCTGTCATCAAGGCAAAGAGTGGCTACTTTGAAGAAATCTAAAATATAATTGTTACCACATGATTCCATAAGTGTTATTTCGTAGTTTTGATATCTTCACTATTATTGTTCAATGTAGAAGAATTTAAGGAGCATCAGGTACTGTCAAGTAATGTCTACCCAATGGCAGGCGTACCCATCTTTTTGTGAGAATTACACTGGTCACATAAAACATTTACAAAGTATTTATAAAGTATAAATAGCACTCACTTTAAATTAGGGACTGCAAAAACACAATGATTAGGCGAACACACTATTTGCAAATGCCTTATACATGGTTTATTACTACATTTACATTTACATTTAAGTCATTTAGCAGACGCTCTTATCCAGAGCGACTTACAAATTGGTGCATTCACCTTATGATATCCAGTGGAACAACCACTTTACAATAGTGCATCTAACTCTTTTAAGGGGGGGGGGGGTTAGAAGGATTACTTTATCCTATCCTAGGTATTCCTTAAAGAGGTGGGGTTTCAGGTGTCTCCGGAAGGTGGTGATTGACTCCGCTGACCTGGCGTTGTGAGGGAGTTTGTTCCACCATTGGGGTGCCAGAGCAGCGAACAGTTTTGACTGGGCTGAGCGGGAACTGTACTTCCTCAGAGGTAGGGAGGCGAGCAGGCCAGAGGTGGATGAACGCAGTGCCCTTGCTTGGGTGTAGGGCCTGATCAGAGCCTGAAGGTACGGAGGTGCCGTTCCCCTCACAGCTCCGTAGGCAAGCACCATGGTCTTGTAGCGGATGCGAGCTTCAACTGGAAGCCATTGGAGAGAGCGGAGGAGCGGGGTGACGTGAGAGAACTTGGGAAAGTTGAACACCAGACGGGCTGCGGCGTTCTGGATGAGTTGTAGGGGTTTAATGGCACAGGCAGGGAGCCCAGCCAACAGCGAGTTGCAGTAATCCAGACGGGAGATGACAAGTGCCTGGATTAGGACCTGCGCCGCTTCCTGCGTGAGGCAGGGTCGTACTCTGCGAATGTTGTAGAGCATGAACCTACAGGAACGGGTCACCGCCTTGATGTTAGTTGAGAACGACAGGGTGTTGTCCAGGATCACGCCAAGGTTCTTAGCACTCTGGGAGGAGGACACAATGGAGTTGTCAACCGTGATGGCGAGATCATGGAACGGGCAGTCCTTCCCCGGGAGGAAGAGCAGCTCCGTCTTGCCGAGGTTCAGCTTGAGGTGGTGATCCGTCATCCACACTGATATGTCTGCCAGACATGCAGAGATGCGATTCACCACCTGGTTATCAGAGGGGGGAAAGGAGAAGATTAATTGTGTGTCGTCTGCATAGCAATGATAGGAGAGACCATGTGAGGATATGACAGAGCCAAGTGACTTGGTGTATAGCGAGAATAGGAGAGGGCCTAGAACAGAGCCCTGGGGGACACCAGTGGTGAGAGCACGTGGTGCGGAGACAGATTCTCGCCACGCCACCTGGTTGGAGCGACCTGTCAGGTAGGACGCAATCCAAGCGTGGGCCGCGCCGGAGATGCCCAGCTCGGAGAGGGTGGAGAGGAGGATCTGATGGTTCACAGTATCAAAGGCAGCCGATAGGTCTAGAAGGATGAGAGCAGAGGAGAGAGAGTTAGCTTTAGCAGTGCGGAGCGCCTCCGTGACACAGAGAAGAGCAGTCTCAGTTGAATGACTAGTCTTGAAACCTGACTGATTTGGATCAAGAAGGTCATTCTGAGAGAGATAGCAGGAGAGCTGGCCAAGGACGGCACGTTCAAGAGTTTTGGAGAGAAAAGAAAGGGATACTGGTCTGTAGTTGTTGACATCGGAGGGATCGAGTGTAGGTTTTTTCAGAAGGGGTGCAACTCTCGCTCTCTTGAAGACGGAAGGGACGTAGCCAGCGGTCAAGGATGAGTTGATGAGCGAGATGAGGTAAGGGAGAAGGTCTCCGGAAATGGTCTGGAGAAGAGAGGAGGGGATAGGGTCAAGCGGGCAGGTTGTTGGGCGGCCGGCCGTCACAAGACGCGAGATTTCATCTGGAGAGAGAGGGGAGAAAGAGGTCAAAGCACAGGGTAGGGCAGTGTGAGCAGAACCAGCGGTGTCGTTTGACTTAGCAAACGAGGATCGGATGTCGTCGACCTTCTTTTCAAAATGGTTGACGAAGTCATCAGCAGAGAGGGAGGAGGGGGGAGGAGGGGGAGGAGGATTCAGGAGGGAGGAGAAGGTGGCAAAGAGCTTCCTAGGGTTAGAGGCAGATGCTTGGAATTTAGAGTGGTAGAAATTGGCTTTAGCAGCAGAGACATTAGAGGAGAATGTAGAGAGGAGGGAGTGAAAGGATGCCAGGTCCGCAGGGAGGTCGAGTTTTCCTCCATTTCCGCTCGGCTGCCCGGAGCCCTGTTCTGTGAGCTCGCAATGAGTCGTCGAGCCACGGAGCAGGAGGGGAGGACCGAGCCGGCCTGGAGGATAGGGGACATATAGAGTCAAAGGATGCAGAAAGGGAGGAGAGGAGGGTTGAGGAGGCAGAATCAGGAGATAGGTTGGAGAAGGTTTGAGCAGAGGGAAGAGATGATAGGATGGAAGAGGAGAGAGTAGCGGGGGAGAGAGAGCGAAGGTTGGGACGGCGCGATACCATCCGAGTAGGGGCAGTGTGGGAAGTGTTGGATGAGAGCGAGAGGGAAAAGGATACAAGGTAGTGGTCGGAGACTTAGAGGGGAGTTGCAATGAGATTAGTGGAAGAACAGCATCTAGTAAAGATGAGGTCAAGCGTATTGCCTGCCTTGTGAGTAGGGGGGGAAGGTGAGAGGGTGAGGTCAAAAGAGGAGAGGAGTGGAAAGAAGGAGGCAGAGAGTACTATACTATATAATACTAAATGTTCTAATGAAGGTCGACTGACCAAAAGCTCAACTTCGATTATTATTATTTTTGCATTTGACTGGAAGTGTGTTGAGGCTTTTTCCAGTTTGGCATTTTGATTCTAGCACCTTTGACTAGTTGGTTTTGGGTGTGCGGCCTATTATTTATTACTGAAGGTTAACATAACGTTTTACAAATGTTTTACAATTACAGAGGACGTGTTAGGTTCAGCTTCTTGTGACAAATCCTTTTAATCGAGAGTTTGTGTTGATTTATTGTGAGAAAGACACAGGAAGTCAGTGTTGAGCCTTCTCTGTGCAAAGTGTGATAAAGTATGATATAAACTCAAGTGAAAATGCAAAGTGCATGGGTGCACTGTGCATTGGATGAAGCATTCCAACCAGACTTGCACCCAGATGGTGCAATCGATGCCATTGACAAAATACTGAACAAATATATAAAAACAGCATAGAATCATTTAACAATAAATCATTTGCCAACAAGGCCACTGCCAAGTCAATACATCAAGGTATGCTACACTTTAGGGAACAATACAGCACAACCTGATACAACAGTGTGTTAACAATTGATTGCATGTGCTCTCTCTATACAAACAAACATAGCTTGCAATTGCTCTATAGCTCATTTAAAGACAAAGACTTTGATTCATTTAAGGTCATAATTCTACCCCCCCAAAAATGGTTTAGTCCCGCCCCCTTGTTACAAAAGGCTGTGTTGCTTCATACTGTTTCTAGGGCTGGGATAATCCCAGAAGTAAAATTATCTGGCGAAAGTTTGCCATTTCCTGTTTTACTTTTGGGGATAATGCTGTTAAAAAAATAGGCCTTGCTCTCATTTCTGGGTTGGGAAATCAGTTTTTGGCAAATTTCATGAATAGATGCATGCTTCAAAATATGTACAAACGGAGTACAAATCCGAGAAGTCCCTTCCGTGCTCCGTTTCACATACTTTGATTTGGACTCATACTCCGACCCTCCCGTGCTCCAATTTTCATGCTCGGAGCAAGGAAGTGTTAATTTTGAGAAACACCCCAGGAGCTACTGCTGCTCTTAATCATGTAAATCTACATGAGCTTTGACCAGGGGAGCCACTTTGGTTTTAGAAGTGGGGGGGACATAACCTAGCAGAGGATCTGGGGGCATCTAAAGCTCATTTCCTGAATTTTTACCTAATCCAATATGTCGTCTCTATTTAGAACAAAAAATAAGCAAAGTGCCCACAGTCATCAAGCTAGGTAAGAGATCATTATTACATATGTTTTTGAGATTAATAGGACTGAACTAGATCAAAGGTAATTCAATAATAAATAGTATGTTGCACCTTTAACCAAAAGCCTAACAAATTAACAACTCTTGAAAAAATACAAAGACTTTTGCATCAAATTTCAGCCAGACCTGACCAGCCAGCCCGAGCCGCCTCCATGCTCGACCCCCACCAGTTTAGTCAATAACTCAACTCTCTCCCAACACAATTTCCTTCCCAGTTCTCACTTTTCATTTTTTAATTCTCAAGGGAAAGGTTTGGAAACAACAACAAAAAACACACAAAAAAACCATACACCTCAAATATACATTAACACACAGAAACAGCAAATCCCCCATATAAATGAATCTTATAGGCCTAATAGTACTGTAGAGCTCGTTTTACTTGCACACAATATAGCTGGGTCGCCCCATCCTGTTCCTAGGGGTCCACCACCCTGCAGCGCCCCAACCCAACACACACCACTCAGCTTGAATTTTTTGGTTTTAGGCGTGTTAGGCCAAGGCCAGAGTGAGAACTCACAGGACGGCAGACCCCAGGGCCAGGACTGAGCAGCCCAGCAGCTAGGGATTACCTAAATAGGTATCTCCCCTGACGTGGGCATGTTTTCAATACAGACTCCGTTTGGTCGAACTGTATTCCATCCAGACTTTATGAAACTTGCCAGTATACCCTTAATCTGGTAATAAGTCAAATCTCGTAATACATAACTTGACATTATGGGAGGATAACCAACCTTCCAATGAATGGCAATGCATTTCTTAGCCGCTATAAATGCTAGGTTACACAGTTTCTTCAGAAAAAAGTCTCCAGTATCAACATTTCCAAGAAAACTAAAATAGGAGGTTGAATCTGTAGACATGCTGAGATAAAAGAACATACTCTTTGCCAGAATTCAGCCAGCCTTCACAAGACCACAGCATATGCAAATATGTCCCCTTTTGTGCTTTACCACTCATGCAGAGTAATACAATTTCTGAGTGCATGATATTCAGTTTCACTGGCATATAGTACGTTTGTAAAGGTTGTCAATGTCGTTCTCCTCCTCAGACGAGGAGGAGCATGGATCGGACCAAGATGCGGAGTAGGAGGTATTCATGATTTTAATGGCAAACCAACAAACACTACAAATTAACAAAACAACAAACGTGACTAACCTGCAACAGTCCTGTGTGGCCCAAACGCTGACACAAGAACAAACACCCACAAAAACACCAGTGAAACCCTGGCTGCCTTAGTATGACTCCCAATCAGAGACAAACGATACACACCTGTCTCTGATTGAGAATCATACCAGGCCGAACACAAAACCCAACATAGAAATAGAAACCTAGACCAACCCACCCAACTCACGCCCTGACCAACTAAAACAAATACATAACAAAGGAAAACAGGTCAGGAACGTGACAACGTTCTATGGATGGTCTTAAATTGCAGTAATTTATGTCTGAGATTATATGAACATGACTGGGCATTCTAACATCTGTACCCAATTATCATCATCAATAGCTTCTTCCAGGTGTTCCTCAAATATTAGTTTTTTTGTTGTTTTGTGTCATCGGGAAAAGCCTCTATCAACCCTTGATACAGTTTGGAAATCAACTTTGGAGGTGTGTCAGACTGCTTTAAAATAGCACCTGGCTTGTCCAGTGTTTGCCGCACAGAGAGAATAAAGTCTTGCATCTGAAAAAATTCCCCTCAGCTCCGTCACAGAATAGTATTCTCTGGCTGCCTGACCCTGCTGAGACCCCTGTCCCAATCCGATTCTCCTAAAATGAGGCATTATCCAAGAGAGGAATCAATGGTTCAATAAATTAAATGACCATTATTCCCAGATCCTACACCGTAGCTTTAAGCTTAAGCTACAGTCCTGTAGCTGCTGTAGGTCTACCCATCAATTCAAGATGGACATTCTTATACTTCACAGATATTAGTATACTGCAAAATTCACCTGAGCTCAGTATACTGCAAAATTCACCTGAGCTCAGTATACTGCAAAATTCACCTGAGCTCTGTAGCCATTTCACATCCGTTACACTGGGACCCCTGTTACCATCTGATCCCGCTAAGACATGATGAGCAGTGTTGTGTACTGACTGTGCACGAGAGGGCCTCATTCCCGAGGGATGCCTGCGGGACCTGCGGGTCCCAACAGAGATCATTACGGTTTGGTCGGCATCTTTCATGGTGCGGGAGGTCAAACAGATGACTTTGGGATGAAAATATTTTTGTTGTCCCGTAAATTATTTGGAAACGGTCCTCTTTCTGCTTTGTATGCGTTAGCCTACCTATTGTATTAAAATCACATATTTTTCGCATTATTCACACACTCAGAATTGGATGCTTCAACATCAACCTCTTCATGTTTCCATTTTTGGCAAGGATTATTTTTGGCCATACTGGTATCGTCATAGCCCTATCTGTTTCCTTCCAAATACTTCCTGTATGCTTTTTACTAAATAACTGTTCATCTCAAGCAGTTGGTCACCCACATAGAGAGCACACCCATGACAGTGAGTTGAGGGCTACATAGGAGCTGCAGCAGAATGACTCTTGTGAGTAGCGTCCATACAGCTGTATTTATAGTGTATATTTGTGTGATACATTTTTTACTAGGAGCAATAACTGTTTTATTACTAAATTTAACAATTGGGACTTTCTATCTTTAGGAGAAGATAATTGTGTTTAATGTTTTAAAGTAGACTAATAATAATGTAATATTGTGCCATAGGAGATCAAGTATTTAGGTTCAGGATTTATATTTATCAGCCTGTAAGGATTTACATAAAATAAGTCCCCATTACACTTGAGGCATATAGTATACCATATGATTATTCCATATATTACTACAGCACATACAGTATATACAGCATAGGCCTAGAATGTGAAGCTAGCACCAATGTGTAACTGTACCCTGAGATAATTTGGTTGATTAATAAATACATTTAAAAATATAAATAAATAAGAAGAACTAACATTGTAATTCTAATGACCAAGTAAAGAAGCTAAACAGACACTCGGTGAAAATAAATGACAGCAACTATCCAAAAGTATCACAAATGAAAGTTCATTGTCTGTTTTATCAGGCTTTTATTCGTTTATTCATAGCCGACAGTGGAGCATTTAATGTTTCTAATATTAACTCATTTAGTTTACTCATATTTGTGGCAGATTTCTCACCATTTCCTAAATGATAGTAAGGCAAACAAGGGAGATCACTCATGCCTAAGGGGAGTGAATTGCTTAAGTACTTCTAGCCAACTATTTAAGAAGTTTGGGACAATTTCACAGACACAGACCTGTTCCTGAATGAAGAGTACTCTCAATGTCCAGGAATTCAGCCCCATAACTTTGTAGACTCATATGTACTGAATGACTGATTGTCTTCCAATTCACAACCTGTTAGCGATACCTCACTGGGCGGTACATTTAAAACAACATTTTTTTTTTCTTAGATAGCCTCCTGGATAAATAATGGTAATGAATAATTTAAATACTGGCAATGGAGGACATTTAATTTAACAACAGCTATGCTTTTGAAAGATCATTTTATCTCCTTCATATTAGTGGCTTTGTCTTCAGCAGGGGAGGCTCCTCAGAGGAGGAAAGGGAGGACTACCAAAATATATAGTGAAACTTAAAAAGTTATCCTTTTTAGATAAAACAAAATAAATATAACTAAATGACTACTAATAAAAACAAAATATAGTGCATTTGGAAAGTATTCAGACCCCTTCAATTTGTCCACATTCAAGTCCAAGTCAAGGTAAGCTTTCGGTTTTATTAATTTATTGCCACCCGGGTCCGCCGGTGTTACCGCTAAACTACAATGCTGTACACTGTAGCGGGTTTAATAAGAGGTTATTTCTAGTAGCTATTGACAGTGGCGTTAGCTAATATGGTCACAACGATGTAGGGGCTGCATGAGGGGTTGTGGTATAAAAGTTTGGAGAGTTTTTTTTGCCTGGTTACAGACAGCTGTTGTGTTGGGCACTGAAGCGAAGGGAAAGCATGAGAGGAGGAGAGCATGTGATGTGAGAAGGAATTATGCAACGAGCAATGCGACGATGCTGTCTGTTTTTGGCTGCTATGAAAGTGAAAGATGCACTACACAGAAAACGCTCTGCCATTTCCTGGTTGCTAAAAATCTAATAGTTATCCTAATTTCAGTTTATGTGACAAAACGAACAAGTGTAGTGTAGATAACCATTGTACCATGTAAACCGCTGTGAAAAGTATTTTTCATAACCAAAAATATTGTATTTTCAGCTGTTTAAAGCTGGCGTAAAAAAACGATAGTAGAAGACGCAAAAGCGAAACTTGGAAACGGGAAGCGTAGATATAGCGCACATAAAACAGATCTTTCTATCTATATCTATTGCTTCTTAGACTTGCTTTCAAGGACAGATCTATAACTCACATTTCTATATGAATTTTGTTGGGTCACCCAAAAAGTTACATATTGCAGCTTGAACTCTATCTGCTGGTGATCAGGGGTGTATTCATTCCGCCGATTTTGATTGGATGGGGGGGTAGATCAGCTTTAATATTGATGGATTGTGGCTTCCATCAACAGTATGTCTGCCTCATTTCCAATCTCCCATATATATATATATATATATATATACACTGCTCAAAAAAATAAAGGGACCACTTAAACAACACAATGTAACTCCAAGTCAATCACACTTCTGTGAAATCAAACTGTCCACTTAGGAAGCAACACTGACTGACAATAAATTTCACATGCTGTTGTGCAAATGGAATAGACAAAAGGTGGAAATTATAGGCAATTAGCAAGACACCCCCAAAACAGGAGTGATTCTGCAGGTGGTGACCACAGACCACTTCTCAGTTCCTATGCTTCCTGGCTGATGTTTTGGTCACTTTTGAATGCTAGCGGTGCTCTCACTCTAGTGGTAGCATGAGACGGAGTCTACAAACCACACAAGTGGCTCAGGTAGTGCAGTTCATCCAGGATGGCACATCAATGCGAACTGTGGCAAAAAGGTTTGCTGTGTCTGTCAGCGTAGTGTCCAGAGCATGCAGGCGCTATTGAGCAGTGTATATACTCCATATATATATACCAGTCAAAAGTTTGGACACACCTTGTAAAATTCTAAAAACCTTTGTTCACTTTATCGTTATGGAATATTGTGTGTACATTGCTGAGAATTCTTCTTATATTTAATCAATTTTAGAATAAGGCTGTTACGTAATGAAATGTGAAAAAAGTCAAGGGGTCTGGATACTTTCCAAAGGCACTGCATATGCACACAGTACTAGTCCAAAGTTTGGACACACCTACTCATTCAAGGTGTGGCCACCAAATATTGACCCTCAGAGACAGTAGTTGATATTGTTTAGAATATTGGACAGTGGCCATGTGTGCATCAGATTCTAATAGTATAGGAGCTCTTACAGTGTATGTTTATTTACAGTGCACTTTTACGGGTGCTTGAATGGTAAATATAGATGACTGTAATAGTCTTTGACATTTGGTCATGATTGATGGAGTGACAAATGGCTGTTCCCTCTTTCTGTCACCAGGAAATGTATCCGTGTGTGTCTCTCCTGCTCCTGCTGATGGGCAGAGGTGGTACGTTTTTAAAAAGTCAACAAAATCACCTCTTGATTTTTTAAATCCTCACAATTATAATATGAGTCATCATGTGTGTGTGTGTGTGTGTGTGTGTGTGTGTGTGTGTGTGTGTGTGTGTGTGTGTGTGTGTGTGTGTGTGTGTGTGTGTGTGTGTGTGTGTGTGTGTGTGTGTGTGTGTGTGTGTGTGTGTGTGTGTTCGTGCGTGCGTCAGCCATTCCCCTAGTGCTCTCCCAGGAGGTGAAAGTATGTTCCAAAACAGTGATCAACTCCTGCAATGACTGCATCAAATCAGGAGCGTACTGCACATGGTGCAAACAACTGGTGAGGAGAGCCATATACAGTTGAAGTCGGAAGTTTACATACACCTTAGCCAAATACATTTAAACTCAGTTTTTCACAATTCCTGACATTTAATACTAGTAAAAATGTCCTGTCTTAGATCAGTTAGGATCACCACTTTATTTTACATTTACATTACATTTTAGTCATTTAGCATACACTCTTATCCAGAGCGACTTACAGTAGAGTGCATACATTTTATTACATTTTACATACTGAGACAAGGATATCCCTACCGGCCAAACCCTCCCTAACCCGGACGACGCTATGCCAATTGTGCGTTGCCCCACGGACCTCCCGGTCGTGGCCGGCTGCGACAGAGCCTGGGCGCGAACCCAGAGACTCTGGTGGCGCAGCTAGCACTGCGATGCAGTGCCCTAGACCACTGCGCCACCCAGGAGACCCAGCCCCACATTTTAAAAATGTGAAATGTCAGAATAATAGTAGCGAGAATAATTTATTTCAGCTTTTATTTCTTTCATCACATTCCCAGTGGGTCAGAAGTTTACATACACTCAATTAGTATTTGGTAGCATTGCCTTTAAATTGTTTAACTTGGGTCAAACGTTTTGGGTAGCCTTCCAGAAGCTTCCCACAATAAGTTGGTTGAATTTTGGCCCATTCCTCCTGACAGAGCTGGTGTAACTGAGTTAGGTTTGTGGGCCTCCTTGCTCGTACACGCTTTTTCAGTTCTGCCCACACATTTTCTATAGGATTGAGGTCAGGGCTTTGTGATGGCCACTCCAATACCTTGACTTTGTTGTCCTTAAGCCATTTTGCCATTTTGCCATTTTGTCCTTAAGCCACTTCCTTAAGCCATTTTGAAGTATGCTTGGGGTCAATGCCCATTTGGAAGACCCATTTGCGACCAATCTTTAACTTCCTGACTGATGTCTTGAGATGTTGCTTCAGTATGGCCACATAATTTTCCTCCTCATGATGCTATCTATTTTGTGAAGTGCACCAGTCCCTCCTGCAGCAAAGCACCCCCACAACATGATGCTGCCACCCCTGTGCTTCACGGTTGGGATAGTGTTCTTCGGTTTGCAAGCCTCCCCCTTTTTTCTCTAAACATAACGATGGTCATTATGGCCAAACAGTTCTATTTTTGTTTCATCAGACCAGAGGACATTTCTCCAAAAACTACGATCTTTGTCCCCATGTGCAGTTGCAAACCTTAGTCTTTATGGCGGTTTAAGAAGCAGTGGCTTCTTCCTTGCTGAGTGGCCTTTCAGGTTATGTCGATATAGGACTTGTTTTACTGTGGATATAGATACTTTTGTACCTGTTTCGTCCAGCATCTTCACAAGGTCCTTTGATGTTGTTCTGGGATTGATTTGCCCTTTTTGCACCAAAGTACGTTAATCTCTAAGAAAAATAACGTGTCTCCTTTCTGTAGTATGACGGCTGCTTGTTCCCATGGTGTTTATACTTGCGTACTATTGTTTGTACAGGTGAAAGTGGTACCTTCAGGCGTTTGGAAATTGCTCCCAAGAATTAACCAATTTTTTTCTGAGGTCTTGGCTGATTTCTTTTGATTTTCTCATGATGTCAAGCAAAGAGGCACTGAGTTTGAAGGTAGGACTTGAAATACATCCACAGGTACACCTCCAATTGGCTCAAATGATGTAAATTCAGAAGCTTCTAAAGCCATGACATAATTTGGGGAATTTTTCAAGCTGTTTAAAGGCACAGTCAACTTAGTGTATGTAAACTTCTGACCCACTGGAATTGTGATACAGTGAATTATAAGTGAAATAATCTGTGTGTAAACAATTGTTGGAAAAATGACTTGTGTCGTGCACAAAGTAGGTGTCCTAACCAACTTGCCAAAACTATAATTTATTAACAAGAAATTTGTGGAGTGGTTGAAAAATTTGTTTTAATGACTCTGACATAAGTGTATGTAAACTTCCGACTTCAACTGTATCCATGTGTGATTGATTGCCAGTTGTGGAAAAAGTACCCAATTGTCATACTTGAGAAAAAGTCAAATTGGGTTTTAAATATACTTCAATATCAAAAGTAAATGTAATTGCTAAAATATACTTACGTATCAAAAGTAAAAGTACAACAGCTAGAAATTCCTTATATTAAGCAAACCAGAAGGCACAATGTTCTTGTTTTTTAAATTTACAGATAGCCAGTGGCACACTCCAACACTCAGACATCATTTACAAAACGAAGCATGTGTGTTTAGTGACTCCGCCAGATCAGAGGCAGTAGGGATGACCATGGATCAGTAGGGATTTCCAGGGATCAGTAGGGATGACCAGGGATGTTCTCTTGATAAGTGTGTGAATTGAACCATTTTCTATCCTGCTAAACATTCAAAATGTAACGAGTACTTTTGGGTGTCATTGAAAAAGTATGGAGTAAAAAGTACATTACTTTCTTTAAGAATGTAGATATAGTTATAGATATAGTAAATGGATATAGTTTGATATTTAGATAATTTGTAGAGGACTATCCACAGACAGTCAGACCTCGTGAAACCAACCTAGAGAGATGGTCTTAACTAGGGGTCCTACTCATTTAAAATTCATTCCAACATATTTACTACAAATTCAGAGTGGATTACAGAGCAACTCCATCACTAGCTGCAGATTTGTAACTGGCTAATGTGATTTTCCATTTGCCATTACAGGATTGCTTCTGTTTGGCGTAGAAAGATCATTTTTGATCAGCCTTAACTTGGCGATACTATCTTTGTTCTCAAATCGGCCAAACATGTATATTCTAAAATGTCTGTGTCAAGTTGCAGGTAGTTGAAATTGCGACATTATCAAAACATGTTTTTTGCTCCATGAATGATGTGTGTGCCACAATCTTGTCTATTTCAAATCATGACAAGTGGCACTTCAGGGTGGACCCACCTGTATTAATCAATAAGAGTAGATTTGAAATAGACAAGATGACGGCATGCACATAGTTGGATTACTTCATGGAGCAAAACCTTTTCTCTTTTAATAACGGAGAATTTTCTAAATTCAAATGAATCACCAACATTTTAGAAGATACGTGTTTGGCCGAATCAAGAACGAAGATAGTATTGCCTATGCTGTAGGGTGATTGTCATAAAACCAGTTTTAAAATGTTTTATTAAAAAAAATATTTTGAAAAAACTAATTTGAATAAAACACAATACGTTGCTGTGGATTGTCCATAAATCATAAAACAATGTTTACATTAAACTATAATATTTATTGAGTACAAACAGTGTCTGTGGACATATGTCTCATTACCGGAACAATTTTTAAGTTCCTGTTAAAACTCCAATCAGTTTTTGAATAGTTTTATTCACCCATGATGCATAATCTAGAAGAGTAATCCTTAGATGAGCACAAGTTAAGTTAATTTGCTTTCAATGCACTCAGAAAGTATTCAGTATTCAGATTTCCCACATTTTGTTACATTACATCGTTTTTTTCCTCCTCATCAATCTACACACAATACCCCATAATGACAAAGCATAAACAGGTTTTTAGACATTTTTGCAAATGTATTTAAAAATAAAAAACTGAAATATTACATTTACATAAATATTCAGACTCTTTACTTAGTACTTTGTTGAAGCACCTTTGGCAGCAATTACAGCCTTGAGTCTTCTTGAGTATGACGCTACAAGCTTGGCATACCTGTATTTGGGAAGTTTCTCAGATTCTTCTCTGCAGATCCTCTCAAGCTCTGTCAGGTTGGATGGGGAGCGTCGCTGCACAGCTATTTTCAGGTCTCTCCAGAAATGTTAGAAATGTTTGGGTTCAAGTCCTGGCTATGGCTGGGCCACTCAAGGACATTCAGATACTTGTCCCGAAGCCACTCCTGCGTGGTCTTGGCTGTGTGGTTAGGGTCATTGTCCTGTTGGAAGGTGAACCTTCGCCTCAGTCTTGAGCTCTCTGGAGCAGGTTTTCATCAAGGATCTCTCTGTACTTTGCTCCGTTCAACTTTTCCTCGATCCTGACTAGTCTCCCAGTCCCTGCCACTGAAAAACATCCTCGCAGCATGATGCTGCCACCACCATGCTTCACTGTAGGGATGGTGCCAGGTTTCCTCCAGACGTGACACTTGGCATTCAGGCCAAAGAGTTCAATCTTGGTTTCATCAAACCATAGAATCTTGTTTCTCATGGTCTGAGAGTCCTTTAGGTGCCTTTGGCAAAGTCCAAGGGGGCTGTCATATGCCTTTTACTGAGGAGTGGCTTCCATCTGGCCACTCTATCATAAAGGCCTGATTGGTCAAGTGCTGCAGAGATGGTTGTCCTTCTGGAAGGTTCTCCCATCTCCAAAGAGGAACTCTAGAGCTCTGTCAGAGTGACCATAGGGTTCTTGGTCACCTCCCTGACCAAGACCCTTCTCTCCCTATTGCTCAGTTTTACCACTGTGTTCTTGGGGACCTTCAATGCTGCAGACATTTTTTAGTACCCTTCCCCAGATCTGTGCCTCGACACAATCCTGTCTCGGAGCTCTATGGACAATTCCTTCAACCTCATGGCTTGGTTTTTGCTCTGACATGCACTTTCAACTGTGGGACCTTATATAGACAGGTGTGTGCCTTTCCAAATGATGTCTAATCAATTGAATTGACCACAGGTGGACTCCAATCAAGTTGTAGAAACATCTCAAGGATGATCAATGGAAACAGGATGTACCTGAGCTCAATTTCGAGTCTCATAGCAAAAGGTCTGAATACTTATTTTAAAAAGGTATTTCTGTTTTTTTAATTTTTTATAGATTTCTAAAAAGCAGTTTTCACTTTGTCATTATTGGATATTGTGTGTAGATTGATCAGGATTTAAAAAAATCAGTTTTAGAATAAGACTGTAACGTAAAAATGATGGAAAGGTCAAGGGGTCTGAATACTTTCCGAATGCACTGTATATGTCTTCAGAATTATGTTCTTATTCTCAAACACCCCCTTTACCCCACATGGCCTTCTCATTACCGAAATAGCTAAAATTGGGGAAAAGTCTGATTTAATTTGATCATAATTGTATGATTTAATTTGAAATATTTGTATTTTCATTGGGGGAGCAATGTAAAAAAAATGTAAAAATATGGATTTGTTTTTTACTTTTTTGGACCTCTAAAACTGCTTTGGTAATTGGCATTTTGTGAAAATGTTGGTAAAATGCATAATATCTCATTCAAAAACGTAATAATAATTATGAAATAGATAAGTACAGATGCTCATCTCAGTGATTCAAGAGGATATTTCTTGAAAAATGACACTTGAGAATTTGTATTTTTTTTTGACAGTTTTGTACGAATGACCTTGTAACGGCTGATGGAGAATTCCATTATCCCGTTGTAAATCTGTAACTACTCCATCACAGTACTTTATTAATTGAAGCCAGTCTGTTCCATTCCCAGAATTTCATCAAACCAGGGGAGCAGGAAGCAGCTCGCTGTGACACCTGGGCTCAGCTAGTAGAAAGGGGCTGCATGGAAGGAGACATCATATCTCCCGACAATACCTTTTCTTTTTCTAAGAACGTCGCCCTGTCCAACACTGCATTGGACAAGGAGGAACCCATCCAGCTCCGTCCTCAGGAGGTCAATCTGAAGCTCAGACCAGGTGAGGGTTATCAAATTGGCCAAACTGGGTTGTAAAATGGCCACCATGTAGTGATGTGACGTTTGATACCGGATCTCTGAGGCATGGGTCGAAATTGCGAAGCAGCTAACTTCGAAGCAGTGTGCAGATGTGTGTATCACTTTATCAGAAGTAAATCATGACGTCCGAAGATTCGTTTGATCACATGCTTTTTCAAACCGTGTGTTGCAAAATGCGAGATCCAACTAAGTTCGCCATGGTTCCGGTGATTTCTTGGATTCCAAGCTGCTTTTTAACACCAACCTCTACTGGAACCCATACTAACAAATATAGTTTGGGTTTTGTACTAAAAGTTAGCAGGTAGAGTAGGTAACTATGTAACATTCAGAGAAGTGAGAATATTAGGTCAAATCCCATTGAAGACACACTATTTTGAAAATTGTTTTATGTGAAACCACACTCTCTGCACTATTGTTCAAATAATTTGTTTTATTTAGTATAGTTTAAACTTCTGTCTTAAGCATGATGTAAGATGTGAAGCATAATGTAAGATGCAAACCTGGTATTCCAACTGACTATAGGCTAACAACGCCAATGACTTTCCGCTGAACCATGTAGATTTGAGGAAAAGAATAGAGAAAGATAAGTCTATCACACGCTGCTATTTATTGCTGACGATTGCATTGTGAACAGATAATGAAGCTCTGAGTAATTAACAATTTTTCGGCACAATTTGGTGAAAGCACCAAAGCCTTCAGAAAGCCTCAGTTTCCCAACACTACCATGTTCTGAAAATGGCTAAAACCACACCTGTTTTAGCATGGGCAGAGCATTTTTCCCACCAATTAGTCAACTGGGTTGAACTTTTTATGGGTTAAATGAGGATAACATAATTTCATTCAGGTTAGCACCAGGGATCAGCCAATAACTAAACTCCTCAGCGAACATTTCCTAACTACAAGTGGCAGTAAATCACCAACCTTGGCTTTAAGCTCTCTATCCAACTCTATGGCTGTAACAGATTCAAAGTAGTCAAATGTAATCACGATAGAAGTATCTTAAAATGGAAAATAAACGTCCTCAATTTCGTCATTACTGTTATCCTTGCAGTCTATGTTTGTTTTTATGACAGTAATACATCTTTTCATTAACTTTTTACTTTTCTCTTGGGCATTTCAGTTTTCACCTTGATGTTACTTTTTTCAGGACTGCCTCATACGTTCACGCTGGACTTTCAGAGAGTGGAGGGCTATCCTGTTGATCTCTACTACCTGATGGATCTCTCCTACTCCATGGAGGATGATTTGAGGAGCATCAAGACTCTGGGAAATGAACTGTTTAATGCTCTGCAAGGCATCACAAAAAAAGGACGAATCGGTGACATCATCTCAGATCAGATAAAATTGTTCAAATACCATTTGATTATTTTATTTGCATTAGCTTTAGTTTGCCTTGGGTTCCACGTGAGCAGGGTTTGCACTTTTGGGACGTTTCTATTAGTTCCACTCCAACAGCACAGCTAAAGTATTTCAAATGATATCAAATAGTATTTGAAACCAGGTCTATCTCAGCTCCAATTCCTACTCAAAATCAATGAACGTCCTTGGGTGTCCATGAATCTCATTTTTATAACCATTATCTTTTGCTCTAGGTTTTGGCTCTTTTGTAGACAAGACTGTCCTGCCGTTCACTAACACCAACCCGGAGAAGCTGAATAAGCCATGTGCCGAAGCAGAGATGTACTGCCAACCTGCTTTTGGCTACAGACATGTTCTTAGCATGACGGAAAACAAAGCTGAGTTTGAGAGCAAAGTCAACCAGCAGCGCATCTCTGGGAACTTAGACTCCCCCGAAGGGACACTGGACGCCATCATGCAGGCTGCAGTCTGTGGGGTAAGAGTAGTCTAATCCCACAGGGCAAAAATATGTTGAATCAACATTCTGTCAACATACTGACGTTGAACATCAGTGACATTTTTGGTTAGCCTGTTGTCGAAGCAGCATTGTGTATCATAGATAAGTACATAAGTTGCCAAGTACTGTACATCAACTCCTCCATGGAGTTGAGTGCAGACTATAGTTTTTTAAATGAACCTCCGACTCGCTACGCTTCAATACTTCAAAAATGTTCATTCTTAAACACTTACCGTGTACCTATGTTTGTCCTCTGTTGTTGCATGTCTTTCTTCATTAGTTGAATCCATACTTTTTAATAAAACGTTAGTCAAATACAACCACCGACTGTTTCCTGATTGCGATTCAATTGGCACGCGTGCATTCGCGCTGAGTTGCCATCTTAGAGCAACAGCGATAAGGAAACAGTCAGTGGTTGGATTTGATTAATGTTTTATTAAAAAGTATTGACTTCAGCTAATGAAGAAAGACATGTAGAGACTAGGAGTCAGAGGTTCATTTCAATGTAGTAGTACAGTAGTAGTAGTGGTGGTGGTAGTAGTTCATCTATCAGACGCTTTTATCCAAAGCGACTTAGTCATGCTGTCATACATTTGATGTATGGGTCACAATCCTGGCATTACATGCTCTACCAACTGAGCTACAAAAACTATAGTCTGCGCTCCACTCTGTGGAGGAGTTGAGGTACTTGGCAAGTACAGTAGATAGGTAGCCCTATATAGACAAACAGGGAAATAGTCCACTTCTGCAACACAAAGTTCACACAGAGATGTGGTCGGCCTATTGTTATTCCAACAATTTTCATAATTCAATGAAATGGGGCAGAATGATGAAATATATGCACGTTGTGAAACTTAAATGTATTTCTGTATTTTTACACAATACGATAGGCTGCAGTAAAAAAAAAAGGTTACTGCTAGCGTAGCACTCGAAAGAGAAACTCAGGCCCCTAACAATGTATGATGAATACTTTTTCACCTCTTTGCCATTCATTTTACATGAAGCCCCAAATTGTTTCCCACAGGACAGGATTGGCTGGAGGAATAGCAGCACTCGGCTTATCGTCCTGACCACCGACGATGGCTTCCACATGGCAGGGGATGGCAAGCTGGCTGGCATACTGGAGCCCAATGACGAGAGATGTTACATGGACAATAACCTGTACAGCAAGAGCAATGAAATGGTATGTTGATGACATGCGGCACATTCGGATCAGTATCATTGGTCCTCAACAAAACTATATGAAACTCATAAGAGATTATGAGAACTATGTAGTGAATGTAACAGCATGACTTAGAAGCCTGCATTCCAGCCCATTTGTCCCTAAGCAATTACATTGTTGAGGTTGTACAAGTTAAGTGTCTCTGCATGTAGGACTACCCATCTGTTGGTCAAGTGGCTAATCAGTTAGAGAAGAACAACATTCAGCCAATCTTTGCTGTGACGAAGAACATGGAGAATGTATACAGGGTAAGGGGACTCTTTCTTTCCTTTATATTTCCTCTGTCTTTCTGTCATTCATTTGAATGTTGTCTAAAGGCCCTGGGTTTCAGCGCCAATATTTTTGACACACTTCAACATATCTAATGCAGGCACTTATAAATCCTGTGACATAATCAACACCTTTATTCCAGGAACTCAGTAAAATGATCCCCAAGTCTGAGGTGGGAGTGTTGTCAGCTGACTCCCATAATGTCGTTGAACTGATCAAAAATGCCTACAATGTAAGACATTTATAATCTTTTGTTATTAACTTAACAAATCACCAAAACTGTACTCCAAGAAATCATATTGTAATTATGTGTGGAACTTTACTTGAGTTCAGTGGTGGGAAAAGTACTAAATTGTCATACTTGAGTAAAAGTAAAGATACATTAATAGAAAATGACTCGATTAAAAGTAAGTCACCCAGTAAAATACTACTGTCTGGTTTTAAATGTACTTAAGTACAGTGGGAATAGTAGCTAATAGTCATACTTGAGTAAAAGTTCAAGTAAATGCCTCACATCAAATGCCACACAGACGGCACAATTGTATTGTTTTGTATTTATGGACAGACAGGGGCACACGGCAACACTCAGACTTAATTGACAAACTCAGTATTTGTGTTTAGTGAGCCCGCCAGCTCAGAGACAATAAGGATGACAATGTGTTAAATTTATAGGTGCGTGAATTGGACCATAATTATGTCCTGCCTGAGCATTTGAAATGTAACAAGTACTTTTTGGTGTCAGCGAAAATGTATAGGAGTAAAAAGTGCACATTTTCTTTAGGAATGTAGTGGAGTAAAAAAAGTTAAAAAGTACATATACCCCCCAAAAACTACTTAGGTTTTACATTTAAAGTATTTTTATTTAAGTATTTTACACCATTTTTACTTAAGTACTTTACAACCCTGCTGGAGTTCATCATAAACTTGAAACTCTAGTATCTCTAGGAATAAAGTGTCCGTTTGGATTTTCTTGGGTTGTTCTTTCTGGTGATGTAGCGTTGGTGTCCGCTCTAAGACTGTTTTGTGTCTCTGACACAGAGGCTCTCCTCCAAAGTGACGGTGACTCATGATGCTCTCCCTGACAACGTGAGAGTCACTTACACTCCGCTCTGTCCTGAAGGGGGACCCTCAAGGGACAAAGGAGTGTGTAACAATGTGAGAGTGGGACAGATGGTAAGAGCTCAGCAGCAACAGACTATCCCATACCAAAAATAATATGGTAACACTTAACTTTCATGAATAAGCATGAATAAACTGTTGACAAAACATTCATTAAATATGTATTTAATTACTTGTAAACATTTATATGCATCTAAAAGGATTAAAAGCATTATAATTCATATAATGGCTAATTAGTGAAATGTATTATAAAGTGTTATACTTTAGGAATACATTTAGTTACATGATACATAGCAAACAAACATTATCCAAACAGACACCCTAAAATGCCTCTCTTGAATTCCTCTCAGGTGTCTTTCAATGTAACAGTGACAGCGGATGAATGTATGGACAGTGAAATGTCTTTCCTGATTGGTCCGTTGGGTATGAAGGACAAGCTGAAAGTGAGCTTGTCGACTCTCTGCAAGTGTAAGTGTGATGACCGTGTGCTGGCCGAACACCCGTACTGCAATAGGAAGGGCCAAGTCAACTGTGGCATGTGCAGGTAAGGCAGGAATTGGCCGGGATATTAAAAAAATAGCATGCACGGCATTATCATTCTTATTTTGATTTAGTCAATATCGAATTCAATATGTGATGCATGATTCACCCTCCTTCCCGCTATGCGTGCATTGAGTCACCTGAAAAACAAATGGCCTTCTGAGAAACATGAATTGATAGGATTCATCTATTTTCCATACTGTATTTATATTCTCTATATTCTCTATATTCTGGGGGGACAAAACACAGGCACCACGGTGGGAGGGGGGGACATGTCAAGTTTTCACAAGCAATCTGTACATTTGGCTATTTTCCCAAACTCTGTGCAGTTGCCAAGCCAGCTTCGTGGGCCAGAAGTGTGAGTGCTCCATCGGGGCGAAGGACGAGAGCTCTCTGAGAGCGGCGTGCCGGAAGGACAACGGCACGGAGTGTGAAGGACGAGGGGACTGTGTGTGTGGCATTTGCCAGTGCCACACCTTACAAGGCGGCAGCACCTACTACGGCACGCACTGCGAGTGTGAAAACGAGAGCTGCGAGAAGTTTCAGAACAAACTGTGTGGAGGTGGAGTCTGATATATAGGAAAATACTGTATCAATTGAGGGGGGGGAAAGATAGATAATAGATAACATAGGAAATATAGATGAAAACATATGCGTGCATTTATGTAGAACAATAGAAAGAACACCTGCCATTTGTTACGTTCTGTTAAATGACAGTTCCATTCTGATTTAAGCTACATTCAAAATTCTGACATAAGGTCACTTCTCTGTGTTGAAGGGAACGGAAAATGCCGTTGCAAAAATTGCGAATGCAACCCCGGGTACGAGGGCACCGCCTGCCAATGCAAGAAGTCGGACGAGCAGTGTCGCACACCAAGCGGGAGTGTGTGCAGCGGCAGGGGCACATGCCAGTGTAACCAGTGCAAGTGTATTGAGGGCTACCAGCGGCCCTACTGTCTGACCTGTCCCGCCTGCCAAACCCCCTGTATAACCAAGGGGTAAAATGGACTGGGCCCTCCTTTTCCACTCACATAACCACCTTTTTCACTGGCCCCTTGGGGTAATGTTGTTGGAGCCATTGTGTACACGTTAAAAGCCACAGGACAAAGATGGCTACCGTGGATCGTAAAAGAATAACTAGGAGAATAGAAAATACCATGTCTGGGTGTTGCCATCTTACTCAAAACAAAGAGTTTTTGAATCAAAGCACGAGTTTTAAGTGTTAAAGAGAAGCGAGAAAACGTTGAGCAATGACGTTTTTCACCATTTGCTTCTTGTTCTTCTGCTTCCAGGAAATGCATTGAGTGTCTGGGCTTTCAGACAGGCCCATTCAGTAAGAACTGCTCCCAGGCCTGTACGAGTATTAATGAATTCAAGATGGTGGAGACGTTGCCACCTGGTAAGCCTTGTGATGTTAGGGATGTGGAGAGCTGCCGGGTGTTCTTTACCGTTAAACAGTTGGACGGAGAGGACACCTACACCGCCCAAATACTAAAGACCAGAGGTAAGAGACATGTCTTGTGCAACTAAAAAGTATGCCCATGTTACCTTCATTGCCCATAGAGACAGAAAAATGTGCTGGGGTTAATTGACCGGCCATATTGTTTGAAGGGCATCAGATAGTCAGCTTTTTAGTCAGGTTAATCTGGGTCCAGAAAATGTCCCCTACATGCAAATATACTCCATAAACTATCAGTTCCATTTTTTCCCAGGCAAGTGGCAACTTTGCTGATGTGGGAAAGCTAGATCTAACATGGTTAGACACATCTTAGTTGCGTGTTAACCTGCTAGAGGGAACTATGTCAAAACAAAGTGTAACCAAGTGTTTTCACAGCAGAAACATAATCCCGTGATAGCTTCCAGGACTGCCTAAACTGACGTTTGCTTATGTCCGTCCTAAATGTGTTAGAGTGTCCCAAGTTGCCAAACATCTATGCCATCATTGGAGGCTCCATCGCAGGCGTGACTGTCATCGGAATCCTGATCCTGATCCTCATCAAAGTCCTCTTCCACATGAAAGACCTGAAGGAGTACCGCAAGTTTATGAATGATGCGCAGAAGACCAAGTGGTCGGAGGTGAGTGACATTTGCTTGCACATAAAAACCATCACTTTGAGGATGGCAGAACTGCACAGCAGTGGTCTACACTACACAACCTGGGGGGGGCCTCGTTCATAAAACACTCTTGCAAGAATTGATACGTAATTGTACAAAGTCAAAATCCACGCCAATGTTGTGATTTATTAACCTTGCATGTCAGTTGCCCTAAATGTATGGCTGGCAAAGACGGCAGCTATGAAAAACATCAACATGTGTTTATCGCTCCAGACATCTGATAATTTCTCATTTGTCCTCTCAACAGAATAAGAATCCAATATTCCAGGAGGCAACCACCACCGTGGCTAACCCTACCTTTAGTGGAGAATAAGTTCAGGGAAGTCAGTTAAGACATTCGGTTGGATGCAAATGCATACATTTATTGTTTCTGTTTTAATGTGCATTTTATGTAGATTAGTTCATTTCATTTATACATTGGTCTGTCTTTTTGTGTGTCCCGAGTCTGAACATTTAAAGAATGACAGAACTTGTACTGATGGAGAAAAAAAACGGCTGCAATGTTGCTACATTATCTTATGTCTAGTTGGAGTCAATTCCATTTTAGCTCAATTAAATGCAGGAATTTGTTTATAAAAGTACTGAATAGTTTTGTGCAAGCCTGGTTTTATTTTGTTTGGGATTATAAACTGTTGTGTAAAAAGTTGGACACATTGTTCAACTTCATGAAACCTATTAAAGGCCCAGTGCAGTCAGCGTGATTCTCCTGTGCTTTAAATATATTCCCACACTGAGGTTGGAATAATACTGTGAAATTGTAAAAATTATGATAATGCTCTTTTAGCGTAAGAGCTGTTTGAAAAGACTCCCTGAAATGTCAGCCTGTTTTGGTGGGATGGAGTTTTGGTGCCTGGTGACATCACCAGGCGGTAAATTAGTTGATAGACCAATAAGAAATAGTAACAAACCTCTCTGCCAATAACAGCTAGTTTTCAGTATTACCCTCCCCACTCAGACCACTCCCAGACAGTCCTCGCTAAATTATTGCTTGAGAAATTTCTCTTTGCTAAGATTTTTTTGGGTACAATTTAAAATGAAAACAATCACATTAGGGTACTTAACTGTTACTCTGAAATTATTTGATATCGATATAAAATGGCTGCATTGGACCTTTAAGCGTTTTTTATTTTTATTTTTTAGCTTTTATGTAGTTATCTACAATGTACCATGTCTGTACATCATGAGTAAATGTTGTATAAAGAAGCAAGTGAATGTTGAAATAAAACTCTTGATTTGATGGACTCCAGGTCATGGTTCAAAGAAAGAGAATGTGATGCACTCTGCAGTCATCACAACAACAGAGCACATTTTTTGAATAACCTACAAAGATCTACTATTATACACTAGCAGTGCTTCTCTCCCTTCTTTTCTCTATATTGTTAATATTCAAATGTATATTATAAACAAATCTATCTCGTCTTCCTATTGTGCGATTGTTTTACAGCAGCAACATGCACCTTCCCAAGCACTTCAAATCATGTGCAACCTTGCCAGCTCATCGGCCCATTGTGTAAGAGACGGGAGGGGGGGGGGGGGGGACCAGGGAGATAGGCAGGGGAGCTGGGTCTCCTACTCACGAGTGTTGAGGATGGGTCTTAGCCCCTCCTTTGAGGGCAAGCAACAGTCCAGAGAACTTTCACAAAGGGAGAGCCATGGAGCTGAACTAACCATTCGCCCAACACCTCAGGCTTACATAAGCCTTGGAAAGGGGAGTTGAGAGTCCGCCAGCCCATGCAGCCCGGAAGAGGAGCAACCAGTGGCAGCCAGTCAATGAGGGAAGCAGCTCTGAGGTGCAGGCTCTCTTTATCTCCTTCCAAGCACTTCCAGGCACCACCACCACCGCAGCACCAAGGGGCTGGTTAATGAGTTGGAGGAGCTGGAGGGAGTGGCTGTACAGAAGGGGCTGAAGTTCACTGGCACAAGCAGCAGGTGGAAGAGAGAGAGAGTGTGAGAGACCCTGATGCACTGACTCTGTCAAGGAGAAGCACGCCCTTCACCTGACTGAGGTAGGTTTTCTTTTTGATGGGTGAATGTTCGTTGTTTATTTTCTTGTGTTTGTAGGGGGTTGTGGTGCATGGCGCAGGTGTGAACAGGCTTTCATTTCGTGAGAGGGTTGTTTAGTGAGCCAGCTGAGCGAGAGCTGGTGTAAAACCCTTCCTTAGGGCTGACAATGGTTTCAGAGTTGTCAGGAGTGAGCAGGTGTACGTGTGTCGTGTGTGCGTTTGCATGAATGTATAAGTATGTCTGTTTCTGGAAGCCTGTGTGCATGTGTGCACTGTTTGTGTTGCCCTGCTTGCATTGTTTCTATGTTGTGTATCTGTATGTGTGGGTGTGTGTGTGACGTGTATGCAATTACAGGTCATTATAAAGCTGAGGGGATGCGCATCGTACGTATGGCCCTGCTTGCATTGTTTATGTGTTGTGTCTACTGTTTGTCCATAGAGGTCTTTTGGTAACCTGCCTGCTCTGAATTTTCCCATGCCGTCTCTCCTCTCTAACCAGCAAGGTTTCTCAGGGGCTCCTATGTTGAGTTGCTGCATGACTTCAAGGGAACAAAAGTCTGAACCATTAGTGGAACAAACAGCTCCCTACTATACCAACACATCTCCCACTTAGCATTCGCCAAATTTGAATGGTCTGTTTAGCTTGGTGAAGCACTCTGAATTTCTCTGAAGAGCCCACCCATTCGTCATTTGACATGGTGGTCCAAATATCACCAAGTGAGGCCATAGTGGTCCGATCCTCTGGACAGTGGATAGACAAAGAGGCCAGTGAACGAGGAGGCAGGACATTAGAGAAGAGAGTGGGTGGCTTAGGGATGGGGCCTCCGTGATAAAGAGAAGGCTTCAGTAATGGCCTGCATTCGGGTTCAGCTGTAGTTCAAACTGTGTGTGTGTGCGTGAAATTACAGGTCATTTCAAAGCTGTGAGGAACTGCGAGAGTTAATCATTTGTGCATTCCAAGATTTTGGCTTGAGTGTTGGTAGAATTCACTTAATCTGAAAATCAGGGAGCTTTTAATCTCCAGACTATTATCCAGAGAGCTCTGGCTGAGGTTAAACCAGTACAATGTGGCACAAGTACAACTACAACCTACAGAAAACCAATATAAAACCAACAGAGGAAAGAGAACACATACAACAACCTATAGACAACCATAATACAAGTTACCAAAAGAGGAAAAATAGCACATACAGGATAATCTGTATTTTGCTTCCCTTTACTGCCTAAATCCACAGACAGACCCCTACTACATAGAAACAACCCCTACTGACAAAAAAACAAAACCACCATGCAACTTCATTGTTACTGAATATAAACTTAAGTGATGCATCAGGTTCAGTTTGAAAGTAATTGATGACCAAAGCCCACTCAAACACAATACATCTAGCTCTCTGTGGTATTCACCATGCAATTGTGTTCTAAAAATATGCACATCTAGTACTTTCTTCAAAGAATTCAACACAAGACCTTACCGTGCAATTAACAATAATTTCCATATACAGTGCATTCGGAAAGTATTCAGACCCCTTGACTTTTCCTAAATTTTGTTGAATTACAGCCTTATTCTAAAATGGATTAAATAAATAAAAATCCTCATCAATCTACACACAATACCCCATAATGACAAAGCGAGACAGTTTTTAAAAATTATTTTAACTTATTTACATAATCATTCAGACCCTTTGCTATGAGACTTGATATTGAGCTCAGTTGCATCCTGTTTCCATTGATCATCCTTGAGATGTTTCTACAACTTGATTGGAGTCCCACTTAAATTAAATTAATTAAATTTATTGGACATGATTTGGAAAGGCAAGATTCAAGATTCTCTGGTCTGATGAAACCGAGATTGAACTCTTTGGCCTGAATGCAAAGATTCACGTCTGGAGTAAACCTGGCACCATCCCTACGGTGAGGCATGGTGGTGGCAGCATCATGCTGTGAGGATGTTTTTCAGAGGCAGGGAGACTAGTCAGGATCGAGGGAAAGATGAACGGAGCAAAGTACAGAGGGATCCTTTATGAAAACCTGTTCCAGAGCGCTCAGGACCTCAGACTGGGGTGAAGGTTCACCTTCCTACAGGACAACGACCATAAGCACACAGCCAAGACAACGCAGGAGTGGCTTCGGGACACGTCTCTGAATGTCCTTGAGTGGCACAGCCAGAGCCCAGACTTGAACCCGATCGAACATCTCTGGAGAGACCTGAAAATAGCTGTGCAGCGACACTCCCTATCCAACCTGACAGAGCTGGAGAGGATCTGCAGAGAAGAATGGGAGAAACTCCCCAAATACACGTGTGCCAAGGATGTAGCGTCATACCCAAGAAGACTCGAGGCTTTAATTGCTGCCAAAGGTGCTTCAACAAAGTACTGAGTAAAGGATCTGAATACTTATGTAAATATGATATTTAAATGTTTTATTTTTAATAAATTTGCTAACATTTCTACACCCTGTTTTTGCTTTGTCATTATGGGGTATTGTGTGTAGATTGAACAATTTAATCCATTTTAGAATAAGGCTGTAACGTAACAAAATGTCAAAAAAGTCAAGGGGTCTTACTACTTTCCGAGTGCACTGTAAATACCTGGTAATTGTCTGTACCATAAAATTAAGTGTTAGGCTAAATGTATATTCTCCAAATACACAATAAGGGCAGGAGGGAAAGGAAGTACCACAAGGGAACCTGAGGAGGCCAAACACAATAAGACATCTATAGACCAAGGACAATTCCACAGAAACAGAATGACAATGAGACTCCAATGTTTCACTTTAAAAGTACGCCAAACACAAAACATTGATTGCAAAGTTAAACTATACAACTATATGCACAAGGACGACTTTTAACAATTTCCACTGACATTTTGACAAAAACACATTTACTCGAAGAACTGTGCAGGAGTGAATCTTGGTAACAGAATGTAGGTAAAATCTCCCTCAGTTTTTGTGACCACGTTTTTGAAAAACTCTGTTATATCTACTTTGAATTAAGAACGGGGTGTCAGCTATGATATGACACCTCGAGTAAAAAAAATATATATATACATATTCTAATTGAAGTACAGTAAGAAAAGTGGTTTAACATCCGGTACAGACTGACATCATGGGTCCCCAAATTGTACTATACAGAAATGCATAATTCTCTTCATGGTTATGTATCCTGAGTGGGTACACAAAGGTAGAAAACTTTAATATCCTCCTTTGCATGTTTGGGTATGATTCTACACACTAGCTATTATTCTAATGAGCTCTGCCCCCAAACAAGACCACATTTGGTTGGTCCAGACCAGACCAAATCTCTACCAATCATAGACTATGTTTCACAAGTTTGGACATCCCAGTACAGCACAGTAAAGTGGAGTTCAGTACAGTACAGTACAATATAGTACAGTACAGTACAATACAGTCAATTATACTGTACTCTACTCTAGTGTGCTCTAAGGTACTCAATGACTGTTTATGAATGGACGAAGCCATCGATCACGTGACATCCTTCATTCCTATGTGAAGACTCAATTCAGCATTTGAAGCCAAGGATGTCAGATAAGGTGGTGTTTCATGGATGCATAACATGCACAGTTTGAGCTACTCCAAGAAGTGACGTTGCAGGCTAGCTCAGTGCTGCCCCTTCTCATTGAATATCTCAAGTTGAAGGCAGACCAGAGTACTGCAGGCTGCCATTAGCAACTAAACTATCCTAACTTCTTCTGTGTGCGATTTTAAAATAATCCGTTCGAGGACATACATCTGCTGTAATAGAAGCAATTATTGCTTCCGAGATTGTCTTCTAAATATACATATATTTTTTACACAAAGATTGACATTTTCCAATTCACTATAACGGGGAATCCTGTTTTCTGCAAAGAATACCTGCAGTACCAAGGTCGGCCTTGAACTTCGTGGCTTCGATGAGAGGGGTCAGTGTTCTGACCTGACTGTACTGTACTAAACTTTACTTTAGTGTTCTGTACTGTTCTGTATTGTACTGACTTCTACTCTACTTGACAAAATGTCAACCACTTTTCAACATCCATTGATGTCTGGTGTCGGTCGCTGCTCAGTGGGTGAGAGGGCTGGTTACAGTACAAGGATAGAGAGGGGGCTCATGGGTAGGTGTCAGTAAGAGCCGGGAGAGGTGACATTAACTGGGAGGGGTTGTCCAGACTGTTTTCACATTTGCTTTGACCACCAGATGACAGGAAGAGAAAGAAAACAGTTATGAGCTGAACATAACTGTTATGAGCTGAACATAACAGTATGCCAGTGGAAGGGAGGACAGTAGCACTGGACACAACTGTGGTTTGTGACTACTATGAATTCTCATTGTAGCCAATTCATGCAGCTATTCTGCTCCTAATTTTTCTATCATTCTGTTACCGATTTGGTAACAGAATTAAATGTTTTAATGCGTTAATAAATTAAAAAACGAATTGTTATCAGTAAAATGAGGGAAAGAATTGGAAAATATCTTAAAGATATGTGGTTTTATGGTAAAGTTTTTGTGATCCTATTTGATGTGGTCCAATAAGCTTTTTACATGGAAATGGGGTCTAGGAACAAGGTCGCTCGTCACTAGATAAGAGAAGGCACACACCTGTATGCATATCACCTCTCACTTACCATATATGGAGGGAGGGAGAAAGGGAGAGAGAGCGCAAAGTTCAGGTGCTGTAAATTGCGTGGTGAGATGTACAGGTAGTCTGCTGCTGCCTGCTAGATCCTGACACATCTCACCCTCTCCTCTCCACTCCTGTTCCCTCCACATCAGGTGAGTCCTTTGTACAAAGTAACAAGCTAACAGTCGGTTTCTGTGTGTTTTCGCAAAGACGTCATGTAGAAAATGGGCATTTATGCGGCATGAGCTCTATTGATGTGGACAATTAAGGACAAATTATGTCTTGGTCACTGTGGAACCATGGGAGGTTAGCCAGGGAAAATGGACCTATCAGATGTAGATATCAGCTAAAGTAGTAAAAATGTCTGCCTGCAAATGTATTGATATTGGTTATAGGAGATACGTTTATTTGAACGGAAATGGGATTTGTTTGAACAGTATATTGTTACAACTATATGTCTAAAATAAGCCAAATCAAAAAGGGTAGTATTGAGATATTAATATTTTAAATGTCATTATACTCCTTCATTTAATGAATGGGAAATTTGCATTACAGAATCTAGACATACTCCATATTTGAGAGAACACTATAAGGAGTATAATGACACCGAGATGTTGTCTGCATGGTTGACAGATCATAGGGTTTTACAGGAGGCATGTATAGGTCTAAAAAAGGCCTACAATTGCCAATTTCCTCATGATTTTCGATACACAATGTGTGATGCTTCCTCCCAATGAAGTTCCTATGTGAGAATTCATAGCGGTGGGAAGTAGTGGTGCTGAGGGAGCTGCAGTTCCCCCTGATAAATCAGAATTTAAAAAATTACAAAACACAATTTTACAAATATCAACAACAACAAAAATGATGTATATGGGCCTTTATTACACCTGTATGAGCGGACAAAAATAGTCGTCAGTAGCACGGGGATAAAATAAATGTCTTGGCACCCCCATCTCTAAACATTGGCTTGACACTAGGCAATATTTCTTATACTTACAGAAGGCAAATAATTTCTGCAAAACTAAATATAAATGTTGATATTAGTTGGCAAGGGTCTTACTACAACATTATTGTGTTTTGATGTACACTATACAGTATATACAAAGGTATGTGGACACCGATTGAAATTAGTGGATTCGGCTATTTCAGCCACACCCGTTGCTGACTGGTGTATAAAATCGAGCACACAGACATGAAATCTCCATAGACGAACATTGGCAGTAGAATGGCCTTACTGAAGAGCTCATTGACTTTCAATATTCCACCGTCATAGAATGCCACCTTTCCAACAAGTTAGTTCGTCAAATTTATGTCCTGCTAGAGCTGCCCCGGTCAACTGTAAGTGCTGTTATTGTGAAGTGGAAACGTCTAGGAGCGACAGCGGCTCAGCTGCGAAGTAGTAGGCCACACAAGCTCACAGAACGGGACCGCCGAGTGCTGAAACACTCACTACCGAGTTCCAAACTGCCCCTGGAAGCAACGTCAGCACAAGAATAGTTCAGCAGGAGGTTTATGAAATGTGTTTCCATGGCCGAGCCTAAAATCACCATGCGCAATGCCAAGCGTCAGCTGGAGTGGTGTGAAGCTCGCCACCATTGGACTGTGGAGTGATGAATCACGCTTCACCATCTGGCCGTCCAAAGGATTAATCTGGGTTTGGAGGATGCCAGGAGAACGCTACCTGCGCCAATGCATCATGTCAACTGTAAAGTTTGGTGGAGGAGGAATAATGGTTTGGGCCCATAGTTCCAGTGAAGGGAAATCTTAACGCTACAGCATACAATGACATTCTAAACGATTCTGCGCTTCCAACTTTGTAGCAACAGTTTGGGGAAGGCTCTTTCCTGTTTCAGCATGACAATGCCCCCATGCACAAAGCGAGGTCCATACAGAAATGGTTTGTCAAGATCGGTGTGGAAGAACTTGACTGGCCTGCGCAGAGCCCTAACCTCAACCCCATCAAACCCCTTTAGGATGAATTGTAACGCAGACTGCGAGCCAGGCCTAATCGCCCAACATCAGCGCCCGACCTCACTAATGCTCTTGTGGCTGAATGGAAGCAAGTCTCCACAGCAATGTTCCAACATCTAGTGGACAGCCTTCCCAGAATAGTGGAGGCTGTTATAGCAGCAAAGGGGCGGACCAACTCCATATTAATGCCCGTGATTTTGGAATGAGATGTTCGACGAGCAGGTATCCACATACTTTTGGTCATGTAGTGTATTTCTAATGCCTTTGAAGACTTTTTATGCTAGATGTATTGTAAGACCCCTTTTCCATATTTGACCAGAAATCTAAGCATTTGCTTATTCCCAATTTTCAGCATGGGAAATGGTTGAAAAATGTATATACCTTAGTTACTCCAAAATATAGACGCTTAGCCTTCATTTTACACCAAAGTTGATATGCTCCTATAAACTTCACATGTCAGTGCTCATGGGTCTTTTTACATGGTACACTACATGGTACACACTCTGGGGTCTAGGAACAAGGTCGCTCGTAACTAGATAAGAGAAGGCACACACACCTGTATGCATATCACCTCTGCCTGCCATATATGGTCACTAAAGTAATCGACAATCAAAAGTGTGCGTGTAATGTGCGTGCATGTGTGTGTGTGCGTTAGAGAGAGAGATGTTGGAGAGAGAGAAGACAAAGTTCAGGTGCTGTAAACGGGTTGGTGAGATGTGCAGGTAATGACACATCTCACCCTGTCCTCTCCACTCCACTCCTGGTCCCTCCACATCCGGTGAGTCCTTTGTACAACGTACCAAGCTAACAAACAGTTTCTGTGTGTTTCGCAAATAAGTGATGTAGCAAATGGGAGTTTAAGCGGAATGAGCAAATGGGTGTTTGTGTGGAATGAGCTCTGTATTGATGTGGACATTTAAGGAAAAATTATGTCTTGGTCATTGTGGAACCTTGGGAGGTTAGCTAGGGAAAATGGCCCCAACATGTATCGGATATATAGCTATCAGCTAAAGTAGTGACATTTTTTGCCTGCAAATGTCTTCATATTGATTACAGAAGAAAAAAAAATTGAATGACATATTGAGGCCAGTCTGAAAATGTGTATATTGTTAGTAACGAAATGTCTAAAAATAAGCAAAATCAAAAAGAGTAGTATATTAATATTCATATTTCTAAGGTTGAATAAATTAATGTGAAATTTGTTTTACAGAGTCTAGACATACTCCATATTTGAGAGAACACTATAAGGAGTATAATGACACCAAGATGTTGTCTGTATCATGTACGGTTCACAGATCATAGGGTTTTACAGGAGACGTGTATAGGTCTAAAAAAGGCCAATATCATCATGATTTTCAAAGAAATTGCATGTGATACATATTGAAACACCATGTTAAACATCCTTCCTCCCACTGATGTTCCTATGCCAGTACAATCTGAGATACTAAAAATATTTTCCGTTCCCGCTGGCATGGAATCGCCCTATTATCCAATCATGACACAGGCAAGATAAGTGTCGTTGTGATGAATCATTATTGTATTACTCTATCAACAGACCTCTGAACAGCAGTTATGGGAGGAAAAATGGTGCTGATAAGTTGACTCAAAGTTATTGTTTTATGATAAGCAAACACGCATTTATACTGCGGTTCCTCCACAAGTAGAAAGGCTCATTGTGAGCGCAACAGTCTTACTTATTGTCAATTTGAAATGAACATTTTGTGAACAATCACTCACTTGGTTTTATTCCATTTGACAACTTACAGCAACGAAAATCAAATAGTTTTCAATGTCATGAATTTGGCTTGGATGTGCAAATTAGAAAAAGTGTTTTTGAGGACCTACATACACACTGCAGGGAACAGAAAGGAAAGATAAGCTATAGGTTAAGCAGTGATACACATTTAAACAATATACACACACAAACCTACATGTACAAATTACCTTGACTAACCTGTAGCCCCGCACATTGACTCGGTACCGTTAACCCCTGTATAAAGCCTTGTTATTGTTATTTTATCGTCTTACTTTTTTATAATTTTTAACTTTAGTTTATTTGGTCAAATTTTTCTTAACTCTTTTTGAACTGCACTGTTGGTTAAGGGCTTATAAGTAAGCAATTCACTGTAAGGCCTACACTTGTATTCGGCACATGTGACAAATAAAGTTTGATTTGAAACCAGCATGGAGCAACTATACAGTAATGAGTTGATGAAGCTGTAAATAGCCTATCATGGGTCTTTGTAGTTATGAGCCTTATATTTATTATTGAATCTACCCAGGGTGTTGGGGTGGGTCATTTATTTGATTGACAAACACTCAGGCTACAAAGGAAGCAATGTAATAGGCCTGCTAGTCTGTTTCAGCGATGGCTGCTGTTTGGTTTAGAAGCCGTATGGAGACGAGTCTGTGGTTACAAGACACAGACAGAGCGCAAACACAGCACAATATTACTTTATGGTCCACTGCTCATAAACTGAACTGGGCTTCCATGGTCTATCAGCAGCCAGGCAACTAGCCAGCCTGCCATCCAGTCAGCCACACAGTATGCTGTTCCAGCTGGCCCTCTTATTCTCTAAATGACGATTCTATTAATCGGGACAAATAGTTCTGTTAAGTGGATGTTTTGTTCCTATATGTTGTTGGGGACTATCGCCTTTCCACAGTGGACATTTGAATAAGAGTAGCCTACTCTGTGTCCGAGAAACCAGTCCTAAAGGTTTAACTCCTTGACAAGACCACTGTTCTCTACTTCTCCCTTAGATTGATCGAGAAATTATATTAGCATTATCATAAAAACTTGGCTTCGCCTCAGCAGCCAAATGTACCAACTAAATATCAAACCATAAATGTGTCAATCCCTGTATTTACAGCACGCTGTACAATGGAATGGTCCACGAAACGAAGCACACGTTAGACACATATATAGTTAAAATTCTGGCAGGTCCTCATTACAAATAAGACATGAGACCATGATGGAAAAGTTGACATTCAGCTATCTGTCAATATATTCCAATATCGCAGTATAACTGCACACACTCTAGTAAGGCACCATATGTTTTGACACTCAGAAAATTGGAGTGCTGTGTTCAAGACTGTGGTAACAATTGGGAGGTACTGAGACTTTCACTTCCTGCTTTGTGGCAGCTGTTTACGCTCCTCCTGCAAGGGTGGCTTCAAAATATGTTGTTCCTTTTATGTAGTACAATGAGCACAGACTTAGACACTCTTGAGCAGTATACTCCCGTTACCATTCTGTAACCTGAGATAGGAAATACTCTACTGAGGTCACATCCAGGAGTGAAAGTAAGGCAGTACGGTCCAGTACGGCGTGCCGGCAAAATAAATAGTGGGGGTATGGCATACCGGTAAAACATGATTAAAACAAAATTATTAAAGCAAAATGCCAAGAGAACTGTAGGCTATTACACTATTATGTATCATTACCACATGAAACATGAGCGAATGGACTTGAAAATGGGTAGTATAGCCTATGCTCCAAAATGCGATGTGGTTCGACAAGGACACTCACACTTTGCCAAGGCAGGGAGAGATGAGTGGCCGACAGCAGCAGACAGCAGTAGACGTACTGTATAAATCCTGGCCTAATGGCAATTGCCAAATGCCGTTACACTTTTTGGTGTTTTGTGTAACAGATGTCTTTTTCCATTCACCACTGTTTGGAGTCTGGAAATATGTTGCGAGTGGATGAACATGTGCGGTTGGCCTAGTAAAGGAACTCTTTGAAAGGATTGTTTGACAATCAGATGACAACATCAAGACTGGTTGTGTTTATGCCACAGTAAAAGGTCATACATTTTAATAGTTAAATGAGAAATCTTTACGGCCCACAGAGATCCTATTGAATCAATAGGGATTCTATATGGAATTATATGATAACACAACACTAAACAAACATTAATTGCACTATAACAGTGACAAACGGTGCCCACAAACTGTTAGGGCCTACATAAAGCTGTCCCAATAGCAAAGACCCAACAGCAGTCCCAACACCTTACCACTGCTACACCTGGCTTTCAACGGAGCCTTGTCTGGCAGCGAAACAGTTCATTCAGCCTCATTTACTGCCTTTAAAAAAATCTAAGCTGATATAGCTGACTTGCTTAAACAAATGTGGTTTCTCCTGATGATTGAGATATACAAAATATGGCATAAGGGGACGACAAGCGGATAAGAGGCAATCCGTAATTCCGATTAACACATTGATGAGCAAGCAACGACGAACGTCGTCAATATAACTATTTGTTCAGCACCTTTGAGAATGTACAGCGACAGAATTCAGAACATGGGCAGTTCTTACAGTGTACTCCCAGTACAACAAGTCAGAACTGTAGGATAAATAAAGGGAGCATATAAACAGACAATGAAAGCTCTTACAAAATTCAGTGATTACATTTCTCTAAAACAGGTTATAGGCTACAGTACATGTGCACCACCAAGTTAGAACAGTAGGTGAAATTAAGAGGTGAAAATGGACCAAATTATTAGGGTGAGGCACATTGAACACCGTTTGGGTCTTTGCGTGTCAAAAAAGATAACACTATTTGACGAGTTAAATAAACGTCAAATAACACAATTCTATTATAGAATGTTGTGTGTGCTGAATTTGCACGTGCAAGCCAAGCGCCACCACTACTATCAGTAGCACTGTCAAAGCTATACAAAAAAAAGTTGGCAAACAAGCACACGGCCACGAACGATGTGTCTACAATACCGCGTTGGTGAAAGTAGACCAAATTATTAGGTTGAGGCACATGGGCTACTAACAGCGTATTACATTACATACACTTAGTATAACTTTCTTAGCGACAGTATACATATCTCCCTTGCATATTACATCATTTATGCAGCAGCATACAAGACATTTTTGGACTCACCTTGTGAAGGTGTCGCGGCGGTCCTTTGTGGGAAAATGTTGTCATCAAACTTTGTCATTAAAGTCTGGCATACTCTTGTCACGTTCCTGACCTATTTATGTTAGTTTTTGTGTGTTAGTTGGTCAGGACGTGAGGTTGGGTGGGCATTCTATGTTATCTGTTTCTATGTTGGTTTTGGTTTGCCTGGTATGGCTCTTGATTAGAGGCAGGTGGTTTGCGTTTGTCTCTAATTAAGAGTCATATTTAGGTAGGGCATTTCTCACTGTTTGTTTGTGGGTGGTTGTCTCCTGTGTCTGTGTCAATGTTTGCACCATACGGGACTGTTTACGGCTTGTTCATTTCATGTAGTCTGTTCCTGTTCATTTCGTTCTTCACGTTGTATGTAAGTTCGTCGTTCAGGTCTGTCTACTTTCGTTTTGTTATTTTGTATCATTTTCAAGTATAGTTCGTTTTGTCTTGTTAAATAAATTCATCATGTCATTTCAACGCGCTGCACCTTGGTTCAATCCCTGCTCCTCCTCTTCTGATGAAGAGGAGGAGGATTATCGTAACAGAACCACCCACCAAATGTCCAGAACCAAGCAGTGTGACTACGAGCAGCGACCAAATAATCAGGACTCGTGGACTTGGGACGATGTTCTGGATGGAAAGGGTGTCTACACATGGGAGGAGATCCTAGCTGGTAGAGATCGCCTCCCATGGGAACAGCTGGAGGCACTGAGGAGAGCGGAGGCTACCGGAGAGAGGAACCGGAGCTATGAGGGAACGCGTCTGGCACGGAAGCCGAAAAAGCCCGTGAGTAACTCCCAAAAATTTCTTGGGGGGGGGGCTAAAGGGTAGTGGGCCAAGGGCAGGTAGGAGACCTGCGCCCACTTCCCAGGCTCACCGTGGAGAGCGGGAGTACGGGCAGGCGCCGTGTTACGCAGTAGAGCGCACGGTGTCTCCTGTACGAGTGCATAGCCCGGTGCGGGTTATTCCACCTCCCCGCACTGGGAGGGCTAGATTGGGTATTGAGCCAGGTGTCATGAGGCCGGCTCAACGCATCTGGTCACCAGTGCGTCTCCTCGGGCCGGCATACATGGCACCGGCCTTACGCATGGTTTCTCCGGTTCGCCTACATAGGCCGGTGCGGGTTATTCCACCTCCCCGCACTGGTTGGGCAACCGGGAGCATTCAACCAGGTAAGGTCGGGCAGGCTCAATGCTCAAGAGAGCCAGTACGCCTCCACGGTCCGGTATTTCCGGCACCACCTCCCCGCCCCAGCCTAGTACCTACAGTGTATACACTACGCACTAGGCTACCAGTGCGTATCCTGAGCCCTGTTCCTCCTCCACGCACTCTCCCTGTAGTGCGTGTATCTAGCCCGGTGCCTCCAGTTCCGGTCCCACGCACTAAGCTACCAGTGCGTCTCCAGAGCCCTGAACCCACTGTATCTTCTCCCCCTACTAATCCTGATGTGCTTGTCCTCAGCCCGGTGTCACCAGTGCCGGTACCACGCATCAGGGATAGAGTAGGCTTTGAGAATACAGTGTGCCCTGTCCCTGCTCCCCGCACTAGTAGGAAGGTGCTTATCATTAGCACGGTGCCTCCAGTTCCGGCACCACGCACCAGGTCTACAGTGCGCCATATCCGGCCAGAGCCATCCGTCTCCCCAGCTCCATCTGAGCCATCCGTCTCCCCAGCGCCATCTGAGCCATCCGTCTCCCCAGCGCCATCTGAGCCATCCGTCTGCCAGGAGCCTGCAAAGCCGCCCGTCTGCCATGAGCCTGCAAAGCCGCCCGTCTGCCATGAGCCTACAGAGCCGTCAGCCAGACAGGAGCCGCTAGAGCCATCAGCCAGACAGGAGCCGCTAGAGCCGCCAACCAGACAGGATCTGCCAGAGCCGCCAACCAGACAGGATCTGCCAGAGCCGCCAACCAGACAGGATCTGCCAGAGCCGCCAACCAGACAGGATCTGCCAGAGCCGCCAACCAGACAGGATCTGCCAGAGCCGCCAGCGAGCCATGAGCAGCCAGAGCCGTCAAAGAGCCATGAGCAGCCAGAGCCGTCAGTGAGCCATGAGCAGCCAGAGCCGTCAGTGAGCCATGAGCAGCCAGAGCCGTCAGAGAGCCATGAGCAGCCAGAGCCGTCAGCCTGCCATGAGCGTCGTGAGCCGTCAGCCTGCCATGAGCGTCGAGAGCCGTCAGCCTGCCATGAGCGTCGAGAGCCGTCAGCCTGCCATGAGCGTCGAGAGCCGTCAGCCTGCCATGAGCGTCGAGAGCCGTCAGCCTGCCATGAGCGTCGAGAGCCGTCAGCCTGCCATGAGCGTCGAGAGCCGTCAGCCTGCCATGAGCGTCGAGAGCCGTCAGCCAGCCATGAGCATCGAGAGTCGTCAGTCAGCCATGAGCTGCCCTTCAGCCTGAAAAGGCTGGATACCCAGAACTGCCCATCAGTCCAGAGCTGTCTCTCTGTCCGGAGCTGCCTTTCAGTCCGGAGTTGCCCCTCTATCCTAATCTCCCTCTCTATCTTCATCTATCTCTATAGTCTTATCTATCCCTCTATCTTGATTTATCTCTCTGTCCTGGTGTTATCCTTATTAAATATATTATTAAGAGAATTGTGTGGGGGGAAAAAAGAGGGTGGACATTCTTTGTGGGAGGAAGTTAGGATGGATTATGGTGGGGTGGGAACCGCGCCCGGAGCCTGAGCCACCACCGTGGTTAGATGCCCACCCGGACCCTCCCCTGGACTTTGTGCTGGTGCGCCCGGAGTTCGCACCTTGTGGGGGGGGGGTACTGTCACGTTCCTGACCTATTTATGTTAGTTTTTGTGTGTTAGTTGGTCAGGACGTGAGGTTGGGTGGGCATTCTATGTTATCTGTTTCTATGTTGGTTTTGGTTTGCCTGGTATGGCTCTTGATTAGAGGCAGGTGGTTTGCGTTTGTCTCTAATTAAGAGTCATATTTAGGTAGGGCATTTCTCACTGTTTGTTTGTGGGTGGTTGTCTCCTGTGTCTGTGTCAATGTTTGCACCATACGGGACTGTTTACGGCTTGTTCATTTCATGTAGTCTGTTCCTGTTCATTTCGTTCTTCACGTTGTATGTAAGTTCGTCGTTCAGGTCTGTCTACTTTCGTTTTGTTATTTTGTATCATTTTCAAGTATAGTTCGTTTTGTCTTGTTAAATAAATTCATCATGTCATTTCAACGCGCTGCACCTTGGTTCAATCCCTGCTCCTCCTCTTCTGATGAAGAGGAGGAGGATTATCGTAACAACTCTGGATTTATCGTGGGAACTCTGAGAAAAAAAAAACACACAGCCACACTGGTTGCTTTGCAATGCTTGCAGTTAGCCACTGATTCCTTCCAAACAACTCATTGTTGAATTTGAACTTGTTGTGTGATGTTTATGTTCAATGACCGATGATACGTTTTATCTATCATTTTTCTTCATTATTTATCTTTATATGACAAGGATTAAAAAGGATTTGCCTGTAGATTGTCAACTTTATTCATGATGATGACTGCTAGCTAAGACTTTGAAAGTAAGATGTTGACGTGATCAGTCCAATCAAAGCTACTGTGCATATAACGTGATTTGACGTCATTTTATCTGTGGCCAATGTCATTTTATCTGTGGCCAATGACCTTGAGCCTTCTTGGAAGGGCACTTGTAATATAACTCTATGGCAGGACCCGAAGGGCTGACATTTTGGATGTCTACCCTTAAAATTGGTGATGACGTACTGTCCCCATGAGTGACAGAAAACTGAGCCAATCAAGGCGCAATGCTCCTATTTTCTGCTGGCTCGCCCCACCACCACAGAAAACACTGAGCTAGGCTGAAACACCTGCATTTTGGAGCTGCCTTACTCAAGAAAACAAAAAATAGACCATGTGTGAATGAAGCTTTATTAACTGAATTATATATATTATTTTTTATACATTGTTTGCAAACAAATATGAGATATGTATTAATGCCAAAATAACATGAAAAACAGGAAAGCCACCCCCCCAAAAGAAAAAAATACATATATTTATTTATTTTGCTAAAAATGTGGGGCTCAAAACAGGTGGGGCTCTGATTAGGCCCACACACAAGCGTGTGCACACAAAGGACATCCAGTACAAGGAATACATTTGATCTACTTTCACCCCTGTCACATCATTGACTCTGCCAATGATCAACTCATTGACTTATGGATCAACTCCTCCCCTTAGCCAGTCACGTGAGGAAGCAGAGCAGGATAGCACTAGGCAAGAGTACAGATTATAGAGTTTGTGTCTGTTTTGATGATGTTTTTCCGTATTTCAAGCCCTTTGAATCATTGTCTGAAATACTATTGAACATGTAAACAACAGAATTTGAATACGTTGGCTTTATTAATAAATAGTGAACGACCACTAACTCACTCACACATCCCCCCCTTCCCTCTAGGTATCTTCTCCAAGCTGAATCTGGCACCATGCCACAGATCGAGGTCAAAACCCAAGTTGCAAAAGTCCTCAATAAAACCACGCCAGGGCTGCAGATATGGAGGATAGAGGTGAGAGAACAGCACATATTTCCTCTGTCATCACTACATAATGAATATGCCGAACATGTAAATAACAATTTAGGTTCATTGTCAAACTTTTTCACACAATGAAATGAAATGCAATTGAACTGGTTCCAATTTTCTAATTGGTCAGGCCTTGGAGATGGTGCCCTTCCCTTCTAAAGCATATGGAAATTTCTATGAAGGAGACAGCTATATCATTCTATACGTAAGTAATCAATGCAACGTTATGATGCACCCAAAATAATGCATACAGTGACATCCCAGTAACATCATGTCTCTGTCTGATCTCGTAGACCAATAAGATGAACAGCTCATTCACCTACGACATCCACTTTTGGCTCGGAAAGGACACCTCCAACGACGAGCAGGGGGCGGCGGCCATCTACACCACCATGATGGACGAGCACCTGGGGGGTGTGGCTGTGCAGCACCGCGAGGCGCAGGGCTACGAGAGCGACACCTTCCGTGGATACTTCAAACAGGGCATCATGTGAGCTACGTCGTCCACACCCTACACCTGCCTACTGCATGGAAAGAAAAGGAACAACTCTGATACAATGATTCCCATTGAACACAGACAAATTAGCAGCAGCTCACATGTATCCAATGCAACGTCACTATTTACACTAGAGACAAACAACTTGAGTTCCTCCAACTCATCACTCAAATAAGACACCATGTTGGCTTAACCTCAAAGTAACACACCCAAACACCCATAGAATTCTTTTTAACACCTATAAAAATCATCCATCCAACACCCACACACAGTTTAGTGGCACTGTCAATGAACACAATACCAAAAAGCCTCAAACCAAGATATTTGGAATGATTATGGTGCCATGAAAGACAGTGGCAAGAGAAACACCTTGTTGATATACAAGAGGTGACAATAGGAGGAACCAGAATCTTGAGAAAAAAGGTATGTACTGGTATTTCTGTAGCCATCATCGGTTTTGTATTGTAAATCATAGTGAAATTATATCACCTCCCCCTCTCTACAGCAAAAGGCCATTTCCCCTTGTGGTGACGTACCTAACACGTAATGGTTTTCAGAGCATCGTGATGGTTTTCAGAGCATCGGAGGTGTATTCACTAGGAAACGAGTAGAGACAAACAGGCTGAAACAGGAAGGGATCTACCTGAAGATGTCCAATAAGAAAAACACATTTTTGTTCCAAAACCTTTTGCTGAAATTTGCGCTAATGAATACAATCCTGGTAATTGCCAAATAACAACAGAAATGGTTTCAGACCATCATTCATGGCTGTCATCTGACAACATTTCTTGCGCATGTTTTCCTGCAGCTACAAGAAGGGCGGCGTGGCATCTGGGATGAAGCAGGTGGAGACCAACACCTACAACATCCGTCGCCTGCTCCATGTCAAGGGAAAAAAGCATGTGGTGGCTGGAGAGGTGAGAAAGCTCAAGCCAACGTGACCCTTGTGGCCTTCACAGTCTCTGCTCTGCCCCTGACTAGGATGTCTACTCCAGTTACTATATTTTCTTCTTCAATTTGACTTGACTAGAAACAGCTCAGCCGGTGCATGTCACTTCCTTTTCTGCCTCAGAACAAATGCAAAACACTTCTTGTACAGCGGATTCAACTTAAGTTCAAGTGCATCAATTATTAGTCACATTTGCTGCGCCACTGGCTACCGTGTAGCTCCTCACTGACATAATCACAAGAAAGCCTATCAAGAAATTACACTGACGTGCCTTATCCATTACAAAAATTCCAAGGTTAAAGGCTGACTCAGCCAAATGACATTGCGACAAGCAGCACCGGAGATATTGAGATGAGCGAGATGCAACACTTTGCGCTGACACGGTCACACACAGTGTCCGTGCATGCGCATGGTTCGTTTCACGCTGTGTACAGCTATGTACAACGTGGTAGCCACGGGACAAAAACAGCAGAGAAGTTGAGCCTATTAGTTGCTTGCGGAAATTGACCCATTATGCTGTTTACTTTCTGCATCTATGTCATATCGCTGAGTCTACGTTCAATGTTCAACTCAGACATACTACTAATTGTGAAAGCTGAGTAGAATTAAGAAGATGTTGTTAACCCAACGAGTACCCCATAATGCCAGTTAGACTTCTAACCCCTTTTTTAAAAATAAATGTAGCTACAGACTTCTGGGTTGTACCATTGGATTAGTCTAGTTCATCTGCATCCACAGATGCCAACCATTCTGTGTGATTAACGGGGGCCGTGCTAGAGTGGTGTTTGTGAAACAAGGGAGTATTCCAAAGGGGCCCGGTGCCGGGGCTTTTTACAGAAACATCTGTGGAGTCCAAATGATTGGAGCTACAAACTATTAAAATCTATCTATTAAAAGCTGAGACTCCCACAAATATTCTACGATGCTTACGTGCGACACAAGAGTCGTTAGAAGATAAGGGGTTCTACATAAAATATCATAGGAAATCCCAGGACATAGTGTCTGTAATACTGTAAGAATCTCACATAGTCACTGTCACAAACTCCAAACTCCACACAGTTGTCACTGACTAGTTGGATATTCAGTTCCCAGTGAGCCAACAATTTCCCTACTTACAGCATTTATATTAATTTTTTATCAGATTTTTTAATTGACATTTATGGAATTCATCTGTGTCTTTTCCATCCCCATCAATCCCCCTTTCCATCATCATCAAACCCCCTTTCCATCCCTATCAATCCCCCTTTCCATCATCATCAATCCCCTTTCCATCAACATCAATCCCCCTTTCCATCATCATCCATCCCCCTTTCCATCATCATCAACCATCCCCCTTTCCATCATCATAAATCCCCTTTCTATCCCCATCCATCCCCCTTTCCATTCCCATCAATCCCCTTTCCTTCCCCATCAATCCCCCTTTCCATCCCCATCAATCCCCCTTTCCATCCCCATCAATCCCCTTTCCATCATCATCAATCCATCCTTGAGAACAGGTGGACATGAGCTGGAACAGCTTCAACAAGGGGGATGTGTTCCTGCTGGACCTGGGAAACCTCATCATCCAGTGGAATGGACCCAAGAGCAACCGTATGGAAAAACTCAAGGTAAGGAGACATTTTAGACCACAGCCATAGAGATACTACTGCAATACTACTTTAACAGAACTTTACGGGTGATATTTTCGTTGTCTAAACGTTGCGAGCAAAATGGACAGATCTCGTCAGAGTTTAGTTCCTGTCTGTGCTTCGAGATGTTTATATTTAACCAGGAAAGTCAGTTAAGAACAAATTATTATTTACAATGACAGCCTAGGAACAGTGGGTTAACTGCCTTGTTCAGGGGCAGAACGACAGATTTGTACCTTGTCAGCTCGGGGATTCAATCTAGCAACCTTTTGGTTACTGGCCCAACGCTCTAACCACTCGGCTACCTGCCACCCCATTTTACCACCCAAAGTTTTAATGAAGTGAAAGTGTGGAGCGGTGGTGCTTTGTTTTTACTTTGATGCATCATGAATGAGAGATAAGTGAAAGCAGGGTTTCAACCACATTGCTTTCACACCTCCAGGCATGTCAGGTCAGTGATAACCATAAGGAAGAGAAGTGAGGACTTGTGCATTTTTAAGTATTCAAACAAGGCCCCTATGTAGGAAGACCTCTGCCTCTAAACCTAACCCTTCCAGCATGGAAAGCATACAACTAAGAAAGGAGTGTGGTTCCAATGGCTCAATAAGGTAGAGCGTGGTGTGTTTTATTGTAAAGTACGGCCCTTGCACTCAAGGTGCTTTGGATAAAAGCATCAGCTAAAAACTAGCATTACAGAGCGCCCTAGTACCCTGGTGGTGTTATGATTGGTGGATATTGTCACGTTTGTTTTTCTCTGCAGGGAATGAATCTAGCCAAAGACATCCGTGACAGGGAGAGAGGGGGACGGGCACAGGTGAGCGTGGTGGAAGGGGACGACGAGAAGTCTTCAGAGGAGGCCATGAAGCTGATGAAACAGCACCTAGGAGAGACAAGACGGGACATCAGGGACTGCATCGCACCTGACGATGTAGTCGACCAGAAGCTGAAGTCCAGCGTGAAGCTCTTTCAGTGAGTGCTGACCACTGACATGACCTCAGGGATATCTATAACCTCCTTATGACCTGTCATAGACATGATAAACTCTTATGACCTGTCATTGACATGTACTGTAGCAGATGTGAACTAGCTAGTGAGAGCTAGCCTTTTTTATTACAGAATTATTGTTAAAAAAATATGTGTAACATTCTGTTTGTTCTGTGCAGTATCTCAGATGCCCAGGGGAACCTTGTGGTGCAGGAGGTGGCAGTGAAGCCTCTGACTCAGGACCTGTTGAATCACGAGGTCAGTCTCCTTGTCAATCAGGGAAAGAGGAGGGGGCATGTTAAAGGAGAAGGGGTTTAAAGTGCACTTTGTTGCCACTTGTCTACTCAAGCAATCTTTTATCCAGAATTCAAAGTACAGTATTTGGGCGTGTGCTATTAAATTATATTGACTGAGCTTAAGCATAATAAAATGATCAGGTTCATACAAGAATGAGAAGATGATAAGGACATGATAAAGATCCTTCTGCGAAATGTGGAAGCTGAGAGAGATAAGTATGTGTAAGTTTTACACTAGTTCTGTGATGTTTTAATGAGAACTGAAAGAGTGTCACGTTCCTGACCTGTTTTCCTTTGTTTTGTATTCATTTTAGTTGGTCAGGGCGTGAGTTGGGTGGGTTTGTCTATGTTTTGTATTTCTATGTGGGGTTTTGTGTTCGGCCTGGTATGATTCTCAATTAGAGACAGGTGTGTATTGTTTGTCTCTAATTGAGAGTCATACAAAGGCAGCCAGGGTTTCACTGGTGTTTTGTGGGTGTTTGTTTCCTGTGTTAGTGTTTGGGCCACACAGGACTGTTTGAGGTTAGTCACGTTTGTTGTTTTGTATTTTGTAGTGTTTTCTTGTGTTTTACATTAAACATGTACAATTACCAATCCGCATCTTGGTCCGATCCATGCTCCTCCTCGTCTGAGGAGGAGAACGACATTGACTGCCTTTACAGAAACACCCACCACAACAGGACCAAGCGGATTGGAGCCGGAGGAAAGGAACTAAAGCAATGGAGAGAAGAGGAATGGAGTTGGGAACAAATATTCAATGGAGAAGGACCCTGGGCTAAGGTTGGTGTGAATCGCCGCTCTCGGGAGGAGAAGGAGGCAGCCACAGCCCAGGAGCGCTGGTATGAGGAGGCAGCACGTATGAGAGGCTGGAAGCCCGAGAGGCTCACCCAAAAATTTCTTGGGGGGGGGCTAAAGGGAAGTGTGGCGAAGCCAGGTAGGATACCTGAGCCAACTCCCCGGGCTTGCCGTGGAGTGAGAGGGCGTCGTACTGGTCAGACACCGTGTTATGCGGTAAAGCGCACGGTGTCCCCAGTACGCGTGCTTAGCCCAGTGCGGGCTATTCCACCTTGCCGCACTGGGAGGGCTAGGTTGGGCATCGAGCCGAGTGCCATGAAGCCGGCCCAACGTATCTGGTCTCCAGTACGTCTCCTCGGGCCGGTGTACATGGCACCAGCCTTACAGGTGGTGTCCCCGGTTCGCCTGCATAGCCCAGTGCGGGCTATTCCACCTCGCCGCACTGGCAGGGCTACGGGGTCCATTCAACCTGGTAAGGTTGGGGAGGCTCGGTGCTCAAGAGCACGTGTCCTCCTTCACGGTCCGGTATATCCGGCGCCACCTTCCCACCCCAGCTCAGTACCACCAGTGCCTACACCACGCACCAGGCTTCCAGTGCATCTCCAGAGCCCTGTTCCTCTTCCACGTACTCTCCCTATGGTGCGTGTCTCCAGCCCGGTGCCTCCAGTTCCGGCACCACGCACCAAGCCTCCTGTGCGTCTCCAGAGCCCTGGACGCACTGTTCCTTCTCCCCGCACTCGCCCTGAGGTGCGTGCCCTCAGCCCGGTACCTCCAGTTCCGGTACCACGCACCAGGCCTAGAGTGCGCCACGAGAGTCCAGTGTGCCCTGTTCCTGTTCCCCGCACTCGCCCTGAGGTGCGTGCCCTCAGCCCGGTACCTCCAGTTTCGGTACCACGCACCAGGCCTATAGTGCGTCTCAGCCGGCCAGAGTCTGCCGTCTGCCCAGCGGTGCCTGAACGGCCCGTCTGCCCAGCGCCGTCTGAGCCATCTGTCTGCCCAGCGCCGTCTGAGCCATCTGTCTGCCCAGCGCCGTCTGAGCCATCTGTCTGCCCAGCGCCGTCTGAGCCATCTGTCTGCCCAGCGCCGTCTGAGCCATCTGTCTGCCCAGCGCCGTCTGAGCCATCTGTCTGCCCAGCGCCGTCTGAGCCATCTGTCTGCCCAGCGCCGTCTGAGCCATCTGTCTGCCCAGCGCCGTCTGAGCCATCTGTCTGCCCAGCGCCGTCTGAGCCATCTGTCTGCCCAGCGCCGTCTGAGCCATCTGTCTGCCCAGCGCCGTCTGAGCCATCTGTCTGCCCAGCGCCGTCTGAGCCATCTGTCTGCCCAGCGCCGTCTGAGCCATCTGTCTGCCCAGCGCCATCTGAGTCATCCGTCTGCCACGAGCCATTAGAGCCGCCCGTCTGTCCCGAGCCAGTAGAGCCGTCCGTCAGTCAGGAGCCGCTAGAGCCGTCCGTCAGTCAGGAGCCGCCAGAGACGCCCGCCAGTCAGGAGCCGCCAGAGACGCCCGCCAGTCAGGAGCCGCCAGAGACGCCCGCCAGTCAGGAGCCGCCAGAGACGCCCGCCAGTCAGGAGCCGCCAGAGACGCCCGCCAGTCAGGAGCCGCCAGAGACGCCCGCCAGTCAGGAGCTGCCAGAGACGTCCGACAGTCCGGAGCTGCCCTACAGTCCGGAGCTGCCCTACAGTCCGGAGCTGCCCTACAGTCCGGAGCTGCCACTCAGCCCGGACCTGCCGGAGTCCTTCAGCCAGGACCTGCTGGAGTCCCTCAGCCAGGACCTGCTGCCCCTTATCCCGGTGTTGCCCCTTATCCCGGTGTTGCCCCTTATCCCGGTGTTGCCCCTTGTCCCGGTGCTGCCCCTTGTCCCGGTGCTGCCCCTTGTCCCGGTGCTGCCCCTTGTCCCGGTGCTGCTCCTTGTCCCGGTGCTGCCCCTTGTCCCGGTGCTGCCCCTTGTCCCGGTGCTGCCCCTTGTCCCGGTGCTGCCCCTTATCCCGGTGCTGCCCCTTATCCCGGTGCTGCCCCTTCATTTAGGTGGGGTTAGTGGGAGGGTGGTCATTGGGAGGGGGATAAAGAAGCGGGGATTGATTATGGTGGGGTGGGGACCTCGTCCACCGCCAGAGCCGCCACCGTGGACAGACGCCCACCCAGACCCTCCCCTAGACTTTGTGCTGGTGCGCCCGGAGTTCGCACCTTAAGGGGGGGGTTCTGTCACGTTCCTGACCTGTTTTCCTTTGTTTTGTATTCATTTTAGTTGGTCAGGGCGTGAGTTGGGTGGGTTTGTCTATGTTTTGTATTTCTATGTGGGGTTTTGTGTTCGGCCTGGTATGATTCTCAATTAGAGACAGGTGTGTATTGTTTGTCTCTAATTGAGAGTCATACAAAGGCAGCCAGGGTTTCACTGGTGTTTTGTGGGTGTTTGTTTCCTGTGTTAGTGTTTGGGCCACACAGGACTGTTTGAGGTTAGTCACGTTTGTTGTTTTGTATTTTGTAGTGTTTTCTTGTGTTTTACATTAAACATGTACAATTACCAATCCGCATCTTGGTCCGATCCATGCTCCTCCTCGTCTGAGGAGGAGAACGACATTGACTGCCTTTACAAAGAGAGACTATTTCTGCCCTGTGACACCGAACAGAGACAAACATGCTTCCCCTTGAGGGCTGGCATATGGTCTCAACAGTCAAAATTAGCCAAACTTCTAATACTAACACATCTAGATTACAAGGGGTACACAGAAAATAAATCCACTGTCTGTCTGCGTCTAAGTATTTCAGTTGAAAGCCAACACTGATGTGGTTTAAAACCATGAGAAATGAGGCTCACATGAACATTGAGGATTACAGTAACTGGTTCTCATAGTAATTGGTTCTCATTTTTAGCGCAGTGAAAATTAATCTGTTGGGATTGTTACAGACATTCTTGGTATGCCACATAATAATTGTTCCTATGTACAGAAGTGAATAATGCAGTACTGACACTCAGGACAACAGTAAACCTCTTTACTGGGCATTAGAGGTATAAATAAATGTAATGTGTTTAATGTAATACATGAGACATCTAATCTAAATCTACTAATTTCACAGGACTGCTTTCTGTTGGATCAAGGTGGTACACGAATCTTTATCTGGAAAGGAAAGAAGGCTTCCAAGACAGAGCGGTCTGAGTCTTTGGATAAAGCAGAAGTGAGCCGCACCTCGACACATATTAGTTTCACAATGGTTTTGATACCCCTTTGCTGTCCCCTACGGGCTTTCTAGGGGAATTCAGACTGACTGTTATAGGGGGTCCTAAAATATCAGACACCCTCGGTTTGTACATCCCATATAACAAATACTCAAACAAGTTAACCCTGAAAACCACCTGAGACACTTATTCTGGTCCTTGATCTAAGCTCCACTCAATGATTTACCCACTCTCTCTGACACCCATATATCTATAACATTCTGATGTATGAATACTTTGGTACGTTCCTAGCAAAATAAAAAAATTAAACAAAGCACAGGAATTACATTCCATGTGATCCCTACAGATGTACGATTTTAATTTGAGCCAGTTTGGAAAATAATCCTGCAGCAACAAGAAATGTGAATTATTATGTGGATTATAATGAATGCAATGATTTTAGGGGTTGATACATTTTCACCAACAAAATAGTGATCAAATTAAGATCCTACATCTGTATTTTAAAATCGAAAATCTTGGAATTCTAGGCATACAAGAAGGCGAAGGGCTACCCTATCTCCACCTACATTGAGACGGTGAATGATGGTGCTGAGTCTGCCGTATTCAAGCAGCTGTTCCAGAGGTGGACCGTGAAGGGTCAGACTGTGGGGATGGGAACCACAAGCAGCACAGGGAAGATTGGTGAGCAAGTCACACTGGATATACACTCAATGCACAGTAAAACTCAAATGATGTCAATTAGCCTATCAGAATCTTCTAAAGCCATGACATCATTTTCTGGAATTTCCAAGCTATTTAAAGGCACAAGTCAACTTAGTGTATGTACATTTCTGACCCACTGGAAATGTGATACAGTGAATTACAAGTGAAATAATCTGTCTGTAAACAATTGTTGTAAAAATGACTTGTGTCATGCACAAAGTAGATGTCCTAACCAACTTGCCAAAACTATAGTTTGTTAACAAGAAATTTGTGGAGTGGTTGAAAAACCAGTTTTAATGACTCCAACCTAAGTGTATGTAGACTTCTGACTTCAACTGTATCTCTCAACTTGACTAATGAAACTAAACACTCAGTATTCACTGGTAAAACAAACAGTGTCCCTAGTATCTCTAAATGTGTTTTCTTGACAATGCAGCCAAGGTTGAGCAGATCAAGTTTGATGCAACTTCCATGCATGCAAGGCCTGACCTGGCTGCCCAGCAGAAAATGGTGGACGACGGAACAGGCGAAGCAGAGGTTGGTTGGTAACAAGAATTCTTCTATCACATCCTGTTATAACCATCTTTGACACAATAATTATTCATAATCCTCCCCTTTAAACTTTACATCCAATGGACACCAACATGTCCTATTTTCCTCCAACCAGATGTGGAGGTTAGAGGACAGTGAGCTGGTGCCTGTGGACAGGAAGTGGTTGGGCCACTTCTATGGAGGCGACTGCTATCTCATCCTCTACAAATATGAAGTCAGCCACAGGAGTCACTACATGCTATACATGTGGCAGGTCAGAATAACCTGCTAGCCACCATTCCCTGTGACATAGCTCTTTTTCTGCTTGGCAAACAAGCTTTGTTAATACCAGAAAAGGTTGATATGAGAAGAGCTTCATTTCATGACTTAGTCTCTGGCTTGCTTTCTGCAACCTATGCAGATAGATAACTAGGATGTGTTTGATGTGTGCAATATAGGGGCGTCATGCGACCACGGGAGAGCTAGCTGCCTCTGCTTTCCAAGCCGTGAACATCGACCGGAAGTACAACGGGGAGCCAGTTCAGGTCCGAGTGCCCATGGGGAAAGAACCACTGCACCTCATGGCCATATTCAAGGGCAAGATGGTGGTCTATGAGGTAAGCCCTCCATGTGTTCCTTTGTCAATGAGTTTTCAAGGAAATTCTTGGAATGTTTCAAATCTATCGTCTTAAAAGATTCTCATTGGGATCTCATAATGATTGTATGTAATCCATTGATTGTAATCATGGTTTGCAGGAGGGGAGCTCCAGAGTCAACTCTACACATGTCCAGCCGGCAGTTCGTCTCTTCCACATCCACGGCACCAACGAGTTCAACACCCGCGCCATCGAAGTGCCAGCACGCTCTTCGTCCCTCAACTCCAACGACGTCTTTGTGCTCAGCACTGACACTTGCTGCTATCTGTGGTACGGAAAGGTAAGCTGCAAAAATGCCATAACCTTGTCATCCAGGTTAAGCAGAGTAACAGGTCTCCAGCTAAGCATTGAGGAGGAGTACAAGCAGTGGCGTCATGCCCAATGGCACGTGCCCCCTCAGATTTGCACAGTTGTTGAAGAATTCTGATGCTAATTACGAAACTTTATCTTTAAGCCTAAATGTTATCATAATTATCTATAATAAGATCTGTCAGCGGTATTTGGGTGGAGGGGCACAATGATTGGACCAGCCAAAAAGTACAAGGAATGTTTTTTTTTTTTAGATAAGCAAGAAATTACTAAATGTACTGAAGGTTCTTGGGTTATGATACTATATACTAGTGTGGCAGTGGTACTAAACTCCTAAGTCATAAAATATCTTAAATAATCAATGTGCATGATTAATAAAAAATTAAACAGGTATATACATATTTTTACATAGAATTAGGCATAATGATTATGGCTCTAGATTGAAGGAAAAAGATGATTCAGGTGTTTGAAAATTGCACCCCCCCTCTTAAATAATGGGTGCCTGATGTCCCTGAGTTCATGGGCAGTACTTTACCTAGTTATGCGACAGGTATGACTCTCATCCCTTGCAGGGCTGCAGTGGCGATGAGCGAGAGATGGGCAAATCCCTGGCAGACATAATCTCCAGAAGGGAAAAACAGGTCATTGCAGAGGGCCAGGAGCCGGCTCACTTCTGGGTCAATCTGGGAGGCAAGTCCCAGTATGCCGACAGCAAGAGGTACTACACTTGATCCCTTGGTTTTATAGTTACCTAAGGGCCCTATTCTTCTGAATTCAGTTAGCGGGTTTAACCTTGTTTTATTAATGAACTCAGAAAAACATTGTTTACAACTGAAAATTACATCCCTTTTTTGATACCTTCTTCCTGGTCCGTCTGTGGTCTCTGCCAAGGCTTCAGGAAGAGCACAGCAACATCACCCCACGTCTCTTCGAGTGCTCCAATCAGACGGGCCGCTTTCTGGCCACGGAGGTCACCAACTTCAACCAGGACGACCTGGACGAAGATGACATCATGTTGCTGGACATATGGGACATGGTGAGGGCCTGTCTTTTAAGCCTTATTTGTATTTATTAGGGATCTCATTAGCTGCTGCCAAGGTACTCTTCCAAGGTACTCTTCCACTCTTTCATTAAGGCACTTACATCACAAACTAAACAAAAGATAAAACAGTACATCATATAACATTACACCACTAGATATCTACAATACAAAATGTATAATACCACCATACAACAATATTGCAAGGAACGTGTGTGTAGAGTGAGTGTGCTAGCGTTTGTGTGCGTATGCCTTGTGTCTGTATCTGTGTGTGTGTCACTTCACAGTACCCGCTATTCCATAAGGAGTGACAATATTGTCCGCTATCATCCTCAGTCATTTTCTATCCAAGTTGTCAGATCCCGGTGGCTTGTCATTGTTGATAGACAAAAAAAAATGATGATCACCTCTTCCACACTCACTGAATAGAATTCAAAATTACAATGCTTGTCTTTCATAATTTGTTATACTTGAATGTGTAGAATCAGCATTTGTTGCTGGCATGTCTTGCCTAAATTTGCTAATCTTGCCAATGAAAAAAACATTTTAAAGTAGTTGGCAATATCAGTGGGTTTTGTGATGAATGAGTCATCTGATTCAATGAATGATGGAGCTGAGTTTGCCTTTCTGCCCAAAATTTCATTTAAGGTACTCCAAAGCATTTTTACTATCACTCTTTGCATCATTTATGTTTGTTTCATAGTATAGTTTCTTATTATTTTTATTCAATTTAGTGACCTGATTTCTCACTTTGCAGTACAACTTGCCAATCGGTTGTGCCTGGAATCCAAACTGATTTACCATGTTTCCCCATTGTTACAGTTTGGGTTCCAGGCTACTACTGTACTGTCCTTTGGTGGCCACTATCAATCTACGGTCTGGAGGTTTGGTTCTTGTAAAACACAAGCGGTCCTGAGAGGACATCCTTCTTTACAAACCCTTGACCTCTTCTTACTCAGGTGTTCCTGTGGATCGGCAAGGGAGCCAATCAAATAGAAAAGGACAATGTGGTCCCCACAGCACAAGAATACCTGAAGTCCCACCCAGGGGGTCGGGATGTAGACACCCCCATCGTGATGATCAAACAGGGCTTTGAGCCTCCCACCTTCACTGGCTGGTTCCACGCCTGGGACCCACACATGTGGAGTGTATGTAGCAAGAATATGAGTAATTATGAGATAATAACACACATTGTAGCAGGGTCATGTGTTTATAACAAGTCTAACAATGCATTATAACTGCATCATAATGCATTACACCTGTTGGTATCAAGTGTTACCAAAATGTGTTTACTCGGGGCACAAAATATTGATTTAAACAAGCTGATTGTTATGTCCACAGGGAGGGAAGTCCTACCAAGAATTGAAGGCTGAGCTTGGGGATGCCACTGACATCATCCAGATCACTGTGGTGAGTCTACTCTCTCTCAAGCGCACTAACATAATCTGATTTACCAAACCGTTCTCATGTAAGCATTCTTTACAAATGCAGTGCATCTACAGCATGCAACTGGAAATGTATTTAAGTGTTAGTGTTAATCTGACTCACGGAAAACAATGTCCACCAACAAAGTTGCCGAAGGTCTAGCCACCAGTTGACCTGGTGTTTTAACCTAGCCATTTAGGAAAAATGATGGCATTGTCACAGAAACCAGTCAGATATGATTTTCTGCAACGGTTAAAGGAATGGTCTCTGTCTGTTTGTGGCTACAGGAGAGAACCACATCCAATTCCACTCAAAATAACTCCAAGAACACTGGAATACCACTGCAACCTACCGTTCAGGCCACCTTCCCTGCAGACAAGCTGTTGAACTGCCAGACAGAGGACCTGCCCGAAGGGGTTGACCCCACCAAGAAAGAGGTAAACTACACCCTTGAACTCCATGATTGGTCTCTCTTCAGTCTGTATTTCAGAGTAGCTGTCAGCTAAATGCATGTTAATCATTCTCACTCATCTATTTTAACATGTACTATAACTATACCATACCTTTATCTTTTCCAGGAGCATCTTTCCAATGATGACTTTGCTCTGATCCTGGGTGTGTCCAGGGTAGAGTTCTACTCCATGCCCAACTGGAAGCAGCAGAATTTGAAGAAAGAAAAGGGTCTGTTCTAGAAGGAGTATATCTACACCTTGGGCCTCATTTTGACAGCGTAAAATAACTGCACTGTTGTCAAATCTCCTCGAACTCTATTTCAAAAGGAGTTTGGAATGCAAGAGTTCTAAATTCTGCATCTTGATTCTGCACTGTTATTTGTGCATCTCAGACCTGCAGAAATATTACTCCAGCGTGGACATGACATGCTTTTGAAATTAGCCCCACTAAAACAAAAGTATATGGAGTATTTCAGACATGGTTGACACTTTTTCGCGCTTTCAAAATTAGGCCCCTCGTGTTTTGTCATCTAGCCTTGCACTTCTACTCTTAGCCAAGATAATGTGTTCATGAGTGGGTAGTTCTCAAATAACTGTAAACAACAGATTAAAGTGCCTTTAGGTTTAGTCTTGCAAATAATCTATGATTTTTTTTCTTGATTCTGAAATGTTGCTGTTATAATTTAGGCAATCGAGTTATGAAGATGACATTTGTAGTTGATAGAAAGGATTCTACACGTTTTATTATTGGAGATTTAGCATAGGCTTCATTTGCAGCACTTTCCCCCCTGAATTGCTACTTGTGTCACATAATTATATCTGGATATGTAATGTGCCTGTCAAGGCATTTAAAAAAAAGTATAATATGATATTGGTTCTATACTTTATGTCCACAATTAGCCTTAATATTGAAAACATCTGCAAAATGTACATTTGCAATCTTCAGAGGACCACAAGGGCTTAGTTTATTAGTAGGTACTTTGTGTTTCATAATATAAATGTTGAGGTCTAACGTATCAATGAAATTATGACTGTCAAATGGAGATATCTATTGGGGTATTTTGTTTTTGCTATGTTGGATAAGCAGATGAATATATCTCTATGAAGACCCTTCATTTGCAAAGCTACAATGACAGTTAATAAAGACCATATTCCCCAGTTTGTGTTTTCAATACCTTCAGCAAATCAATCAAATCAAATCATAATGAATCATACTGATATGTGCATCAAATTTTAATGTGAAAACAAATGGCAGTGTGGTGTATCTAATTGGGATCCAATTAATATATTCATCACAAAAAAATGTATTTGTGTAAAAAAGAAGGTTGTCAATGAATTACAGCTTCGGTTTCAATTTACATGAAAGAAGGAAAAAGGTCATTACATTATGAGTGAGGTAATATTAGTATGCTAACCAATCCCTAAAAGAAAGAACAGATACTGTGACATACAACTACAATTACAAAGCACTTCAACTTTAACACGTGACCAAAGTCCACAGCTGAATCCATAGTGGCGACATTCATAGTGGCTAATGATTTCAAGCAGCTGCTTACCAGATAACAAAAGCAATTCATGGTCATTTCATCAGTATCAGTAACCTGTTGAGAAGCTAGAGTTCTTAGTAATGAGGCGTTTTGTGTATCACTCGTTATAGGAATCGAGCTCACTACCGGCGTAAAGGTCAATGAGTCTTTGTGCTTCTCTGATGCCCGTCATGTAGGCCCCGTGAGTGGTGGTGTAGAAGTTAACGTGGGTGGCCTCGCCAGCAAACAGCACCTGAAGAGGCTGAACATACAGAGACCAGAGTAGAGGTCAATTCAGGGAGTAAGTTGAAATTCCATTCATGAATTGAAAAATCTTCATAGAAAACAATGGATGATTTCCATTTCATGAATATCATTTTAATTCACTGAATTAACTAAATTGAAAACTGAATTGACCGCAGGACTGACAGACGCAAACACACAAACTTTGGTCCCTGAGTATTATCTTTACCGTAAATCACATGTGTATATCATGCAATTCTACAACGCATCATTAAAAAAAGAGGTCACAGTCTACAAAGCACCACCACCTCGGTTGGTATTTGGTATATGATCTTGGCTTCAATTGCAGATACTGAGCGAAAATATCTTCTCCATAAAATCTGATTACGGGTCAGCTTGCCGACCATAAAATGTACATTGACTGAGATCATTGTGATACCGTGGCTTAATTGATGCCGTCTCAAAGGCAAGTTAGCTAACTTAGAGACATATCGCTGGTTCATACACTTATAAACTTGACTGTGTGTGTACCAATATTAGCCATGTCAAACTACTGTACATTCTTACTAACATGTTATTAGGAAGTAGGTATGTCAAAGATATTAGTTATTGCAATAATGAGCAGTTAGAAGCATGCGTAATGTTACTAGAAGCTATCTTCATTTTAAAGTGTTGCCAAATGTACATGAAAGTTATTGTCAGAATCATGTGCGCTCAGGAAGAATTGTGAACGTCATGTACTGTACCTTTGCCTGTGAGTATCCAGCCTCACAGGGCAAAGGAAGAGGGGCTGCCAGGGCTGTGTGTTCCCTCACAGCGTCCACTCCTGGAGGGGGGTACGTATATGACCCACGGACAAAACGCTCACTCCCCCACTTGGACATCAGGACCTGGGCTGGCTCTGGTACTGACCAGCCAGTGAAGGACCTGAGCATTCTGTCAAAACACAAGCCTGATTGTTACTCATCCTGAACATGCAAAACAGTTTGCCAAAAGAATAGCTGACTAATAATGGGATTAAAAGTGATGACTGTGTGTTTCTGATTTAATTCTTCATGCATGCATTCTCACACAGTTTTTTTGCTTGTTGAGCAATAGCTCATGCTTGAATGTTGCAAAATAGGTTGTTAGAAATTAGAATAGCTTATAGTCGTTTTCTTTACAAACTCACTTTTGTCTCAAGCACAAAACAATAGCAGAATAAAATGTCCTTAAATATTAGTGCGGTAAACCATTGTAGGGTATTTAAGGGCATAAAAAGCATGGAATTAGAGGCCATCTACAGACACCACCTTAAAGACAGGGTGAAAGGTTCAACATGAATGCCACATATCTCAGTGATGAGATATGATGGCCACACCTCTCTCCCACACACCCAATGATTGAACCTTTGACCTGTGCACCTGATTGATAAGCAGACCTGATACACACCTTACACACACCTCTCCCACCATCTTCTCATCCAGGCTCTCCATGTGTCGGGCTTCCCGGCCTGTGATCCAGCCGCAGAGGACTGTGGGATGGCGGGCCACCGTGTCAAAGCCACAGATCTTCTTATACCACATGTCTCTCCAGGCCCCACCCTCTGACTGAGAGTGCTGGTATACCTCCTCATCCTCGGGCCCCGCGTCCCACACCAGCTGGATCCCGGCACAGTCATGAGGCCAGAACCTGTCCTCGAACCGCAGGTAAATCTTGTCCACCGTGCCGAAGCCCAGTCTCTCAATGGCGTCGGCCTTGGACTTGGGGAGGGCTGGCTCAAACATGGCCACTGCATTCTCTTTCAGGAAGCCTAAAGGGACGGTCACGATGACGTGGTCTGCCATGAAGCACTGGCCCCCCTGGCACAGCACTCTGACTGGACGGGTGTGGTTCTTCTCCTCCTGCAGGGCCCAGTGGATGCTGTGTACCGGCCTGTCACACAGCACGGCTCCAGGCGGAAGGTTGTCCAAGAGGGTGTCTGCCAGGGCCTGATACCCTCCGGGGCCCAGAGAATTGAAGAAGCCCCCCTCCAAGGCCACATAGTGACCCAGCTGCGAGGCAGACACCTCATAGAGGGAGGAGCTGGCCTCATCCGTGCATTCGCTCCTCTTGCACCACTCGAATACCCTCGGGCCGTCCTCCGAGGCCGCCAGGGGTGACTGGGCGAACTCCTCGTCCAGGTAGCCCCCCAGGCTCTGACTGCTGTGCCTCGGCTCCAACTCTGATTCGAAGGCCCTGGAGGTGAGCCCGCTGAAAAAGGAACACACCTGCTCCACCTCGTTCACCGGAAGCTGTCGCCTACTCTCCCGGAAGAAGTAGTCCCTAGGGGTGACGGAGCCTGGCAGGCACATGATGCTGGCTGAGCCTTTCTCCTCCAGCAGCAGGCCCTGCTCCTGGGCTAGCAGGAAGAGCGGGTTGGCCTCCTGACCGTGGATCCAATTGGCCCCCAGCTCAATTACATTCTGGCCAAAGGGTCTTGTGGTGTAGACCCGGCCTCCAGGCCTGCCCATAGCCTCCAGGACTTGGATGTGCTGAAAGCCAGCTTTCACCAGGGTGGAAGCTGCAGATAAGCCTGCTAGACCAGCACCAACCACCACCACTCTGGCAGCACTGTGTGGACTCATTCTGCAGTGAGCTGTCTCCTGAGGGAAGGAGGTGAGAAGGGTACAGTTTTTGCCCTGTCACCATAGAATTGCTTGGGACACATTCCTTCACCAAAAACTAAACTTTCCATGCTGTATTTGTGCAGCTGTTTTACAACAAATAATAGACCATTTCAGTTGCTCAAAAGTTTAGCCAAAAATGTAAGGGACAGTGGGGTAAGTCGTGCCAAAGGTTTCGTTGAGTCACTCTTTGTTTCTAGGAAACTATACACAAAATGAATCATGTGACCAAATATTTAAGAAGAGGTCATCATGTTATGGAGTCTGTGAAGGAAGAAACCACATGGAAAAATTTAGGTAAAAAAAGGTATTAATCAAGTCCAATGAATGTATTGTGTTATAGGTTTCATGATGCTTGTATCTAAGCCAGAATACATAGTCTTAAAACTGTTGATACATTAGTTGGGGTATCTATGAGCTACAATATGAGGTCCTAAACCTATCATGAAAGTGTATCCTTGTAGCTGTGTGGGCTAATATAGTCAAAATGGTTGCTTTGGGGTAAATTGTGCCCCTTCGCGAGTTGAGCCAATGGCTAATCAATATAACCCATAAAAATTATTACATTTAGTTCGTTTTATGCATAATATGAATAGTATTTTGAAGACACCTCACATTTGTGGGATTCAAGTTGCCTCTAAGACACACTTGTAGTGTTTTATTACCAGGCATAATGCAAGGCATTATGGCTGGAATATGAGTTCACACCAGGGCCTGAGCCTATGTTAAAAGTGTACAAGAAAAAACAAAGTGTTAGAAATGTGTCCCTATTCTCAATTTACGCCGAGAGTCCTAGGGGGCGTAGTTCTTCCTGATGTCGTATTACCTATAGGTGTCGACTCGGTCTGCACAGATTGTAATACACTATTTTGGTCAATTCTGTTTTCCCGGTTAAATTTTTCCTGGTTTTCGAGTCTTCCTCGTTTTTTAATGTTTTCACTCTCAAAATCACAACAATGCTTAAAACACATCAGGATACCACGTTTGAGGTCTGGGAACAATCAATAAAATACCGTAACGACCCTGGGTTTATAAGCGCGGAAATCGACACTGCCGCACGAGCTTTCTTTTGCGGCACAGTCGATAGCGCGCCGGACCTCGGGCTAGAAGGTCAAGAGTTCGAGACCTGCTCCCTGCTGTTTCATTACAATACATTTGGAGGGTGTAGTTGCCCTTTAATTCAATTGCTCGCTTAGCGAGAACAGGTTGTGTTTGGCTAGCGATGTTTTTGAACTCTACAATGTAGTGTGTCAATTTCTCTCATACCTAGCGCCGAGACTCCTAGTGGGCATAGTTCCTCCTGATGTAGTATTACCTCTAGGTGCCAACGCTGTCAGCCTCGACGGTAATACGCTCGTGTCCCCCCCATGGACTGACATACATAAAACATCCTTTATTATGGATGCGAAGGCATCGGTTCCCTCCTTAACTAGATTTAATAGCTCGTCTGTGGAAAAAATATGGGAAATTTGCGTACTATACTGTTAATAAAACACACATTTCCACCACCATGCTAAGGTGGCTAATGCTACTTCCTGATGTTGTGGTGCGCGTTCAGCCAGTGGTAAACAAGACTCGCGAGGTGTGCATCATCCGGATGTTGTCAGAAAAACTGAAAACGTTGGTGGGAAATTATGTTTTATTAGGAGAGCACAAATATGTTGCCCATTTTTGTTTTATCGAAAAGCCATTAAGTCTAGTTAAGGAGAAAACCGAAGCAAGTTTTCTTCCCGGACAACCTTGTTCGTGGCTTGATTCATGCGTCCTTCACAAAGACAAATCTTCCCGATTCCAGCCTTGCTGAAGCACCCCCAGATCATCACCGATCCTCCACCAACTTTCATAGTGGGTGCGAGACCTGGAGAGGCCTACAAGCCACAGTGTCTCGCACCCACTGTGAAATTTGTTGGAGGAAGAAAACTTGCTTCCTTCTGCTCTGACAATGTTCCCCATCTCTGAGGATTGTTTTTTCCAGCAGGACAATGCTCCACGCCACACACTCTTCCTAAGTTAAAACATTAGTATTGTGTTGTTTTAAAAATGAATATTAACTTATTTTCTTTGCATTATTCGATGTCTTACAACACTGCATCTTTTTTGTTACTTTGACCAGTTGTCATTTTCTGCAAATAAATGCTCTAAATTACAATATTTGGCATAAATGTTGTCAGTAGTTTATAGAATAAAATGAAAATGTTAATTTTACCCAAACACATACCTATAAATAGTAAAACCTGAGAAACTGATAATTTTGCAGTGGTCTCTTAATCTTTTCCATAGCTGTGTACTTTTCATAGTCATGGTATGCTTTGTGTAAAATTGAAAGTAAAAAATACATATAAAAAAAAAAAGTCAACAACAAAAAGTGAATTGTTATCATTTCTCCCCGATTCAGAATATATCATGGTTGACAACTCCACAGTGTTGCCCTCCCAGAGTGCAAAGAACCTTAGTGTGAACCTGGACAACACCCTGTGGTTCTCTGCAAACATCAAAGCAGCGCTCTTGCAGGTTCATGTTCTACAACATCCGTAGAGAACGACCCTACCTCACACAGGAAGCAGCGCAGGTCCTAATCCAGGTATTTGTCATCTCCCATCTGGACTACTGCAACTCGCTGTTGGCTGGGCTCCCCGCTTGTGCCATCAAACCCCTGCAATTCCAGAATTCTCCAGCCCGCCTGGTTTTCAACCTTCCCAAGTTCTCTCATGTCACCCCGATCCTTCAAGTTTTCAAGATATGTAACTTTCAAAATACAGAAATCATCCCTGTATGATGGATTTTGCATTATATGATGCAAAGCACAGCATCATATGGTGCAAAATGCATCATGCAGGGATGTGATGGCATATTGCTGCAGAATGCTGTGGTAGCCATGCTGGTTATGTGTGCCTTGAATTGTAAATAAATCACAGACAATGTCACCAGCAAAGCACCATCACACCTCCTCCTCCATGCTTCACGGTGGGAACCACACATGCGGATATCATCCATTCACCTACTCCGCGTCTCACAAAGACACGCGGTTGGAACCAAAAATCTCAAATTTGGACTCATCAGACCAAAGGATAGATTTCCACCGGTCTAATGTCCATTGCTCATGTTTCTTGGCCCAAACAAGTCTCTTCTTATTGGTGTCCTTTAGTAGTGGTTTCTCTGGAGGAATTCAACCATGAAGGCCTGATTCACGCAGTCGCCTCTGAACAGTTGATGTTGAGATGTGTCTGTTACTTGAACAATCTGTGAAGCATTTATTTGGGCTGCAATTTTTAAGGCTGGTAACTCTCATGAACTTATCCTCTGCAGCAGAGGTAACTCTGGATCTTCCTTTCCTGTGGTGGTCCTCATGAGAGCCAGTTTCATCATAGTGCTTGATGGTTTTTGCGACTGCACTTGAAGAAACTTTCAAAGTTCTTGAAATTTTATGGATTGACTGATCTTCATGTCTTGAAGTAATGATGGATTGTCGTTTCTCTTTGCTTATTTAAGCTGTTCTTGCCATAATATGGACTTGGTCTTTTACCAAATAGGGCTATCTTCTGTATAACCCTACCTTGTCATAACACAACTGATTGGCTCAAACGCATTAACCTGTTTGGGCTGCAGGGGCAGTATTGAGTAGCGAGATAAAAGGTGCCCATTTCAAACGGCCTCGTACTCAATTCTTGCTCGTACAATATGCATATTATTATCACTATTGGATAGAAAACACTCTCTAGTTTCTAATACCGTTTGAATTATATCTGTGAGTCAAACAGAACTCATTTGGCACAAACTTCCTGACCAGGAAGTGGAAAGTCTGAAATTGGGGCTCTGTTCTACTTCCTGCCTATAAATGGGCATGATACGTAAGAGTATACGTTCACTTCATAGACCTTCCCCTGGATGTCAAGAGGCGGTGAGAGAAGAAATTTAGTGTTTATCTTGGTCTGAAGTGGAATACAGGCTATTTGTATGACGTGTCCGCCCATTTCCTGTTTTCTGGAAGCGCGAAAGGGTACTTGGATTTGCCTTCTGTTTAGCTGCCGTTATGGACGACTAATATCTCCGGCTTTGATTTAATTTGATACATGTGACCATATCATCGTAAAGTATGTTTTTTCAATATAGTTTCATCAGATTATTGAACATTTTTCGGGAGTTTTGCCGTGTTCCGTTCTCTTCCGTTTCTTGACATGGAGAGCTTTGTGCCACTAGGCTAGCGCGCTTGCTAATTCAAGAGGGAAAATGAACGTTCTAATTCCAAACAACGATTGTTCTTGACAAAGGACACCTTGTCCAACATTCTGATGGAAAATCAGCAAAAGTAAGAAACATTTTATGATGCTATTTCATATATCTGTCGTGCATGTGAACTAGTCGTCGGCGCCCAACGTTTGGGTACTCAGCTATACCGAAGCTGGATGTCGTAATGAAGTTATTTTTTAGAATTCTAACACTGCGATTTCATTAAGAACTAATGGATCTATCATTTCCTATACAACATGTATTTTTTAGTTATGTTTATGAATAGCTATTTGGTCAGAATATGTGTGTCAGAAAACGTGTCAGAAAAATATCGTTGCTGTTTAGACGTTGTGGAAAAAGTAGCTAAGTTAGCACAATGTGTAACCACTGATTTCAGCTCTAAATATGCACATTTTCGAACAAAACATAAGTGTATGTATAACCTGATGTTATAGGACTGTCATCTGATGAAGAATATCAAGGTTAGTCAAAAATTATATATCTTTTGCTTGTTTTTTACGATCGCTAACCTTTTGCTACTGGGAAATGGCATGTCTTTCTGGCTATTGTGGTAAGCTAATATAACGCTATATTTTGTTTTCGCTGTAAAACACTTAATAAATCGGAAATATTGGCTGGAATCACAAGATGCCTGTCTTTCATTTGCTGTACACTATGTATTTTTCAGAAATGTTTTATGATGAGTAATTAGGTATTTGACGTTGGTGTCTGTAATTATTATGGCTGCTTTCGGTGCAATTTCTGATTGTAGCTGCAATGTAAACTATGATCTCGCCATCACGGTTGACAACTCCATTGTGTCCTCCTCCCAGAGCGCTAAGAACCTTGGCGTGATCCTGGACAACACCCTGTCGTTCTCCACCAACATCAAGGCGGTGGCCCGTTCCTGTAGGTTCATGCTCTACAACATCCGCAGAGTACGACCCTGCCTCACACAGGAAGCGGCGCAGGTCCTAATCCAGGCACTTGTCATCTCCCGTCTGGATTACTGCAACTCGCTGTTGGCTGGGCTCCCTGCCTGTGCCATTAAACCCCTACAACTCATCCAGAACGCCGCAGCCCGTCTGGTGTTCAACCTTCCCAAGTTCTCTCACGTCACCCCGCTCCTCCGCTCTCTCCACTGGCTTCCAGTTGAAGCTCGCATCCGCTACAAGACCATGGTGCTTGCCTACGGAGCTGTGAGGGGAACGGCACCTCAGTACCTTCAGGCTCTGATCAGGCCCTACACCCAAACAAGGGCACTGCGTTCATCCACCTCTGGCCTGCTCGCCTCCCTACCACTGAGGAAGTACAGTTCCCGCTCAGCCCAGTCAAAACTGTTCGCTGCTCTGGCACCCCAATGGTGGAACAAACTCCCTCACGACGCCAGGACAGCGGAGTCAATCACCACCTTCCGGAGACACCTGAAACCCCACCTCTTCAAGGAATACCTAGGATAAAGCAATCCTTCTGCCCCCCCCCCCCCCTTAAAAGATCTAGATGCACTATTGTAAAGTGGCTGTTCCACTGGATGTCATAAGGTGAATGCACCAATTTGTAAGTCGCTCTGGATAAGAGCGTCTGCTAAATGACTTAAATGTAAATGTAAATGTAATGATTTATACCTGAAATATGCAAATTTTTCGAACAAAACATATATTTATTGAATAACATGTTATAAGACTGTCATCTGATTAAGTTGTTTGTTGGTTAGTTTGGTTGGTTCTTGGTTAGTTAGGTTGGCTTTGTGCATGCTACCTGTGCTGTGAAAAATGTCTGTCCTTCTTTGTATTTGGTGGTGAGCTAACATAAATATACGTGCTGTTTTTGCTGTAAAACATTTTAAAAATCGGACATGTTGGCTGGATTCACAAGATGTGTACCTTTCATTTGCTGTATTGGACTTGTTAATGTGTGAAAGTTAAATATTTAAAAAAATATATCTTTTGAATTTCGTGCCCTGCACTTGAAGTGGCTGTTGTCATAAGTGTACCGGCGTCGGGCTGCAGCCATAAGAAGTAAGTAAGAAAGTAAGAAATTCCACAAATGAACTTTAACAAGGCACACCTGTTAATTGAAATGCATTCCAGGTGACTACCTCATGAAGCTGGTTGAGAGAATGCCAAGAGTGTGCAAAGCTGTCATCAAGGCAAAGGGTGGCTCCTTTGAAGAATCTCAAACATAAAATATATTTTGATCTGTTTAACACTTGTTTGGTTACTACATGATTCCATATATGTGATTTTAGAGTTTTGATATCTTCACTATTATTCTACAATGTAGAAAAAAAGGAAAAATAAAGGAAAACAGTGGAATGAGTAGTGTGTCCAAACTTTTGACTGGTACTGTATTTGTCCTCGCATCTATACGGAGCAATACTGGTAAGGGAGAACAGGAGCGACTGGAGAAGATGGCAGAAAAGGAAATAAGGAAAAAAGTGCAGCATATTATTAATAAACATGGAGTGGAGGATAACACGGGCCTTCTAAAATATCTAGTGAAGGCGAAGATAATGGACAAGAAAAAAAGGAAAGCAGTGGAAACGTTTATGAGGGAATATGGAATGAGGGATTTCACAGAACTTTTGGAAGAACTTTAGGAAATGGAGTAGAACGAGTGAAGATGAATTAGATGTGGTGGCAGGTGCAGTGATGACTGTTGAGAAGACGTTGAGTATAGAGGGAAGCAGTATGACAAGGAAGGTTGGTTTCAAGTACAAAAAAAAGGGATACGTGTTTCAGTAGCTCAGTGATGGGCCCTGACGAGAGTGTGGATGAAGTTCCTACAGTGAGGACCACCAAGGTCGGGCCTTGTCCGAGTATGTAAAGGATGATTCTGGGCCAGTGCGAGTGATATTTGTGTAGAGAATGGATCCTTCCATTTTGGCTGATCAATATGTGGTGGTAGGTTGGGTGGAGAAGAGGTTCGGAACTGTTGAGTTGGTTAAAGTAACTAGGAGTGGACTAGGGATGATTTGTGTTTCTTCAGCCCAGAGGGAGCGGGTGCTCCGGATCACATGATTAGAGACAATAAATGTGACTTGCTTTGATCTCCAGAGCAGGGCACCTTTGAAAGGAGTGATAACGTGGGTAGCATTAAATGTTGAGGAAGATCAGTTGAAAGTGAAGATTCCCGGTGTCTGTGACGCTCACCATTTGTTGCGACCAGGGTTGGGTAGGTGACTTTCTAAATGTAATCCATTAGTTACTAGTTACCTGTCCAAAATTGTAATCAGTTACGTAACTTTTGGATTATCCAAACTCAGTAACGTAATCTGATTACATTCGATTACTTTCCCCTTCAGAGACATTAGAAGAAGATAAAAATGTATGTTACCAATTGAACGACATCTATTGCAGAATTAATCAATGTTCAAGTTTACATAGCTAGCCATATATGGATGTACAATTTTACTTTATGGGTTGGTTATGTAGGCTGCTTTTAACCCATTACCTTCTACTACATATAGTAATACGTTTAAATTATAAATTACATCTTTACATTAAAAAACAAATCTATCAGAATTCCAGTAATTCCAGTAAATGTTATACCCCTTGATCTTCAAGAATAGGACTTGGAAATATGAAAGTATAGATTAGCCAAATTGCTTTACCTGGGCATAACCCAAAAACAAAGGACTTATTAGCCAGCCCTACTCTGTTGCTTATGATTTTGTTGTCATGGAGGACTGATTGGGCTCACTGGTTCGAGTTGAAAAAAATGCTGCGCTCATGGAATGGCATGCTTTGAGCACTACTGAAAAGAGCTATTTACATGTGAAAAATGAATGCCATGTGCCGCATTTGCTATAGGCCTATTGTTTATCTTTCTGTTGGTGACACTTTCATATCTTGATAATATGCAGCTGTTTAAAGGGCAAATCCACATATAAAGCCCTGACCTCAATCCTATAGAAAATGTGTGGACAGAACTGAAAAAGCATGTGCGAGCAAGGAGGCCTACCAACCTGACTCAGTTACACCAGCTCCGTCAGGAGGAATGGGCCAAAATTCACCCAACTTATTGTGGGAAGCTTGTGGAAGTCTACCCGAAACGTTTGATCCAAGTTGAACAATTTAAAGGCAATGCAACCAAATACCAATTGAGTGTATGTAAACGTATGACCCACTGGGAATGTGATGAAAGAAATAAAAGCTGAAATAAATGATTCTCTCTACTATTATTCTGACATTTCACATTCTTAAAATAAAGTATCAATAAGAAGTGATATCCGTATCGTCTTTAGACTACACCACTGCTGTTGTCCTTACCTCCAAGCATTTATTCAAGTTGATTAATCTTTGGATGCCAAAAGTAGTCGCACCACTGGAAGACATAGCTTGGACTGTAGCCTACAAAAACCTATTCCTGCTCTTTTCCAGCAATCCATCAAACACATTTGGTGTGTCATCATGGTGGTTTCTGACTTGTGCTCAGACACGCTCAAGTGAAACAAACTTAAAACATGCACCTTTTTTCAATGTTGATTTGAGAAAACAAAGAAGTGTGAAAGCATTTTTAATACGTTACGCCCCAACCCTGGTTGCGACACAGATCTGGTGGAGAGCGTTGGGAAACAAAAAATAAGTTGTCTGTTCTGTTGACTTTTGCTGTAATCTTTGGCAGATAAGGTTAAGGTAGGAAGTGAGAGTTATCCCGTGATATACTTCGGTGTTTAATGAGCCAAATTTATGGGCATGTTGCAACAGTAAGTAGGAGGGAGAGTCCTAGATGTGAGAAGTGTGCAAGAGGGCATGAGATGATGGAATGTGTAGTTTGGATGTTAGTTGTGGGGGTGCCCATGGGGCTAGAGATCGGAGGTGTCCGGTGAGAGAATGGCAGGTTGAGGTTGCTACCGTCAGAGTAGTACAGATAGTGTCATATGTGGAAGTGGTGAAGAGAGTGGTAGAGGAAGATGGGTACAGGGTGAGGGATCCTGAGAGGATTCCTGCGATTAGGCAGAGACTAATAGAGAGTGATGGGAAGAATACTGTATTTGCTTCAGTAAGGTAGGTTTCTTGGCATTCATAGCTATGGTTGCCAATTGTACTGCATCAATGGATTTTTTTTTTAAATCACAGAAAATAAAAGGTTGTGTTGGCAGCAGCAGAGAAATACTTGGGATTGCAACGTTTTACCACCCTGCATACCACTGCTGGCTTGCTTCTGAAGCTAAGCAGGGTTGGTCCTGGTCAGTCCCTGGATGGGAGACCAGATGCTGCTGGAAGTGGTGTTGGAGGGCCAGTAGGAGGCACTCTTTCCTCTGGTATAAAAAATATCCCAATGCCCCAGGGCAGTGATTGGGGACACTGCCCTGTGTAGGGTGCCGTCTTTCGGATGGGACGTGAAACGGGTGTGCTGACTCTCTGAGGTCATTAAAGATCCCATGGCACTTATCGTAAGAGTAGGTGTGTTAACCCCGGTGTCCTGGCTAAATTCCCAATCTGGCCCTCAAACCATCATGGTCACCTAATAATCCCCAGTTTACAATTGGCTCATTCATCCCCCTCCTCTCCCCTGTAACTACTCCCCAGGTCGTTGCTGCAAATGAGAACGTGTTCTCAGTCAACTTACCTGGTAAAATAACGGTAAAATAAAATAAAAATATATAAATTACTGCATAACAGTTGCGGGGGGTGTTGAGTGGTAGTGTTCTGTCCTCACAGACGTTGGTCTGGAGTAGGATTAGATAGGTTAAATAGTGGAATGTGGTGGTGTGGTACAGAGAACTATTTTCCCTATGCTAAGTAGACTAGCTAAAGATGTAGTTTAAAATGTATTGGGCTGTAAGCTAAGATTTCAGCCAAACAGGCTATATATTTAAGCATTAAGGCACGAAGGGGTGTGGTATATGGCCAATATACCACGGCTAAGGGCTGTTCTTTATGCACGACGCAATGCGGAGTGCCTGGATACAGCCCTTAGCCGTGGTATATTGGCCATATACCACAACCCCGAGGTGCCTTATTGCCATTAGAAACTGGTTACAAATGTAATTAGAGCAGTAAAAATACATGTTTTGTCATATCTGTGGTATACAGTCTGATATACCACGGCTGTCAGCGAATCAGCATTCAGCGCTCGAATCACCAAGCTTATAATTGAAAACAATTGCAGCCTACCTGTGTTGATTTCAATAGCATATAGCCTAGGCAGGCTGGGCTGGGAAAGTCAAGGACTCAGATTTCAAGAGAGAATACTGTTATGTAGGAAGAACAAGACTAAAGTCTTTATAAACTGCTCGGGTGTGTCTACAACTCTCCTCACATGGTGGCTCCCGTAGGACATTTTAAGTTGAGTAAAAAGGAACACGCGACAATAATATACAAGGGCTACATAGCGACCATAACAAAAACAACTGTTTATATGGATTCTCATGGCAATTAAAATTGGCATACGCTATGCACTGTATGGGGATTGAAGCGCTCTACTCTCTCACGCAAATTTGGACTCCGTTGACAACGCCTCTCCATGTGGTTTCTGCTTTAAATCCTGGACTACAATCTCACGCTGGGTAGGCTAGCCTTTGGACCCATACAGTTATTGCACAGTAAGGAGGAGTTCTTTGAACGTCTTCGGTAGTCCTCTTTATAACACATTATAAAAGGCAAAATAACATTTATCTTGCAGTGGCATCTTAAGAACACTCTGGGATTCTATTTGATTAATTTGTGCACTCCATAATTTGTACATTCACGCATATCCAGACCTCATTACAACTAGCCGGACATGTGTAGCTACAACAGCTGTTTGACAGCATGATCTTCCTGGTGACTGTTATGCTACTGACATCTTCTAGACATTATTAGTACATTTTTTGCAACATTGCCAGGTACCAATGACTGATTTTATTACTGATAGGGAAATGGAAAAGGGGATACCAAGTCAGCTGTACAACTGAATGCAAATCAACTGAAATGTTCTGCATCCTTTAACCCAACCCCTGTGAATCAGAGAGGTGAGGGGGGTGCCTTAAAAGGCATCGCCACCCGAGGAGCAATGGGTTAATTGCCTTGCTCAGGGGCAGAACAACTTTTTACCTTGTCGGCTTGGAGATTCGATCCAGCAACCTTTCATTCTGTGTGGTATTGGTGCACCTGTATGAAGTTGATGTAAAGTATGTTAGTAAAACATTATTATTTTTATTTATTTTTTGTCTACTCAAACACACAGACAAATTTACAAGTTTACAACATCATTGTAGTGAATTTATTTTATTTAAATATAGAACAGACTTTCCATAGAGAGAATATATATATATATATATATATTTTAAATTAAAACAAAACAGTGTGGTCTAGATATAGCAATTTATATACAGTGGGGAGCAGTAGATGACGGTCAATCAGGTCTACAAGGTCTACAATTTTATCTCTGATGTCCTTACACAGCTCTCTGGTCTTGGCCATTGTGGAGAGGTTGGAGTCTGTTTGATTGAGTGTGTGGACAGGTGTCTTTTATACAGGTAACAAGTTCAAACAGGTGCAGTTAATACAGGTAATGAGTGGAGAACAGGAGGGCTTCTTAAAGAAAAACTAAACAGGTCTGTGAGAGCCGGAATTCTTACTGGTTGGTAGGTGATCAAATACTTATGTCATGCAATAAAATGCAAATGAATTACTTAAAAATCATACAATGTGATTTTCTGGATTTTTGTTTTAGATTCCGTCTCTCACAGTTGAAGTGTACCTATGATAAAAATTACAGACTTCTACATGCTTTGTAAGTAGGAAAACCTGCAAAATCGGCATTGTACCAAATACTTGTTCTCCCCACTGTAGTAGCCTACATTTTAATCAGTCATTGTAAAGCCTTTTCAGAATTCCCAACATAGAAGACAGCTGAACTCCAACTATACCAGCTAGCACATAACGTTCTGAGAACCATATGTTTCTTAAGGCGTGGTTGGCCTGTGGTTATTTTGCATACAACCTTCCCACAACTTTCTGATAATGGTGCAGGATAGTTGCTTGGTGTTGGAACATTCTCTGCACAGTTAAGGAACTTGACAAAAAAAAATTGTACACTGAACAAAAATATAAATATAACATGTAAAGTGTTAGTTTCAAGAGCTGAAATAAAATATCCTACAAATTTTCCATTCGCACAGTGTATTTCGCGCAAATTTTGAGCACACATTTGTTTACATCCCTGTTAGTGAGCATTTCTCCTTTTCCAAGATAATCCATCCACCTGACAGGTGTGGCACATCAATAATCTGATTTAACAACAATCATTACACAGGTGCACCTTGTGCATGGGACAATAAAAGGCCACTCTAAAATGTGCAGTTTTATCACACAACACAATGCCATAGATGTCTCAAGTTGAGAGAGAGCGTGCAATTGGCATGCTGACTGCACGATGTCCACCAGAGCTGTTGCCAAAGAATTGAATGTTAATTTCTCTACCATAAGCCACCTCCAATGTCGTTTTAGAGATTTTTTTTGAACATCCAACCAGCCTCACAAAATGAAGACCACGTGTAACCATGCCAGCCCAAGACCTCCAAATTCTGGTTCTTCACCTGCAGGATCATCTGAGACCAGACACCTGTACAGCTGATGAAACTGAGGAGTATTTCTGTCTGTAATAATGCCCCTTTGTGGGGAAGAACTCATTCTGATTGGCTGCGCCTGGCTCCCAAATGGAGCCCTCCCAGGCCCACCCATGGCTGCACCCCTGACCAGTCATGTGAAATTCATAGATTAGGACATCATTAATAATTTCAATTGACTGATTTCATTATATGAACTGTAACTCAGTAAAATCATAGAAATTGTTGCATGTTGTAATTATATTTTTGTTCAGTATAAATTCTTGGTATTTCATTACTTTAACAAAACATTTCCTAAAAATATAAGATGGTTACATTTAATTTCAATTTTGTTAGTTTTCTAGGAATGTTCTCCAACTGGTTTGACATTGGGAATGTTCTCAAATAGTTTTGAAAATGTTAAGAAACAACATTCTTCTGTGGGAATTTCAGTACTTCAGCATAACGTTTCCTACAGGTTTCCTCATGGTTCTATTTAAAGTCATCTTCTCAAATTGTTCTGAAAACGTTAAGAAAACTCTGTCAAGTTGGTTGTTGATCATTACTAGACAGCGATCTTCAAGTCTTGCTATAGATTTTCAAGACGATTTAAGTCAAAACTGTAACTAGCCCATTCAAGAACATTCGATGCTGTCTTGGTAAGCAACTCCACTCTATATATTTGGCCTTTCCTGCTGAAAGGTAAATTTGTCTCCCAGTGTCTGTTGGAACGCAGACTGAAATAGGTTTTCCTCTAGGATTTTGCCTGTGGTAAGCTCTAATCCATTTATTCTTATCCTAAAAAAACTGCCTAGTCCTTGCTAATGACAAGCATACACATAACATGAAGCAGCCACCACCATAAATATGAAGAGTGGTACTCCGTGATGGGTTGGATTTGCCCCAAACATAACTTTATGTCCTGAATACAATGCGTTATTTTATTTTCCTAATTTTTGGCAGTTTTACTTTAGTGCCTTATTGCAAACAGGATGCATGTTTTGGAATATTTTATTTTCTTCAGGCTTCTTTGTTTTCACTCTGTCATTTAGGTTACTATGGTGGGATAACTACAATGTTGTTGATCCATCTTAAATTTTCTCTGATCACAGCCATAAAACTCTAACTGTTTTAAAGTCACCATTGGTCTCATAGTGACATTCCTGAGTGGCTTCCTTCCTCTCCGGTAACTAAGTTAGGAAGGACTCCTGTTTCTTTGTAGTGACTGGGTGTATTGATACACCATCCAAAGTGTAATTAATAACTTCACCATGCTCAAAGGGATATTCAATGTCTGCTTTTTTTTTTACCCATCTACCAAAAGGTGCCCTTCTTTGCGAGGCATTGGAAAACCTCCCTGGTCATTGTGGTTGAGTCTGTTTTTAAAATTCACAGCTCGACTGAGGGATCTTACAGATAATCGTATGTGTGGGCTAAGCACATTTGTACTCCTGAACTTATTTAGGCTTGCCATAACAAAGGGGTTTAATACTTATTGTCTTATTAAGACCTTTCAGCTTTAAAAAAATAAATAATTTGGAAAAAGATAATTAGACTTTATGGGGTATTATGGGGTATTGTGTTTAGTACCCGCAAAACACCAGTCTCAACATCAACAGTGAAGAGGCGATACCGGGATGCTGGTCTTCTAGGCAGAGCTGCAAAGAAAAAGTAATATCTAAGACTGGCCAATAAAAATAAAAGATTAAGATGGGCAAAAGAACACCTGAGCCAGCATACCTGAGTCACCTCTTCAGGAATAGTACACAGTGTTGTTCGAGATCTTCAATTTCTTGCCAATTTCTCGCATGGAATAGCCTTCATTTCTCAGAAGATTAGACTGACGATTTTCAGAAGAAAGTTATTTGTTTCTGAAAGTTATTTGTTTCTGGCCATTTTGAGCCTGTAATCGAACCCACAAATGCTGATGCTCCAGATACTCAACTAGTATAAAGGCCAGTTTTATTGCTTCTTTAAATCAGAACAACAGTTTTCAGCTGTGCTAACATAATTACAAAAGGGTTTTCTAATGATCAATTTGCCTTTCAAAATGATAAACTTGGATTAGCTAACACAACGTGTTAAAAAGTATATATATTTTTTAAATCAGCTGTTTCCAGCTACAATAGCCATTTACAACTTTATCAATGTCTACAGTGTATTTCTGCTCAATTTGATGTTATATTAAATGGACAAAAAAATGTACTTATCATTCTAAAACAAGGACATTTCTAAGTGAACCTAAACTTTTGAACTTTAGTGTATGTTTATTTACATTCAGCGATAGATATTGTAGGCTGCTTGGTGACAAATGGCCATCACCTGTCTTTAACATATCAAAGGGCAGCTTTGTCTGTCCTCTCCAGGAAGTGCAGATTGACTTGCCTGTCTGCTACTAAGACGGAGCGATAGAGAACTTTCACCTCTCCTATGCTGGGGTCCGGTCGGATTTCAAATAGCTTGATTATCTGGGGGAGAGAAAATATCATTTTCAGTCATTGTCAGGGTCTCTTCAGGAGTATTCAGGTTCAAAAAACATTCCTGTCCTATCGGCTTCCTGACAACCACCAACCGCCCTGAGTTCTAGGTCTAGTAGTAACTGAAGTAGCCCTTACAGATCAAGATGCCTTTATATATTCACTAAGAGAGAATAGGCCTAAGTCGTCCACCTAAGCATCGAGCAAGACTCCTGGCCAGCGTTTCCTTTTTAGGAGGATATTTTCCACAATTTTCAATACCCCGTCCAAACCTTTAACTACACAGTCTTTCTTGAGGAGGAAGTATGTCTGTGAAATCTTCATATTAAAACACTATTGCATTCAATTGCTTTTTTCGATAGATGTTCTCATTGTTCAACTCAAAGTTGTATCAGTTTAATATCAACCAACATCTATAATGATGTAGGCCAATACTTAATTCAGAATGACTATATAATCTTGAGACTGAATAATATTTTTTTCTTCCTTTTAGCCACATTAATTTTTAGCCATTGATGCCATTAGCCGTTGCATGTTTTGTATCACCTGTGCTATTGTTCCCTTCTCCCTGAGTGCTGCGGGCTCTCCATCAGGTGATCGGGTCTTTCTAACAGGCTACAAGTGAAGACAGACACTTTGGGGATGCAACTGCGCCCGCCCTTATCCAATTCCGAGGTGCATATTGAATATATTGGAATAACTGTCCACATTTACTTTTCGTCAGCCAACAAGATGGCCTAACAAAGTAGGCCTAACAAACAGCAAAAGCACTAGCCTAGGTCAATCTACTATCCCCCATAGTGGCGGTAGGTAGCCTAGTGGTTAGAGTGTTGGGCCAGTAACCGAAAGGTTGCTAGATCTAATCCCCAAGCTGACAAGGTAAAAATCTGTCGTTCTGCCCCTGAACAAGGCAGTTAACCCACTGTTCCTAGGCCGTCATTGTAAATAAGAATTTGTTCTTAACTGACTTGCCTAGTTAAATAAAAAGAATAGTATAAAAGTTGACCTAAATATAATATAAATAAATATTCCAAACATAGTCTGGGTCAGTTGTAGGATGCAATAGATACCAAATTAATATAGCCACTAGCATAACAAAATCTTTTTTACACAATGAGGCTGATGCAACAGATCAGAATGTTTAGCTTAAAATGTTGATAAACTATTATCAAAAGTGGCCGCATATACGATTATGCATGCTTTTATTAATGCTTTTATTATAAAGGTGCATTTTTATGGTAAAAATGATCTTCCCCAAACTTGACTCACGGGCTGCATACGTATGCCAGTTAAGCACATTAATCCGCTTTACAAGGGGTGTAGATCCTAATTTTAAGAAGTTATTTGGTCACTTTAGTTGTGATACAAACCTTACCAAACATATAGGTCTATGGGCTAGGTTACATGTGTGCGACTATGATTCGAAAAAGTCGCCCATCAGACAAATATTGTCACCCATCAGACTGTTTTTTATTTAATCTTGTCTTTACATATATTAAATAATATATGTGTGAAATTTGTTTTTATTTAGAATGGACCATTATCATGCACCTGTCTCAAAACAGGTGAACTATGCACTTAAATAGCAAATGGAGGATGCTTTTCCCGTGGTTCATTTTCATGCCAGCCAGGTAGTCTATACTCCTTTTGTAAATATAAGCAATGTGCTTAATATTAGGAAAGTTGAGATATAAATATAGTAGGCCTATCTTATAGAAAGCTGATGGGATTCTCCTCTTAAGTAGAGGCCATCACTCTGTTTTCTCACACAATTGCATAGCCTACATGAAGTGTTTGATTAGATTTTCCATTACATTTGCATTGATATCAAAGTGATTAGAGAGACAATAGAGTGCTGAGTACCAGGCAGTTAGCAAGTTTGGTAGGCTACTAATGACCATCACCAGCATCAGAGCTTGGAGAAGCCTAATTACCGTGACTAAACGGTCACATGGAATTTGACTGCCCTCATGAATCGTGACCGCCGGTGTGGCGGTAATACGGTCACATCAAATCAAATGTTTTATTTGTCACAAACACATGGTTAGCAGCAGCCCTACCTGTACCCTGAAAGCTCTTTATTAAAACTTTTACTTCGACTGGATCCTAGAACGCAAGTTTCCTCTTTAACCTTTACCAAGTCAACTGTGCTACTACAAAATCCACTCTACACAATCTATTGTTGGTTGAAATAGTGTAGTGCAATGTATCTGTAAACTGCTCTTACCCGTGACAAAGCCAGGTACATCTCCAGTTCAGCTATCCGACGACCTACGCAGCCCCGAACCCCAAAACCAAATGGGATAGAGCCAAAGGGGTTTGGTCGGACTCGGCCGTCCCTCAACCATCGTTCAGGCTTGAACTTCGATGGTTCTGGGAATGTCTTTTCATCTTGGCTGATGGCGTAGTGGCACATTGTAAACGAAGTCTACAGACACAAAACAGCAGAGAGAGGGAAATAATTGTTACAGCACTATACCAACAACGGCATGATTTACATGCATTCAAATGTTGTTTTGTTTTTATGGTTGGGTCAGTTTTAGGACAGTAAAGTGAAGATGTACTTGAAAGTTGGTTGTTTCCCTAAAGAGAGATTAACCTTCTTGGGGAAAAAATGTCCGCCAATGATGACATCCTTCTCTGCCATGATGCGTGAGTTCAGGGGGACAACAGGGTACATTCTGGAGAACAGGAAGTACATCAGAAATGGTGTTATAGAGCAAGATACAGGAACTTTCAAGAACTCCATCCTTTCCAAAGTGACGTACACGACCACTTTCACATTTCTTACCTTAGTGTTTCCTTGATGACAGCCTTGAGGTATGGCATGCAGGTGACATCTTGAGCAGATGGAATGTTGTCTCCTGGTATACAGCGGGACACCTCCTGATAAAGGGTGTTCTGCACATTGGAGTCCCTGGACAGCAGGTACATCGCCCACATCATGGTATTGGATGTCTTAAAATATGACAACAGCAGCGTTAGTGACACAGGAGGCTACTGCCGGGAGAACGGCTCATTATAAAATGGCCGGAGTAAAGCAAATGGAATGGCATCAAACACCTGGAAACCATGTGTTTGATGTAATTGATACCATTCCACCTATTCCGCTCCAGTCGTTAACACGAGCCCGTTCTCCCCAAATAAGGTGTCACCAACCTCCTGTGGTTAGTGAATACATGCCCTTATCGTACAACACATTGGGGCCATACTTGTGAACTTTTGGTTAGAACATTGTTTAAAATCAGTGGTCCCCCCCCCTTCCCTCAGTCAGGCATTCAACTTACTCTTCAAAGTTGTAATAGTAGAATGCAGAAGGTGCCATGTCAAATTTGGACAGTGCATAAGCAGTTTTGCTAATGTAATGTCAGTCATTACAGACCGTAGAGAATGTTTATATTGTCAGACAAGACCATGGTGCTTGCCTACGGAGCTGTGAGGGGAACGGCACCTCCGTACCTTCAGGCTCTGATCAGGCCCTACACCCAAACAAGGGCACTGCGTTCATCCACCTCTGGCCTGCTCGCCTCCCTACCTCTGAGGAAGTACAGTTCCCGCTCAGCCCAGTCAAAACTGTTCGCTGCTCTGGCACCCCAATGGTGGAACAAACTCCCTCACGACGCCAGGTCAGCGGAGTCAATCACCACCTTCCGGAGACACCTGAAACCCCACCTCTTTAAGGAATACCTAGGATAGGATAAAGTAATCCTTCTAACCCCTTAAAAGAGTTAGATGCACTATTGTAAAGTGGTTGTTCCACTGGATATCATAAGGTGAATGCACCAATTTGTAAGTCGCTCTGGATAAGAGCGTCTGCTAAATGACTTAAATGTAAATGTAAATGTCAGAAATGTCCAGATCACCTAGACCATGTCAGGGAACATTTTTAGCTAGGTTTTTATAGCCCATTGATTTTGTTGTAATGTTTGAGTTACTCAGACATGAATCAGTGTTAATTTTGTCAACAAAAATAGTGACTCAAATATTTGTCAAACACCTATTTTTCAGTGACAATTGACGAGACTATAACTGACTAAATAGAGCCAGAAAAAAAATATAACTATTATTTTTCAGTTCACTAAAACGAGACAAGACAAAATTATCTCTGTAACTAAAATCGTACTACTAACTGGACAAAACCTTTTGGAGTGATGGAGAGCATTTCAGTGATAAACACAATTAATATTAGCAGCACAGATGAGTAGCAACACAGCCTTCATCAGCTGGTGAGCTGCTGGGCGCAAGCAACGAGTGTAGGCAGACAGGCTCTGATTATACACATCACGCAGGTGACCCTCTTGCTTCACCTTAGCTAAACAGTCACCACCAGCCTTCTAGTTAGCTACCCTTTGCCTGGTTAAAAAACACAAGCTGCTTTACGATATTAAAGACAATAGCAGCATTGAGTTTAATAGTAAAACAACAGTCTAGCTATGTTTTTCTCCCACTTCAGTACGCTTTAGAAAAGTAGGCTGTCTTTGAATTTGTAGTCTCGATCAATCCTTCCACTTTTCCCACTGAATTTCATATACAGGTTCTGTATCCAAGTCTCCATCTTTTCTTCAGAGAAAACGTCTTGATTCTAGCCCTTAGGCTACCGTTCAAAAGACATGACTCATAAAAGGGTACTACGTTTTTTTCTTTCTATCATGCATTGGCAGGCCACATTTTACATTCATAAAGCATATCGTGGGCTGTTCTAAAACTAGGCTACTTTTGGACTGGGCCGTCAACCATTTGTTTAGGCTACACCTTGTTCAGTGATGTTACCTCATTAGCTAGCTATAGCTAACAACCAGAGGGAGCGTTCAGCAGGACACAACGTTTTAGAAATATACTATGAAGAACAAATAACTTAATTCAAGAACATTTTTCAACTGAACGTGGCCCTAGTAACATTACCAGTAGGGTATATTTAGTGGCACAGAAAGAAAGGAAAAGGGATAGCAAACAATTTGACAATAGTGTCCAAAAATAGTGTTGATATACGCTAGCCCAGCTAATAACACATCCATGACAATGACATTCACCAAAGAAATGAGACTGGGTGTGTAAGTATGCCTCCAGGACAATATGGTGAAATTGGCCTCATGTATAGACCCTCAAACAAATAAATAAGACCAAGGACATCCAAAATCCATCAGATTAACAGTTAATGAAGCCAGTCTGATGGCCTGGAGATTGAAATATAGTTTCTGTCTCTCGGTACAAGCTTTGACGCACATAAACTGCCTCCACCTTCTAGATGGTAGTGGGGTGAACAGGCAGTGGTTCAGGTGGCTGAGGTCCTTGATGATCTTCTTGGCCTTCCTGTGACATGAGGGCGTGCTCTCTCTGCTGTCTCCTGTAGTCCACGATCAGCTCCTTTATTTTGTTGACATTGAGGGAGAGGTTATTTTCCTGGCACTACTCTGCCATGGCTCTCACCTCCTCCCTGTAGGCTGTCTCGTCATTGATGGCAATCACTACCACTTTTGTGTCGTCAGCAAACTTGATGATTGAGTGCCACGCAGTCATGGGTGAACAGGGAGTACAGGAGGGGGCTGAGCATGCACCCCTGTAGGACTCCCGTGTTGAGGATCAGCGTGGCAGAGGTGTTGTTGCCTACCGTCACAACTTGGTGTCAGCCCATCAGGAAGGGCACTATGGTGTTGAAGGCTGAGTTGTAATCGATGAACAGCATTCTGTAACACTTTACTTGACACCTAGCGTCACAACGTTTTGACACAGTCCAAACCATGTCATAATATTTCATAACAGCTGACATGACCATATTATGACCGGTTACGACAAGTTATGTCAGCTGTTATGACACATATATTTAGACCTATTGTGACATATATTGCATTATTTTATGGCTGGTTATGACAACTACTGTAAGAAAGACTATCATCTGGAGCCCAACTACTCCAGCATTGAACAGCTGTTCTGTTTTCCAGTGACCGAACACAAAGACAAGGGGGAGCCTAAAGAGATCTCCTTTATTGACACAAAGAATAATTTGAACTACCACTGTAGTTCTTTTATGGCTGGTTATGACACCTAAAGTACTAGTCAAAAGTTTGGACACACCTACTCATTGCAGAGTTTCTTTTTTACTTTGTAGAATAATAACACATACAGAATCATGTAGTAACCAAAAAAAGTGTTAAATCTAAATATATTATATGTTTGAGATTCTTTAAAGTAGCCACCTTTTGCCTTGATGACAGCTTTGCATACCCCTTGGCATTCTCTCAACCATCTTCATGAGGTAGTCACCTGGAATGCATTTCAATTAACAGGTGTGCCTTGTTAAAGGGAATTTATTTCCTTCTTTATTCATTTGAGCCAATCAGTTGTGTTGTTACAAGGTAGAGGTGGTATACAGAAGATAGCCCTATTTGGTAAAAGACCAAGTCAATATTATGGCAAGAACATCTCAAATAAGCAAAGAAAAATGACAGTCCATCATTACTTCAAGACTTGAAGGTCAGTCAATGTGGAAAATGTCAAGAACTTTGAAAGTTTCTTCAAGTGCAGTCACAAAAATCATCAAGTGCTATGATGAAACTGGCTCTCATGAGGACCGCCACAGGAAAGGAAGATCCAGAGTTACCTCTGCTGCAGGAGGATAAGTTCTTTAGAGTTACCAGCCTCAGAAATTGCAGCCAAAATAAATGCTTCACAGAGTGTTCAAGTAACAGACACATCTCAACATCAACTGTTCAGAGACTGTGTGAATCAGGCCTTCATGTTCGAATTTCTGCATAGAAACCACTGGGGCGGCAGGTAGCCTAGTGGTTAGAGCATTGGGCCAATAACTGAAAGGTTGCTGGTATGAATCCCTGAGCTAACAAGGTAAAAATCTGTCATTCTGCCCCTGAACAAGGCAGTTAACCCACCGTTCCCTGGTAGGCCGTCATTGTAAATAAGAATTTGTTCTTAACTGACTTGCCTAGTTGGGTTGAATAAAAAAAATACTAAACACCCATAATAAGAAGAGACTTGCTTGGGCCAAGAAATACGAGCAATGGACGGGTAGAAATCTGTCCTTTGGTCTGATGAGTCCAAATTTGAGATTTTTGGTTCCAACCGCTGTGTCTTTGTGAGACGCAGAGTAGGTGAACGGATGATCTCTGCATATGTGGATCCCACCGTGAAGCATGGAGGAGGAGGTGTGATGGTGTGGGGGTGCTTTGCTGGGGACAATGTCAATTATTTACTTAGAATTCAAGGCACACTTAACCAGCATGGCTACCACCACATTCTGCAGCGATACACCATCACATCTGGTTTGCACTTAATGGGACTATCATTTGTTTTTCAACAGGACAATGGCCCAACACACCTCCAGGCTGTGTAAGGGATATTTGACCAAGAAGGAGAGTGATGAGTGCTGCATCAGATGACCTAGCCTCCACAATCATCCAACCTCAACCCAATTGAGATGAGTTGGATCGCAGGGTGAAGGAAAAGCAACCAAAAAGTGCTCAGCATATGTAGGAACTCCTTCAAGACTGTTGGAAAAGCATTCCAGGTGAAGCTGGTTGAGAGAATGCCAAGAGTGTGCAAAGCTGTCATCAAGGCAAAGGGTGGCTACTTTGAAGAATCTAAAATATATTTTGATTTGTTTAACACCTTTTTGGTTATTACAAGATTCCATGTGTGTTATTTCATAGTTTTGATGTCTTCACTACTATTCTACAATGTAGAAAATAGTATATTAGCTTCTCGAGTGGTACAGTGGTAGCTGTGCCACTAGAGATTCTGGGTTCGAGTCCAGGCTGTGTCGCAGCCGGCCGCGACTGGGAGACCCATGGGCGAAGCATAATTGGCCCAGCGTCGTCCGGGTTAGGGGAGGGTTTGGCCGGCAGGGATATCTTTGTCCCATCGCGCACTAGCGACTCCTGTGAAGGGCCGGGCGCACGCTGACACAGTCGCCAGGTGTACGGTGTTTCCTCCGACACATTGGTGTGGCTGGCTTCCAGGTGAAGCAGGCATTGTGCTGGGTTGTGTTTGAGGAGTTGCAGCAGTTGCAGTGATGAGACAAGACTGTAATTACCATTTTGGATACCACAAAATTAGGGAGAAAAGGGGTGAAATATATTTAAGAAAATAGTAAAATAAAGAAAAATCCTTGAATGAGTAGGTGTCCATTTTTTTTTTTTACTGTGTTTATTGGATTTTCAAACACCATATTTACAAAATAATTAAACTTGTAAGTTATTTGGTAGTAATATAAAACAACACATCAAGGACAACAATACAGCAAAACAAAGAGTGAGAGAGGAATAACAAAAAAAACAAAGACAGAAAATATATATTTTGATAGTTGTTACAAGTCAACTAGCACAGATAATACAGTCCTCCTTATCATCCGAGATTCCGTGTATACACATACCAGGCCTCTTACGTCACCGATGTATAAATATACATCACTCTGGAACTGCAGGGAAATGTAGTCGTTTAACATAAGAAAAGAAGGGAGCCCACATTGCATAGAATTTGTCTATAGACCCATTGAGGGTGTGTTCAATTTTTTCCAACTTCATGCAATTCAAAATGGATTTAATACAAAGAGCATGAGAAGGGGGTGCAGAGGATTTCCATCTAAGTCAAATTAATCGTATCGCTAACAAAGTGACAAAGGAAATTACATCCTTATTCTCCTTCCAGACTCACATCAAACATCTCCAATCCAAAGTTAAATCTAGAATTGGCTTCCTATTCCGCAACAAAGCATCCTTCACTCATGCTGCCAAACATACCCTTGTAAAACTGACCATCCTACCAATCCTCGACTTCGGTGATGTCATTTACAAAATAGCCTCCAAAACCCTACTCAATAAATTGGATGCAGTCTATCACAGTGCCATCCGTTTTGTCACCAAAGCCCCATATACTACCCACCACTGCGACCTGTACACTCTCGTTGGCTGGCCCTCGCTTCATACTCGTCGTCAAACCCACTGGCTCCAGGTCATCTACAAGACCCTGCTAGGTAAAGTCCCCCCTTATCTCAGCTCGCTGGTCACCATAGCAGCACCTACCTGTAGCACGCGCTCCAGCAGGTATATCTCTCTGGTCATCCCCAAAACCAATTCTTCCTTTGGCCGCCTCTCCTTCCAGTTCTCTGCTGCCAATGACTGGAACGAACTACAAAAATCTCTGAAACTGGAAACACTTATCTCCCTCACTAGCTTTAAGCACCAGCTGTCAGAGCAGCTCATAGATTACTGCACCTGTACATAGCCCATCTATAATTTAGCCCAAACAACTACCTCTTTACCTACTGTATTTATTTATTTATTTATTTATTTTGCTCCTTTGCACCCCATTATTTCTATCTCTACTTTTTTCTATCTCTACTATCTCTACTTTTTTTACTTTTTTTTACTTGCTATATTGTATTTACTTCGCCACCATGGCCTTTTTATATTTTTATTTATATATTTTGTTTGCCTTCACCTCCCTTATCTCACCTCACTTGCTCATATTGTATATAGACTTATTTTTCACTGTATTATTGACTGTATGTTTGTTTTACTCCATGTGTAACTATGTGTTGTTGTATGTGTCGAACTGCTTTGCTTTATCTTGGCCAGGTCGCAATTGTAAATGAGAACGTGTTCTCAATTTGCCTACCTGGTTAAATAAAGGTGAAATAAAATAAATAAATAAAAATTCATTTTGGCCAGTTGTATTGTGGGAAAGGAAAACCCAAATAGTGCAATAAAAGGGTCTGGTTCGATCTGTGTGCCGCTTAATTCTGAGAGTGCGTTAAAGAGGTCTTTCCAGAAACCACCAAGAGATGGGCAACATCAAATTATGTGTACGTGATTAGCAGGAGACTGGTTACATAATACACAATTAGGGTTCACATCCGTTGTACATTTTGGATAATCTCGCTTTGGTCCAGTGAGCCCTATGAATGAGTTTGCATTGAATGAGACCGTGCCGAGCGCAAATAGAAGAGGTATGTACCCTTTTGAGTGCCCCTTCCCATAGCTCATCAGATATTTCCTCACCCAGTTCCTCCTCCCATGAGGATTTCATATTGTTTGATGAGGTGGTTTGTAGTGAGCAAATTTGACTATAGATTATTGACAAGTTGCCAATTAGAGTAGGAAGTGGGATAAGAAATGTGTCAAACTGTGTTTCACCAGGCAGGGTGGGGAATCCTGGATCTATGCTGTGGACGTTACTCTTGACTTGTAAGAACCTAAATAAATAATGTCTGTGGAGACCAAATTTAGCTAATAATTGTTCAAACGTATTTAATGCATTGTTAATATAGAGATCTCTAAATCTTTTAATACCAAGACTAGACCATGTTGAGAAAGCACCATCAACCATAGATGGGGGAAAAGCTGGGTTTGAGGCTACCGGAGCCAAAGAAGAGGTTGTCTGAAACCCAAAGTGGTGTCTAAATTGACTCCAGATCTTCAATGTTGTTTTGACACATATTTTTTGGTGAAGGAGGAGTAAGGGCCTGTAACAGAGGAGTGAGCGAGGGCAGACAATGATGCCGGTATAGATGAGGCGTCCTCCATCTCTATTCAAATTGGGGGTAGGAATATCTCCCTGCTCTGCAACCAGTATTGAATAATCCTAAGGTTAGGGGCCCAATAATAGAATCTTAAATCCGGTAGCGCTAGACCGCCGTCTGGTCTGGGCCTCTACAAAAGCTGTTTTCATATCCTAGGGGGCTTTTTGTCCCATATAAAAAGGTGGAATTAGGCCGTCAATCTTTTTGAAAAACATATTGGGAATAAGAATCGGTAGGCACTGATAGAGATAAGAATTTAGGGAGAGTATTCATTTTAATATAATTAATTCGCCATCAATTCACTTTTACTGAGATTCAGTTCATACCCTGATAAGTGACCGAAGGATGTGAAAGTGGCAAGGGCAGCAGGAACAGAAAAAGAAAGCTCAGATGTGTATAATAATAAATCTGCATATAAAGACAGTTTGTGTTCGTGTCAGTATCTGACTATACCTTTGATGAGGGGGTTGGAGCGAAGTGCTATTGCAAGGGGCTCTATGTCGAGGGCAAACAGTAAGGGACTTAAAGGGCAACCCTGGCGTGTCGATCGTTGCAAAAGGAAGCAATCTGATTAAGTGTTATTAGTCCTGACAGAGGCTTGAGGGGATGAGTACAGAAGTCTTATCCAAGTAATGAATTTGGAGCCAAAGACAAATTTATATAGTGTAAAAAAGGTATTTCTATTTCACCCGGTCAAATGCTTTCTCCGCATCCAGAGATTTAAAGATGATGGTAAAAAAAAGGAAAGAAAAAAAGAACGGTTGTTTTTTTCTTTGTATTATCTTTTACCAGATCTATTGTGTTATATTCTACTACATTCCTTTCACATTTCCATAAACTTCAAAGCGTTTCCTTTCAAATGGTACCAAGAATATGCATATCCTTGCTTCAGGGCCTGAGCTACAGGCAGTTTGATTTGGGTATGTCATTTTAGGCGAAAATTTGGATTTCTTCTGGTTTAAGAGCAATAAAAGTGGTACAACTGCGACTGAACCATGAAAACTGCGACAACCATAGAATAAACAATATACACTGCTCAAAAAAATAAAGGGAACACTTAAACAACACAATGTAACTCCAAGTCAATCACACTTCTGTGAAATCAAACTGTCCACTTAGGAAGCAACACTGATTGACAATAAATGTCACATGCTGTTGTGCAAATGGAATAGACAAAAGGTTGAAATTATAGGCAATTAGCAAGACACCCCCAAAAAAGGAGTGATTCTGCAGGTGGTGACCACAGACCACTTCTCAGTTCCTATGCTTCCTGGCTGATGTTTTGGTCACTTTTGAATGCTGGCGGTGCTCTCACTCTAGTGGTAGCATGAGACGGAGTCTACAACCCACACAAGTGGCTCAGGTAGTGCAGTTCATCCAGGATGGCACATCAATGCGAGCTGTGGCAAAAAGGTTTGCTGTGTCTGTCAGCGTAGTGTCCAGAGCATGGAGGCGCTACCAGGAGACAGGCCAGTACATCAGGAGACGTGGAGGAGGCCGTAGGAGGGCAACAACCCAGCAGCAGGACCGCTACCTCCGCCTTTGTGCAAGGAGGTGCACTGCCAGCGCCCTGCAAAATGACCTCCAGCAGGCCACAAATGTGCATGCGTCTGCTCAAACGGTCAGAAACAGACTCCATGAGGGTGGTATGAGGGCCCGACGTCCACAGGTGGGGGTTGTGCTTACAGCCCAACACCGTGCAGGACGTTTGGCATTTGCCAGAGAACACCAAGATGTGGCAAATTCGCCACTGGCGCCCTGTGCTCTTCACAGATGAAAGCAGGTTCACACTGAGCACATGAGCACATGTGACAGACGTGACAGAGTCTGGAGACGCCGTGGAGAACGTTCTGCTGCCTGCAACATCCTCCAGCATGACCGGTTTGGCGATGGGTCAGTCATGGTGTGGGGTGGCATTTCTTTGTGGGGCCGCACAGCCCTCCATGTGCTCGCCAGAGGTAGCCTGACTGCCAATAGGTACCGAGATGAGATCCTCAGACCCCTTGTGAGACCATATGCTGATACATGCACATTTGTGGCCTGCTGGAGGTCATTTTGCAGGGCTCTGGCAGTGCACCTCCTTGCACAAAGGCGGAGGTAGCGGTCCTGCTGCTGGGTTGTTGCCCTCCTACGGCCTCCTCCACGTCTCCTGATGTACTGGCCTTTTCACAGAAGTGTGATTGACTTGGAGTTACATTGTGTTGTTTAAGTGTTCCCTTTATTTTTTTGAGCAGTGTATATATACACTGCTCAAAAAAATAAAGGGAACACTAAAATAACACATCCTAGATCTGAATGAATTAAATACTTTTCTTTTTTTTCTAAATTTGGTCACTAACTAGGGAAATGCGTTCTACATCCTTGGCTTACAACAGCACCCCCCGTGTGTCCAAACTTTTGACTGGTAGTGTACATGCAATAGGCTACTTTATATATAAAGGATTTTTCCCCCCCGGGTTGCTTCCCCTAATTTGAAACTCACACACCGCATAAACTGAGACGGTAGTTTAACCTCCGCAGATTTACTTACCGTATCGACTCCAGCCAATAACAGCTCAGCGATGCTGCCGTACACCTCCTTATTGGTCATCTTTGTATTGGAGAGGAGGTACGTTAAGTATTCTCCCTCAACTTCCTGGTTTGTGTCCACTCGCTTCTGAATTGCCTCCATCTTCATCTCAATAAACTTCACAGCTGAAAAAGAAAATCGTTATCTATCTGTACTAATAGGTAATCAAATGAATTCCAATATTAACAATGCACACTCCAATCCAATGCTTTTAAATCCTTGAGATGTGAAGAAGTGCACAGAATGTCTTATGCTGAAGAATTCACAGAATTTAAAGATGCCCTCCCAGCCAGCGATGTAGCGCCCGTAGAATGGCAGGATGTTGCGGCTCCACTTGGGCAGCATGGCCACCGGCAAGCTGTAGGAGAACATCTGAGCGATGGAATCGATGAAGTGCTGCGTCTCCACCGGGATCTCTTCCTCCAGGCAGCCGATCCGTGTCTCAAACAGGATGGAAGAGATTCCTGAAGAACAGAAATTTTAAGTTTAAGATAAACTTTTGTCTGCACATGAATGGTGAAGCCATAGACTTATGGAGCACAGACACCATCACTGCTGATACTGTACATATGATGCAAAGGGACAGATTAACAGCTAAGTCATCACTATCATTTGCTCAGCAGCATGGAGAGAGTAAACACAGATTTTACTACCTGTTGAAAACCTTTTGACCCAGTGGGACAATTAGATTTGTCTCTGGCCCAGTTCTCCAATCACAGCTGCAGTGCAGGCGAGGACAGCAGAACTCCACATCAGGCTGGTCAGAGGTTCTAAACAACTCTCCATGACACCAAACTCTTTTTGTACATCCACATATAGGAGCCTGAGGGAGTGCGGGTCTCTGCTCACCTCATCCAGAGTGAAGATTTTATAGGAGATCAGAATCTTGCTCTCTAGCCTGGTCAGATCGTGGAACATAGTGCCCAGTGCTGGCTGCATGATGAGGTCCACGTTCATTGGCATCAGATCCCTCAACTGCACTAGTGTTCAGGTCAGTCATGTCCACAAACTCCTGCAGGGATGTGGTGTCGTGGTAAGCTGTAGGGCGAAGCCTGGTGTTCGGCACTGTCACTGCCGATGATGTTGGTGAGAGTAAAGCAGGAGCAAAGTTCATGTGAATCAGCCCTTGGGGACAACACCAAATATGTTTGTCAGATTCACACTTGTCTCCAACTCACTAGGTCAAAGTCCGAATCTACTTTCTTCAGCGAAGTGAGGAGGATGAATGCAGACACTTCAATGTGTACAAGTGGGTTATTATGCAGGATTAGTGTTTCCAAGCTGTGCAGACCAAATTAACTGTTCTTTGTAATCATGTTTTTATCCAAGTAAGAAACTAAATTTACCCAGTCCCTTAAATGTAAAGTCTACAATAGTGGTGACTTTATTAACAAATAAATCCAGCCGCTCGAGATTCATCAAGCAACCAAACAACTCTGAAGTGATGTTTGTGATGTGTAAATTACTCAAGGAAAGTCTCCTCAGCCACGTGACAGGACTCGAGTGTTATAAAACATACCGAGGTCAGGTGCGCATGTTAACAGTCATGTCTGTTAGAGTCTTCAAAGAATGGATCAACGTGAAGTTAACGGTGCCAGATAGATAACGATTCCAAAGTCCAGGGTCGTTAATGAATAAAATATTGACTATGCTACATTGTAAAATCAGAAAGCTACCGTATACAGCTGATGATTGTGAGTTTCTTTTAAAAAAAGGCTCCCACCCAATGCATCTCACTTCCTCCTAGCCTCTGCCTACTTCGGAGGTAGTGACAAGCATTGTCGGTTCATCTGACATACTAAGATGCCAGACACTACGTAAAGCATCATTTTCCATATTATTACAAAACCCCTTAAACCATGACTGGAGAGACTCAACGAAAACAGCAAAGAGCTGCTGTTTTTATGAGTAAGTTCATATTTAAAGTTGTTATTCAGCACTGTCGACACTTTTGTTAACACTTAAAAACCATAGAATGTGCGTTCTCCCTACTTCCACTCCCGCTACAACCAGCACAGCAGCTGCAATGAAGGAGTACAGCAGTGTTTCGATAAGCTTGCGGTATTATTTAAGTAATGTTTAAAACCAAATCTGAGCTGTAGATCTAGGCTTGCATTTTGACTCAGAAAGTGATCTTGACTCAGAAAAGGTTGGTGACCACAGCTTTACAGCATCCAGGTATGAGGCATTAGGATGCAGCTGTAATGCATAGCAAGACTAGCATGTATGACCCCGTTATAATGTCGTATAATCATCTCATAATGAGCCGGACTAAATAACAGCCAGTTTGAGACAGTTGAAAATGTTATGCATCGAGATAGCCCACATGACATTAGAAGCCTTGTTATAAGACATTTCAAAGCCTATTAATGCTTATAACAAGTTAGAATTATATTAGCATTATACCTGGATGCTTTAAAAAGACCCAGTTAAACATGCAACTTGACCCAACTTAATCAAATCATTGAACTTAAAATGAACTGTAGATATAGTGAAGGGTGAAAGAATCGCCGTCCCGACCCACAGGCAGAATTTCCCACGTACCCTCCAGAGAGAATCGGTAGAGCTCATTGGACAGGTTGTTCACCCGGTCTCCCGTGGGGCTGGTTCGACGTAGATGGTAGATCCTCTTGATCAGGTCGCTGACCACCTCGTTGACCACGTCTCCGTACTGCACAGAGTCTTTAGGGTGCATCATGCGCTTGTTCAGCACAGTCCTCAGATTGTACCACTTCACCCCTTCCCTGTCAGGAAACATATACTGTATCAGGAAACATGCATGACACATTCACAACAATAACATTGATGAGACATTAATTCATTGGTACATGTTGGAATTTAGGTAACTTCATATTGAATTCAAGCAGGATAAGATGGGATAAAGCTTTAATTTCAGTTTCTGTGTAAATTGCATACAGTATGTAACAATAGTGTATTACTACTCTTGCGTAACCGGCTCATTTAAATGGATTTACTGTTTTTGAGCATCCGTTTTGATGAACATGACTGGACCTTGCCCTACAAATCCACGCAGGGTGTTGTGCTGGTCTTGCAGCACGTGGAGTTCACGGAACACAAAACTAAGGAAATAAATCAGAACGACTGCACTGCTTCTCGATTTGAAGCATCTGTGTTGATATGCATAGGAAATGTCACAAAGCTAGATGGATACTAAGTAAAATATATGTAATCTCATACAGTTTGATGGTTCTAAAAAGGACACTCCCAGTGCAAACTGTGCTGTGTTAGTCTATAGTTCAAGTTTCCTGCCTTGCACACACGCATGGTCTATGGAAATGTGTAATGACAGCCTTTTTTTTGAATCACTGGATCTGTAGCATTTTCTTTCATGACAGAGCAGTAGTGTATCAATGGCATCACTGCAGTGATGTGTAGTCAAGGTAGGCAGGGTAGACAGTGCTTACCCTGTGATATACATACAGTGCCTTCAGAAAGTATTCACATCTCTTGACTTATTCCACATTTTGTTGTGTTACAGTGTGGGATTAAAATGGATTCAATCGTCATTTTTTTGTCAACAATCAACACAAAATACTCTGTCAAAGTGGAAGAGAAAAGATTTACAAAATGTTAGAATTGATGAAAATTAAACACTTATTTATCTTCATTACAAAAGTATTCATCCCCCTGAGTCAATACATGTTAGAATCACCAGTCTTTCTGGATAATTCTCTAAGAGTTTTGCACACCTGGATTGTACAATGTTAAAATTCTTCAAGCTCTGTCAAGTTAGTTGTTGACCATTGCTAGACAGCCATTTTCAAGTCTTATCATAGATTTTCAAGCCGATTGAAGTAAAAAATATAAAACTAAGCCACTCAGGAACATTCAATGTTGTCTTGGTAAGGAACTCCAGTGTATATTTGGCCTCGTGTTTTAGGTTATTGGCCTGCTGAAAGGTGAATTTGTCTCCCAGGGTGTGTTGGAAAGCAGACAGAACACGGTTTTCCTCTAGGATTTTGCCTGTGCTTAGCTCTATTCCATTTCTTGTTTTCGTAAAAAGAACTCCTTGCCGATGACAAGCATACTCATAACATGATGAATAACACCATGCTTGAAAATATGAAAAGTGGTACTCAGTAATATGTTGTGTTAGATTTGCCCCAAACATAACGCTTTGTACTCAGGACAAAGTTTATTTTGGGCAGTTTTACTTTAGTGCCTTATTGCAAACAGGATGCATGTTTTGGAATATTCTTATTCTGTACAGGCTTCCTTCTTTTCACTCTGTCATTCAAGTTAGTATTGTGGAGTTAATACAATGTTGTTGATCCATCCTCAATTTTCTCCTATCACAGCCATTAAAACTAATTGTTTTAAAGTCACCATTGGCTTCATTGCGGTTTCCTTCCTCTCCGGCAACTGAGTTAGGAAAGACGCCTGTATCTTTGTAGTGACTTGGTGTATTGATACACCATCCAAAGTGTAATGAATAACTTCACCATGCTCAAAGTGATAATCAATGTCTGCTTTTTAAAAATGTTTTAAATATATAAAAAATATTTAAAAAATGTATCCATCTACCAATAGGTGCCCTTCTTTGAGAGTATTTGAAATTCACCAGGGACCTTACAGATAATTAGTTGTGTGGGGTGCAGAGACGAGGTAGTCAATCAAAAATCATGTTAAATCCTCTCACATTTTGAAATTGCATTTTTGTCCCCCCCACCCAGTTTTATAATTGCGCTGTGACACAAAAATGGCATCAGTGTGCTTTAGGAGTATGTAGACGCCTCTGAGCGGTTGGGTAGGTTGCATTTTCAAAAGGCTGGATTTAGGGCTGTGCAGACAACACAGCACATGTGTACAGGCTGTGTGAAGGTAAAGCTTCCGAAAGGCTGGCTTAGGAACGGCACAGGAGAGTTGAACAGATGTAGCTGTTGTCAGTGTGTATGTGTTGCGCTCTTTCTCCAAGTTGTTACAGACGCACTGAGAAAGTTATAGATACACAAGACATGTGTCTTTTTGGGGGGATACGATATTTATGCCTATGTAACTTTCTCACTCATTATTTCCGAGTCATTCAGGGATATACTGTAATCATGGTAGCATCCATATTAAATGTAGAATTGTTTAGAAAACATTCTATTCTTATTTACAATAAAAGTGACCCAAGATGTCACTACATGATTTACCATTGAGTTTATTTTATTTTTACAGGGACAGTGCACATTAATCAACGTTTCACTAAAAGTGCCGTTTTTTAGCCAGCCGGCTAATTTTCAACCGCAGTACCTGGGCAGGTTATTAAAAACAATTACAATATAGACAATCATTGAGCATACAGACAGAGCAACATAGGACAAGCAAGACGTAGCATACAGAGAGCAACATAGAACAAAAAGCAGCAAGACAAAATTCATAAAAGCAACAAAGTGTTTCCACACCTCACAAGCTACAGAAAACATGGAAAGTGGCAATACACAGCTAGGGATTATGTTCACAAATCTGATTGACCTTTAGCCATGTCTTCAAGCATTTTGTGAAAGTGTGATATGTGGTGCAGTTATGTGTCTGATGGCAGTGTATTCCAGACATGGGAAGCTCTCACAGAGAAAGCAGAATTACTAAATGTGCTTTTCCTTAATGGAACTATACAGAGTCACCTCTCATGGCAGACCTTGTGGATCTGCTGCCATATGTTTGGGTTTTCTGTTTAACAAAAATACTGAGTGGAGGGGGAGCCAGGCCATTTAGGATCTTGAATACAAGACACAAGATTTTCCCAACTCAGGAGCTCATGCTTTCTGAGGATGTAACAGTGATCATGGCTATGGGGCTTCCTATCAAGCACTTTGAGAGCCTGTTTGTAGACAGACTGAATAGGTTTTAATGTTGTACAGCAAGCTTGGGCCCAACTAGTCAAGCAGTATGTTAAGTGGAGGAGTATCATAGATTTGAAGTAGTTTTGCTACCTCTGTAGTCAAACTATTTCGTATAAATCGGAAATTAGCTAGGTTGAATATAGTTATTTGAATTACCTTTTCACATGCTTTTTAAAAGAGAGGTTGGAATCAAGTATGATGCCAAGGTACTTAAGATCTGATACCACCTGGAGCTTCTCCCCAGACACATAGACATCTGGCTCAGTAGCATCTGTTGCCCTCTTGGTGAAGAACATGCAAACTGTTTCTTTCACATTGAGATGCAAACACTGAGCCACTTTGTAACCTGGACCATTACAGTAGTGAGTTATTGTGCAACTTGTTGTTTGCTCTTTGCATGCACATATCACTGTATCATCTGCATACATTTGAACTTCAGACCCAGTACAGACAGAAGGCAGATCATTAATGTACAAGCTGAACAGGAGGGGCCCCAGTATTGACTCTTGGGGCCCGCCCACATCATAGCTAAGAGTGGGCGACAGCTCATTGCTCACTCTGACACACGGAGTTCTGCCTTCAAGGTATGATTTCATTAATTTGTAGTGGGCGTAAAATAATCTGAAACACAACCAAAAACAAACAGCAAATGAATCCAACAAATGTCTAGAGTCACAAGCTTGATGTAGTTATTGCGTGCTATGAATATGGGACCAAATAATTAACTTTTTACTACTTTAATACACATACACTACCGTTCAAAAGTTTGGGGTCACTTAGAAATGTCCTTGTTTTTGAAAGAAAAACACCTTTTTTTGTCCATTAAAATAACATAAAATTGATCAGAAAATACAGTGTAGACATTGTTCATGTTGTAAATGACTATTGTAGCTGGAAACAGCTGATTTGTTATGGAATATCTACATAGGCGTAGAGGCCTATTATCAGCAACCATCACTCCTGTGTTCCAATGGCACGTTGTGTTAGCTAATCCAAGTTTTAAAAGGCTAATTGATTACTAGAAAACCCCTTTGCAATTATGTTAGCACAGCTGAAAACTGTTGTCCCGATTTAAAGAAGCAATAAAACTGGCCTTCTTTAGACTGGTTGAGTATCTGGAGCATCAGCATGTGTGGGTTCGGTTATAGGCTCAAAATGGCCAGAAACAAAGGACTTGCTTCTGAAACTCGTCAAGTCTATTCTTGTTCTGAGAAATGAAGGCTATTCCATGCAAGAAATTGGCAAGAAACTGAAGATCTCGTACAACGCTGTGTACTACTTCCTTCACAGACCCAGCGCAAACGGGCTCTAACCAGAATAGAAAGAGGAGTGGGAGGTCCCAGTGCACAACTGAGCAAGAAGACAAGTGCATTAGTGTCTAGTTTGAGAAACAAATGCCTCACAAGTAATCAACTGGCAGCTTCAAATAGTACCCGCAAAACATCCAGCTCAAAGTAAACAGTGAAGAGGAGACTCTGGGATGCTGGCCTTCTAGGCAGAGTTCCTCTGTCCAGTGTCTGTGTTCTTTGGCCCATCTTAATCCTTTTTTAAATGTTTATTATTGGCCAGTCTGAGATATGGCTTTTTCTTTGCAACTCTGCCTAGAAGGCCAGCATCCCGGAGTCGCCTCTTCACTGTTGACGTTGAGACTGGTGTTTAGTGGGTCTTCTATGCAGAAAAAAACAACCTGACAAATGTACACTATTGCACCTCAAACAATAACTGCCAACCACCGTCTCCCTCACTGCTAGCTGTCGGGCAGGCGAACAGTGAGTACTGGAATGTCCACTAGTCTGAAACGTCATTACCAAATAACACTTTTACTAAGCTAACATATGAAATTGTTAAGATGTTCGAATGGATTATTTAGCCATTTGATTTAGAAATTTCGGACACCGTTAAGTATTTTTTTTTAATTGGCCTTCACAAGTAACCAATGGAAACACATAGAATAACAAGTTCATAAATGGCAAAACAGACAGTCAAAAAATAAATCATACGGAATAAGGTTTTTAAGTGTCTGTCCTATATCAAGGAGATGTTTTTTTATATATTTTTATTTCACCTTTATTTAACCAGGTAGGCAAGTTGAGAACAAGTTCTCATTTACAATTGCGACCTGGCCAAGATAAAGCAAAGCAGTTCGACACATACAACACAGATTTACACATGGAGTAAAACAAACATACAGTCAATAATACAGTAGAAAAATAAGTCTATATACAAAGTGAGCAAATGAGGTGAGAAGGGAGGTAAAGTCAAAAAAGGCCATGGTGGTGAAGTAAATACAATATAGCAAGTAAAACACTGGAATGGTAGATTTGCAGTAGAAGAATGTGCAAAGTAGAAATAGAAATAATTGAGTGCAAAGGAGCAAAATAAATAAATACAGTAGGGGAAGAGGTAGTTGTTTGGGCTAAATTATAGATGGGCTATGTACAGGTGCAGTAATCTGTGAGCTGCTCTGACAGCTGGTGCTTAAAGCTAGTGAGGGAGATAAGTGTTTCCAGTTTCAGAGATTTTTGTAGTTCGTTCCAGTCATTGGCAGCAGAGAACTGGAAGGAGAGGCGGCCAAAGGAGGAATTGGTTTTGGGGTGAGCAGAGATATACCTGCTGGAGCGCGTGCTACAGGTGGGTGTTGCTATGGTGACCAGCGAGCTGAGATAAGGGGGGACTTTACCTAGCAGGGTCTTGTAGATGACCTGGAGCCAGTGGCTCCAGGTCAACGAGTATGAAGAGAGGGCCAGCCAACGAGAGCGTACAGGTCGCAGTGGTGGGTAGTATATGGGGCTTTGGTGACAAAACAGATGGCACTGTGATAGACTGCATCCAATTTATTGAGTAGGGTATTGGAGGCTCTTTTGTAAATGAAATCACCGAAGTCGAGGATCGGTAGGATGGTCAGTTTTACGAGGGTATGTTTGGCAGCATGAGTGAAGGATGCTTTGTTGCAAAATAGGAAGCCAATTCTGGATTTAACTTTGGATTGGAGATGTTTGATGTGAGTCTGGAAGGAGAGTTTACAGTCTAACCAGACACCTAGGTATTTGTAGTTGTCCACATATTCTAAGTCAGAACTGTCCAGAGTAGTGATGCTGGATGGGCGGGCAGGTAGCGATCGGTTGAAGAGCATGCATTTAGTTTTACTCGTATTTAAGAGCAATTGGAGGCCACGGAAGGAGAGTTGTATGGCATTGAGGCTCGTCTGGAGGGTCGTTAACACAGTATCCAAAGAGGGGCCAGAAGTATACAGAATGGTGTCGTCTGCGTAGAGGTGGATCAGAGACTCACCAGCAGCAAGAGCGACATCATTGATGTATACAGAGAAGAGAGTCGGCCCAAGAATTGAACCCAGTGGCACCCCCATAGAGACTGCCTTCAGAAAGCTCAGGAATAAAAAAAATTGTTAGCACAAAAGTACCTCTGTACTGCCTTTCATTCCTTTGTATGGATTACCTTCAGACCTTAGAGTAAAACGGAAGACACCATCATGTTTGTGAGAGTCATCCGTCTATAGAGTGGTCATAAGTTTGTAGGCCGTTCGGATGCTGCAAACGTTTTTTGTGAGAAGACATTGTCGGGATGTCTCGTGGTCTGAAAAACACTGCTGTAGCTCGGCCACCTTCCACCACAGATGTGGAAGGCCACCACAGGCAGATGCGGTGGATTTAGACACAGTATTTAGATACAGTATCTTTAGCTTAATCTGACAGATGTTTACGGCGTTTTGTTTATTATGTTACTTACATTGACGCACAAATGAGTCAATAGAGGATTTTAATAGCCTATGTCACTCTGGTTGTTGGAGCTTCATCAAGGTTTGTAAGTAAATCTGGCTTTCATAAGAGCCCGTGCTTACCCAGCCACCGACCTCACCGCGTCACTGAGTGTGATCATAAGACATACTATACATGTACAGTATATTCTAACGTGACTGCTTTCCCCTTGCCACTGCTATATCCCTCTCTTATGTGATCTCATCACTTCCCACCAACAGAAGGGCATCCCTGGGCCTTACTCAGTGAAGGGGCCGTAACCAATGCCCCTCAGGTCCCGGTACTCTGTCCAGAGGGACATGTCTCCTCGGCTGGGGAACCTCTCGTCCTTCCTAAGCAGCTCCTCCTGTAGCTCCACACTGTTGAGAGCAACGGAGTTAATGCTGCCTATGTCTATTTTGTACATGGGGCCGTACAGCTGCTTTTCATACACCTAGCACACAGAGTGAGAGTGAGAGAGAGAGAGAGCGCGAGAGAGAGCGCGAGAGAGAACGAGAGAAAGACGAGCTGGGTTACATATAGTATAGGCCTACTTTGTTGTACACACATCTACTATTCAGTCTTTTCCACATTGTTATGTAACTGAAAAGCTGGATTGATATTAGGAAATGGGGTAAACAAATCTTTCAACATGCATTCTGGTACAACAAATGTAAACCGCTGTACTTTTGTAATCCCTGCTGTGTCAATGGGGATTGTATTTCCAGTGCAAGACAGCTCTTGGAGAAGGTAAACAACACTGCATGTCAGCTGAGACTGCCTGTTTTCCTTAAATTGCACTCATCCGCGGGTTTTTTTTATTTTTTATTTATTTATTTATTTAACCTTTATTTAACCAGGTAGGCAAATTGAGAACACGTTCTCATTTACAATTGCGACCTGGCCAAGATAAAGCAAAGCAGTTCGACACATACAACAACACATAGTTACACATGGAGTAAAAACAAACATATAGTCAATAATACAGTGAAAAAGATAAAAAAAATAAGTCTATATACAATGTGAGCAAGTGAGGTGAGATAAGGGAGGTGAAGGCAAACAGATATATGTATAAATAAATAAAAATATAAAAAGGCCATGGAGGCGAAGTGAGTACAACACAGCAAGTAAAATAAAAACTAAAATAAATAAAAACTACTACGGCAACAAATATATATATTATATACCTTTATTTAACCAGGTAGGACAGTTGAGAACAAGTTCTCATTTACAACTGCGACCTGGCCAAGATAAAGCAAAGCAGTGTAACAAAAACAACAGAGTTACACATGGGATAAACAAACGTACAGTCAATAACACAATAGAAAATCTGTATACAGTGTGTGCAAATTAAGTAAGGAGGTAATGTTTATTACATGACATAGTGGCAAAGTAAATACTAGCAAAAATACTGGTGTGCAAAAGAGCAGAAAAAAACAGATATGGGGATGAGGTAGGTAGTTGGTTAGATGGGCTATTTACAGATGGGCCAATTGGCAAGAGAGGTATTGTAGTTGGTGTACTTCGTTTGCAAGCAGAGGGAATGGGCTTAGCTCGAGTCTAACTGGTACTTCTGGACAAGGGAGTTAGCCATGATAGCCACTCGCTAGCTAGCTGCGATGATCCGGTGAAATGGTCCAGAGCTTGCGGCAGGAGTCTGGTGATGTAGTGGGGGGGAGGGGGGGGGGGGGGGGGGGGGGAAGCAGTCCAATATGCTCTGGGCTGATATCTTGCTGCGCAGACTCGCAGATATTATTAAGGTAAAAACTGCTAGCAGTGGCTAACAATGATTAAATAGCTAGTAGCTAATTAGCTGGCTAGCTTCTGAAGGCTAGCTTCGCTTCTGAAGGATAGCTTCTGATGGCTACCTTCTGATGGCTACCTTCTGAAGGCTACCTTCTGAAGGCTACCTTCTGAAGGCTACCTTCTGAAGGCTACCTTCTGAAGGCTAACTTCTGAAGGCTAACTTCTAGCTTCTGAAGGCTAACTTCTAGCTTCTGAAGGCTAACTTCTAGCTTCTGAAGGCTAACTTCTAGCTTCTGAAGGCTAACTTCTGATGGCTAGATCTACCTTCTGAAGGCTACCTTCTAGCTTCTGAAGGCTACCTTCTAGCTTCTGAAGGCTACCTTCTAGCTTCTGAAGGCTACCTTCTAGCTTTTGAAGACCACCTTCTGAAGCTTTGCTTCTGAAGGCTAGCTTTGCTTCTGAAGGCTAGCTTTGCTAAGCTTTGCTAAGCAGAAGCTTAGCTTCTTGATGGCTAGCTTCTACCTTCTGATGGCTACCTTCTGAAGGCTACCTTCTGAAGGCTACCTTCTAGCTTCTGAAGGCTAGCTTCTGATGACTAGCTTCTGAAGGCTAGCTTCTGATGGCTAGCTTCTGAAGGCTACCTTCTGAAGGCTACCTTCTGAAGGCTACCTTCTAGCTTCTGATGGCTAGCTTTGCTTCTGAAGGCTACCTTCTAGCTTCTGAAGGCCACCTTCTGAAGCTTTGCTTCTGAAAGCTAGCTTTGCTTCTGAAAGCTAGCTTTGCTTCTGAAAGCTAGCTTTGCTTCTGAAAGCTAGCTTTGCTTCTGAAAGCTAGCTTTGCTTCTGAAAGCTAGCTTTGCTTCTGAAGGCTAGCTTTGCTTCTGAAGGCTAGCTTTGCTTCTGAAGGCTAGCTTTGCTTCTGAAGGCTAGCTTTGCTTCTGAAGGCTAGCTTTGCTAAGCAGAAGCTTAGCTTCTTGATGGCTAGCTTCTACCTTCTGATGGCTACCTTCTGATGGCTACCTAGCTTCTAGCTTCTGATGGCTAGCTTCTAGCTTCTGATGGCTAGCTTCTAGCTTCTGATGGCTAGCTTCTAGCTTCTGATGGCTAGCTTCTGTTGGCTAGCTTCTGATGGCTAGCTTCTAGCTTCTGATTGCTAGCTTCTGTTGGCTAGCTTCTAGCTTCTGATGGCTAGCTTCTAGTCCAATATGCTCTGGGCTGATATCTTGCTGCGCAGACTCGCAGATATTATTAAGGTAAAAACTGCTAGCAGTGGCTAACAATGATTAAATAGCTAGTAGCTAATTAGCTGGCTAGCTTCTGAAGGCTAGCTTCGCTTCTGAAGGATAGCTTCTGATGGCTACCTTCTGATGGCTACCTTCTGAAGGCTACCTTCTGAAGGCTACCTTCTGAAGGCTACCTTCTGAAGGCTACCTTCTGAAGGCTAACTTCTGAAGGCTAACTTCTAGCTTCTGAAGGCTAACTTCTAGCTTCTGAAGGCTAACTTCTAGCTTCTGAAGGCTAACTTCTAGCTTCTGAAGGCTAACTTCTGATGGCTAGATCTACCTTCTGAAGGCTACCTTCTAGCTTCTGAAGGCTACCTTCTAGCTTCTGAAGGCTACCTTCTAGCTTCTGAAGGCTACCTTCTAGCTTTTGAAGACCACCTTCTGAAGCTTTGCTTCTGAAGGCTAGCTTTGCTTCTGAAGGCTAGCTTTGCTAAGCTTTGCTAAGCAGAAGCTTAGCTTCTTGATGGCTAGCTTCTACCTTCTGATGGCTACCTTCTGAAGGCTACCTTCTGAAGGCTACCTTCTAGCTTCTGAAGGCTAGCTTCTGATGACTAGCTTCTGAAGGCTAGCTTCTGATGGCTAGCTTCTGAAGGCTACCTTCTGAAGGCTACCTTCTGAAGGCTACCTTCTAGCTTCTGATGGCTAGCTTTGCTTCTGAAGGCTACCTTCTAGCTTCTGAAGGCCACCTTCTGAAGCTTTGCTTCTGAAAGCTAGCTTTGCTTCTGAAAGCTAGCTTTGCTTCTGAAAGCTAGCTTTGCTTCTGAAAGCTAGCTTTGCTTCTGAAGGCTAGCTTTGCTTCTGAAGGCTAGCTTTGCTTCTGAAGGCTAGCTTTGCTTCTGAAGGCTAGCTTTGCTTCTGAAGGCTAGCTTTGCTAAGCAGAAGCTTAGCTTCTTGATGGCTAGCTTCTACCTTCTGATGGCTACCTTCTGATGGCTACCTAGCTTCTAGCTTCTGATGGCTAGCTTCTAGCTTCTGATGGCTAGCTTCTGTTGGCTAGCTTCTAGCTTCTGATGGCTAGCTTCTAGCTTCTGATGGCTAGCTTCTGTTGGCTAGCTTCTGATGGCTAGCTTCTAGCTTCTGATTGCTAGCTTCTGTTGGCTAGCTTCTAGCTTCTGATGGCTAGCTTCTAGCTTCTGATGGCTAGCTTCTAGCTTCTGATGGCTAGCTTCTGTTGGCTAGCTTCTGATGGCTAGCTTCTAGCTTCTGATGGCTAGCTTCTGTTGGCTAGCTTCTAGCTTCTGATGGCTAGCTTCTAGCTTCTGATGGCTAACTTCTGACGGAGGTTCCAGTTATAAGGTCTACAAAAAATGTGCAGATCCGTACCACGTTGGGTGAGGCGGGTTCCAGGAAGGTATATTTAATTCGAAAATGGAAAAATAGATTGAAATGTATATATAAAAACGAAAAAAACTGAATATTTACATGGGACAAAACACGTGACAAAAATAAACACGTCTTGGGTTAAATCCACTGTCTCTGTGGGTCAGCTGTGGCTAAACACAAAAGCTAACCCTGGCTGATACGGATCTCATGTTTCAATTTGTTAGTAAATATCAGAAACACACAGCAAGATATTGGAAACGTACAGTACCCAAAACATAGAGAGTGGTAAATATTTGCAGCAAGCCACTTTGAGTGCCAAAGAAAACATAGAAAGCCCACTTAGATAACACACATTTCCCTTTTTCCTGTACCTGCAGCTCATGTAGACGCTTGTAGTAGCCTTGGACATACAATCTGTACAACATCACCCTGGTTTTGATCCTGGGGAGGTCATCCTCGGTCCGAATCTTATCCTGGGAGGTGGACGGTTGGGCAACTGAGGGAGAAGGGGTGCCTCCTGCACCCCTGGTGAAGACCTGAGCCAGGGCAGTAGGGAACGGCAGGAGCCAGCGGCAGCTCCTCTGCACCATACTCTGGGCCAGACAGACGACCATGATGAGAGCAGTACAAGGAATGTCTAATAACACAGGGGTTCTGTTTCACCAGTGAAACTGGGGAGGGGCCATATCCCTGTGACTGTAAGGAGGTTAACCCTTCAGCTCCAACACTGGAGAAAAGGAAGAGGAATGGAAGGAATGTCCCCTTGTTGAAGAGAAGCCCTACAGGAAGTAATGCTTACTTGGAACATAGAAATAACAGAAGGCCACTGTCACTGGCTCTGCGTTGAGAAATTAAAAATCTCACATAAAAGAAACGGCTGTGGGCAGTGTTGGGGAGTAGTGAAAGCCATGTAGTTCAACTAGTAATTTAACTACATTTTGCAGTAGCTTTGTGGTAGTTGAACTAAATTCAAATCTTGGTAGTGTTTGAGTTGTTAATAATTTTTTTTTGCCTAGATAACTACTGGAACTACACACTACTTTCTTTGCAAAAACTAAAATAAAGAATTGATACCCATTGACTTATTCCACATTTTGTTGTGTTACAGCCTAAATTCTAAATTGATTAAATATATTTCTCTCATCCATCTACACACAATACCCCATAATGACAAAGTGAAAACAAGTTTTTAGAAATGTTTCCTAATTTATTGAAAATGAAATACAGTATCTCACTTACATAAGTATTCTCACCCCTGAGTCGATACTTTGTAGAAGCAACTTTGGCAGCGATTACAGCTGTGAGTCTTTCTGGGTAAGTCTCTAAGAGCTTTCCACACCTGGATTGTGCAACATTTTCCTATTATTATTTTCTAAATTCTTCAAGCTCTTTTCAGGTCTTGCCATAGATTTTCAAGTAGATTTCATTCAAAACTGTAACTCGGCCACTCAGGAACATTCACTGTCTTCTTGGTAAGCAACTCCAGTGTATATTTGTCCTTGTGTTTTAGGTTACTGTCCTGTTGAGAGGTGAATTAATCTCCCAGTGTCTGGTGGAAAGCAGACAGAACAAGGTTTTCCTCTAGGATTTTGACTGTGCTTGCTGTCCATTTATTTTTCATCCTGAAAAATTCCCCAGTGTTTAATGATTACAAGCATATCCATAACATCAAATCAAATTTTATTTGTCACATACACATGGTAAGCAGATGTTAATGTGAGTGTAGCGAAATGCTTGTGCTTCTAGTTCCGACCATGCAGTAATATCTAACAAGTAATCTGACCTTTATTTATTATTTATTTATTTTACCGTTATTTTACCAGGTAAGTTGACTGAGAACACGTTCTCATTTGCAGCAACGACCTGGGGAATAGTTACAGGGGAGAGGAGGGGGATGAATGAGCCAATTGTAAACTGGGGATTATTAGGTGACCATGATGGTTTGAGGGCCAGATTGGGAATTTAGCCAGGACACCGGGGTTAACACCCCTACTCTTACGATAAGTGCCATGGGATCTTTAATGACCTCAGAGAGTCAGGACACCCGTTTAACGTCCCATCCGAAAGACGGCACCCTATACAGGACAGTGTCCCCAATCACTGCCCTGGGGCATTGGGATATTTTTTAGACCAGAGGAAAGAGTGCCTCCTACTGGCCCTCCAACACCACTTCCAGCAGCATCTGGTCTCCCATCCAGGGACTGACCAGGACCAACCCTGCTTAGCTTCAGAAGCAATTTCACAACAACTACCTTATACACACAAGTGTAAAGGAATGAATCAGAGTATGTGCATAAAAATATATGAATGAGTGATGACCGAACGGCATAGGCAAGATGCAGTAGATGGTATAGAGTACAGTATAAACATATGAGATGAGTAATGTAGGGTATGTAAACATTATATAAAGTGGCATTGTTTAAAGTGGCTAGTGATACATTTATTACATCAAGATGGTAAGATACAGTAGATGGTATAGAGTACAGTATATACACATGAGATGAGTAATGTAGGGTATGTAAACATTATATAAAGTGGCATTGTTGAAAGTGGCTAGTGATACATTTATTACATCAATTTTTCCATTATTAAAATGTCTAGAGTTGAGTCAGTATGTTGGCAGCAGCCACTCAATGTTAGTGATGGCTGTTTAAAAGTCTGATGGCCTTGAGATAGAAGCTGTTTTTCAGTCTCTCGGTCCCCGCATTGATGCACCTGTACTGACCTCGCCTTCTGGATGATAGCGGGGTGAACAGGCAGTGGCTCGGGTGGTTGTTGTCCTTGATGATCTTTTGGCCTTCCTGTGACATCGGGTGGTGTAGGTGTCCTGGAGGGCAGGTAGTTTGCCCCCGGCGATGCGTTGTGCAGACCTCACTACCCTCTGGAGGTCCTCACGGTTATGGGCGGAGCAGCTGCCGTACCAGGCGGTGATACAGCCCGACAGGATGCTCTCGATTGTGCATCTGTAAAAGTTTGTGAGTGTTTTTGGCCACAAGCCGAATTTCTTCAGCCTCCTGAGGTTGAAGAGGCGCTGCTGTGCCTTCTTCACCACGCTGTCTGTGTGGGTGTACCCTTTCAGTTTGTAGTGATGCAGCCACCACTATGCTTGAAAATATGGAGAGTGGTACTCAGTAATGTGTTGTATTGAGTTTGCCCCAAACATTACACTTTGTACTCAGGACAAAAAATCTATTGTTTTGCCACCGTTTTTGCAGTATTACTTTAGTGCCTTTTTGCAAACAGGATGCATGTTTTGTAATATGTGTATATATATATTTTTTTAAACATTTATTTAACCTTTATTTAACCAGGTAGGCCAGTTGAGAACAAGTTCTCATTTACAACTGCAACCTGGCCAAGATAAAGCAAAGCAGTGCGACAAAAACAACAACACAGAGTTACACATGGGATAAACAAACGTACAGTCAGTAACACAATAGAAAAATCTTTGTACAGTGTGTGCAAATGTAGTAAAATTAGGAAGGTAAGGCAATAAATAGGCCATAGTGGCGAAATAATTATAATTTAGCATTAACACTGGAGTGAATAGATGTGCAGAATATGATGTGCAAGTAGAGATACTGGGGTGCAAAAGAGCAAAAAATAAATAACAATATGGGGATGAGGTAGTTGGGTGTGCTATTTACAGATGGGCTGTGTACAGGTGCAGTGATCGGTAAGCTGCTCTGGCAGCTGATGCTTAAAGTTAGTGAGGGAGATATAAGTCTCCAGCTTCAGTGATTTTTGCAATTCGTTCCAGTCATTGGCAGCAGAGAACTGGAAGGAAAGGCGGCCAAAGGAGGTGTTGGCTTTGTGGATGACCAGTGAAATATACCCGCTGGAGCGCGTACTACGGGTAGGTGATGCTGTGGTGACCAGTGAGCTGAGATAAGACGGGGCTTTACCTAGCAAAGAATTATAGATGACCTGGAGCCAGTGGGTTTGGTGACGAATATGTAGCGAGGGCCAGCCAACGAAAGCATACAGGTCGCTGTGGTGTGTAGTATATGGGGCTTTGGTGACAAAACGGATGGCACTGTGATAGACTACATCCAATTTGCTGAGTAGAGTGTTGGAGGCTATTTTATAAATGACATTGCCGAAGTCAAGGATCGGTAGGATTCTGTACAGGCTTCCTTCTTTTCACTCGGTTAATTAGGTGAGTATTGTGAAGTAACTACAATGTTATTTATCCATCCTCAGCCATTAAACTCTGTAAATGATTTAAAGTCACCATTGGCCTCAGTGAAATCCTTGAGCGGTTTCCTTCCTTTTCAGCAACTTAGTTAGGAAGGATGCCTATATCTTTGTAGTGTCTGAGTGTATTGATACACCATCTCAAAGTGTAATCAATAACTACACCATGCTCAAAGGGATATTCAATGTCTGCTTTTTTATTTTGACCCTTCTACCAATGGGTGCCCTTCTTTGCGAGGCATTGGAAAACCGCCCTGGTCTTTGTGGTTGAATCTGGGTTTGAAATTCACTGCTCAACTGAGGGACTCACAGAAAATTGTTGAGGTAGTCATTCAAAAATCATGTTAAACACTATTATTGCACACAGAGTGAGTCCATGCATCTTATTACGTGACTTGTTGAGTACATTTTTACTCCTGAATTTATTTAGGCTTGCCACAACAAAGGGGTTGAATACTTATTGACTCATTTCACCTTTTCATTTTTTTAAATCATTTGCAAAACATTCAAAAAACATAATTCCACTTTGACATTATGGGGTATTGCGTGTAGGCCAGTGACAGAAAAATCGACATTTAATCCATTTTAAATTCAAGCTGTAACACAACAAAATGTGTTAAAAGTTAAGGGGTGTGAATACTTTCTGAAGTCACTGTATGGGTGAGATAGGCAAGAATTTCCTTCTTTTTTTTCAGACCACGCTTGAAATATAGTTTGGTTTTTAGTAGGCTAAATTAGATTTTTTTTTTTATATATCTCACTCCAGAGTGATCTGTTCTTGCAATTTGTATGACATTTCAGATTAAATATGATAATTTATCACTAAAGGTGACACGACCTGAACTGACTCTACTTCTGTTCACTGGTATCCTCTGTTGTCTGTGTTGATGTCAGCCTAATCATTGAAATACTGGCCCCTCTTCTAACCACATCTTGTACATTTCTCTGAAGGTGTGTTGGTAGTGCACTGGGCCTTTATTAGTATTAGCGGACTGATATAGACCTCTGTATCACGGGCAAGAAATCTTTTTCAGCATCTCTGCTTTGGCAAAAAAGGTACTTGTATAATTAAGAACAGTATCTTGCAGGATTCAATAGGTGGAATTGTAAGATTTGTTGCCCTGTCCCTTTATCTGTGATCTTCATTCTAATGGAATCCAGAAATAACTAAATCCTGCCCTCAAACATTTACATCAAAAGTTGTAAAGTTATGGGCAAAGACCCGAAACACCCACATTAAATGTAATATATTTATTGATAAGATCATGGAAAACAACCACTTTTTTGTGCAGTATTAATTTAGCATCCTTACAAACCACTTAATGAAAATGTATATTAGTGTATAGTACATAGGCTGGTCATCTAGGTTTGTACCTGTAGACTTTCCATCACCATGAAGAAAAACAATGACCAATACAGTAATTGAGTACATTGAGACATCAAGTGGCTTGCGGTGTGATGATGTGGCTTAGTTGCTCGAGCATGGAGCTTGCAATGCTAGGGTCCATGGGGGACCAGTATGAAAAATTATGAAAATCTCACTACTGTAAGTTGCTCTGGATAAGAGTGTCTGGAAAATGAATGAATAGACCAATTCAGTTTTTAGGGTTCTACCTGGAACCAAAAGGGTTCTTTAAATGATTCTCCTATGGGGACAGCTGAAGAACCCCTTTAGGTTCTAGATCGCACCTTTTTTTCTAAGAGTGTACGACTCTGTTTTACCTACAACAGGCATCTTCAGCACAGAGTAAATTGCCTCTGCATGTGGTGGATTAGTCTGACCTAACATGTAGAATAATTGAACAGCATTAGAAAGACAGTAATGATCCCTCTACTCTTTAATCCAGTATATTCGCTATTAGAAAATGCAGGGGGCACTAACAACCATGCATAATATGGCGTCATGGATCAGTTGATTCCTTAAAGCTGGGAAGGTCTCCAGTGTATGACGTCTGTCCATCCCACTTACACTACTGTTTTGTGTAATTAACTGTCAATTTAATAGATCAAGGTCTTCCACAATCATGTTTAATCAGCCGTGTTATAGCTGGTCTGGGGAAAAAAGCCCTCCAGGATCAGATTTGCCCACCCCTGCCTTAGAATATTACTAATCTATTCAATAATTAAATGTGGTAATTGATTACATGGGAGGCTAATTGAGAGAAAAAAATAAACATTTAGATCAGATTCATACCTTTACATGATTCATAGAGTACATTAGATCAGCGGTTGAAGTGAGAAGAAACAAGCGGACTGACCATGCCGACGCTGCAGTGGTATCTCTGGTCCTGGTTGGCATGTTGTTCTCTTCACTTTATTGGACGAAAGATATCCAACAAAACCGATCAGATCAGTACAGCACCTCTAGTCATAGCAAAGATCCACTTGTGGTCTGTCCTGTGTTTCACTGTTGAGTTGCAGGTGGTGTTAGTGTAATCCTACAGCAGCCCTTTTTTCCTCAATATGACTCATTTGTAAACTACAGCCAATTGAATATCAATTGAATATCAGAGTAAATGTCTTAGCTTTTATTTTTAGTAGGCAAATAAGCAGCACCAGTAGATCAACGGGCACGATCAGTACCACAACCACTCCCACAGCAATTAGTGTAGTAGAGGGCCTAGAGGCTGGAGACTCTGAAATAACAGATGTGCAATTGTAGTACAAGTTTTAAACGGATGTTAAATATATGTGGATTTGGATCAATGAGAACTTTGTGTACAAAGATAATGTCTTACCTCTCCAGCTCTCTGGTGATTCTCCAGAGCCTCGGTATTTACACTTGTAGAAGCCCTCATCGGTCTTTGATACTGAGGGGATGGTCAACTCTCCTGTAGTCTGGTTCTCAATGGAGTGATCCATCTTTATAAAATGTTGGGATGGAATGGGAGGGAGTAGTCTTATTTCTACAGCAGTCACATATTTCCCTGTCACAGGATGCGTAAAGTCAGATTACCATCTGTACAACTGCAGAACAATCATATTATGCTGTACATCAACCCCATTATTATACAATTGGAAAGTAGTTATTAAACTACTATGTAACATGATAATGACACTGTTACCATAGTAATTACAGCTGTACTACACAGGTATAGAGCAACTTTGTCAAATGTTAGCCAACTCAGATGAATCTCTTCAATCTCCATCAATGAAGACTTTCCTTAACCTCATAGGTGAAAGAGACTGATTTCTAAAGTGTTGAACACTGTCAGGATTAATCTTCAGCAAGGTTAGGGGAAGCCCATATGAAACCAATAGGGACTAGGTCAGACTGACCTGCTAACCAGAGAAACTGAGTTCTGCTGTCTCTTGTTTAACAGCTACCTCTCCCAGCTTTACACTTGTATCTTCCTCTATCGGTTAGTTTAACAGAGCTGAAATTGTAGCAGGACCCAGGGGATTCATGGGAAGAATCTTATCCCAGACAAACTAGCAGCCTGTAGAATAGCCTTCAACCCCACAGCTCAGAGTCACAGATCCTCCTACATTCAGCCACCATTTTGAAACATTCGCTACAGCTCTGGGCCTCTCTGTAATGGGGAGATGCATTGGAAATGTTCACAATGTACTTCACAGCTGAGCATCTTACATCAGCCTTACCAGTCCTTCTAAAACATCCTAATGTCTGTGTTAGATAAACTTACCTGACACAGTGAGATTAATAGCATTGCTTACAGATCAAATTTGAAGCTGCGAGTGTGCATGTGTGTAGTTTGAAAATGCCATGTGTATATCCTGCTCTTTTCACACCAATACAAGTGTAGACATCCATGTAAATTGCTGATACAAAATGGATTCTGTATTCATGATCTGTATTGGAATTCACTGACGTATCATTCAATCTCCATTTATAGTCCCAGTCAGTGGCTCCTCCATCTTCTGTCACATCTAAAAATGACAGTCTCTCTTTTGAGTAAAAAAAATGACAGTCTCTCCAGTTTGGCTGCAGGGTTAGAGCAGCCACAAGTCTCTCTGGCAAAACATAACTTATTTGAGAGAAAAAAGATATCATTACAACAGAATTCAATTAATAGTGTGAAACTGAAATATGACAAGACATCAGATGGATGGATAGAAGATCAAGGTCAGTTTTTTGGTCAATTGCACATAGGTCCAACCGAAATTACATCCGCTTTTAACCCAATCCCTCTGAAAGATACACATACAGGTTTTGGAGAGGTGCTGGGGGCAGCCACACGAGCTGTTGTTGTGGGGAGTTCATTACCTTTGTCAATGGCACAATGGCAGGCAATGGCATCTAGGACTTGATACGAGCAACCCTCCGGTTGCAAGCTCACCTCCAGCAAGATTTTCCCCATCGGAACCAGGATTCAAACTAGCAACCCTCCGGTTGCTGGCCCGCTCTCTAACCGCTAGGCTACCTGCCACCCCATAAACCGGAGACATAAAGGGATGGAGAATCTGACTTTACTACAGAACATCCCATTGGGAAACCAGCTTAGCCCCCTGGGTAATTGCTGGGGGTAAAAATCGTTCATCTTGCCTGTATCCAGAGTAGGTGAATATAGAGTAATTAGTACTAAAACACAAAGAAATGTCATTACATGACACAACCACTAATCTAAAATAAAACCCCAAAGGTATACAATTATGTTGTAAATCAAGGAGAAAAATACAATAGTGATAAACACAAATGATTGGCACATACACTTACAGAGGAGCACACAGCGACCCTATCTCCATTCTGTCCTTACAGTGTGACCCCTATGTAAACTACTGTATATATATATATATATATATATATATATATATATATATATATATACTGTAGACCTCCTCCACTTCCTAAATAAAGTCAGCTAGGTTGCGTAAGACACAGAGCAAAGAATACAGAAAAAACGTCATACGTATTATCATTTTATCTCTACTCAACTTATCTTTCTGTGGAGCTTACTCTTACATAGAGGAAGTAGAGGGGCTTAACTTTACATCTTAGACCAGTTAAGAGTTTGTTAGTTACGAGCAATGACTGTTAGCACAATATTGCATTATATAATTACTGGATTAGTTTCTACAGTAATTATATCGTAATATTGCAGTACTTAGTTTTCTACCAATCTCAAAGCTCAGTAATACAGGTACCAACCAACCTCAAATCAATAACATTGTATAAGCTAGGGACATCAATACTTAAGCAGTTGCCAAAAACAGATTGTCACAGAGACTTCTCAAATCAACCAATGAGAAAGGCTACCTAGGTGAAGGTAGACTTATGCCAATATGCAATCAAATGCAGAGTGGATTTGAGAAATGTGTTTGATTTGCACAGCAGCATGTCCCGGTAGGAGGGAGTTCGAGACTCGTTATAGAAGTGTGGTTCTGTGAACTGGATGGCTTCTCAGCCAGATTTGCCATCGAATTATCTTAGAATTCGGAGAGGGTAATACATGCCACCCCCCTTTCACTCTGAATCTCTACATACTGTAAATACCACGTCAATAGTACCCACTTACTCGTGTGCCTTCGATTTGATTTAAAACATGTTTTAATTTACACTCACTCACTTTTATTCAGTATGTGACTTTGCCATAAAAAGCACATCACAAGTTTGACAAGTTACAGCATTTTCCATCTCAAACAGAGTCCATTTAACTTCTCCTTTCGTGTCAAATGGCGACTGCTTCTGTGACCTTCTTTCCCAGAGTCCTTTAAGTCTCCTCACTCCTTCATCTTGGCCACGTTGTCTATGGAGCCTGTTGGGTCCATTTTGAACAGCATGAAGTGCCCCTGCACCTGGGCAGCACTGATGTTGGTGTTGGCGGCCAGCGCGCTCTCCGCAAAGCGGTCCCCCTCTGTGGCCGGCTCGGCTGGGTAGAAGCGTCGGAACATCTGGGTGAGCTGCCAGTGGGTGCAGTGGCCCACATATTGTTTCAAGTCCACACGGCCCGGCCTGATCAGAGCTGGGTCCAACCTATAGGGATGAAGGGAGATGGTAGTCAGGATACACAAAGGATTAGATCACAATACAAACAAATGTTGCTAGATACTGTATTAAATCTCAAGGTGGCTCATACCTGTCTATGAAGTTGGTGGTCATGAAGACTATTCTGGCCTCTGACGAGGCCACTCCATCCAAAGCGTTGAGGAGGCCACTGAAGGTCAGCCTGCCCATGCCCTGGTAGGCCAGAGGGCCTGTGGGACAGAGAGATGTAATAATGAGTCCTAAAGAGCAACCGAACTGGAAGGAAGAGTCTTGTTTTTTTTAACCTTTATTAAAGTAGAGAGTCTTGATCGAGCCGTCCCCATAGTAAGCATAGTGAATGACATAATCAAGTAAACATTAACTAACCTACAGTTGAAGTCGGAAGTCTACATACACTTAGGTTGGAGTCATTAAAACTCGTTTTTCAACCACTCCATACATTTCTTGTTAACAAACTATAGTTTTGGCAAGTTGGTTAGGACATCTACTTTGTGCATGACACAAGTCATTTTTCCAACAATTGTTTACAGACAGATTATTTCACTTATAATTCACAGTGTCACAATTCCAGTGGGTCAGAAGTTTACATACACTAAGTTGACTGTGCCTTTAAACAGCTTGGAAAATTCCAGAAAATGATGTCATGGCTTTAGAAGCTTCTGATAGGCTAATTAACATAATTTGAGTCAATTGGAGGTGTACCTGTGGATGTATTTCAAGGCCTACCTTCAAACTCAATGCCTCTTTGCTTGACATCATGGGAAAATCAAAAGAAATCAGCTAAGACCTCCACAAGTCTGGTTCATCCTTGGGAGCAATTTCCAAACGCCTGAAGGTACCATGTTCATCTGTACAAACAATAGTATGCAAGTAGAAACACTGTGGGACCACGCAGCCATCATACCGCTCAGGAAGGAGAAGCGTTCTGTCTCCTAGAGATGAACATACTTTGGTGCGAAAAGTGCAAATCAATCCCAGAACAACAGCAAAGGACCTTGTGAAGATGCTGGATGAAACAGGTACAAAAGTATCTATATCCACAGTAAAACGAGTACTATATCGACATAACCTGAAAGGCCGCTCAGCAAGGAAGAAGCCACTGCTCCAAAACCGGCATAAAAAAGCCAGACTACGGTTTGCAACTGCACATGGGGACAAAGATCGTACTTTTTGGAGAAATGTCCTCTGGTCTGATGAAACAAAAATAGAACTGTTTGGCCATAATGACCATCGTTATGTTTGGAGGAAAAAGAGTGATGCTTGCAAGCTGAAGAACACCATCCCAACTGTGAAGCACAGTTGCATCATGTTGTGGGGGTGCTTTGCTGCAGGAGGGGCTGGTGCACTTCACAAAATAGATGGTATCATGAGGCAGGAAAACTATGTTGATATATTAAAGCAACATCTCAAGACATCAGTCAGGAAGTTAAAGCTTGGTCGCAAATGGGTCTTCCAAATGGACAATGACCCCAAGCATACTTCCAAAGTTATGGCAAAATGGCTTAAGGACAACAAAGTCAAGGTATTGGAGTGGCCATCACAAAGCCCTGACCTCAATCCTATAGAAAATTTGTCGGCAGAACTGAAATGTGTGTACGAGCAAGGAGGCCTACAAACCTGACTCAGGTACACCAGCTCTGTCAGGAGGAATGGGCCAAAATTCACCCAACTTATTGTGGGAAGCTTGTGGTAGGCTACCCGAAACATTTAACCCAAGTTAAACAATTTAAAGGCAATGCTACCAAATACTAATTCAGTGTATATAAACTTCTGACCCACTGGGAATGTGATGAAAAAAATAAAAGCTGAAATAAATCACTCTCTCTACTATTATTCTGACATTTCACATTCTCAAAATAAAGTGGTGATCCTAACTGACCTAAAACAGGGAATTCTTACTCGGATTAAATGTCAGGAATTGTGAAAAACTGAGTTTGAATGTCTTTGGCTAAGGTGTATCTAGACTTCCGACTTCAAGTGTATGTGGGAACTCCTTCAAGACTGTTGGAAAAGCATTCCAGGTAAAGCTAGTTGAGAGAATGGAGAATGTGCAACGCTGTCATCAAGGCAAAGGGTGGCTACTTATAGAATCTAAAATATATTTTGATTTGTTTAACACGTTTTTTGGTTACTACATGATTCCATGTGTTATTTCATAGTTGTGATGTCTTCACTGGTACTGTATATATAGCAGGACAAGCAGGTGCAATATACATACTCTCGATGGGCAGCAGCTCTCGGCTGACGAAGGCGGCGTCCACGTCCTCCAGTAGGATGATACTCTGCTGCGGCGCCACACTCAGCAGGTGGTTGAGGCGGTCGTCAGACAGGCTGCGGTCGCTCAGACTCATCAGGCAGATGCTGTAGCCCAGCTCTCCAGCCAGGGCAGTGCTGAAACACAAAGACAGAGCATGCAACAACAAAACATTCAGTTCAAGGAGGCTAATGCCATCTCTGTAAATTGGGCCAATTGACAACAGCAAAGGTAAGTGGAAAATCATGTCAACTTGTATTTTGAGAGATCTATCCCTTTAAACTGAATGTTTATAAGGGATTATACACAGATAAGTGTGGAGAGTAAACACCACTAACACGAAACTTCGAAGCAAGGTTGGGGCTGCCATACTACCATCATTAGCATACTCACATGAAGCTGCTTTTCCCACAGCCTGGAGGTCCATACAGCAGATAACCTCTCCTGTAGGGGATCCCTGAATGCAGAACACAAAACACAACCACATTAACCCTGACAAGACCATACACTCATCTGCTTGTATGGTGAACAGGGATGGGTTCAATTCAATTTCAAAACAGCTATTCATTTGTCATTAATTACTGAATTGGAATTACCTCGGTCTGTGTACCACTTGGGGTTTCCGATGAACTCCTTGACATCATCTACAATCCTATCGGCCAAGCCCTGTTCCAAGACCACTGAGCTGAGGGGCCGTCGTCGCCGCGGGAACCCAAAGGGCCTCCACTCGGAGCCCAGGGCCGTGTACATCACCGTCCGACCCTCCTCCTGCTTCAGGGCCAACTCCCTGGCTGCATCACACCCAAACAGACAGACAGCCAATCAACTCCATATCACAAGCTAGTAATACAGCCAATCTCCCTCTTCTGCAACAGCCAATCAAATCAGATATCAAGTTGTGTGCACATTTTCCTGGGCCACTGTCAGTGTCTACTTGTCTAGATGATTCTAGTGTACCTTCTTGCAGGATGTTGAAGAAGACGTCTCTGTTTCTGCCCATGGCGGTGAAAGTGACCGACTCCCAGGGTGTGCCTGTGTGGAGATCCACCATCTGTTTCTCTCTGGTCCTCTCCACTCGGATCCACTTCCTCCCATACCTGCACTCAAACAGGGATGGCAGTCAGCACAAAGTTGACCAACTCACACTCTGAAACAAAAGTGTTTTTCTAAATTCTGGTATGCGTTGCTCCAGAGCTGTGTACATACAGTCAGGTCCAAAATAATTGGCACCCTCGATAAAGATGAGCAAAAATTTTATAAATAAAGTGAAAATGATTTTAAATTAATACAACTGCTCAAATGAAAGCGAGGCAACCAGTTTTCTGCTAAACTGTCCTGATACTGGGTAAAGTTCATGACGCTGTTAACCATAACAGGGACCCCGTGTGGCTCAGTTGGTAGAGCATGGCGCTTGCGACATTCGATTTCCACGGGGGACCAGTAGGGCTGGGAATTGCCAAGGACCTCACGATACGATATTATCACAATACTTAGGTGCCGATACGATACGTATTGCGATGAGATACTATGGTTTCATTGCGATTAGATGTTCCAAACCTATTTCTCACCATACGTCTGGGATAAAAGAGAGCCATGAGAAAACTAGTTTTGATCAGTCATGGAAATAAAAGTGCTGAAAACAAATTGGCTCCCTATTTAAAAAGAAGATGGAGAATAAGCTATGAAGGAAAGACACTGGAGTTTTGGTGCAGGTACAGCCAAATAGCGCAAAAATATTGCGATATTGTCAAAATGATACATAAAAAATAATACCTCGATATGTAACTTCATCAATATTTTCCCCCCAATCACTAAGTAGGTATGGGGTTCTTTTATGACTATGCATATTTCTTTCTACGCAAAACTCACCACTTGTGTGCATGGCCAAAGAGCTCTATTTTCATGTAATCTGACCATAGCATCAGTTTCACTCCATGTGCCAATCTCCAGGCGTTTACATTTGTTGGATGACATCAAAATACATCTCTTTCGCCACACACACCAGTGGTGGGTTTTGTGTCGAAAGAATGATATTCAGAAAATAACCACTTACCTACTGTAAAATATGGTGGTGGATCGTTGACGTTACTGGTCCTGGTGCCCTTGTTAAGGTCAATGGCATGATGAACTTACCCAGACAGTAGCAGGACATTTTAGCCAACAACCTGGTTGCTCTGCCAGGAGGCTGAAACTTGGCCGCAAATCAATCTTCCAGCGAGACAAAATCCACAAAAAAAGTATTAATTGACCACAAAATCTACATTTTGCAATGGCTAAATCCCATTGAAAACCTGTGGTTTGAATTGAAGAGTGCAGTCCGTAAGATTAGACAAATGATATAAAGGATTTGTAAAGATTTTGTATGGAGGAATGATCTAGGATCCCTCCGAAGAGTCAGTGCTATTATCCTCACAAAGTGAAGTATTAAAAGGTATTGAAAAAAATTTTTTTACCCCCCATCTTTTTTAGAATAATTATTACTTATTAAAAAATATATATTTCTCTGAGTATAAAACATATTTTGAGCACACAATATAGCTCAGTATGTTAATTTATTTTATAGTGCATTTTTTGCTCATCTTTATCAAGGGTGACAATTTTGGACCTGACTGTGCCTACCGGCTACCAGTGAAGAGATATCCTACTGTATGGTATCTGTTGACAACGTTAGGTTCAGCATCATTTTCTCACCTCAGCTCAGAGAAAAATAGAGAAGAACTATGAGAAACCACTACGAAAACTCCAACAGACTAATCAGAGAGGGTTATTGAGTCTTGTCAACATTTTACCAGATTATGTGGTTGCCAGGACTGGGGTGGAAGTCAAACTGTGTGTGTACCCGTCCACTCTCGTGCTGCATGTAAGAGGTCTCCACACTCAGGTGCTGCGTGTGCTTGGCGTGCTTGGTGATCCAGCTCAGCAGCCAGTGGTAGCTCTTGTCCCGACTGGGCACCTCCAGGGTGATCATGTAGTTCCTCCGGAAGAAGATCATCCCAAATTGAGCTGATTTCCTGGCCACAGCAATGGCCGAGCCCACCCCCACCAGTCCAAAGCCAGCTCCAAAGTAAGGGTTGTCCTTCAAGGCATCCACGAAGTCTGATATAGGCATGGTCCTTGTGTTTCCTAACTATGTAGCTAGGCTACTCAGAAGCTATACAACACCTCGACCTAGAAGAAAAATGAGACTTTCTTACAGCTAGCTAAATTACAGTCAGTATCATTATTAGTTAGCTAGCTAAAGAGGCTCAGGCTGGTTGGATCTCTTGCTCTGATCACGCCGGTAAACGTAACTGTCAGAATGTTGTAGCAACAGACAGAAGATTTGAGATGTTGTGCAAATAGGGAAGCTAGCTAGCTAATTAGCTGGCTATATTATAGCTTTCGGACACAACATCGTGGGTTGTGTAAATCAAATCTGTTTATTGTTTTTTATTGGTTGGAGTTCAACCAATACACAGACACCTGATGTTGTGTCCCAAAGCTAGCTATCTTACATACGTTATGAGCATCCCAAAGAGGTGTCCTCACAGTCTTCCATTTCCAGTCTCATTCCTAGAACCATGGCACCCTTGGCCTTGTTACACTACAGATTGGACATATAATTTCCACAGTACTGTGGCGATGCTGTGAATTGGTTCATCAGCGTCTCGTCAGCAACACTAAAAAGGTACTTCCGGGTCATGGAATTTCGAAAATGTTTATAATAAAAGTCCCCAGCCTAATAGTAGAAAACTGTCAATAACCTGTATTTATTCACGCAATATGGAAATTGTCTAAACATGAACAATTATTCATATTTGTTCATATTTAAGTGACAATTGCATTAAAAATGGTCCAAGGTCAAATAAATGCCCCCAATGCAAATCACCTTGTATGAAATACATATTGGCTTAAAGAGCAAAAACTATTCTAGGTGCTGCAGTAAAAGTATTGTAGAGAATACTCAGTTGGGTAGGTAGAATGTATATATAGTGGCATTTCATGTAGCACTGAATTATACAGAGTGTTGCTGGCCTTTTAGTATATTTTCAATATCATACATTTTCAGTCGCTCAGAAAAGGATAGAAAAACAAACATCTTAAATTAAATGGATAAGTTATTGTTCTGGACACTGTGGATGCACTAGATTTCCATGTGTCATATTCAGGCGATATCATACATTCAGATGAAGATGGTATAAAGACCATTTCGAGCACACTCACTTTTCCAAAATGTGATTATTGCGCAACAGGACAGTTAAACCGCACTGTCCTCAAACCAATCCATGCTGCCTGCTAATTATCTATAGGCTGTTTCAACTTGTCAATTTCTAATTATTTTTGAAAAAGTTGTATTTTCTAACAACAGTTTGAATTGAGGTGTGTTCTGCTTCCTCATTAATTCACATAGAAGTAGCCCATTTCACTGTTGCGGACAATTTACAGTACCATTCAAAAGTTTGGGATGTGTCGGACAGCAGAGTGAAGGGAAAGCAGCCAACAAGTGCTGAGCATATGTGGGAACTCCTTCAAGACTGTTGGAAAAGTATTCCAGGTGATGCTGGTTGAGAGAATGCCAAGCGTGTGCAAAGCTGTCATCAAGGCAAAGGCTGGCTACTGAAGAATCTCACTTTTTTGGTTAATTAACACTTTTTTGGTTACTATATAGTTTCATTGTGTTATTTCATAGTTTTGATGTCTTTACTATTATTCTACAATGTAGAAAATAGTCAAAATAAAGAAAACCCCTGGAATGAGTAGGTGTGTTCAAACTTTTGACTGGTACTGTATATACAGAAACACACAGACACACTTTTTTTTTTACAATGTTTTTCATTTTTTCTTCCCTTTTTGTAAATTTATTTCTATAAGCTGTCTAAAACTCTGTGAAGTTTTGAGAGCAGAGGTAAAATCACATACGTTTTTATAACTCTCATCCCCTTGGGATGAAAATAGTTGACCTTTGTTGTACCACAATTATAGAATATGCTATTTGTTTATACAAAATGCATAATAGGCCTATATAAAGCACTTATGATAGCTTGGTTCTCGTAACTAAACATTTTTTTTTGTACCCGTTTCTCCTACGGACCTGTAAGTTTCACTATCATTGCGAGCTATCGCAAACATGAGAGTTTCTCAGAGAACAAAACTCATCGCCAATATGGCAAAACATACAGTCAAAATAAATTGTGTGCCAGGGCAACACACTGGCTAAACACAAAACTTATTGATTTCCCACCCTTGAAAGAGGGTTTTACCTGAATGCTGAGATGACTTGGAGAGATGACTTAGAGCTGACCCAGGGAAACCATCTCCTCACTTCAAAAAAGGCAATTTCCCAGTTTCAAGCATTGAATTCAGCGACATTTTCACAATCCATGTCTCAAGAACAACTTCATTACAGTGGTGTAAAGGACATGGTTGAACATCTTGTTCTTAGCAAATTATCTACTCTACATTCACAGTCTAAACATTTCCAGTAAGTGTGATGCCCAGGCAGTGTATGGCAGACTACAAAACAACTGATAGTAGACTACAAAACAACTGATAGTGGAACTGAGGGAAATTTCTGCAGAAAGCATAGGCGAATACCTTGTTGGTTCGAATCAACAGAGCAAAGCATGTAATATATCTAAGAATTCAAAAGCCTCTTAACATTCAAGCTTTTATGTAACCCATGCCCCAAAGACTTTGCTTGGAAAAATGGACATGGCTTGGATCAAATTACCTAGAAGCTTTACTCTACCTTGCATATTGTGCAATTTCCAGTATAGTTTCATTTTCAGAAGAATAACCATTTGTGAAATTTTATACATGTCATGGCCAGCTTTGGCATGTAAACTGCACTGAAACATCAAAGTCGTCAGTGTGCTATAGTTTAGAATTACTCAACAAATTGCTTTGTCTCGTTGCACATGACCGCATAAGTAGTGCAGGGGTTCTCCACTTTGGTCTGAAAGAAGTCCTTCACTTATACACTGTCAAAGGCAAGGAATGTGATTCCTCTAAACATAAAGACATTCCTAAGCCAACTCGAAGGAAACTGAGAATTTTGATACAATAACCAATGGAAACTGGTTCAGTGATAAGATAATAGATGTGTACCTTGATTTTGTAAAATATCATTTGGAGGATCACTTTGTGTTGATCTGCCTCGATTCCTTTGTTAGCCAACAGTTACAGAATCTCTGTTCCAAGAGGATAGATGTTCTGCCTAAGGTACCTAGAAGAGCACACAATTGGTGGCGTTTTGAGTGTGTAATAATACCTGTGAATTTAAAAGCACATTGAATGTCCATAGCTATAAACATGAAAATTAAAGTTTGTGCTTGCAATAGTATAACATATAACTACTTAATCTTAGTCTATACCGCTCTGACATTTCTCATGCATATATTTATATATTGTTAATTCCATTTCTTTACTTAGATTTGTAGTGAATGGTGAATGCCATGAAAGAATGCTTCCATGTACATTGTCAGAAGAAGATCAATCTGCAATGATGTGATTACGTGGTGTAACCTGCACATATACTATGGTTCTCAGATTGTTTGGTGTATTTCAGGATCGGATATCCTGAACCCTGTTCTTGCATATAAGGAAAACTATGTGGACACCTGCTCATCGAACATCTCATTCCAAAATCATGGGCATTAATATGGAGTTGGTCCCCCTTTGCTGTTATAACAGCCTCCACTCTTTTGGGAAGTCTTTCCACTAGATGTTGGAACATTGCTGCGGGGACCTGCTTCCATTCAGCTACAAGAGCATTAGTGAGGTCGGGCACTGATATTGGGCGATTAGTCCTGGCAGTCGGTGTTCCAATTCATCCCAAAGGTGTTCGACTGGGTTGAGGTCAGAGCTCTGTGCAGGCCAGTCAAGTTCTGCCACAACGATCTCGATAAACCATTTCTGTATGGACCTCGCTTTGTGCACGGGGGCATTGTCATGCTGAAACAGGAAAGGGCCTTCCCCAAACTTGCCACAAAGTTGGAACCACAGAATCGTCAAGAATGTCATTGGATGCTGTAGCGTTAAGATTTCCCTTCACTGGAACTAAGGGGCCTAGCCCAAACCATGAAAAACAGCCCCAGACCATTATTCCTCCTCCTTCAAACGTTACAGTTGTATTGGGGCAGGTAGCATTCTCCTTGCATCCGCCTATCCCAGATTCGTCCATCGGACTGCCAGATGGTGAAGCGTGATTCATCACTCCAGAGAACGTGTTTCCACTGCTCCAGTCCAATGGCGGCAAGCTTTACATCACTCCAGCCGACACATTTGGCATTGCGCATGGTGATTTTAGGCTTGTGTGCTGCTGCTCGGCTATGGAAACCCGTTTCATGAAGCTCCCAAGGAACTGACTTTGCTTCCAGAGGCAGCTTGGAACTCGGTAGTGAGTGTTGCAACCGAGGACAGACAATTCTTATGCGCTACGCGCTTCAGCACTCGCCGGTCCCATTCGGTGAACTGGTGTGGCCTACCACTTCGTGGCTGAGACGTTGTTGCTCCACATTTCCACTTCACAATAACAGCACTTACAGTTGACCAGAGCAGCTGTAGCAGGGCAGAAGTTTGACGAACTGACTTGTTGGAAAGGTGGCATCCTATGATGGTGCCACGTTGAAAGTCACTGAGCTCTTCAGTAAGGCCATTCTACTGCCTATATTTGTTTATGAAGATTGCATGGCTGTGTGCTCGATTTTATACGCGTGTCAGCAACGGGTGTGGCTGAAATAGCCAAATCCACTAATTTGAAGGCGTGTCCACAAACGTTTGGCTATTTAGTGTAAATACCAGACGGTGTCTGAGGAAGGCCTGAACATTTTCTAAAGACTCCAGCCAAGGACTGTTCTATCTGCTACCGTCCGACAGGAGGTACCGCAGCATTGGGTCTCGTACCAACAGGCTCCGAGACAGCTTCTACTGTATCCCCAAGCACTGAGACTTTTGAACAGCCGAAGACTCCAGGCACTGAGACTTTAACAGCTAGGCAATGGCTGCCCACCCTCACCCACGGTTTATTTTTCTCCAGCGACTCTCTAGCTGCATATGACACTCACACACCCACCCACCACTAATATTGATTATTATTATTAATCCTGCAACCAGTCACTTTCTCAAATACGTGCCCACATGTACATAACTACCTCAAATTCTCCAGTATCCCTGCTCATTGTACATTTGGTACTGCCACAGACCCTGTATATACTGAAGCTTACTTTCTCGCGTTTTTCTTAATTCTTGTGTTTTGAAAAATAATCGACTTTATACTATTTGATATTGAATACTGCATTGTTGGGAAAGAGCTAACAAGTAAGCATTTCACTGTACTTGTGCATGTGACAAAACTTGAAACTTCTGTGTAGCTGTTGATCAATTTGGTTAATTAACTTCATTGTGATGAATACTTGCATATCTCTTGACTTTTCAAATAAACATATTGTAGGTTGTATTTTTTCCAAAGTGCCTACCAGAAGGAAGATTATAAGATGTGTCTTTTACATTATAAGGTATTTTGGAAGGACAATATATGCATCCTATGACACAGTGCTATATTTGAGCCCTATAGTGTGGGCACCCCATTTTAAGCTGTTTGTTTTGACCACAGTTAAAGTCCATTAATGCTTCATATGACTTAGCTTATTGTTCAAACTCACCCTACTGAGTCTTTTCCCATCTCATTTTATCTGAGATAGGTAGTAGACAGTCCAATACAGTGTATTGCATAGAAAGCAATAGTAATGTTTTTTCTTTGTAGGCACTAACTTCACCATGGTTTGTTGTACAAGGCCTATGAGGAAAAGACTAGAATTTTTGAAGAGTTTTGGGATAAACGCTGAAAATGAGGTATTTGGTAAACACAGGCTTTGGAGATCGTATATGTTTTGTTCTATTAAAAATTATCTTCATCAGCTAATGTTACCTTTTGTGAATTTTGAAGCATTTATGTAATCAGAAAAAACATAAAGACCTCATAATTCATAAAGGTAATGTTAACTGATTGATACTATCTCATAGAACAAAACGTATAAGATAACTTCAGTCCTTATTTTCAGTGTTTATCCCAAAACCCTATTCTTTCTCCATAGGAATGGCTGAATGAACCAGAGGTAATTAATTTCTGTTTTTTAAGACTACAAGCTTGCAAGCTCTATTGGGGGCTATGGAGGGGGTGGAGTAAAAAGCCAGCAACAGTCGACATGACGGGCCTCCCGGGTGGCGCAGTGGTCTAGGGCACTGCATCGCAGTGCTAACTGCGCCACCAGAGTCTCTGGGTTCGCGCCCAGGCTCTGTCGCAGCCGGCCGCGACCGGGAGGTCCGTGGGGCGACGCACAATTGGCATAGCGTCGTCCGGGGTAGGGAGGGTTTGGCCGGTAGGGATATCCTTGTCTCATCGCGCTCCAGCGACTCCTGTGGCGGGCCGGGCGCAGTGCGCGCCAGCCAAGGGGGCCAGGTACACGGTGTTTCCTCCGACACATTGGTGCGGCTGGCTTCCTGTGTTAAGAAGCAGTACGGCTGGTTGGGTTGTGCTTCGGAGGACGCATGGCTTTCGACCTTCGTCTCTCCCGAGCCCGTACGGGAGTTGTAGCGAAGAGACAAGGTAGTAATTACTAGCGATTGGATACCACGAAAATTGGGGAGAAAATGGGATAAAAATAAAATAAAAAATAACAGTCGACATGACACAGTCCCCCTCCAAAACTAAACATTTGGTTTGTAGAGACCCTACTGAGTCTTTTCCACCTCACTTTAGATGAGACAGGTAGTAAACTTTTTCCTCTAAAGTCCAATATGTATTCCATATACAGTGAACTGCATTGGCGGATATGATCTGTTGCATAGGTAAATAGTCACAAACTCTGAATTACCAAATCATTTGTATTTATTAGCTAAAGATAGTCAGACAACTGCTGGGCATAGCACACATCTTTATGGTTTCACAGAACTAGGATAAGACATGGCTTTGTGGGGTAGGTTCCTTGTTCCTTGTCAATCATTTGCTTATTGGTGAAATCAGCAATCAGACAATATCTTTAAGTAAATCAATCAAAAACCTTTATTAATGCAATTGCAGACAGAAGTTGACAACGGGAACATAGCACACATGTTTCCGAGTAAGTTCATGTTCTTTAATATGCTTGCAGTCAACCCCTAGTGATGTTGCCTACGTCAACACCTTCTACTCATGAGACCAAGCCCATGCATATACAGTTATACAAACTTGCAGGAGAGAACAATTGTTCCAGTGTTTTTTAAGGGCTCAGCAGTAATTTTCCACTCCCCATGTTGCTTTATAGTGGTATGTCTGACTTGTCTCTTATCTCGTTCACTCCCCTGCAGGGTTCTGTGTCTATGAATCTCTATAAGCCTTGAGGCGCTTTCTTACAGACACCCTGTTTTGACTGCAATAACACACACATCTCTCAGACCGTTTCTTATAAGAGGCAGAGGCTAGAAAAGAACTGTGGAACAATATTAAACCTTATAATGCATATACACTGCTCAAAAAAATAAAGGGAACACTTAAACAACACAATGTAACTCCAAGTCAATCACACTTCTGTGAAATCAAACTGTCCACTTAGGAAGCAACACTGATTGACAATAAATTTCACATGCTGTTGTGCAAATGGAATAGACAAAAGGTGGAAATTATAGGCAATTAGCAAGACACCCCCCAAAACAGGAGTGATTCTGCAGGTGGTGACCACAGACCACTTTTCAATTCCTATGCTTCCTGGCTGATGTTTTGGTCACTTTTGAATGCTGGCGGTGCTCTCACTCTAGTGGTAGCATGAGACGGAGTCTACAACCCACACAAGTGGCTCAGGTAGTGCAGTTCATCCAGGATGGCACATCAATGCGAACTGTGGCAAAAAGGTTTGCTGTGTCTGTCAGCGTAGTATCCAGAGCATGCAGGCGCTACCAGGAGACAGGCCAGTACATCAGGAGACGTGGAGGAGGCCGTAGGAGGGCAACAACCCAGCAGCAGGACCGGTACCTCCGCCTTAGTGCAAGGAGGTGCATTGCCAGAGCCCTGCAAAATGACCTCCAGCAGGCCACAAATGTGCATGTGTCAGCATATGGTCTCACAAGGGGTCTGAGGATCTCATCTCGGTACCTAATGGCAGTCAGGCTACCTCTGGCGAGCACATGGAGGGCTGTGCGGCCCCACAAAGAAATGCCACCCCACACCATGACTGACCCATCGCCAAACCGGTCATGCTGGAGGATGTTGCAGGCAGCAGAACGTTCTCCACGGCGTCTCCAGACTCTGTCACGTCTGTCACATGTGCTCATGTGCTCAGTGTGAACCTGCTTTCATCTGTGAAGAGCACAGGGCGCCAGTGGCGAATTTGCCAATCTTGGTGTTCTCTGGCAAATGCCAAACGTCCTGCACGGTGTTGGGCTGTAAGCACAACCCCCACCTGTGGACGTCGGGCCCTCATACCACCCTCATGGAGTCTGTTTCTGACCGTTTGAGCAGACACATGCACATTTGTGGCCTGCTGGAGGTCATTTTGCAGGGCGCTGGCAGTGCACCTCCTTGCACAAAGGCGGAGGTAGCGGTCCTGCTGCTGGGTTGTTGCCCTCCTACGGCCTCCTCCACGTCTCCTGATGTACTGGCCTGTCTCCTGGTAGCGCCTGCATGCTCTGGATACTACGCTGACAGACACAGCAAACCTTTTTGCCACAGTTCGCATTGATGTGCCATCCTGGATGAACTGCACTACCTGAGCCACTTGTGTGGGTTGTAGACTCCGTCTCATGCTACCACTAGAGTGAGAGCACCACCAGCATTCAAAAGTGACCAAAACATCAGCCAGGAAGCATAGGAACTGAGAAGTGGTCTGTGGTCACCACCTGCAGAATCACTCCTGTTTTGGGGGGTGTCTTGCTAATTGCCTATAATTTCCACCTTTTGTCTATTCCATTTGCACAACAGCATGTGAAATTTATTGTCAATCAGTGTTGCTTCCTAAGTGGACAGTTTGATTTCACAGAAGTGTGATTGACTTGGAGTTACATTGTGTTGTTTAAGTGTTCCCTTTATTTTTTTGAGCAGTGTATATATATTGCTAATCTGTAGTCCATGACCCCTAGGTGACCCCCGAATAGCTTTAAGCCACAAGAGGATGCTACTAGAATAAGACACGAGGCTTTCAGCCACTACAGGATACTAATAGGATAAGCCACGAGGCTATAAGCAACTCGGCCATATAATCATCCAGGAATCCATCTCAAGCAAACTGGAAATAAATAAAAACTGTGATAGGATCCTGTAGTTATAATTTTGTTACAATTTTAACATTATGCTCTATGACTATGCAAAGCTGCCAAAAAATATTGATTTCACAGTAGGCTGCTGAGGGGAGGACAACTCATAATAATGGCTGGAATGGCGTGAATGGAATGATATCAAACACATGGAAACCATGTTTTATGAGTTCAATGCCATTCCATGTATTCCCTTCCAACCCTTACCTTCCCAAATAAGGTGTCACCATCAAACTAAGTTACTGTGAGATGTCGTATCATTACACAGCGTTTTACAGAATACTTTTATTTTGAAGGCAAACCGGAAAACTGGAAGTCTTAACGTTGCTCGCGGGACGCTAATGTCACGGATAGAACAATGAGGTACTAGTTATACAAAATCTTTGTTCATGTTGTTACCGTGAATCATGTGGCGACCTCTATAATACTTCCGGTGTTCTATGTTAATAGCTCCGTCTTTTCAGGGCGCAGTTGATGTTAGTTCCTGGTCTTCAAATGCAGCGTCATTATTAATGCTAGACCAAACTTAAATTACCGAAAATGATTTTAATTGTCAACAATATACCTAGCTAGCTATATCTATATGCTGTACATATACGCCCTGAGTATGCAAGGAATTATGATGATATACTTTCAACTGGAAATACTTAATCATTGCTCCACCAAAATAAACATAGTGATGGCGTCGTTTGGTCATTGAAGTGGCGATTTAGCAAAGTAAAAACAATCTACCCAGCTGCAATACCTTATTAAGGTAAGACAGGCTCATTAAATGACTTAGCTAGTTTATGATCATTACATGTAAACATATGTAACGATATCCATCAGAATAAAGGTCCATTTACAAAGGTCTGACGGGATAAAATGCATTGTTTTCAAGAGAAAGAATCTCAGAAGTTGACGCAGTAGGTCTGAATTCTGTTTCATAAGTGCTGTCATTATTCAGCACTGCTATTAATGGATTTGTTACTGGAGAACTCAAAACATAATTTCGAATGCTAATTGTGTTTATTAGCTAGTACTTCGTTTTTATAGAGGGCCACAGTGGGCTCGTCACAATACCCATAAAACCTAGCGGACAAACACAGAAATGTTTCCAATAATTTTTTTCACCATTTATTTTTCTCGAAGGGGATTTCATGTAGGCTTTAGGTGCCTTTACTCAGTACTTTGTTTAAGCACCTTTGGCAGTGATTACAGCCTCAAGTCTTCTTGGGTATGTTGCTACAAGCGTACACACCTGTGAACCTTCACCCCAGTCTGAGATCCTGAGCGCTCTGGAGCAGGTTTTCATCAAAGATCCCTCTGTACTTTGCTCCGTTTATCTTTCCCTCAATCCTGACTAGTCACCCATTCCCTGCCGCTGAAAAACATCCCCACAGCATGATGCTGCCACCACCATGTTTTACCGTAGGGATGGTTTTGGCCAGGTGATGAGCGTTGCTTGGTTTCCCTTAGACGTGACGCTTGGCATTCAGGCCAAAGAGTTCAATCTTGGCAAACTCCAAGCGGGCTGTCATGTGCCTTTTTACTGAGGAGTATCTTCTGTCTGGCCACTCTACCATAAAGGGCTGATTGGTGGAGTGCTGCAGAGATGGTTGTCATTCTGGAAGGTTCTCCCATCTCTACAGAGGAACTCTGAAGCTTTGGTCACCTTTGGTCACCTCCCTGACTAAGGCCCTCTCCCCGATTGCTCAGTTTGGCCGGGCAGCCAGCTCTAGGAAGAGAGTCTTGGTGGTTCCAAACTTCTTCCATTTAAGAATGATGAAGGCCAGTGTGTTCTTGGGGACCTTCAATGCTGCAGACATTTTTTAGTGCCCTTCCCCAGATCTGTGCCTCGACACAATCCTGTCTTGGAGCTCTACGGACAATTACTTCAACCTCATGGCTTGGTTATTTGATTTGTGGGACCTTATATAGACAGGTGTGTGCCTTTCCAGGATGCACAAGATCAATTTTAAGTCTCATAGCAAAGGGTCTGAATACTTATGTAATTTTTTTGTTTTATACATTTGCAAAAAAAAATATGTTATTGTGTGTAGATTGAGGATTTTTAAATTTTATTTAATCATTGTAGAGTAAGGCTGTAATATAAAATGTAGAAAAAGTGAATGTCTGAATACTTTCCGAATGCACTAACTTTGACATGTTCTGTTGTAGATTCAAAGCCAAATTAACTCATTGCAGAATGAATCCATAACCACGAATAAATAAGCATATTTATTTGACAAGAATGCACCTAGTCACCCATCAATCACCTGAACTCCAATTACCATTGTTTTAAAGAAAACAAAATGGTAAACAATTCATACAAATGTCTTTTATACATAAAATATAAACATCTAAGTAAATATTCATTATTTATTCATCAATGCCATAAACCTGTTGACATCACAGAGCACAATATGAAAAAATGGTAATATCTGAGAGCGCACATATTCTTCTACTTTTCTAGTTTAAGAATTAGACCAGCCCAAATAACAACATGTAAAACCTCATATTGTGATTTTTGGTGGGTGAGTTACAAATGGATAAACAACTGGATGCGTAAGTTAGGTTTAATTTAAAATACTAGGTCAAATCCAGCAGAATGAGAAACACTTAACTGACTCAAATCAAGGAAGGCATTTTCCACAGTATTTAGTCCAAACCCCAGAATAAGCAGAAGGCCGGAATTACACAGGTAAAAAAAAAGGTAGCAAAAACAATACACCATAACTGTTATAATCATTGACCAGTACGGAGAATTAAGTAAAACCACAAATCCCTATCTCCATCCATGGCTAATTTAGGAAAGGAACAATTTTAGCTAGCTTGCCACTGGAGGACAAAAACACAACGAGATGCAACAATTAAAGTTTTTTAGTCAATGGCTTTTGATGCGATGTGACTGTAAAGCCAAATCCAAACAGCCTTCCCTTTACATCTTTTTTTTTTGTGTTTACCAGGACCATTCACAGTTGAGCTTGCTCAATTTAGCTCAACGCTGATTGGCTCTTTATTTAATTTTTGTGAATGGGGGTGCTGTGGGATTATTTTAGATACTGAAGAGGTAGGATTTCAGACGTTTTCGGAAGATCGGCAGGGACTCTGCTATCCTAGTTTCAGGGGGAAGCTAGTCCCACAATTGGGGTGCTAGGACAGAGAAGAGCTTGGACTAGGCTAATCCTACCCCATTGATTTTAATCACTCAGTTGTGAGTTTATTTGCATGCATGCAAACAGTTTATAATAGTTGTAAACAGTACTATGAAACAACACAGTGCCTATAACTGTAAATACATAGGTAGGGACACCTAAGGTAAACATGTTATTGTATATTCCTCCCTGTGTGACCAGGCAGCTCCGGTAGTTGACATTTCACTGTGCATCTACACCTGCATTGCTTGCTGTTTGGGGTTTTAGGCTGGGTTTCTGTACAGAACTTTTGTGACATCAGCTGATGTAAGAAGGGCTTTATAAATACATTTGATTGATTGGCATAGTCCTTGGTGATAGGCACACTAACTCATTGTTATTTAGTTTTAATTGCCTGTCATGTTATATGGCATAATGCCCTTAATATTTTCTCAACAGACAAATGAGCCGATGGAGACTGAGGGGTTGTGTCTCTGTGAAAAGTGCGGGAAGGAATTCTCCGATAGCAGCCGCCTTTCCTCTCACCTTTGCACTGTGGACTTCACCAAAAAGGGACAGTTGACCCGTTATAAGTGTCCTTTGTGCAATGAGGTCTTTACCATGCCAGGTGCACTGAAACACCACTTCCAAAGCCATCGGCGGGAGGAACTCACAGGTCCGTTCCACTGCTCTGAGGAGGGTTGCCAGTTCAGCACTTCACACCGGTTGGTGTACCAGGAACACCTGCACGCACAGCATGCTCTCACCCTCGTCTCTTGTACATTCCGGTCCTGCACCTTGGCATTCCGCACACATTCTGAGATGGAGGGCCACTGGCGTATCCATATGCCTTTCCACTGCCCCCGCTGTGACTTTGTGACCGCTCATGCTAAACAGCTGAGTACCCATGGTGTGGAACATGACCGTCCACTTGCTGCACCTGAGGGTAAGCTTTTGGAATAAATGCATCATTCTCCACACAAACGAATACTCACTCACACACATTGTTATATTTAGGGTAGAGCCAACACTGGATGCCTGAATTTGTGTACATTTTTGTTTGTGCTCAGGTGACAAGGTGCCAACAACGACAGGCCAGGGTGGAAGCAGCCAATCGGCTCTTGAGACCAGCTCTGGAAGGCCAAGAAGGGCCCGGAAACGCAATCCAGCGTATGTGTCATCATCACAAGAAGCTGATGAGGATGAAAAAGAGACACAGCAGCACAACATCGACAATAGAGCCAGAGAGGAGGTGCAAAAAGACAAAACAGCTACGAACATCAATGAGACCCCATCTAAAGGTAGTGTGGGATCTCTAGTCCTGCTTTGGCGCTGTTGTTCTTCTCTTCTGTGTTAAGGACCATTCAAGTTTTCTGGTGAGGTAGGGTTTTGCCAGGTCATCAAATATCAGATAAATGTTGTGCTAACCATACTTTTGAAAAGCACTTTAAATAAGGTTTATGTCAGTAAATCTAGGTCTACATTTACATACTAGGAAATAAGTTGTTCTGTTTCATTTGTTTCATTACAAAAGATAACACCCGCATCTCCTCCCTGTCCTGAAGATCATATTATGGCAGGCATGGAGCATATGTATCGCACTCACATCTGCCCCGAGTGCCGCCGCTGTTTCAAGATGCGCTCCCACCTGCTGGAGCACCTCCACCTCCACTTCCCAGACCCCAGTCTCCAGTGCCCCACCTGCAACCATTACTTCACCAGTAAGAGCAAGCTGCGCATCCACATGCTTCGCGAGTCTGGCCAGAAGGTCCATCGCTGCCACCTGTGCGACTACGCCTCTGTGGAGCGCAACTCGCTCCACCGCCACCTGGCCAGTGTGCACTCCAACGAGGTAGGGGGCGACATCCACCCGGAGGTCTACCCCTGCCCCACCTGCGGCCAGAGCTTCCGCCAGAGCCAGGCGCTCAAGGCCCACATGAAGTCTCACCACACGTTGCGGGACAGCCAGCCACTGGCCTGCTTCCAGGAGGGATGCTCCTTCAAGACCTCTGACCGGAAGGAGCTCCAGAGACACGCAGCCGATGTCCATGGAGTCAAGGCCGTAGAGTGCCGCCATCATGCCTGCAATGCCATATTTGGTAGCCCCCAGGACATGGAGGCCCATTACCGGACGCACTTGGCCTTCCACTGCTCACAGTGCGACTTCTCCTGCTCCAACAAGAGCCTCTTCCGGCAGCACAAACTGCAAGGCCATGCCGGGGACGAGGAGTTGACCTGCAACTTCTGCCCCTTTGCCACGTTCAATCCTGTGGAGTTCCAGCAGCATGTCGGCCATTTCCACGCCAATGAGAAGATCCACCGGTGCCATCAGTGCAGCTTTGTCACCGCACACAAGCGGGTCCTTCGACGGCACATGCTGATGCATAGTGGTGAGCAGAAAAAATTAACGTAACATTGGACTGTTATACTCATCTATAGCTTCCAGATCACTCATTATTAAAAGTTATTCATGTATTTTTCTTTCAAGGTGAGAAGCCCCACAAGTGTAACCTGTGTGACTTCAGGTGCCGTGATGAGACCTACCTCTCAAAACACATGCTCATCCACTCAGATGACAAGAATCATATGTGCTCTGAGTGTGGATATGTCACCAAATGGAAACACTACCTGAATGTGCACATGCGCAAACATGCTGGTGACCTCAGGTAAGTGATTTACTAGTTAGTTATTTTGCACATACAGTACCAGTCAAAAGTTTAGACACACCTACTCAGGGTGTCATCAAGGCAACTTTGAAGAATCTAACATTTGTTGAACACTTTTTTGGTTACTACACGCTTCCATATGTGTTATTTCATAGTTTTGATGTCTTCCCTATTATTCTATAATATAGTAAAAACAAAGAAAAACCCTTGAATGAGTAGGTGTCCAAACTTGACTGGTACTGTCAGTCTTAGAGAACTGTCAGTGGCGCAGCGGCCTAAGACACTGCATCTCAGTGCTTGAGGCGTCACTACAGATACCCTGGTTCGATTCCAGGCTGTTGTGATTGGGAGTCCCATAGGGCGGCGCACAATTGGCCCAGTGTCGTCCGGGTTTGGCCCGTGTAGGCCGTCATTGTAATTAAGAATTTGCTCTTTACTGACTTGACTAGTAAAATAAAGGTAAAAAAAAGTGAAAATAGTGGTCTGTTTTATGGTGTGCATGCAGTAGTGTAGGGATTTGTAACTGATAAAAGCATTACAAAATACTTTTTGTCTGATGTTCACCCAAGTTGATGTGTATGTCTGCTCTAGCACCTCTTGGTGTGAGAAGTGGAGTTAATGAACCTAAGGCCACACTTAGGCATTGAGAGATTGACAGATCCAGTCCGTTTCCTCTCCCAGGTACCAGTGTGACCAGTGCTCCTACCGTTGTCACCGCACGGACCAACTCAACAGCCACAAACTTCGACACCAGGCCAAATCACTGATATGTGAAGTCTGTGCATATTCATGCAAGCGCAAGTACGAGCTTCGCAAGCACATGCTCCTCAAGCACTCTCAGGGAGAGGGCCATCAGCCTCCAGTCTTCCAGTGCAAGTACTGTCCCTATCAGACATGCTACCGCCAGGCTCTGCACAACCACGAAAACTGCAAACATACCCGGACTCGAGAGTTCCGCTGTGCCCTCTGCCCCTACTCCACTTACAGCAGCACCGGCCTCTTCATCCACAAGAGGAAGGCTCATGGATACGTGCCTGGCGATAAGGAGTGGCAAGAGAACTATGCAGAGAAGGAGAGGGAGAACTCTGTGGACCTACTGCAGGGCTTCTACAAAATGCCAGCCAAGAACTCCGCTGAAGGTCCTATCAAGAACCTACAGGAGAAAGTCGCCGGCTCTGCTGTTCAAAATGAACACAACCTAGAAACTGTAACTGGCCCCAAAACCACAGAAATGGCAAATAAAAAATCTGATATTGTCCAAGTGGTAGTTGACAAAGGGATTCTGGCATGTCACAATTCAACAGATAATCCAGAGCAATGCTGTACTTTAGTTTTGACAACAATAGCTAACACAGAGTGCACTGAGATGGCATCCATGGAGGGTGAGACGCCAAACAGCAGAGACCCAACTTACAGAAGACCCACAGTGGACCCTAAAGGATCTAACACCCTGAGTCAAAAGCCAGCATCTGCAAGTGAGGCGGAGGAAGAGGACATGGCTATGGAGGATTGTGATGACCTAAATGATTCAGAAGACAGAGAAACTCCTTTAACCGCTACAAGGCAACAAGCAGAGGCTGCAGAGAACAACACACAGATAGTGGAGGTGTCTAGCGCAGCTAGCAACTCATCCGCTGAACCATTGGCGCAAAGCACCGACTCTGAGATTCGTCTGAAGGCCATGAGGAAGCAAGACAAGGACCAAGCGGAGGCTCTGGTCTTGGAAGGCCGGGTTCAGATGCTGGTGGTGCAGAATGAGGCCGGAGAGGCTAGCATATACCGGTGCGAACACTGCTCCTACGTGACTCGCAAGCAGACCTCTCTCCGACACCACTGCCATTCCCTCTGCCTCGCCAGGTGGAAGAGACTCAAGTGCCAAGCCTGTGGGGCGCAGTTCAAACAGAAGAGAGGCCTGGACACCCACCGCCTCAGGAAGTGTCCCGCTCTGCAGAAGAACACCAGGAGGTTCATTGGCACTCCCTCTGCTGGACAGTCTGGAGAAAGGGACTCGGGTCAGGGTAAATACCAGAACCCTGATAAAACCACAACCGCAGATCAATCAGAGATAGTATCTTGTGATGTTGCCCCAACCGAAGATTCCATAGACACACAACCAGAAATGAGAGGAGAGGAAGCAAACTTGTGCGATTTGACCAATCCCGAAGGCTCCGGTGTGAGAGGATCTACAGCACTACAGAAAAGCCAAAAAAAGAAAGTTGGAAAGACAAAAACGCAAGTGAAAGTTGGCAAGGTAAAGAGACCTGTGAAGATTAAAAAGATCAATGATGGGAAAATCTTAGGAAAGACGGACAAAGCCCATCCTGTGAACACAGAGAATGACAATGCGCATAGCTATATAGAAGATTACATGAAATTCACTTGCAAGATGTGCAGTTTCAGGTCCTCCAGGCTTGTGACAATAGAGCGTCACTGCTCGACGTGCACAAGAAAAGCTCCCACAAAGAAGGCTGTCCGAATTGTAAGCTCTCTGGAACAGGATGATGACAGCAATGAGGAGGATGAGAATATTAATAGTGGTTCTGAAGAAGATGTGGTTGAGATAAAGGTATCAAATCCAAGCTATTCTCCTAAATTGTCCTGTCCCAACTGTCTTTTCAGGTGCAAACAGAAGAGAGCACTGAATAACCACGAGAAGCGGGGCTGCCTGAAGCCGGACGAGGTGCAGTGCGAATTCTGCTCGTTTGTGGCCAAGTCACAGAAAGCTATGGCTAACCATGTACTGGTCCATCGGAAAGACAAGTTATCGCTCCTCAAAAAGGTAAAAAAGTCAGTTTTGCGTTGCGGCCATTGCCCCTTTACTTGTAAGCAAGAGCGTTGCATGACCCAGCACGTGGCTCTGAAGCACGAAGGTGCCAGGCCCCATCGCTGCCGCTTCTGCCCGTTCAGCACTACACGGCGCTACCGCCTATATGCCCATGAATCTCTTCACACCGGCATGGGCCGCCACAGCTGCGACGTCTGTGAACAGACCTTTGGCGCTGCCTCCAAACTCCGCCAGCATCACAAGCGTGTCCACGACAAACAGCCCTCTCATTTCTGCACCCTGTGCGACTTCAGCAGCTACTCCCTCAACGATGTTGGACGACATACCCTCCGCTGCCACACAGGGAAGCTCCTGCACCCCTGCAGCCAATGTGAGGCATGCTTTAGCTCCGACACAGCGCTCAAGCAGCACTGCAGCCGCAAACACCTGAGCCCCGCCAGCGTAGCCTGCAAGCAATGTGACTTTATCTGTGGCAGCCAGGCCACCCTCAAGGTCCACCAGCAGAAGAATCACCCTCAGCTGGACTGTGCCACCTGCCAGGAGACCTTCCCCACCCGGAAGAGCCTGGAGGAGCACCAGAGGACCCACCTCACCCAGCAGTGCCCGCTTTGCCCCTTTGCCACCCGTAAGAGGCAGCCACTCACTCAGCATCTTCTCGACGAGCATGAGGATGGCCCCCCAGAGGACAAGCCCCTAAAGTGTGCCATCTGTGGCTTCGCCTGTCGCCACCAACTAGTCTTTGAGCAGCACGTTCGCTCCCACGGGGGTACCCGCCTTTACAAGTGCACAGACTGCCAGTACTCGACTCGCAACAAGCAGAAAATCACATGGCACATTCGCATACACACAGGGGAGAAGCCCTACCACTGTGAGCAGTGCAGCTACTCCTGCGCAGATCCCTCAAGGCTAAAGGTGAGCAATGAGGTCCTTCAAAAAAAATTGCTGTAATGAAACACATGGTACTACACCATTTTATTTTATAGAAGTCAGGTCATCTCAGTCTAATACCAAACCGTAGGGCTTAAAATGTCTACAAGGACTGGTAGAGGACCATATATGTTAAGGTACCATGTGTTACAAATGGCGTAGTAGATAACTATTTATCATCATTGCCATTCCATTATAGTATCACATGAGGATCCACCAGGAGGAGAAGAAGTACCTCTGTCCTGAGTGTGGCTACAAATGCAAGTGGATGAGCCAATTGAAGTATCACATGACCAAACACACAGGTACAAAGTACGAGTCACACACTATTGCTGTCATCATTTATAACAAATACATTTAGTTGGAATTCGATCATAAAATGACCTTTCCCCTGCCCTTTCTTTTTCTCTCCCTCCACCCTCAGGGGAAAAGCCATATGCGTGCGACGAGTGCGAGTACCGCACCAACCGTGGTGACGCCCTCCGCATCCACAGGGAGACGCAGCACTGCGACGCTCGCACCTTTATCTGCGAGAAGTGTGGCAAAGGCTTCAAGACGCGCTTCCTACTTAAGACCCACCAGCGCAAGCACAGCGAGGAGCGGCCTTACGTGTGCGGCCTGTGCCGCAGGGCCTTCCGTTGGCCAGCCGGCCTCCGCCACCATTACCTCACCCACACCAACCAGCAGCCTTTCATGTGCCGCTACTGCCCCTACCGTGCCAAGCAGAAGTTCCAGGTGGTCAAGCACCTCCGGGGGCACCACCCGGACCAGCCTGTGGAGCAAGGGGTGGCCAAGGATCCCCACGCCCTCAGCCTAACCCTGCAGGATGCCCGTCTGGGGCGGCCGGAGGAGGGGGCTGGGGAGGAGGTGGAGGAGGGGATGGAGGTGATTGTACCGGATGGGGTGGAGGTGTTGGTGCAAGAGAGGGTGGAGGTGTTGGTGCAAGAGAGGGTGGAGGAGGTCACAGAAGGCCAGCAAGGTGAGGAGTAAAAAGGTTCAGGCCACTCAACTAGAACCTGAGAAAACAGACATTTTAGTGAACGTTTTGATGCAGTTTTCCTCATCCAAGCATGATGAGGACTGGGCTGCAGCGGTAAACTGAATTAAACATCAACAAAGGACCTTGTCTTAATGAGTATGCATGTACATATACTACTGCAAAGTACACCATGCAACAAATATACAATTGTATGTTTAGTATTAAAACATTGTCAATTAACTGACAATTGCAAGAAATGTTGCTAACTGACAATTGCAAGAAATGTGCAGTTTAAAAATGTCTAACCAATAGGAATATAACTTTTTATATTAAGATGTTTTCAAAACAGCAGGTCTTTCATTTCTCTTTATTTGTAGAGCTCTATGCACATGCATACGTTACAGTATAACACTTTTACAACATGATGCATGAGATTGCGATATAGTTTCATGCCACACTTTGAGGAACTGTACAAAATGTCTATGGAAATGTTTCGATGGAGGACTAATAGTTTATGCAGTTAAGTTACTCTACCAGCACACGATGCAAATGTTGAACGGTAATGAAACAATGATATAAAAACAAAAGGTCATTGCATAGTTGAACTCTAAAAGGACTTGTGAGCCCTGCAGTATGTCTGTTATTATACCAGTTTGATCAGCTAAGTGCTATTGAACATTGCTTAATGCGTTCCTATGACATACAAGTTAAAAAACATTGATTATTTTAAAAGATTTTATATTGGGGAAATGGCAAAATATCACTTAAATGCTGTGAATTCCCAGGTGCTTTTTCATCTTTCATCAGTGTGGTCCCACTAATGTTTACTTGAACGGAAATGGGTATTTATGTAGAAATACTGTAAAGCAGTTCATACCGATGTATCTTTCAATACTGATAATAGTTAATTTGTTGAAAGTGACAGCAATCATGAGGTATTGTAGCCCTTCCATGTGGTTAGAGTTTGCAGCCAATCATTGGGCCATCAGACTTCTGTTGTTACCTCAGAGATCTTGACATTGACAAACAGAGTAGACAGAGGGATAGCTGTTCCGTCTTTGGACAGGAGGTGGATGTGCCGATATCCTGGGGCAAATTAGAGATAGCATCCAGAAGAAATTCAGATTTATGTCATGGAGATCCACTTAGAAACCATCACTCATACAGTAAAATATGTACATTTGTACACAACAGGCTTAAATAAAAACTCAGCTGAGATGTACAATTCAGACAGGTTTCATCAATTGATTTAACCTTTATCCAGGTAAGTCAATAGGATAAAATTAATTTGTGAAATAATTTGAAGAAAACTGCACTTGAGATTTACCCAGCTTTCCAGACTTTACACTATCTCAGTTGTAATATGATGATGTCTATTTTACCTGGCTGAATACAGGTGAAGGGCACGGTGAATTGGCCCATGAAGTCATTCCTGGAAGCCTTGTCATAGTCCTCCACCACAAAACGCACCAGGGCCAACTCTGGGACGTGGATGATAAAATTGAGGGTCTCGTTCCATAGAGGGTTGAAACCTGTAGATGGGGCAGCAGAGACCAGGATTTAGGCAGCCAAGAGAAGGACTAGGGTTCTATGGCATGTTCTATCTCATTTACTAAAACATGGCAAGGTGCGTACTATTTACATGTAAAAAATATAATAATGCATGCATTTTCGTCCCCGAGTAGACCGAGTCTGTACAAAGACCCCAATGCATCTCTTTGTCAAGCCATGTAAGATAGTCCCTCACCATTGTTGTCAATGTAACTTGTCTCTTGCTTGGCTTGGTCTTGCGATACTCCGTAGATCTCCACTCTAACCAGAGGGTCAACGATGGAGCCCTCCTTCTGGTTCACCTTTGGTAGCTGCTGCCCACTAATTACCTGATGGACACACACGCACACACACAATCAAGACTCGGATAAGTATAAACATGCAAAAAGTAAACCTCCAGAACACACAAACTGTACATGCACAAAGGCACACAACATAGTTGTATGATACAGAGCAGTTGTTTCTGGACCTGGATAGACAGTTGGAGTGATGTGTAGCCATCCCAGTCCTGGGGTCTTTCTGGGTCAAAAGAGTCATCATTCCTCATGAAGTCAGGTTTGAGGACGTAGCCACAGCAGCCATTCTGACTGAAGAGCCCATCGTTCAGATCCATCTCCAACCCAGCCGTCTGGACGTTCAGCGCCACTAGGAGAAGATCAATCAACCAATCAATCACATGCATTTATTTCTATATGTATGGATGTTATTATGCAATATGTTTCACCTAACTGACAGCCCACGTTCCACAGCTCCTGTGGGTTGTAGTTGGAGGAATCGGTCCTCATGCCGCTGGGATAGACTCTGCTAAGCTGTCTGCTGTTGTGGTGCACAAACTCCGTCCCTGAGAAAGACAGCCACACAGCGACGTTTTTTCCTATCCCCTAACCCAGGGGACCTACAACAGTGAATGGGAGTGAATTCCTCACCGTTGAGCCTTGGCAATATATGAATACATTGTTTGCTATGTAGGTATTGGTAAAATAGTTCAGAGCGCACCTGTGTCCTTTGCAAGTTTCCTGGCCTTGGACTCTGAGAAAGAGGACATCTCGTAGCACTTGGAGTGCAGGCGAGAGTACTCAAAGCTGTGAAAATGGACACTCTTGCAGTACACCACCAGATCCGAGAGTTCCCTAGAGAACTTGGATTTCTGAGGAGACAGGAAATGACCTAATCTCACCTGCTTTGTGGCTATTGAACCAAGGCAAAACATGATTAGCTGGCAGATCAAGGTACAGCGTTCATTGCTTGCTTACTGTGTGATAGACAAAAATATCTACATTTTTTACATAACGGCTCGATGTATTAACAGTAATAATGTGTGAATGTATAAGTGTAATAGTTGGTGCAGATGATGGCAAGAAGTTGCCAGACGTTCACCTCCATCCATTTATCCATCCATCCCCATACCTTATCATGGAGACAAAGGGCCTCTGCAGACAGGTTTTCTGCAGACGGGCTCTCAGGTTCAGCCTCATCGCTGACCTCGTCAGTGGCCTCATCGGTCAGCGTTTCACTTTCTTCTAGACCGCCAATCTTCTTTGCTTTCAGCAGGATCTTTCCCTTCAAATCCTAATATGAGTACACACACACACACACACACACACACACACAACCCACTCATAGGATATTCCTCATAGGAAGTGTCTGCCAATCATAAACGTTAGTATTGATTATCTAAAGTGCTCTGAATGGAAAAAGAATAAAATAAATCACTGGAGAAAACAGACTGTACTCAGTGGCGGAATGCGAGGCGATGCTGGCGGTGCGCGTGCACTGGGGCCCACGGCCATGGGGGGCTCGCAAGCCCTAACTATTAAGTTATGCATGGGCACCCTAGTTATCTGCATACCGGGCTGTATAATTTGTACACCAGACTTGTCAATGGTCAATCACAATGTCTACTATGAACCATTGCAAAATGCATCATGCTGTTTATAAGACAGGCCTACAAGTCAACAACACATCCTAATTATGGTTATTTGTAACTTAAATGTTTGGGCACTACATAAGTCACCTAAATATTTCAATGTATTGATGACAATACATCTATTTGATTCACATAAAACCTCACTGAACAGTAACAATGTCATTTCTAATTGGTATGCAAAGATCGCTGGGAAATATGCAAATACTGTCCAATGATATTGTAGCAAAGATTCAGATATGTTCCTAATTGTTTGGTGTGGCTTTCAGTTAGTTATTTTTGGCCACCTGTAAGTGTGAATGTTTATCCAGTTCATCTGGTCTGTTGACTTTCAGTTACTGTTCTGCTGTACATCGGGGGCCCAGTGATCATTTTATAATATAACAATGTAGTAAAGCCACTGACTGTACTGCTCTTAGCTACACTGCTGAATAAAAACCTGAACATCGACAGGAAATCAAATCTGTAGAGAATGGGTTCTCAATTGACTTGTTAAATAATTGACTTGCCTTGTTGGTGAATGGTTACGGTAGAGTAGATAAAATAGAATAGAAAACACATTGACGGGGGTCTTACATGGGGAGAGGGCAGCTCTTGGGTAACCAGTCCGTCCAGGGGTTCCCTGAGCAGCATGTCCCCCAGGATGGTGTCCAGGAGCTGGGCCATAACTCTTTGCTGCTCCACACTGCAGTGGTTCTCCAGGGACAGGATGATAGGAAACTCAGATGCCTGGGAGAGGGGACAGACGAAGGACTAAACAGGAATTCCTAAAGGAATGTGTGGATCTATTACAGTAATGTTTTGTATGATATGTTAAGGCTGAAGACAGATTGGTTTATGATGCTGAATACTTGGTTGAAGCAAAAACCAACACAGAAGACAAAGAGAGACTGGATTAGAGACTGGATTGGATAGAGCTGAGTGGTCATGGCCTCCCGAGTGGCGCAGCGGTCTAAGGCACTGCATCGCAGTGTTGCGGCATCCCTACAGCCTGGGGGTCCCATAGGGCGGCACACAATTAGCCCAGCGTCATCCGGGTTAGGGGAGGGTTTGGCGGGGGGGGGGTCTTTATTTGGCTTCGCTCCAGCGACTCCTTGTGGCGGGCCGGCCACCTGCAGGCTGACTTCGGTCATCATTTGAACAGTGTTTCCTCCGACACGTTGGTGCAGCTGGCTTCCGGGTTAAGCGACCGGGTGTTAAGAACCACGGCTTGGCGGGTCATGTTTCGGAGGACACATTAGTCGACCTTCGCCTTTCCCGAGCTCGTTCGGGAGTTGCAGCAATGAGACAAGGTCGTAATCCCAAAATTTGGGAGAAAAAGTGGGTAAAAAATTACAAACAAAAAAATGTAATACAAAAATAGCTGAGTGGTCATGAATGTGTGATGGAAATGTGCTGTTTGTGTGTCAGAACAATGCTGCTTGTCTAATAGCCACTCATGTGAGTGACTGATTGATTGTACATGTGAGGAATCCTCACATCCGCAGTACGCCCATAACATTACTCTGGGATCCAAGAGAAGTATCTTGGTTTCAAGGTCTCAGCTTTGAGAGAAGTCTCATGAGCTATCGGTCAGTCACATGCAGGAACTAATGTTAATAATGAATAATGAATAATGTAAATCATGCTTATATGACTTGTTTGTGTAGCAGTATATAAGGACGGAAAGGGAACGCCCTTGTGAGAGTTTTCATCAAGCATGGATTGAGTTTGTGAACCTTGATAATAAAGATTGATTAATTTACTTTGAGTTTGAGTCCTTAGAGGTGAATTTCCACAGCAAACGGTATAATTAACTCAGGTATTGAGGTGCCCACCTTGAAGGCGTACTCTCCCAGCGTGGTGATGACGTCTCTGAAGAGGATCTTGGAGGTGAAGGTGTGGCCGTGATAAACAACCGGCTCTCCATTCGGCCCGTCCCAACAATCCACCTCAACACAACGACAGCCCCGCTTTAGAGCCCTGCACAGCAAGTACGCAGACACTCAGACATGGACTGAAAACTGTTTGAAAGATGGTTTGGTTTGTAAGAAATGAGAAGTTCTGTGTCTTACATCCATACAAGCCAGAGATGGGCAACTCCAGTCCTAGAGGGCCAGATTGGCATCACACATTTCCCCCAGTCCTAGCTAACACTGATTAAACGAATTGTATTCAAAACTGGAGACCATTTTTTATTTAACCTTTATTTAACTAGGCAAGTCAGTTAAAAACTAATTATTATTTACAATGACGGCCTACCGGGGAACTGCATTGTTCAGGAAGGGCCAGAAAGACAGATTTTTACCTTGTCAGTTCAGGGATTCGATCCAGCAACCTTTCGGCTACTGGCCCAATGCTCTAACCACGAGGGAACCTGCCGCCCCGAGCATGTCTGACCATGATTAGTTGGTTATTAGATATGTGTCAGATAGGGCTGGGGCAAATGTGCATAGGCACCTGAGCAATGGCACAAATTAATCAGCTGCACCCACACTTTCAAAATAAGAGTGCAAACGTGTGTGGTTGCACCCTCACTTTTTTACCAGAAAATGATCATGATTCATTGGGTAATTTGTCATTTTCAATGATTAGCAATCTTTTCAGTTAGTCTACTAAAATATATATTAACTATTTTGTTGGGCTGTTACATTTGTATTGTCGTTTCATGGCCGATGGTGTTGGTTCAAAGGTGTTTTTACATACCATTTGAGCTGCGTGCACCATGAGAAAATTCCTTGTATCATTTCACTTTTCCTGTATGAACCATGATGAGCATGCCACGGCATATTTGTTTTTTACCTAGCTGGCTCTGTGTTATGTTTTGGGCAAATCCAACACAACACTTCAATGAGTACCACTCTTCATATTTTCAAGCATGGTGGTGGCTGCATCATGTTATGGGTATGCTTGTCATCGTCAAGGACTGTGGAGTTTTTTTGTATAAAAATAAACTGAATGGAGCCAAGCACAGGCAAAATCCTAGAGGAAAACATGGTTCAGTCTGCTTTCCAACAGACACTGGTAGACAAATTCACATTTCAGCAGGACAATAAAATAAAGCACAAGTTCAAATATACATTGGAGTTGCTTACCAAGATGACATTGAATGTTCCTGAGTGGCCTAGTTATAGTTTTGACTTAAATCAGCTTGAAAATGTATGGCAAGACTTGAAATTGGTTGTCTTGCAATGATCAACAATCAACTTGACAGAGATTGAATAATTATTTTAAAAGAATAATTGGCAAATATTGTACTTTCCAGGTGTGCAAAACTGACTGACCCAGAAAGACTCACAGCTGTCTTCGCTGCCAAAGGCAATTCTAACATGTATTGACTCAGGGGGTTGAATACTTATCTAATCAAGATACAGTATATTAGTTTCATTTTCTATTAAAAAAAAGTTACATGTTCAAATTTTCCTTCCACTTTGACATTGAACTATTTTGTGTAGTTGTTGCCAAAAAATTACAATTAAATCCATGTTAATCCCACTTTGTAACACAACAAAACTGTGTGTGAAAGTGAATACTTTCTGAGGGCAATGTATTTCCTTAAATCAATCGGTTAAATCACATTGTTAAAATGTTTTCATTAAGCTACAAAAGTAACATTCCTGGCTGAGACCCATATGCAAGTACAAAATTGTGCTTCGTGGTTACAGTGTAGCCAAGCTGTGTCTGTATCAGAACATGTGAGCAGAGTTGAAATCCCGCTCAAAATGGCGCCAGAAGAAATAGCAGTAGTTTTACGGGCACCCAACCAATTGTGCTATTATGTGTTTTTTTCACGTTATTTGTAATTTATTTTGTACATAATGTTTCTGCAACCATATTTTACGGCAAAAAAATTGCTTCTGGATATCAGGACAGCGATCACTCACCTCAGATTAGACAAAGATTTCTTCTTCAACAAGCAGGACGCACAGTACATTCTCTGAACACCCGACAAGGCCAACATCCCAGTTATTTGCAAGAGGAAGCGACGCAGGTACAGAGGACACAGAGCGGGATGCCTCGTAAGGATCAGCAGAAGGCGAGTGGGAAAGCTGCTGTTCCCGTCAATATTACTCGCCAACGTGCAATCTTTGGACAATAAATTAGATGAGGTACGATCACGAATATCCTACCAACGGGACATCAACAACTGTAATACCTTACGTTTCACGGAATTGTGGCTGATTGATGACATGGATATTCAGCTAGCGGGATATACGCTGCACCGGCAAGATAGAACAGCACACTCCGGTAAGGGGGGGGGGGTCTGTGCATATTTGTAAACAACAGCTGGTGCACGAAATCTAAGGAAGTCTCTAGATTTTGCTCGCCTGAGGTAGAGTATCTTGTGATAAATTGCAGACCACACTACTTGCCTAGAGAGTTTTCAGCTATACTATCGTGGCTGTTTATTTACCACCACAGACGGATGCTGGCACTAAGACTGCACTCAGTCAGCTGTATATGGAAATAAGCAAACAGGAAACCCCTCACCCAGAGGCGGCGCTCCTAGTGGCCGGAGACTTTAATGCAGGGAAACTTAAATCAGTTCTACCTAATTTCCATCAACATGTTAAATGTGCAACCAGAGGGAAAAAAATTCTAGATCACCTGTACTCCACACACAGAGACGCATACAAAGCTCTCCCTCACCCTCCATTTGGTAAATCCGACCACAATTCTATCCTCCTGATTCCTGCTTACAAGCAAAAATTAAAGCAGGAAGCACCAGTGACTCGGTCTATAAAAAAGTGGTCAGATGAAGCAGATGCTAAACTACAGGACTGTTTTGCTATCACAGACTGGAACATGTTCCGGAATTCTTCCGATGGCATTGAGGAGTACACCACATCAGTCACTGGCTTTATCAATAAGTGCATCGAGGACGTCATCCCCACAGTGACTGTTTGTACATACCCGAACCAGAAGCCATGGATTACAGGCAACATTCGCACTGAGCTAAAGGGTAGAGCTGCCGCTTTCAAGGTGCGGGACTCTAATCCGGAAGTTTATAAGAAATCCTGCTATGCCCTCCGACACACCATCAAACAGGCAAAGCGTCAATACAGGGCTAAGATTGAATCGTACTACACTGGCTCCGACACTCGTCTTATGTGGCAGGGCTTGCAAACTATTACAGACTACAAAGGGAAGCACAGCCGCGAGCTGCCCGGTGACACGAGCCTACCAGACGAGCTAAATCACTTCTATGCTCGCTTCGAGGCAAGCAACACTGAGGAATGCATGAGAGCATCAGCTGTTCCGGACGACTGTGTGATCACGCTCTCCGTAGCCGACGTGAGTAAGACCTTTAAACAGGTCAACATTCACAAGGCTGCGGGGCCAGACGGATTACCAGGACGTGTGCTCCGGGCATGTGCTGAACAACTGGCAGGTGTCTTCACTAACATTTTCAACATGTCCCTGATTGAGTCTGCAATACCAACATGTTTCAAGCAGACCACCATAGTCCCTGTGCCCAAGAACACGAAGGCAACCTGCCTAAATGACTACAGGCCCATAGCATTTACGTCCATAGCCATGAAGTGCTTTGAAAAGCTGGTAATGGCTCACATCAACACCATTATCCCAGAAACCCTAGACCCACTCCAATTTGCATACCGCCTAAACAGATCCACAGATGATGCAATCTTTATTGCACTCCACACCGCCCATTCCCACCTGGACAAAAGGAACACCTATGTGAGAATGCTATTCATTGACTACAGCTCAGCGTTCAACACCATAGTACCCTCAAAGCTCATCATTAAGCTAAGGATCCTGGGACTAAACACCTCCCTCTGCAACTGGATCCTGGACTTCCTGATGGGCCGCCCCCAGGTGGTGAGGGTAGGTAGCAACACATCTGCCACGCTGAGCCTCAACACTGGAGCCCCCCTGGGGTGCGTGCTCTGTCCCCTCCTGTACTCCCTGTTCACCCACGACTGCATGGCCAGGCACAACTCCAACACCATCATTAAGTTTGCAGACAACACAACAGTGGTAGGACTGATCACCGACAACGACGAGTCAGCCTATAGGGAGCAGGTCAGAGACCTGGCCGGGTGGTGCCAGAATAACAACCTATCTCTCAATGTAACCAAGACTAAGGAAATGATTGTGGACTACAGGAAAAGGAGGACCGAGCATGCCCCCATTCTCATCGACGGGTCTGTAGTGGAGCAGATTGAGAGCTTCAAGTTCCTTGGTGTCCACATCACCAACAAACTAGAATTGTCCAAGCACACCAAGACAGTCGTGAAGAGGGCACGACTAATCCCCCTCAGTAGACTGAAAAGATTTGGTATGGGTCCTCAAGTCCTCAAAAGGTTTTACAGCTGCACTATCGAGAGCACGCATGCCTCCGATCACAAGGCACTACAGTGGGTAGTGTGTACGGTCCAGTACCTCACCAGGGCCAAGCTTCCTGGCATCCAGGACCTCAATACCAGGCGGTGTCAGAGGAAGGCCCAAAAAGTTGTCAAAGACTCCAGCCACCCTAGTCATAGACTGTTCTCTCTGCTACGGCACAGCAAGCGGTACCAGAGCACCAAGTCTAGGTCCAAGAGGCTCCTAAATAGCTTCTACCCCCAAGCCATAAGACTCCTGAACAGCTAATCAAATGGCTACCCAGACTATTTGCATTGCCCCCTTTGGAACGTTGCTGCTACTCTCTGTTATTATCTACGCATAGTCACTTTAATAACTCTACCTACATGTACATATTACCTCAATTATCTCGACACCGGTGCCCCCGCACATTGACATTGACTCTGTACCGGTACCCCCTGTATATAGCCCCGCTATTGTTATTTACTGCTGCTCTTTATTTGTTATTCTTATCCTCTTACTTTTTGGGGGGGTATTTTCTTAAAACTGCATTGTTGGTTAAGGGCTTGTAAGTAAGCATTTCACTGTAAGGTTGTATTTGGCGCATGTGACAAATACAACTTGATTTGGATTTGATTTGTATCTCGATAAAACAGCTCTGCTTGGCTTGGTAAGTGTAATATGGACCAAAAAGCCATTTCTACACTCTTTGCATCAAATATGTATGCTGCTGAGACAAGTTAATACAAAAAATGTTATGGTGACAGTGAATCAAGCAAAGGCATCAAAAAAAGTCCATGTTGGAGGAAAAGCTGAAAGGTCAATTAGTGTGCTTACTGAGACTACACTTTTGTTATTCCTCATACTTTTCATGATTATTTGGTTTCTTCACGAGTCGTTGTCAAATATGTAGCCTACTCATTGTAGTTGTTGCTTAAAAGCCCACCATTAAAAACATTATGATAATAAAACATAATTGATAGTAGTCCAGTCCTGTAACTACAGGCTACAGTTTAAAAAATAAATAAAACCCTTTTATTTTCTCTCATCTTAAAAAGGCAAGATTCTCAGGTTAGGCTACAGTAGACAAAAATAAGATTAACTTAATGTGCAATTTAACAATGTTTTTTCTTAACCTACCAAGTACAAAATTATCATTCTTATTGGCTAAAACAATATTATTGCTGCCATTTTTTTTTAAATTTCATTTCCTCATGGTCATGCATTATCCTGGCCACATTCTTAACAGTTTGGCCTGTCAATCAATCACTAAGGGTGGTATTTTCAGGGAAGGGGGCGGGATGTTTTTGAGTCACAAGGTTGGTAGGGTTTCAAACCTGTCAAATGAATTGCACTCACACTTTCAAAGTCAGGCACCCATGCAAATGTATGTCACCAATCAGGCCGGAGGACTGGATTTGCCCATCCCTGAGCTACAAAGGGTTATAATTGGATGTTAGGTATGAAGCTAAGGGTTGTAATGGTGAGGATAATTTTGTTCCTCACTGGATGTAGGCCTCCTGGCTGCTCTGTCCTCGGAGCTGGTCCTCCATCAAGTAGGTGTTGTGGGAGGAACAGATGAAGTAGTGGCTGAGGGGCCGGCTCATGTCCTGGTTCAGGGTCAGCCGCTGGGGATCCAAGATGGCGCCCTCTGGAGAGACCAAGTACATCTGGAAGCCATCTATAGACATGACCCCCTGTTTCTTGGCTGTGAGGAGACATGGGAAGTTCCGTCTTATCATAAGTCAAACCCAATCAAAAAATGCTCAGTAACTACTGTAAAGGAAATTTTACTCTGTGCAACTTGTCTTTGGTGTCATAAACAATCTTTGGTTCTTGCCTGTTTCTGGTAAAGATATGAGGGGGGGGGGCTGTCATGACCTTCTCCTTTATTTGTCAGAAGAACACCCAGAATATGTTCTTTAAGTTAAGATAGGAGACGGTGCCAGACACATGCCGGAACAAATTGTGACCGACCGGCTTGATTCGGTCTTATGTAGAATATATTTTTTCTTATGTAGAGTTTTTTTAGTTGGATAAAAGTAGAGACTTAGAGCTGGAAAATGGTATATCATACACTACAGTTGAGGAACGATGGGAAAGTAATTCTGCTTTGAAAGTTAAACTTGTAATGTCACTTTTGAGAAAATGGTCCTTGAATGTTTTGGTTAACCCACTGGAGAGCTCTCTTTGTCTACATCCTTTCAGCATCGTTCACACCCTCTTAAGCCTTAGCTCCAACCATGTCTTTAAGGATTCAGATGTGGGGCCATTTACTAAACAACCAAAAGATTTCAAGACTAAAGGCTGGTTTATACTACGCCTATCGACAGTTGTCGCAGTGACATCATGAACATTCTATTGTCGTCCGACAAACTTGTCGTTGTCGTAAAAAGTTTATAAAGTATAAACACAAAAATTACCGGCTGCATGACATCAGAATAATCCAAAATAGCTAGTGTATTTTAACACCAATAAACCCACCCGTTTAAAAATGAATTTAGTATATGTCAATCTAGCAAACCAGGCAACTAAAAGCAACTTTATAAACTATTTTTTGGTTTGTTTCTAGCTTGTTAGCTAGCTAGCTAATGTTAAGTTAGCTGGCTAGCCAGTTCAAATAATGACCATATCATATAGCTGACGTCTTCACTTTAGCCCAATTGTCTTCATTATTACAGGAAAATAAACTCACAGCAAGATCATTATTTACAAGTTAATGGCGAGCCAATTACAGAAAATAGCTAACGGTTGTGAGTCTGATGAAATAAAAGCAGGGTATTCTACTGGATAATTTTTGAACTTGGACACTGTCTCGTTGGCCTAACATTATATCCTAATTTGACTTTGGTGCAGGTCATGTTCTTCACATTACCGTTTCTGGTAAACACATTATATGAAATAAAATCAAAGTTTATTTGTCACATGCACAGGATACAGAAGGTGTAGTGAAATGGTTATTTGCATAGTGGAGTCTTTTCTTTAGACATGTAGCTAGCTGGCTAAACAATTAACCATAATCTCAACTCATAACGTTACTACCCTGCATGAATCTGCAGATAGCTAACCAACCAGGTTCAATCTTAGCTAGCTAGCCAACAGGCTATAATTAGCAATCCAAATGGCTCTGAGATACGAATAATATTACTACACAAATCATACACTTAAAATGAGCTTGCGAGCCACCCAGCTAACATTAGCTAGCTAGCAGTACGCTTTAACGTGAAATGAAAACGACTTTGACAAAATTAGAAATGTATAATATCTGAAAATGTGGCTTGCTAGATTATTTTACTTGTAGACATGGATTCTCCCTCTGTCACAGATGCCATGGTTGCCCTCAGTTTGAAGATGTAATCCGGAGACAGGCGTTTCATATACAACAGCCTTTTGTGTGTTCTCTTTTCGACTCCCTCCTCATATTTACAATCAAATGCCAGAATCTTCTCCATCTACTTAGCTATCACACTCCAATTCCACCAGGCATTCCACTGATTTCAAAACTCGGTCCTCCAGAAAGTGGAGAGCAACACTTTTGCAATTCTACTACGTGATATCTTTAAAAAAAAAAGGAGTGTTAGGAAGGATTAACCACACATACTGAACTGACCTGCTCATGTTGTAGACAAAAGCGTGCTACATGGCAGACCAATCTGAACTCATCTCTAGGCATGTCCAGGCCATCCATTATCTCAGCCAATCATGGCTAGCGGGAAGGTCCCTGTCTTTTTCTATGGCTAAACCAACTAGGCTCGTAATTTCACAATTTTATTCATATTTACAGATGGCATACAAGTTTGTTATTGAGACACATGAAAGTTAACATGTTCCAGAAGGCATTTCTACAAAAATACAAATGTTGATATTTTAAAAAAAAGTTTACGTTCAAAATGCCTCTCCTGTGAAGTAGTGATGTGCAACATACAGCTAGTTTCCTTACTTATTGAATGGTTAATTGTGGGCTCTTGTGGTTTACTGAAGTAAACTAGGTTATTAATATTGGGGTTGCCGTTCATTGTGATTGACATTGTCTTACAGAGGCTATTAAAGACATAATTCATTACGGTTGACTGTGGTTGGTTACAGTTGCACAGTGGTCCTTACCGGTCTCTGATGGCTCATAGCGGTCAATCAGCTCCTGGGCATGCTCCCAACTCCTCTCCCCCTCCTGTTGCTCCTGCCTCAGAAAGTCCTTCAGCTCAGCAAGGGTTAATGTCTGTCTGTCTCGGGAGTAGTCCTGGAACACCCGCCACATGTCCTTCCTTTCCGTCAGTATCTTATAGAACTGGACAAACTCCTCGTTCTCCAGACAACCTGACTTAGACTTATCTGCCAACTGAGGGTAAAGAAAATAAGCAGCATAGATTGTTACCTCTGCAGTCTTCCCGTGGTATTGTACTCTCAATAAATCGTGCTAAAACAGAATTCCATCACCTGATAATGGAAGGCAGATTAGTTACTGATATTTGACTGTGATAGGTTTCTGTTAAATATTACCAACGTTGAGAACTATTCCACGACCTACAACATCCCAATTGAACCGCTGCTCACAATGCTAGGTTGATTCATTGACTGAGGATGTCATATGAGCAGTGGGAGGCATGGAATAAATATAGAAAAAAGTATAGTTTTGATACCCTAAGACCTCATGAACTTGATGGGTACCTCACCGTGAAGAGGTGAAGCGCATACTCCTCGTTCATGTCCACATTCATCATCTTCAGCAGTGTGCGCACCTCCTTGAAGTTCATCCGTCCGTCCTTGTTTTTGTCCGCCTTCTGAAACCAGTCCCAGATCCACCTGAGGGAAGATGCTGGCTAAGGGCAACACTTGGTAAGACATGATTTAGAAAGGAGCAAAAACAAAGACTTTACTCTCACAACTAAAGTGTTTTTTGACCATAGAATTAAGAATTAGAATACTAGAATGGAAATTAACCTTCTTATGATGGGATAAATGTCAGCCATTTCGGTCAGCCAAAAGAATCAGGAAGCATTTTTCCTGCATAAGTAAAATCTGGATTTCTTCTCTTCTGCCATTAATTCCAATTAGACTAATTTGGATTTCTTTCTGACAATATGGCTGCCATTTTCAACCCATTCTGGAACTTTGACGGTTTATGACATAGTCCTTCCAGTAACTTAATAGGACCTCTATGGTTTTGATTGTTTTGATCAATTGTTATGAACGTATTATGATAAGGCCCCACGAAGTCAAGTGTCACAAAACATCTAATAATCTGCCTGTTATCTGAATGGGATAAGGATACTGGTCAACCCTCTCTTTGTCATCCATGCTCTCAGCGTTCTGGATCAGCTTGCGTACACCCCGGATCCAGGCCTGCGCCTCAGAAGGTGACTCCGCCACCAGGTCCAGGTTGCCACGGCGCCCACGGAACACCAGGGTGAAACAGAGGTCAGCGGGGAACTCTTCAGCGACGCTCAGCAAGACCTCCGACTGGTGACCTTCACGCACCACCTCAACATCAGCCACAGAGACTAGAAAGGAACATTAGGCATTATCGGCCAGATTCATACTTAGAAAAGGCGTGCGTAAGAAAGGTGTAATTTCCTACATGCTTCTCAGTAGTCGGTATTCAGACGTACCTTATGAAGGTTCGTAACGGGCTTTGCAGGCGTGATTCCCTTGTGTGAACTGAATTTATTTTAATCAACCTCTGAAAACCCTCCCATTTGCTGGCCAACAGATTTTCTCGTGGAGTTTTTATTCAAATGTGTTTTCAGTACATTTATCTTAAGCCATCCCTTTAAATACGATGTACCTTTAATTCGAATTTTGTCAATAGACTGGGATGCAGGGGGATAACTGGTTCATAAAACAAGAGAAGAATGAAAGAAGCCATCTAAATATGCATCTTTGTCTCCGTTTCAGCACCAACTGGTAGATTTAAAAATACCCTGATCTTGTAGATTATTTAGGAACATTTTAGAGTTAGGAAAGTATGTATGAATCATAAGAAAACTGGTTTGTAGAGCCTTTACACACTAAATACTGTATATTGACGAATAAAAAAATGCGGTTTGATTCATCCTGAAAGTTGTTATATTCAAGTTCAATCCATGAAATATTGGAAGGTGGGAAAGAAAAAAAGTGTACAATAGGGGTTGAACAATAGTCCTATAAATCTACCCTAATTCTTACTAATCATGGAACTGTATGACAACGGTCCAGTCATCGTGAACCGTGCGCCAGGCTCCAGGTTTAACCTGCTACATGTGGTCTGAATTCCATAATAATTCAAATAGGCTTCATGTCCCAAATTATTTCACAACATGAACCTAATATGATCCACTAACGCTAGAGGAACAACTTACACGGATGTGACAAAAAAAGAAAACGGAAACTGAATGATGCTAAATGTAAGCTACAAATTGAAAACTAACAATAAAGTGACAGAAATGTATGTGAGTATTACTGACGGTGGCTCCCGTTAGTGACTAATATTTAACATGATACAAATTGTAGAATAAAACAAAAGCCCGGGCATAAGCTATACTTAAAACATTCTTTAAAGTCCATACATCAACTGGGCATCTTAAGCCCTACAGAAACCTATAGCTTGGGTGTCCAAATTTCATCCACACAAATGATGAGGGCACACAATGAAAATTCTGACTAACAGCACAGCTATTTATAGGCTTTTTCACTGTGGAAAGGTAGCCACAATACATGTCATGATGATATGATTTTCAGTTTGCTTCCATATGACTGGTTTCACATTCGTCTACAAGGAAAAATGATCTAAAACGATGGCTGTGTATTTACAATCCCCTTTTCCAAACGGATTATTCATTTATCTAGCTCTTATCATTAGCTCTTATCCATTTATAAATTACAGTGCATGGATAATGCTGCTATGTCTATCTGAAAAAAGAAAGATGCTTTTTCCATTTGGAACCGGCAGGTTTTCTTCAACCTTATTTATGGTTTCCTCACGCGTAAATGTGGCGTCATTATGAGGGAGTTAAGTCAAGGTCAGAATATGGGCTCTCGAGTGGCGCAGCGGTCTAAGGCACTGCATCTCAGTTCTAGAGGCATCACTACACACCCTAGTTCGAATCCAGTATCACAACCGGCCGTGATTGGAAGTCCCATAGGGCGGCACACAATTAGCCTAGCGTCGTCCGTCTTTGGCCAGGGTAGGCCGTCATTGTAACTAAGAATTTGTTCTTAACTGACTTGCCTAGTTACATAAAAAAAAAAAAAAAAATCTGTAGACACTTCTGCACCTTTCATTTCTTAGATATCCGCCCGAACGAAGTGGGTGAATAGCATGCTATTCTCATGCTTAAGTTCAAGGTCAGAAAACGCATAGAGAGAGAAGTGCATAAAAAGGGACTATAACATTCCATTCACACGCGCTTAACTCGGGTCGGAATTGAGGCCTATGTGAAGACATACTTAGGCTTTTTCAATGCTAAAGTGATTTCTCAAGGAATGATTCTATGCATCATCCTTTTTTCAAAAAGAGAAATAATGTGGCCGTCAATTCAGTTATCCACAGTATGTACAGTCTGTGGTCAATTCTTATAATGACTCCCTCCCTCCCGCCACTCACACCCTCGTTACTCACAGGTGGAGTGGCCTGTTCCTGCCCACCTGGACTTATACCAGATGGTCTGGCCATCTTCCTGTAGCCGGAAAAGCCGCTGCTTCTTCCACGATTTGGACTTGACCTTCTTCAACATGGCCCCCACCTTCATCACCTGGAGGTCCTTGTCACCCTTGGCAACTGTGCAGAATCAGGGGTTACCATCGTGTTTACAAATACAAATACAGTCCATATCTGGTCAATTGAGACCTCAGTGTTGTTTCTCTATTCTGTTTAATGGAGGCTGACATCTGTACTCCAAAAGTTCATTTTTGAGATTTGATCAAAGAAAATGAAATTGTATTATTGCTTGTTTCCTCATGCAACATTTTAGTACCCATCAACTTACACAAGCTTTGGGGAGAATCCATGAACAGCCTTGACACATGCACTTGATGATATCCTGCCAAAAAAAGAGAACAAACATAATTGCTGCGATACCTATTACGTTGTGATAGTGAAACATATACATAAGCTCTACAAATTATTAGCGGTGGTCAACCAACTACCTCCCTACTTGCTGATCAGTGTGGCCCACCATGGCTGAATAATTGTTCTAACTGTGTCATCAACATTATGGCTGGGTTGCCTGCAGAGCTTAGAAATCCAATCAAGCTTTTGCTTTCTCTATCCATCATCTATTGATTGGCTAAGAGGGGGGGGGGGGGGGGGGGTAGATGATTGACAGTCTGTGTGCTGCACTGGTTTTTCCAATACCGTCCAAACGATTTCTTTGAAGTAAAAAAAAGCACTGTGTTGCTACTTAATAAGTAAATACCTGCAGTCAACTTGTTCATCATTTCAGCTGTCACAATTTTTCATAATGAAGCTTACCGGTAGTTCCCAGACACGTGGTGTTTGTTTACAAGCACACAATGACAGGAGACCAGAGCCTTGGGAGTCACTCACTGTTGTGCAGCAAATGCCAGGTGATCTAGTTACAGTATGGAATTCACAACTTAACTTCCGGTCAATAGTTTTAGAATGTTTTTTGTTTATTTGACTATTTTCTACATTGTAGAATAATAGGGAAGACATCAAACCTATGAAATAATACATATGGAATCATGTAGTAACCAAAAAAGTGTTAAGAATATATTTGAGATTCTTCAAATAGCCACCCTTTGCCTTGATGACAGCTTTGCAGTCTTGGCATTCTCACAACCAGCTTCATGAGGTAGTCACCTGGAGTGGATTTCAATTAACAGGTGTGCCTTTTTAAAAGTTCATTTGTGGAATTTCTTTCCTTCTTAATGCGTTTGAGCCAATCAGTTGTGTTGTGACAACGTAGGGGGATATACAGAAGATAGCCCTATTTGGCAAAAGACCAAGTCCATATTATGGTAAGAACAGCTCAAATAAGCAAAGAGAAACGATAGTCCATCATTACTTTAATACGGAACATTTCAAGAACTTTGAAAGTTTCTTCAAGTGCAGTCGCAAAAACCATCAAGCACTACAACGAAACTGGCTCTCATGAGGACCTCCACAGGAAGGGAAGACCCAGAGCTACCTCTGCTGCAGAGGATAAGTTCATTAGAGTTACCAGCCTCAGAAATTACCACCCGAATAAATTCAGAGTTGAAGTAACAGACACATCTCAACATCAGCTGTTCAGAGGAGACAGCGTGAATAAGGCCTTCATGGTCGAATTGCTGCAAAGAAACCACTACTAAAGGACACCATCAATAAGAAGAGACTTGCTTGGGCCAAGAAACACGAGCAATGGACATTAGACCGGTGAAAATGTGTCCTTTGGTCTGGAGTCCAAATTTTGTCTTTGTGAGATGTGGTGTAGGTGAACGGATGATCTCCGCATGTGTATTTCCCACCGTAAAACATAGAGGAGGAGGTGTTATGCTGTGGGGGTGCTTAGCTGGTGACACTGTCTGTGATTTATTTAGAATTCAAAGCCCACTTAACCAGCATGGCTACCACAGCATTCTGCAGTGATACACCATCACATCTGGTTTGGGCTTAGTGGACCATAATTCGTTTTTCAACAGGACAATGACCCAACACACACCCAGACAGTGTAAGGGGTATTTTACGAAGAAGGAGAGTGATGGTGTGCTGCATCAGATGACCTGGCCTCCACAATCACCCAACCTCAACCCAATTGAGATGGTTTGGGATGAGTTGGACCGCAGAGTGAAGGAAAAACAGCCAACAAGTGCTCAGCATATGTGGGAACTCCTTCAAGACTGTTGGTAAAGCTTTCCAAGTGAAGCTGGTTGAGAGAATGCCAAGAATGTGCAAAGCTGTCATCAAGGCAAAGGGTGGCTTCTTTGAAGAATCTCAAACATAAAATATTTTTATTAGCTTTTTGGTTACTACATGATTCCATATGTGTTATTTGATAGTTTTGATGTCTTCCCTATTATTCTACAATGTATAAAATAGTAAAAATAAAGAAAAACCCTTGAATGAGTAGGTGTTCTAAAACTTTTGACAGGTAGTGTAAATGTTTGCAAGCTAGATATCTTATAACTCTTAAGTTAACTGTCTAAAATGTGCTAAATGCTCTGGAGTTGTGCATTTGGTTTGCTAATTTGGTATCTAGTTAGCTATCTAGATAAGTGGTTAGCTTCTTCCAAAATCTAGTTTTGCTTGGTAACAGCAGATAATCCTGTCCTGGATCAAGAGCCTTGTTGCCTAATATTTGTTTTGTGTGTGCTGCAAACTGTGAGTAAGATTTTTGAGTTCTTGTATAACTTTTAGCTGGGATGTCTGTCCTGTAAATACATTAGCGCAATGCGCTCCTTAGCATTTAGTTAGCATTCTCTATGGGATTGTACATGTACTTCTTAGCATTGCTAACCTTTGGATGACAACGGGTCAGTGGGGTTTTAAAATAGCTCCCCTTGTGTTCAGTGCTGATATTACCGAATATCCCGGGATGGCACAAGGTCGGTATGAAGGTATGACAATCTGGATACCGCCCAAGCCTATTAATGACAGCAACTTTTGGCTTAGCTGTCTAGTCCCTTGGGAAAGAGGTTCTTAAACCTTCTCCGAGAGGAAACTCACAAGGTATTGTACACACTGAACAACAGACAAATGTTGCATAAAGGGATAGTTCAAATGGCTACTCTCCCATTTTTTGGGCTTTTCAATGGCTCTCTTTCCTTTTACAACCTTTGTAGAACAATGGCACATTTTTATAGTATCCTCGGGGGATGTTTTCAACTGTTCACAACGAGGTCCATGTTCCATTGTTCAAAATACCACAGTTACTTTCCCTTTCAGGTCCACTGTTAGTAAATATCAACTCTTTACCCAGCAATACAAGTCTAGCGAAAGCAAAGAAACTATATTTTTGATACTTTTTAACCACCCCAGTGATGTTGTTGATTGTTGTGCGATGTTTGTGAAAAGATGTTAAAGAAGAGGCAGAAACAGAACTCTCATTTTCCTGGACCCCTTCTATAACTACAGTATATTCCACACATACAGTACATTCTCGTGCAAATACAAAAAGTCATATGGTTCTAGCCAAAGAATAACCTTCTATGTTATTTGAGGGGCGGTGGCAGGAGTGTTTCGGGACAGAGAACTCTTTCAGGGGATTTGACTAATATGTGCAAGAGTGTGATCAACACACACACGCACAGAATCATGACTCACTGTTAAATTGGTCTCATACTCACACATAAAAATACTCAAAGTAATATAGAAATACTATACACCCAGTGAAGTGGCAGCCTCATTATATGCCCATATGACTCCACTACAAGCACCCCTTATTATAACCATCTGTGATATCCACAGGAATGTTCAACTTCCCCTTTCACGAAAGCTCTGTGCTTGACCCTCACAGGTTGGTTCTACACTTCAGTAGGAGCTATGTGAAGAATCCTATAAACAAACCAGTCTTTTATCATGCATGTATAACATGCTTGTGCCAGGGAGGGAGGCTGGCTGAAGGACAACAAAGTAGAACCAGATGCTGTAATATGAGACAGTATTAAACAGGGACCGGGGGGTATATTATCATCAAACCAACACTAAACCACAAACTCTACTGAACATATACTGTATTGTATAGATGAGTTTTTGTAAAGTAATGTGAAGGGTCAAAGGAGAAAAAAAGAGACTTACCAAATTGTAGACTGCTCCCTTGGGTCTTTGCCCCGACTCAGCTTGGGCTGCCACTGCTGTGACGAGCTCCAGAATAGATTGACGTTTGGTGAGAGCCAGTCCAGGAAAGGGCTCTAGACCAGAATTAGGGAGTGCCCAAAAGATAGCGGGCCCCCAGAGATGGGGGTCTGTTGGAGGTAGCAAGCCCAGTAGAAAGCTCCAGAACTTAAGACACCCAGGGAGTGTCCTGAGACCACTAGCCCAGCACAGGGAGATGGGGGGTGTCCAGAGGAAAGCTGGCTCAGTGTCAGCCTTCCTGTCTACCAGGCTCCAATCTGCCTGCGTTGTCTGGGAAAACTGATCCCCAGACAACACTGCCGCATGCTGGTACACTGTCCCCCCCCTCCACCTCTCCTCCCTTTCCTGCCACTCCCTCTTTTTTCCCTCCCCCCTCGCATCTGATGAGGGCTGTTCATTTTTTCCAAGGCTGCTCTCTTCGCTCTCCTTTACCGTTTTCCGGTATGCTGCCTCTCACTTTAAATGTCTTGCTCTCTCTGTCTCCACACACTCTCTCTTATATATCAGCTGACTGCAGATCTGATTCACTCCTCTCCCTGGTTTAAAGAGCAAACGCCCCTAAAAACCAACTTCACATTTAAAAAACAGCATGTGGCATTGATATGAGTCAGAAACATGTATTCTATTTTCAAAATTGACTACATGGTGTAAAAAGGGTAATTTTGGTCATAAAGTCAGTCTCATCCAAAACAAAGTTTTGTGAGACTCGTGTTCGTGACGGCATCACCACGTAAATTAAAGTTGGGTTTGTTTCAATCCTGCCTACATGCTCACAGCAAGTAATCATCAATTCGGAGTGCAGCTGCATGCGAACCGATCGCAATGCCAGTCATAAATTTCAGTTGACCTTGGATGGCTAGTTTGTGACCTTCGGTAAATTACACATGGGACAATATGTTCAAATTCTAATTGCTCCAAATTTCAATGACATAAGAACTTCAAACCAAATATAGAAATTCTAGAAATTCAAATATTGAAAGCATTTCATGAGTAAACTAAAAAGTGTGCAACATGAAAATAGTCTCATTTACATTGTGTAATTTATTGATGGTCCCTAACTAGCACCGGCGATTGGCTATCCAAAGTCAAACCACGGTCGCGCACTAGCCGGCTGAAGCTAATTGGCGAAAGAATTTGTCTAACTCTTCCCACCTTTGAACACACGCACACACATAAAATCAAACCACCTCACGTTTCAATGTATCGTGGCTGCTAGCATTTCTTAATAACCCAAATAGAAAATGAGGCCAAATCAGGAAGTTCAGCTGCCATTTAAAGGGCAGCAACCCAGACAGGCCTTTGTGCTTACCTCAGTCAAGGAGGGGTTAGGTTGCCTGTGCAAGATCAAAATACATGTAGAGACCTGCATACAGTACTCGAGTTCTCACAAACCCAATCGTTTTCATACATACTGCACTAATCCCATCAGAGTTAACTTACGTCTATGTTTTGCTGAGTTTATTGTCGAATATATTGTCTAATATATTGATAGTTACATTATGTCCCATCCTCTCCAACATCTAAAACCCTCTCTGATGTGTCTGTATTTACCCACTTAGCACTGGTACAATGACTGATACCATATCTGAAAACATGGTAGGAAATGGGACCGGTAGAGTGAGTTACACTAAAGAGAAAGAGAGAGGACCTAATCGAGAAAGCGCCATCCCATTTGGCTGTGTGCCCATGCACTGCAGTCAAGAAACCAGAGTGGTAGAATGAGCCGTGGGAACAACTTTCCCAACATCACATATCACTCTTATGAGAATTCTACCCCCCTGTGGACCAAACCTTGCTCTGGTATCTAACGGAAAACATTAGTTGAAAATCCTGGAGTTTGGGTATAATTTGCAATTGCCCCTTTGCAACTAGAAGATGTAACCCCATCTCACTAGTAGTAGCAGTATTTAAATAATTACTTTGCAATCAGTACAATTTATTTCACATAGTATACCATCTACTTTTGATCATAATACATTTTCAATATCTACAAAATGTCATTCTCATTTTCCTAATGCACACTCACTTGTAACAATAACAAAAATGGAGCGTCCAGATAGGTGGATATAAAAAAACAATTATGGGCACTTTCCCGACAGGAAAGCACATTACAGATTTTAGCAGAGATCCTCTAGGGATCCAGTTTATTTACAAATGGAATCTACCCAATAAACAAAATGAAAATCCCTCCCTTGTATTGGTAATGGTCCTTAAGGCGGAAATGGTAGGCTAAAAGCTGTTAAAGGCTAATGTACAAGTGAAGGGAAACCTTTCTTCTCTTCAATAACCTGCTCTCTGATCATTTGCAATAACTCGGAAATCACAATTTCCAAGAGAACAAACAGTTTTTCCTTCAACAATTCAAGAAAGTAAGCAGTTTTTGCTGAGATTGAGGCTTTGTTTTGGAATACGTTACAGTAGATATGTTCAACGTACAGCTCCTATAACTCCGAAGGAAAAAGGTAGCTCTCTGATGCAGAGCCACCTTTTGTGGCCCTAAGCAAGATTTGGTTACTTGTTTTCATGTTCCCCTCTAATCACAGAATGAGTTATACCTTGGACACTACGTGGGTGCAATGAAGTATCAGGTAGAACAGAAAACCAGCAGGCTCCGGATTTCGTAGGGTAAGAGTTGAATGCCCCTGCTCTAGAGCACGGATCATCAACAAGATTTAACCGTGGGCAGATTTGTCTTGAGTGGATGGTCAGGGGGCCGGAAACATTATTACAAATAATGTGTAGACTGCAAAAAGCACAAACAAATATAATAGTTTATTAAAAACCGTGTACATTTGTATACCATCACATACAGTATCGCTATTATGCATGGGAATACTTTGGAACAGATTTCCCAATTCACTTAAAGCCGATTTACTGGTGTTTTTATAGTCTTATGTACAACAGTAAAGAAAATGCATTAAAATACACGTTTTTTGTGGGGGGGTTTCTGGGGACCTTAGGGTGCCAAATAAAATCACCCGTGGGCCAAATTCAGGGAACCCTGCTCTAGATGGTTGAAAGAAAACATATATAAATAAAAAATAAAGCACGTAGAAAAAAAGCCTGTAGTGGTTTTGGTTCAGGACAGTACAAAAACAGTGGGAACACCAGGTTAAAACCAGACCAATGTTGATTTCCTTTTTGATGACTTCAATGTTCAACCCTGTTGAAATGTAACACAAACACCTCCATAAGCATTGAGGAAGCATTGTAAGAACGTCTCAGGGAGAATGCCAGGTGAGCGGCAACAACAAGTGAGCAACAGAGTTTATGGTTCTACACAGCATCATCCTCTCCTGGTCTTGGACAGTGCTTAAATTGGACAGGCGCACACCACTACAGAGTACCGGAGCCTATTATTTTCTACTCTTTTGAGTACCGGCACCTCTTATAGAACATTTACTCTTAAATATTAACACTGGTACTTTAAAATTAGTACTAATCATGTTTTTCTTCTGTGGCTCTGCCAGCACGGTACTGTTCCTCAGGTAGTGTCAAAAGGGTTGATGAGGTTACTGTGCGGTCAGGGGGATGCCTCGGCCGTCTGTCACCGGGCCCTCCTGCAGGTTCTTGACCAGCTGGGCCAGCCAGCGCTTGGTGGTGGTGTCGTCCTTTAGCACCTGGGCGAATGTGGCATCCTTCAACTGGTCAGGCAGGCACTGGCGCAGTGCTTCTCGCGCTCTGGGGGTCAGAGGTTAGATGTAATGAGTGAACAGAACACCAAACATTAGGGGCGCGTTCATCAGGAAACAACGTTGGCTAACATTTAGATAGGAATATGCTAGAACAAACACGACTCTGAAGAAGGAATCATGTCGACTCTCTTCATGGCATTCCTGTCTTCAACGCTCAAAAACGTTAGGCTTCTGAACATGACCCTTGATTGCATTACATTCCCCCCCCACCCTGCTCTTGTTCACTCCTCTTCGCGTATCTGAGACAACTGGATAAGTGTAAGAGAGACTGTAGGTCCATATACAGTGGCGAACTGGGACCAGAAAATCGGCCCTGGCATTTGTAACACACCGGACCGTTTTTTCCCCTCAAAGCCCCCCCATCGGCCCATTTATTTCCTTGAGGCTCCCAGTATTCGCCAGACACTTAAAATGTTGCGCAAAAATGTAGATCGGCGCAGTGGGCTAAAAATGGACAAGCCTATTTGCCTGAAATGCCTGATGGCCAGTCCGCCTCTGCCACTAACTTAACATCCACCACCCACACTCCTCTATAAGATGAAGGGAGTATCAATTTCCTGTTACAAGGTAGCGCTACAGGCAGCTATGTGATACATTCACCTCAACACTGTAGTTTCATTGCTCACCCCCCCCAGACCATATACGTATTTTGCAAAAAGGAACATCCATAACTTATATACAGCGATTAAGATATTCTTAACATGAGATCCATGGTTGCCATGGCAGCCTTTGTAGTTTACTAACTGCGTCTTACAGACTACCCCTCCCCATGGCAACTTTACAGAAGTTATATCCTCCGCTGTGCAGTTAAACATTTATAAAATGAAGGCCACACTTGCTCCCTATCCCTACTCAAAACCTGCTCATCTAGCCTGCTTATGTTCATCACCACCCTGATCAACAAGTCCCTGCTGCAGGGCTGCCAACTTTTGAAGACAGAGTGAGATTTCATATTGTGAATGTCATTGGTTCCACCCTGTAACCATGGGGTCTGGGTGTACCCCCCTGTAAAAAAAAAAAAAAAAAAAAAGTTTTAAAGTTAATTTCCAGCTATTCTACATATTTTCACATGGCTAACATGCTGACTCAACAGGAGAAGCGTCCACGTACGCCATCATGAGCATGTTGGTTTTGTCCATCCACACCAGACGCGTTCAGGACACGCAGGTTGAAATATCAAAATGAACACGGAACTAACTATATTAATTTGGGGACAGGTCGAAAAGCATTAAACATTCATGGCAATTTAGCAAGCTAGCTTGCTGTTGCTAACTAATTTGTCCTGGGATATAAACTTTGGGTTGTTATTTTACCTGAAATGCACAAGGTCCTCTACTCCGACAATTAATCCACAGATAAAAGGGTAAACCGATTTTGTTTCTAATAATCTCTCCTCCTTCAGGTCTTCTTCCTCTTCAGACTTTATATACCACCCAGCAGCATACCACCCTGCATACCACTACTGGCTTGCTTCTGAAGCTAAGCAGGGTTGGTCCTGGTCAGTCCCTGGATGGGAGACCAGATGCTGCTGGAAGTGGTGTTGGAGGGCCAGTAGGAGGCACTCTTTCCTCTGGTCTAAAAAATATCCCAATGCCCCAGGGCAGTGATTGGGGACACTGCCCTGTGTAGGGTGCCGTCTTTCGGATGGGACGTTAAACGGGTGTCCTGACTCTCTGAGGTCATTAAAGATCCCATGGCACTTATCGTAAGAGTAGGGGTGTTAACCCCGGTGTCCTGGCTAAATTCCCAATCTGGCCCTCAAACCATCATGGTCACCTAATAATCCCCAGTTTACAATTGGCTCATTCATCCCCCTCCTCTCCCCTGTAACTATTCCCCAGGTCGTTGCTGCAAATGAGAACGTGTTCTCAGTCAACTTACCTGGTAAAATAACGGTAAATAAATAAATAAATATGGTGGTTGGCAACCAACTTTAAGGTGCATGACCAACACCAACTGGACCTCAGTTCATCTTTCAATCACCCATGTGGGTATATGCTCCTAAAAACCAATGAGATGGGAGAGGGACTTGCAGCGCATCAAGCATCACAAATAGAACCAAGTTCTATTTTAGCTCATGGCTACGCAAATGCTTGTTGACGCGCGCAAGCAGTTTGGATGCAATGAGTGAATAACATGTATGTGTACATTTATTGTGTGGTCAGCATTTAAGGCCCATGACCAGAGTGGATTTAAAAAAAAAATGCTTTATCACAGGTAAGGTGTATTCAGGATTATTTTAAAGTTGAATAGACAATCAAAACTTGTCAACCTGGTCGGAAGTTACTTAGAAATGATTTGGGCATGAGTACGCTAACATTTAGAGCATTAGAAAATACTAATATTAATGGTTGGTGAGGGTGGCTATTGACTAACCATAGGATGGATTGCAGTCTTTCCTTGTCGATAAGAAACCAACATGTAAATATGTAATTAATTTGGGTGAACTATTCCTTTAAAATAGGACCATAGAAAATCCTGCTTGGAGGTAGCTCTCCAAGAGGTTTGGCCACCTGATCTGTCTCCCAAATACTGGGGGTTTGAATATGTTCATGTGACATTTGATAAGAAAAAATAACCCCACATTCAAGAAAAATGTAATGAATATTTATCTTCAGGTGGTTGAGGCTGATTTGCAAAACCCCATCCTCTTACTCTACATACGCATTTATGCCTACCATGTTTGCCTAGCAGCACAATACTAAAATGACAATATGTCATGACTTTTAACCAAACTCCCATGACCAATAATTGGCATCTCTAGTATGTACACACAAAAAAAAGTATGCGTAATGTGGTAGCGACACTGGGAGACACCATCTCCTGTCGTTGTGCGAGGCACTTATTCTTCTTTGTGGTGGGGTTAACTGTTAGTAGGGTTGGGCAATAAGTTAGAAATGTGGTTTTTTTAGGGATTATGGGTGATTCACAATATAGACACATCTCAATTTTAATGTTCTCTAAATAAGCTTTATTGTACAATTAAAAGGTTAAATATACTGTATTTCAAAGAGTCAGCAATAACCTAATGAATTCAGGGCATATATGCCATGAAACAAAATTGTTTACGCTGCTTTTTTGCAATAATTGAGCTGGCTTTCAAGTCTATAAAAATGCAGTTTTTTGTAACACATTTTTACCAGAACCATGCATAATGCACATTCACTAATAATTACTAACTTCTTGCAGCAGGCATAATAGAAAATGAACACAGGTCTCAATCGCTCAAGCCCACTTCCTAGTGAGTAGTCAGCTAATCTTCATATTTCAAGTTGAGCCAGCTTCAATCTATTTGCTAGCTAACGAGGCAGAACAGTTGAATTGTTATGAACACACCGTTCTGTCCGTCTCCAACTGTTTGAACAGCATGCTTGCCTGTCCACTTTGTTCCGATGTTGAAATCAAGTGGTCTACCCAATTTCTCAGAATGAGAACGAGTTGCCAATTCCCTATATACACACACACACACTTGTTTTTGATGCTTACTGCACATTTATAAAACACAGACTTGACAGCTAGTATAACAGGCTAAAATGCTGTTGGTACTGAAATGCTGCGCGCAATATACTGAGCATTCATTTTCCAGAATCAATGTTCATTGATCCTCTCGTTTTAGTAGTAACTTCCAAACAATCAACCAGTCGACTAAATGGAGTCAGCCCTAATTTTATATACATTACCAGTCCAAAGTTTGGACACACCTACTCATTCAAGGGTTTTTCTTTATCTTTATTTGTACTATTTTCTACATTGTAGAATAATAGTGAAGACATAAAAACTATGAAATAAGACATATGGAATCACATAGTAACCAAAAAAAAAAGTTAAACCAATCAAAATATATTTTAGATTCTTCAAAGTACACATCCTTTTCCTTGACAGCTTTGCACACTCTTGGCATTCTCTCAACCAGCTTCACCTGTAAATGCTTTTCCAACAGTCTTGAAGGAGTTCCCACATATGCTGAGTACTTGTTGGCTGCTTTTCCTTCATTCTGCTGTCCAACTCATCCCAAACCATCTCGATTGGGTTGAGGTCGGGTGAATGTGGAGGCCGTGGTCTTGGACCCTTACTAAACCAATCACAAGTTTCAATCTGACGCGGTTCATAGTGTGCTGGCAGGAAATTATGGATCTCCAGCGTGAAGTTGCAACAGTTACATTGCTTGTGATGTAGAATGCACAGTTCAAGTTAATGCGCTGAATTAATGACAAAATAAAAGCAGTACTTTTTCTTTTCTTCAATGAGTGAGAAATAAAAGGCGTGGCGTGTGGCGCGTGAGCTTGTGAAGAAGGTCAAATGTGTATCTCATGCCCAATGTGTGAGTACGCAGCAATGCTGCTGACCAGAGAGGTACCATCAATCTTCAAAACAGCAGTAGTACTCAAGAAACCCATCCTTGACCAAGACATCCTATCCAGCTACAGGCCCATCTCCAACCTCCCTATCCTATCAACATTACTGGAGAGTCCAGATCCCAGGAGTCTGCCTTCACATGCGGTATCCCACAGGGGTCAGTGCTGGGGCCTATTCTGTTTATAATTTACATGCTCCCTCTCGGCCAAATCTTCAGAGATTATAACATCAACTTCCACGCTAACGATACCAAAGTTTAAAATAACACCAAACCAGACACCATCTCTGCCCTAGCAAAAGTCAGCAGCTGCCTAGAGGACATCAGGGCATGGATGAATGAGAAAGAACTTCCTCCAGTTGAACAGTAACAAGACTAATGCTGTGCTTATTCAGACACCCAAGCAGGCCATCCACCTGTCCTCTCCAACCTAGGAGTCAAGTTTGATCATCCGGTGTCCTTCGATGCCCAAATAAAACATTTTTCCATCTTGAAAACATTGCCGGGTTCTTACCATCACTCTCCTAGCCAGATGCAGAGAAACTCATCCACATCTTCTCTCGGATAAACTTCGGCAATGCGCTGCTTGGGGGCCGTCCAGCCAAATCACTACAGAGGCTCCTACAAATTCAGAACAGTACTGCCAGGGTCCAAGAAGTCCGACCACGTCACCCCGATCCTGGCCCAACCCCACTGGCTACCGGTCAACTACAGGATCAACTCATGCTTGATTTTGAAGCCTTGAAAAAATTGAGGCCCACCTACATCGGCAACTTCATCTCAATCAGCAAGACACCACCCACTCTCCACTCCAGCCATTCCATACTGCTTCAAGTCTCCAAGATACATCTCCGAACTATGCGAGGCTGAGCCTTCTGCTCCCTTGCCCATGGAATGCACCCCCTGACCACCTGAGAGCCACTCCATCACTCTGAACTTTTAAATGGGCGTTAGTCTGTAGAAGTGGATTTCAAAGTCCTAAACCTAATCTAAAATGGATTTAGCACCTAGTCCACTATTGCCATTTCACCTCCCTTGATTTGAAATGTGTTGTTTTTATTTCCTTCAGTCGAGCTTTAAGATAACTCTAATGAAAAGCTCTATACTTATTATGTTAATCTTGCATGAATGATTTCAGACATCAACTCAACGTTTTGAACTAATAATAATGCCATTTAGCAGACGCTTTTATCCGAATCGACTTAGAGCAATACATCCATACATTTTACGTATGCGTGGTCCCGGAAATCTAACCCGCTGTTCCGGCGTTGCAAGCGCCATGCTCTGCCAACTGAGGAACCTATACATAAAACATTCTTAATGCTCAGAGTGGAAAAATAAGCTCTGACCCAGATAACAGTTCCATCTGTGAGAAGGCCATGAGACCACAATGCACTGAAGCACTGCAGAGTGTCATTAGAAACCTTGACTTTGTGTGGGCAGGAAGCAGGAAACTTCCACTCTGTGCGGGCAGGATGGTGTGTATATTACTCCTAAACATGTTTCTGAGAAACACACATCAAAATGAAAACAAAACTGCAAAAGAAATGAAAAATAAAGACAAAACATCCTCCCTTGCTGATCTGGCCCTGGAGTTTCTCATAAAGGGCCTTGAGACACCTAGCCTGACGACTCAAACAAAATTCACTACACACTAGTCTGAGACCACCACAAACGAGTTAAATAATGGCAATGAGGGGCATTGTACGAAACAAAGTCATTAGGTTTTGAATCATCTCTAACCAATCAGAGTATCAAAGCCAATGACGAATTTTCGAACTGATGCTTTACCCACGTAAAAAAGCGAACGTTCTAACAAGCAGCGTCTATCATTTTCATGTGGAAAAGGCACTACATGCTATGTGGAAATAGCTTGGTAATGGCTTGACTTCTAGAATAGGCTCTTTGAGGAAAATGTCTTAAGCAAGAATCTGTCATTTACAACTTTATTATTGAATAAAAAAATGCACACACTAGTAGTTTTTGTTTGCTGGAAAATACATGTTTTCCTTGAGGCCCCCAGTATTAGCCAGATAATGATCATTTTGCAAAAAATTAAATAAACAAACACTGAAAAAAATGCCCATCTGACTCTTGTCCGAAATGGCCAGTCGGCCCTGTTGGTATAGTTCCATCACATTGGTTTCACGTTTTCCAGTCCTAGCATACAGTGCATTCGGAAAGTATTCAGAGCCCTTGACTTTTTCCACATTTACTTACGTTACAGCCTTGTTCTAACATTGATGAGATTTTTTTTTAAACGATTTAATCAAATCTAAAAACCTGCTTACTTTTTCATTATGGGGTATTGTGTATAGATGGATGAGGATTTTTATTTAATCAATTTTAGAATAAGGCTGTAATGTAACAAAAAGTGGAAAAATGGAAGGGGTCTGAATACTTTCGGAATGCACTGCATCTCTGACTCTGACAGTGACCTCCTGGCTTAAATTACATTCATGCCACAGCTCCTCTTGGTGGACATGAAGAGACAGTGCACCAACAAAGAGATCAAGTGAAGCTTCCCCTTTCTAATATCTCATATATTAAGATTCTGCACATTTTAGACAAGATCATTATAAGAAAGTACTAAGACATAACGGCATCATACATGCTTATAACAAGTCTTACAGTGCATTATAACTGCATCATAATGCATAAGCCTATACCTGCTGGTGTTAAAGACATGCTCAGGGACTTTGACGACTAGTATGTATTCCAGTCAATGAGCTTCAGCCCCTCACCATTTGAGTGACAGCTAGCAAGATGCACACAGCAGAGCGAGAGAGAGCAATGACATGGTGCACATATGTGACGTGGTAAGCAATTTTCAGGGACACATTTTTGCCTAGTGAGCGCTACTTTCAGAACTACTGGCTAAAAAGTTTACAAAAAGGTACCAGAGAATCTCTTTAAAGTGCTGTTAACACTAAATTTACCTTGGATTATCAGAGAGGCGAAGGTAGCAGCGTACCACATGTTTCAGCAGACGTGCAGATGGTTCCTTCGAAAGCTGCAGCACCATTTTCCCCTGAAAATAAAGAGAATCAACATGTTTGGGGTAAAAAAATAAAAAATAGTTTAGTGCCTTCAGAAACTTTTTACACATTTTGTTGCGTTACAGCCTGGAATTTAAAATTCATTAAATTGAGATTGTGTCACTGGCCTACACACAATACCCAATAATGCCAAAGTGAAATTATGTTTTCAGACATTTTTACAAATGAATAAATATTTAAGAGTCAAGTATTCAAGCCCTTTGTTATGGCAAGCCTAAATACATGGAACAAATACAAACAAGTGTTTGTCCAATGTTTCATGAGCTGAAATCAAATCTCAGAAATGTTCAATACGCAAAAAAATTCGTATTTATCTCAAATTTTGGGTACAAATTTGCATGTCTCCTTTGCCAAGATATGCCACAACTGTTAGGTGGATGGATTATCTAACAGCATGATCATTAGACAGGTGCACCTTGTGATGAGGACAACAAAAGACCACTAAAATGTGCAGTTTGTCAAACACAATGCCACAGATGTATCAAGTTGAGGGAGCTGTTTAAAGACAATTAAATGTTCCTTTCTCTACCATAACCTCCAATGTCGTTTTAGAGGCTGTTTCCAAACGGCCTCACAACAACAGACCACGTGTATGGCGTTGTGTGGGCAAGCGGTTTGCTGATGTCAACATTGTGAACAGAGTGCCCCATGGTGGCGGTGGGCTTATGGTATGGGCAGGCATAAGCTACGGACAACGAACACAATTGCATTTTATCAATGGCAATTTGAATGCAGAGAGATACCGTGACGAGATCCTGAGGCCCATCGGGACGGCAGGTAGCCTAGTGGTTAGAGCATTGGGCCAGTAACCGAAAGGTTGCTGGATAGAATCAAATCAAAGTTTATTTTTCACGTGCGTCGAATACAACAGGTGTAGACCTTACCGTGAAATGCTTACTTACAGGCTCTAACCAACAATTCAAAAAAGGTATTTTTGTGAACAATAGGTAAGTAAAGTAATAAAAACAGTAAAAAGACAGTGAAAAATAACAGTAGCGAGGCTATATACAGTAGCTAGGCTATAACAGTAGCGAGGCTACATACAGGTACCGGTTAGTCAGGCTGATTGAGGTAGTATGCACATGCAGATATGGTTAAAGTGACTATGCATATATGATAAAAAGAGAGTAGCAGTAGCAGCGTAAAAGAGGGGTTGGCGGGTGGTGGGACACAATGCAGATAGCCCGGTTAGCCAATGTGCAGGGGCACTGGTTGGTCGGGCCAATTGAGGAAGTATGTACATGAATATATAGTTAAAGTGACTATGCATATATGATAAACAGAGAGTAGCAGCAGTGTAAAAGAGGGGTTGGGGGCACACAACTCAATGTAAAGATCTGTCGTTCTGCCCCTGAACAAGGCAGTTAACCCACTGTTTCCCGGTAGGCCGTCATTGTAAATAAGAATGTGATCTTAGCTGACTTGCCTCGTTAAATAAAGGTTACATTTAAAATAAAACAAAACGGATCAGCCGCCATCACCTCATGTTTCATGATAATGCACAGCCCCATGTCGCAAGGCTCTGAACACAATTCCTGGAAGCTGAAAATGTCCCAGTTCTTCCATGGCCTGCATACTCACCAGACATGTCAATCATTCATCATGTTTCAGAAGCAGCTTGTTCCAGTTCCCGCCAATATCCAACAACATTCCACAGGCCACAATCAACAGCCTGATCAAATCTATGCAAAGGAGACACACTAGTATATGGACACCCCTTCAAATTAGTAGCTTTAGCTATTTCAGCCACAACTGTTGCTGACAGGTGTATAAAAATCGAGCACACAGCCATATAATCTCCATAGACAAACATTGGCAGTATAATGGCCTAACTGAAGAGCTGTGTTTTTTATTTCACCTTTATTTAACCAGGTAGGCTAGTTAAGAACAAGTTCTCATTTACAACTGTGACAAAGCAAAGCGACAAACAGAGTTACACATGGAATAAACAAACGTACAGTCAATAACACAATAGAGAAAAATACTATATACAGTGTGTGCAAATGAGGTGAGATAAGGGAGGTAAGGCAATAAATAGACCATAGTGGTGAAATAATTACAATTTAGCAATTAAACACTGGAGTGATAGATGTGCAGAAGATGAATGTGTAAGTAGAGATACTGGGGTGCAAAAAAAAGAACAGTATAGGGATGAGGTAGTTGGATGGGCTATTTACAGATGGGCTATGGACAGGTGCAGTGATCTGTGAGCTGCTCTGACAGCTGGTGCTTAAAGTTAGTGAGGGCGATATGAGTCTCCAGCTTCAGTGATTTTTGCAGTTCGTTCCAGTCATTGGCAGCAGAGAACTGGAAGGAAAGGTGGCCAAAGGAGGAATTGGCTTTGGGGGTGACCAGTGAAATATACCTGGGTAGGTGCTGCTATGGTGACCAGTGAGCTGAGATAAGGCGGGACTTTACCTAGCAAAGAGCAAAGATGACCTGGAGCCAGTGGGTTTGGCGACGAATATGTAGCGAGGGCCAGCCAACGAGAACATACAGGTCGCAGTGGTGGGTAGTATATGGAGCTTTAGTGACAAAATGGATGGCACTGTGATAGACTGCATCCAGTTTGTTTAGTAGAGCGTTGGAGGCTATTTTGTAAATGACATCGCTCAAGTCAAGGATCGGTAGGATAGTCAGTTTTACGAGGGTATGTTTGGCAGCATGAGTGAAGGATGCTTTGTTGTGAAATAGGAAGCCAGCTAGATTTAATGTTGGATTGGTTAATGTGCTTAATGTGAGTCTGGAAGGAGACTTTAGTCTAACCAGACACCTAGGTATTTGTAGTTGTCCACATATTCTAAGTCAGAACCGTCCAGAGTAGTGATGCTGGACAAGCAGGCAGGTGCAGGCAGCGATCGGTTGAAGAGCATGCATTTAGATTTACTTGTATTTAAGAGCAGTTGGAGACCACGGAAGGAGAGTTGTATGGCATTGAAGTTTGTTTGGAGGTTTGTTAACACAGTGTCCAAAGAAGGGCCAGAAGTATACAGAATGGTGTCGTCTGCGTGGAGGGGGATCAGAGAATCACCAGCAGCAAGAGCGACATCATTGATGTATACAGAGAAGAGAGTCGGCCCGAGAATTGAACCCTGTGGCACCCCCATAGAGACTGCCAGAGGTCCGGACAACAGGCCCTCCGATTTGACACACTGAACTCTGTCGGAGAAGTAGTTGGTGAACTAGGCGAGGCAGTCATTTTAGAAACCAAGGCTGTTGAGTCTGCCGATAAGAATGTGGTGATTGACAGAGTCGAAAGTCTTGGCCAGAGCGATGAATACAGCTGTACAGTACTGTCTCTTATCGATGGCGGTTATGATATCGTTTAGGACCTTGAGCATGGCTGAGGTGCACCCATGACCAGCTCGGAAACCAGAATTGCATTGCATAGTAGGTACGGTGGGATTCGAAATGGTCGGTGATCTGTTTGTTAACTTGGCTTTCGAAGACCTTAGAAAAATAGGGTAGGATAGATATAGGTCTGTAGCAGTTTGGGTCTAGAATGTCTCCCCCTCTTAAGAGGGGGATGACCGCGGCAGCTTTCCAATCTTTGGGGATCTCAGACGATACGAGAGGTTGAACAGGCTAGTAATAGGGGTTGCAACAATTTCGGCTGATAATTTTAGAAAGAGAGGGTCCAGATTGTCTAGCCCTGCTGATTTGTAGGGGTCCAGATTTTGCAGCTCTTTCAGAACATCAGCTATCTGGATTTGGGTGAGGGAGAAATGAGGGAGGCTTAAGTTGCTGTAGGGGGTGTAGGGCTGTTGACCAGGGTAGGGGTGGCCAGGTGGAAAGCATGGCCTGCCGTAGGAAAAATGCTTATTGAAATTCTCAATTATTGTGGATTTATCGGTGGTGACAGTGTTTCCTAGCCTCAGTGCAGTGGGCAGCTGGGAGGAAGTGCTCTTACTCTCCATGGACTTTACAGTGTCGCAGAACTTTTTGGAGTTCGTGCTGCAGGATGCAAATCTCTGTTTGAAAAAGCTAGCCTTAGCTTTCATAACTGCCTGTGTATATTGGTTCCTAACTTCCAAGATACCCGGTCCAGGTCGATTAGAAAGGCCTGCTCGCTGAAGTGTTTTAGGGAGCGTTTGACAGTAATTTGTGTGAGATTGAGGGCATCAAACTTAGATTGTAGGATGGCCCGGGTGTTAAGCATGTCCCAGTTTAGCTCACCTAACAGCATGAGCTCTGAAGATAGATGGGAGGTAATCAATTCACATATGGTGTCCAGGGCACAGCTGGGGGCAGAAGGTGGTTTATAGCAAGCGGCAACGGTGAGAGACTTGTTTCTGGAAAGGTGGATTTAAAAAAAAAGTAGAAGCTCAAATGGTTTGGGCACAGACCTGGATAGTAAGACACAACTCTGCAGGCTCTCTCTGCAGAAGATTGCAATCCCGCCCCCTTTGGCAGTTCTATCTTGTCATACAATGTTATAGTTAGGGATGTACATTTCTGGGTTTTTGGTGGCCTTCCTAAGCCAGGATTCAGACACAGCTAGGACATCCGGGTTGGCAGAGTGTGCTAAAGCAGTGAATAAAACAAACTTAGGGAGGAGGCTTCTAATGTTAACATACATGAAACCAAGGCTTTTACGGTTACAGAAGTCAACAAATGAGAGGGCCTGGGGAATGGGAGTGGAGCTAGGTACTGCAGGGCCTGGATTAACCTCTACATCACCAGAGGAGGAGTAGGATAAGGGTACAGCTATAAGAACTGGTCGTCTAGTACGGTCGGGATAGAGTAAAATGAGCAGGTTTCTGGGTGCGGTAGAATAGATTCAATGCATAATGTACAGACAAAGGTATGATAGGATGTGAATACAGTTGAGGTAAACCTAGGCATTGAGTAACGATGAGAGGTATTGTCTCTAGAGACATCAATTAAACCAGGTGAGGTCACTGCATGTGTGGGAGGTGGGACAAGAGGGTTAGCTGAGGCATATTGAGCAGGACTGGAGGCTCTACAGTGAAATAAGACAATCACTAACCAAAACAGCAATGGACAAGACATATTGACATTAGGGAGAGGCATGAGTAGTTGAGTGACTTCCAATGTGGCACGTCATAGGATGCCACCTTTCCAACAAGTCAGTTTGTCAAATTTCTACCCTGCTAGAGCTGCCCTGCTCAACTGTAAGTGTTATTGTGAAGTGGAAACGTCTAAAGGGTTGCAACACTTACTCCCGACTTCCGAACTGCCTCTCGAAGCAATGTCAGCACAAGAACTGTTCGTTGGGAGCTTCATGAAATAGGTTTCCATGGCCGAGCAGCCGCATACAAGCCTAAGATCACCATGTGCAATGCCAAGCTTCGGCTGGAGTAGTGTAAAGCTCGCCGCCATTGGACTCTGGGGCAGTGGAAACGTGTTCTCTGGAATTAAATCACGCTTCACCATCTGAGTATGGTGGATTCCAGGAGAACGCTACCTGCCCGAATGCATAGCGCCAACAGTAAAGTTTGGTGGAGGAGGAATAATGGTCTGGGGCTGTTTTTCATGGTTTGGGCTAGGCCCCTTAGTTCCAATGAAGGGAAATCTTATTGCTACAGCATACAATGACATTCTTGACGTTTATGTGGTTCCAACAGTTTGGGAAAGGCCCTTTCCTGTTTCAGCATGACAATGCACCCGTGCACAAAGCGAGGTCCATACAGAAATGGTTTGGTTTGTCGAGATCGGTGTGGAAGACCTTGACTGGCCTGCACAGAGCGCGGACCTCAACCCCATCAAACATTTTTGGGATTAATTGAAATGCCGACTGCGAGCCAGGCCTAATCCCCCAACATCAATGCCCGACCTCACTAGTGCGCTTGTGGCTGAAAGGAAGCAAGTCCCCGCAGCAATGAGCCAACATCTAGTGGAAAGCCTTCCCAGAAGAGTTGAGGCTGTTATAGCAGCAAAGGGGGGACTAACTCCATATTAAATGCCCATGATTTTGGAATGAGAAGTCCAACAAATAGGTGTCCACAAACTTTGTATGTATGTAGAATATGTCGCGCTGCATGAGGCAAATGGCGGTCACACCAGATACTGACTGGTTCTCTGATCCATTCCCCTACTTTTTTGTTGTTGTTGGCATCTGTGACCAACAGATGCATATCTGTATTCCCAGTCATGTGAAATCCATAGATTAGGGCCTAATGAAATTACTTCAAATTGACTGATTTTCCTTATATGAAATGTTGCATGTTGCGTTTATATTTTTGTTCAGTATAAGTTCAGGAGTAAATATGTGCTTAAGTCACATAAGTTGCATGAACTCACTATAATAGTGTTTAACATGATTTTTGAATAACAACCCGATTTCTGTACCCCACTTATACAATTATCTGTAAGGTCCCTCAGTCGAGCAGTACATTTCAAATCACAGATTCAACCACAAAGATCAGGGAGGTTTTCCAATGCCTCAAATTTAATGGCTGTGATAGGAGAAAACTGAGGATGGATCAACAACATTTTAGTTACTCCACAATACTAACCTCAATGACAAAGTGAAAAGGAAGCCTTTACAACAAAAAAATGTATCCAAAACATTCATCCTTTTTGCAATAAGGTAGTAAAGTAAAACTGGAAAAAAATGTGGCAAAGAAATTAACTTTATGTCCTGAACACAAAGCGTTATGTTTGAGGCAAATCCAGCACGTCACTGAGTACCACTCTTCATATTTTCAAGCATGGTGGTGGCTGCATCATGTTATATGTATGCTTGTCATAAGCAAAGACTAGTTTTTTTTTTGTTAAACAAAAGAAACAGACGTGACTGATGCACATGGCAATATCTTTGGTTTGTCTCTATGACATTCAGAAGCATGCTATGCCCTAAAGTAGAGGAGTCAAAATAAATTGTATTTGCTTGGGAAGTAATCTTATACAATGTGTGAACATTGATCTAATCACTTTCTGTAAAACAGAATGTATAATTAAATTATAAGTTCAAAAATTATTCCAGTGTTTAACCAAGGAATACGTGGGCAGTCCCAGAGGGTACATGGGAAGATTTTCAAAAATGTGAAAGAATAGGCAGGAAAACAATTACTGGGGTCGCTGGTATGAAATATTCAGTTATTTTATATTTGAAAAAGCCAACCTTTTTTCACTTTAGTTTCTGCGTGTGTGCATTTCTCTGGCTAATGGGCCTCTGCTCTCCAGTTGGATCTGTTTGATCCTATGCTCGCGCCAAGTGCACGTGATCCATTGCTTATCCTCACATAAACTATGATTGATAAGACAGCAGCTGATGCACTTTAGACTGTACCATTATCAAATAACACGGTGTGCCGTAGGATCGATGACATGGGCATTGATATTGTTGATCAATTGGTGAATTAAAAAAATTATAATTCCGGTACATTTTCTCTGCGGTTGAAAAAAAAAAAAAAAAAAAAAAAAAAAAGCCTGATGTCAGTGGGGAAGCCCAATTGATTGTCTGTTAAATCAACATTTAACCCATTTTAAATTCAGGTTGTAACACAACAACAAAAGTCAACTGGTGTGAATACTTTCTGAAGGCACTGTATCATTTGAGGGCAGACTGCCTGCAGAGTGCTCGTTGCTAACCTGGTAGCTGTTATTCCTTACAAATATTGTAGTAAGTTCACCAGAATATGCTACAGATCTTCATCCCGTAATATTGAAGACAGTACAATGTTACGGCTGCATATCTTTACACATAGTCAGTAGCCACCCAAACTTGGCCCATTTGAAATATGAAAAAGTATCAAATCAGCAGGTAGCCAGGGTTGGGTAGGTTACTTTCTAAATGTAATCTGTTAGTTACTAGTTACCTGTCCAAAATTGTAATCATAAACTTAACATTTGCATTACACAAACTCAGTAATGTAATCTGACTACATTCAGTTAATTTGAGATTACTTTTCCCTTAAGAGGCATTAGAAGAAGACATGTGTGTTACCAATTGAACGACATCTATTGCAGGACAAATCAATGTTAAAGTTTACTTTATGGGTTGGCTATGTAGGCTTCTTCTAACCCATCGCTTTCTACTACATAGAATAAGATTAAATTATATCTTTACATTAATATATAAGTCCAAGTGTATGTAGTATCTACAGATTGCCCCTTTAAGTCTATCAAAAGTGTGTGTTTGAGCATGTGTCCATTAGGCCTCTGGATTTATTTTTTGTATCAGCATGAATTAGATTGAGCAATAAAAGACCCGCTTTTATTCCATAGGCTGGGATCTGTACTATGCAGCTGTTGCAAGAGCGCATTTTTCACTGGCTGTCCACTGGTATCAAAAATAATGATTGATAGAAACTTAAACTTCTTGAATTCAACCATTATTAGGTTCAAATACACATTTAGATTTGTGAACAGCCATCCACGACAACCACAATCCATAAGGTGCAAATGGCTAAATGAGAGAGCAGCAGGGTGATTCACATCAATGCGCTACGTACAGTTAAAGTCGGAAGTTTACATACACTTAGGTTTGAGTCATTAAAACTCGTTGTTCAACCACTCCACAAATTTCTTGTTAAGAAACTATAGTTTTGGCAAGTCGGTTAGAACATCTACATTGTGCATGACACAAGTCATTTTTCAAACAATTGTTTACAGACAGATTATTTCACTGTATCACAATTCCAGTGGGTCAGAAGTTTACATACACTAAGTTGACTGTGCCTTTAAACAACTTGGATCATTCCAGAAAATGATGTCATGGCTTTAGAAGCTTCTGATAGGCTAATTAACATAATTTGAGTCAATTGGAGGTGTACCTGTGGATGTATTTCAAGGCCTACCTTCAACCTCAGTGCCTCTTTGCTTGACATCATGGGAAAAAAAGCAAAAATCAGCCAAGACCGCAAAAAAAAAAAATTGTAGACCCCTACAAGTCTGGTTCATCCTTGTGAGCAATTTCCAAACACCTGAAGGTACTCATCTGTACAAACAATAGTACGCAAGTATAAACACCATGGGACCACGCAGCTGTCATAAAGCTCAGGAAGGAGAAGTGTTCGGTCTCCTAGAGATGAACGTACTTTGGTGCGAAAAGGGCAAATCAATCCCAGAACAGCAGCAAAGGACCTTGTGAAGATGCTGGAGGAAACAGGTACAAAAGTATCTATATCCACAGTAAAATGAGACCTACATCGACATAACCTGAAACGCCATTCAGCAAGGAAGCCACCATAAACCGCCATAAAAAAAGCCAGACTACGGTTTGCAACTGCACATGTTGACAAAGATCGCACATTTTTGGACAAATGTCCTCGGGTCTGATGAAACAAAAATAGAACTGTTTGGCCATACTGACCATCGTTATGTTTGGAGGAAAAAGGGGGATCCTAACTGACCTAAGACAGGAAATGTTTACTAGGATTAAATGTCAGGAATTGTGAAAAACTGAGTTTAAATGTATTTGGCTATGGTGTATGTAAACTTCCGACTTCGACTGTAGATATCAATAAGTGATATCCGTATTGCCATAGACTACACCACTGCTGGCATCCTTACGGCCAAGCGTTTTATTCATTTTGGATGCCGACAGAAGTCGCACCATTGGAAGACATGGCTTGGACTGTAACCCACAAAAGCATATTCCTGCTCTTTTTGCACGATCCATCAAAGAGAATTGCTGTGTCATCATAGTGGTCTCTGACTTGTGGTCAGACACGCTCAGGTGGAACAAACTTGAACTTACGCCTTTTTTCAATGCTGATTTGAACGTCATTGAGAAAACAGAAAAACATACTCTATATTTAAAAGTAATCCTCGGAGTAATCATCTACTTTTTCAAAAGTATTTAATCACAATATTTTTGCTGGTAACGGATTACAGTTACCCTTTTTTTGTAGTCCCTTATATGTATTCGGTTACTCCCCAACCCTGCAGGTAGCCTATTGTTCTGGCAAAGATGAGTCAGTAGTAGATTGTTAAACTGTATTTTACATGGATGATAAGTGTAGGCCTACTCTGTTTTTGCCAGGCAAAACTGGAGGAAATTAAACAAGAGCTGTGTTTGAATACTCATAGTAACCTCACTACTTGTGACGTGAATTGAGTATATAGTATGCTTATTGGTCATAGTATGGATATAGTTAGTATGACAAAAGTTACCAGATGTCTTACTAAATTTGCCAAGATATGATGTATACATGCAGTGGACATTATTTCTGTGCTTTTAGGGCCCATAATGCAATTCTTCATAAAATGGCCGTGGCTTCACAGCGTTTTCAGATTTGAAGAAAATGGCAGAAAATATGCAGCCAAAGTCCAACGAGAGCAGATGCAAATTCATTGCTTTAACTAATTATAATCAAAGTTAAAATGTTGAGCATTGTAATAAAATAATGACTTTTCAAATAAGTTACGTTACACGTTATGTTGGCTGACAATTTGCTAACTACGCTATCCTTACGAACCGCATAGCATTACAGCAGTATGTACCAGAATGTTACCTAACGTTAGTTGGCTGCTAATAAATCGAACTTGCCAGGCAGTATATTAACTATCTGCTAACTAACTACCCAACGTTTGACTCAATTATTCACATAATTCTTAGCTAAGTGGTATAGTCGTTGTGCGTTTCAATGGAAATTGTTATTTCCGGATAGCTCCTCTGATTCCAGAGCACTCTTGTGCAGAATAACTGATGAATTTACAAAATGCTCAACACTGTTTATATGGCCAGTGTCAGTAAACGTTGGCCAAAATTAGCCAGTTAGCTTGGGTGCTTGAATGCCGTTGTGAGGTCTACTCCTCTGCCAGAGCGTCAAGTGTGCGCTCTGAACACTCCGAGATCGAAACGCTCTGAATTTACGAACATACAATCTGACACCGCTTCTGGATTTACGAATGCCCAGAGTGCACCCTGGCACTCCAGATTGAAGTTACGAACACACCCGAAATCGTAAAATGTTTAGCTAGTCATTTGTTATGCTAACAAGCTAGCAAGAGGTTGTGTAACTGATGTGAAATGGCTAGCTAGCTAGCGGTGGTGCGAGCTAGCAGCCTTTCAGTCAGTTACGTCACTTGCTCTGAAACCTAGAAGTAGTGGTTCCCCTTGCTCTGCAAGGGCCGCGGCTTTTGTGGAGCGATGGGTAACGACGCTTCGTGGGTGACTGTTGTTGATGTTTGCAGAGGGTCCCTGGTTCGCGGTCGGGGCGAGGGGACGGTCTAAAGTTATACTGTTACAGTTGCATAGCAACAGCGTCAACTTCCGGTAGGCAGGCGAAGCTCTTATGCTCAACTGAAACGATACCGTTTGTTTACAGTATACTAAAATGAACGAATAGTATGTAGTATGTTAGTATGGGTATTCAAACACAGCTAAGTTCTTTCTGGTCACTAATCTGGATAGGCACGTGTCTCTTTGCACGCCATTGCTAATGATTGGTAATTGGTCAACAATTAAGATGCTGAACTTTTATATCACCACAGAAAAGGGCACTTTGGAGACTGGGAAGGAAAATGGGTAGGTGCTCTGCACAGGTAAAGCCCCATTTGTTCACATGCCTGGTTTTATTGCTGAACAACCCACCCGTATATACAGCTGAGCTAAACATTCCTCTGAAAACAAAATGATACTTACAAGAATCATTGCCACGTGAGAGAAGCGTTCATACGTCTGGCATATGTACGCCAGCCCGGTGTCGTCCAGCAGAATTTTTTGGAGTATGAAAGTAGCAACCTGACATTGAGGAGAAAGCAGATGAAGTCATTAATAAAGGTTATCCATTTCCTTTTGTTTATATGCACGTAACATAATGTGTGTAAGCAATAAGGCAGAAGCTGGATAGATTAGCTACCGTTTTGGAGAGCTCGCTGCCTGACTCCATGATGCGCAGGCATAGAGGGATGATCTCTGTGGTGAGCAGGAAATTGATCACCTCCTGTTCGTCTGTTTTGACCAGAGCACCTGCAGGCACACAAACAGCAAACTACAGTTGGAGGCATTCATGTGTTTTTAATGAGCCAGAGAATTGCGGCATGAACAATCAGGTGCATTGGAATCAGGCAGACAAATGCAGGTAGAAAAGGATGTTACCTATGACTCCTAAGCTGGTGAGGCGCAGGTACTCAAATGGGCGTGTCTTGCTCACAGTATGCAGGAAGGGGTAGAGGAAGAGAGGAATGTGTGCTGCCAAAAAAGCAGACCTGGAGGAGGTGGTTACATTTTGAATATGTAAGATAGTGACACATATAAAACAATCATTTACATATTGAAAAGAAAGATGGTGCATTACCGAGTCTCTGGATGGGAGGCGACACACTAAGAGCGCGAGGGCGTTGCATACTCTGTTGGATTGGTGGGCTGTCAGAGTTGGTGGGTTTATGGAGGGGTAGATGTTCACAATTTCCTGAAAGAAACAGAATGCAAATAAATTAGAATGTGAAGCAGTATCGTCCTCTTAAAGAGATTCTACGGTACTTTGTATACTTTTTAGCCGGTAAATCTGAAAGTAGTGCTCACGAGCCAAAAGTAGTCCCTGAAAATTGCTACTACGTCACATGTCCAGATACGGTATGTGCACCACGTCACTGCTCTCTATCTCGCTCTGCTGTGTGTGCGGATCTTCCTTGCTGCCACTCAAATAGCAAGAGGCTGAATCCCATTGGCTAGAATCTGAATTGATAGAAGATGGCCCACATTGGGGGAAAATGGTGCAGTAAAGCTTCCAAACAAACTTAGTTTCTAACTAGTGATTTCATTGCTAATTGAGGTAAAACCGTAATTTTGCTCATAGATTATGCTTGTATGAACTACACATCGCCACATCCAGCCCAATGCTGGAGGTTTAAAAAAAGACTTGGTAGTCGCCAAAGGTAAAAAGCATGTCTTTAAGGAGGCACTGTAGGTAGGTACCTTCATGCAACAACATTTTATATTTACATTTTAGTCATTTAGCAGATGCTCTTATCCAGAGAGACTTACAGTAGTGAGTGCATACATTTTCATACTGGTCCCTGTAAGAATATTTTAAGATAAACAACGCAGAGGACTAGAGGCCATTGGGGAAATAACAATCAATGGAAATAGTTGTTTTTCAGTTCAACATCTGTTTAGAATCTGTGTAGGGGTTTCGGTCTTGGACTCATAGCGACATGTGGCAAGTTCTCATTGGTCCGAATTGTCTATACATTGAGCCTAAAACGAGATACTTGGTATTTGGTCATTGGCCCAATTTTACTGTAAGTCATTCTAATTGGTCAACCACAAGCTAGGGTTGAGTTATAAACTACATCTGGTCTCTTTGTTCAGTGGAGAAAAGATTGAGGACAGGGAAGAACGACCATCTACTTTCCAGCATAACAACTATGATTTGTTCTCTTTGAATAAATATATTTTCCCCCCTCTGATTTGCATTGGGGTCTGTGTTATTGAAGAATAACATCAACTGCTAACATCCCCTGTGGGAATCGTACCCACAACCCTCTACCGACTGAGCTGCCACAATGACTAAGACACACAGACATAGGGGAAGGCCACCTAAAACAATGCACATGTATTTTTCCTCTTATGAAAGTGCATTACAGATTGGCTTGAATCGGCTCAGTAATGTGAAATAGTTATTACAGTAAGTGAAGATAATATATTTAGTACCTGCAGGAGGGCAGCAATGGTTCCACAAGAGTGCCATAGCATGGGTGCCAGGTCAGGGACAGACTCCCTCTTCTTGCTGAGCTCCAGAAGGGCATTCTCCCTGGTCTCGGGGCTAGACAGCTCGTTGATCCACTGGTAGATCTTCTCCCGATCCACCTGAACCAGGGCTGTGGTTGCAGCCTGTGAGAAAAGCGCAGGGGGTGAACCAACCTCAGACATGACATCTGAGTATGTAATACAATTCCAACGAATGCTCTCACTTTTTAGGATCATCCATCAGATAAATCAAGGTCACTAACGTTAGTTACTAACTTAACTAGTTAATTTTTCAATGCACTCACTAACTGCAATCACGTGTTTGGGCGGGTGGGTATAATTTGTGGAACGTTCCAACAGGAATCTGTTCCAAAAACTTCCAAAATAATAAAGTTGCCAACAAACAACGCATACAAAGTTGTATAGCAGCAGAATAAGATACCGGGTAGGGAGTGGGCCATTTCATAAAGTTTTTCACTCACCACGTTTATTCCGAAAATTGTCTGTCCTCACTCTGGTAGCCTATGGACAAACATTAAGAATAAGCTACGTGTTGAGTTGATGCCTATTCGGCAGCTAGGTGAATTGATCATACTACTTTGTATGCGTTGTTTTTTGGCAACCTTGTAACGTTACTTTACGAAGTTTCTGGAACAGATTCCCGTTGGAACGTTCCACAAATTATACCCACCCTGTTTGGACTGTGTAAACTAGAGATCTCCGAGTATCTAGCTTTGCGACACATCGGTAGTATGTGTACTGGTTTGACTCCACGAGTTGTGCATTGATCTGGTGGGTGGCGACAGAAAATAACCATAACACAAAATTAATATGTATATTGATAGATAGCTAGCCAACGACACATTGTATGCCATGTTAATTCAATATTGCAAACTTACTGCGCCTGTAGCCAGCATTGTCTGGATATTATTTCCCGTAAACTGTTGAGCTAGCTACAAATAAAACAAAAACTACACTAGTTACCTAGCTAGCTAGCTTAGTTTTAGCTGATTTATATTTGGTCTTAGTTTGCTACAATGGTCACATCGGAACTGGAACGACGTTTGAACCTTTACCCGCGCGTTTATTAATCCAACATGCAGCGAACTTCTGTTTGAGAAGGATATCTGCTTTATAGCTGTCTAACGCTATAACACAAGCAACATAGCTATTATCCTTAAACAAAATATAACCCTTAGTTCACATGGTAGGTCGATACCGATAAGAAGCTAGTAATACAGTTATGCATTTTATTTGTTGAATCAGAGACGGAAGAGGAAGCGAGACACCCCACTCGCTGTTTCTTTCTGGGGGGGTTTCTGGTTCAATGAAAGTCAGACCCAGCTGCTATTGCATTGGTGTCTATGGTAGACAAACCCTGTTAAGTAAACCGGAACTGATAATATTTTGCGATGCTTAACGGCCCGAGTGAACTATCTTCATTTTTTCACCATCTTCGGTATCAATTCATCGTGGTTAAGTATCGCGAGAAGACATGTTATATGTGTTATCGTATATCATTTCCTCTAGATTTTCACATTCCCGCCATCATCGAGTACTGGAGGAAAACGTCGTGCGGACAACACTGTAAACAACATAATACTGGGGCCACCGAATGCCGGCTAAACCAACGTACTACTCCCCGAGGATTTAAAACAAAAATATAAAAATTTACAAGTTTCGTTTCAGGGATATTTCATTCAAAGGTAAGTGTTCCTTGTCTTGTAATTAAGTCAAGGCGATGTTTACCTCCAAATGACAAAATCAAACTAGCTAGCTATTCCTTGTCCTTTTTAGCAGCCAGCTATCGTTAGTTACGAACTTGCTCGTGCATGGGATATGGCTAGACTTTCCCAGCTAACTAGATGTGTAACTATCCAATGTTGTTTTGCTGAGTTGATTTGGGGGCGTCAATCTCATCTCGTAATATCCAGTTAGCCAGCTACCTAGCTACTAAGCTAGCTAACGTTAGCTAACTAACTAGTGGTTAGCGGTGTTTCACAGCAGTTATCTAGCCAACAGTAACTGACTCGAGTGTAGTGTGGCTGGGTCCTCCCTGCCCCAGACCGTATCTGTGCGTCAGAGATGTTTGCCTTGGAAGCTCCGATTCAAACGAATTAGACAGCTCTGACAGCGTATTAATGTCAAAATACGTTCATTACACACCAAATACAGTATGGAGTTTCGCTTATGAACTATCTACATTTACTCCCTTTATGGCCGGTATGTACTTAAGGTGTAAATAAAATATTTACAAGCAACCAAATGTATTTGGACATGAATACGCTTACAGAGTTGTGTAACGCATCGGTCACACGGACAGCTTTTTGCATTTTGGCATACTAGAAGTACATTCATTTCAAATGGAACGCTGCGTTTGCCTTGCAGCGTTGCGGAGGCAGTTGGATTGCGTTCTGTGTGTACATATGTTGGATTTATCGAATGTTTGCTCAAACTATATGCTTGATAGAAATGGTAGCAGAAGGTGAATGTTGAACTTTTGTTGCACACATATCCAGATGATGCTGCATACCATTTTGCGCAATGACGCTGTAGGCATAACGCTTCGATCACACCGACAGCGTTCTAGCGCTGCGGTATCATATTTATATAAAGTACGTTTTATATTTCTTAAAAAGTAGTGCACTGGGCCGTTATTAGTTCTGTATTAGTGGACCGCTATAGTCATTTGTAGCGCGGGCAAAAAAATAAAACATCTTGAAATATTTTTACTTTTGCCATCTGTCATAGTGTTGATTTGCTATGTTTATTTACGGAAATCACCATAGCAACACATACCATCATGCTGGCTTGCTTTTACAATTACTGTTTTTCTTGCTTTCTTGTCCCGCTATGCCCATAGGTATGATTTTTTTTGTCTCATCTATTAGAATAAAATATGTCCACAAGTTTGCGCAGTGCCCCTCTTTTACATTCTTTTGGGAGATCCCTGTAAGGTTGAATCTCTGAACATGACTATTTGTCATACAATGGGGGCATACTTAGCTAAGCATCGTTATGCCAGTTCAATTATAGCTAGCTAAGTAACATTAGTTCCCCCTCTATCTAGCTATGTCACTTGCTTGCTAGCTAAGTTTAACCAAGTGGCTAAGGATGCTTGTCGTAATACACTGCAGCCCAATGGGTAATGTGTAAACAATACCTTTGATTGTTGTGGATAATGCCACACTTACACTTCCCTGCCTAGCAGAGCTTCCCAAGACTTTACTTGCAATTCGGTAAACAAGTGGACCCCTCCCTGATTAGGTTAAAAACGGAATTGCATCATGCAAACATTTGTCACTGCCAAACATAAGCAGAACATTTCAATTTACAGCTTGAAAAATTTGCCCAGGTCACGTGCACTGGTCTGCACAGTATATTATTTAATTAAAGTATTTTGGCATAGTGTTCCCTTTCAAACCAGACTTACCCATAGGACAGGACAACTGTTTGTTGCGCCAACAATGTGTTAAAAGTTACTGGACGACTCAGTTGCTGCTCTCTTACTAGTGCTCTAAATGTTAAAAATAGATATATTTAAAGTAGTCGTAGGCGGTATCCAGATTGTCATACCTTCATATTGTTCTTGTAATATCCTGTGATATTCTGTAATACTTGCACTGAACACACGGGGCGCTATTTTCAAACCCCACTGAGACTTTGGTGAATGTAAACTAAATGCTAATGAACGCATTGCAAACATTTTATACTGTCTCTGACCTAAACTATTTGCAGGACAGACATCCCAGCTCAAAGTTATACAAGTAACTCAAAGTGCATGCTACTCTGTTTGCTGCATGCACAAAACAAATACTTGATCCAGGATGGAATTCTCTGCTATTACCAAGCAAAGCTTAATTTTGCAAGGAGCTAAGCACTTAGCTAGATGGCTAACTAGCTACTAAATTAGCAAACAAATGCACACCTGCAGAGCATTTAGCACATTTTAGGCAGTTAACTTAATAGTTATAAGAGATCTAGCTGGCAAACATTTAGTTGTGAATTCCATACTGTAACTAGATCACCTATCGCGTGCTGCACAACAAACAGTAAGTGACTCACAAGGCTCCGGTCTCTCGTTGTTGTGTGCTTGTAAACAAATTCCACATGACTGGGGGCTACTGGTAATCACTTTATCTCCTATTGTATTACACAAGTTGACTGCAGGTATTTACTTAAGTAGCTACACATTCAAATTTATAATTAAAAAAAAATCTAAATAGTTTTGACGGTATTGAAAAGCAATCCCATGGTTATTTCCAAATACCCGGTATACCGCCCAAGCCTAATTTAAAAAATGGCCTTGTTTGCACACAATCTACTTTTCCCTTCCATTAGGTTTATTTGGAGAGCACAACCCTGACAATCACCAATGGCAGCAGCAGTGCCCAAGCTCTCCAGCGGAAGCGTTGTCAAAATACGCTACAACAGTATAGACGTGGGCACCACTCGATGGAAGGAGGGGACCTTCGAGGTTCTTGAGAAGGGTAACAAAGTCAACCTGTGCCTGAAGTTCAATGCTGGTGGTCCACTCAAAAGTTTTCAGGTAATAGTTTTCCCTATATGTGCTCATTCACCTAACAAAATGGCATGATTACATTGGACTTAAATAGCTGATATTTTGTATGTTAAGACTGTCTTTTAAGGTACAGTACCAGTCAAAAGTTTGGACACTGACAGATTCAAGGTTTTTTCTTTATTTGTACTTTTTTCTACATTGTATAATAATAGTGAAGACATCAAAACTATGAAATAACACATATGGTGGCATGTAGCCTAGTGGTAAGAGCGTTGGGCCAGTAACTGAAAGGTTACTGAATCAAATCCCTAAGGTGACAAGGTAAAAAAAAATCTGTCGTCCTGCCCCTGAACAAGACAGTTAACCCACTGTTCCCCGGTAGCCCGTCATTGAAAATAATAATTTGTTGTTAACTGAATTGCCTAGTTAAAAGGTTAAATTTAAAGTTAAACAAATCAAAATATATTTTATATTTGAGATTCTTCAAATAGCCACCCTTTGCCTTGAATGACAGCTCTGCACACTCTTGGCATTCTCTCAAGCAGCTTCACCTGGAATGCTTTTCCAACAGTCTTGAAGGAGTTCCAACTGAGCTGAGCACTTGCTGAGCACTTGTTAGCTGCTTTTCCTTCACTCTGCGGTTCAACTCATCCCAAACCATCTCAATTGGTTTGAGGTCAGGTGATTGTGGAGGCCAGGTCATCTGATGCAGCACCCCTTCTCGGTCAACTAGCCCTTACACAGCCTGGAGGTGTGTTGGGTCATTGTCCTGTTGAAAAACAAATGATAGTCCAGCTAAGTTCAAACCAGTTGGGATGGCATATCGCTGAAGAATGCTGTGGTAGCCATGCTGGTTAAGTGCCTTGAATTCTAAATAAATCACAGACGGTGTCACCAGCAAAGCACCATCACACCTCCATGTTTCACGGTGGGAACCACACATGCCTAGATCATCCGTTCACCTACTCTGCATCTCACAAAGACACGGAGGTTGGAACAAAAAATTTAATTTGGACTCATCAGACTAAATTAGAGATTTACACCTGTCTAATGTCCATTGCTCGTTTCTTGGCCCAAGCAAGTCAGTCCCTTCTTCTTATTGGTGTCCTTTAGTAGTGGTTTCTTTGCAGCAATTTTACCATGAAGGACTGAGTCACGCAGTCTCCTCTGAACAGTTGATGTTGAGATGTCTGTTACTTGAACTCTGTGAAGAATTTATTTGGATGGCAATCTGAAGTGCAGTTAACTCTAATGAACTTATCCTCTGCAGCAGAGGCAACTCTGGGTCTTCCTTTCCTGTGGCGGTCTTCATGAGAGCCAGTTTCATCATAGCACTTGATGGTTTTTGCGACTGCACTTGAAGAAACTTTCAAAGTTCTTGACATTTTCCAGATTGACTACCTTCATGTCTTAAAGTAATGATGGACTGTCGTTTCACTTTGCTTGTTTGAGCTGTTCTTGCCATAATATGGACTTGGGTATTTTACCGTATAGGGCTATCTTCTGTATACCACCCCTACCTTGTCAGAACACAACTGATTGGCTCAAACGCATTAAGAAGGAAAGAAATTCCACAAATTAACTTTTAAAAAGGCACACCTGTTAATTGAAATGCATTCCAGGTGACCACCTCATGAAGCTGGTTGAGAGAATGCCAAGGGTGTGCAAAGCTGTCATCAAGGCAAAGGGTGGCTACTTTGAACAATCTCAAATATGCATGCTACATTTGGATCGTTTGGGGTCTCAGACCGATGCACTTTTATCTTTGATGCGTCTCGTTGAAACTTAACATCCCTAATTGGAGCCCATGTATCGAATCGTCTTGATATAGTATATGTTCATTATATATGTCTATGCTTTCAGCTCAACCATAATGTGAAGAATGTCACGATGCAATCCATGCACACTATGAGACGAATTGTGGTGTCTCTTAAGGATGGCAGTGTAGTCACCCTTGAGAGAATTCCCACTGCTGTGGCTGAGAAAATGAAAGAATATCTTGAGAAGTTGAAGCAGGGAAAACCAACAGGTAACAATCTATTGGAACTTGTAGATCATTAACTGTTTCTACAAATTTGCATGATTTACTGCGGAACTGGTGTCCTTCTGTTTGATAAGTGTTGTTTTCTTGTAGTTCTAAAGACATCCCAGGGAAGTGCAAGCTTCAGTGTGCTCGGGAATCGATCCGTAAAGAACGAGATTAGCCCACCTGGAGAACGACAGGTAAAGAGTTGTTGTAAGAAAGTACCTGTCATTTACAATCATACTGTTCCTGGTTTTTGCTTCTCTGAAAAGATTACTAATTTAAATCTGGCTCTGTTTCAGACAACATCCAGACGACCCAGTGTGGACAACAGGGAAGAGACGATGCCCCGCAAACCCCTGAGCAGTCCCAGCAGAGTCTCCTCCACACCTTCCCGCAGTGGGCTGTCTGAGAACAGGTAGGCAAGCCAACACACAGACCATCCAGGTAGATAAAGCATCACACACAGGCGCCGTCCTGACTCTGCACTCATACTTTCCCCCCTTGTTTATTTAAGTGGATTGGACTTATAAATTCACAAGGGGGAAGGAACAAGTGCGGACTTCTGGGTGAGGGGTATAGAATCCCAACGCAACCTCTTCCACCACTCTTTTGTCTCGCTAGCCTTTCTCCTGAGATTGCATTTCTTCATTTGACAGAGGCTAGAGTCTTCATGTGTGCATTGGTCTCATAACCACTCTTAAAGGGACATTTAAAAATGTGCACTTCATATTCATCATCTTCAGAACCATCTTTTGCCCCTTCAGGATTGAGAAGAGGAAGAGACACCTCACCTCTGACAGCGACCTGACTAAGGACTACCCCAAGGAGAATGACTCATCCAGGTATGACAACGACAATGTTACTTTACCAAGCAAAGGGTTAATTTCACCTCCCTTCCTGTCAATTTAGGCTTATGTCCATTGCGGCCTGGGGGTGTCTAGCGAGTGGGGGTGAGGGGGTAGGTGTTTTTACAGTGGCGGCCATGATTTAGCAGCACCGGTTTAGCGTAAAAGGGAAAATGCCATTACAACAGATCAAAACTTTTTGACGAAATTTGCTGTTACTGCACTTTCCCTTTGTAGGGCAGAGTTGTGCACCAGTGAATCTAAACTGTTTCTTGTATCTCAGCAACAACAAGACCACGTCGGACCTCTCCAGGAAGTTTCTGCTGAGCTGCAAAGACAAGCTGAAACAGGCAGAGGAGAACCGCTGCTCTGGTAAGCCCTCGTCAGACTGAGATAACCTTCTCCAGACTAGAACTGTGCCGTCTCTAGTCGCCCTGTGATAACTGTCTACCTTTCCCACCAGTTTCACTGGTTCCAGCGCCACTTCAGCCCACGTCATTCTACGGCAGCCGATCGGTGACCAAAGACTACTCCACGAGTCACTCTTTCCTAGACAGGTAAGTACGTTTTTTTTTTCACCTTTATTTAACCAGGTTGTCCCATGGATGTTAAGAAAACATACTTACGCATCATTAAGATGCTGCCACACCTTGACTTCAACATTTGTCGTTCCCTCCACAGGCCATCCAGTACATCCCAGACCACCTCGGCTAAAAGAAGTCTCATGTTACCCAATCACTCGACCCCCTTCAAGAAAGTGCGCCCCATGCTGGACTACGGTGGCTGGAACAAGCCGAGACCATCCACTCTGGCCCAGCCCCAGCCTCCACTGCAAGGGTAAGGAGACATCCCAGGGTTATACTGATGATTCTAAAGTTAACCTCCGGAGTCAATGAGGGGCTTTTCTAGTGCTGCCCACCTACCAGTAATGTGTGATTTACTATATCTGTTAATGCTCGTTATGAATGTGCCATACGGCTGACCCCAGTTAGTCGATTGTTTGTCAAGCATTTGCAAATACAATTTAAGGAACACGAGACGCCGGTCTTATTCACACCCATCTCTGTGAACTAATCCATTATGGGGGCCAAGACTAATACATTGTGTAGGCTGCGTGGATGGCAACAGTCCAAGTCGAAGGGAAGTGTGGCTAAGATGCACAATGCACGTCTCTCTCCAGAATGCGCACTCTCCTGCCAATTTGTGCACATTCGTTGGTTCTTAACTTCATTGTGTGAATTATTTGTGTTAGTGTCTATCAATTCTCCATTACATAAATCACCAGCAGTACATTTTACCGGTCTCACAGGCGTCTCACAGTACGGACATTGCAATTTATTGCCCTGGCTACATCTGCAGTCCTCATGCCTCCTTGCAGCATGCCTAAGGCACGTTCACGCAGATGAGCAGGGACCCTGGGCATCTTTCTTTTGGTGTTTTTCAGAGTCAGTAGAAAGGCCTCTTTAGTGTCCTAAGTTTTCACCTTAATTGTCTACCGTCTGTAAGCTGTTTGTCTTAACGACCGTTCCACAGGTGCATGTTCATTAACTGTTTATGAACAAGCATGGGAAACAGTGTTTAAACCCTTTTACAATGAAGGTCTGGGAAGTTATTTGGGTTTTCACGAATTATCTTTGAAAGACAGGGTCCTGAAAAGGGACGTTTATTTAAAAAAATCTTTCCCGCTCTCTCCTTTTCAATAACTACTCAGCATGAAAGGGAAAAATATCATGATCTGATCCAGTGGAAATGTCATAAAATAGGCCTACCTGATTATTTCTTATCCCTTATGCAAATAGCTTACAGCTGTGTCTGTCCCGAGCTCACTGGCACGGGAAACTCGGAAGGCCCAGAATATCTTATGCAATTTTGCAAATTCACTAGCATGTGCTTTGGGTCAGACCCAAGTTAATAGTTGATACAATGTTTAAAGTTTGTTGCAGACAGGCCATGGGTAGCCAATGTCATTTATTTCTATCGGGCTATTTTCAACCTGCAGGCTGCAATGTTTTTATTTGTTTGCTTATGTAGGTGATTGTTTTTATGTAGTTGGCAGTATAAGTTACTTTTTAGGTTTGTATAATTTTCATTTGAATACAAGTTTGATTAACCACATGACAATGATTGAGATACGAATACGTTATTATAAATTAAATTAAACTTATCCATGAAAGAACTGGCACGCAGATTGGTAGAAGTCTGAATTATTTTTGAAGGCACTGTATATCATGAGCTTTCTCATCTCCCAGATATAGGACAAACACTTCAAAACCTTGTTTCAGATTTATTTTGAATGTCTTTTTTGGCATTTTATGGCTGTTACTCAATGCAGTTCTCTGGGTTATAGTAGTATGTTTTTATATAAAAAATGGAAGAAAAAAAAACATCAAATTGGGATATCTAAAGGGGTCCTTGATATTCAAAATCAAATGGCAAAATGATCCAAAGTATGACCATCTCAAAACAATTACATATGTCAAGCTTTGAACCCATCCCCCCCACCCCCCAACGGCGTAGGCTCTTAAGAATTAAAGCATCAAAGCTTAATACATATAGTTGATTTTATTAAAACACACAGGGTGTGTCTAAATGGAAAAATACACACACGAATGTCAGCCAATTGATTGGTTGAAAGAAGACATTTCGGTCAACAAAGATTTTTTTGTTGTCGCTTACAACCCTAATGTGCCGAAGCAGATACTTTCAGTTGAAAACATGTCTTTTCACCAGTGGTTGTGGTACATAGATGGAGTTATACTTAAACCTTTTGCTGCAGATTCTCCAACCTGGGCAACACGTGTTACATGAACGCCATCCTGCAGTCTCTCTTCAGCCTGCCGTCGTTCTCCAATGACCTGCTGAAGCAGGGAATCCCATGGAAGAAGGTCCCCGCCAACGCCCTACTCAGGTAGCCTACTGTTACTGCAGTCACCCTTTAAAAAAATATTTGAGCCATTTAGCAGACGCTCTTATCCAGAGCGACTTAAAGTAGTGAGTGCACACATTTTCGTACTGGTCCCCTGTGGGAATCGAACCCACAACCCTGGCGTTGCATGCGCCATGCTCTACCAACTGAGTAGAGCCAGTATTTCCACTTTAACAAGGGATGCACCCTTTTAAAAGCTGTTTTTGTTTAGGTGGCTTAGTGATTTCATGGCTATGACTCAATATTTCTCTAACTGTTCAGCTGACTTGTGTACCTGCCCTGCACCCTCACTGACCCTCCTCTCTGTTGTGCGTGCAGACGCTTTGCCCACTTGCTGGCCAAGAAGGACAACTCGTGCCCCGAGGTAAAGAAAGACCTGCTGAGGAGAGTGAAGAGTTCCATCTCCTCCACAGCCGAGCGCTTCTCTGGCTACATGCAGAACGTAAGACCTATAATATTTGCACCACAACCATTTCGGCTCTTTTGTAGCTCTGTATACTCACCCCCCCTCCCCCCCAGGACGCCCATGAGTTCCTGAGCCAGTGCCTGGACCAGCTTAAGGAGGACATGGAGAAGGTGAACAAGAGCTGGAAGAGCGAATCGGCGGCGTGGGACGAGGCCCCTCAGCAGGCGGCCGCGGTCAGGCCTGGGGAGGAGGCGGACACCTCACACACCTACACCTGCCCCGTGGTGGTCAACATGGAATTTGAGGTGCAGCACACCATCACCTGCAAAGGGTGAGTGAATCATCACCTCAGACTGTGGATTTCTGGGTGGTACATCTCTTCTCTGATGGAAAATAAAATAATGGACGTGTATTAGACGTCATAGATTCAGCTTTTAAGAGTCCATTCCTTTAGCTTTTATGGTATTACCTTTCCTAAGCATATGAAATTGACATGAAGACCGACTGAATGTCATGTTATAAACAACAAATCATGAAAAAAAGGTTGTGCTATTGTGTGGTTTCAGCTGTGGAGAAGTGGTGACCAAGCGGGAGCAGTTCAACGACCTGTCCATTGACCTGCCTCGTAGGAAGAAAACCATCCCTCTCCGGTCCATCCAGGACTCTCTGGACCTCTTCTTCAGGGTGCGTGTCCACTGTCCCCAAAAACCACCAGGCTAGCTCCTGTCCAAATATACTGTATATCAACTAGGGCCGGGCATTGTCAAGCAAATAACTGCCGGTCTCACGGTAATTGACCGTTAATTAACATGAACACATTTAGCATCTCCTTGCTTCCACACACAGCCTACAAGCCACTGATGCAGATCTTTGGACATCTACATTTTAAAAAGTCTAATAAATCCATGTAATATGGCCTTCACTTTCACAATAAATCCATTATTTATTTTAGACTGGTCTAAAGAAACATGATATGAAGAAAATGTAGTCCATTTCAGAAGAACAGAATAGCATACTCTGTGTTGTCATTATCTGGCTTTGCCATATTGCTGTGGGCTATACTCATTTAGCAGACATTTTCTTAGAATTCCGTGCCATTATTTTATCATGTTTTATAGTATGAAGAATACAATTGAACAAAGCTGAACTTTTCTCAAAACGAGTTGAGGGAGTGCGCACATTCTATGTTGAGCGGTTAAAGAAACAGGTACTCCTATATGCTTAATTTAGAGTTATTTTTATGTAACTTTAGTTGTTCTACAAACGTTGGGCTCCTTGTTTATATTTTTTATACATTCTAAGGCTGCATGATGCGACTTTAATGATGATTTGAAAAAAGTCACATGAAAGGCATGAGCTCTGCTTTGTTTTTTGTGCAGGCTGTTCACACTTCATCAGTCTCTCATTCACAATTTGACAAGCACTTGATAATGCCTCGGATTTCCCGGCGGTATCCCTTTGTTTGGCTGTATTGCCCCCTAAAGAAATCCATGCCCTTTGTGGCCGTTGTGCCCTTGGGCTGAATATAATAATTTGAATTTCCTTCTCCCTGTGTGCTCTGAAGCACCTCTCACTCACATGGGTCTCCGTCACGTGAAGACAGACACGTCGGGGATGCAACTGCACGTGTCCTTATACAATTCCGAGGTGCATATTAAAGATATCGGAAGAACTGTCTACATTTACTTTGTCAGCCAACAAGATGAGTAGGCCTAACAAACAGCAAAAGCACTTGCCTATGCCAATCTACTATCCCTTATAGTACAAAAGTTGACCTATTATATTCTGTGCAAGAAATACATATTCCCAACATTGTCTGAGACACTTGTGGGATGCCAAATTAATACAACCACTTGCATAACAACATATTTTTTATGCAATGAGGCTGATGCAACAGAACAGAATGTTTAGCTTAAAATGTTGATAAACTATTAGGCTATTTCTTCACATTATAAGCGCAGCAATGCGCACACGGTAGCAGGCTATAAGTGCGAATGTTCCATTAGCGGGAAAACACCATTATCAAAAGTGCCTGCAAATGGGATTATGCATATAATGCTTTTATTATAAAGGTACACTTGTATGGTATTATCTTCTCCAAACTTGAAACTGGCGGGCTGCTTATGTATGCCAGTTAGGCTCTATACCCCTTGTAAAGCAGATTAATGTAAGAAGTTATTTGGTCACTTTAGTTGTGATACTAACCTTACCAAACATATAGGTCTATGGGCTAGGTTACATGAGGATTGGGACTATGATTCTTTTTAAAGTCGCAAAAAAATGTATGCATTGTTTCTTGCCTTCCGCCGGGCATCATTCACAAGTGATATATCATTCACAAGTGATCGGCTAATTTTGTCACCTATCAGACTATTCTTGATTTAATCTTGTCTTTACATATACTAAATAAAGTGTGAAATTTGATTTAGAATGGACCATTATCATGCACCTGTCTCAAAACGGGCAGGGGGAAAAATACATCTACTGTATGCACTTAAATAGCAAATGGAGGATGTTTTTCCCGGGGTTCATTTTTATGCCAGCCAGGTTGGCTATACTTCTGTTGTAAAGATGAGCAATGTGCTTAATATTAGGAAAGTTGAGATATATAGTAGGCCTATCTTATAGAAAGCTGATGGGATCCTCTTTTAATAAGTAGAGGCCATCACTCTGTTTTCTCACGCAATTGCATTGCCTATAGAAATGTTGAGCAACATGAGCTCATGGGCTCTCATGAAGTGTTTGATTAGATTTTCCATTACATTTGCATTGATGTCAGAGTGATTAGAGGGACAATAGAGTGCTGAGTACCAGGCAGTTAGCAGCATCAGCTCTTGGAAACTCCTAATTACTGCGACTGCCTTCATGACTCGTGACCACCGGTGTGGCAGTAATACGGTCACCGTAACAGCCCTAATATCATCTCACTAAAGCATGGGTGACCAACTTTTATATTAAAAACAAAACAAATTGGATGGGAGGGACATACTTAATATACTTTTAAAATGACTAAAACCAAATTTAAACTGAAGAAATAATGGAGCTACAGTCACCGTTTCTTGACTGTCCAGTTTACTAATAATCACCGAAATGAAAGTTAGACAGTCGGGGAGCATCAAATTCCAAAAATTAAGAATAGAGGATAATTTTTTTAGCAAATTGACGCAAAGGAAATGTAACAACTTTTCAGTGTGGCTCTCGTTGAAGAACGAATGCGGCCCTTGAGGCAAACTGGGTTTTACCCCCCCCCCCCCCCCCCCCCACACACACACACACACACACACTAAATGCAATGAAACAGTTAACCTAGTATCCAAATCCTAATAGGAAGTAGATGAGTTGAATGTGTGTTCCAGATGGAGGAAATCGAGTATTCTTGTGAAAAGTGCAGCAGGAAAGCGGCGACAGTGACTCATAAATTCAGCCGACTCCCCAGGTATGCCCCGTGTGTCTACAACAGTGATCTGATGTTAAAGTGAATGAGAAGTGGTATGAGGTTCACCAGAACCCTAAATTAATTCCTTTCTGTTGCTCCCCCCCCCCATGCAGAGTTCTTATCTTGCACCTGAAGCGCTACAGCTTCAACGCCCAGCTGTCTCTAAACACTAAGCTGGGCCAGCAGGTGATGATTCCCCGCTATCTCACATTGCTGTCCCACTGCACAGACACTACGCAGCCTCCCCTCAGCCTGGGCTGGAGCGCACATGGAACCATGTAAGAAACGCACCCCACAGTGAAAATTATCCAACGTTTGTTGCATAATTATACAATTTTACCAAGGCTTGACATAAATTTTTGTACTCCACATTTTTTGGGGTGTATGTAACACTTTGGGCCAAAAAGGTAACTGAAAATTGTTGTATGATGCAAGGCACCACTTTACAAAATAAAATGTGTTATTAGGCCTGTTACAGTGCCTTCAGAAAGTATTCATACCCCTTGACTTATTCTACATTTTGTTACATCCTGAATTCTAAATGGATGGAATGGATTATTTTCCTCACCAATCTATACGCAATAACCCATGAAAACATGTTTTTAGAAATGTTTGCAAATTTATTGAAAATTAAATACAGAAATATCTCATTTATATATGTATTCACACCCCCTGAGTCAATACTTTGTAGAAGCACGTTTGGCAGCAATTACAGCTGTGAGTCTTTCTGGGTAAGTCTCTAAGAGCTTTCCACACTGTATTGTCAACATTTGCCCATTATTCTTAAAAAATATATTTTTTAAACTATCAAATTGGTTGTTGAACATTGCTAGACAACCATTTTCAGGTCTTGCCATATTTAAAAAAAATCAAATGGCTAAAGTAGCCTACTTCAAAGCAAGGTAGCTGTTTATTGATAACATCCTTTCAGGGGAGATCTATTGACAGCATGGGAGACATTACTAAATTCTCAATTAGGATTATCTAAGAATATATTTTAAAGTTGTCAGAATGACATGCCCAATGTTGAACAGAGGGGAATCCCAGCTTTCCAATTGTGTCAGACTTTTACAGCCGGAGTAAGCATTGATTTATTAACGCACCCGTTGATCAACTGCGTGTCGCCATTTGTAGTTTAGGTGTAGTTAGGACATTGGAGATGACAATTACATTAATACATGATAATAGTTAACTACCGAGAACTATCCAGGCTACACAATAGGTGTTGATTTGGCAAACTAGTTGGTCTGTCATTATTTTGTAGCTTTACCTGCTGTAATCTCCCTCTCTCCTCTAGCACACATGCAGTTGATGCACACACCCATTACTTTTTTCCAGGGTTTATCTGTACAAAACCTGTTTGCTGACCGAAAATGTGCTATAACTGTGCACGTAACTCACTAATCGGCAAGGATTAGAAACAAATGTGCACACGTGGCTACACACAGATCTGTTCTTTGATCTCAATAGCACATCTCGCCAAAGGGATTATTGAAAGACCACTCTGCCTGTCAATGCAATACAATCCTACTCTAATGTGCTCTGCAGAAATTAAATGACCTTACCACACCCTGTTTTTTTGTACAGGGCACGAACACTGAAGGCCTCCCAGTTGGTGAACTCCTCCTCACTGCTTTGGTAAGCCACTCATTCAACCCCTCTCTAACACTATGGTATCACTTCCACACACTTCCACCCCATGGACACCAATCATGTTTACAGTAGGTCTCTTGTTTCCTTGATGGGAACATTGTGTGGATCAGCGGGTCCCAGACTTTTCCATTCCAGGAAAATCACCGGCAAACTCTTGAGGACCACATTCCAGGAATGGCGGAATTTAACAAAGTATCTTGGCGGTCAAATATAGAGTACATTTTATCAGTAAATGTAACTTATTATTAATAGTTGTATTATTATTTAAAAGGGTATAGAATCACCTTGATCCCCTCTGTCGAAGACGTTTGAACCTTATTTTTTGATATTTTCAGTGGTTTTGTTAACAAACATGAGAATTAAAAACAGGTTTGACCATGATCTTGCAGAGTTACTCCACCTCAAGAATTGCATTTGGTGAAAGGCTCGGCACATGCATACTCAGGCTGACTGGCTCTCGTTCAGGCAAATGAGAAATAAGTGCACTCAGGCTACCCGGAAGGCCAAAGTTAGTTACTTTTAAGGAGCAGTTCTCTCTCTGGGTCTAACCCCAAAAAGTAATACCTATGAGGCTTAAGAGCTTGAGGTAGTCACCTCATTCAAGTATTTGGGAGTATGGCTAAACAGTGCACTGTCCTTCTCTCAGCACATATCAAAGCTGCAGGCTAAAGTTAAATCTAGACTTGGTTTCCTCTATCGTAATCGCTCCTCTTTCACCCCAGCTGCCAAACTAACCCTGATTCAGATGACCATCCTACCCATGCTAGATTGTGGAGACATAATTTAAAGATTGGCAGGTGAGGGTGCTCTCGAGCCGCTAGATGTTCTTTACCTTTCGGCCATCAGATTTGCCACCAATGCTTCTTATAGGACATATCACTGCACTCTATACTCATATGTAAAAACTGGTCATCTCTGTATACCCCTCGCAAGACCTACTGGTTGATGGTTATTTATAAAACCCTCTTTGGCCTCACTGCCCCGTATTTGAGCGCTCTACTGCACCCCTCATCCTCCACATACAACACCCGTTCTGCCAGTCACGTTCTGTTAAAGGTCCCCAAAGCACACACATCCCTGGATCGCTCATCTTTTCAGTTCACTGCAGCTAGTGACTGGAACGAGCTGCAACAAACACTCAAACTGGACAGTTTTATCTCGATCTCTTCATTCAAAGACTCAATCATGAGTAATGTGTCGTTGTCTCTACCTTCTTGCCCTTTGTGCTGTTGTCTGCGCCCAATAATGTTTGTACCATGGTTTGTTGCTACCATGCTGTGCTTTTGTCTTAGTTCTCTCTTTATGTAGTGTTGCGTTGTCTCTTCTCGTGTTGTGTGTTTTGTCCTAGGCCTTTTGCCTTTTGGTAGGCCGTCATTGTAAATAAGAATTTAAGACTTGCCTCGTTAAATAAAATACATTGTTATTACAATTTGCATTGTGTAAAGTAATTATAAATCACAAAATTAGATTCTAAAAATAAATGAAAAAATGTTGGACCACCGCAACTGCCTGTCAATTGAAAACCACTGGTGTAAATGTTTGGTTCTTCTAACCACTGTCTTTATTTCCTTCCTCCAGGAAAGTGTCTCTGAAGGCGGGGGGCAGCTCCAGCAGTATCCTGGTGGACTCTGACAGCGAGGAGGAGCTGAGCCGGAAGGCGGTGAGCCGCAAGCGACGCCTCAGCGACTGTCTGCCTGATGACAAAGCAGAGGAGGTAGGGGGACTGGGGGGAGAAATTAGTTACTACAACTTAACCACTGACACATGCAGGGCCAGGTTGAAAGAATACTGTGGGTTTAGGTCCGGTGTGACATGGTGGGCTCTGGTTGTGTGTTTCGGTCCAGCGAGGCGTCCAACACACAGACGCGTCAGACATCAACGATGAGGCGATGCTGGCGGTAGTGCTAGAGATGAGTTGTCAAGACACTGGTCTCTCCTGCCCTGCCCCTGAGGACGAGCCAACCAGCAGCCCCGACACGGGCTTCGGTGACGCCGACCCCGACACCCAGGAGACAAACTACCACCCAGACCTGCTGGAGACGGACAACAAACCGTCTGCAGGTAACCACGACACACACACACACCCCAGCCAGGAGAGAAAGGGAAGTGTAGGCTTAAACAGACTACACACCAAAACAACTCTCTGTAGTTACTAGATGTCCATTATGAAATTTGTGAAATTGTAATTTCCTTGAACTATCCTATACTAAGTCATGAAGACCATGGACTGTTTTGAAATGTGCGTTTCACCAACCCTTGCGCAACAGAGTGTATCTGTGTGTGTAGATGTGCTGAACTCCCTGGACCTGACCATGGACGAAAACAAGGAAAACCAGACACCTGAAGGGGTGCAGGGAGAGCTGGACTGGGTGCAGCAGTATAGCCTGGAGCAGGAGCGGGAGGAGCAGGAGCTGCAGCAAGCCCTGGCCCAGAGCCTGCAGGAGCATGTAAGACTCCCAACACACACTAGGCCATTACATAGAGAGACCTATACAGCTCTACCCTTTGACATTTTACTGTTGGATTAACCTGGTGTTGGTGGTTCACAAATGTTTTTGTAATGTAGGCTAATCTTCCCTCAGCTTGTTTTGGTGAATACCCAAAATGGGTTTTAAGCTCTGACCCACCAACTTTATATAATGTCAACTAGGTGTCTACTTGACCCTGTATCCAGCAATGCTGCCTTGTTGCACCATCACAATACAATCCAGTGACATTTTCAATTTGTGGGATGTCCTACAGGAAGCCCAAGAGATGAGGGAGGACGACGACCTCAAGAGAGCCACAGAGCTCAGCCTGCAAGGTACATCATAGACACCAGTACCCCTTTTTAAGCAAATACTCAGCTTCACAAAAGAAAAGCAGTGTGTGTGTGTGTTTACACCAGTGGTTGGAATCAGTTCCGGTGTTCCAACCAGAAAATACGTTCTGAACCGGTTCGAACCAATAAATAAAAAAAGTAGCAGTTCATATAGGTCAGTGAGGGGCAACTTTGATAGGGGTGGGGGCCACACACTCTGAACTCATCATGAGGGGCTGTAGTTGCCCACCCCACACACACACTGCGAGCAAAACATTTTAGTGGCCCACCTCTTGACAGCGAAGAGACTTAAGTTTAGAGTTCATTTTGTGCAATTTTATACATTTTGTCATAGTGTAGAGAGAAATATTTGCAGTTTTAATATGGTATCTGAGTGAGACTAACAAAATCAATGAGGGTGGTCCCTTGCTGATAATTTGACCGTGATAACAAGTTTAGTTTAGCGGCCAGCAATCTAATTTACCAATCTGAAAACATTTAGCTGACATGGGCTAATTGACTATCAGTGACAGACATAACAATAGAGAAGCTGCTGATTCACAACCAAATTTCTAAATTGCACCTTGTGTATTCTACTATTCTAACTTGCAATAAACAGTAAGTTGAGTTGAATTTGATCCGAGGGCCTCCAAAAGGGGGCCTGCAGGCCGCATGCCGGCAGTTGCCCATCCCTAATCAGTGGTGGAAATTGTCATACTTCAGTAAAAGTAAAGATACCTTAATACAAAATGACTCTAGTAAAAGTGAAAGTCACCCAGTAAAATCCTATTTAAGTAAACGTCTAAAAGTATTTGGTTTTAAATATGCTTAAGTATCAAAAGTAAATGTCATTTCTCAAATATACTTCAGTATCAAAAGTATAAATCATTTCCAATTCCTTATATTAGGCAAACTAGACGGCACCATTTTCTTTTTTTACATTTATGGATTGCCAGGGACACGCTTCAAACCTCATACATAATTTACAAACTAAGCATGTGTTGAGTGAGTCCCCCAGATAAGTGTGTGAATTAGACAATTTTCCTGTCCTCCTAAGCATTCAAAATGTAATGAGTACTGTTGGGTGTCAGGGAAAATGTATGGAGTCATTTTCTTTAAGAATGTAGTGAAGTACAAGTATAAAGTTGTCTAAAATAGAAATAGTAAAGTACAGATACCCCCCCCCCCCCCCCCCAAAAAAAAACGACTTCAGTAGTACTTTAAAGTATTTTTACGTAAGTACTTTACATCACTGTCTTATTTACATGTTTGATTGGTCAGATAAGTGCAGGCGCGAGATGCGACTGAAATTTCACGGGTGAGAAGAGGGCAACGTGGTGGACATGGAGGGGGCTTGGCTTGAAGCTCTGAAAATCATGATGTGAATTGGAATGTGTTTAGGCTGTTACTAGCATAATAACTTCACAAAATTACCAAATTATATTCGAGACATTAGAAATATTTTGGGAACTAAAAAGAATGTTAGTAAGCCGTAGGCAAGATATGAAAATAACGGTTTTGTTCCAGAACACTAGAGATCCCTTTCGTTCCCGGTTCCGTTTCACTTCCTCTGTTCCGTTTTTGGTTCCCTGAACTGGTTCCAACCCCTGGTTTGCGCATATCAGTGGTTTTCATGCGTCTTGATCTGCTCTGCTGGTTTCTCCCTCCCAGAGTTCAACAACTCGTTGCCGGAGCTGCTGTGTTCAGACGAGGATTCTGGGAACGAAGAGGTGCTGGACATGGAGTACAGCGAAGCAGAGGCTGGGGACCTGAAGAGGAACGCTGAGGTACAGAGCCTCCCTCCTTTTCCTCATCTCCCACACTAACCAGCCTTCACCAGGGTCCTGTTCAGTAGGGAGTAAACTCTCGTGGACAGACGCACATAACATGTAGTAGCGTCTTACAAGAGGCTGAGATGTGACGACTAACGAGCAACTTTGTTCTGGTACGCATTTTTTTTTTGTCACTGATGATTTGGACAAATCATGATTTCGCAGGTGCCCACATCTTTCGAATTTCTAAATGGGACATTTGGCCCATAGACTTGCCTGAAACTGGCAGAGTTTCTTTTTAGGGGGGTCGAGACTTGGCTATTCTTGTTAGTATCTTTTCTAACGTGTGTGTGTATATGTCCCCCCCCCCGCTGCCCCCAGAACTTAATTGAGCTTCTGATGCAATTACACAACATTTTAGTTCTGGGTGTCTGACATTAAGTAAGGAGAAACTTTTTGAAATGGAGTGAAACGTCCTGGCTTGAACACCTCTTCCTTTCTTGTTCCCAGAGTGGAGATTTGGCCAACTCCTTCCGACTGATCAGTGTAGTCAGTCACATCGGGAGCAGCTCCTCCTCTGGTAAGCACTGCCCTCCTTATAAACAACAGTCTGCTGAGATGTATGGCTGTGTTACGAGATGCACTGTTGTTTGTGGGACCCAAAAATGTGTTCAAGTTGAGTAAATATTGAAGCATGAATGTCATTAATATTTTTTGGTAGCAATGGATTTCTGTGCATCTCAAAACGCACTACTGTGTAGCAGGAGCCACAGATTATCACTCATCCGTGAAACAACGTAAAGCATGAAAATATAAGGTCGTGTGAGCTGAGGCAGCATATGATTACGATACCATGAGAACCCCAAACACTGAATTCTTGTAGTCTAATATTAACCTATAATTCAATCTCCCGACCCTCAGGCCATTACATCAGCGACATCTACGACATGAAGAAGCAGTCGTGGCTGACCTACAATGACCTAGACGTGTCGCGCACGCAGGAGGCCACGGTGCAGAGGGACCGCGACCGCAGCGGATACATCTTCTTCTACATGCACAAGTGAGTGTCTCTCTTATCCCTTCCATTAAGGTCCATATCCCAGCTTCAGATGGAGTGTGGGGTTGTGTTCAGTGGAGAAAATGCAGTGAAACGTGTCCTGAACTTGTCCAATAACAACATAGATTTGTTTTCAGTTGTAAAAACTTTGCAACGGTATCCCCTACTGAATACCAAAACCCTGTTTTCTTATGCTTAGGCAATGAGGCACGAGGGGGTGTGGTATATTGCCAATATACGATGGCTAAGGGCTGTTCTTATGCATGACGCAACGCAGAGTGCCTGGATACAGCCCTTAGCCTGGTATATTGGCCATATACCACAAACCCCTTATTGCTATTATTAACTGGCTACCAACGTAATTAGAGCAGTAAAAATGAATGTTTTGTCATATACCTGTGGTATACATATACCTGTGATATACCACAGTTGTCAGCCAATCAGAATTCAGGGCTCAAACAGCCCAGTTTATAATAAGGAGTAAGCAACCAGCCTCCCGTCACTATGCACTACACCAGTCTGAGTATAATCCAGTGGCGGCTGAGCGCGACCCAGCTCCAGTAAGCAGGGCTGCCAACACCAATGGGCAACTGAGCAGAAGCTGGAACAAACCCCCCCCCTCATGCAATTAGAAAAGCTCATTTGTTCAAAGCTCTTCTTTTGTCGGAAAAAATAAAGGGAGGAAATTAAACCGTCTACTAACTCGAAGAATGCTAGGGGGGTTTAATACAAATGAAGTTGTACATTCACTTATTGTAGGAGATGTTTGTCTAACTTGGTGTTGTGTGTATCATATACACTGGAACCCACTATAATGGACGTGGATGCCTTGACTGACTGCTGTGTTTGTTCCCTCCTCTCCTCAGGGATGTTTTTGAGGAGCTGTCTGAGCTGGAGAGAACAGGGGCCAGTGGAGGAGCCTCCGAGGCAGGGAGGACCGTCCTGCAGCCCCTCTGAGCAACCAGTCTGTCATCAATCAATCACACACACCAACCAACACACTCCAACAGCACAGAGCTGTTCCCCATCAGATGTCGGGTTAAAGAGAACCCTTCTCCAGTACTACTGATCGCCGTCCACATTTTGCCCTCTTCAGGCACTTTGTCCCTTTTTTAAACAAAACAGACCAAGGTAGCTTCTGTCAGACTCAAGATGTCAGCACACATACAGCCCACATTCTTCTCTCCAGGTCCATTCAGAAATGAGACATGCAGCGCACTCAAAATAAAGGAGTCGACTATGTTCTTTGTTTATTCAAGCATAAGAGATTAGCCCCCAACTTTGTTTATTTTCTATGATTTGTTGAATAACTTGTAAAATAGTTTCTTGGCACTCGTATGATATTAACTATCATGCATTTAAGAACTTTGATAGAAAGTGTCAGATGGATTATATGGTTGACTTAATTTCCATCAAACCAAGATTTATTCTTCTGTGTTGGAATAAAAGCTAATTTAAGGTTAGTACTTTCTTCTATATGCATCGAATACATGTGGTGCAATATTTATTTTGTGGCATAGATTTGCCAATACTGCTTGTTTGTATTCTGTTCCAGAGCTGAGTCGGGTGTGTTCAAATTTTTTTCTTCAATTTCTTGCAATGCTTTACTTATGGACTGTTTGTGTTGCTGTTTTATTCATGTTTTATCACCTTGACAAACTAAACATTAATAAAGTAGCTTGCTTTTGTTTTTATAAGCTTACGATCCTAGGGGTTCCCTAGTGCCTCCCAGTACAGAACCGGTAGTTTCTTTTTCTAAAGCGCTTTACTTTGAGAAATGCACAACCACTTTGTTTAGAATGTGTTCCTTCAAACCGCTGACAATGCAGAAACGTGTATTACATGTGTAAGCTATCCTGCATAGGCTTTGCTTTTAATAAGGAGAAGATTTAACTATTTATTTTAGCAGAGGTCTGTTTATAATGGCCAGCTCAAATGGCTCATCACACCTGAGCAGGCCAGTATTCGCATCTTTTAGACTACTTTTTGCTAAGATTAGGGTTTGGCAAGCTATTTACTGGTCTCCTGCATTAAGTGAGAAAGAACAGGTTTTACGTTGACAAGCGTGTCTGATGTGGAATGCAAAGGAGTAGCAGAGTGGACTGAGTTTTTTGTTTTGTTTCGGCTCCAGTATTTGACTTCCTACATTGCATTTTAAAATAAAAATGAATTTAAACAATGGTTTTGGACATTTTTAATTGTCATCAATGTCAAGTCATGAGTAGTCCAGTTTAATTGTAAAAAGAATAGTCTGTCTAGTGCCATAGGTAAAAGCTCAGCAATCACATGAAGGCTGACACAGTCTGTAGCTATCACTTGGAAATGGGCAGTTTATTCATGATCAAGAAGTCATCTTGCAAGTTTCCAACTCCATCCAAGCTAAGTCCATTCGTTTCCAAATCCATCCATTTCAAAGGCCTTCCATTGCAGGTGGTTCTTGGTGGTCACCCGTCTTGGCTACATTTCTTGGTCAGAGGCACCAGCTGTCTGCCAGTGAATCTGTTGAACTCATTAAGTATGTAGCTTTCCTTCTGCAGCATCTGGGAGCACAGATATACAACTGTTAAAAGGAAATCTTTCATTGAGAAAAAAAAGTGTGGGACCTAGCCATTGCACTTTTAATTATCATCCATACCTCTTTCCACTCCTCCTCAGTTTCATGTCTGTAACCCAACAAGTGACAGATTCCATGAGCAGTGACTGACTGAGGAAGGAGAGAAGAGGTACAAAAGAAGTCAAATGAACAAGCACTAATGCAACTACTAGTGTTTAGTGTAATAAAAACAATGGTCTGTCTATCAATCTTGGGACCCAGAACCATATTTAGTGTGTGCTGGCAAGTATTTCACTAGAAACTTTATACTTTTGCATGTGAATGGTGTTCACATGATGATAGTCACAGGACAAACCATTTATCATGCAGTATTTCACCATTCTAAAAGGCAAGGTGGGCCACCCCGCCTCACTTATGCTCCCGCCAAAAAGACCCTGGCTTCGATTGAAAATGTGATTTAATGTCTGTTGCATGATATTACGGCGTTGTATGTCATTGTAAATAAATATTTGTTCTTAACTGACTTCCCTAGTTAAATAAAGGTTAAATAAAATAAACGTTGCACATGCATTGTGTGGCTGTTTCACTAGTAGCTTGCTCACTGTGAGAATTCCATGAAGATCCTGAGATTGCTGCTGGCACTGTTTCATCAGGTATTCAACCCCCAAGAAAATGTCTCCAAGGTTCAGTTCATCTCTGTAAATGGGGCAAGGCAGCTTCCCAGGCCTCAGCTCCTTTAAAAACAAAACAAACATCGATCACCGTTTCTTTACCTAAATTCAATTTCCGAAATGTTCACATAGCGAACAGGGTAACACTTCCAGATGCCAGAGACCATCCCACCACTGCATCTTGAACCTGTGGTGCATTAACACCCGTGCCATGACATCTCAGATCTCTTGACAGGGGCAGGTGACTGCTAGGAAGAGAACTTAGATACCAACCTCATAGAATGGAAATGAGAGGACATCAGTGGGCATATTTTTTTTCCTATAAATGTTATTGATGCGTTGAATTTTGCGGTTGTCCACGCAAATGACTCCCAAATCAAATTTTTGGATGCCCAATATGTGCCTCAACGTCTCCACATCCTTCCGTAGCCTCGCGCGTCGCAGCGGCACCACGTTCTGAAGATTCCGTAGAACTACACCCATTTGAAAACGCCAGCCACTAATGTTACAAAAACTCTGAAGGAAATAGTTTTCATCAAGTAGTCGTAAAAATTACGAATGTCTACATACAAGAAACAGGTATCCTAGGTAACTAGCGTGTTGTTAGCCGGCGAATGCTCGTTGGTTCAATCAAGGTGACTCAGTCGTTCCAGTTGTTGAAGGCATTATTATTTTAGATTATGAATACAAATATGTACTATTCTACAACAAGGTCCTCTAGAGCTGATGTAATGATACAAATTCAATATATTATTATATAACAAAATATCCTATTGCTTGAAACAAAAAATGAACATTTTAGCTAGCATTCTTCTCATGCGGATCCATCCCGGGGTGGAATGTAGAAACTGGGAGCCTAAATAGGTTGGACCGGAACCGGATGTCAGCAAGTTTCTATTCAAATTGTTGAGCATAGGGGAATACTGAAAAAGTAGGTCACTAGCTGTCTTATTTGAAACAATATAAAGATAAAGTCCGTCTCTATTATAAAAAGCAACCGAAAGTTTTAGCGTTATCAAAGAGCGGTATCATGTCCTTGATTTTCAAGTAGCACGTCTTGTAAATTCGCTAGCATGCTAACGAACTAAACGTTAGCTAGCTAGGTTTACATGAAGTAACTAACGTTAGCTAGCTAAGATTTTCCAAGTCACAACATGTTAACTAACTAGCTAGTTACATGTGAAGTACGCCTTTAAAGTGTTTACATAGTATTTGAAGCTGAATTACGTGTACATAATTAGTATTTTTTGTTGTTGTTGATAACATTAAGACGTTTCCATAAACCACGTTAGAAAACATGTTAAGTTAGCTATATAACATCAACATGCTGATGTTTACTTTGCTTGTTTTCAGGCTCAATGATGCTTCACTGAAGACACTTCAAATGGAGGAACACACACTTTCCTCAACATGCCTTGCAGCAACCTGGCCTCTAGGACGGCTTATGTGAATTCAAGTGAATAAGTGACTACCCTTGAGTACAATTCAGACTATTCTGACATTTCCACCATGAATCCCAACAGTCTGTTTGGGAGGCAGCAGGGAGGAGCTTTCCAGGCCCCCAGCAACACTAACAAGACTGGTGGCATGTTCCAGGCCTTCAGACAGGAGGGTTCCACCAACCCTCCACAGAATGTAGCATTTAGGCAAACTGCAACATTCGGGCAACCGTCTGCCTTCAGTCAGCCTTCAGTCTTTGGTCAGTCTCCGGCATTTGGGCAGACGCCTTCGCTTGGACAAGACTCTGTTTTTGGGCAAAGTGGAGGACTAGGTCAGGCGCCAGGGCAGACCTCGACATTCTCTTCAATAAGTCAGCCTCCAGCCTTTGGTCATTCCTCATTGGGGCAGGGTAGCTCTGGGTTTAGTGGTGCTCCCCCACCATCGTATGGTCAGGCCACCGGACAGATTCAGAGTTCTGGGTTTGGACAGATGCCTGCTTTTGGACAGAGCTCTGCCTTTGGGCAGCCACCTGCATACGGGCAGCAGCAGGCCCCGGCGTTCGGCCTCTCCTCTGGGATCTCCCAGGCTTCCTCTGGCCCCACCACTACCACCACCGCAGGGTCGGCGCAGCCTTTGAGTTTTGGCCAGTTGCCCTTTGGCCAGCCGCCGCCCAGCGCTACGACCACCTCCTTTGCTACAGCTCAGAGTGTTGTCCAGAGTGGAGGCTTCAGCACCTCAGAATTCAGCTTCAAGCCGTCCAACGAGGTGCTGTTTAAGCCCATCTTCAGTGCCAGCCCAGAGCCGGCTAACCCCCAGCAAACCGCTGCACCCGAGCAGCCCTTTGGTGGCGCCACCACCACCCAGCCCTCTTTCAGCACCAAGGACAGCAGTGGACCAGCCAGCTCAGGCTTCTCTCTACTGACCGGAGCCAAGAGTGGCACGCTTGGCTTCAGCTTCTCCCAGCCGGCGGTGGCCCCCTCCATCTCCGCTTCCATTGCCACTACCAGCCTGGCCCAGAAAGACCCTCTCAGCATAGGCTCCGGAAGGAGCCTGCAGTTCACATTCTCCCAGCCATCCGCTCTCTCCAGCACTAACTCCAGCTCCAGCACCGCCACCCCCCAACCAGCTCCGGTCCCCAGCAGCCCCTCCTCCTTCAGCTTCTCTACCAAAGTCCTCCAGTCCCAGCCTGCGCCCCCGATGTCCCTGTTTGGAGGAGTCAGCTTCGGCCAGACCTCTACATTCGGAGACCTAAAAACCGAGGCCCAAGCCGAGGAGAAAGTTGGCGATGAGGAGAGCACCAGGGAAGTGACAGTGTTTGGGAGACTTGGAAAAGGAACTAAGCGGAAGGAGGAGCCAGTGAGTCCCAAACCCGCTCCAAGGAAGCCTGCCCAATCAGAGGACGCCCAAGCTGAAGCCAGAGCTGACCTACCCAGACACCCCTCGAAACGGCCTCTCCTGAGGTCCTCCCGCGGCCCCGGGGGTGGACTCTTCTCCAGAGCAATGAGTGGCATTATGAAATCCACAGCCAACTCAGTGAGGAGGGACCCCGTGAGGGAGGAGCAGCAGCCTCCAGGATGGGGGGAGGGGGAGAGAGCAGACACACAAGCTCCAATCAGTCTCAGACCCGCTACTCCTCCCAGTGCTCAGGCCCCCACCACAGAGGTTCTGGAGAAAGCAGAGGTGACTGGTAAGTCCTCATCATGAAATTTAAGTAAAACACTATTACTTGCTGTTAACCAAAATTGAAAGTATAATGTTTAATTTGTATCACAGATTTTGTCATGCTGATTTTCTTCTCACCTTTTCCTCCAGGTTCGGTGGAAGCCCCTGACCCAGACGCTGAGACCAAGACCCCAGCTAGGAGGAGGCAGCGCGGCGAGAGCACGGACAGCCTGGGGGGCATGTCCCCCAACGACGCCACCATTCTCCAGTGCAAGAGCATCCCACTCAGCCTCAACAAAAAGAACGTCATAGAAAAGCACTTTGGTCGCTTCGGGAAAGTCTGCCGGGTCTACTGCCGACCCCATAAGAACCTGGCTATCGTCCACTTCCAAGACCACGTGAGTACACACTCTACAGACAACAGAGGCGACTTGACACTCTTTTGGGGATTCTCAGTTCCGTTACATGTTATATGTTTGTGCTGAATTTAACTGAGAATATTTTTTTGTTTGTTTTCAAACGTCCGTGATACCTTTCAGGCATCAGCAGCAAAGGCAAAGAAGAAGGGTAAAATGCTGCACAGACAGGAAATGGTTATCTTCTGGCAGAGGAAGAAACACAGTAAGTCCTTGTGGCCGCATCCTCCTATTTAGCAGAGTTAAGACAGACGATACGGACCAAAGCCATTCTGTCTTTAGAAATTGATTGTGTGTGTGCGCGCTCGTGTGTGTTGCTCCTTATGTGTTTGTGTCAGGCCCGGGAAAGAAAGGCGATCGAGCCCCAGAGGGAGAGGAGGAAGAAAGGGACAGGGACAACCAGGTTTCAGACACCAGTCTGGGGGGCTTCCAGTCCTCCTCTCCACTGAGGAAGCCACTCCCCAAAGCCCCTGCCCTCAGCAGCACCGTCAACGTCAGCAGGAGGTAACCTTGGCTCCCTCTCACAGCTAGCTGGGCCAGACTTATAGTTTCTCTGAAGTGCTTTTATTACCTGAAATGCTTGTGGAAACATATGACTTATACTGTGATTATAATAGATACTTTCGAGGCTTATTAGCTGGGGGATAACTGTGGGTGTTAGCTAGCCGTGGGTAACTAGAGTTAATCTCTAAACACATCAGGATGTGACGTCAGATATAAAAAAGACACTTTGTTTCTCAGCTCCCCAGTGACGAAGCCGTCCATAGCCAAATCCCTGCAGTTTGAAAGCGAGCCCCAGCAGGACAGCAGCTCCGAGGGCCAGAGCTCTGAGCGCCCCGTGCCCTCCTCCCTCCTCCACTTGATTGGCCAGCTGGCTGAGACAGCTGAGGAGAAGTACCGCTTCCTGGAGCAGAGGGACAAGATCTTGCGAGCTGGTAGGTATAATAGAGCTGTCAGTCTGACATGCAGTCCTGGAACTGGCCACGCACTTCTGAATTGACTTTCCTGCATTTTTTGTTTGAAGCCATCAGTTGACATGAAAGAAAGAGCTGAATGTCGATTTCTTTGACTGTTGGCATAACAACAACGATGAAATTTAAAAGTAATAATAATACAAATTAAATAAAAAATCTGGTCTGTAGAGGCTGACTGGTTCTGTTGTTCAATGTGCAGGGCGGCCCAAACGGACAGACCTGGAGCTGTCTTTCTTTGTGGGGACATGCCCAGACATGTGCCCTGAGAAGGAGCGCTACATGAGGGAGACACGCAACCAGCTCAGTTGCTTTGAGGTCGTCCCAGACACCGAGAGGGTAAAGCCATTTCTTCTATCCCTGTCTCAAGACACACAAATTCTCTCAGGCACACATTTTGCAAGTATACTGCACCTGTGCTACTGTTGTGTAAAGTACACCACCTTGTCATCAATAGAGATGTTCCACTTGATGGCATATGATAATAATGATGATTTTGATATGTATGCTATTTATCTAGATATGTCCTCAAACTCCAAGTGCTTGACATTGTGAGTGGGATATACTCCTGTCCAAACGTCTCAGTTAAAGGAAATCAACCTTGTTTATACATTTTATAATGAGACCACTTCCTGTCCAGGTGGACCACGTGGCGGCCATCAAGGAGTACAGCAGGTCGTCGGCGGACCAGGAGGAGCCCCTCCCCTACGAGCTGCGGCCCCTCCCCGTGCTCAGCATGACCATGGACTACCTCGTCACCCAGATCATGGACCAGGGCCACGACAACTACCGCGACTGGTACGACTTTGTGTGGAACAGGACCCGCGGCATCCGTAAGGTAAACACAGCTACTGTTGGTTAGCTAGCTGGTACTGTTTTTTTAATAATTTATTATCGGTGTCACAATTATTATTATACTTTTTTAACTAGGCAAGTTAAAGGAATGGGAAAGTGCTGAAAAACGCTGAGTAGATGAGAGCAGAATTATTATTTTTTTAAATCAAAGCTTATGAAAAGTTTTCATAACACATTGCTGTGGTCTGAGGGGCTTTGTCTGTTGGAGTTATGCTAACTCTATTCCTCTCCTCCCAGGACATCACCCAGCAGCACTTGTGTGACCCGCTGACGGTGTCGCTGATCGAGAAGTGCACCCGCTTCCATGTGCACTGTGCCCACCACCTGTGCAAGGAGCACATGATGACGTTCGACGCCAAGATCAACAACGAGAACATGACCAAGTGCCTGCAGAGCCTGAAGGAGATGTACCAGGACCTGTCCACCAGGGGTGTCTACTGCCCCCAGGAGGCTGAGTTCCGCCAGTACAACGTGCTTCTCAAACTAGATGTTGGGGACGTCCTCCGGTCAGTCACTCGCCAATGATTGGGTCGTGTTTATTAGGGTACACTGTAGCAAAAGATTTTGTAACGGAAAAAGGTTATAAGTGTCTCTTATTGGTCAGCTTTACCTCCCAGTCTCCCTTCGTTACGGACCATTTTCTTCTGTTTTGTTTTTACGACTGTGACATTACCCTAGTTATTCTCCATTTGGAAACACACTACTGATGAACTGTAAGCTTGTCTTTGTTTTAATGTTTCAAACACCGCCCTTATCCTCCACTCTGACTGAGAGTATGCTCTCTTTTGTTGTGGTCCACACAGTGAGGTGCAGCAGTTCAGGGACGAGGTGCGCAACTCTCCAGAGGTGAAATTTGCCGTGCAGGCATTCGCAGCTCTCAACAGCAACAACTTTGTACGCTTCTTCAAGCTGGTGAAATCTGCCTCCTACTTGGCGGGCTGCCTATTGCACAGATACTTCAACCAGGTCAGCAATAAATGTCATCTACCCTAGTAACATACCTCCTTACATGCCATGTAATTTTTAGTGGGTCTGTAGTTAGCTTTGAAAAGTAGTAGGAAGTTGAACCTGTAATAATGAGGCTCACGTCCCAACTGGTTGTTCCTTGGGAATTGATGGACGTTTGTGTGTACGTGCCTATGTGTTTGTATGCATTTCTGTGTGTGTAGGTGAGGGGCAAGGCCCTGAGCACCCTGAATAACGCCCACACAGTGGGCTATCAGAGGTCCACCAACTTCCCCCTGGAGGATCTGGTGCGCATGCTCATGTTCAAAGACGCCGCTGAGGCCACAGACTTCATCCAGCAATTCGGTCTCAACGTCAGTGGCGAGTCAGTACCTGTCTAATACAATATATGCACCCAACATGTTTACTGGAGAGAAGGAAAAAAACCTGTAGCATACAGAAAACAAAAAATAACGTTTCTTATTTGATGTTCAGGTTGCACCTCCATGTATCGCTTGAAATGTAACATCTTCACAACAGTAAAGAGCCCAGAGGGACAGTGTTTTAAAGCGGCAATCAGCTGTAGAAACAATAACAAAGAGTACCTCGCGCCCCTGTTTTGCAAAAACGCTGAAACTGATATCATCCATGAAATAAAAAGGATAGTTTTAACCATGTTTTGAGTCTATATCAAATTGTATTAGTCACATGCTCCGAATACAACAGCTGTAGACCTTACAGTGAAATGCTTACTTACAAGCCCCTAACCAACAATGCAGTTAAAAAAAATATGGATAAGAAATAAAAGTAACAAGAAATTAAAGAGCAGCGGTAAAATAACAATAGCGAGACTATGTACAAGGGGGTACCGGTGCAGAGTCAATGTGCAGGGGCACCGGTTAGTTGAGGTAGTATGAACATGTAGGTAGAGTAATTAAAGTGACTATGTATAGATGATAACAACAGAGAGTAGCAGCGGTGTAAAATAGGGGGGGGGGGGGCAATGCAAATAGTCTGGGTAGCCATTTTATTAGGTGTTCAGGAGTCTTATGGCTTGGGGGTAGAAGCTGTTTAGAAGCCTCTTGGACCTAGACTCGGCTCTCCGGTACTGCTTGCCGTGCGGTAGCAGAGAGAACAGTCAATGACTAAGGTGGCTCATTGACAATTTTTAGGGCCTTCCTCATATAGTGTTTGTTTACATTTGTTGTTTACAAACATTGGAGTAAAGATTTAAAATGCTTCTTGTTGTAATTTCTGATTGCTTCAGACAAATTTTGTGCTTCAGTTGCTCTTCTCCACTCGTCGTCATTCCCACATTCACGAACAGAAGGCTCTCTGACTTTGTACCAACTTTTCTCTGTGTATTTTTAGCTGGTAAAATGCAAGAATAACTTCAAGCAAAACATAAGGAAATGTAGCTGGCTACATTTTTCTATGATAAACATTACAAATAGGATGGCCATGCATCGTTTTTGTAAGCTAATTTACCTACGTGTGGCTGCTAGACAAATAGCATTGCACTTTTCTCAAGAAAATGAAGGTATTTTCAGCCAAATGTGTTGCACTAATGTATTTAGTGTTAATGGAAACTGTAGTTGCACGCCCCTGACCACTCCTATTGAAGCAAAAAAACACGAACTGTCAATATAAAACACAGGTGAAATTATTTAAAACGCAGAGTTTCTGATGGTGTGCGTTTTGATGGTTACGACAGTTGAACTAAGCTCATGAGGCAAGTTATATTCTTCCAGAATCAATGTGTACATATTGTTAATTTATAAGTCCAACAATGGATGTAGCAACTGGTAATTGCCCCTTAAAAAAGTATTTATACAAAAAAAATCAAAAGATGATTCACTACAGTCACTTTTCAATGTTTCACTGGGTAATTGTTGTCATCAAGCAACAGACTTCCTTCTCTGATGTCCTCTGACCTCCTGACCCCACAGCTTGGTGGAACTAAGCCGCACGGCCTGGCAGGAGCCAGACCTGAACCTACCCCAAGTGAAGTCAGACGTCATCATGGCCAAGAGGGCTGTGCTAATTGGGGAGGTGGTAAACGGAGGACCACTGCCCAACCCGCCCCAACATGCCCCCGTCTGCAGCTTCGACGCCCACAACAAGTACTGGGGGGAGGGTCCGCTGGCAGAACCCACGTTCGCTGCCATCTTCAGGAGCAGCCCGGTGGCTGTAACGAGTATGGGAGCCATGGCAGTTCAAGATGACTAAACTGTAGAGGCTTATAGAGCCGCTGTGCCGTAGATTGATGTTCAAGACAGCCCTTACTGACATTGTTTATTTAGCCTGTCATGGTGTCTAGAGTTGTCTGCCGTTGTTGCTATCCTTGTTAAAATGTTCAATAGTTTGTATTGGTAGTCTTGAGCTAATGATTCAATGTCACAGGTATGAGGGGCGTCCATGTTCTTTACAATTGCTGCTTTGTTGTAATCTTTCTCATTCTGACTGAGAATTATTTTTATTTTTTTACTCTCCCCAGTGCCAGCCTTCACCCTACAGAAGCCAGAAGTCAAGGCCCAGCCGGAGGTTGAGCTCCAGCCGCAGAACAAACCCGTCAGGCTGCTGGCAGAGCCACGACTCTTCGGGGATCTTCCCCCACCGTACCCCGGCCTTGCCACTGCCACCGAGCCTGCCCAGCAATTGCAGGGCACAGATGAGACAGGGGAACCAGAGCCCGCCCAACCCACTGTCCAGGTTCACCCTGCAGCAGATCTCCAACAGCAGCTGTTCCAGCCCATTGATGTTGCCCAGACCCAGCCTGTCAGACCCCCCTCGCCCCCGCCCAAACCTGAGCCAATCTACTCTGACGAGGTGAGAGAGCGAGGAACCCCTAGTGGGTTGATGCTAGCTTGCCTTAGTGGTAGTGTTTCCCAAATGGGCTCCCGATTGGCGCTGTGGTCAAGGCACTGCATCTCAGTGCTAGAGGCATCACTACAGACCCTGGTTCGAACCTGGGCCGTATCACATCCGGCCATGATTGGGAGTCCCATAGGGCGGTGCACAATTAGCCCAGTGTTGTTAGGATTTGGCCGGGGTAGGCCATCATTGTAAATAAGAATTTGTTCTTAACTGACTTGCCTAGTTAAATTTAAAAAAAAAATGGTGGGTTGAGACCGTTGGTAGGTCGTTGCTGCTTTCTTTTTGGTCATAGTTCTAGGCTCTGCCTCTAGATGTGTATGAAAGTCAGCAGAAGGGTAGGAGATGTGCCCCCCCGTACGTATGACTCATGTTTTCTGTCCATCCTACTGCCGTAGGACATCCTGGCAGAACTGGAGTGCGTGGTGGAGGAGGTGCTGGAGGCGGTGGTGCAGGAGCTTGCCAGCGCCGGGGCCGACTACGCTGCAGCTGCTCTCGGGTGAGTGCTATATTATTGCTTTGTTTAAGACTGACTTATGATTGCATACACTGTGGTACATCAGGAGTAGCATTGAACATCCCCTTTCACGTTGATACCCAATGCCTTGGTCTGTCTCGCTGCAGTGCGAGCAGTGGCCACATGGAGGCGGTGGTGAGTGAGGTGGTGGAGCAGATGCTTCGGGAGGTGTCCACAGCCGAGGTCCAAGCAGAGCGAGAGAGACTCGCCGAGGAAAAACGCAGGATAGAGGAAGCCAGGTTGGTCAGAGACTCTGAAACATCTTGATCTCAATCCTAACCCTAGCTGCAAACCCATGCGCAAAATGTATGCACGCGTGACTGTAAGTCGTTTTGGATCAAAGCGTCTGCTAAATGGCATATATTATGTTATTAATCTCTCACTTTCTTAACCATACATTGGAAGCAGAAGTTTAACAAATCACTTAGTCCAAGTTTTGACCTGTTAACATGTAACTCCACATCCTACTTCTAGTCCAATGTCTTCCAACTCATTATCCATGTCTCTCTCTTTTCCTTGGCAGGAGAAAGCAGGAGCACGAAGTCTTCCTGGCCCAGTTTAGTGACTCTCTCTGTTCTGAGATCAGCCAAGAGGTCTTGACCGAGTGTATCCAGGAGACGGCCGCCTCTGAGATCCAGTGAGCTGCCCTTCTACACTCAAAACTCACATTCCTGATTCCATATCCACCACTAGCCCCATATTCATGGTGCTGCCTCTCCCTTGTGTATATGCACCTGTGCAGTACTGTCGGGTCTCTGTTGTATTTGCCGACGTGCAATAGCCACCAGACTTAAGTCACTTTCAGTAACAGTATCTGTGTGTCAGGTTAGCCACGGAGGAGGAGGCAGCATGTGTGGCGCGCTGCTCTGAGGAGGTGTGCAGCTTCCTGGTGGAGGAGACCCTGGATAAAGAGATATTCCTCATGGTGGAAGACATCCTGGAGGCGGAGCTACAGCGCATACAGAAGTACATTAAGAGGTACAACCAAGGCATTTGAATGACAACTATGACTGCTTGGGTTGACAGTTGGGCCACCAGACTCGTGTAGACCCTTCATCAAGGTTCTCCAACTCTGGTCCTTGCAGTTTTAGTTTCAAGGCTCACGTTTGCTTTTCAAAGCCTGCCCTCTCTCTCTGTTGGGTGTTCGCTCCTTCTCTCGAAGCATTGCCATAACGCGGAATATTTTACCGTGAACACTGCAGCAAAAGCGAACTCCTTCCTCCGCTACTCTTTCGTCCTCGTGAGGCTACAATACGTTGAGTTTCCGGGGAAGCTGTGAAGCACATATAGCCTACAGAACTTGGTTCAGTAGTGGCCTGAATATTGTATATACATTTGTTCATATAAAGGCTGAAGGCTAGAAACAGCCAATATCTATTTTCTACAATGTATTTGAATAAAAAAATATATATTTTCATTTTATCTAGGTTTAACACCAATCATTCACTATAAAACATTTACCAACAAAAATGCTTAGCAGAATACAAAATATTATGGGGCAAAAATAAGTATGCCTAAAACATATATTTCTAAATAACAAAAAAAAGAGTATAATAAGAGTAGACTCCATGACAATCCAGCGCCATAAAAACAAGTTCAGAACAAATCGTCCAAGAATGTGCTTAATGTTCTGGTCTCATAAGGATTTTGGAGTCATTGAAAGGGTTGAAATGGATGTGTCACGAAGGCTAGGCACTAATTTTAGGTAAGACTCCAGCCGTTCAGTCGTGGTGTACTTCTGAACCCAGCAGCTTCAGATCCTTTTGTTGCTTGCAGTAGGCAGCGGAATGACAGCAAGTTGCTGCTCCCTTCTCATTTCACCTCTGCAGCTGTTGTTGCAATGCCTCGATGAACTTCCAACGGTGGGGTGGTTAGCGCCAAGATTCGCCGAGATTGTTCGATGCCAGCCTTCCACTCAATTGTTGGTCTTCGCCAAGTCTTGCAGGACAGCGTCGTAGCAGTTCCGTAATTCTGAAAAAGAGATCATATTCGGTTCACTTCCAGAATGATTTATTTGCGGTCTGTCGTTCCCATCTGTAGGTGTAGCCTTCATGCGGCAGGATATTTTTTCGAAGCACATAGTGGATATATTTGGGTTATATTGCTTGTCAGTGACATCACCAGAACCTTGGATAAGTGAGTGCCACTGGACATTTGGACTGTAATTCCATCTTATTGTAGGCCGACAATCTGTCTCCACTCTTTGCTGGGCTTTCATTGGCCTGTGCTATTGGTGGCATTTAAGACGTGTCGTTCGTTTTATTGATCTTAGTATGTCAATGTCAGAGTATCTTCTCAGTTGGGTAGTTTGTGTGGTATTGAACATATTGTAATGTATCCAGTCATGTAGAATTGCAGGAATTTATTTTAGGAAAGGCTATTTAGAATTTTATAATCGATTTCAGACGTTTTCTATTGGTAGGCCTACCCATGTCTCCCTCCTCGCTCGGAAAGCCTGCTGACTGATGTCAATGCCAAAGTTGATAATTGTGACTTGATGAAATTGGAATGATGTGAATAATGATGATGGTGAGAGCCCAGTATAGCCTAACCCTTTAAACATAGGCTACTGTTAATTTGTGTCTCTATAATCACAACGTTTCTAAAGTCATATTGAAACTTCCAAATGTCGGCTTTTTACAAGATCATTTTTTCTCTAACTGATCAAAATTGGGTATGCTATAGACTATATATAATATTCTGCACGTATGAACACATTTATTTTAGGCCATATATAAAAGAGCTATGCCTGATTTTTTATAAAAAGCCGCAAACAGACACATTGTTTTGCAGCCAATAGACTGTACAGCTGGCTTCACAGTTTCCCCGACTAATAGGCCTACAAGGAAACTCGACATATCTCGCCGAAGTTGAGTGCGCGAGGGATCTGTGCGCTGCTTAGTACTTTCCACAAAAGGTTTTGCGCAACAAAAAGACATGTAAGCTTCCCTCTCACCCCCTCCCTATTTCTTTCTCTCCGTCAGGTGGCGCGACGTGGTGGCGGTACGCAGGCAGCTAAAGAGACAAATGCGGGGCTTCCCTGCCGCCCCCTGCTGTGTGGACCCCCGCTACAAGCTCAAAGCCCTGGCACCCAGTGCCCCCTCCCAGCCCTCTATGGACTGCCTGGCCAGGGGCATGGTCAACCTGGGCAATGCCGGCTACATGGCCCTGTCCAGCACCAGGTACTGGAGCTACCCTGCCCTACTCTGGCCCTCGCCTCCCTCTTCTCTCTGTCCTTCTTTCTCTCTCTTTTTCCCTCTTTCCTTTGCTCTCTTACACACCTCTGACTCTTCTGAAATGTCCCCAGGTTGCTAAAGATGAGACAAGAAGCAATCCATCAGATGCGAGTCCACTTCTACTACCAGCAGCTGTTGAAGTAAGCCGTCATCCCCGCTCTTACTTCATTGTAGTTCTTCTCTGTTGTGTACTTCTCGAACTCTCTCACAATGACATTAAACACAACATCAAACAATATGTGTGTCCCCTTCAGTGAGTCAGTGTGGACTCCTCTAGACATGCCTACGCTGGTGGTTGAGAACGTTCCTAACCCACCTGACAGAATCTTCTGGAAGGCCACCCTGCTGTTGCCCAGCGACCACGAGAGTGTTGCCAGCATCGCCGACAGGTGAGATCAAATGCAATGTGGCAGATGTAATTGCCATTGAATTCCACACACCCTCTCACAGTGCAGCATACAAGTACTCTCACCTGTACTTTGATGGCTGTGTCAAAGAGTGTCATGTATTTGCCAGCTTTGCTAAATACTGTAAAGTGACTTCAGTTTGATGGACAGCTGCCTCTGAAGCCTCCGCAGCTAAGCTTCCATCCTGTTGTTCTTGATCTGCATCTGCTCCAGGATAAGGAGCAGCCTGTTAGACAGTTTCTTCTTGAGGACTTTCTTTCCTCTGAAAGTGGCACTGGATGCATGGACCACTTTTCTCTACACACCTGAGCATTTTCACCAGCTGGTCTCATGCTTTCTGAGTGCCTCTTTCTGTCCTGAAACTCATTCAGCTTTTCACCTTTCCAAAGATAACCACATACAATGCATCTCTCTTATCAACCAGTTTGCTGTAATGCTCTTTCATGATGTCATGAGACTCATCCCAGCTCTTGGTGGAATCCACAACAGATCTGTAAAACACATCCAGAGTCATGGGAGAGGCAACATCATCAAAATCAGATTGTCTTGCTCTCATCTCTGCCAGTGGTAAAGATCACAGGCTCAAACTTTCCAATGGTGTCAATCGCGAAAATCATCAGACCTTTTGTGAATAAAATTCTGAATCAATTGCAAGAGTTTCTGAAAGTGTTCCAATTAAGTTCTGTAATAATTTGCCGGAGAGGCAGAAAAGTCAGCTGAATCTTAGCTTTCCCAGTGAGGACTGAATTCAGAATTAGCTAATTCTTTTTTTACACAAACTTTTATTTTTTAGATAGAATACTGCTAACAACCACATCCATTTTGCAGAACTCAGTGAATGTTCATGTACTGTATGTTCAAACGGGGCAGCCTCTTGTATATTTTTATCCGGATGCAATGGGCCACCCGGCACAGCCAGAGGAGGACTGGCCACCCCTCGGAGCTTAGTTCCTCTCTAGGTTTCTTCCTAGGTTCCTGCCTTTCTAGGGAGTTTTTCCTAGCCACCGTGCTTCTACACCTGCATTTCTTGCTCTTTGGAGTTTTAGGCTGGGTTTCTGTATAAGCATCTGCTGATGTAAAAAAGGGCTTTATAAATACATTTGATTTTCTCTCCACACACTTATTTTCACCAGCTAGTCACTCATGCTTTCCAAGTGCTTTTTACCTCTGATGATACTTGTGTGTGTTCTCTGTGCTCTTATTGTAGGATCCTGACAGACTGGCTGGAGACGAAGTTTGGCGTAGGTGAAAGTGCAAACACCGAGAAGGAGCAGGAGGGGACACTGAGGACTCTCTGCATCACCAATGGACTCAGGGAAGCAGGAGAGAAGACTCACAAAATACACATCAGCATCAAGGTGGGAGCTAAACAACATTACCAAAACATTTCCCACTAAGACTAGCGATAAGTTGAATAACTACTTTCTACACCAGGGGTGTCAAACTAATTTTTGCCCAGATGCCGCATTCGGTCTTACACAAGATCCGGAGGGCCATACTGAAAATGTGATATACAGTGCATTTGGAAAGTATTCAGACCCCTTCTTTTTTCCACATTTTCTTACGTTAGGGTAATTCTAAAATTGATTACATTTTCCCCCTCATCATTCTACACACAATACCCCATAATGACAAAGTGAAAACAGGTTTCTTGACATTTTTGCAAATATTTATAATAAACATTTTTAAAAAACGTATACCTTATTTACATAAGTATTCAGACTCAATTGAGCTCAGGTGCATCCTGTTTCCATTGATCATCCTTGATGTTTCTACAACATTATTGGAGTCCACCTGTGGTAAATTCAATTGATTGGACATGATTTGGAAAGGCACACACCTGTCTATATAAGGTCCCACAGTTTACAGTGCATGTCAGAGCAAAAACCAAGCCATGAGGTCGAAGGAATTGTCTGTAGACCTCCAAGACAGGATTGTGTCGATGCACAGATCTGGGGAGGGTTACCAAAACATGTATGCAGCATTGAAGGTCCCCAGGAACACAGTGGTCTCCATCATTCGTAAATTAAAGCATTTTGGACTCTTCCAAGAGCTGGCCGACCGGCCAAACTAAGCAATCGGGGTAGAAGGGCCTTGGTCTGGGAGGTGAAGCATGGTGGTGGCAGCCTCATGTTGTGGGGATGTTTTTCAGCGGCAGTGACTGGGAGACTAGTCAGGATCGAGGGAAAGATGAATGGAGAAAAGTACAGAGATCCTTGATGAAAACCTGCTCCAGAGCGCTGAGGACCTCTGACTGGGGGGGCGAAGGTTCACCTTCCAACAAGACAACGACCCTAAGCACACATCCAAGATAACGCAGGAGTGGCTTCGGGACAAGTCTATCAATCACATTTATTTTAAAGCCCTTCTTACATCAGCTGATGTCACAAAGTGCTGTACAGAAACCCAGCCTAAAACCCCAAACAGCAAGCAATGCAGGTGTAGAAGCACAGTGGCTAGGAAAAACTACCTAGAAAGGCCGGAACCAAGGTAGAAACCTAGAGAGGAACCAGGCTATGAGGGGTGGCCAGTCCTCTTCTGGCTGTGCCGGGTAGAGATTTATAACAGAACATGGCTAAGATGTTCAAATGTTCATAAATGACCAGCGGGGTCAGATAATAATAATCACAGTGGTTGTAGAGGGTGCAACCACTGAAGATGGTCTCTGAATGTCCTTGAGTGGCCCAGCCAGAGCCCAGACTTGAACCCGATCAAACATCTCTGGAGAGACCTGAAAATAGCTGTGCAGCGATGCTCCCCATCCAACCTGACAGAGCTTGAGTGGATCTGCAGAGAAGAATGGGAGAAACTCCCCAAATACAGGTGTGCCAAGCTTGTAGCGTCATACTCAAGAAGACTTGATGCTGTAATCGCTGCCAAAGGTGCTGAGTAAATGGTCTGAATACTTATGTAAATGTGAAATTCCAGTTTTGTATTTTTTGTCAGAGTCTTGAGTAAGGACACGTACCTGATTATGCATAGAAGTAGGCCTAGGCTACCTGGCCTGCGTACAAATGTAGGCCTATAAATGTGCCCGTTTGGGGATCTGATACTATTTCTGATTGTCTTAACCCAGCATGTCAAAGTAATTTTTTCTTTGCATCAAATAGCAAGTTTTTACTTCCGTTGAGAATGACAATAGTTCCTCAACGTAGCCTATTTGAAAAATGTTTCCAGCTCTATCCCTTTCGATAATCACTCGGCATGAAAGGGGTAAAAATGTCATGCTCTGATCCGGAGTAAACGTCATAAAATAGGCTGACCTGATTACTACTTATCCCTTGCGCAAATAGTCTACAACTGTGTCTGTTTGTCCAGGGCTTACTGGAAACTCTGAGGGCCCAGAATATTTGCTATCACTATCGGGATGGACCAAGTTAATAGTTGATAGAATGTTTCAAGATTCTTGCAGACAAGTCATGCGTAGCCTATGTGATTTTATAGGATATTTATTTTTTATCAGGATATTTTCTAACTGCAGGCTGCAATGTTTTTATTGTTGGTTTAGGTAGGCTATTTTTACATATTGGCAATGGAAAAGTTAATTTTAGATTGGTATCATTTTCATTTAGATATCATTTTTATTAACCACATGACATTGATTGAGATATGAAGACTATTATAAATTAAATGAATCTGATCCATGAAAATGTGCATATGAAAATCATAACTGGCACGCAGATCAGTAGAAGTACAATAACTTGTTATTCCAAATGGAAAAGGTTGCCGACTGCTGGTGTAGCCTTTTACCGGCAACTTCAGGAGCTTAATGGCAGAATCTGTGGAGGCCAGCAGCAGAGAGAGGAGGAGGGTCTGGTCGGGAACAGGTTTTTTCCTTCTGGTTAGGCTATATTGATCTCTTGCTCCCTCTTTGGTAATTTGTGTGTCTTGAGTTTTAATCGCAGTGCTTAAAGCATCAGACAAGCTCAGTAGCCTATATATAGTTGACTTTATTCAAGCATAGGTTGTGTCTATATATCAAAAGAACAGATGACTCTCGGTCGACCAAGATTTTTATATGTTGGGGACAGCCCTTATATATACAGTTGAAGTCAGAAGTTTACATACACTTAGGTTGGAGTCATTAAAACTTGTTTTTCAACCACTCCACAAATTTATTGTTAACCAACTATAGTTTTGTGTATGACACAAGTAATTTTTCCAACAATTGTTTACAGACAGATTATTTCACTTATAATTCACTGCATCACAATTCCAGTGGGTCAGAAGTATACATGCACTAAGTTGACTGTGCCTTTTAAAACCTCTTGCGGCTCGGTGTCCCGCTAGCGTTCCACTACGACAACATCTGGTGAAATTGCAGAGCGAGAAATTCAAAATAAAAAATCGTAATATTAAACATTCATGAAAATACAAGTGTCTTACATAATTTAAAAGCTTAATAATTTACTTCTTGTTAATCCAACCGCGTTGTCAGATTTCAAAAAGGCTTTACGGCGAAAGCATACCATGCAATTAACTGAGGATAGCGCCCCACATCAAAATACTTTTTCAAACCAACACAGGCATCACAAAATCACAAATAGCGATAAAATAAATCACTTACCTTTTGAAGATCTTCCTCTGTTTGCAATCCCAAGGGTCCAAGCTACACAATGAATGGTCGTTTTGTTAGATAAAGTCCTTTATATCCAAGAAAAGTCTGTTTTAGTTGGCGCCATTGATTTCAGTAATCCACTCGTTCCACGCGCATACAAACGAATCCAAAAAGTTACCGGTAAAGTTCATCCAAACAAGTCAAACGATGTTTCTAATTAATCCTCAGGTACTCTAATATCTAAATTAACAATAATATTTAAGACGGAGAATAGTATGTTCAATAGGGAAGATAAATAACGAAGAGCGCACACCTCATTCACGTGCTCAACATCACTACTTTTCTAATGAGGGACACCTTGGATAAACAACAACTACTTGTTCATTTTTCAAGAAACAAGCCTGAAACCCTGTCTAAAGACTGTTGACATCTAGTGGAAGCCATAGGAACTGTAATCTGGGTCCTATTTATTTGTATATCCCATAGGCTAGCACTGAAATGGCCTGTGACCTCAAAAAAAAAAAAAAACATTTTCGGATGGATTTTCCTCTGGTTTTTGCCTGCCATATCAGTTCTGTTATACTCACAGACATTATTTTAATAGTTTTAGAAACTTCAGTGTGTTTTCTATCCAATGCTACCAATTATATGCATATCCTAGCTTCTGGGCCTGAGTAACAGGCAGTTTACTTTGAGCATGTTAGTCATCCAAACTTCCGAACACTGCCCCCTAGCCCTAAGAGGTTTTAAACAGCTTGGAAAATTCCATAAAATGTTGTCATGGCTCATGAAGCTTCTGATAGGCTAATTGACATAATTTGAGTCAATTGGAGGTGTACCTGTGGATATATTCAAAGGTCTACCTTCAAACTCAGTGCCTCTTTGCTTGACATCATGGGAAAATCAAAAGAAATCAGCCAAGACCTCAGAAAAACAATTGGAGACCTCCACAAGTCTGGTTCATCCTTGGGAGCAATTTCCAAACGCCTGAAGGTACCACGTTCATCTGTACAAGCAATAGTACGCAAGTGTAAACACCATGGGACCACGCAGCAGTCATACCGCTCTGGAAGGAGATGCGTTCTGTCTCCTAGAGATGAATGTACTTTGGTGCAAAAATTGCAAATCAATCCCAGAACAACAGCAAAGGACCCTGTGAAGATGCTGGAGGAAACGGGTACAAAAGTATCTATATCCACAGTAAAATTAGTCTTATATCGATATAACCTGAAAGGCTACTCAGCAAGGAAGAAGCCACTGCTCCAAAACCACCATGAAAAAGCAAGACTACAGTTTGCAACTGCACATGGGGACAAAGATTGTACATTTTGGAGACATGTCCTTTGGTATGATGAAACAAAAATAGAACTGTTTGGCCTTCAATGACCATTGTTATGTTTGGTGGAAAAAGGGGGAGGCTTGGAAGCTGAAGAACACCATCCCAACCGTGAAGCACGGGGGTGGCAGCATCATGTTGTGGGGGTGCTTTTCTGCAGGAGGGGCTGGTGCACTTCACAAAATAGATGGCATCATGAGGCAGGAAAATTATGTGGATATGTTGAAGCAACATCTCAAGACATCAGTCAGGAAGTTAAAGCTTGGTCGCAAATGGGTCTTCCAAATGGACAATGACCTCAAGCATACTTCCAAAGTTGTGGCAAAATGGCTTAAGGACAGCAAAATCAAGGTATTGGAGTGGCCATCACAAAGCCCTGACCTCAATCCTATAGAACATTTGTTGGGCTGAACTGAAAAAGTGTGTGCGAGCAAGGAGGCCTACAAACCTGACTCAGTTACACCAGCTCTGTCAGGAAGAATGGGCCAAAATTCACCCAACTTATTGTGGGAAGCTTGTGGAAGGCTACCCAAAATGTTTAACCGAAGTTAAACAATTTAAAAGCAATGCTACCAAATACTAATTGAGTTTATGTAAACTTCTGAGCCACTGAGAATGTGATGAAAGAAATAAAAGCTGAAATAAATAATTCTCTACTATTATTCTGACATTTCACATTTTTAAAATAAAGTGGTGATCCTAACTGACCTAAAACAGGGAATTTTTACTTGGATTAAATGTCAGGAATTGTGAAAAACTGAGTTTAAATGTATTTTGCTAAGGTGTATGTAAACTTCTGACTTCAATTGTATCTTTTTTTAATTTTTTTTACTCGAACCTCCGGTGGGCAGGATTGGACCCCAGATCTGGCCTGCGAGCCATATGTTTGACACTCCTGCTCTACACTGACGGATTAACATCCTGATGCATTCACCAATCACATCAAAGCAAATATCAAGACACTTCTGACAGCAGTGTAGTTGTACTGACTTTGTCTGTGTGTGTTGTACTTACCAGGCATCTCGGGGCCCGCTGAGTGAAGAGGGCCTGTCCAATTTGGAGGAGGACCAGGCGCTCCAAGGTACAGGAGCCCTGCTGATGCTGCTGCCTGCCCCCAGCCCAGGCAGCGAGGACCAGGACGTGCCCATGCTCTCTGCTCTGCTCCAGCTCAAACAGCTCCAGCAGGCCAACATCTGGGACTGCCCGCTGCCCCTTGCCATATTGGTGCCTGGCCCCCACAACACACAGAAACTGGAGGAAGGTAGGGGTACCCCCAACCATACATGCACACATGGCTGAACATCACAAGCAATTTCTTAGTGGTCACTCACTCAATGGCACATATTGTGAATTAAGTCCTTATTAAGTACCAAATCTGTAAATCTCTGCCTGCCTCTTCTTCTCTTCTGGTTAGACCTGATGCTCGAGACGTTGGTTGAAGACGGACTGATATCAGAACACGTGTTCGTCCACATCCCAGAGACCACCAGCGACCTACAGGGCTCAGAGCAGGTACGGACAGCCCTCTTGAAACAAAATACAAATATTTAAATTGCTCCTAAGGTAATTAAATGAGTAGTGTTGTATTTATGACCTGGACAATACCAGTATCGCGATATTCGTTAGTATCGTGCCAAAAAAACAAAACATGAAAGGGATTTAATTTCTTTATGAAAACAGCCCTAATGTTGGAAACTAACATCATTATGTTTTCATCCAGAGTCACATTTCTTTATTTTCCAAGCTATAGGACACTATCTTACAGCTGGTTTTTAAGGGACCAAAGAATTTGATCTGTTTCTTGTTTTCATTTTTGCCAGGGAAAAAATATTGCGATACTGGTATCGTCGCAACCCAATTTTTATTGAATTGGAAGTATTCTAATGTGGGGTTTGCTTGCCCCCAGGTGAGCCAAGCGGTACGCTGGCTCTTGGCACGTGCCCCAGCGCCTTCCCTCCTCTCCTCCCAGACCCTGGTGCACTTCGTGGAGGCCGGGCTGGGCCGTGAGTTCAGTTCCCGCCTCTACAGCCACCGGCAGGACCGGGCGGGGGCAGGGCTGTCATGCCAAAACCCAGCCCCTGTCATCAAACTCTACAATGCTGTGCTGGCATTCCTGGCTGACCTAGTGTCTTCCCAGTACCTCTCCAGCCTGTCCTGGCCTCCGGGAGAGTTCGCCCTGCCTGAGACCCGAGACTTGGTGCCACACCTGGGTTGGAACTCTCCCCAACACCTGGCATGGCTCCGGACGGCTGTAGTCAGCTTGCAGATACCCAGCTGGGACATGCCTGCTAACACAGGTGGGTAGATTTTTAGTTTGTGTGTGTGACTGTGTAGTTGTGCTTGCATGAGGTTGTGCGTGTGTGATTCTGTTGACTTGCAACTTATGTAGCCTGATCCCAGATCTGTTTTTTGCTTTTGCCTACTCTGTTGTCATGGAGCAGAAACAGACTGGCACCCAGGCTAACATTTATCCCTTATTGCTGCTCAAATTACAACTGTTTACATTGCCCTCCTATCTACTCGTTAATACATCTCATTAATAAAATTCTCCCCAGCCTCCTGGCCCCAGCTGTGTTCCGCCATCTTCCAGTACGCCGGCCAGATCCCAACTTCGCGCCACAGCCAGCCCCTCCTCATGTCCCGTCTGGAGAACCTCCTGGAGAGGGTGCGCTGTTCCACTGCTGGAGCCCAGGACCACTGGGAGGAGAAGGGCCCATCCTTCCAGCAGGTCCCCTGGGACGAGGTGGTGGCTCTCTGCATAGACCATAAGCTGAAGGACTGGCAACCCCCTGACAGCCCAGTTTGTGATGGTGAGATGACTATTGGTTTATCTACTCTGTCTGCTCTACTCAAGGCCTATTCTAGCACTTTGGGTGACATTTTCCGCACCAAAGACAAATGCAGCTCCTTATCTGAGACAGAATAAACTGAGCTTTCAGCAGGATTTGAGACATCAAAGTATTGTATGAAGAAAGCAAGAAAACAAGTTAAAAAGCCTTTATTGCATTGAAATTTGTAAAGAGCTTAACTTAATCCCAAGACTCCGGTGGTGCTGTTCCAGATGCAGTGACAGAAGATGGAGAGGTCCTGGTCTACTTCCTTAAGGAGGGACTGAAGGGCTTCCAGCCCCCGGCAGAGTGGACGGAGGCGGTCAGCCTCACACACAGAGAGAAGCAGCAGGAGTCACAGGGGTAAGGAGGAGACAGGTTCACAACTCTGTCTCTCTTTCTCCCTTTATATTTCTCTCTCACTCTCAAATCTACTCCTGAGTTTGTTGGCTTATACTCCCTTCTGCGAATTGATAAACGAAAATGGATCATTTCCTCTTCAGAGCCAGTCCAGGAGGCCTCGCAGCTCTCCCTCCCCTCAGACAGAAGCTGTTCCGGAGCCTGGTGGATCGTCCGGACCGCTTTGCCCCTTGCCACACTCTGGACATCACACACACCCCCTCACCCCGGGACCTGCTGCCCCACAAGGTCCTCCACGGTCTCCAGGAAGAGAGGGCACACAGCCAGAGGTGTGAGGAGCAGCTGCAGCGCTGGCTAGAGGTAGAGCCCTTGGACTCTCTCTCCATGCCCCTCTTCATACCCTCTAGCCTGCTCTCCACGGCCAACATCATGACCCCCATCCGTACTTCTGGTGGTGTGTCCACTGCTACACAGGTACGACTGTCTTCGCACGCACACACGTACATATATATGCACACACATAAACACAATATTACAGAGCCATGAGAAAGTACATACAATCTAGATACAATACCCCATAATGACAGTGGAAACATGTTTTTAGATTTTTTTTTACATGAATTGAAAATTAAATACAGAAATATCTAATTTACAGTGCCGCTAGAAAGTATTCACAACCTTTTACTTTTTCCATATTTTGTTACAGCCTGAATTTAAAATTGGTTTAAAAAAAAATCACTGGCCTATTATAAATTAATTAAAAATGAAAAACTGTAACGTCTTGAGTCAATAAGTATTCAACCCCTTTGTTATGGCAAGCCGAAATAGGTTCAGGGGTGACAAGTCACATAATAAGTTGCATGGACTCTGTTTGCAATGATAGTGTTTAACATGATTTTTGAATGACCATCTCATCTACCTCATCTACCCCACACATACAATTATCTGTAAGGTCCCTGAATCGAGCATTGAATTTCAAACACAGATTTAACTACAAAGACCAGGAAGGTTTTCCAATGCTTTGCGAAGAAGGGCACCTATTGGTAGATGGGTGAAAGTAAAAGCAGACATTGAATATCCCTTTGTGCATGGTGAAGTTATTAATTACACTATGTAGTGACCGGGTGTATTGATACACCATCTAAAGATGCATGCGTCCTTACTAACTCAGTTGCCGGAGAGGAAGGAAATCTCTCCGGAATTTCACCATGAGGCCGATGGTGACATTAAAACAGAGTTTTAATGGCCGTGATAGGAGAGAAGTGAGGATGGATCAACAACATTGTAGTTACTCCACAGTACTAACATAAATGACAGAGTGAGAAGAAGGAAGTCTGTACAGAATAAAACTATTCCAAAACATGCATCCTGTTTACAATAAGGCACTAAAGTAAAACTGCAAAAAATGTGGTAAAGAAATTAACTTTGTACTCAATACAAATAGTTATGTTTGGGGCAAACCCAACACGTCACTGAGTACCACTCGTCGTATTTTCAAGCATGGTGGTGGCTGCATCGTGTTATGGGTATGCTCGTCTTTGGCAAGGACTAGGGAGTTTTTTTAAATAAAAAGAAACGGAATAGAGCTAAGCACAGGCAAAATCCTAACAGCTTTCCAACAGATACTGGGAGACAAATTCACATTTCACCTAACCTAAAACACAAGGCCAAATCTACACTGGAGTTGCTTGCCAAGAAGGCTGTGCATTTTCCTGAGTGGCCGAGTTATAGTTTCTACGTAAATCTGCTTGAAAATCTATGACAAGACTTGAAAAAGGCTGTCTAGGAATGATTAACAAACAACTTGACAGAGCTTGAAGAATTTCAAAGAATAATGTGCAAATATTGTCAAATCCAGGTATGCAAAACTCTTACAATTACCCAGAAAGCCTCACAGCTGTAATCGCTGTCAAAGTAAATTCAGGCTATAACACAACAACATTTTGAAAAAGTCACGGGTTGTGAATACTTTCTGAAGGCACTGTAATTGATAATTTGCACTGTTGAACATGTGTTAAACACAACACACTAATAAGTAGGCTACTATAACAATGTACACAACACACTATATACTGTAACCACTGTCCAGTAGTTTTAAAGTACTTTAGTAAAAAAAAATACTTATTTTGGGGGGGTATTTGTACTGGCAGACTCACTAAACACACATGCTTTGTTTGTAAATTGTTTACGTGTTGTACTGTGCCCCTGGCTATCCGTGAATTTAAAAAAACAAGTAAATTGTGCCGTCTGCTTAATATAAGGAATGTGAAATGATTTATACTTTTACTTTTGATACTGAAGTGTATTTTATCAAGTACATGTACTTTTGATACATACTTATATTTAAAACCAAATACTGTTACTGTAGTAGTATTTTACTGGGTGACTTTCACTTTTGAGTCATTTTCTATTAATGCATGTTTACTTTTACTTAAGTATGACAATTGGGTACTTTTTCCACCACTGCCATTGTCTCTCTCACCCAAGTGTTGTGAGCATTTGCAATGAATAGTACAATAGTAGAGTGACTTAATTGGTATTCTTCAATGTCTTATTTTTTTGTAGGAAGCAGAACCAGAAGACCCTTTGGAGAAAGCAGAGCGCGATTGGCTCAAGGGTGCTCCTGTATCCATGGCGCAGCGCCTGAAGGAACTGAATAGGCTTTTATTGGCCAGTCGAGAGGAGGAGCTTGCGTGCGGGCTCAAGCTGAACAGCTTATTGAACATTGTCGAGGACTGAATCTCATGTCATATCACACCATTTAGTTAAAGGCCTTAGCTTTTGCTTTTTGGACTTGTTGCCATCTGAAAATCTGTTATTGTGGTCAGAAAATGTAAACCCATAATATTGTCAGTGTTTTTACTTTTTTAAATGTTGGTTTTCTAATTGAGAAGAAAGATTCATTACTTTTCCTTTTTTAGTTTTGTTAAGTAGTTTTGCATCATGACAGGGAACTGATTTGTTACATGTGTCTCTGTCTTCCTATAACGGGTGGATCTCAGTGACCTACACATGCAGTTGCTTGACAGACTTAACATGACTTAAGTTTATATCTAAAATTATGTATTTGTTGTAATTAGTTGCTTAGTCCTCTTGTAGATGTTTTTTTTTAAATCACAAGGATGGTTTGTTATCTTATTTTTCCATATTAACTGGTTTAGGGATATTTTGTGGATTGACCCAAATGAATGACTTTGGTTATGTTTGTTTCATGTTGAGCTATATTTGTCTAAAATGCTGACGTTATATTTGTCATAGGAATCTAAATAAAAGTCTTCTGATGAATGTTGCCATATATGTCAAGAGTTTATGGTAACGCTCTCACATTCACGAAAGCAACATGTTTGAGCACTCATTAGAGCGCTACATTGAAACCCCGCCCATTTCTCCGCCTCTAAATTGTGATTGGACAGTCGCCTGTCTGCTCATATCTCTCCATGCAAAAACCTCCTCGGATGGTACTGCTTGGTATTATGGGAAGGGCAGTTCGCTGTGGCACAAGTTAGTGTTTATCCAACGGAAATATTTTGAAAAGAACTTCAATTCCCACAGTATCACAAATGGGGGCCGATCCTGTGGATCAGCTGAAGTTTGCGGAAGATTTAATTCATTCATAAGGTTTTAATGATGACCGAGGGAACGTAAGTACAGAACATGTTCAATTATGTGTATTACATATATGCTATAAAAATAAACGTTTGTAGCAAGTTATAACTGTTGCTAATTGATTGGTAGCTGATTGTTTTGTGCTCAACCATTAACTTGATCAGAAAGGACATGCATGCTCATTAGGAAAGGAACAGGAGACATGTCAACGACTGTATCAATTTCAACAATGACCATTAAGTACAATACTAATTGTGGTGCAGAATAACGCAAGCGCCACACCCACTGGGCACAGACTTCAATTCAACGTCTATTCCACGTTGGTTCAACGTAATGTCATTGAAATGACGTGGAAACAACGTCGATTCAACCAGTGTGTCCCCAGTGGATACGCGCGCCCATGAATTCCATACGCATACGCGCGCTGTCAATTCTTGCACCCTCAGATGCCTTCGTAGGAGGGGGGGACCGTACAAGACGGAGCCAGCGACAGACCTGACCCGCTGGAGGCTGAGTAACATAGAGGGCAGGCAGACATGGCGCTATGTAGAGGATCAAGACACATCAGACAGGGAGCAGACTATGCTTGAAGCCCATTCACTTGGTTTGGATACGGTACACATACTCATCAATGTTTATTTTTCACTAGCCATTGGGTATATCACCTGTATCTACTAAAAGAGAGGACTTACCTAGGCAACCTTCTCTCGATGCATTTCATATTATTCTGTACCGAAATCCGAGATACTAATTAGTATGAAGTTACTTTTATTCTGTACTTAAATCCGAGACACTATTTAGTATGATGTTACGTTTCATATGGTATGTATTCATTTGTGGTTGTCCATCACTCATTTCATATGATATGTTACGAATTACAATTAGCATTATATGTCACGAGTTTGCTAAATACACTGCTCAAAAAAATAAAGGGAACACTTAAACAACACAATGTAACTCCAAGTCAATCACACTTCTGTGAAATCAAACTGTCCACTTAGCAAGCAACACTGATTGACAATAAATTTCACATGCTGTTGTGCAAATGGAATAGACAAAAGGTGGAAATTATAGGCAATTAGTAAGACACCCCCAAAAAAGGAATGGTTCTGCAGGTGGTGACCACACACCACTTCTCAGTTCCTATGCTTCCTGGCTGATGTTTTGGTCACTTTTGAATGCTGGCAGTGCTTTCACTCTAGTGGTAGCATGAGACGGAGTCTACAACCCACACAAGTGGCTCAGGTAGTGCAGTTCATCCAGGATGGCACATCAATGCGAGCTGTGGCAAAAAGGTTTGCTGTGTCTGTCAGCGTAGTGTCCAGAGCATGGAGGCACTACCAGGAGACAGGCCAGTACATCAGGAGACGTGGAGGAGGCCGTAGGAGGGCAACAACCCAGCAGCAGGACCGCTACCTCCGCCTTTGTGCAAGGAGGTGCAGTGCCAGCTCCCTGCAAAATGACCTCCAGCAGGCCACAAATGTGCATGTGTCTGCTCAAATGGTCAGAAACAGACTCCATGAGAGTGGTATGAGGGCCCGACGTCCACAGGTGGGGGTTGTGCTTACAGCCCAACACCGTGCAGGACGTTTGGCATTTGCCAGAGAACACCAAGATTGGCAAATTCGCCACTGGTGCCCTGTGCTCTTCACAGATGAAAGCAGGTTCACACTGAGCACATGTGACAGACGTGACAGAGTCTGGAGACGCCGTGGAAAACGTTCTGCTGCCTGCAACATCCTCCAGCATGACCGGTTTGGCGGTGGGTCAGTCATGGTGTGGGGTGGCATTTCTTTGTGGGGCCGCACAGCCCTCCATGTGCTCCATGTCCTGACACATGCACATTTGTGGCCTGCTGGAGGTTATTTTGCAGGGCGCTGGCAGTGCACCTCCTTGCACAAAGGCAGAGGTAGCGGTCCTGCTGCTGGGTTGTTGCCCTCCTACGGCCTCCTCCACGTCTCCTGATGTACTGGCCTGTCTCCTGGTAGTGCCTCCATGCTCTGGACACTACGCTGACAGACACAGCAAACCTTTTTGCCACAGCTCGCATTGATGTGCCATCCTGGATGAACTGCACTACCTGAGCCACTTGTGTGGGTTGTAGACTCCGTCTCATGCTACCACTAGAGTGAAAGCACTGCCAGCATTCAAAAGTGACCAAAACATCAGCCAGGAAGCATAGGAACTGAGAAGTGGTGTGTGGTCACCACCTGCAGAACCATTCCTTTTTTGGGGGTGTCTTACTAATTGCCTATAATTTCCACCTTTTGTCTATTCCATTTGCACAACAGCATGTGAAATTTATTGTCAATCAGTGTTGCTTCCTAAGTGGACAGTTTGATTTCACAGAAGTGTGATTGACTTGGAGTTACATTGTATTGTTTAAGTGTTCCCTTTATTTTTTTGAGCAGTGTATATAACAAGCTGCAAATTTGCCACACATATGATACTTTTGGTCATGTAGTGTATGTGGACACTTGCTCGTTGAACATCTCATTCCAAAATCATGGGCATTAATATGGAGTTGGTCCCCCCCTTTGCTGCTATAACAGCTTCCACTTTTCTGGGAAGGCTTTCCACTAGATGTTGGAACATTGCTGCGGGGTCTTGCTTCCATTCAGCCACGAGCACTAGTGAGGTCGGGCAGTGATGTTGGACGGTTAGGCCAGGTTTGCAGTCGGTGTTCCAATTAATCTCAAAGGTGTTTGATGGGCTTGAGGTCAGGGCTGTGCAGGCCAGTCAAGTTCTTCCACACCGATCTCAACAAACCATTTCTGTATGGACCTCGCTTTATGCACAGGGCCATTGTAATGCTGAAACAGAAAAGGGCCTTCCCCAAACTGTTGCCACAAAGTTGGAAGCGCAGAATCGTCTAGAAAGTCATTGTATGCTGTAGCGTTAAGATTTCCATTCACTGGAACTAAGGGGCCCAGCCGGAACGATGAAAAGCAGCCTCAGACCATTATTCCTCCTCCACCAAACTTTACAGTTAGCACTATGCATTCGGCAGATAGCGTTCTTCTGGCATCCGCCAAACCCAGAATCGTCCGTCGGACTTCCAGATGGTGAAGCGTGATTCATCACTCCAGAGAACGCATTTCCACTGCTCCAGAGTCCAATGGCCGCGAGCTTTACGACACTCCAGACAACGCTTGGCATTGCTCATGGTGATCTTAGGATTCTGTGCGGCTACTCGGCCATGGAAACTCATTTCATGAAGCTCCGGATGAAGACTTGTTGTGCTGACGTTGCTTCCAGAGGCAGTTTGGAACTCGGTAGGGAATGTTGCAACCGAGGACAGGCGATTTTTTTTTTTTGTTGGTTTTTTTAAATTTTATTTTATTTTTTTATACACGTGCTTCAGCACTTGGCGGTCCCATTCTGTGAGCTTGTGTGGCCTACCACTTCACATTTGAGCCGTTGTTGCTCCTAGATGTTTCCACTTCACAATAACAGCACTTACAGTTGACCAGGGCAGACACTTTCCGAACTGACTTGTTGGGAAGGTGGCATACTATGACGGTGCCACGTTGAAAGTCACTGAGATCTTCAGAAAGGCCATTCTAGTGCCAATGTTTTTCTATGGAGATTGCATGGCTGTATGCTCAATTTTATACACCAGTCAGCAACGGGTGTGGCTGAAATACCCGAATCCACTCATTTGAAGGGGTGACCACATACTTTTGTATATATTGTGTATGTTACAAATTCTGGCTAGGTGGCTAACGTTAGCTAGGCTAGAGGTTAGGGTTAAGTTTAGGAGTTAGGTTTAGGTTAGGGAAAGGGTTAGGAGACATGCTAAGTAGTTGCAGAAGTTTTAAGTAGTTGAAAAATGAGGTCTACATCTCTTATGTAACCATATGAAACCTAACATTACATACTAATTTCAGTGTCTCGGATTTACTCTTACTATGTTACGTCTAGTCTATGAGAACAGACTGACCTAGGCTATTTGAAGCGTAAGCATTAGGCATGACAGGTAGCCTTAAGGCTAGAGCGTTAGGCCAATAACCGCAAGGTTGCTGGTTCGAATACTGGAGCCAACCAGGTGAAAAATCTGTCGCTGTGTCCTTGAGCAAGGCACATAACCCTAATTGCTTCAGGGGTGCTGTACAATTGTGACCCCACTCCATGTGGGTGTCTCAGGGGTAGTTGATTTGCCCAAAACAATGAAATAAATAACATTTCCATTGCACACTTGTATTGCATTTTTTGTATTGCCGACATGTCCCCTTAGTAGGCCGTCATTGTAAATAAGAATTTGTTCTTAATTGACTTAAATCAATATAAATCTATCAGGTAAAATACACTGCTCAAAAAAATAAAGGGAACACTTAAACAACACAATGTAACTCCAAGTCAATCACACTTCTGTGAAATCAAACTGTCCACTTAGGAAGCAACACTGATTGACAATAAATTTCACATGCTGTTGTGCAAATGGAATAGACAAAAGGTGGAAATTATAGGCAAATAGCAAGACACCCCCCAAAACAGGAGTGATTCTGCAGGTGGTGACCACAGACCACTTCTCAGTTCCTATGCTTCCTGGCTGATGTTTTGGTCACTTTTGAATGCTGGCTGTGCTCTCACTCTAGTGGTAGCATGAGACGGAGTCTACAACCCACACAAGTGGCTCAGGTAGTGCAGTTCATCCAGGATGGCACATCAATGCGAGCTGTGGCAAAAAGGTTTGCTGTGTCTGTCAGCGTAGTGTCCAGAGCATGCAGGCCCTACCAGGAGACAGGCCAGTACATCAGGAGACGTGGAGGAGGCCGTAGGAGGGCAACAACCCAGCAGCAGGACCGGTACCTCCGCCTTAGTGCAAGGAGGTGCACTGCCAGAGCCCTGCAAAATGACCTCCAGCAGGCCAAAAATGTGCATGTGTCAGCATATGGTCTCACAAGGGGTCTGAGGATCTCATCTCGGTACCTAATGGCAGTCAGGCTACCTCTGGCGAGCACATGGAGGGCTGTGCAGCCCCACAAAGAAATGCCACCCCACACCATGACTGACCCATTGCCAAACCGGTCATGCTGGAGGATGTTGCAGGCAGCAGAACGTTCTCCACGGCGTCTCCAGACTCTGTCACGTCTGTCACATGTGCTCAGTGTGAACCTGCTTTCATCTGTGAAGAGCACAGGGCGCCCGCCAGTGGCGAATTTGCCAATCTTGGTGTTCTCTGGCAAATGCCAAACGTCCTGCACGGTGTTGGGCTGTAAGCGCAACCCCCAACTGTGGACGTCGGGCCCTCATACCACCCTCATGGAGTCTGTTTCTGACCGTTTGAGCAGACACATGCACATTTGTGGCCTGCTGGAGGTCATTTTCCAGGGCGCTGGCAGTGCACCTCCTTGCACAAAGGCGGAGGTAGCGGTCCTGCTGCTGGGTTGTTGCCCTCCTACGGCCTCCTCCACGTCTCCTGATATACTGGCCTGTCTCCTGGTAGCGCCTGCATGCTCTGGACACTACGCTGACAGACACAGCAAACCTTTTTGCCACAGTTCGCATTGTTGTGCCATCCTGGATGAACTGCACTACCTGAGCCACTTGTGTGGGTTGTAGACTCCGTCTCATGCTACCACTAGAGTGAGAGCACCGCCAGCATTCAAAAGTGACCAAAACATCAGCCAGGAAGCATAGGAACTGAGAAGTGGTCTGTGGTCACCACCTGCAGAATCACTCCTGTTTTGGGGGGTGTCTTGCTAATTGCCTATAATTTCCACCTTTTGTCTATTCCATTTGCACAACAGCATGTGAAATGTATTGTCAATCAGTGTTGCTTCCTAAGTGGACAGTTTGATTTCACAGAAGTGTGATTGACTTGGAGTTACATTGTGTTATTTAAGTGTTCCCTTTATTTTTTTGAGCAGTGTATAAGCACCCCCCAAATTATTATAATATATTATTAGTTGAAGCCATAAACCGTATGGTTGAAACCCTTGCAAGAATAAGTGCATATTCTCTCATCCTAACCTCTTATATGTCTCATTGAAGTATAAATTCAATGATAGAATAGTTGGGCCCCACAAGAACAAAAGGTGGAACTAAATCTCTCCTCTAAAGAGCTTGTCATTAATGTTGTGACCTTTGACCCATGCTTTGTTGTGACAGTACCTATGCCCCTCTACAGAGTAAATTCATCCCTGGCTCTCCCTCAGCCCACACTGCAGTGGAGTCAGCCCGGAAGGGCATGGCATTCTACAGCCTGCTCCAGGCAGAAGATGGCCACTGGGCAGGAGACTACGGAGGACCCCTCTTTCTGCTACCAGGTACACACAATTAGATGCACTTTCAAAGGACGTACAGTATGCATCTCGTAAAATTAAATGTCTGCATAATGCCATCCAATATTAACTTCCATATTTACAGATAATGTATGTACACATAACAAGCACGGTCATTGAGTTTTATTGTGTCATGTCCATGGGAAAATAACAGTGGACGGGGTCGCACGTGGTGTGCATTATCGTGTACATGATGCCATGGTAGTTATAATGTTATACATGGGTTATGATAACAGTAAAAACACTCAAGTTAACGATGAGACTCACATCTGTACTTACAACATCTGAGGTGACATCAGTGGTCTTTCTGTCTGTGCTATCCTCAGGTCTCCTGATCACCTGTCACATAACCCAGATCCCTCTCCCTGAGGCCTGGAAGAAGGAGATGGTGAGATACCTGCGCTCTGTCCAGCTGGCTGATGGAGGCTGGGGCCTGTGAGTGTTCTCATCACTGCTCTCCTTCACTTCTACCCCAAAATACAGTGTGAAAATAAGAGGGATGCCCACGCACACTGTTTAGATATTCTCCAGTAGTTTAATTAGCAATGTTTCTACCACAGCTTATGAAGCTTTTGAGTATCAGCGCAATCAAAGCTTCAAAGATTTCTTATTGTTGTGTTTTGGTCATTTGTTGTCAGACACGTTGAAGACAAGTCCACAGTGTTTGGCACGGCCCTCAGCTACACCACCCTGAGGATTCTGGGAGTGGGACCGGATGACCCGGATATGGTTAGGGCCAGGAACAACCTGCACAGCAAAGGTCTTATTTAACTGTTGAATTTTTGGGGGGGTCAATTAATTGAGCTCTTTGTTGGTGTATGTTGGTGGAACCAAAGAAATATGCTGTTAGAAAAAAATTAAATGGAATGTTGGAGAGCATCACCTGTATATGTTTTAAACCTGAAATAAAAAGTGTCTAAATGCTTTTAACCTCAAATAAGAGGTGAAATTGTTACCATTATAGAGTCAGATCATGTCTGTGTGTCTGTCTGTTGTACAGGAGGCGCGGTTGGCATCCCCTCCTGGGGTAAATTCTGGTTGGCCATCCTCAATGTGTACAGCTGGGAAGGAATGAACACACTCCTCCCGGAGATGTGGTATGCTTGATGTCCTGATACGAATTTGATCAGAATTGTACATAGATTTTATTCACCTTTATACAGCACCTATGCATAAAAGTTGAAATTGGATAGACAACTCACGCTTGAATAGTTGTGAACTTTAACCTTGATTTGGGACATTGATTCCCTCAGCTATGTTTCAACTTGTCCTGTTCTTTGGTCCATGTTTGTCCTCTATTCAGGCTGTTCCCTACCTGGTTCCCTGCTCACCCATCCACTCTCTGGTGCCACTGTCGCCAGGTCTACCTCCCTATGAGCTACTGCTATGCTGTCAGGTTTGCTGCCAAGGAGGACCCCCTGGTGCTCAGCCTCAGACAGGTGCAGTAGTTACTTCACACCACCTGGGGGCGACATGTTGCTGTCATAGTGCTCCACTCACTCCGGCCAGAAGTTACACAAGTAGGCACAGCCACAAGATCAGCTAGAATAAGATGGAGCTGCAATAGAGTGCATGGACTTAGTAGCATCCTTCTCTGTTCTATAGGAGCTGTATGTCCAGGACTATGCCACCATCAACTGGCCTGGTCAGCGGAACAATGTGGCGGCATGTGACATGTACACACCACACAGCACACTACTCACCGTGGCTTACAGTAAGCACTGCACATACTTTATTAATAGTTTGTGAGTGGTCATTTGTGACTACGTTATAACTGTAACCTTGAATTCTCTGTTCTTCTTCAGTGGTCATGAACGTGTATGAGGCCCACCACAGCAGCAGTCTACGAGGAAGAGCGGTTAAAGAGCTGTACGACCACATACAGGCTGACGACCGTTTCACCAAGTGCATCAGCATCGGCCCAGTAAGAAACTGAACTTTAATCAAAGTACTTTTTTTTTATGCCACCTGTGTTTTAGGATTATCTAGTATTTCCTTGCACTTCAGCTGGAATCCTTCTTTGTGAAACATTGGTTTGCAATATTTTCACATCAAAGAAGTTACTGCGAACAATGAACACAGTTCTTTCCCCTCAGACATCATTGCACGCGCGGTAGAACAGAAGCATATGTACTGCATTTTTTCTTTACCTTGATATGCAACGCTTCCCCACCTCTGCTTCTTCAACGAAACAAAAACAACAACGGCCGTGGGGCGGATAACATTAGTGGCGCTGTTTCCCCTAGTGCGGATTCCATCATTAATGCTGTTTTGGCCGTTTACACTATGGTTTAAGTTGATCCAGAATTGTGTGTCAGTTGTTGCGTGGTGGTGGTTTAACACCTAGTTTCACTCCTCAGATCTCCAAAACGATCAACATGCTGGTGCGCTGGCACGTGGACGGACCCTCCTCCACTGCCTTCCAGGAGCACGTGTCCAGGATCCCAGACTACCTCTGGTCAGTCACTTAGTGAGTCAGTTGTATGTGACAATGCAGTAGGTTGTGAGCGTGTTTATTTACATGTTTGTTTTTCATTTCCTGGTTCGCGATAGGCTGGGATTGGATGGTATGAAAATGCAGGTATGTTGGGTATTGGCTAGCCATGATATACATAATGTCGTTAATCTTTTGCATTATGGGCCGGTTTCCTGACCCAAATTAAGAAGACAGAAAAGCACTAAAAAGCACTTTTAATGTCTGACCTGTTTTCCTGACATGCGGTCTGGTTGTGTTCCTATAGGGGACCAATGGATCACAGCTATGGGACACGGCTTTCGCAGCTCAGGCGTTCCTAGAGGTGAGATATTCATATTGATTTTACGCTACAAAGACTACAAAGAACCCATCTGACTTGTTCATCATGCTTTACGTTCTGCGTGCATTACTCTCCATTCACGTGATGATTGATAACTGTAAAGATGTCAAAATTGAGAGGATGATGTGTTGTTGTTCACATTTCTAACGTTTTTGTGTTTTTTCTCAATCGGGGTCATTCAGGCAGGGGCTCAGGACAGCCCCAGGTTAGAAGAGTGTCTTAAACACGCCCACCAGTTCCTCACCATCACACAGGTGAGAGCGTCACAGCAAATGGGCATGAGTTCCTCACACAGGTCAGAGAGTTTAGTGTATTGGCTCGCTCCCAGACAAAACACCTTGAGGGAACACATTCCTCGGTTCCTAATACACCTGCTGCTTTTATCTGGATTTTTTTCCGATGTCTAACCAGTTTTCTCATTTCACCAGATACCAGACAACCCCCCAGAATACCAGAAATACTACAGACAGATGAACAAGGTGAACCATTACTACCAGTCAGAGGAAGTGTCTGCGTGTCCTGTATGGGTGTGTTTGTCCTGCAAGACCGTGTGCGTGTGTCCTGCATGGTCGTGTGTGAGTGATTGTGTGTATTTGTCCTGCACATCCGTGTGTCCTGCATGGTTGTGTGCGTGCATTTGTGTGTGTGTGTCTATGCGCGCTTACATGCATGAATGTGTGTTTGTGTCTGTGTGTGTATCAGGGAGGGTTCCCCTTCAGCACGCGGGACTGTGGCTGGATCGTGGCCGACTGCACGGCAGAGGGCCTAAAATCAGTGATGCTTCTGCAGGAACACTGTCCCTTCATCAGTCAGCACGTCCCCTCAGAGCGCCTGTGTGACTCCGTCAATGTGGTCAGTGGCAACACCAACTAACTTCTATCTACTGTACAACCAATCACAGTTTTTACCACAACTTGATATATCGTGTCGGGGGCTTTTCTCGATCTTTCATGTATTATCCTCTCTACTATCTCCCCAACTTTCAACTTCTTTCAAGATGATGTCTCACGGTGCTGATAATAATGTTTGATTCCATCATACGACAAAAAAGCAACATACAATACTGACACTTGCCCTGGTTGACTGTGTGTTGCAGTTGCTAAGCATGAGAAACAGAGATGGCGGTTTTGCCACTTATGAGACCAAGCGAGGAGGGAGACTGTTGGAGCTACTCAACCCCTCAGAGGTGTTTGGTGAGTTTTTCATCTCACCGACCCCCCCCCCCCCCCCCTCCCTGTGTTGTATTTATGGATATAATACTTTTTTTAGGATATAAATACAAGCTTTGTACTCTCTCCCACCACCACCCCCCTCTCTCTTTCTTTCAGGTGACATCATGATAGACTACACCTATGTGGAGTGCACCTCAGCAGTCATGCAGGCTCTGAGACACTTCCAGCGCGTGTACCCTGAATACCGGACAGAGGAGATCAGGTACATGCTATACCTCTAGCCTGGAACCCTAACCCTCTCCAAGCTGCTGCCTAAAAGCATCACTTTTTCTACATGTTTTAACTCAGGTCCACTCTGAGAGAAGGATTGGAGTACTGCCGGAGGGTGCAGAGGCCTGATGGGTCATGGGAAGGGTAAGTAGCTTCCGGTCTCACTTACAGTGCATTCAGAAAGTTGCCATGTGATTTGAATGCCAGTGCCTGTGATTTGAATGTCATGTTGTTAATTCTTCTGTGTCATATGGACCATTTAGATATGTGTCCTTCCTAGGGTTGCAAAATTCTGAGGGAATAAGCAGGAAATCCTACTGTACTTTTTCAACCCTAGTCCTTTCTTATTTTGGTGTGTGTTGCCTAGATCCTGGGGAGTGTGCTTCACCTATGGGGTCTGGTTCGGCTTGGAGGCCTTCGCCTGCATGGGTCACACCTACCATGATGGGTAAGGATCCTTAGTGCTGGAGGAAGACGTGTACGCACACACCACATTCAAAGGAAACACGAATGTCTGTGGAATCGTTTTTTCAAACCTTTAAAAATACATCTTTCCCTCTCTCTCACTCTGTCTTTGTCTGTTTCTGTCTTCTTTCTCTCTCCAGCGGTGGTGTGTGTAAGGAGGTGCAGAGTGCCTGTGACTTCCTGGTGGCCCACCAGATGGAGGATGGGGGCTGGGGTGAGGACTTTGAGTCCTGTGAGCAGCGTCGCTACGTACAGAGTGCTAACTCCCAGATCCACAATACCTGCTGGGCCCTGCTGGGCCTCATGGCTGCTAGGTAACAGTAACTATTTATGTAACTGCCTTGTAATGACTTATTTAACTAACGTAAACTCACTCACTTTTGTACATCGCCTTTGTCCGTACAATTGACCTTATTTTAGCGCCCCAAAAACGTAATACTTCCAGATCAACTGTAATGTCAATACCATTGTAAAGCACAATTTCTCCCCTTTCCAACAAAATCCATGCCGAGACCTCCAAGCTGCCCGTTTCTGCATGATTCAAGAAGGCAATGAGCTCCGTCGGGTGTTTTTAAAAATGGTGGGTGGGGAAGCGAAACTAATGCGTGATAGTGAGAAGGAGAGATGTCGTGTGGGGAAACTGCTTTTTTTCACTCGATCTGTCCAACTTATCACCTTATCGCCTCTAAAATGTAAATAAAACACTATAAAGAGTTTATATAATGTGTCATTACATACCTATTTGAAGGTTTGTGTCAAATTTGAATTGGGTTTTTAGGGCGGTGCTAAAGTGATCGTCAGAAGTAAACAGCGGCTTTTGAGAGTCATGATCGCTTGCAGTGATGACGCAAAAAATAGCTAGGTATCCCCCCTTACCTCCATCACTGTCCATTTCTTGTTTTTAAATTATGAGAGAAGTGCTACACCTGGTGGGGAGAGATTGTAAGACAGAAATAGTTGCTTTATGCGTGCTGTACGTTACGACGTGACACGTCACGATGTAATGGAGGGTCCGTTTTTTCAACTTTTCTCCAATACTATAGAACCATTACCATGTCGATCAACGCTTGAATAGAAACGTAGTTCACACCCCAGATTTTGAAGTCAACACAGTCGCTACAGTCCCATTAGTTTTCTTTGCAGCCTCGTGTGAATGTCGCGGTTGCGCACATTTGTACGGAATGGGGTGTGTTTACGTTACCTTGTAACTACCTATGAGACTACCTTGTAACTACCTTTTACAACTACTGTTAGGTTCTAAATAACAGGGTAAAAACTGACGGACAACTATAAAAGCTCAAACCACGTTTATTCAGCCAAAGGGTCGGACAGCAGAACAGACAAATACATGTTTCCACCAGCACAAGTGTATATATACCCCAATCTGTGTGAAGTACCCTCCTTCCCTCTAAACATGACTTCTTTATTGCTAGGCAGGAAGTTAAGTGATGCGGGCAATAAACTGTTCCTTCTCCCTTAATGTGACCTGACCTGACCCCAACCCCCATTCCTCACTAAACCACCTCCCTTCACCCTTATCAGTGACTGCAACCATGTGATTGCCTTTCCTTTACTCAGTACATTCCAAGCACAATTGCCTCCACCATATACATTCCTCCTACAGATAAACTGCTGGTGTAGAAACCAGACTATGGCACTCCTCATTTCCATCGGATATCTGATAATTAACAATATTTAAAGTTTAAGAGTCAGAACCCATCACTACCTTGTAACTACATGGTTTAAAACAATATTAAATAAAGTGGGACCAATGAACCTCAGTATGTTCAAGTTGTAGACCCACAATCTCTTCTCTGCTCTGTGGCAGGTACCCAGATGCACAGGTGATTGAGAGAGGAATACAGCTGTTGGTTGACAAGCAGCTGCCCAATGGAGACTGGCCACAGGTGAGTCCCTGCCGCCTGTCACACTGTGCTCAGTGCTTAGCTCCACCCAAGGCTCAAGCATGAAGTTGTCAAATTGTTTAGCATAATCTGTTGTTGAACGTCTGGCCCTCTGGATGTCTGTCATTCTTTCATGTACTGTATTGCAGATTGTGTCAGTGTGTATTTTTGGAGCCCAAGAAGCAGTGTAGAGTATTCTTACTAGAGATACATACTGTGAAGAATAACCTGAAGCTTTATAGATGACCACAACTGTATTTTGGCCTATCTCCTCAGGAAAACATCTCGGGAGTGTTCAATAAGAGCTGTGCCATCAGCTACACTTCCTACAGGAACGTCTTCACCGTGTGGACGCTGGGACGCTTCTTTAACCTCTACCCCTCCAGCCCTCTGGCCGGGAAGGTGAAGCTGTGAGGTCAGCAAGGATTGGAACAGTGCCCTTTCTAATCTATACATAAAGAACGGTCGTGAACAGGGTTGGGGAGTAATGGATTACATGTAATCCGTTAAATGTAACTGATTCTAAAAGTATTTTTTACCTGTAATCCGTTACCAGCTAAAATATTGTAATCAGATTACAGATACTTTTGAAAAACTAGATGATTACTTCAAGGATTACTCTTTCTCAATAACATTCAAATAATCTTAAATGTATTCCGCTTAAGAGAGTCTGACCACAAGTCAGAAACCATTACACACCAAATGGGTTTAATGGAATGTGGGAAAAGAGCAGGAATAGGCTTTTGTAGACTACAGTTCAAGCTATGTCTTCCAGTGGTGCGACTGCTGTCAGAATCAAAGATTATTCATCCAATTTTAATAAACGCTTGGAGGTAAGGACGACAGCAGTGTTGTAGCCTACGGGTGCTAGGATATCACTTATTATTGATATCTATATGGCTCATTGATGTGAATCACACTGCTGCTCAATCTAATTCGTGCTGATAAAAGAAAAATGCCCATAGGCCTAACGAACACATGCTCAAACGCACACACTTTTGATGGACTTAAACAGCTGCAAATTATTGAGATATTAAAGTGTCACCAACAAAAGCTTAAACAATAGGCCTATGGCAAATGCAGCATATGGAATTCATTTTTCACATGCAAATAGCACTTTTCCAAGTCCTATTTTTGAAGACCAAGGGTTATGAAATCAATTGGAAGGATTGGAAATCTGACAGACTTTGATTTTCAATGTGAAGATGTAGCCTACTCATTTTGTTATCTATATTAAAGTAGAAAGCAATGGGTTAAAAGAAGCCTACATAACTATAAAGTAAAGTGCAACATCCATTTATTGCCAGAACTTTGTAAACTCTAACATTGATTTATCCTGCAATAGATGTCATTCAATTGGTAATATTCATTTTTGTCTTCTTCTAATGCCTCTTAAGGGGAAAGTAATATAAAAGTAACTTAAAGTTATCAGATTACGTTACTGAGTTTGGGTCATCCAAAAGTTAGTGATTACAATTTTGGACAGGTAACTAGCAACTGTAATAGATTGAATTTCTAAAGTAACCTCCCCAACCCTGGTCGTAAAAGTGAAGTTTTTCAAGTTTTCTACTGGGTGAGTCCTGAAACGACCTCAACCTTGGGATCACCTAACCTTGCCTGCTATTTTAACATTCCTCTTGCCTTACATTTTGGTGGGACTGAACTCTTTGAAACAAACCTTTTAGCTGCTATGTGAGAAATGAAGGTGTCATTTTGGCATCTGTATTATGACAAAAAAATCGAGCCCGTAAATCAATCTGTAAATAGTGCTGAAATAAAAATGTTTCCATGTTGCCTATTAATATCAACCTTAGTTTCTGAAAATGTATTGATGTAATTGATTTGTAATTAAATCTTATTTTGAAATGCAGAATAAAGTCATTTTGTATGGTTTCACTAATTCACTATTTCTCTCTTGCAACATGATGTTTGAGTGGGATAACAGTGTGAGTCAAACCTACCAACCAGTAGCCCGTGACCCATCCTGCATCAATACACACACATACACACTCTCTTTCACCGAATTTGCCAAATCAAAGTATCTAATGGAATTTAAGGTGCCGTTTTGGGGAGTGTTTGTAAGATCCAGCTTTGTGTGTGTGTGTGTGTGTGTGTGTGATGGTGTAGGGTGCAGCTGTCTGGACAAAAAGCTATCTATGACACTGTCAATCATAGCAATAGTGAAGGGAGATCATATGATAACACACAGTAGAAGTGTTGCACAATAGACAATCCAAAGAAAGGTGTGCTTGATAGGTACATTTCTGTTTTCACCTCCCCATGCCACATCCATTTTGTTTTGTTCCTGAAGCATGACTGCCGATAAGAATGTTGGTACTCACCTCATTCAACCCCTTCTCCATCCACCAGACCTGGGATAATTTGTTTTAAATACGATTTGTGCAAAGTACCTTTTTTCGGGGGAACAAATTGTTTCTTTGTATGTGAATACGGATCCCCCAAAAAACTATTTAAATACAGATCTCAGAAAGGGACTACTTTTTCTAAACAATTTCAACACAGATCTCAGAAAGTAACTACTGTCGTGGAAATTCTAACCAAGTGAGAAAGACTTTGAGCTGGTCAGCAACTCCCTGTTCTTATTTTTAGGGATGCACCGACATGACATTTTTGGCCGATATCCGATATCCTTGCCAAAAAAACTGATACCGATATTAAACATTTTAGCGGCCTTTTAAGCATTCTAGTACAGTTAAATAGTTTAAACACACACACACACTGACTGTTGGCATTTACATATTTCCCCATTACCAGTAAAAACATCAAAACCTTCTTTCACTTACTTGCTGTGCTGTTTTGTTGTTCATTTGTTCAGTCGTTTCATTCTCAACCAGGATTTCATCGTACATGTCAAGCAGTGAAGTTTCAGCTCTGTCTGTCCATGGCCTCTTCTGTCGTGGGTCCTCTTCGTCGGTGTACAATGTCACTGTGTCCATTTCCATCTTGTCCAGCTGTCTGTAACATTTCACATAAACCCTGTTTCTTGCCTGCATCGAAGTAGCGGTCCTTGTACCTAGCTTCGAGCATAGTGGCGACACAGTAAAGAGGCTCAGATAGAATGCCACCGAATCACTTGTTCACAGCCTCTAGTAGAGTACTTTTGCAACTTTTAATCCCACGGTCTGTGTCGGCAGTTTTGTTGAGCAGGCGTTTCAATACCATGACAGAGGGTATCACGTCTGCTGCAGACGCAGTTGAGGAGCTTATTTCTCGAATCAGTTGTTTGAATGGTGCTAGGAGTGTGTTCATGTTTCAAACATGTTCTCAAATGCCATTGAAATGGCAGCCGCGGTATGGGGCTGACATCGCTGGTCCAAATGTCAGTCGTGAATCTAATAGCAGTGACGATCATAGCAAATAGCTAATGGATATGCGTTTCAACAACACTGTGTAACTCCGGTAGAGCAACATCTGAAAAATAGCGCCTACTTGGTAGTGTGTACTGGGGCCTGAGGTTCCCGACCAGTCGGCGAAAGCAAACATCACCCACGACAGAGAACGGTTGATTGTCAACGGCAATGAATTCCATTATCTTGGCGTTAATGGATTTGTCCTTTGATTTGTCTCGCTGATTTGAACTTGTTTAGTTGTTGGAAGTGTGTGCTTAGTTTTTTTTCTGCTTTTCTTCTAAGAGGTCACTGAATGTCTGGGGTGATGCACTTTCAAATTAGTAATTAGGCTTGTGGTATTGAAAGATTTCACTTTCTCCCCTCCTCGGGAAATAATAGCAGCACAAACTTTGCATGTGGCCTTTTTTTTAAATCTTCCTTTGAAACTTCAAAATAGATCCACACAGTAGACATTGTGGGCTAGATTAGGAATGCTGTGTTTCACGTGTAGAGCTGTATTTTTCATGGTGTCATTACGTAATCTACCTACGTTATATAGGTATGCATGTCAGCTTTGACATTGGTTTTGCACATCAGCGTTAAACTACATCGGGCCGATTCCGATATGCTTACCGATATATCGTGCATCCCTACTAATTGTATAGAAACCAGGGTTTGACCCCTAAGACAAGGTTCTTCTTATCAGCTGTCTGTACTAGAGCCATCTCCTCCCTGGTACCTCAGAGTACACAAACACCAATTCAATCTATGGAATGCAGGCTCCAACAGAGGACAAGACCATCATAAATCAGTTGCTAGCCCAAAACCCCAGAGGCCACACACAGACATAGATGAGGGGGTACTGAGAAACCTTATTCGATATTTAAACAGTATTAAAACATAATCTCGTAATTTTCTACCATACTACTTTTCAGAAACTATTGGATTGGCTGCCTTCAACTAATGGCAGGGCTGTATCTGCAATTGCATGTTGAAGATAGAAATAGAATGAATAGAGCACACACAAACTAGGGCAGGACCTAGTTATGAAAACCCTGGCCTAGCGGTTAGAGCGTTGGGCCAGTAACTGAAAGGTCACTGGTTTGAATACCCGAGCCGACAAGGTGAAAAATCTGTCGATGTGCCCTTGAGCAAAGCCCTTAAGCCTAATTTGCTCCAGGGGGGTCATACTACTATGGCTGACCCTGTAAAATGACACATTTTACTGCACCTTTCCTGTGTATGTGACAAAACATTTGTTTTTTTCTCCTTTGAATGTCCATTTCCCCAGGTGTACATTATTAAGTCAAACCAATTAATCAATGATATCAACTTTTCTTGTGCCTGTGTAATAAAACTGTAATTACTTTGAGCAACATTTTATTAGCATGTTGTTACATAACTTTGGAAATTAACATTTGAATTGCATATCAATGAGCTAAGAGTTTTTGCAACTACTGTGCACAAGAGGAATAGTAACTGTTCCTTATTCCACTTGTAATAACTCCATTATTATGCCATTAGAAATCAATTCCCAAAGTCCTATGTAAGTAACAACAATGTTGCTATTGTAATAATCAAAGTTACTACACATGTATAAGAACTTGATGTCAAGTGTTACTGTATTACCTTATGTCTCACTCATTATGAAAATATATTTGTTAGTCATTTTGAAGCTGCAAAAGTGGTCTATTCTAATGTTGAGGTCATTATTATAGGCTATAGATTATATTAAGGTTCATATCTAAGAGCCCTCCAAACCATGTGCGTATGATCATATATTTAGACTAATTCAACTAATTGTTGTAGTTTTTGGTTCTTCATCAAATATTTGGTAGCCATCATGTATATTTTTTCAAATAACTTCAAATATTATTTGGTTTTCTGAGAGGTATTCAAAATACTTAAAAATGTTATTCGGTTTTCTGAGACCTGTATTTGAATATCAAAAAAAATAGTTGATTATTAGTTGAAACTATATAAACTATATTCAACTACCACAACAAAATACAACTATTTCCTGCCCAGGTCTGTTCTCCACATCTCATTTGTAAATGCCAACTCTTTAAAAAGTTCCCAGTATTTACCAATGCTCAGAACTTTCCCTTTTACTCATACTTTGTTCAGAAGGGTGTGTAGTGTGAGTCATTTGATGGTTGGAAGACTCATCTTACCAGATATTTATTTCCATCTGGTTAATCTTCATTCTTAATGCTTGTATTTCTCATATTACTTACAAAAATATTAATACCGGATAAGAGAATATTGCAGCTTAAAGCTGAATTGCAAGATACATATCGCACATATTTGTTTGTCTATTGTTGTGACTTAGATCAGATCAAATTTGATGACCAATTTATGTAGAAATCCAGGTAATTCCAAAGGGTTCACATACTTTTTCAAGCAACTGTATAAAGAATAAATTATAATACATTTCGTAAAACCCAATGGACAATATGCAGTATTCAATTAAAACTGAATTCTTTGTAAAATGAAATAAATATTGGCCAAGTATTTTATACATTCATCAAATTACATAAAAACTGCCTGACACGCCCTGACCATAGAGAGCTGTTTATTCTCTATGTTGGTTGGGGCGTGACAGTGACTAGGGTGGGTTATCTAGGTGATTAATGATCTATGTTGGCCGGGTATGGTTCCCAATCAGAGGCAGCTGTTTATCGTTGTCTCTGATTGGGGATCATATTTAGGCAGCCATTTCCCCATTGTGCTTTTGTGGGATCTTGACTATGTATAGTTGCCTGTGAGCACTATTGTAGCTTCACGTTTCATTTTGCTATTTTTTGTTTTTTCTTTGAGTTTCTCTTCAAAATAAAGAGGATGGAAATATACCACGCTGCATCTTGGTCCACTCCTTATAACGATCGTGACACTGCCCTTCTATTACCATCCCCCTCGCACCCCCTTGACACACACACACACACACACACACAGAGATGTGTGTTTAGTTTGTGATGAGAGATTTGGGGAGTGTTAAAGGACGTGTGGTGTGGAGGTGTGTCACTCTCTACAGTATATTTAAGAGTTATTTCTCTGGGAAGCAATGCAGACAGAACCCTGACAGGAACTACATCCCAGTAAGTAGACTATTTCTAAAAATGCCTTATTTTGACACATTGAAAATAATCATGTTTTTTTAAAGAAACATGTAAAACATGATTTATAGAGTTTAACAGTTAGCACTTTGATTGATGTGTTACAGTACTTAGAGTACTTACAGTACTTACACACAGTATGTGTTACAGACTAAAATTGCCAATGCAGGGAAATATGCTCTTTGTATATCTTTAATTGTTCATAAGTATTTTTATCTATTTAGGGATACGTTTACTAAATGTTTATTCCAGATGGAATAAAAGACCAAAAACAAAACAAAGCTAAAATTTTTGTATTCCATTTGGAAAAGTATAATTTCTGCTATTATGCTAATTCTTAAGTCATCAAGAAAGTAGTTTATTTGACCCTTGTCAGTGCTTAATTTACCAGCAAATACTGGGATAAATACTTGGTACCTGCGTAAAATATAAATTAATTCAGTAAATTAGGTGCTTACTGATTACCTCAGTGCTTTCAATGCTCCATCAGGTGGAAATCCATAAGAATGCCATCAGAACTTACATTGAAATACCATATAATGTACAGTATCTTGACGTTAATGTCAAAGCAATTATGTTTTATAAGTACCTGAGAAAAACTGTTTTTAAAAGTATCTTTGCAGATAGTATTTACCTGGTAACTACATGAATAAAAAGCACTGCAAAAGGATTCAAAAATATATGTTGGCCAACACCCCACTGTTGCTTTCCCTGGTATGGAACATTTGTCTTAGTGTGCAGCCAGCAGCCTGTCTAGTACACTATTGTTCCATATGTTTGCAGATAGCATTTTCCACAACCGGTCAGACTGGTTAGATGTGACTGAATGTAGCAATATGTTGACAAGGACGTCCTCTAACTCTAGGTTCTATTTTAGTGAAAGGGGTCAAAATATAATATTCTAAATAAATCATTAAAATAAGTCTAAATATTTTTTCCATTTCAGGGTTTTGATCTGAAACATCGAGATGTGGGGTCACAACCAAGGTAAATGTTTGTAAATGCAAACCCATTTCATTTGTTTGTACCACTCTTTCAATTTATAGTGTAGGTAATTTGGCTCGTAATTCTATATAAATCTCTCCTTGTATAGGAAACCAGCATCCCTCTGGCTACAACGTGAACCCAAGCGGGTGCGAACCGCCAATGCCAGGCAGGTGCCCCACTGGAATCATCCAGCCCCCAGTATGCCCTCCCTACCAGCCCCCCTCCACTTGCTACCCTGTGCCACCATCTTATCCAGTACAGGGTCCCCATGGAGGTCATGGGCATGGGCACGTTCATGGGCACGGACCTCACGGCCATGATCATGGTCACGGGCATGATCATGGTCACGGGCATGATCATGGTCACGGTCACGGGCATCGTGGAGGTCACGGTCATGGAGGACACGGTCATGGAGGACACGGTCATGGAGGACACGGAGGGCACGGTCGAGGAGGGCACGGTCATGGGCATGGTCATGGGCACGGTCATGGATGCAGGCACAGGCACAAGCATGGGCATTGGCATGGGGGTTGTCACAAGAAAGGGAAGCAGAGTCATGGGGTAAGAGATCTTTTTAGTCTAAAACTAATTGAAAGTGCTCCATAGTAAAATCTGTTACATTGAAATAATTTATGTTGAATAAAGGTGTTCCTTTTCTGTTTCTCCTCCATCCAGAGTTCAAGCAGCTCCTGCAGCAGTGACTCCGACTAGAGCCTGCAGTCAGAGGGACATGACTTATCCTCTTATCAGCCGTAAGAGATCTGGATCTCTCTCCCCAAGGCTTTACTATAGCCCCAGAACCAATCCCTAATCCCCATCCCTAATGTATGTACGTTACAAAACCATATCTCTCCCGCTCATATGTCTGATTTTAAAAAAGCATGATGGTTTCTTTTATGTAAAATAATTAAAGGACACGGAGGGAAACGTCTCTTTTCTTGTTGTATGCCAAAATTATTGAAAAAAATAACTGTCCAATTACTGTGTACATTATAACTACAACCCACAGGATATATTTTTGATATTTCTATTATTGTGGGCCTGGGGAATTCTGATTTGTTTATGGGTATTTGGTTATCCGAGCCGAGCTATAATTGTGTATATATAATTTAAAAATATATATATATATCAAGTTAATAAAGCTGCATACAAACTTGGTCTCTTTTTTGCTTTCTTGAGTAAGGCAGCTCCAAAATGCAGGTGTTTGAGCCTATCTCAGAGCTTTCTGTGATGGTGGGGCAGTCAGCGGGAAAAAACGGAGCAGAGGGGTTGGTAATGTTCTCTAGTTGGGTGTGATTGGGTTATGTTCTCTATTTCCGCCGTGATTGGCTCAGTGTTCTGTCACTCATGGGGACACTACGTTGCACCCAAATCTAAGGGTAAAGCAAAAAATGTCAAACCCCTTGGGTGCTGCCATAGAGAGTTACATTAGAAGTGCCCATCCAAGAAGCCTCAAGGTCGTTGGCCACAGATAAAATTACGTGAAATCACGTTATATCTACAGTAGCTTTGATTGGACTGATCATGTCAACCTCATACTTTCGAAATCTTAGCTAGCAAGCTAGCAGTCATCATCATGGATCAAGTCAACAATCTACTGGCAAATTATTTTTAATCCTTGTCATATGAAGAGAAATAATGAAGAAAAAATATAGATAAAACGTATTAGTGCTCAACGGCCATTGGACATAAACATTACACAAGTTGGAATTCACAAATTCAACAATGAGTGGTTTGGAAGGAATTAGTATAGTGGCTAACTGCAAGCATTGCAAAGCAATCACTAGCCTGCTATTCAGTGGAGTGGGTTTGTGGTTCCAAGTCTGGGATTAAGGGTCCATTTTCCAAACTTAAAAGGATAAACGTTCAACATTGGCATTGCTGTCAATCCAGCATGACTTCTGCTGCGCTCAAAACGACTGTTAACTCAGAACTGTGAAATCTGACTTCAGGGAGTTCAAGAGAACTGAGAACTCTGGGGGGAAAAAACGAACTCTGACAGGGAAAATGCATTTTGAACGGTCATCCAACTTGGAATTGCAAGTCGGGAACTCTGTCCTCTTTCTAGAACTCTGACCCGAAGATCACTGATGTCATCATGATTCGATTTGTTTTTGCATCTGCTCGACCGCATCAGCGCCCTTCTGTGTTACAATATGTAGCCCATGTATCTGACATGGTCTGACAAAAAAAATAAATGTCATGCAATACTCTTTTAGTCCTAACAGCATCAGATAGGCCTACATGGGCTACAAATACTGATACATAGAGTTGCCCGACGCCTTATAGTTTGAGTGCTCTATCGGTCCCGACCCTACCTGCTGAGCTACCGTTCAGGTCTAACTTTCTAAGTAGGTCTCCAGTAGAGGTCGGTGTTTGAAAGCAATTTGGTGTCGAAGGATTCACCGGAACCACGGCGAAATCAGTGGGATCTCACATTTTCAAGTATAGGCAGAGAGGTAGAAGCAAATCGAAGGGTTTACTCGTCCCAACATTGGCCCACGTTAAGGAGATCATTAATTATTAAGCAAGCGAGGAGTTTTGTATGGGGGCAATGAGTGAGTGTCGAATTTAGTCAAGATAAAAAATGTATCGCTATTTTGATGCATGAGGCTTATTTGATCTAATAGAAGTTTCATAATGCTTAGGTTGTTAAGAGTGTACTGATATAATTGTGATGCATGTGACAGCCCAGCAATTGAGAACAAACACTTTAGAAGTTATCGAAATTCTAAACCGTCTATGCATATTCATGAGGTTAGCTTAGGATCTCTCTCACCATTCAATAAAGGTGGTTGACAACACCTCTCATCGTATATTCAAAAATGTATTCAAATAACGAATAACGAGCTGTATCCACCAATCCAAAGCAAGGAATGGGCAGGAGCTTGAAAGTTTATTTTACCTGCTACATTAGGTTAACAACCTGCTATTCCGGTCTGTGGACAACGAATCCCAAGTGTTAGGGTGGAGACACAAGGGTCTCGTCATTATATCCAGTATCTTTGTTGATTTATAAAATACCTATCCAGGCATTGTAAGATCTGGCATGTGTCAGCAACGCCTGGTCAAAGGAACGCGCCTTATTGCCACATTCACTTGCTAGTTGGAACTAGGAAATTCTGAAATGTCCGACTGGCTAACAGGGTGAAAGCAGCAGGTGTATAACTACAACCAATTAGCAAGTCAGACATTTCCGAGTTTCCTAGTTCAGACTAAGACTTGAATGTGGCATACGGTGCTATCAAGACAACTGGGAATTATGAAAAATACGAGGTCAAATCATGACGTCAGTAATCTTCATGTCGGAAAGTCGGAGCTCTAGAAAGAGGCCAGAGTTCCTGAGTTGGTTGACTGTTCAAATTGATTTTTTCCCTGTCAAAACATTTTTTTTTTACTGTGTTCCCAGTTGTTTTGAAAACACTAAAGTCGGAAGTCTGAGATTTCCCGAGTTCCCAGTTGTTTTGAACGGGGCACCAGTTGTCTTGAAAGCGCAATAGTCTCTGTGAATGGTTTGTCCTCTGAAAAATCAACTGTAAATTTCGGTGTTCCTCAAGGTTCTGTTTTAGGACCACTATTGTTTTCACTATATATTTTACCTCTTGGGGATGTCATTCAAAAACATAATGTTAACTTTCACTGCTATGCGGATGACACACAGCTGTACATTTCAATGAAACATGGTGAAGCCCCAAAATTGCCCTCGCTAGAAGCCTGTGTTTCAGACATAAGGAAGTGGATGGCTGCAAACTTTCTACTTTTAAACTCGGACAAAACAGAGATGCTTGTTCTAGGTCCCAAGAAACAAAGAGATCTTCTGTTGAATCTGACAATTAATCTTGATGGTTGTACAATCGTCTCAAATAAAACTGTGAAGGACCTCGGCGTCACTCTGGACCCTGATCTCTCTTTTGACGAACATATCAAGACTGTTTCAAGGACAGATTTTTTCCATCTACGTAACATTGCAAAAATCTGAAACTTTCTGTCCAGAAATGATGCAGAAAATGTAAACATGCTTTTGTTACATCTAGGTTATACTACTGCAATGCTCTACTTTCTGGCTACCCGGATAAAGCACAAAATAAACTTCAGTTAGTGCTAAATACGGCTGCTAGAATCCTGACTAGGAACCAAAAAATGTGATCATATTACTCCAGTGCTAGCCTTCCTACACTGGCTTCCTGTTAAGGCAAGGGTTGATTTCAAGGTTTTACTGCTAACCTACAAAGCATTACATGGGCTTGCTCCTACTTATCTTTCCGATTTGGTCCTGCCGTACATACCTACACGTACGCTACGGTCACAAGACGCAGGCCTCCTAATTGTCCCTATAATTTCTAAGCAAACAGCTGGAGGCAGGGCTTTCTCCTATAGAGCTCCATTTTTATGGAATGGTCTGCCTACCCATGTGAGAGACGCAGACTCGGTCTCAACCTTTAAGTCTTTACTGAAGACTCATCTCTTCAGTGGGTCATATGATTGAGTGTAGCCTGGCCCAGGAGTGTGAAGGTGAACGGAAAGGCTCTGGAGCAACGAACCGCCCTTGCTGTCTCTGCCTGGCCGGTTCCCCTCTCTCCACTGGGATTCTAATTAGCTGCTAATACTAATTAGCTGCTAAAGTGGCTATCATAAAGAACTACAAATTCCATGATGATCTGGACGAGACTGCTGAATCGAGGCAAAGGTAAGAATCTCTGGATTAACTATCTAATGTTAGCTAAATGTAGTAATGAATAAATAGGCTACATTTCTTTAAATTGGCAATTATGTTAACTGTCTTGTGCAAGTTTTACATTGACAAAATACCTGTTAGCAAAGCTATCAGCTAGAGATGACGTGCAGGAGCTTGCAGGGATTTGTAGTTTTGCATGATGTCTACTTTGATGCTAATTGGCACTTTCGAATCTGAGTGTAAATAGAGCTGAATATATTCTTAAATCACCTTGTCCTAGAGAGATTTACACAGTTATCAAAAAGTAATGTCAGGGTAAACCCAAATGAAACACATTCCTTGGGGAAAATGAATGATGGAAAACTTATTGGAACCATTTCCCAGTTGACAGCTAGGTTTTATGGGTATTATGACACTTCCACTGAGGGGCTCTATAATGGCACAGATAAAGATGAGTCTTCTATTTCTAACATGCTGAACACACCGCCCGTGTCGCAAAATAACCGTTCAAAAGTTTGGGGTCACTTAGAAATGTCCTTGTTTTTTAAATAAAAGCACATATTTTGTCTATTAAAATAACATCAAATTGATCAGAAATACAGTGCAGACATTGTTAATGTTGTAAATGACTATTGTAGCTGGAAACTGCAGATTTTTTAAATGGAATATCTACATAGGGGTACAGAGGCCCATTATCAGCAACCATCATTCCTGTGTTCCAATGGCACGTTGTGTTAGCTAATCCAAGTTAATCATTTTAAAATGTTAATTGATCATTAGAAAACCCTTTTCCAATTATGTTAGCACAGCTGAAAACTGTTTTTCTGATGAAAGAAGCAATAAAACAATAAAACTGGCCTTCTTTAAACTAGTTGAGTATCTGGAGCATCAGCTTTTGTGGGTTCGATTACAGGCTCAAAATGGCCAGAAACAAAGAACTTTCTTCTGAAACTTGTCAGTCTATTCTTGTTCTGAGAAATGAAGGCTATTCCATGCGAGAAATTGGCAAGAAACTGAAGATCTCGTACAGCGCAAACTGGCTCTAACCAGAATAGAAAGAGGAGTGGGAGGCCCCGGTGCACAACTGAGCAAGAGGACAAGTACATCAGAGTGTCTAGTTTGAAAAACAAGCGCCTCACAAGTCCTCAACTGGCAGCTTCATTAAATAGTACCTGCAAAACACCAGTCTCAACGTCAACAGTGAAGAGGCGACTCCGGGATGCTGGCCTTCTAGGCAGAGTTGCAAAGAAAAAGCCATATCTCAGACCAGGGCAATAAAATGAAAAGATGCTGGAGGAGTACTTGATGCCATTTGTCAAGCATGGTGGAGGCAATGTGATGGTCTGGGGTGCTTTGGTGGTGGTAAAGTGGGATATTTGTACAGGGTGAAAGGGATCTTGAAGAAGGAAGGCTATCACTCCCTTTTGCCATGCCATACCCTGTGGACGGCGCTTAATTGGAGCTAATTTCCTCCTACAACAGGACAATGACACAAAGCACAACTCCAAACTATGCAATTACTATTTAGGGAAGAAGCAGTCAGCTGGTATTCTGTCTATAATGGAGTGGCCAGCACACTCACCGGATCTCAACCCTTTGAGCTGTTGTGGGAGCAGCTTGATTGTATGGTACGTAAGAAGTGCCCATCAAGCCAATCCAAGTTGTGGGAGGTGCTTCAGGAAGCATGGGGTGAAATCTCTTCAGATTACCTCAACAAATTGACAACTAGAATGCCAACGGTCTGCAAGGCTGTAATTGCTGCAAATGGAGGATTCTTTGAAGTTTGAAGGACACAATTATTATTTCAATTAAAAATCATTATTAATTTTGCAACTTGCAATTTTGCAACTTTCATGTATGTTTTCATGGAAAACAAGGACATTTCTAAGTGACCCTAAACTTTTGAACGATAGTGTACATGTTATTCAATCATTGCATCCACACTGCTCGCGAGCGTCTGCGTAGCCATGCGCTAAAATAGAACTTGGTTCTATGATGAACTGAGGTCCACGCGCCAGTCCAGTCTTGGATCAGACTGCTTAGTACATTTTGACAAGCCTCGAAGTGTTGTACATCCCATCAATAGTTTGAAGTTATGTTTCAAGTTACTCAGAAGAAAAATTAAATATACAAGGGCAATCATTTTGAATTCCACACACAGGTAGGCCTATGCCTGCAAAATGTAATTTAAAGGAATGTTTAATTGCTGAGGACTTGGTGCATTTAGCTAGAGCCTAACGTTAGCTGGCTAGCTATAGCCAGTGGTGGAAAAAGTACCCAACTGTCATACTTCAGTAAAAGTCACCCAGTAAAATTCTACTTGAGTAAAAGTCTAAAAGTAGTTGGTTAAAAATGTGCTTAAGTATCAAAAGTAAAAGAATAAATCATTTCAAATTCCTTATATTAAGCAAACCACCATTTTATTGTATTTTTAATTTACGGAAAGCCACAGGCACATTCCAACATTCAGAGATCCTTTACAAATGAAGCATGTGTGTTTAGTGAGTCTGCCAGATCAGAGGTATCGAGTACTTTTGGATGTCAAGGAAAATGTATGGAGTAAAAAGTACATTATTTTCTTAACTTCTTATGGCTGGGGGCAGTATTAAGTAGCTTGGATGAATAAGGTGCCCTTAGTAAACTGCCTGCTACTCAGGTCCAGAAGCTAAGATATGCATATTAGTAGTAGATTTGGATAGAAAACACTCTGAAGTTTCTAAAACTGGTTGAATGATGTCTGTGAGTATAACAGAACTCATATGAGAGGCAAAAACCTGAGAAATAATCCAACCAGGAAGTGGGAAATCTGAGGTTTGTAGGTTTGCCTATCCAATATACAGTGTCTATGTGGTCATATTGCACTTCCTAAGGCTTCCAGTAGATGTCAACAGTCTTTAGAACCTTGTTTCAGGCTTCTACTGTGAAGGATGAGGGAATGAGAGCTGTTTGAGTCAGGGGTCTGGCAGAGTTCCACGAGCTAACTCAGGTGCGCCCCCGTGAGAGGTAGCTGCGTTCCTTTTCGTTTCTAAAGACAAAGGAATTCTCCGGTTGAAACATTATTGAAGATTTATGTTAAAAACATCCTAAAGATTGATTCTATACATCGTTTGACATGTTTCTTCGAACTGTAATGGAATTTTTTGACTTTTTGTCTGGCCTGCGCGTCATGAATTAGGATTTTGAACTAAACGCGCAAACAAAAAGGAGGTATTTGAACATAAATTATGGACTTTATCGAACAAAACAAATATTTACTGTGGAACTGGGATTCCTGGGAGTGCATTCTGATGAAGATCATCAAAGGTAAGTGAATATTTATAATGCTATTTCTGACTTCTGTTGACTCCACAACATGGCGGGTACCTGTATGGCTTGTTTTTGTGTCTAAGCGCCGTACTCAGATTATTGCATGGGGTGCTTTTTCCGTAAAGTTTTTTTGAAATCTGACACAGCGGTTGCATTAAGGAGAAGTTTATCTAAAGTTCCATGTAAAACACTTGTATCTTTTGTCAATGTTTATTATGAGTATTTCTGTAAATTGATGTGGCTCTCTGCAAAATCACCGGATGTTTTGGAGGCAAAACATTACACGATCAACGCGCCAATGTAAACTAAGATTTTTGGATATAAATATGAACTTTACCAAACAAAACATACCTGTATTGTGTAACATGAAGTCCTATGAGTGTCATCTGATGAAGATCATCAAAGGTTAGTGATTAATTTCATCTCTATTTCTGCTTTTTGTTACTCCTCTCTTTGGCTGGAAAAATGGTTGTCTTTTTCTGTGACTTGGCTCTGACCTAACATAATCGTTTGGTGTGCTTTCGTCGTAAAACCTTTTTGAAATCGGACACTGTGGCTGGATTTATAACAAGTGTATCTTTAAAATGGTGTAAAATACTTGTATGTTTGAGGAATTTAAATTATGGGATTTCTGTTGTTTTGAATTTGGCGCCCTGCAGTTTCACTGGCTGTTGACGAGGTGGGACGCTAGTCTCCCACATACCCTATAGAAGTTAATGGACGTGTTCGAGTGGATCACTTTTATCAAGTAGGTCACCGCCTTTCAAAGTGTGTTGCATTCATGTCGACTTCATGAACATGACAAAGTCATGTGATCAAAGTTCAGTTTCTGCAGTTGCTCTTCACCAACTTCATCCAGCAGCCATCACCTGCATTGTGGGAGGCTCTATTGTCAACCAATTTGTGACCAAAGATGTTACTGAAACAGGAGCTAATTTGCCTCAATACATGTGCACAGTGAATAAGTAAATGTGACTGAGGCAGTCTCTCAATAATTGATCATATAATGTACACACATGACGTGTTTCTCAAAATGCATACTACTGTGCTCCGAGCACCCACGGGAGGGTCGGAATATGAGTCCAAATCAAAGTATGCGAAATGGAGCACGGAGGGCACTTCTCGAATGCGTACTGCGTATGTACAGATTTTGATACGCTTTTTACAGAGCAGTGTACCAAACCTCAGAAAGATTGTTTAAAAAATGAGTTTCCAGTAATTCCTATTATTGTTTTTATTTGCTCAAGATATTAGAACTTCCCTGTGACTGGAATGATAAGTGGATAATTTATTTTGGCATTGCCATGCAAAATCGTAACAAAAAGAGAAAGGGAGCAGCTAGCCGTTCTATTGCTAATCAACAAGAGAGGAACGTGCTTATAGACAACTGGCATAACTACGCTTGCCCTATGGATAATCCCACGCTTTCGACGGCTGTTAAAGAGTTCCCCTCTTTACCGGTTACTCCGTGCAAACCTCCACCCTCCAAAAAAAACTAAATGGACTCTGACATCATGGCTACCCTATCCTTACTCATCAACTCTAGGTCTGACGCCATTGAGAAAATAGTAGGTGCAAACACCATGGCAATCAAATGCTTAAAAAAAGACTGGGGTTTGCATGTGGTAAAATCAAAGATGTGAAAATGAGAGTGGCTAAAGTAAAAAAGAGTGTGGAAAAGGTGGAACAGAATAACAATGTCTAAATCAAATCAAAATCAAATCAAGTTTATTTTATATAGCCCTTCATACATCAGCTAATATCTCGAAGTGCTGTACAGAAACCCAGCCTAAAACCCCAAACAGCAAGCAATGCAGGTGTAGAAGCACGGTGGCTAGGAAAAACTCCCTAGAAAGGCCTAAACCTAGGAAGAAACCTAGAGAGGAACCAGGCTATGAGGGGTGGCCAGTCCTCTTCTGGCTGTGCCGGGTGGAGATTATAACAGAACATGGCCAAGCTGTTCAAATGTTCATAAATGACCAGCATGGTCAAATAATAATCAGGAGTAAATGTCAGTTGGCTTTTCATAGCCGATCATTAAGAGTATCTCTACCGCTCCTGCGGTCTCTAGAGAGTTGAAAACAGCAGGTCTGGGACAGGTAGCACGTCCGGTGGACAGGTCAGGGTTCCATAGCCGCAGGCAGAACAGTTGAAACTGGACCAGCAGCAAGGCCAGGTGGACTGGGGACAGCAAGGAGTCATCATGCCCGGTAGTCCTGACGCATGGTCCTTGGGCTCAGGTCCTCCGAGAGAGAGAAAGAAAGAGAGAAGGAGAGAAATAGAGAGAGCATACTTAAATTCACATGGGACACTGGATTAAACAGGAGAAGTACTCCAGCTATAACCAACTGACCCCAGCCCCCCGACACATGAACTACTGCAGCATAAATACTGGGGGCTGAGACAGGAGGGGTCAGGAGACACTGTGGCCCCATCCGATGATACCCCCGGACAGGGCCAAACAGGAAGGATATAACCCCACCCACTTTGCCAAAGCACAGCCCCCGCACCACTAGAGGGAACCATAGACGTCTCACTGATGTGGAACAATACAGTAGTCGTAGATGGATCCTGAGACTCTACGGCGTGCCCGAGGTGGAGGATGTGCAGCACAAGGCTATCTACCAAGAAGTTATGCCTGCAGTGTAGAACAAAGTTGGTGATACCGTCGATGTTGTGCATCACCTCGGGAAGAAGAAACAGCAAAATGATTCAAGACCAAGGGGTATCATCATCCTCTTCACTGCCAGATTCTACAGAGATGCTATCTGGAAAGCTGCTAGGAAGAACACGTTCCTTCAGAGCCATGGTCTGCGTTTCGCCAAGCATCTCAGCCCGGGGGACATAGAAAGGAGGAACAAGTTGTGGCCAACGATCAAGAAAGTACAAAATGAGGGGAAGGCTGCATACTTCATCGGAGGATGAGGCTTCATCAACGGTTCGGAAATCCATATTCCTCCCTATTCTCATTTTCCTTGGACTGACTAACTAACAAGCCTCGGGTGACTATTTTTCAGACTACTCAGGTATCTCAATCATTTCTTAGTTTTTTCTTGCATGACCAGGCCAGGAGAAGGCCTATTTTGTTTACAAACTCATGAAGAAGACAAAGTTGGATTTATTTATTTTGTATGCATACAGTAACCAAGATAGAGGTTTTAAAGGGGCATGCAGGTCTGTTTTTGACTTACTTTACACTGTTATTTTTCTATTGATTTATTCACACTCATTTCCAAGTGAGAAAGGTCTTAGGTGTGTGTGTGTGTGTGTGTGTGTGTGTGTGTGTGTGTGTGTGTGTGTGTGTGTGTGTGTGTGTGTGTGTGTGTGTGTGTGTGTGTGTGTGTGTGTGTGTGTGTGTGTGTGTGTGTGTGTGTGTGTGTGTGTGTGTGTAAAAATATATATGATTTTGTTTTTTGTACTCTTGATTTTTATGATCACTTTTCATATGCACTTAAAAGAGTAGGTCTAACAAGACAAGACAAATTGATATATGAAAAATGGAGCGGCGATGGCTAGAAAGCCGGTGAGGTGCCGATTTCGGAAGAAGTCGTGACATACAGACAGTCCAGAATAGATTTTTGACTTATATCGAAATGTATTGATAGTGAGTGTGTTACTACAAATATCTGTACTACTCCCCTCACAGACCATATTACTAACCTGATACTAACCTTGGTAGAGCATCCTACTGGAAGCTAAATAGCTCATTATTAAATAATGATATAGTTAAGTTTGAGGTTAAAGGTCTGCTCTCACACTTTTGGGAAAGAGCTTGTGAAGAAAAATTGTATTGTAAGAACTGGGAGCTCTTTGAATTGGCCAAATTCCTTAGAAAATATGGTAGTAATCTTGCTAAGACCAGAAGAGCTGAGGAAGAAAAGGTGATCATTAAGATAACTTCCCTTACTCGGAGTTCGCCAGCCAGCCTCTCTGGGGAAGAGGACATGGAACTGATTGAGTTACAAAATAAACTGGATAAAATATATAGATTAAAAGCAGAAGGAGCCTTTTTTAGATCTAGAAAAAATGGCTTGAGTAGGTAAAACAGAATTCATCCTATTTCTTTAGACTTGAGAAATGTCACTCTACAAATAACACTATCAATAATTTAAACATTGATGGTGTTATTACAGATGACCGAAAATGTATCGCTAACTACTGTAGCAATTTTTACAGGAAATTGTTTGGCTCTACGTACGCTCAGGAATCCACAGATGTTTTTTGACTCACTGAATAATGTTCACTCTATCAGTGATCTAGAATTTAAACAGTGTGATGAACCCATCATAATTGAAGAGATTATCGGGTCTATCAAACATCTAATGAACAGTAAATCCCCAGGTATTGATGGAATACCGCAGAATTTTACAAGTTATTTTCTGAACCGATCACCACCGATCCTCCACCAAATTTCAAAGTGGGTGCAAGACACTGGCTTTGTAGGCCTCTCCAGGTCTCGCACCCACTGTGAAATTTGGTGGAAGATCAATCAAGGAGGACCACCAGATCAAGACCCTGTCATGGCCAGCCCAATCTCCAGACCTGAACCCCATTGAAAACCTCTGGAATGTGATCAAGAGGAAGATGGATGGTCACAAGCCATCAAACAAAGCTGAACTACTTGAATTGCACCAGGAGTGGCATAAAGTCACCCAACATCAATGTGAAAGACTGGTGGTGAGCATGCCAAGACTCATGAAAGCTGTGATTGAAAATCAGGGTTATTCTACCAAATATTAATTTCTGAACTCTTCCTAAGTTAAAACATTTAGTATTGTGTTGTTTAAAAATGAATATGAACTTATTTTCTTTGCAATATTCGAGGTCTGACAACACTGCATCTTTTTTGTTATTTGACCAGTTGTCATTTTCTGCAAATAACTGCTCTAAATGACAATACTTTTATTTGGGAGAAATGTTGTTAGTAGTTTATAGAATAAAACCAAAATGTTAATTTTACCCAAACACATACCTATAAATAGTAAAACCAGAGAAACTGATAATTTTGCAGTGGTCTCCATTTTTTCCAGAGCTGTATATCTAGCTGATTATTATGAAGTAAAATGTTTGCTTTGTGTTGATCTTGTTTCGTCATTATTGTTGCCATTGTCCTGGCTGGAAGGTTCGTTGAATGGGCATATGCATCGTGGACAGTAGGGGGAGTGCAAGTGCTTCTCAAATGTAATATTTCATGCCTTCTCCACACTCGTCCTCACAAGAACATACTCAAGAGAACGTCCTCGGGGGAATGCACTTGAAGCACGGTAGTAAGCATATTGATTAACGCCCATGATTTTGGTTCGTGAATGTGTGATATTGCTGTTGGATAAGTTTTTTCTACATTATAAAGAAAACCTTATATTAACCTAACCTGGACTTTCTTTTCCATACTGCAATGCAAGACAGAAGCAGACATGCACGTTAAAAGCATTAGCTACATTAACAGCCTAACAGTAGGAGAGTGATAGAAATCCTCATCCTTGGGTTTAGGAGCTAATAAATGAAACCAATGAAGCTCGTTCTGCTACTACTAGTAAACACCTGCATTGCTGTACCTAAAATGTTTCAGCTTGTGTTTACATTGCCTCTGTGTGTGTTTGGGGGAAGATGTCAAGTCAGGCCGAGGTGCTGGTGGAGAAAGTGGGGAATGCTCGGGTGATCACCTTGAATCGATCCAAAGACCTGAACTTGATCCGACTCTCTCACTATCTAGGCCACCTGTCACTGGGGCCATGGGTCAAGGACAGGAAACCATATCAGTTCCCCTACTGCAAACAACAGCAGCGAACTGTAGGAGTAGTTAATTAAATGTGGCAACATTTTAGCTAAACAGCTTACTGTTAAGGCCTCTATTCACAGTAGGGAATTGGGCGAGTTAAGGTTTCATTCAAAATCTTAAATGTTGAAAAACTTGTTTTAATGGCCGTAGAACGTGGAAGTACTTGTTTAAACACAAATATATTGTACAATATGCAACAACTATTCTATAGCTTGAATGCAATGAGAGGTACATTGGCATTTTACATTGGCATTCCAATGGGCAAATGTAGTAGCTTGTCGTGTATTATCTGTAAACCTAAGACGGCAGTCAGCATTGACTTACACTGATCCACATAATGTACTAAACTGTTTTGAATCTATTGCATGTTTCATCGTAGAAATGGGAGACGGACAAGGAGACTGATATTGTGATTATCAAAGGAGCCGGTGGGAAAGCCTTCTGTGCTGGTGGAGACATCAGAGGTAAACAACAGACTGTTGAGATCCACGAACACACACACAGGATCTTGATTTGTACTGAATGTTGTCATCTACATTTTCAAACGGGCATCTTATCATCTCTATGCTTTACTGAGCGCATTTTGTGATGTCATTTCCTCCTAGCTGTGACTGAAGCAGGGAAGGTAGGAGACTTCTGAAGAATACATCCTGAACAATACTATTGGTACGTGTCCCAATTACTCTTTTTCCATGATTATGTAAGAGAGGGGAGAGTTTTACAACAAAAGTATGCCTGTGTATTACATAATGTTTGGTTTTCATTATGAACCTACAAGGACAGACCGTACTGTACATCCATTTTCTCTGATGAGACCAGTAATGTTTTGTATCTTAGGAGCACCTGTTTCCCTCCTTTGGCAATCAGTGACTTTTTCTACCACACTTGCTTTGACTTACATTTGATTTCATATTTTAAGGAACATATCAGAAACCATATGTGGCCCTTATTTATGGGATAACAATGGGAGGGGTGAGTATAAAAATAGATTTTTTTGCCCAGACCTCCGAGCATACAGATAGATGACTTTGCAAGTTATTGCTGCGGTGCATGTTTTGACCACCAGATGGCGACATGAGAGGGCATGATTTCCTTGGATCAGAGGAGCAGAGATGGGTAAAATCACTGGGGAAGCCCCCACACACACACCAAAAGCCATATTACAACCTATGTGTTGTGATAATTGCATTGTTTGCTCTATAACCTGTTAGATCATATGCCTTGCAACTGTGATATATAGGCATAAAGGCTGAGACAATAAGAAGACAGTGGCAGAATACATTCAACCACGCCTTTCTTTTACATGACCTACAGCATGGTCAAGCAAGTTAATGTTTCCGACATTTTCGGACCACTAAACTACTATTGATTTAGAACCACAGAGTTACCACAAGTCGAAAAGGAAACAGGAGCTGCCTCCACTATTCCAGCACCATTTCAACATCATCAAATCACCTCTGCTTAGTCTAATACAGTGACAACTAAAATATACTAAAACCAATTTAGTCTAATCAACGTAAACTAAATATGATGTGGCTGTCAATGGTTCTGATTTCTGTGTGTATGTGTGTGTGCGCGTTCGTGCAAGTACAAAAACATGTTGACTCACCCTACACCAATGCCATCCTCCTCTCTTTCATGTTGACGAAACAATCACTCTGTCATACAGTACATGCTTGTATTTTTTGTTGTCCTAGAATACCTGGCTAAAATGCTTGCTCGCTAGCCTAACTTCCATTCATGGGCTACATTATTTAGTTAACATTATCCTTCTACATCTGGCTACATATTGAACTTCCATCCTCTCAGGCCAGGGGCACAACAATGTATGAATTAATGGTTAGATCAGAATCACCATGATAATCATTGGCCAGTATGTAGAATTAAGTAATACCTCTCCATCCATGGCTAATTTAGGAAAGGGACAATTTTTGCTAGCTGGGTAACTATCCACCAGAGGACAACGAGATGTAACAATTCCAGTTTTTCTGTCAATTATGTATGATCTCTATGGGATTTGAAAGGAGTGATGCCAAATCCAAGCTAGCTTCCCTTGACACTTTATTTTTTTGTGCGCCAGGACCATTCTCAGTTGGCCTCGCTCAGTTTAGCTCAATGCTGATTGGCTAATTTTGTATACTTTGAATACAAGGATTTGACATCACTCCATCACCCTTGGCCACTATAAATACACACCACTGTAGGTAGCCAGTTGGGTCACAAACTAGAATGGGTATTTGAATATGTTGGTCATTTTGTGAATATCATGTCCCTTTTCGTGTGCAGAAATACTACATTTGGAATGTTTAGCCTTTGAGTCATCACCAGTGTCCCAATTTCAGGTTCTTTGAAATGACTAATGTTCCAAAAACAAGAACTGATTTTGCCTTTGGTGGAAAACATTTGTACTAACATTGTACTACGTGCATTAGACTACCGTCCACAGCAGTATGAAAATGCTTTCATTTGCAAAGTTATGGGTCTGATATGGAGGAAATACTGATGGACTTTTGTTGTTTTGATGTATCGCCCCTCATTCACTCTCAAGGAAGTATTTGTGTATTTCATTCACTTCAAACAGAATTTACTCTGAAGGTTTTGATCATAGTTAAACTGTACATAACTCATTTACACAAAGGCCTCCCTATGAGTTCACACACTGTTCACGTCCTATGATGACACCCTTTTATAACTGACAATAAAATGTGTCAGTTCGCCGTATAATTTACAGACCTTCCTGCAGGTGGCAGCCATGTGCTTAACATCCTGTAGTCCCGACCAGCTCCCATTTTATTTTGAATTGATACCTAGGTGTGCTCTCATTGGTCGCGATGAGAAGCGACATAGACCAGAGCATGTTGCTGCCACTGTTGTTTCCCATCCTCCTGTCAGACTTGCCCAGTATGTGAATTGATACCTTGTTGTCCTGCAGATGGCTAGAAGTAGAGAGACACGAGCTACAGTTACTCAGACAGTAGACATATCGAGAGCTGCTGCCGAAGACAGTCAATAGAACCATGGAGAGCGCACCATCATACATTGTGATAGGAATGTGTGGAAGTGGTATGTCTGACATGTTTTAATATGAGTAGCCTAGATTGTTTTGGAATAAAGGGTTATAGAATATCTCACTTATACGTACACATTTCGATCCACTCACTCCTTATGCAGTCATTCTATGTTAGCGATGTATTATTCTGCCCAGGCCGTAATGAGAAGTAGTATGTGACATGTGTATGCTGGATGAGACACTGTGGCAATAGTTTCATCCAGCTGTCAGTCTGTCAGCTGTGTGTCCCCTCCCTTCCTCTTCCGGGCGCCCACCAAGGTCACTGAGCACAGACGAGCTGCGTGTGTGTCCATCAGGTTCATTGTGTTTGTGTGCTTTTGTCGGTATCCCCCTGGCAGGGTGGAGTCACGGAGAGGTGTGAGTGATTTAGATCGAGTGCACACACAGCACACAAAGATATGTCAATTTCTCTATGGCATATGAAAGGGTTTGACTCAGGCAGGCTACATTCAGAGAAATCTTCTTGTATGGGGTGGCAGGTAGCCTAGTGGTTAGAGCGTTGGGCCAGTAACCGAAAGGTTGCTACACCGAATCCCCGAGCTGACAAGGTAAAAATCTGTTGTTCTGCCCCTGGCCTCCTAGGCCGTCATTGTAAATAAGAATTTGTTCTTAACTGACTTGCCTAGTTAAATTTTAAAAAATAGGGTCATGGAGAGCTGTTCTGGATGACTGTGTGGTAATGCTCTCGGTAGCTGATGTGAGCAAGACCTTTAAACAGGTCAACATTCACAAAGCTGCAGGGCCAGACAGATTACCAGGATGTGTACTCAAAGCATGCACGGACCAACTGGCAAGTGTCTTCACTGACATTTTCAACCTCTCCCTGACCGAGTCTGTAATACCTACATGTTTCAGGCAGACCACCATAGTCCCTGTGCCCAAGGAAGCGAAAGTAACCTGCCTAAATGATTACCGCCCCGTAGCACTCATGTTGGTAGCCATGAAGTGCTTTGAAAGGCTGGTCATGGCTCACATCAACAGCATCCTCCCGAAAACCCTAGACCCACACCAATTTGCATACTGCCCCAACAGATCCACAGATGACGCAATCTCAATCGCACTCCACACTGCCCTTTCCCACCTGTACAAAAGGAACACCTATGTGAGAACGCTGTGTGGGAAGGGTAGGCAACAACACGTCTGTCACGCTGATCCTCAACACTGGGGCCCCTCAGGGGTGTGTACTTAGTCCCCTCCTGTACTCCCTGTTCACCTACGACTGCGTGGCCAAACACGACTCTAACTCCATCATTAAGTTTGCTGACGACACAACAGTGGTAGGCCAGATCACAGACAACGATAAGACAGCCTATAGGGAGGTCAGAGAACTGGCAGTGTGGTGCCAAGACAACAACCTCTCCCTCAATGTGAGCAAGACAAAGGAGCTGATTGTGGACTACAGGAAAAGATCCCCAGATCCTCAAAAGGTTTTACAGCTGCACCATCGAGAGCATCCTGACTGGTTGCATCACCGCCTGGTATGGGAACTGCCCGGCATCTGACCGTAAGGCGCTACAGGCGTACAGCCCAGTACATCACTGGAGCCAAGCTTCCTGCCATCCAGGACCTATATAATAGGCAGTGTCAGAGGAAAGCCCATAAAATTGTCAGACTCCAGTCACCTAAGTCATAGACTGTCTTCTCTGCTACCGCACGGCAAGTTGTACCGGAGTGCCAAGTCTAGGACCAAAATGCTCCTTAACAGCTTTTACTTTAGTTTATTTGGTAATTATTTTCTTAACTCTTCTTGAACTGCACTGTTGGTTAAGGGCTTGTAAGTAAGCATTTCACACTATGGTCTACACTACACTTGTATTCGGCGCATGTGACAAATAAAGTTTGATTTGACTTACCTTAATTACTCACCAGTAAGTGGTAATATAGCCTACTACCTGGGGGCCTCCTGAGAATCTCAGGAGTCCTCTAAAGTATGTTTTACACCAAACATCTTTATCACTATTGTTTATACATTTGGGCTTCAAGTTTGTTCTCTGCATATTTCCATGGGGGGAAAGTATGGATGTCTTAGCGATAGACAACTGGGAAAAATCATAAATTCAGTGGTTGGATGGTGAAAGCAAGTGTTATGGAAGCATTTTGCCCCGGTCCAATCACAACTATCTCCCTTGAGTGAGGGCTTGATTTATTGGCCTGTCCGTTTTTTTATGGTGTGCCCACATCCCGGTCTAACACTGAAAACAATGACGAGCCTACCTGTTGGCCTGATCAAACACGACAGAGCCAATGGGCTATATTGACACAATTTCTAAATGTGTTTTTTCAATCACCCTGACACATTTTTCAGATGTAAGTTGTATATTTTTTTAACTCTTAAGTACAAAACTCTAAACTGATAACTTGTAATGCCCCCTATCTTACATCAGATGATAGGCTCACCATTTAGTCATTTTAACTACCATTTAATCCAATTGCAAGAAATACAAGATTCACTTTTCAAAACAATTTTATTTTATTTTTTATTTCTTTAGTCCTGGTTAGAAAGAATAGTAGATGGTAAATATCCTTTTCTATACAGTATTTGACAAGAAGACATATTAGTCCAAGTCACAGAATGGCACTGATCCAGACCCAAATTCAGCTACTGCTCTGTTCAATCGTTGGGCATCTTTTGAGTTCAATATCATTACATTAGACTTTTTCTACTGGAAAAAATTTCAGAGACATGTATGCATTAGTGAATCAATCATACAATCAGTTTGACTTCGGAAAAAACAATCTAACTGCATAACATAATGGCAGTCTGTCACATCCTGATCTGTTTCACCTGTCCTTGTGATTGTCTCCACCCCCCTCTAGGTGTCGCCCATCTTCCCCATTATCACCTGTGTATTTATACCTGTGTTCTCTGTTTGTCCGTTGCCAGTTCGTATTGTTTGTCAAGTCAACCAGCATTTTTGTTATCAGCTCCTGCTATTCCCAGTCTCTCTTTTTCTCGCCCTCCTGGTTTTGACCCTTGCCTGTCCTGACTGATGTTGTCTGCTCTGCAGTCCTGGAGTGGGCCCATTCCTCCAGGCTTGCCTGCCACCTGGGCTCCCATCGGACCCTTGGCCTTCGTGCGACAACGCTTTTGGTGGCCTACGATGGTTCGGGATGTCACCACATTTGTCTCCGCCTGAATTCCATTACGGATCTCCCCCCGTCTGAAGGCAACACTGCCATCCTGACTGTACTCGACCGGTTTTCCAAGGCCGCTCACTTCATTCCTCTACCCAAACTACCCTCGGGCAAGGAGATGGCCCAGCTCATGGTGCAGCACGTCTTCTGGTTCCATGGACTGCCCGTGGACATGATCTCCGATCGGGGAGCGCAGGTCTCGGTTCTGAAAGGCATTCTGCGCCCTCATTGGGTCGTCGGCCAGCCTAATCTCTGGGTTCCACCCCCAGTCCAATGGCCAGTTGGAGCGAGCCAATCAGAATCTTGAGACTACTCTGCGCTGCCTGGTCTCCGCCAACCCCACTTCCTGGAGCCAGCTGGTGTGGGTCGAGTACGCCCGCAACACCCTTCCCTGCACTCTGTTTGAGTGTTCCCTGGGGTATCAGCCCCTGCTCTTCCCCGAGCAGGAGGAAGAGGTCGGCATACCTTCTGCCCAGATGTTTGTCCGCCACTGTCGTTGTACCTGCAGGAGAGCCCTGTCGGCCCTCTTCAAGACCACCTCCAGGTATCGACGACAAGCGGATCGCCATCGGACCCCGGCATCGATTCGGGCAGAAGGTATGGCTATCCATCTGGGATCTGCCACTCCGGGTGGAATCCCGCAAACTCTCCCCCCCGGTTTATCGGCCCATTTCCCATCTCCAAGATTATTAGCCCCTCTGTTGTTCGTCTTCTGTTGCCCCGTACCCTTCATATACCACCTTTCATGTGTCCAGAGTCAAACCTATGTCTCACAGCCCTTTGTCTCCTCTGCCTACCCTGACCCTGAGCATGCCTGCTTTCCGGTACCGTTGCCCCACCTCTGCCTTGACCTGTCTATTGCCTGCCCCTGTTGGAATATTAAACCATTGTCAATTTGATGAGACTGCATCTGGGTCTTACCTTGATTCCTGATAGTAGTCATTTATTTGAATGGTAAATCTCTTGATAAACTGGGTAAATCTAGATGTAGCCTAGGCCAGTTCACAAAATACTGGTCAATGCATATTCAATAGGAGTGTATGCATGCATTGTGTTATTGAGCTTGTTTTGGTTGATTTCATGGGGCTGCAGATGACAAACAATCAGTTTCCTTTCCATTTGGGACTGATCAAAGTGTACCTACAAAGCTGGAAGCTACCAATATCATCTTGCATTGTAAAGTGTTCTTGCCTGTATGGATATTGTTCTGTGAACAGTAAATAACAGTTTCAACATTTCTACATGCCATGTCACATTATTCAAGTGTGTTAACTCCTGGGAGGCTTGAGTGGGGAGCTAACGTGATACAGCCCAGACTCCCAGTGCAGGATAAGTGGAGCAGGCATGGTGCACTCGCGCTGTAAGGGGACATCGGCTGCACTGATAAACAGACTTCCATGAGGCACATTTGACAGAAGTACGGAAAGTAACAACAATTCTAGTACCAGACTGTTTTTCATGTTTTAGTATAGGAAAAAGTACAGACGTTTCGGTATACCGTGCAACACTCGTAGTGACAGCACTGTGTCTTATTGAAGCACACTGGCTAATGGAGAGTTAGGATTTAGTATTTACAGCAAACAATTTAAAAAATATATGCATGCCAGCAAAGCCAGAGCACTAAAGAATACATTAATTGCACTATATGGTGACAAATGGTGCCCACCAGCAGTCCCAACACCTTACCACTGCTACACCTGGCTATCAGCGGAGCCTTGTCTGGCAGAAAAATAGTTAATTCAACCTCATTTACTGGGTTCCTTGATTTAAGACATTAATGAGCAAACTAGGACGTAGTCAATATAACTATTTGTTCAGCACTTTTGAAATGTACATCGACAGAATTCAGAACATTGGCCGTTCTTACAGTTTTCTCCCTGTAATACCAAGTCAGAACCGTAGGATAAATAAAGGGGACATATAAGAAGACGGTAAAAGCTCTTAAAATATTCAATGATGACATTTCTCTAAAACAAGTTATAGGCTACATGTGAACCACCAAGTGAGAACAGTAGGTGAAATTAAGAGGGGAAAAGGGACCAAATTATTAGGGTGAGGCACATGGGCTACTACACAACATACACTTAGTATTACTTTCTTAGCTACAGTATACATATATCCCTGTCATCAAAGTCTGGCATTCTCTGGATTTATGGTACATTCAAGACAACTGGGAACTCTGGAGAAAAAAAACAAGGTCCAATCATGATGACGTCAGTGATCTTCAGGTCTGAGCTCTAGAATGAGGCCCGAGTTCCTGACTTACAATTCTGAGTTGGATGACTGTTCAAAAGTATTTTCCCAGTCGGAGCTCGTTTTTTTTCCTGAGTTCCCAGTTGTCTTGTACTCACTGAAGTCAGATTTCCCAGTTACGAGTTTCAAGTTGTTTTGAGCGCAGCAGAAGCCCTGCTGGATTGACAGCATGGCCAATGTTTATTGTTTGTCCTTTTAAGCTTGGAAAAGAGACCCTTAAACCCAGACTTGGGGCCACACACCCACTCCACTGAATAGCAGGCTAGTGATTGCTTTGCAATGCTTGCAGTTAGCCACTGATTCCTTCCAAACCACTCATTGTTGAATTTGATATTTCCAACTTGTTGCGTAATGTTTGTCCGATGAGCACCGATACGTTTTATCTATAATTTCTATTTATTATTTGTCTTCATATGACAAGGATTTAAAAGGATTTGCCAGTAGATCGTCGACTTGATTCATGACGATGACTGCTAGCTTGTTAGCTAAGATTTTGAAAGGATGAGGTTGACATGATCAGTCCAATCAAAGCTACTGTAGATATAACGTGATTTGACATAATTTTATCTGTGGCCATTGACCTTTAGCCTTCTTGGTTGGGCACGTCTAATGTAACTCTATGGCAGCACCCAAGGGCCCTGAATTTTCTAGCTCTACCCTTAGATTGGGCAGTGACGTAGTGTCCCCATGAGTGACAGAACACTGAGCCAATCACGGCGGAACTAGAGAACATTACCAACCCCTACGCTCCGTATTTTCCACTGGCTGCCCCACCACCACAGAAAGCAGTAAGCTAGGCTGAAACACCTGCATTTTGGAGTTGCCTTACTCAAGAAACCAAAAAAGAGACCCAGTTTTAATCATGGACTTGTCTGCAATGATCACCCTCAATTGCCAGTAATATCCGCATTCCAACAACTGTCACTCAAATTATGTCTACATTAGTCATATGGCATTTCATAATCTAGCATTAAAGAGTCAGAGGATAGAGGAAGCTAAAAATGTAAATGAAATTGAGCAGCAACTTGTGTGGTCTCCTGTTGATGATGATGATGAAACACCAACGGCGTCTTAGGTTGATGCGCTACAGCATTTTAGAGTTGATCTGAATTTATGCTTGATTTTGGATAGAAGCATAGTATTTCTGGCCTTGAATGTTTTCAGTACATCTGAAAGGTTTTCAACAGTTCTCTGGACATCTGGACATTTGTTCATTTACATTTTAATTAGGATGTGTATGGGCTACTGGTGGCTGCCAGACATTGTAGCCTATCAAATTAGCCACCATAGATGCCGTTCTTTCAAGACGACCAGACACTCTGGGACGGCTCGCATCTGGATGTTCAATTAATCCATTAGTGAGATCAAAAACAGTTCCTACTTCTGGGTCATGTACATTAGGGCACACAACGGAAAATGGTTTTCCAACGAAAAATGAAAATTAACGTTTCTCATGAAAGCAACCCACTTTATATGTCTGTCTGATGATGGTGAGGTTTCAGAATGAGGATTTCACCTGCACCCTTCCAGTGAGACCAAATAAAGTCCCGTGCAAACAGCTGCTACCTGAGACAGTCCTTTATCAGGACCTTTCTATCAGCGTTAGCACAGTAGCATGTGTCATAGAAGGGCTTACATACTGTACAGTGCCTACAGAAAGTATTTACACCCCTGGACCTTTTTGACATTTTGTTGTGTTACAGTCTGAATTTATAGTAGATTAAATTGAGATTTTTTTCCTCACTGGCCTACACACAATACCCCATAATGTCAAGGTGGAATTATGCTTTTAGACATTTTTACAAATTAAAAATTAAAAGCTGAAATGTGTTGAGTCACTAAGTATTTAACCACTTTATTATGGCATGCTTAAATATGTTCAGGAGTAACAATTTGATTAACAAGTTGTATGGACTCCCCATGTGTGCAATAATATTGGTTAACATGATTTTTCAATGACTACCTCATCTCTGCACCCCACACATGGAATTATCTGCATGGCTCTCAGTCGAGCATTGAATTTCAAATACAGATCCGACCACATGCATCGCAAAGAAGGGCACCGATTGGTAGGTGCGTAAAAATGAAAAAAGTAGACGTTGAATATCCCTTTGAGCATGGTAAAGTTAGGATGGTGTATCAGTACACCCAGTCTCTACAAAGATCCAGACTTCCTTCCTAACTCAGTTGCAGAGAGGAAGGAAACCACTCAGGGATTTCACCAAGAGGCCTATGGTCTTTAAAACAGTTATATTTATTGAAAATATATGACAAGACCTGAAAATGGTTGTCTAGCAATGATCAATGACGAATTTGACAGAGCTTAAAGAATAATGGGCAAATGTTGCACAATCCAGGTGTGGAAAGCTCTTAGAGACTTACCCAAAGGTACTTCTGCAAAGTATTGAGTCAGGGGTGTGAATATTTATGTCAATTAGATATGTCTGTATTTAATTATTTAAAAAAAAAAATGTGCATAAATGTCTTAACATGAATGTCAATTATGGCAGCCTCCCGCTCCTCTCTGATTCAGAGGGGTTGGGTTAAATGCGGAAGCCACATTTCAGTTGAATGCCTTCAGTTGTACAGGTTGTACTAGGTATCCCCCTTTATTTATTTATTTATTTATGTTTTTACTTTGTCATTGTGAGGTATTTTGTGTAGATGGGTGAGAATTTTTGCTTTGTAATTTCAGAAAATGTCCTTAATATTTCTGCCGCCAATAGTGGAATAATAGTGTTTCACAGTATTACTTACTCAACAGTGTTGTGATTGGCTGTGATATTCGCATATTGACTTCTCCTGCCGTAGCTGCATCTGTTGTCAAACTGGGAAAGCTGGGCCTCCTGGGTGGCGCAGTGGTCTAAGGCATTGCATCGCAGTGCATCGCAGAGACTCTGGGTTCGAGCCCAGGCTCTGTCGCAGCCGGCCGCGACCAGGAGGTCCATGGGGCGACGCAGAATTGGCCTAGCGGCGTCCGGGTTACTTTCGTTCAGCCAACTTTACACAACTGTGGGAAGCATTGGAGTCAACATGGGCCAGCATCCCTGTGGAACGCTTTCGACACCTTGTAGAGTCCATGCTCCGATGAATTGAGGCTGTTCTGAGGGCAAAAGTGTGTGCAAATCAATATTACGAAGGTGTTCCTAATGTTTTGTTCACTCAGTGTATATTCTGGGAATTTTCTGAAGGCTGTAACACAACAAAATGTGGAGTAAGTCAACGACAGCTGAATATGCGTATTAGCCAATACTTACAGTGCATTAGGAAAGTATTCAGACCCCTTCACTTTTTCCACATTTTGTTACATTACAGCGTTATTCTAAAATTAGGGGAAAAAACTATTTAATTCATCAATCTACACACAATACCCCAGAATGACATAGCAGGGTTTTTTTAATAATTTGGCAAATTTATACAAATCTGAAATATCAGATTTACATAAGACCCTTTACTCAGTACTTTGTTGAAGCACCTTTGGCAGCGATTACAATCTTGAGTCTTCTTGGGTGTGACGCTACAAGCTTGGCACATCTGTATTTGGAGAGTTTCTCCCATTCTTCTCCGCAGATCCTCTCAAGCTCTGTCAGGTTGGATGGGGAGCATTGCTGCACAGCTATTTTCAGGTCTCCCCAGAGATGTTCAAGTCCGGGCTCTGGCTAGGCCACTCAAGGACATTCAGAGACTTGTTCCGAAGACACTCCTGCGTTGTCTTGGCTGTGTGCTTAGGGTCGTTGTCCTGTTGCAAGGTGAACCTTTGCCCCAGTCTGCAGTCCTGAGTGCTCTGGAGCAGGTTTTCATCAAAGATCTCTCTGTACTTTGCTCCATTCATCTTTCCCTGTACCTCCTGCTGAAAAACATCCCCACAACATAATGCTGCCACCACCATGCTTCACCGTAGGGATGGTGCCAGGTTTCCTCCATGCGTGAGTCTTGGCATTCAGGCCAAAGAATTCAATCTTGGTTTCATCAGACCAGAGAATCTTGTTTCTCATGGTCTAAGAGTCTTTAGGTGCCTTTTGGCAAACTACAAGCAGGTGTCATGTGCTTTTTACTAGGAGTGGCTTCCGTCTGGCACTCTACCATAAAGGGCTGATTGGTGGATTGCTGCAGAGATGTTTGTCCTCCTGGAAGGTTCTCCCATGTCCACAGAGGAACTCTGGAGCTCTGTCAGAGTGACCATTGGGTTCTTGGTCACCTCCCTGACCAAGACCCTTCTCCCCGATTGCTCAGTTTTGCCAGGCGACCAGCTCTAGGTAGTCTTGGTGGTTCCAATCTTCTTCCATTTAAGAATGATGGAGGCCACTGTGTTCTTGGGGACCTTCAATGCTGCAGACATTTTTTGGTACCCTTCCCCGACACAATCCTGTCTCAGAGCTCTACGCACAATTCCTTTGACCTCCATGGCTTGATTTTTTTCTGACATGCACTGGCAACTGTGGGATCTTATATAGCCTTTCCAAATCATGTCCAATCAATTCACCACAGGTGGACTCCAATCAAGTTATAGAAACATCTCAAGGATGATCAATGGAAACAGGATGCACTGGAGCTCAATTTCGAGTCTCATAGCAAAGGCTATCAATACTTATGTAAATAAGATATTTCTGTTTTACATTTTTTATACATTTGCAAAAGAAAATCTTAACCTGCTTTCGCTTTGTGATTATGGAGTATTGTGTGTATATGGAGGGGGGGGGGGATTATTTCATCCATTTTAGAATGAGGCTGTAACGTAACAAAGTGGAAAAAGCCAAGGGATCTAAATACTTTCCGAATGCACTGTATTAGCTGGAAGTGGAAGCCTAAGTATTGTTGTCCATTAGTTTACTCCAATTAGGGGAGGGGTAGTAGGGTTAGGAAAAAATAATAAAGAAGGAAAATACATTTAAAAAACTATACATTTAAAATAATATATTTACGTCTCAAGTTTTGAGGGAGCGTGCAATTGGCATGCTGACTGCAGGAATGTCCACCAGAGCTTTTGCCAGAGAATGTAATGTTAATTTCTCTACCATAAGCCGCCTCCAACGTTGTTTTAGTTTATTTGGCAGTACGTCCAACCGGCCTCACAATCGCAGACCAAGTGTAACCATGCCAGTCCAGTACCTCCGCATCTGGCTTCTTCACCTGCAGGATCGTGTGAGACCAGCCACCCGGACAGCTGATGAAACTGTGGGTTTGCTCAACTTGAATATTTTCTGCACAAACTGTCCGAAACCGTCTTGGGGAAGCATCTGCATGCTCGTCGTCCTCTCCAGGGTCTTGACCTTACTGCAGTCCGGCGTTGTAACCGACTTCAGTGGGCAAATGCTCACCTTTGATGGCCACGGGCAAGCTGAAGAATTGTGCTCTTCAAGGATGAATCCCTGTTTCAACTGTACCGGTAGGATGGCGTTGTGTGGGCAAGTGGTTTGCTGATGTCAACGTTGTGAAAAGAGTGTCCCATGGTGGCGGTGGGGTTATTGTATGGGCAGGCATAAGCTACGGACAATTAACACAATTGCATTTTGTCGATGGCAATTTGAATGCACAGAGATACTGTGACGAGATCCTAAGGCTCATTGTCGTGCCATTCATCCGCCGCCATCACCTCATGTTTCAGCATAATACTGCACAGCCCCATGTCGCAAGGATCTGCACACAATTCCTGGAAGTTGAAAATGTCCCAGTTCTTCCATGGCCTGCATACTTACCAGACATCTCACCCATTGAGCATGTTTGGGATGCTCTGGATCGACTTGTACGACAGAGTTTTCCAGTCCCCCCCCTCAATATACAGCAACTTCACACAGCCATTGAAGAGGAGTGGGACAACATTCTACAGGCCACAAGCAACAGCCTGATCAACTCTATGCGGAGGAGATGTTGGGCTGCATGAGGCAAAGGGTGTTCACAACAACTGGTTTTCCCGATCCACGCCCCTACTTTTTTTTAAAGGTATCTGTGACCGACAGATGCATATCTGTATTCCCAGTCATGTGAAATCTATATATTAGGGCCTAATGAATTTATTTCTATTGACTGATTTCTTTATATGAATTGTAACTCAGAAATATCTTTGAAATTGTTTCATGTGTTAATATATTTGATAATTTAATCATTAGTCCAACAGTTGCAAACAAGTTTATATTGGACAAATTCAGGTATGTTTATCCCCGTTCTGTTTGCTTCCGTTTTAAGAAATGTTTTTCAACAGAATCCGCGGAATGAATACACCCCTGATCATAAGCAAATACAGTTCACTTTCATAGCAGCCACATACAAACAGCATGATCATCTTGTACTTTGTACAATTTGCCTCTTTGCGCTCTCCTTCTCTCATCTTTCCCTTAGCTTGTGGACTTCAGTGCACAACACATGAGGTGTCTATGACTAGGGCTGTTACAGTGACAGTATTATTTCCACACTGGCAGTCACAAGTCATGAAGGCAGTCAAATACCACGTGACCATTTAGTCACAGTAATTAGTCTTCTCCAAGCTCTGATGCTGCTGATGGCCATTAGTAGCTTACCAAACTTGCTAACTCTAGGGTAATGCAAGGCCTCTTTCATAATCATGTGAAACGTCAGTTGCTATGGAAATGCTGGGATGTGTGGATGCTTCTGTGTGTCGCTCTGAATGGGAATCTGTTGGATGACTGGTATGATGTAGTTGTTGAGCGGCTTCACTGCATGTATATTGTATGTTTTGAATATTCAATAAAAAAATACAAAATACAATTTAAAAAATGTATCTGAATATGCAAAAAGTCAGGAATGATTCGCAAGGAAGGTGGATCCTTTTGAATATGAAAATGGACAAAAAATGTATTTGGCTCATTAATCTATTTGGTCCAAATCAGGATGATCCATACTAAAATATTTATACCAATTTATTGAACTTACAGGCAACAAATGATCAAATCATTATGGTAGGAGACTATAACACGGTGTTAAGTACCTCAATGGACTGTAAAGGTAATCACTCTACAAACTATCATCACCGTGCCCTTAAGGAAATCACAAATATTATGGACACATTAGAAATAGTGGATATTTGAAAACTAAAAAATCCAACTTAGTGAGATATACATGGAGGAGACTTAATCAAGCTAGTCATCTTGACTACTTTCTTGTCTCTTTCTCTCTTGCATCAAAGGTTAAAAAAGTTTTAATAGGAGACAGAATGCGATCGGATTATCATCTAATTGGCCTTCACATAACTCTTATAGAATTTCCACTTGGACAGGGATATTGGACATTTTATCAAAGTTTACTGGAGGACAACTTAGTTAAAAATAAGACAAAATCATTTCTAACTGAATTTTTCCAGTGTAATATAGGTTCAGAAAACCCCCTTATTATTTGGGATACCTTTAAATGTACCTCCAGAGGTCATTCAATTCAATATTCATCAATAATACAAAAGCAGTTTCTGGCTAAAGAGACCAGACTAACAAGGGAAATCCATGAACTAATAGTACAGGTAGATGGCAATAAAAACGTTACTACAGAGATACAAAATAAGTTAGAGGAGAAACAAAAAGAACTTGACGAACTTATTCAAGAACGATCTAATGTAATCTATTACAAAAATAAAGCAAACTGGATGGAATATGGAGAAAAATTCACAAAATTCTTCCTGAATCTCCAATACAGGAAGGCTAACAAAAATAACTAGCAGAAACTCATTACTGAAGACATCTATGATTCTCCGAATTATATTTTTAAAAAGGAAGCTGAGGGAAGATTACGGTAAGGAATTCTTTCCATATTACATAGAAAATGGAAAATTAACAAATGTACAGAAAGCTCAGTTCGAAGGCCAAATTAGAGGAAGAATATTTTGAGGCTATTAAATCCTTTCAGTCTGGAAAAACCCCAGGGCTTGATGGCATACCGGTAGAGGTATATCAAGCCTTTTTTGATATACATAAAGCTCCATTGCTAGATTGTTTTAACTACTCCTATAGAAATGGTAGTCTGTCAGGTACTCAGCAGGAAGGTCTGATTTCTCTATTATTAAAACAAGACCCAGATTGCAAATATAAAGATCCAGTCTATCTAAAAAAACTGGAGGCCCCTTACACTTCAATGTTGTGATGCAAATATTATACCGAAATGCATAGCACTACAAGGTTTTGTTCATCCTGATCAGACAGGTTTTTTACATGGACAATACATTGGAGATAATATACGACAACTACTAGAAATAATAGTACATCATGAAACATCTAAGAAACCAGGCTTGGTATTTATAGCAGATTTTTGAAAAGGCATTTAATAAAGTAAGACTGTACTTTATTTTTAAATGCCTGTATTTTTTCAATTTAGGTGATTCTCTTATAAAATGGGTAAAAATAATGTATAGCAACCCCAGGTGTAAAATAGTAAATAACGGCTACTTCTCAGAGAGTTTTGAATTGTTGGAGTTAAACAAGGGTGTCCGCCGTCACCATATCTATTTGTTATGGCCATTGAAACGCTAGCTATTAAAATCAGATCCAATAACAACATTAGAGGATTAGAAATCCAAGGCTAAAAAACAAAGGTGTCCATGTATGTTGATGACTCAAGTTTTATATTAAGTCTGCAAGCTAGATTCCTGCAATGTCTCAATGAAGATCTAGATAACTTTTCTGTACTCTCTGGACTAAAACCTAATTATGAGAAGAGTACAATACAACTTTTACATTACCCTGAGGTTTACCTATAAAATGGTCTGATGGTGAAATAGACCTACTTGGTATTCATATCACAAAATATATAAATAATCTTTCCACAATGAATTTCAATAGAAAACTCGTAAAAATAGACAAGATCCTGCAACCATTGATAGCTAAATACCTGTTTATTATGGTAAAATTGCCCTGATTAACTCCTTAGTCATATCTCATTTTATTCACTTATGGCGCTGCCTACTCCTGATGATTCGTTTTTTCAAATCATATGAGCAAAAAATATTTTGCTTTATCTGAGACGCTAAACCAGACAAAATAAAGCATGCCTATATAAATAATGAATATGAATTGGGTGGGTTGAGATGATTAAATATAAAAGCACTAAACCTCTCTCAAAGCTTCACTCAATTTAAAGTTGTACTTGAACCCTAAATGGTTCTCAAGTAGATTACTAAGAAAAGCTCATCCAATGTTTGAAAATGGCCTTTTTGCCTTTGTGCAGATTGCCATGTTTCATTTTTGATTCATTGAAAAATTCATCAAAGTATCACTCTTTTTCAAACAAGCATTGCAGAGCTGGCTACAATTTCAATTTCATCCCCCTGAAAAGATAGAACAAATATTATGGCTGAACTCAAATGCACTGGTTGATAAAATACCTGTATTTATGGGAAAGATGTTTGAAAAGGGTATTTTGTTCCACCCCAGGTGGCAGCGGGAGGGGGTAGGGAACTGGCCTGTCTGCCCAATATAAAGGATCAAAACTAGATGAGGAATAAAAATACCATAAATAGGAAAGTATACCAGTTTCATTTGAGGACCAGGATGTTGACAACTGAGTCATACAGATCAATAGACCATTTATTTTGGTATTGCCCTCAGGTATCCTGTTTCTGGTCTCAGGTTCAGGAATGGATGAAAATGCATAGCATTGATCGAAAATTGACCCTGGAAACAGTACTGTTAGGTTCACCCTAGAAATAGTATTGTTAGGAGATCTGGAGAGAGCGGGTCAGTCAATTACTAATATACTAATACTCTTAGTAAAAGTATTTATCTTCAACTCGCAATCTGTTTATTCTATTCGATTAGATAGATTGAAATTGTACGTTAAACATCACAGCATAGTTGAAAGATATATGTTGCGTAGAAATCCAAAGAGGGTAACCAGCAGAGATAGGTGGGATGGGCTGAGAGAAGCTGAGGGTTGGGGTGTGGAATTGGAGACGAGTGGGAGTGGAGTTGCTGTGCGGGAGATAGAATGATGGTCAAAGATAAAAGTACAAAATAAAGTCAAAATAAAACATAATAAAAAGTAAGTTTGAATGACACTTTGTTTTTACAGCTAATGCCGGTTTGCCTGAGGCTGATGCTGTGCAGGTGTTTGTACACATGCATATACACACACTCTCATTCAAATAAATACATACAGGAACACACACATACATGTAATAGTGCCAGACATGCACACAAACATATACAGTTGGCATTGCTGTTATGATTTTAGTTGTCCTTGATGTCCTTTTTTTTTGTTTGTTTGTTTGTTTTTTTGCATTGTTGTTTGCTGTTTTCTTCTGTCTTGTTCTTTTTTCTCTTTAGTTCATTTTCTTGGTTGTTGGTTTTTGGGGTTCTTGGGGGTGGGGATGAAATTAATTGCATTTTTTATTTATTTTTTCTTCTTGGGGGGGGGGCTGTGGGAGTGGTCTCGAATGGTTGAGGGACAGCTATTGGGGAACTGTGGGGGGATCTTGGAGGGTTCGGGTTCACGTTTTTTGGCCTGGTGGGAGATCTGTCAACATTGCCCTTGAGCAGGGCATTGACCCTGGATGCTTCTGTGTCGCTCTGAATGATAGTCTGTTGGATGACTGGTGTGGTGTAGTTGTTGAGCAACTTCACTGCAAGTATATTGTATGTTTCGGATATTCAATAAAAAAAAAAAACTTGCTTACTGCCTGGTAGTCAGCACTCTATTGTCCCTCTAATCACTCTGACATCAATGCAAATGTAATTGAAAATCTAATCAAACACTTCATGTGAGCTCATGTTGCGCAACATTTCTATAGGCTATCCGTGTCACGTTCTGATCTGTTTCACCTGTCTTGTGATTGTCTCCACCCCCCTCCAGGTGTCGCCCATCTTCCTCATTATCCCCTGGGTATTTATACCTGTGTTCTCCGTTTGTCTGTTGCCAGTTCGTCTTGTTTGTCAAGTCATCCAGCGTTTTTGTCTCAGCTCCTGCTTTTCACAGTCTCTCTTTTTCTCGCCCTCCTGGTTTTGACCCCTGCCTGCCTTGACCTGTCTATTGCCTGCCCCTGTTGGATTATTAAACCATTGTTAATTCGACATTGTCTGCTTCTGGGTCTTACCTTCATACCTGATAATATGTGATGGAGATCCATGAGAGGTGCTTCGGAGCAAGCAGCACTCAGGGAGAAGGGAATTATCATTACTATATTTAATCCAAGGGCACAATTGCCATTGGCCGCAAAAGGCCAGAATTTTTTTAGGGGGCATTACGTCCACACAAAGGGGATGCCGCTGGGAAATTTGAGGCATTATCAAGTGCTTGTTAAATTGTGAATGAGAGACTGACGAAGTGTGTAAAGCCTGCGCAAAAAACTAAGCAGAGTTCATGCCTTTTTCCCAAATCATCATTAGAGTTGCACCATGCAGCCTTACAATATATTAAAAATCGAAACATATAGCCCAACGTTTGTAGAACAACTAAAGTTACATTAATAACTCTAAATGAAGCATATAGGTGTACCTATTTCTTTGTTAACTGCTCAACACAGAATATCCGCGTGTGCGCACTACCTCAAAATATCATAACCGCTAACCGCTACATACAGCCTACATTGTTGTCACCCTATTAGGTAATGTCATAGTCAACATAGCTACTAGAGCTAACACGCTAGTAAACCCGCTACAATCATGCAGTACAGTGTACAAGCAGTTTAGCAGTTACACCGGCGGGCCCCGGTGGCAATAAATTAATAAAACCAAAAGCTTACCTTGGAAGAGTTCCAGTGTTGGATAGCCATAACCAGCCAGCTAGCTAACATAGTGTCCTTCTCTGTTTGAGCCTGTTGTTTGTGTAGGCTAAACTGCATTCGCTAGCTCAGTGAAAGTGAAACAATACAACGAAATATAGCTGTCTCTCTCTCTCTTGCTTCTCATTCATTTTTAAGGAAATTAATTTGTTCAACTATTGTCTTTCTATTTGAGTCAAACACATTTATCAACTGCAGTGCAAGCCAGCTATAGCTTATGCTTTCAGTACCTGATTCATTCTCTGATCGTTTGATTGGGTGGACATGTCAGTTCATGCTGAAAGAGCTCTAGGTTTGAGGACGTCCTCCGGAAGTTGTCATAATTACTGTGTAAGTCTATGGAAAAGGGTGAGAACCGTGAGCCTCTTAGGTTTTGTATTGATGCCAATGTACCCAGAGGAGGACGGAAACTAGCTGTCCTCTGGCTACAACATGGTGTTCCCCTACAGAGTGCTGTTGAGGCTACTGTAGACCTTAATTGAAAAAGTGTGTTTTTAATCAATTGTTTGGTGACATGAATATATTTAGTATAGTTTTATCTAAAAAGGATAACTTTTTAAATGTTCCCCACATTTTTTTATTATGAAATTCACTGAGGATGGTTCTCCCCTTCCTGTTCTGAGGAGCCTCCAGTGATATAATTGAGAATAACCCAGAGACCCCTGATGAAGCTGTAAAATGTTAAGTATGAAATGTGCTATGCCTGGGCAATACTGTATATTTGACTAGTTGTTTGACAAGTCCTATGTTCCGGGAATCCAGATACCCTGAACATGTACTTATGTGGTCGGTGGTACCCGTAGATCATATTGTTCCTTTACTTTTATGGGTATGATTTCATCTTATGAAATGCTAAATTAAGTGCTCCCCTTTCATGCTCCTTCATTCCGACCAGCAGCTCCCATCGCTATAAAAAGGTGAGAGATATACAGCCTCAGATTCCATCCTGAGAATAATTCTCTGAAAACGTATGTGCGGGGAATCTGCTTTTCCACTCCAGTCTCCAGAGCCTGCACAGCCATGTCAATGGGTGGTATTTTCCACTTTGGAGAAAAGGCTGCTTAGTGCCAGCTAGATAGACAACTCATATTCCATCCATTTGAGATGTTTAATGGCTTCTCTATATCTCTGGTGTCCTGATCTGATAGGAATGTCTCACAGAACCGAACATGAACAGAATGTCCTTTGAAGGCCATTTACACACAGAACACTTCACAAAGTCTTACCCTTCAGATTCAATCAAAATTTAATCAGAACTTCATGAAATATTGATTCATTCAGTTTCATGCAAGTTAGTCAAATATGTTGAAGTCCCTAACCACAAGCACATTTTTCTATATAAATCAACCTTCAGTTCGACAGGAATCACTCGACGGCTCAGACCTTGAGCAGAATGTGATTGATTTGACTTGCTGCAAGGATGCAAATTGGAATGTATTGGGAGGAGTGAAGGTATTGACACAACCATGACACCCATCACCGCTCCAGAGATGTTTGATTGGGTTCAATATTGACACAACCATGACACTCATCACCGCTGACAGCCCTACACACCTACGGCAAAGGACACAGTCACCATTTCCATCTGCCGGGCACCAATGACCCTTATCTGAGGTGACCTGTCCAGGGCAGTTTAATCAACTAGTTATAGCTCTGTTTTCCTTACCAAGGTCCCTCACCCCTCTCTTTATTTCCTCAAAAACATTGTTATTCTATTCCTTTATTTCTCTAGAAAGGTCAGAGAACAGCATGTCCTAATTTAATTTAAAAAATGAATGGGCAACCGCCCTCCTTGTACTTGTCCCCGATGTGACCTTTCACACCCCGCGCCTCAGTTCTGGGGTAGTTGTCTGTTGCAGCCGATGCGTGTCAATGAGGGGCTCTCACTAAGTCACATCAGTGCTACATAACTTCCAGTTAACACTGCAGAGACGTCTGTTCATTCCGTTGATGTTTAGTCTGCATGGCTGTTTGTCACACAACCCCTAGTTGAACCCCGGGTGGTTGGGGTCGTCTTTGGTTTGTTTTGGCTTCATGTTTATTGTTGTTACTGCCAGCTGCCTGTCTGTCTGTAGTCACGGGGGTACTGCAGACCAGACTCTCCTTCACAGACATCAACGCAGAGCAGGTGCTGCTGTGCTGTGTGCACATCCACAGACGTATAAATCACCTTTCTCGCCAAAGAGCACAACTAATAATTTGATAAGGCTATCCACATTATGTAACCTTTTCCACATCTTGTTACATTACAGCCTTATTATAAAATTTATTAAATCATTTTTTTCACTCATCAATCTACACACAATTCCCCATAATGACAAACAAAAACTGGTTTTAAGAAAATGTTACTAATTTATTAAAAATAAAACCCGGAAATATTACATTTACATAAGTATTCAGACCCTTTACTCAGTCCTTTATTGAAGCACCTTTGACAGCGATTACAGCCTCAAGTCTTCTTGGGTATGACGAAATAAGCTTGGCACACCTGTATTTGGGGAGTTTCTCCCATTCTTCTCTGCAGATCCTCTCAAGCTCTGTCAGGTTGGATGGGGAGCGTTGCTGCACAGCTATTTTCAGGTCTCTCCAGAGATGTTGGATTGGGTTCAAGTCTGGGCTATGGCTGGGGCACTGAAGGACATTCAGAGACTTGTCCCGAAGCCACTCCTGCATTATCTTGGCTGTGTGCTTAGGGTCGTTGTCCTGTTGGAAGGTGAACCTTCACCCCAGTCTAAGGTCCTGAGCGCTCTGGAGCAGGTTTTCATCAACTGTCTACAGTTGAAGTCGGAAGTTTACATACACTTAGGTTGGAGTCATTACAACTAGTTTTTCAACCACTCCAATATTTCTTGTTAACAAACTATTTTTTTGGCAAGTCGGTTAGGACATCTACTTTGTGCATGATACAAGTAATTTTTCCAACAATTGTTTACAGACAGATTATTTCACTTATAATTCACTGTCACAATTCCAGTGGGTCAGAAGTTTACATACACTAAGTTGACTGTGCCTTTAAACAGTTTGGAAAATTCCAGAAAATGATGTCATGGCTTTAGAAGGATATGATAGGCTAATTAACATAATTTGAGTCAATTGGAGGTGTACTTGTGGATGTATTTCAAGGCCTACCTTCAGACTCAGTACCTCTTTGCTTGAGATCATGGGAAAATCAAAAGAAATCAGCCAAGACATCAGAAAAAAATGGTGGACCTCCACAAGTCTGGTTCATCCTTGGGAGCAATTTCCAAATGCCTGAAGGTACCATGTTCACAACAGCAAAGGACCTTGTGAATATGCTGGAGGAAACGGGTATAAAAGTATCTATATCCACAGTAAAACAAGTCCTATATCAACATAACCTGAAAGGCAGCTCAGCAAGGAAGAAGCCACTACCGTTTGCAACTGCCAGACTACCGTTTGCAACTGCACATGGGGACAAAGATTGTACTTTTTGGAGAATTGTCCTCTGGTCTGATGAAACAAAAGTAGAACTGTTTGGCCATAATGACCATTGTTATGTTTGGAGGAAAAACGGATAGGCTTGCAAGCCGAAGAACACCAACCCAACTGTGAAGTACGGGGGTGGCAGCATCATGTTGTGGGGGTGCTTTGCTGCAGGAGGGACTGGTGCACGTCACAAAATAGATATATTTTGGATATATTGAAGCAACATCTCAATATATCAGTCAGAAAGTTAAAGCTTGGTCACAAATGTGTCTTCCAAATGGACAATGACCCCAAGCATACTTCCAAAATTGTGGCAAAATGGCTTAAGGACAGCAAAGTCAAGGTATTGGTGCGGCCATCACAAAGCCCTGACCTCAGTCCTATAGAAAATGTGTGGGCAGAACTGAAAAAGTGTGTGCGAGCAAGGAGGTCTACAAACCTGACTCAGTTACACCAGCTCTGTCAGGAGGACTGGGCCAAAATTCACTCAACTTATTATGGGAAGCTTGTGGAAGGCAACCCGAAACGTCTGACCCAAATTAAACAATTTAAAGGCAATGCTACCAAATACTAATTGAGTGTATGTAAACTTCTGACCCACTGAGAATGTGATGAAAGAAATAAAAGCTGAAATAAAATATTCTCTCTACTATTATTCTGACATTTCACATTCTTAAAATAAAGTGGTGATCCTAACTGACCTAAGACAGGGAATTATTTACTAGGATTTAATGTCAGGAATTGTGAAAAACTGAGTTTAAATGTATTTGGATGTATCAACTGTATCTGTAATTTGCTCCGTTCAACTTTACCTCGATCCTGACTAGTCTCCCAGTCCCTCCCGCTGAAAAACATCCCCACAGGTTTCCTTCAGACGTGATGCTTGGCATTCATGCCAAAGAATTCAATCTTGGTTTCATCAGACCAGAGAATCTTGTTTCTCATGGTCTGAGAGTCTTTAGGTGCCTTTTTGGCAAACTCCAAGCAGGTGTCATGTGCCTTTTTACTAAGGATTGGCTTCCGTCTGGCACTCTACCATGAAGACCAGATTGGTGGAATGCGGCAGAGATGGTTGTCCTTCTGGAAGGTTCTACCATCACCACAGATGAACTCTAGAGCTCTGTCAGAGGGACCATCGGGTTCTTGGTCACCTCCCTGACCAAGGCCCTTCTCCCCCAATTTGCCTATTTTGGCCGGGCGGCCAGCTCTAGGAAGAATCTTGGTGGTTTCAAACTTCTTCTAGTTAAGAATGATTGAGGCCAATGTGTTCTTGGGGACCTTCAATACTGCAGACATTTTTTGGTACCCTTCCCCAGATCTGTGCCTCGACACAATCCTGTCTTGGACAATTGCTTGGACAATTCCTTCGACCTCATGGCTTGGTTTTTGCTCTGACATGCACGGTCAACTGTGGGACCTTATATAGACAGGTGTGCACATTTCCAAATCATGTCCAGTCAATTGAATTTACCACGGGGGGACTCCAATCAAGTTGTAGAAACATCTCAAGGATGATCAATGGAAACAGGATGTACCTGAGCTAAAGTTCGAGTCTCATAGCAAAGGGTCTGAATACTTATGTAAATAAGTATTTTCCGTTTTTTATTTTTAATACATTTGCAAACATTTCTAAAAACCTGTTTTCGCTTTGTCATTATAGGGTATTGTGTGTAGATTGATGAGGATTTTTTTATTTACTCCATTTTAGAATAAGGCTGTAACGTAAAAAAAAAAAAAAAGTCAAGGGGTCTGAATACTTTCCGAAGGCACTGTATGAAAACAAAGTGCTGCTCTTTTACACTGATCTCTTATCGAGGGGAAACTTCTATAAAATGAGCTTGTGTTGACGGCAGTGTCTTACCATATGGAAAAGGCCCTTTGCAACCATTTTCAATCAGACGGGTTTACTTCTATGTAAGTCAAAGCAGCTTGCTTGATAAGTCTACAGAGCTTTTTGATATATCAGGCCTAGTGTTTTTTTTTTCAGCAGTCAGACGCTAATATTCTGCTTCCCCTGTGCCACAGGGCTCCTTGAAGGGACATGGCCGCTGCAGATCAGGACAGGGTGTGATAATGTTAGTGTGTGGAACGCCTTGTCTACAATGTCTAGTCTGATCATATCAGATTCTCCACTGTACTATGCCGCCCTGCCATTGGTGCTTGACTTTGGGTGTACTTGAGTTTTAATATTTTTCGCACTGTGTGTGTGTGGGAGAGGCAGAGGCTGTTTCCATGGTAACGATGCAGTCCTTGCCTTGTCCTGGACACACCGTTTGGTGTGCTGCTATGGCAGCGAAGGGATGCTCAGCCTTTCCTCCTTGTTAACCTTCACCCTTCTTCCTAATACCCTGTGTGGCTCGTTAAACACACACACACACACACACACACACACACACACACACACACACACACACACACACACAAAGGGGTTAACATGGCCTCTGCCTCAGTCCGCATTTACAATCTGTTACATACCTTTCTGTCAATCACATCACTCATATCTAGCGATGGATCTTTGCATGCCCCTCTCGTTACCTTTCTTTCTCTTGCTCTAGTGTCTTTCTCATCTTCTTTCTATCTCATCTTTTCTCTCTCTCTCTCTTGCCCATCTCTCTCTGTCCCAATTCCCTCATTAATAATTTCCCCCTCATTATCCTCCCCTATCTTTCTCACACTAACCTTTTCTTTCCCTCTCTCCTTCTCAGGATGTGGGCCACTGAGAAGACTGTTCGCCATGCCAGAGACGGCAATCGGTAAGACACTGTGCCGGCATCGACCCCTGCCCTCCCCTGAGGTCCATGTTTGGCTCATGTTATTGTGATTGTGTGTATTTTCACCTTGCTTGGCACAGTCACTCCAGTGCATTAATAATAAATGGGCCATGCAGACATAGCGACGCAAGAAGAGCATCCTCCTCAGCCGGATATGAACAGGCCGAGCAGGGTTACACACATACACAGAAACACACACAGCTGTTTCTGTGGCTGTTTCTCTGCGGTTGCCTAATGTTTTACAAAGGCTTCACGTGGCATGATGTGACAATTAAACCTTAAATGTTTTATGTAAACATTTAAAAAATAATTTGCCGACCGCCTAGCCTGAACAGATGGTCACACATCTTTCAGGGGACAGAGTCATTTGTTTTTAAAAATCTGAACACCTAGCTAATTACGCAATAGCCTGTTACCGGTTTAGGTCAATATATGTCTGATTTGTTCAAACTACAGTAAGTATGGGTATTTAAAATGAGAATATGAACCTAGGTGCACAAATTTATTTGGCAATATGTTATTCATATTACTTTGAGTGTTGACTGTTATGGGGACCATGGGAACCATGGGAAAATACAGTTTTATATGGAAACTGACAACCAGTTATGCTGCGTGAACAGAAGGTATGCAGATGATCACCTGGTGGGCACTACCCGCTATGGAAGGAAGGAATGCTCGCCACGCGGCCGACTGCAAATCAAACAGTCGTTAAAATGCTTGAGGCCGGTCTCACGCAGAGTCTCAAAGTGTCAATCCTTGGTCTCGGACCGTCACTCATTCCCATGTGCACTTTTTACCAAGTTGCCAGGTGTGGGATTTGCCAACATCATGTTCCACTGGGCATGATGAACACCTTACTCGTCTCGTCTATTGAAGATGGGCCACTTTTCCTGAGACGATCGATTGTAATGAACAATGGAAAGCTTTCATGGCACCGCATGATGCTGTAATGTGTCCCAGATCATTTTGGGAGTTTCTTTGCTTCTCTGTTATGTTGTGATTGACTTTACTGATCGCATCTTACTGGCTGCTGCTGTAGTGACTCCCCTCTTGTACTGTACAAAGATGAACAGTACAGTCATCAAGGAGGAGGAGCTGCCTCTGAATCGATCCAGAACCTTCTGTATTTTTGGCAGGTTTTAGACCAACCTGTAATTATGTGTGGTTTGCAAGATTTTGTATATCGACCCAGTAGTAATTGGCCATAACGTAGGGCTGGGTGATTATGGCTTAGAAGTCATATCTCGATTTTTTTTCAAAATTATGGGCGATTCATGATATAAAGTGCCTTCGGAAAGTATTCAGACCCCTTGACTTTTTCCACATTTTGTTAGGTTTCAGGCTTATTCTAAAATGTATTAAATAGCTTTTTCCCCCTAATCAACACAATACCCCACAATGACAAAGCAAAAACAGGTTTTTAGCCATTTATGCTAATGTATTAAAAATGAAAAATGGAAATATTACATTTACATACGGATTCAGACCCGTTACTCAGTACTTTGTTGAAGCACCTCTGGGAGCGATTACAGCCTCGATTCTTCTTCGGTATGACGCTACAAGCTTGGCACACCTGTATTTGGGGAGTTTCTCCCATTCTTTCCTGCAGATCCTCTCGAGCTCTGTCAGGTTGGATGGGGGCGTTGCTGCACAGCTATTTTCAGGTCTCTTCAGAGATGTTCGATCGGGTTCAAGTCCGGGTCCTGGCTGGGCCACTAAAGGACATTCAGAGTCTGTGTTGTTTTGGCTGTGCTTAGGGTCCTTGTGCTGTTGGAAGGTGAATATTCGCCCCAGTCTGAGGTCTGGAGCAGGTTTTCATCAAGGATCTCTCTGTGCCTCGACACAATCGTGTCTGAGTATTTATGTATAGAAGGTATTTCTGTTTTTTTAATAATTTTTTTTATCTGAAAACCTGTTTGCTTTATTATTATGGGGTATTGTGTGTAGATTGCTGAGGATTTGTATTTTATTTCATCCATTTTAGAATAAGGCTGTAACATAAAAAAAATGGGAAAATGTCAAGGGGTCTGAATACTTTGAGGGCAATTTAATAAAATAAAAAATTATATCTAAATAAGCTTTGTTGTACAATTAAATATCAACTACATTGCATTTCAGACATTCAGCAATATCTAATGAATTCAGGGATTCTGAAATTCTACCTAGGTTAAATATAAGCCTTTCACAACCATACGACTTTTTGCAATAATCACTGAGATGGCTTTGAAATCTGTCTATGAAAATGCCCTTTTTGTTACAAATGTAACCAGAACCATGCAAAATGCACATTCACTAATAATGACTAACTTCTTGAAGCAGGCATTATAGAAATTTAACACAGGTCTCATAAACAATCTATCAAGCACAAGCCCATGTGCTAGTGAGTAGCCAGCTAATCTTTATATTTCAGGTTTAGCCAACTTGGATCTATTTGCTAGCTAGCAAGGTAGAACAGTTACATTGTTATGAACACACCCTTCTGTTCAAACAGTCTCCAACTGCTTGTAACAGTCTTTGGCTAAAATGCTGCTAGCGGTACGTGATACCACAATAAAATAAAATAATGTCTCAACGTGTTTCGGGTGGGAGGGGGGGGGGCTTGGTGGGCAGGGTTGCCATGTCCGTGCTTTTCCCAAGAATTGGGCTACTTTTGAAAACGAGGTCTTGGGTGAAAATATATTTTTTGCAGGGTTTTGGGCTATTTCTAAATAGCACCACGGCCGCCATGGCATTTTTATTACATATATATATATATATATATATATATATATATATATATATATATATATATATATATATATATATATATATATATATATATATATATATATATATACATATACATATATATACATATATATATATATATATATATATATATATATACATATACATATATATATACATATATATATATATACATATACATATATATATACATATATATATATATGTATATATATATATATATGTATATATACATATACATATATATATATATATATATATATATACATATATATATATATATATATACATATATATATATATATATATATATACATATACATATATATATATATACATATATATATATATATATATACATATATATATATATATATATATATATATATATATATATATACATATACATATATATATATATATATATATATATACATATATATATTACTGTGACCTGCTGCTGCTGACTATCAGGCAGTGAGAAGGCTGTTGCTGAGTGAGTGAACACGTGAGTGGTGGGGAGGGTCGGAGGGGTGTCTGTTGAGGCTGAGCCCTGCAGCAGGCAGCTGGGTCACATGAGTGAGAGGATACAGAGCAGCAAACGTGCACATCATGACAACTTTTTACCAGTTGTATAGGTAGACTATTTAGATTGTCATTATGGGGGGTGCCGGGTGCCGTCTTTCGGATGGGACGTTAAACGGGTGTCCTGACTCTCTGAGGTCATTAAAGATCCCATGGCACTTATCGTAAGAGTAGGGGTGTTAACCCCGGTGTCCTGGCTAAATTCCCAATCTGGCCCTCAAACCATCATGGTCACCTAATAATCCCCAGTTTTCAATTGGCTCATTCATCCCCCTCCTCTCCCCTGTAACTATTCCCCAGGTCGTTGCTGCAAATGAGAACGTGTTCTCAGTAAACTTACCTGGTAAAATAACGGTAAAATAAAATAAATAAATAAATATGTGGAAAATGGGTTTATTGGCTAAATGTGGCAACTCCTCTCTTGCTGCAGGAAAAATAATGTGGGCTAGTTTTCAGGCTTTTTGGGTGGGTTTTGAGTAGTCATTGGGCCCCTGGCAACCCTATTTTTGTGTGCGTGTGTGTGTGTGTGTGCGTGCAAATGGGAAGGTGCACACAGCCTACAGTCATTGCACACAACACAGAAGGAGCGAAGGAAACGAGACCAGAAAGACAACATGAGAACAAGCAGACATAAACGCTTAAAAAATGTAAAAGATTTATATTTGGAATATCGTGCGAAAACATACATTTGAATTCCTCTAATTAATGAGAGATATCACCCAGCCCTACCATAAAGATACGTAACGGGGTCTATCATGGTCGCTTCTAATATTATAGATGAGGCTCCCCTCCTCATCCGTTTGATAATTTCACCTCAGGGTTTCTCACAGCGATGAAGTTAGTACCGGTGGTTGTCCAGGCAAGCAAGAGGGAGCTGATTTACACAGACCTTTTGCCTTGACGGCCCACCAAAACTATCAAATGCGGTGGGAAACCCTCCATCTGGGTAAGAACGTATGTATGTTAAACATTCTTTTATGTAGCCCGGCTTGTGTATGTACAGTATATCAAAACAATTAAGAACACCTGCTCTTTCCATGAAATAGACTGACCAGGTGAATCCAGGTGAAAGCTATGATCCCCTATTGATGTCACTTGTTAAATCCACTTCAATCAGTGTAGATGAAGGGGAGGAGACAGGTTAATGAAGGATTTTTAAGCCGTGAGACAATTGAGACATGGATTGTGTATGTGTGCCATTCGGAGAGTGAAGTTGTCAAGACAAAAAATGTGGGTGCCTTTGAACGGGGTATGGTTGTAGGTGCCAGGCGCACCAGTTTGTGTCAAGAACTGCAACGCTGCTGGGTATTTCACACTCAACAGTTTCCCGTGTGTATCAAGAAGTGTCCAACATCCAAAGGACTTTCAGCCAACTTGACACAACTGTGGGATGCATTGGAGTCAACATGGGCTAGCATCCCTGTGGAACGCTTTCGACACCTTGTGTCCATGCCTCGATGAATTGAGGCTGTTCTGAGGGCAAAAGGGAGGCTGCAACTCTATGTTAGGAAGGTGCTCCTAATGTCTGGTGTACTCAGTATATGTATGAATATTGAAGTTAGAATGATTTATTGTTTCAGGAACCCTCACGGCCTGTTAGAGTCATTTGAAGCGAGCCATTGAGCCCTTTAAAGCGACATTTATTCTAGAAGCATATGTTCCAAAATCAGATTGAAATATCTTTATCTTGGACTGTGAAAGTTTGTTTGTACAATGTCAATAATTCTTCTGATAGATGCTGTGTTCTAAGTCTATCAATCCGGATGCACGCACGCACGCACACACACACACACACACACTTTTTCATTGACACTTGCATACAAATACACATCCTCAGGCACACACAGCCTTTCTCTTTCTTCCTCTCTCCCTGTTTCTCACACGCACACTAAGATAAGTCTCTCTCACACATACACACACACACACACACACAAAATGAGACTTCCGTGTGCTGTGTCTAAATAATTGCATTCCTGACTGTGCTCCACCTGAGCTGCAGACGCTGTCTCCCACTGAGACGTGACTGTCGGGAAGTTCTTCTGATCTGGGATTGTGTCTGTCTGTGTGTGTGTGGGTGCGTGCGTGCAGCCAACTGTCAAGGTCAGTTCATCTATATTTTTCTTAGAGATGGAGCTGTCATTGTCAGTTATGATTCGGCATAAGAAATAATGTAATGTTTCCAAGGGTCTCATTGTTTGCCGGATGGGCTACCACTGAAGTAAATCCTGAAGTTTTTCATAGTGAAAAAAAACAACAGTTTGTCGTTTTTGAACACAGAGCATTTGCCCCTGGACTGGCAAGGCAGCAGAGGAAAAATAACATAATCAGGATAATCATTCAATTGCACAAACCGAGACCCATCTGTTTCAGAGTGTAAATCTCTTTGTGTGCGCGCGTGTGTGCGTACGTAGCTAGCCAGTACAGGCCAGGGTAGCTGGCAGGGCAGCATGCAGAAATGTTTAGAGCCCGGCCGTAATGGGATTTTTGAGTCTGTTACCAATTTTATGGAGGCAAAAAGTCCACTGATTAACTTCAGAAAGTAGTCACACCCTTTAACTTTTTCCACATTTTGTTGTGTTACAGCCTAAATTAAAAATGTATTAAATTTATATTTTGTGTAACTGGCCTACACGATACCAGATAATGTCAAAGTGGAATTATGTTTTGGAAATTTGTACAAATTAATAAAAAAGGAAAAGCTGAAATGTCTTGAGTCAATAAGTTTCCAACCCCTTTTTTATGACAAGCCTAAATAATTTCAGGAGTAAAAGTCGCATAATAAGTTGCATGGACTCACTATGTGAAATAATAGTGTTTAAACATGATTTTTGAATGACTAGCTAACATAATAGGCCCATACAGTAACGTGTTCTTTTTGTATCAAGGACGAGTGTTCACTTTGGCACCAGTTCAGTATTGGCACATAATTAGCATAGATTGCTAGCTAGCTAAGCTAACTACCTTGCTGGCTAGGTAGCTAAGCTAACCACCTTGCTGGCTAGCTAGCCAGTTAACGTTAACTAGGTGAGAATGTGATGAGGACAGGGCCGCTTGCTTGGTGAAGTGTACTTTTGATTATTTACTTATTCAAATATGCAGGCTGTGGCAAGCTACTCAGCGTCAAACCACCATGCCTACTATCTCTCACGTTGTGACCTTGGGCTGAGTGATGTTCAATGAGCAGCTCGTAGAGAGCACCCTCTTCAGGCAACCATTAAAAAGAAAAGAACAATTACCGCAAATGAGCAGACGTATTTGTTTATTCTACGTATATAATATTTCCGCTTTATCTGTGGAATAAAGACCGATACAAATATTTGTGTGAAATGATAATATCGGTCAATAATATCGGTCAACCGATTTATTGTTCGGGCTCTAGTAATCTTATTAGCAGAGATCGTCTTGGGTGGCGTTAGACTGAAACTTCAGCTAGTGCTGAAGGACTAATCCTATTTGGCGCTGGCTGGCTTTCTACCCTGCTGCTTGGCCACACTTCTCAAAGTGCCTAGAGCCATAAGTTGCAGTACACTTCTCTTCCCTTCTGCCTCTCTGACCCTACAATGGACAGGCCAAAGCTCAAAGCTACAGCTCAGGCTTCAATTCTCTGATCTCAATTCAGTTGTTACACTTTCTCTTGCATTTGAATGCTAACGCCAGGGGTACGCCAACACTGCTTCCATCCTCTTGAAAGGTTTTTTGAGGTCATGGTGAAGGAGCATTTAGGAATTGCCCCCGGCCATCAATGACTCAGATGAGACGATTGGCCTAGTAGTATATCCCTTTTTCTCCCCACCACCCTCTGGCCTTTATCCCATCACTGCAGTCCACTTGGCTGGTGTCTTTGTAATCTCTTCTCCAATTACCCCAAAAACTGTGACACAAGGAAAGACAAACGGTTTGTCTCAGACACCCACCATCTCCTCACACAAACGTTTGCACACACACAAAGTCTTCCTCTTAATCATGGTTTTACTGTGGTCTGGACTTCACATAATGACAAATGGTCTTGCAAGTCGATATATTCGGATCATGAAGCATTTCGTCCTTAATTTCTTCCGCAGTCCGAGACGTTCAATGAAAAAGTTCAGATCCAATGTTCAATCATGCTTCTCTGAACGCTTCATGTTCAGTGGGTGTAAGAGCAAGTGAAATCCCACCAGCCTTTCTGTACATTGACCGCAAATGAATCAGTGGTTTTGCTTCAACCTCTGAGAAAGATGACGAACAGTCTTTCTGCATGTTGATCAGAAAAACACACTGGCACATGGTTTTGAAACACGCCCAGTCGAACGGTGCTCTCTGCACACTGTATGTACTCTCCATCTGGGATTTCATTTGGATTGCCCTCCCCCATCGTTCAGCCCCAGTCCCTTAACCCCCTTTATCATAGGATTAAGAGATTGTGTTCATCTTTAACTCTCCCTGCCTCAGGCTCCAACAGGACTCATAATCTGGCATTTATGATATTACATGTTCAGCCCAGAATCAGGTCAGAGATTCTAATCCCTGAGCCTACTCTCTCTCTCTTTCTATGTTCCACTATCGTTGTCATACCATGGACAAAACTATTGGAACCTTTATAGCTGCTCCTTTGTCCAATGGGATTGACGCATTGCATAATTTGACACAGGAATACTCAAATCCTGTACAATTGAGACATCATTGAAACATTTCCTGAATTAGATACAGATTTTGACAGTGATCTGAACAGGGATTTTTGTATGAACAGATGCTGTTGAGATGTGTCTGTTACTTGAACTCTGTGAAGCATTTATTTGGGCTGTAATTTCTGAGGCTGGTAACTCTAATGAACTTATCCTCTGCAGCAGAAGTAACTCTAGGTCTTCCTTTCCTGTGGCGGTGTCACGTTCTGACCTTAGTTCTTTTGTTATTTCTTTGTTTTAGTATGGTCAGGGCGTGAGTTGGGTGGGTTATCTATGTTTGTGTTTCTATGATGGTTTTTTCGTTAGGCCTGGTATGATTCTCAATCAGAGGCAGGTGTCGTTAGTTGTCTCTGATTGAGAATCATAGTTAGGTAGCCTTTTTTCACCTGGGTTTCGTGGGTGGTTGTCTTCCGTGTCTGTGTGTTCCACACGGAACTGTTTCGGTTTTCAGTAGTTCACTTTATTGTTTTGTATCTCAGTGTTCAGTTTGTTCTATTAAAGATTCATCATGAACACTTACCACGCTGCGCTTTGGTCCTCCTCTCTTTCTCCCAATGAAGATCGTTACAGGCGGTCCTCATGAGAGCCAGTTTCATCATTGCGTTTGATGGTTTTTGAGACTGCACTTGAAGAAACTTCGAAAGCTCTTGAAATTTTCCAGATTGATAGTGCGTGGAGATCCCCAACGCCCTTGGCCAAGGCCATGAGCAGGGCAGTCTTGTAGGAAAGGACTTTTAGGTCCACAGGTTCCAATGGTTCAAACAGAGGCTCACACAGTGTCCAAGACCAAAGGCAGGTCCCAGATCGGTGATGTAGGCTTAGACACTGGTCTGAGCGGACACACGCATTTCAGGAACTGCACAACCAGAAGATGAGACCCCGGGGTAGAGCCGTCAATCCCTACATGACAAGCCAAGATGGCTGCCATATAAACCTTCAATGTGGAAAAAGAAAGGCCCTGCTCAAAATCCTCATGCAAGAATATGAAAATGTCCACCAAAGCTCTCTGATGAAGGAGAGACACCTTTAACCTGACACCAACCCTCAAACCCGCGCCACTTACAGTGCATTCGGAAAGTATTCAGACCCCTTCACTTTTTCCACGTTTTGTTACATCACAGCTTTATGCTAAAATTTATTAAATTGTTGTACACACCGTAAACAAAATTAAATCAATGTACATACAATACCCCATAATGAGAAAGCAATTTGTTTTGCAAATGTATTAACAATAAAAACAGAAATATCACAATTACATAAGCATTCAGACCCTTTATTCAGTACTTTGTTGAATCACCTTTGGCAGTGATTACAGTCTCGTTTCTTGGGTATGACACTATAAGCTTGGCACACCTGTATTTGGGGAGTTTCTCCCATTCTTTCTGCAGATCCTCTCAAGCTCTGTCAGGTTGGATGGGGAGCGTCGCTGCACAACAATTTTTAGGTTTCTCCAGAGATCTTCGATCAGGTTCAAGTCCGGGCTCTGGCTGGGCCACTCAAGGACAAAAAACTTTTTTTTCTTCATCATTATGGGTTAATGTGTGATTGATGAGAGGGGAAGAAAAAGAATTTAAGCCATTTTTGAATAAGGCTGTAACGTAACAAAATGAGGAAAAAGTCAAGGGGTTTGAATACTTTCCAAATGCACTGTGTGTTGCATAACACTACCTTAATACCGTTTCTAAGAGCCTCAATGCAATGCTTCAACATGACAAAATGAAGTATTTTGCTTATCAGGATAACACCCCATTTTGTTTGGAATTAAATTAGCTATGATAAACTTCTGCAACCAAGCCTCCTCTACATTTCAGTGCCTCTGTATCTGTTAAATGTGATTCCTGTATGAACACAATATCTGCCAGTTTTGATTTTAAATATGTAAAAAAATATTTTTCCTATTCGCTTGGTTACAAGTAAAGTAAAACCTAGGATTACCACAAGTGAAGTACTACTGCACTGTTGGAGCTAGGAACACAAGCATTTCACCACACCCGCAATAACATCTCCTAAATATGTGTATAACATTTGATGTGATTTGACAACCATACATAACCATTAGCCATATTTACTCCGAGTAGTTATAGCCTGTGAGCGTGAAGTGTCCCATTTAACATGTGGCAACTCTACTGAACATTATATAAAATGTCACAATATACAGTTGAAGTTGGAAGTTTACATACACCTTAGCCAAATACATTTAAAATGCACAATTCCTGACATTTAATTCTAGTAAGAATTCCCTGTTTTAAGTCAGTTAGTATCACCACTTTATTTTAAGAATGTGAAATGTCAGAATACTAGTAGAGAGAAGGATTTATTTCAGCTTTTATTTCTTTCATCACATTCCCAGTGGGTCAGAAGTTTACATACACTCAATTAGTATTTGGTAGCATTGCCTTTAAATTGTTTAATTTGGGGTCAAATGTTTCGGGTTGCCTTCCACAAGCTTCCCACAACAAGTTGGGGCGAATTCTGGCCCATTCCTCCTGGTAGAGCGTGTGTAACTGAGTCAGGTTTGTAGGCCTCCTTGCTCGCACACGCTTTTTCTGTTCTGCCCACAAATGTTCTACAGGATTGAGGTCAGGGCTTTGTGATGGCCACTCCAATACCTTGACTTTGGTGTCCTTAAGCCATTTTGCCACAACTTTGGAAATATGCTTGGGGTCAATGTCCATTTGGAAGACCCATTTGCGACCAAGCTTTAACTTCCTGACTGATGTCTTGAGATGTTGCTTCAATATATCCACATAATTTTCCTGTCTCATGATGCCATCTATTTTGTGAAGTACACCAGTCCCTCCTGCAGCAAAGCACCCTCACAACATGATGCTGCCACCCCCGTACTTCACGATTGGGATGGTGTTCTTCGGCTTGCAAGCCTCCCCCTTTTTCCTCCAAACATAACGATGGTCATTATGGCCAAACAGTTCTATTTTTGCTTCATCAGACCAGAGGACATTTGTCCAAAGTGGCTTCTTCCTTGCTGAGTGGCCTTTCAGGTTATGTCGATATAGGACTCGTTTTACTGTGGATATAGATACTTTTGTTTCCTCCAGCATCTTCACATCAACTATAAAATGAAGTGGTACAGTAAATTCAGTCGAATTAGGCCAAGGCCAGTGTTGATTTGTAGAACGTGTAGTTGCTGATAGTGCCAGAATTCAATATTTGCATTCTATTGGGATGACAGTAATTTGTCAACACAAACAGAATACATTGTCTTTTTTTACTCACAAAGTAGCATAAAGCAATCTGGATACCACAGCAAGACCTGCACCCAAAAGAAAATACATTAACTGATTGACATTTAGTGTTATGTCTTGTGTGTACATTGTTAATTGTACAATTTATTTTTATCTTTGCTGTTGTTCTGGGATTGATTTGCACTTTTCACACCAAAGTACATTAATCTCAAGGAGACAGAACGCGTCTCCTTCCTGGGCAGTATAACGGCTGCGTGGTCCCATGGTGTTTTTACTTGCGTACTATTGTTTGTACAGATGAACGTGGTACCGTCAGGCATTTGGAAATTGCTCCCAAGGATGAACCAGACTTGTGGAGCTCCACAATTTTTTCTGATGTCTTGGCTGATTTCTTTTGATTTTCCCATCGTGTCAAGTAAATAGGCACTGTGTTTGAAGGTAGGCCTTGAAATACATCCACAGGTAAACCTACAATTGACTCAAATTATGTTAATTCGCCTATCAGAAGCTTCTAAAGCCATGACATCATTTTATGGAATTTTCCAAGCTGTTTAAAGGCACAGTCAACTTAGTGTATGTAAACTTCTGACCCACTGGAATTGTGATACATTGAATTATAAGTGAAATAATCTGTCTGTAAACAATTGTTGGAAAAATGACTTGTGTCATGCACAAATTAGATGTCCTAGCCAACTTGCCAACACTATAGTTTGTTAACAAGAAATTTGGGGAGTGGTTGAAAAACTAGTTTTAATGACTCCAACCTAAGTGTATGTAAACTTCCGACTTCAACTGTATGCTCCTCTTGTACAATAAAACAGTGTAAATAAATGTATAAAACCAATCTCAAAATAAAACAAAGCAACTAGGAACGTAACTTTGCTTCACGATGAGTCAATCATCACAGAACTGTCTTCGACGCTGCGGTCTCAACTCAAAATTCCTTATGTTCCGTGAGGCACTTGAAAGGCTAAATTGGCAACACTCCCTAGACTCCCACAAGCACATAGGCTACCTTCATTTGTATTATAAACGGCATACAATTCAACCTGTATTTTACCTTGTCTTGTCTTCTTTATCTAGGCTTAACACCTTGCTCTAGCAAGAATCTCTCAGAAGAGAACCGTTCTCGGGGGCACATTTTCGTCAGGAATGGTTACGCTGAGATGGATTCGTTCAATTTAGAATTCTTGCCTGTTGTCAAATCCAAATCCTTCTGAGATAATTTTCTGCACACACAAGATCAGTCCACTGCCAGTTTCACTCCCCTCTTTCAGATGAACCATTCTCACCGTATTTCTCCTACTTCTGTTCTCAAGTTCTTCGACACAATTCCACAATATGTGCAGTTTTGTCTCATGATTCTCATTACCCTTCTCCAGGCGGCAGATGGCATCCTCCACTGTCGAAATCCATCCCCCTTCCCCATCCATCCTCTCTTGTATCGCATCAGCTTTTTCCTTTAGCTCAGTAGTTGTTGTTTTTATCGTGGAGACATTGGATGCAACATCCAACAAAGTCGGATTCATATTTCCCATTTGCTCAAATAGATCCTTCAGATTTACCGATTTCTCCGGGCTTACGTGTTTATCCATGTTTTGATGGGGGATTCTGGAAGACTGTTTGTTTGCTAGTCGAAGTGGCCTTCTGTGAACACGGCGTGTTCAGCTTGAAGAAGTTTTTAGCTCGTGCTTGTGTAACGGATGTGAAATGGCTAGCTAGTTAGCGGGTACGCGCTAGTAGCATTTCAATCAGTTACGTCACTTGCTCTGAGACATTAAGTAGGGTTGCCCCTTGCTCTGCAAGGGCCACGGCTTTTGTGGAGCGATGGGTAACGACGCTTCGTGGGTGTCAGTTGTTGATGTGTGCCGAGGGTCCCTGGTTCGCGCCCGTGTCGGGGCGAGGGGACGACGTAAAGTGATACTGTTACATTGGTGCCGTGACCCGGATCACTGGTTGCTGCGGAAAAAGGAGGTTGAAAGGGGGGTGAGTGTAACGGATGTGAAATGGCTAGCTAGTTAGCGAGTACGCGCTAGTAGCATTTCAATCAGTTACGTCACTTGCTCTGAGACTTAAGTAGGGTTGCCCCTTGCTCTGCAAGGGCCGTGGCCTTTGTGGAGCGATGGGTAACGATGCTTCGTGGGCGACTGTTGTTGATGTGTGGAGAGGGTCCCTGGTTCGCGCCCGTGTCGGGGCGAGGGGACGGTTTAAAGTTATACTGTTACATTGATGCTGTTGACCCGGATCACTGGGTGCTGCGGAAAAGGAGGAGGTTGAAAGGGGGGTGAGTGTAACGGATGTGAAATGGCTAGCTAGTTAGCGGGTACGCGCTAGTAGCATTTCAATCAGTTATGTCACTTGCTCTGAGACTTAAGTAGTGTTGCCCCTTGCTCTGCAAGAGCCGTGGCCTTTGTGGAGCGATGGGTAACGATGCTTCGTGGGCGACCGTCGTTGATGTGTGCAGAGGGTCCCTGGTTCGCGCCCGTGTCGGGGCGAGGGGATGGTTTAAAGTTATACTGTTACATTGATGCTGTTGACCCGGATCACTGGTTGCTGCGGAAAAGGAGGAGGTTGAAAGGGGGGTGAGTGTAACGGATGTGAAATGGCTAGCTAGTTAGCGGGTACGCGCTAGTAGCATTTCAATCAGTTACGTCACTTGCTCTGAGACATTAAGTAGGGTTGCCCCTTGCTCTGCAAGGTCCGCGGCTTTTGTGGAGCGATGGGTAACGACGCTTCGTGGGTGTCAGTTGTTGATGTGTGCAGAGGGTCCCTGGTTCGCGCCCGTGTCGGGGCGAGGGGACGACGTAAAGTGATACTGTTACACTTGCATTCCAATAATGCCACTTTAGCGAGAAGTTTCAAAATGTAAATGATCTTTATATTAAACTGTACTTCAAGGAAATATATTAAGACAAAAAATGTAAGTGTATGCCGTTGAATTTCAGGATTTACATGAGGTTATTAAGAGCTCTCTAAAGTGCTGATATCTTTTTCGGTGGTCCCACGTGACTCCAAGTGTGAGCATTTTAAACTTGCAACCTTGAGTCCAGGTTGGGATGCAACATTCCATCACTCTTGGGAGCTAATAAGTAGCAGCTGGAACAACCGCTCTATACTTCTGACACGGGGACCACCTGAACAGCCTGCTTTTGAAGGAGAGAGGAAATGTCCTCTCCCAAGAACTCAGACATAATGACACCACGAAAAGGTGGAGGACCCACAGCGAACTACAGACTGTATCTCCTCGTCACCGTCCTCATCACCCATCGTGAAACTGCGCATGACCGCCACTGAACGGAGCACGCTGCCAGTCTCCCATACATTATCTACTGAAGGGGCAGAGCACCACCCTGAGGACTGGGATAATAAATGTTTTTGTGTGTCTGAACGTGGAAGACTGTGCATTCTGATACCCGGCCAACAACGGGGTCGGGGACCTCGGCAACCAGTACCTTGCCCACCATTCACCGAGCCACTTGGGAGCACTATTGCCACAGTAATAGTTGGGGAGGAGGGCCCCGAGCCAAACGGTCTCATCCAAATACATCCGACTGTCCCCCTCAGGAATCCAGAGAACCGGCGCTGTTTATTTGTGCTAGGATTAGCCACCTTGTTAGCCTCAGTATAAATCTTTCAACGGGGAGAAAGCAACGCATCACCGTTGCAGGGACAGGAGGTAAATACCTTCCCCCAAACCTGGAGGAACTTCGCTGCGGAGGAGAAAACACCATCAAAGGCGCATTCACCCCCAATGGTTCTCCCCCACGCCGAATCCAAAACCAGGAATTCAGGCTTGCCCGGACTGATGTCATCCGATTCACACTCTGAAAATCATCCAGAGCTAATCCCGCGGAATCCGGACTCTGAACACTGCCAGAGAAAATGGAATGAGCCTCATTTGGCTCATTCAACTCTGACCACCAATATTCCTCACAAAGTCAGCCAGACTCTCAATAGAAGTTGAACCGACCGGGAGACAACAGGACAGCACTCGTGAGTATCTCTAATTTTCATTGTGAAACCACATGCCCATAGGGCATGATCAGAGGTTCAAACTGGTTAGCCTTTTTGAACTTACTCTTACCACTGCCCATCTTACTCAAGCAAGGAAGCACTAGCTACACAAGCAGAGCAAAAAGTCGTGGGTTTTTAGCCAACACAACTCCTACCCAAGCAAACACAAAAAACAGTACCAAGACCCAAAACTCGCAACATCTAGTGGGACGAGTACTCTCTCCCCACTAACAGACAACGAAGTCAGAGCTGAATCTCATAGCCTGACATGTTCTTCCTTCAGGCGAGCTGAAGAGCAAAGAATTTATAAAATGGATGCGAGACCGGGGCTTCTGAGGGCTGGATCTGCAGTGTAAGGGCTATTTGACCAAGAAGGAGAGTGATGGAGTGCTGCATCAGATGACCTGGCCTCCACAATTACCTGACCTCAACCCAATCGGGATGGTTTGGGATGAGTTGGACCGCAGAGTGAAGGAAAAGCAGCCCAAAAAGTGCTCAGCATATGTGGGAACTCCTTCAAGACTATTGGAAAAGCATTCCAGGTGAAGCTGGTTGAGATAATGCCAAGAGTGTGCAAAGCTGTCCTCAACTGTTCTGCATGCGGCTATGGAACCCTGACCTGTTCACCGGACGTGCTACCTGTCCCAGACCTGCTGTTTTAAACTCTCTAGACACAGCAGGAGCGGTAGAGATGCTCTTAATGATCGGCTATGAAAAGCCAACTGACATTTACTCCTGAGGTGCTGACTTGTTGCACCCTCGACAACTACTGTGATTATTATTATTTGACCATGCTGGTCATTTATGAACATTTGAACATCTTGGCCATGTTCTCTTATAATCTCCACCCAGCACAGCCAGAAGAGGACTGGCCACCTCTCATAGCCTGGTTCCTCTCTAGGTTTCTTCCTAGTTTTTCCTAGCCACCGTGCTTCTACACCTGCATTGCTTGCTGTTTGGCGTTTTAGGCTGGGTTTCTGTACAGCACTTTGAGATATCAGCTGATGTAAGAAGGGCTATATAAATACATTTGATTTGATTTGATCAAGGCAAAGGGTGGCTATTTTGAAGAATTGAAAATATATTTTGATTTGTTTAACACTTTTTTTGTTTACTACATGATTCCATGTGTTATTTCATAGTTTTGACGTCTTCACTATTATTGGACAATGTAAAAATAAAAATAAAAACTGGAGTGAGTAGGTGTGTCCAAACTTTGGACTGGTACTGTATGATGAATTGTGTGATTGGATGTCCGTGTGTGGTTCCTCATCAGTAACATCTGCTTGACCCAAGGCTGGAAGTACCCTACTCCGCCTTGTTTTATTGAGCATTGGTGCGTCAGATCATTTCTCCTAGCGGATTTATGGCCCCTCTATAAAGTTGACTGTAGGGGCCTCAAATGAAGATGACCAAGGCTGCATTCCAAATGGCATCCTAAACCCTTTATAGTGCATTTCTTTTGACCAGGGACCATAGGGCCGCAGCCCATTTGGGACGCAACCACGAGACTCAAACAGGCCTTTCATCAAACAGCTGTCCAGAAATCTTGTGCCTTGGGTTGGTGTGTTCAGGGATAGGCTTTTTATAGCCTCCTACAGTATGTGGGTTTATACAGGGGTAATATAAAATATAAATGACTTTGGGACCTACAGTAAACCAGTAGAGATGGAGGTGAACACAACAATATGGTGCATAATATTATGTCAATCGGCCTGAGATTTTCCATAGTGGAAATGGAAATAATTGGAAGTGCCAACACTGTCTGCATTGCCAGTCCTAAACATTGTAATTAGTGTTGCACAGTATACCGAAACTTCTGTACTTTTTAGATACCATACTGAACAAAAATATAAACGCAACATGTAAAGATCCCAGAAATGTTCCATACGCACAAAAAGCTTATTTCTCTCAAATTTTGTGCACAAATTTGTTTACATCCCTGTTGGTGTGCATTTATCCTTTGCCAAGATAATCCATCCACCTGACAGGTGTGGCATATCAAAAAGCTGATTAAACCGCATGATCATTACACAGGTGCACCTTGTGCCTGGGACAATAAAAGGGCAATCTAAAATGTGCAGTTTAGTCTCACAAGACAAAGCCACAGATGTCTCAAGTTTTGAGGGAGCGTGCAATTGGCATGCTGACTGCAGGAATGTCCACCAGAGCTGTTACCAGATTATTTTATGTTAATTTCTCTACCATAAGCCACCTCCAGTTTTGTTTTAGAGAATTTGGCAGTTACGTCCAACCGGCCTCACAACCGCAGACCACGTGTAACCATGCAAGCTCAGGACCTCAACACCCGGCTTCTTCATCTGCTGGATTGTTGATTGTTGAAGACTATTTCTGTCTGTAACAAAGCCCACAGTGGGAGGGCCTGGCTCCAAAGTGTTTGGGCCTATGCCCTCCCTGGCCCACCCATGACTGCACCCCTGCCCAGTCATCTGAAATCCATAGATTAGGGCCTAATGAATTCATTTCAATTGACTGATTTCCTTATATGAACTGTAATTCAGTAAAATCGTTGAAATAGTTGCATGTTGCATTTATATTTTTGTTCAGTGTAGATCATGAGAAACGGTCCTGTACTAGAATTATTGTTACTTTCGGTACTCCTGTCAAATGTTTCCCCAGGTCAGGTCTGTTTTAGCGCAGCCAATGTCCCCCTTTGTCCCCCACAATAGTGTTAGGCACTGTTAGGGAGGCTTGGTTCAGAATGTATTTATAAACTAGTTGGGGGAGCGTCAGAGAAGTGTATACAGCTAGGAAAGCATAAAGGCATTTTGAGCTTGTTTTCCCTTTTCCCCCCCCTGCTATTATCTATAATATATTGGAGACCACAGTCCCTTTGTAAACCGTTGTGAGCAGACTCCAGGAACAGATAGTATTAAAGGTCCCTTTTGATTGACTAAAGTATCACCCATAATATGTTTTGGGGATAGACATACAAAAACATTTTGAAATTATTTTTTCTCTCATGGCTAACTACCAGGAAGTTGAAAAGACTGGCTGAGTGGGCGGGGAGCTTATAATCATGAGCTAGCCTTGTCTGGCAGCTCTTCGAAATGCCTATGACAAGAAACTTAGATGCAGTGTTGCAGTAAAATCATCTCTAACAAATGTGGTGATACACAATGAAACTCAAACATGTTTGGCATGTCTCTTGTCATGTGGTTCACAGCAGTACTGACAGATGTGTTGACATGACTATTGTGTCAGTTCTGAACAACCCTTCACCCCCTTTTGTTCCATGCTGGCAGAAGACCTAGCTAGCCAGTAACTAGCTAACATCAGACACACCAGACACAGATATATACAAAAGTATGTGGACACCCCTTCAAATTTGTGGATTCGACTATTTCAGCCACACCCATTGCTGAAGGGTATATAAAATCAAGCACACAGCCGTGCGATCTCCATAGACAAACATTGGCAGTAGAATGGCCTCACTGAAGAGCTCAGTGACTTTCAACGTGGCACGTCATAGGATGCCACCTTTCCAACAAGTTAGTTTGTCAAATTTCTGCCCTTCTAGAGCTGTCCCAGTCAACTGTAAGTGCTGTTATTGTGAAGTGGAAATGTCTAGGAGCAACAATTGCTCCACCACGACGTGGTAGGCCACACAAGCTCACAGAACGAGACCGCTGAGTGCTGAAGTGTATAACATGTTAAAATAATTTGTCCTCGGTTGCAACGCTCACTACTAAATTTCCAACAAGTTAGTTACATCATGAAAAACATGATTTTGACTGTTAAAAATCAGTGTGGTGTCTCTTGCACACCCAAACTGATTGATTCCTGCCAACACTTGTTTCAATGCTGGCTTATGCACCTGCACGCTTGTTTGTGTTTGCATACACACACACCAATTGAACCCTGGCTCTTAGAGAGCATTGCCATATTTACTGTAATAACACACTGGCAGGGCAAGTTGAGTTCCTTCCCTCCCATACAACCAATTACAGTACATTTCTCCAGAACTGATGACTTTCCTCTGTGACTACAATAATATGTGTCCATGCGTGACAGAGTCGCATGCTCTCTGGCCTAGAAGGCATTGAACCGTGGCGTTACCACAGTCCTTGAAGCAGTAAACAAGCCTGAGTCATAGTAGGTCAACTGTTATTAGATTCTCTCTGTTAGTTGCCCCTTGGTAGCCTGAAGGCAGTAGTCTAGGTATCCACAGGGTGTGCAGGCTGTTGTTCCAGCCCAGCTCTAAATAATATCACACCTGATTCAACTAATCAAGGGCTTGATGATTACAGTTGTCAGATGTTTTAGTACTGGGCTGGAACGAAAGCCAGCACACCATGTGTGTTTCCAGAACCAGCATTGAAGCACACTGCACTACCAAGTGTTCTGTTATATTTAGCATTGGTGCACTGCTAATAGTCAGGGCCTGCAGCACAAGGTACTTTTGAGCAGAGAGAGAGATCACCGCTAGTCGCTATTTATATACACTCTTATCATCGAGTACACATGGACCTGTCTACCGTATGTGTTTTTTTATGAAAAGCTGTTGTGTAATGTGGGCTATTTTTTACACTTGTCCTTGGTTGTTTCACTAACACACATATTCTTAGTGGATGGAAATCCCACCTGCACACTTGGGATTATAACATTGGTCCCGTGCCAAGAATGTATATGTTAAATGAAACATCGCAGTGCTTGAGGCAACACTACAGACCCTGGTTTGATCCCAGGATGTGTCACAACCGGCTGTGACCGGGAGTCCCATAGGGCGGTGCACAATTGGCAAAGCATCGTCCGGGTTAGGGGAGGGTTTGGCCAGGGGGAGGGCTTTACTTGGCTCATCACGCTCTAGTGACTCCTTGTGGCGGGCCGGGCGCCTGCAGGCTGACCTTGGTCGTCAGTTGAACTGTGTTTCCTCCGACACATTGGTGCGGCTGGCTTCTGGGTTAAGTGGGCGGGTGTTAAGAAGCGTGGTTTGGCGGGTCATGTTTCAGAGGACGCATGACTCGACCTTCACCTCTCCCGAGCACGTTGGGGAGATGCAGCGATAAGACAAGATCGTAATTAGATTGCAATTGGATATCACGAAATTGGGGAGAAAAATGGGGTAAAATACAAAAATAATAATAAATAATAATAAAAAATCACATAATAAAATGATGTGAGAGTAACACATTCAGTTGCCGATATACACTAAGTGATGAGTTCAGATGTTGGTGTGTGGGAAATTAGGGAAAGGGAAGTTATAGATAGAGGGTTAGGGCTGTGAATGTGCAGCCCCTCACAACTCCGAGTTTTGTGTGTGTGTGTGTGTGTGTGTGTGTGTGTGTGTGTGTGTGTGTGTGTGTGTGTGTGTGTGTGTGTGTGTGTGTGTGTGTGTGTGTGTGTGTGTGTGTATATATGTATATATATGTATATATATGGTGTGTGTATTTTCTTTCTCTCTGCATTGTTGGGAAGGGCCCGTATGTAAGGGTTTCACTGTTAGTCTACACCTGTTGTTTACGAAGCATGTAACAAATAAAATGTGATTTGCACATATCAATGCAAAGCTAGTAATTGTGGGTGACTATAATGATATAGGCTATTCACACTATCACATGAAATCATTTCCAGTGTATTGACCATAAAGTTAATGATCAATACTTTATGGTCATAACAAACTAGGCTACAGCTAACCAGGTTTTTTGTGTTTGTAAATTTCACAGACCCTAGCCAAGATGTCTCCCACATCGCTGAAGATAACCTTCAAGCAGCTTCAGGAGGGAAGCGCCAAGAGTTTGTAGGAGGTCCTGGTGATGGAGTGCAGACTCAATCAAGCCTGCATGGTGGTACGTGCCAAAAGTCCCCAGGCCCTTAATACTACCTCCTCTTTTCATAGGTGTCCAAGTTGCCTAAATTAGTTTCCGTCCCTCGTATCCTTTCTTTCATGTCAACTCAATATAATCCATGTTCTCCTTGAGTTTTATGGTTGAAATAAGCCATCATATTCACCTATTAGTGGTCATACAGTTGGAAAGGAGACAGGGAAAGGACCATCAGACATGGCATGCCAGTCACTCAGTGGCCTCTCACAACAGCAGGACTTTGGTAAGACCACACCCCAGTGCCGTGCCCATTTCTGTGGGGGCAGAGAGACTATGACCTCACCAGCGCATTATTGTCGTTCTTGCTGCTGGTGAGTCTCTGATCCACCTCTACGCAGACGACACCATTCTGTATACTTCTGGCCCTTCTTTGGACACTGTGTTAACAACCTTCCAAGCGAGCTTCAATGCCATACAACTCTCCTTCCGTGGCCTCCAATTGCTCTTAAATACAAGTAAAACTAAATGCATGCTCTTCAACCGATCGCTGCCTGCACCTGCCCGCCTGTCCAACATCACTACTCTGGACGGCTCTGACTTAGAATATGTGGACAACTACAAATACCTAGGTGTCTGGTTAGACTGTAAACTCTCCTTCCAGACTCACATCAAACATCTCCAATCCAAAGTTAAATCCGAATTGGCTTCCTATTCCGCAACAAAGCATCCTTCACTCATGCTGCCAAACATACCCTTGTAAAACTGACCATCCTACCAATCCTCGACTTCGGTGATGTCATTTACAAAATAGCCTCCAATACCCTACTCAATAAATTGGATGCAGTCTATCACAGTGCCATCCGTTTTGTCACCAAAGCCCCATATACTACCCACCACTGCGACCTATACGCTCTCGTTGGCTAGCCCTCGCTTCATACTCGTCGCCAAACCCACTGGCTCCAGGTCATCTACAAGACCCTGCTAGGTAAAGTCCCCCCTTATCTCAGCTCGCTGGTGACCATAGCAGCACCCACCTGTAGCACGCGCTCCAGCAGGTATCACTGGTCACCCCCAAAACCAATTCTTCCTCTCCATCCAGTTCTCTGCTGCCAATGACTGGAACAAACTACAAAAATCTCTGAAACTGGAAACACTTATCTCCCTCACTAGCTTTAAGCACCAGCTGTCAGAGCAGCTCACAGATTACTGCACCTGTACATAGCCCATCTATAATTTAGCCCAAACAACTACCTCTTTACCTACTGTATTTATTAATTTTGCTCCTTTGCACCCCATTATTTCTATCTCTACTTTGCACATTCTTCCACTGCAAACCAACCATTCCAGTGTTTTTACTTGCTATATTGTATTTACTTCGCCACCATGGCCTTTTTTTTTGCCTTCACCTCCCTTCTCACCTTATTTGCTCACATTGTATATAGACCTATTTTTCTACTGTATTATTAACTGTATGTTTGTTTTACTCCATGTGTAACTCTGTGTTGCTCTATGTGTCGAACTGCTTTGCTTTATCTTGGCCAGGTCGCAGTTGTAAATGAGAACTTGTTCTCAACTTGCCTACCTGGTTAAATAAAGGTGAAATAAAAGATGTATAACATTACTGTGTCAATGATTGTTACATGACATCTATCAACATGGATTCAAAGTATGGACATGGACTTTCTACAATGATGGTTGATAACACAGTGACTCTTTTTGGTTTGTTTCTACTAGATTTACTAAATTGATGTTTCCTAATATACAACTACATTATCTAGCTAGCTGGTCTCAAAGTTTGTAGTGCTGAATTGCAAATCGTAGGACTATGGATCAAGCAATTATCTAGGCATCAGAAATCCTCTGCAAAAGTGAACGATGAGGCATTAGGGTATGTGAATTCAAACTGATACGGCAGATTTATTAGTCAATAAATATGAAGACACTACATTTAGAAAAGGAGTTGGGCTACCAAACCTCTCTAGTGCTGTCTATTAGGTTACTCGCAAACAGGGGGCTTGCATTTTTTTATTTATTAAATTGACTCTTCAAGCATGACTTCTCAAAAGCTGCACAAGTGTTTGTAAGACAACTCCTAGCATCAAGCTAAAAGGCTAAAGTGGGATACAAAACCAGTTATATAGTCAGTCAGACAATATGTACAGCAGGGGTCTTCAACAGGCAGTCCGGGGGCCAACTTCGGTCCACGGGTGGTTATATCTGGCCCCACAAATAAACAAAAAAAGACTAAAGTCACCAGGAAATAACCATAAAGTGATTTTAATTGAGGAAATCTGTTCCCATGCTTAAATAAAGAGATGTAATCAAGGTTCAAAATGATTAGGTTTTTGTCCATACGCTCCAGAAAAATTGACACGTGGCTGAATTAGTTGGGGATCCCTGATGCATTATATATATTTATTTTTTTACATTTATTTAACCTTTAACTGGGCAAGTCAATATCTCTGTTGTGCTGATGTACAGAATTATTGGCAAAGGGCAATATTTCTCATTACAGTTGGTGGTGCAAAGAATCAAATGTTTGTTTTGGTGAGTAGGTGGAGTAGCTGGGAAAGGAAGAGGTTCTATCCTGTTTGAAGTATCACATAACTTGGGATGGTACTGTCAGGTGGTTTTTATGGCCCTTGTTGAGTCATACTTTCCTGTTTACTAGTGCATGTCAGTCTGTCCAATACACGTTCCAATACATTCAATCAAATACACAATGCAGGAAGCCTACACTGGGAAAACACCATGTCAAAATGTACAACCTACTGTAATTTCTACCTAATTTGCATTTTAATGAAAATGGTGATTTTGCAGCACTTGAGCTGTTATATTATTTTTCCTGCAGTGTGGCTTTGATTGAATTTCTCTGTACGCAGCTCAAATCATTGGTTATATTAAATCCCATTTGCAGCACTCAAACCCTCAGCACACAGTTAAGAGCACTTACAGGCTCCCAGAGAGAAATGAGGCCAGAGAAGCTAAATGACCCGCTATGGAGTTTTGCTAAGTAAACAATGAACCAGCATAAACTCTCTCTCTGGAGAACACAGGCTCAGTAATTCTCTTGGTGTCAGAGATTTTATGGTTTAGAATTTGCCCTTCAAAACGCACCAGCCGGGTGTCATTCTTCTTAATGTCTTTTGCCCTTGTCATGTATCTGGAGTGATCACTCAGTGTTGCATTTGCCATTGTATTACTGTATGCTAAAGGCCAGTTATCAATTCACTGTGCACCCTGGTGTACAATTAAATGACTACAATTTCCCAACTAGTAGCTTCAAACGTATGTTGTATAATAATTATGTTGATAAAGATGTGTATGAAAAAATATATATATATAATTTGATGTTTTGTTTGAAGTTGTTGACAAAATCATAACTACACTGTACCTGCCTATGTATCTATATATTTAACACTTAGTTGTATATTCCATTTATAAAGTGGAATGTTAAACATTGGCTTTGTGTACAAGCCTGTATTGTTCAGCTGCTAAAGCTTCTGAGTCACTATATCAAAGGTAATTTGTGTGATCCATTAATCCATTTGACCGATTAGAAATCTCCTGGACCTGACAGTCTATCAGCTAATCTAATGATTCAGTCCATGTTACAGGATGATCCTCAGACCCCTTGTGAGACCATATGCTGACACATGCACATTTGTGACCTGCTGGAGGTTATTTTGCAGGGCGCTGGCAGTGCACCTCCTTGCACAAAGGCGGAGGTAGCGGTCCTGCTGCTGGGTTGTTGCCCTCCTACGGCCTCCTCCACGTCTCCTGATGTACTGGCCTGTCTCCTGGTAGCGCCTGCATGCTCTGGACACTACGCTGACAGACACAGCAAACCTTTTTGCCACAGTTCGCATTGATGTGCCGTCCTGGATGAACTGCACTACCTGAGCCACTTGTGTGGGTTGTAGACTCCGTCTCATGCTACCACTAGAGTGAGAGCACCGCCAGCATTCAAAAGTGACCAAAACCTCATCCAGGAAGCATAGGAACTGAGAAGTGGTCTGTGGTCACCACCTGCAGAATCACTCCTGTTTTGGGGGGTGTCTTGCTAATTGCCTATAATTTCCACCTTTTGTCTATTCCATTTGCACAACAGCATGTGAAATTTATTGTCAATCAGTGTTGCTTCCTAAGTGGACAGTTTGATTTCACAGAAGTGTGATTGACTTGGAGTTACATTGTGTTGTTTAAGTGTTCCCTTTATTTTTTTGAGCAGTGTATATATGGATGTGCGATGGCCGTGCGGCATAGGCAAGATGGAATAGATGGTATAAAATACTGTATATACATATGAGATGAGTAATGTAAGATATGTAAACATTATTAAAGTGTCATTATTTAAAGTGACTAGTGAGACCATTATTAAATCACTTTTTAAAGTGGCCAGTGATTTGAGTCTGTATATAGGCAGCAGCCTCTCTATGTTAGTGATGGCTGTTTTAACAGTTTGATGGCCTTGATATTGAAGCTGTTTTTCAGTCTCTCGGTTCCAGCTTTGATGCACTGTACTGACATCGCCTTCTGGATGATAGCGGGGTGAACAGGTTACAGGTCCTTGATTATCTTTTTGGCCTTCCTGTGACATCGGGTGCTGTAGGTGTCCTGGAGTGCAGGTAGTTTGCCCCTGGTGATGCGTTGTGCAGACCGCACTACACTTTAGAGAGCCTTGCGGTTGAGGGCGGTGCAGTTGCCGTACCAGGTGGTGATACAGCCTGACAGTATGCTCTCGATTGTGCATCTGTAGAAGTTTGTGAGGGTTTTAGGTGACACCTGACACTTGTCACCTGTTGCGCCTTCTTCACGATGCTGTCTGTGTGGGTGGACCATTTCAGTTTGTCCGTGATGTGTATGCCGAGGAACTTAAAACTTTCCACCTTCATTACTGTCCCGTCGATGTAGATAGGGGGGTGCTCCCGCTGCTGTATCCTGAAGTACACATGTTGTATTCGGCGCATGTGACAAATATAATTTGATTTAATTCAGACGGAAGACAGCAGATCCAAAGGTTAAGGTTAGGCAATATTGGGATATTGAAATTGCTTAAGGTTAGAGTAAGGGTAGCTTTGATTCCAGCCGATTTTTCTCAAGCCATTCTCAAATGAGAATACAGTGTTGAGATGTGGTACCGTGAGACTACAGTAAGGGGTAAGTAAGGGTTAGGGTCATTATCAGATGATTAACCTTTGATGATGCTCATGATCAATGGCCCCATTTATACCAGATGCTAACGTGTCCTCTCTCCTGATCTTGCCCATATTCTGATTGTGCCCATATCTTTAAAAGTGTCGACGATTAAAATAATTGATTGCAATCAGATCTTCCCAAGTATTTCAGAAGTAGTTGGACAAATTGATTGGTTGGATTAAAGCTCATTGGTCAGAGCTTAGTAAAGGTTAGTGGGGTCTGAGGTGGATGGGGGACGTCAGATGCGACCCGCAAGGTTTCCAGTTCGAACCAGTTTCAACTTTTTTCCCGCCAACATACTTCACTAATCACATTTCTAATTTATTAACATTCTAAGTGCCTCAACAGCAGTTGACTATGCACTGAGATAGAGGGTCACAGGTCCTAATCTTGCCGATGCCCTTTCTCAAAAAAGAGATGAAGTCACTTAATCAATGGTAGAAGGCATAATTTTCAGCTTTATTGGTATTCACATTTTTTTTCAATTAGTCATTTACAGACCTGTACAGTGCTGCAGGTGAAATGAATATTACATAAATATATAGATTCAGATGATGCAAAAGAAGCATTAGGATCTCCCAACAGAAAACACATTTTGTTCATAATCAAACCAAAGGGTTGACTGAAAGACTGATGTTACAAGATGTTACTGTAACTCAAGTGAAATTTCGCCATTGTTACCGATACTGACATCATATTTCGAAGGAAAGAATCCAGGTACACCTAGTTTGTACATACGTTGGTATTCCTTGTATTTCTTTCAAGCTGGAAGCATTGTGAACTGCAACATTGACCATATCCAAGGCATTGGATTTCTGTGTTCGACGCTATCGCAGTTTTATTGTAATGAAATACAGTGCACTCGGAAAGTATTCAGACCCCTTGACTTTTTCCACATTTTGTTACGTTACAGCCTTACTCTAAAATAGATAAATACATTATCTCCCCTCATCAATTTACACGCAATACCCCACAATGACAAAGCAAAAACAGGTTTATCAAATGTATAAAACAAACAAAATACTGTATTCAGACCCTTTGCTATGAGACTCAAAATTGAGCTCAGGAGCATCCTGTTTCCATTGATCATCCTTGATGTTTCTACAACTTGATTGGCGTCCACCTGTGATATATTCAATTGATTGGACATGATTTGGTAAGGCACACCCCTGTCTATATAAGGTCCCACAGTTGACAGTGCGTGTCAGAGCAAAAATCAGGCCATGATGTCGAAGGAATTGTCCGTAGAGCTCCGAGACAGGATTGTGTCAAGGGGAAGGGTACCAAAAAATGTCTGCAGCATTGAAGGTCCCCAAGAACACAGTGGCCTACATAATTCTTAAATGGAAGAAGTTTGCAACCACCAAGAATCTTCTGAGCGATGGCCGCCCGGCAAAAATGAGCAATCGGGGGAGAAGGGCGGTGACCAAGAACCCGATGGTCACTCTGACAGAGCTCCAGAGTTCCTCTGTGGAGATAGGAGAACCTTCCAGAAGCACAACCATCTCTGCAGCACTCCTCCAATCAGGCCTTTATGGTAGAGTGGCCAGGCAAAGCCACTCCTCAGTAAAAGGCACATGTTTGCCTAAAGGCACCTAAAGGACTCAGAAACAAGATTCTCTGGTCTGATGAAAACCAAGATTGAACTCTTTGGCCTGAATGCCAAGCGTCACGTCTGAAGGAAACCTGGCACTATCCATAAGGTGAAGCATGGGGGTGGCAGTATCATGCTGTGGGGATGTTTTTCAGGGGCAGGGACTGGGAGACTAGTCAGAATTGAGGGAAAGATGAATGGAGCAAAGTACAGAGAAATCCTTGATGAAAACCTGCTCTAGAGCACTCAGGACCTCAGACTGGGGAGAAGGTTCACCTTCCAACAGGACAACGCAGGAGTGGCTTCGGAACAAGTCTCTGAATGGCCTTGAGTGGCCTTGAACCTCTGGAGAGAGACCTGAACATAGCTGTGCATCGACGCTCCCCATCCAACATGAGAGCTTGTGAGGATCTGCAGAGAAGAAATGGGAGAAACTCCCCACATACAAGCCTGTAGCGTCATACCCAAGAAGACTTGAGACCAAAACCCTGTTTTTGCCTTGTCATTATGGGGTATTGTGTGTAGATTGAGGGGGAAAAAACAATTGAATCCATTTTAGAATAAGGCTGTAACGTAACAAAATGTGGAAAAAGTCAAGGGGTCTGAATAGTTTCCGAATGCATTGTATACAGTATATACTGTAGTGCCAGCTGTCTTCTGCATACTAAAACATTACTTTTATCAACCAATTTATTGGAGTCAAAATCAAGCTTAATGGAAAACAACTTTTGAATGTATTGTTTTTTGCAGCTTTATCTATAAGTTGTTAAAACATTTAGCTGAAGCAGTGATAACAGTGATTTGTTTCTAAACCCTCCACCTCCCAGTTCTTAGATTAAGGAATTCAGTATGGGGAAAAAATTGGGTCACCGCTAAATGGGCCCACAAACTAGGTTTGGTTTGCTACTAGCAAACTCCCTTAAAAGACCTTTGCTTGAAAAACAAGAAAGAAGCAGCAATATTATAGTTTGACCCTCTTGAGATACCGTAGCAACAACTTAGCCAGTAACACTTCCTCAAAAGAGTCAGAATTAATCAAAGATAAATCAAGAATTATTAGTAATTAATGTTGGCATTTTTGCTGAGGAGGTCTTAGTAATTTTACATCTAGCTAAGATGTTTGGTGCAGTATTTCTCAAGTGAGAAAATGTGCATGAAAATTTGTCGTCTCTCATTCAAGAATCCTGTCTATAGTTCCCACTGCTACTAGGAGTAGCACCAATCACCGACAAAGGGGCATATACTCGGGCTACTGAACTTAAACTTGCCTCAAGAAAAATGTTTGTGTGCGCGAACAGGCAAAAAAAAGAAACACAAAACAAAGAATAACGTCACAAAATGTTGTTGTAATACACGCGCAAACTGTTTCGACGGAGGCATTCGACAGGCTTTTAAATTTGTTTACAGAATTTTTTGGGATGGTTCAAGAGATTAATCTCTCAACCCAGATTAGTGCAAATGTCATTATAAACAGTATTTGTTGCTTTTAACTATAATGGATTTTTGGTGTCGCATTTAAAGCACACCACCACATTTTTTGCTGAGCAAACCTAACGCCCTGCCAGCTGAATTCTCACTTGAGATACACATTCCAAACTTCAACAAAACTTTATTTTCCAGTCAAATAATGTCCACTTGTTCTTTGTGGTGTATACAATAGCACCCTAATTAACGCTCTGGAAATGTACCATGTTGCCCAGCCTAGACTAATGCACCTTTTAAAGCTTCTTGAACATTGTTTGTGGTAGGGTGGGAACTGACGTGCTATGACTAAAACTCACTAATATCACCTTCTATCAAATAAACGTCATAAGAAAGCCCATCAAACATATTGTGCTTGTATTAGCATTCATTAAGGACTTTGGCAGTTGTGGTCCCCTATTCCAAACAACTCAACTCTCTGTTGTGAATATATGTGTCTTTGGCCTGTTAAAATAGCATCGTACTATTAAGAAGCCATTTGCTCTTAATAAAAATAGCATGGCCTTTTAGAGTTGCATATTTGTGCTGTAAATTCTATGGGGCAGATGGCAGTAGTTCATCATTGGATAGAAGACAGTACGTGAAAACCAGGGTGCTTGGCCCTAGACATTTTGGCCAAAACAAAAGGTATTTGTGAACCCAGCACACTTTTTGTGCCCAGAAGAAAAGTCACGGTAAAAGTGTGTGAATCCGTCCTAATGTTCTGATTTACTCATGGCATGTGGACCTAGCCAGCCCTCAGGAATGTCCTATTGTCATTGGCATTCAAATTCACAAAATGGGAGGACGCTGAACCTCTGTAAAACATTCCTCGAGCATCATTTTGTCAAAGTGACCGTAGTCAGGTCCTAGGATACTGCAGCTCGTGGGCAGACCTGCTTAATGGTAGGGCCGGGACGATACCAGTATCGCGATATTCCTTCCATGGCAAAAATGAAAACACGAAGCTCTTTGGTCCTTTAAAAACCTGCTGTATGTAAAATATTGTGTGCTATAGCTTGGAAAATAAATGAACGGGACTCTGGATAACATAATGATTTTCGTTTCCAACATCAGGGCTGAAGTTAAATTCGCTTCATGTTTTGTTTCCTTGCCACGATACTAACGAATATCGCGATACTGGTATCGTCCCGGACCTACTTCATGGGTAGTTTGAAGAATGAGTTTCCTTTGTTGGTGGATGTGGACCACAGGCCCCCTGGGACACCATTATCCAATATCCCTAACCTGGGAGCTTCTGCCTGAGAAGACAGATAGAGAGGGAGGTGTGTACCTGCTGACCCCAGCAAACAGTTCAAGTGAAAAACACTTGAGGGGCCAATTAATAATTTCCTACATAGGCCCTGAAATTTGGCCCCATGATGTGGCACACGTCAAGCAAAAAAAAAAAATGGTATACTTTTCCTGAAAGGCAGAACCGGTAATTTTCAAAGCAGGATTCAATGATACTCTCCTGTTTTATTGGCTTCCAAGCCAGTTTAACCAAACACACCCCAACTCTCATCCTCTAGCTAACGATAGAGGGAAGCACATGGTCTAGATTGAATATGAGAGGAGTAGCCAAGGTCTTTGTCTGTTAGTCAAGGTCAAAATGTCACCAGATGAGTTACAACATCCAAGTATGTATTAATTAAACAGAAAAATGGCTTTGGACCATAGATTGGGATCAACATCTTGTCATCTCCAGCTGGTACATGTTCGTAGTGTTTTGTTTCACCCTGAATCGGAGTGCTGTCCGGTCTCCTGTCTTCTGGGCATCCATTTGTCCTCCTCTCCCCAAAGGGTCAAGGTGAATCCCAGAACAGAAATGCCTCTTGCACTGCCTCTGCCCCCCCCCCCCTCATGGCACGTCACACTCAATGTAGGGGATGTCACTGTAGCGGCTGTCCACCTCCAGCCACTGCTGCACTGCCCGGGCCACAATCTCCTCCGACAGCCGCTGGGCATACTCCAGCAGGATGGGGTCCACCCGGGCAGAGTCTTTCCCTGACCCCGTCTCCGAGTGGACCAGCAGCGCATTCTCGCCCCATCGCTTCCCAAGCTTGCCGTCCAACTTCTCCACAGAGTTGGCGTACTGGGTCGGATCGCTCTTCTTGGATTTGACGCATCCCATGATATAAATAGTGTAGCATTGATTTCAGGGAGCTGGTGAAGCAGGAGTGTGTCTGAGAGGGGCTTAGGCTTTGGTCGAGAAATGACGGCTAGGAAGCCGATTCTTGTCTGGACCGAGCTTCGCTGAAATAGTCCAGACGGTCAGCCATGCTCCTGTACTCCCCTACACAGATCTTTTCCATGTGCTGTAGGGAGAGAAAATAGGGAGAGGATTTCAGTGTTTTATTTTCCATCAGAGGCAGCCTAAAAATACCAGATGGCAAAGGAAAGAATTGAGAGGCCTACTATTTTCACAGTGACTTAGCATTTTTCCCTCTGTTACCACCTATGCAGCAGTAGCTACACACTGGACACACCAGGTGATTTCAACATGGACCTTTGGGTCATATTTGGTTGAGACGTTGATCAATGAGATTTCAACCTTTTATTCACCCATTCAAAAAGGACAGCCAGAAGTTTGTTGAATTCCCAATGTGTTATCACTACGCTTTCAACCATCTAAAGCACAACCAAATTCCAATGGAAAAACAATGTCTGATTTTTGGTTAAGTTAAGTCATCTGAATGTGTTATCACTGCGCTTTCAACCATTAATCTAATAGCACAACCAAATGACCTGGATTGCAGTTGAGATTAGACTGCATTAAAAGTACATAGTGCAAGTGATCAATGCTGTTCAAGATTCTGCACAGATTATTACAGCAATTGTGAAGATTTCCACAGACGTGCGACCTTCACATGCTATGTTGAACATGCACGCTTTCTATGATTACAAAAAAATACATTTATGGTTAGAAAACCTCAATGTGGCCATGGATGTGTTACTCATTTTAAGGTTGAATAGATACTGTTACATTAGTTTCTAAGATTGCCTTAACTTTTGGCTATTTACTGTATTACATTACAAAAGTCATATTGAATTGTGTTTGGTTGATAATGCAACCAAGTATCAACATTTAAAAGAGGTTAATCCTAATCTTTAACTTTTATTTTTGGTTTACTTGGAGACGTGAATCGAATATATAATTTGTTGACTTGTCAAAGTTATAAGACTATTTAATGTATTGCAAAAGTAATATTGAATTGTGTATGGAAGAAATATCAACATTTGAAGGAAATACATATTTTTGTTCAGTATAGTTGTAGAGAAACTGGAATTAAAGCCAGATGAAGTTAACGGCACAAAAGATACAAACGCAAGATGTAAAGTGTTCGTCTCATGCTTCATGAGCTGACATAAAAGCATGCTGACTGCAGGAATGTCCACCAGGGCTGTTGCCAGAGAATGTTCATTTCTCTACCATAAGCCATTCTTTTAGAGAATTTGGCAGTACGTCCAACCGGCCTCACAACCGCAGACCATGTGTAACCATGCCAGCCCAGGACCTCCATATCCACCACTGGCACACTGGAGAAGTGTGTTCTTCACAGATGAATCCTGGTTTCAAATGTACTGGGCAGATGGCAGACAGCATAGTGTGTATGGCATTGTGTGAGCTAGCGGTTTGTTGATGTCAACGTTGTGAACAGAGTGCCCCATGGTGGGGTTATGGTATGGGCAGGCATAAGCTACAGACAACGAACACAATTGCATTTTATCGATGGCAATTTGAATGCACAGAGATACCGTGACGAGATCCTGAGGCCCATTGTCGTGCCATTCATCCGGCGCCATCACCTCATGCATGGCCCCAAGTCGCAAGGATCTGTACACAATTCATGGAAGCTGAAAATGTACCAGTTCTTCCATGGCCTGCGTATTCACCAGACACGTCACCCATTGAGCACGCTTGGGATGCTCTAGATCACAGCTGTCAAACTCATTCCACGGGGGGCCGAGTGTCTGCCGGTTTTCGCTCCTCCCTTATACTTGATTGATGAATTAACATCACTAATTAGTTAGGAACTCCCCACACCTGGTTGTCTAGGGCTTTATTGAAAGGAAAAACCAAAAACCTGCAGACACAAGGCCCTCCGTGGAATGAGTTTGACACCCCTGCTCTAGATCGACGAGTACAACCGAGTGTTCCAGTTCCCGCCAATATCCAGCAACTTCGCACAGCCATCGAAGAGGAGTGGGACAACATTCTGCAAACCACAAGCAATAGCCTGAATAACTATGCAAAGGAGATGTGTTGCGCTGCATGAGGCAAACGGTGGTCACACTAGATAGTGACTGGTTTTCTGATCCACGACACCTACCTTTTTTTTAAGGTATCTGTGACGAACAGATGCATATCTGTATTACCAGTCATGTGAAATCCATAGATTAGGGCCTAATGAATTGATTTAAATTGACTAATTTATTTATATGAACTGTAACTCAGTAAAATCTTTGAAATTGTTGTATGTTGCGTTTATATTTTTGTTCTGTGTAGATATAAGTAATTTGGAAAATGCTCTATAATTTTTTTCACTTTGAAAATGTGGAGTAGGTTTTTGTTTAATTATAAGGTAGCAAAATGTGAAGACTGCAAGGGGTGTGTAGACTTTGACTAGGCATTGTATAAATAGACTATGTGGCTCTAGGTTGAATGCACAAAGGACTGATGTTATTTGCTGTAGTCCACATCTCCATCTGTCCTGTGCGTGTGTGTGCTACCTCAGTCCTGCCTGATCCAGATTCAAGGTGGCATGTGATTATTTCTCTGATAGAGCAGCACACTATTATATCATCCCGTTCATCTCTCACATACAATTTGCTTTATACAGATGCTGCAAAATGCTAGCATTGTAGCTTATGCTTTTTGACAGTGGCTTTCGCTTATATAAGTACAGTGCTGATTCCTAAAACTTCAATCAGATCTTTATGACACATCTTTTCATATTTTAAGACAAAGTGGGGAAAGGTGATGCCTGTTACCTTATGTCAAGCATGTCGCTCTAGCCCAGGTAGCCTATAAGGAACGTGGCAATGTAGCATTTAGCTCAAGCATGGAACGTGGCAAGCATGTCGCTCTAGCCCAGGTATCATGGGACTCGACCCTGTAAACCCTACCTTCCTCCCCAGCGGGGTTAGAAGGGGGGCCAACACATACAACAATTCTACTTTACATTTTGTTGTTATATTTTACATTTGGAAATAACCTGATTATGTGTAATATAGTCGTATAGGTTATTATTTGACAAAAAGTTATTCTAAATAAAAAATGTGTCCATTTAATTTCCGTCCTCGTGAGGGTGAAGTTGGCCATACCAGGGACGTTTATCCCCCATTCTACTATAACCCACCTTTCTTGAATTAGTAAGGGCATATATGACATAATCTCACTATTGAAATGTGAACATAAAAGGTCAAGGAGAAATGCTAACCGGGATGGGGAAATAGAGGGCGAAATAGTTGTCACCCTTGGAAATAGGATTCTGAAAATTCCCTACTCATGAGCGCATTTCTGCTTAATACACCATTATTTAGACGTAGCCTGCGCCTATAGTCCAATTCCCACTGAATTCCCTGAAAAATTCATATCATAAAATATTGTTGATGCGTGGGATACATACCTTCAAGAGGGCTCTTGGAAAAGTAGGACAAGGTGAGTTTACCCCCATGAATATCAAATTCACCCAGTGGGAAATCACATCCTCGTTTTCTCTTTAACGACACTTTCCCCTACGGTCGATTTCAATAAAGAAGTGTCATACATCCACACGGATTGTGAACCGAAATCACTATATGTGCCGCCTCTCCTTTCTATTCAATCTCCTTATCGGCTTCAAACCGCTGCATATGCGTCCAATGATTTGAACTTGAAGCTTGGAAGGCAGCGACATTATTGGTCAGTTTCTCTCTCTGCACGAAATGTGCACTACGTTACCAAACTGGCCATCCAATGTTGCACCATACCACATTGTGCAGTAATTTAACTAAATGCTAAATCGATTTAAGGTCTCAAACCCATGAATAGTCCTGGACCTGGATAACGACAACTTCTTGCCATCATTCTACTCGAGATTACCCATAGGTCATCGTTGAAATTGTTGCCTGTTTGACTTCACTTTCTAATGGCGGCTGTAGCTTGTAGGACGTAATTATATTTTGAATACACACTCAACAGCAATTAGTAGCTGTGTCGACTAGGTTGTGGAGGTAAATTGGGCGCACACAATCAGGCTACTGATACTTGTACAATATCACCCTCTTGTGGCATGCTTGACTTCTCAGTGATTTATTACAATGTTTAAAGTAAGGAATATATTCAGTTGTTGCTATAAACTAATGCCATAGATTATAATCCTGTCTCCCAGGCCTTTGCTGGAAGTGTAACCCCGTGCAGCTTCCCTGTATCTAGGTTTTAGGCTACTACTGAGTCTGCCAAGAGGTCTGGACCATTATGGCACAGGAGGTACCGTAGTGCGCTTTCGCTTAAGCCACAGGGGCACTGTGTAAGGTTTTATGAGTATTGATAGCAAGCTATATGTGCTCATATATATTTAAAACCAATTGTTGTCATTTAAAAAATATATATATGTGACGAATTCGTTCTTGACGAATGAGTAAATCTGTAAAACTCATTGGAGGAGTGTGCGTAAAACTGTATAGTCCATAAGTGTACATTAGTTAAAGTCGTTCAGTATGTTTTCTTTCACATAAGGGATATAGTCTCAAATTCCATAATGATAATAGGCTATAAACCATTGACATGACTCGTGACCAAGTCATTGTGTCATGCCATCCATATTGCTGCGTAAAATGTACATAATTTTGACGATTTGATTGACTTTCATTAGAACCTATATGTTACTTTTCATCTGTAAATGAAAATAATATTTCATAACCTGTGCGTAATGTTGCAACTGTAGTTGTCGATAAGCCGCACGATGGCACTAAACGTCTTAACGAAAAAGCTTTCGTAAATCAGACACCCCAAGGCAACAATACCCAGTAGCCTATAGTTTAGTACAGTATAGTAGGCCTACAGTACAGCCCATTTCGCCATATATTTTCTATGCAATGGTATCTATCCTATAGCCTATTGATTAATACATTTTGCCTTTGGAAAGTAGGTTTGGAGACAAGTAGGTCTACTCCTTGTAGCCTATAGGTCTACATAGACTAAATATTGGTTCCTGTCATATTTGTAAACAATTTACCTTACATTTTCAAGAGAGATTCAGAAGGATAGGTAAAACGATCATATAACTAACGTAAAGAAGTGAAGTCATAACTCCGATTAATTTGATCCCTGTAGCTTTGATGGGATGCAGGGGCGGACTGACTATCTGGCATTTCTGGCAAATGTCAGAAGGGCTGGTAAATGTTTTGCCTAGAGGGCCTGTCTAACTTCTTTTTTTTTGCCCAAAATGATAATTATCTGGCTAATAATGGTGGCCTCAATGAATAAAATGGGCTGCTGTAGAGGCCTTGAGGAAACATTTTTAGTTGTGGGGGCCTCAAGGGGAAAAATGGGCCATTGTGTATAAATGTCAGAACCGATTTCTGGTTCCAGTCTACCGCTGGTGTGATGGGACAGGCTAAATAAAACAGGTTTCTCAGTGGCATTCAGATGTTGACAGGCTGTGGCTGACTTAAGTTTATGCAATAAATCAAGAACTATATCCGAAATGTTTATTTGACCATTTGCAGTACTGTCTTGTCTGATTGATAGTGTAGTTGTCTCAAAACTATTCCAAACCTTGCCATTGCGTACCTCTTTAAGGTTTGACAGAAAAATACAGTTAATGTCTGTCTGTTAAATTCATTGTTGCCAGCCCAACCAATCATAGATTTTGACGACACAAAAGAGAGGCCAAAGTTGCAATATAAAAAGGGCTGCCGAATTAAAGTATGACACCTATCAGTGTAGAGCCTGATTTCAAACACAGGCAACTCTGTAGTCCGTCTTCACGCCAATACATATTACATTTGGGATTCCAATTTTATAGCTAACTCCGCACCTTAGATAATGCATCTGACGCAGGTTCTGATTTATCTCAGTTTCATGGTTGCTTTCGGTCCAGTGGGTCTTGGTGATCAAACCGCGCACCACCAGCCCCCTGCCACGGATGACGGCGAGCAGTGCTCAACATGCGAGGTCCGACAGCAGATCAAAAACATGAGATTACACGCCATCAAGTCCCAAATTCTTAGCAAACTACGACTCAAGCAAGCTCCCAATATCAGCCGAGATGTTGTCAAGCAGCTCCTGCCTAAGGCACCACCTTTGCAGCAACTTCTTGACCAGTACGATGTTCTTGGAGATGACAATAAGGATGGAGTTATGGAAGAAGATGATGAACATGCAACCACAGAAACAATCATGACAATGGCCACTGAACGTAAGTTTGACAGACTATTATTCAATGCAACTATACACTGAGTGTACAAAACATTAGGACAACCTGCTATTTCCATGACATAGACTGACCAGGTGAATCCAGGCGAAAGCTATGATCCCTTATTGATGTCACTTGTTGAATCAACATCAACCCGTGTAGATGAAGGGGAGGAGACAGGTTAAATAATGATTTTTAAGCCTTGAGACAATTGAGACATGGGTTGCGTATGTGTGCCTTTCAGAGGGTGAATGGGAAAGACAAAATACGTAAGTGCCTTTGAACGTGGTATGGTAGTAGGTGCCAGGCGCACCGGTTTGAGTGTACGCTGCTGGGTTTTCACGGTCAACAGTTTCCAATGTGTACAAGAATGGTCGATCACCCAAAGGACATCCAGCCAACTTGACACAACTGTGGGAAGCATTGGAGTCAACATGGGCCAGTATCACTTTGGGACGCTTTCGACACCTTGTAGAGTCCATGCCCCGACAAATTGAGGCTGTTCTCAATATTAGGAAGTTAGTTCCTAAAGTTCTGTACACTCAGTGTTTAATAACGTTAAAAAGGCACCAGACCGCAGCTGTTTTTACGCATTGGGCACAGAGCGCACTTGCATATCTGATCCCGTATTACTTGCACCACTATGTTGAGAATAGGTTGGAATTTCATACGAATAATGAATTCGTTTTGATCTGTAATGTCATGTTAAATTGAAACCACTATAAAATTATACGCAGTAAATTTACGAACAATACGTACGAGCCAAGTTCCATCTTATAATGTGCCAGTGTCACTCTCTGGTGTTGAGTGTGGAGGTTCTAAAACTAGATAGGCTAGGCTATATTGGAGGATACCCTGGAGAAGACACATTGTTGTGTTTTATAGTTTATCAATACTTGTCATGACATTGTAACTTTAAATATATTTTTTGAAATTGGTTTACCAAGGGGGTTCTGTAACGAAAATACAATTGTGTTTTGTGTTAAATACAACTGCAAACGTTTTTTTGCAGTCATTTAATTTAGTTTATAAATCAAATTGTATTGTGGAAATAGAGATGAAATTTCCATATTGTAATTAATGTTATACTTTCTCTCCTCCAGCCCAATCCATCGTCCAAGTCGATCGGAAACCCAAGTGTTGCTTATTCTCCTTTACTTCGAAGATCCAGGTGAACCGCATAGTTCATGCGCAGTTATGGGTGCACCTTTTGCCAGCTGACGAAGTCACCACCGTGTTCCTGCAAATCTCCCGCCTGATGCCTGTCACGGACGGGGGCAGGCACATAGGTATCCGGTCTCTAAAGATCGACGTGAATGCAGGAGTCAGCTCTTGGCAAAGTATCGACGTGAAACAAGTGCTGTCCGTGTGGCTGCGGCAGCCGGAGACGAATTGGGGGATCGAGATTAATGCGTTCGACTCGAAGGGAAATGATCTGGCCGTTACCTCAGCAGAAGCGGGAGAAGGACTGGTGAGTTTAGATTGATCTCCCATCGAAGCAATTTACAAATAGTTTTGTAATTTATTTATCCCCGTGGGATCTATGTGAAATAATCCATAACCCATGTATTAATGCGTAATGATGCAATATCAACACGTACCACCCTTGTCAAGAGTGCAAATACATTTGTTTGTGTCAAATTGTGTGGCAAGACTCATTTGGCATCAAATACCAGTTGTTGATCAGAGGGGTCTTGGCATCCTAAGATTTGCTCTCATGTGCTTTTATGTTTAGCTAACAATCACATTTTCAAAGTACTTTAGAATCTTTAGTATAAACACACATACCTCATTAAAGGAGTATATGTATGACAGAATAGTTGCCCTGGCCACCAATAATATCATGTCCTATCACCTGATTACATAAAAGTTCATATTATTTACATGGCCAGAAATTCCTGAAGTCCTGTGTGACTGTGCTAATCAGAGTAATTGCCTACAGCCTCACACACACACACACACACACACACACACACACACACACACACACACACACACACACACACACACACACACACACACACACACACACACACACACACACACACACACTTTGTTCTTCTATCCTCATGGGGACCTACAATTGTTTTCCATTCAAAATCCTATTTTCCCTAACCTGTAACCCAAACCGAACTCCTAACCCTAAATCCTTACCATAATTGTCACTCTAACCCCTAAACCTAACCCCTAAGCTTAAAATAGCCTATGTCCTCATGACGAGGGAGAACTTTCCTTGTTTTACTATCCTTGTGGGGACTTTTGGGGATTTTAGGTCCCCACAAGGATATAAGTACCCACCCACACACCAACACACACACACACACACACACACATTTTCAGTGGCTCAAAGTATCACAACACCAGGTTTGAAACCTTGATCAGCAATGTTTTATTGGAAAAGCAAAATCAAATATGTTTCCCAATGTATCAAGCAATGCCTGTTTCATGTTTTCAACCATTCCGTATTGTGCCTTTACAGCAACCCTTCATGGAGGTGACGATTTCAGAGGGCCCGAAGCGCTCCAGGAGAGACTCGGGCCTGGACTGTGACGAGAACTCCCCTGAGTCCCGCTGTTGCCGCTACCCCCTCACGGTAGACTTTGAAGACTTTGGCTGGGACTGGATTATTGCCCCCAAGCGCTACAAGGCCAACTACTGCTCTGGTGAGTGCGAGTACATGCACCTGCAGAAGTACCCCCACACCCACCTGGTGAACAAGGCTAACCCTCGCGGCACCGCCGGGCCCTGCTGCACCCCCACCAAGATGTCCCCCATCAACATGCTCTACTTCAACCGCAAAGAGCAGATCATCTACGGCAAGATCCCCTCCATGGTGGTGGACCGCTGCGGCTGCTCGTGAGCGAGAGCTCTGCCGGTGAGGGGGAGGGGCTCAGCCAGGGTCTCCACCCTGGACTTTGGGACAGATCCATCCACCACTACCAGTGCTTTCTGCAGAACACGGTGCAATAGAGCCAGAATAGCGGCTAAAGAAATGCCCGTCCATTCGCTGAGCAGCGCTTCCACCACGGACATGTCTCGTTCAGTTTTTTTTTCTCCCCCTCCTCCAATCACATGTTTGCAGCCACAATGGCCTAAAATCACATGGATGTAGGAACACGACGCCTGTTGGACTTGGGAGTGGACGTAGTAGCCCAAAGTACGCCACATTTTCCCACAAAATGTTTAAATGTGACACGCTCCGTCCAGTTATTCAAACATACAGACATGGATGGACACACATACACCAGACCTGGGTTCAAATAGTATTTGTTTTCTTTCAAATACTTTGACTGTTTGATGGAGACAGGTGGGGTTTGCACTTTGGGGAATAATCCATTGGTTCCATTGCACCAGGCAAGCACAGCTTAAGTACTGGAAAGACAACAAATCATATTTCAACCCGGGTCAGAAACATAGGTGCACACACACACAGACTCATTTCCCCCCAAGATTTTACAGCTACGCTTACCTATCAGTGTGATAATCATATAAGCAATGTTTGAGAGTGAAACCGGGAATCCTCAACGACTTTTGAAAGGGCTTGGAAAACTATAGCTGAGGTCTCGGTCTGAACTGGCCTTCATGCATAATGCCATACACGCCATGCACACACACAGCAACAGTGCATTCTTATTCAACTTTTAATCATAGCTTTTCCACCATTCAACTGCCTGTACGGCCCTACTCACTTGAATTATTCTTATTGTAAATCAACATTACTGGACAGGAGGACTTGAACCGGAGGCACAATGAATGCAGTCTACACATTGAGATGTGTTTAAGACAGATAAATATATTTTGAAAAGTATGAATGTTAAAACCACGTTTAAACTCTGTCTTACAAATAACACAGTTTGCACTATGGCAAACCAATAGAAAGAATTGGTTGCTACAAAAGTTGTAAAAACTGATTTTGATATGTTTGCTAATTTGTATTGTATACATATGCCATTGTTTCCATTAGCAGTTGCCTTTCTAAACCACTGTTAGTAAATGTATAAGACCACAAACTAGCAAGAAAACAGTACAAATGCGACTATATACCTGTTAATCAAATAAAGGTGCTTGCTTATATGTTAAGTTCAGTTATTTCATCCAATAGCTTAGTAATGGTATTTTACTGCCCTAGGAATACTAGAGCTGTGCATGTATTCTAAACAAGGGACGGTGTGCTCATTCAGCAATGAGTTCTGAATGACACACGTGCCATGTGGAATCATCTAAAGGTCATTTCTAACATTCCTGTTCATGTGCATTTGGTCACAAGCCTCAGTCATGTAAACGGAATCAGAAGAGGAGGGTTCTTGTGATAAACACATGGAGACGAATGCATCCCTACGGTTCCAATTCACATCAAATGAAATGTGAATTATAGACCGCAATATAGTTCATTCTGTTCCCCTGAACAGGGCTCAAACTCAAAATACTTTGCACAACACCACTTATAGCCAACAGAGCAAGAGACATGTCTGTCATTCCATGAGCGACAATTGGCCTCAGATCTCAAGGAAGGTGACGTCAGCGATATAATCAAGCCAACGTGCGACCTGAATTTCTCATCCACTACACAGGCAATTCAGCCAAATAGCGCAAGACCCAAAACCCTCCCGTCCATGGTCACAGAAAGTGTGCGCAGGCTAAGGAACAGCATGGATCCTACCATACCACATTAAAACGATTGGACCAACATGGTGCCTTTCAGCTGACCAATCACATGGACCCAGCCAGCCGTGGCGTTACCATTTCGTTTCATCACCAAAACAACATACAGTGATCAGAGTAGTCTGGACAACATGTCTCATTCACTTGAGTTTATCCACTCTTATTCTTTCAACATATGTCGTCTACTGATGGATAAGCAACAGGAGGTGTGTGAGTTTGTGCATGCTTGTGTTTGTGTATGCACCCATGCATGGATGTACAGAAAAGTAATAAGATCAACATTCACTGATAACATTATATCATACCTATTGTGGACATCATTCATGCCAACTGTCTTTCAATCTCCTTTTCCAGCTAGGGGTCTAGCAGTCAGTCAGGGCTGTAGGCATTGCAGTCTAATGAGAGAGGAAGTGAACTCTGTTGCGTTCTGACAGCCTGACTTATTGAACTGATGGCTTCATGAGGCTTCACTTCCGCCCGGTAGAGGGCGAACTGAGCATTGGCCCAGAGTGACATCCTTTCTTGCTGTGAACTGGAGGCCTGCCATGACAGTCGGGTGGGGCTCTAGCACAGGGTTTCCCAAACTCGGTCCTGGGGCCCCACCGAGTGCATGTTTTGTTTTTTCTCCCCCTAGCACTACACAGCTGATTAAATAATTAAAGCTTGATGATGAGTTGGTTATTTGAATCAGCTGTGTAGGGCAAAAAAACACAACCAAATGGGCACCTAGGGGGTCCCATGACAGTTTGGGAAACCCTGAAGCCTAGCAGACAGGTGCAGTAGATTCACAGAACAGCTTTCCTTGAGAGTATTCTTTTCCCCCAAAGTTATTCCTTGCCCACTGCCATCCCTACTAATGCATATGGACACGTAACAGGTGCATTTTCAGGAAGTAAAGCACTATGGGTGCGAGCTTTACACATTACGTGGTCCCTACACATATCATGCCTTTAAGCTACATAGCAATGGCAGGATGTTCTAGAAAAGCCCAACGAATAGTAGTAGGTAGAATAAAAAAAACATGTTTTACTTCCAAATCATTCTCAGAGGTAGAAGCGATCAATTAAATTAAACCATGTAATCAATGACATATACACAAATTACACTACATTGAAACTTATAAACATGATGACAACATTACATGACAATTTTCCACAATGTTTATGATTGTTGAAAAATTACACATCTAGTTCAGTTGATAAAATACCCAATGTAACACTTTACAATTTAGACTTAATAAGAGATGAATTAACGTTAGTTAATGCAGCAGTTAGCGCAAATAAATGATTAAGTAATAGTGCTACAAATCATTAAGTATTCTTTATATGCCCACATCACATATTTTCCATTATGTTTACAATGAATATTTGTTGAATCTAGTTCAATGTAGATCTAATACCTAATCGGCAGTACTTTAGAATACAGCTTCATTACTCATGTTGATTATTTAGTTAATGAGTTCATGCAGTAATTAACATAAATACATCATTAAGCTAATGAAGGTAATACCGGGAGGGTGTGTTCATAGGGGGGAAGGGAAGGGACTTGTAACATAACTGTAATCGTATATTGTCTGCCATTTGTGTGTGTGAAAAAATATAGACTTTTAATAAATGAGTAAAGAGGTGAAAATGGCAATAAATGGCATGTACATAAGTATTAGTAAGTAAATGGTTTGTTAATCGGGTATTAGTTAATGCTATCTAAGTATTAAAGTGATAGTGCGAGATTTAGCAATTCCTTCCTGCGTGCAGTTTGAAGAAAGTTGAAGGTAGTTTTGCGAGCCATTGCTAACTAGCATTAGCGCAATGACTGGAAGTCTACTGTAACAGCTGTCATGGCTACTGGAACAGCCAGATCAGATTTTTCATAAATAAGTAGCACTTCTTGAACACCTCCAACTTTCAAATCTAATCATCAGGTAGATTTGATAAACCTCCAAATCAGCACCATTCTCCAAAATCACCATTCTCCAAAAAATATCTGTCAAGGTAGCAATAGTACTGCACATGTTGGATTGTTTTCCTGGTCTGTGCCAGGTAAGTGTTGCTGCTAAATGAACAGCAGCAGGGAAACGCTTTGACTGATCATCACTACATCTGTCACCGCAAGACTAGCATTTCCAGAGAAGTGACACTGCCAACAACATTCCGTGCTTGACAGGTGAGGATGTGACAGTGAGAAAAGGGGAAGGCGGGGGAAACCCCTAGAGGTGGCTAGGGAGACAGTTCTGGTTGCTGCGCTCAGGATTCCCCTCCGTCTGGTATTAGGATGCTCCACCTCATCCCGCTCCCGGACGGGGCAGAGAGCCACAAACAAGGGGAAGGGGTAGGCTGCCAGGGGCAGTCCAACATCTGGAGCCTTCGGCAGACGTGCAAGACATACGGAGTCTGAAAAAAAAAAACATCTGGAGAAACACTCTGGCAGATCCCTCTGTGGGAAGGAAGGACTTCCTTGTAACGTACATGGGTTGATAGAGATTAGGATGGATGCAGCTGTCGCACTTGACGAAAACCCTTCTGTGCTGCATGTGTTCTTCTAACTGATTGAGGAAAGTCTAATACAGGCGTGGGCAACTCCAGTTCTCGAGGGCCTGATTGGTGCCACAGTTTTGCCCTAGCTAACACACCTGACTCCAATAATCCCCTAATCATGATCTTCAGTTTATAATGCAATTTGATTAATCAGCTGTGTTTGTTAGGGATGGAGAAAAAGTGTGACACCAATCAGGTACCCAAGGACTGGAGTTGCACTTCACCCCTCGCAGAGACCCATCCAGGTCACGGCACCAATGTGAGAGACTGGGTTTTGAACCCGGGTCTCCTGTATGCCAGAAAGTATTAAAATCTCAAGAAGGTTGCTCATCACGCAAGTGTGAGTAATTAACTAAATCAAAGTAGCTAGGATAGACACTGGCATAAAAGTGCAGCAAGAGATGGGCCAATCAACCACGCAGAGAAGCCTGGGAAAGTTTCTCAATCCTGGGAAGCCTCTCAATCCTCACACTGCTAGGCATCCAGGTACCTGCAGATATGTAGTAATCACTAAAATAACCAAGAAAGGATGAGAATAAGGGGCCAGCTGAAAGGTAGTCTGTTAAAGTCTCTCTCGGGTCCAAAGAAAGCAATGAAATGCAATAAAAGGAGCCCGTCTGGGACAAGGGGAGCCAGATGTGCAGCTGCTGGAGGCTACCTGTCGTCAGGCCACAATGATTTATCCTTCCCGTCCACACCGCTGCTTGCTTTTTCACTTAGGGGAGGAATCAGCACTCCCATCCCTAAACTATACTGACCTCTGTGAAACTATCACATGATTAATGACATTGTAAAGCTACTGGAAGTTGGGAGATGGGATCTTTTTGGTGTCCATTCAAGATACATTTAAATTACTTCTTTTTTGTCTTTTGTGTGACATGACAGTTGGAGTTACATCCGCTGCAACAATCGTGTTTACAACACATCTAAATATCTGTCTTGGTTTAAGAGGAGGACAGTGACTGACATAAATGTGGCTAAAAGACAGCCAAAGCCCAAGGCAATGAAGCAAGTGTTCTCAGGGGCCGTGGGCTGACAGTGATGGAGGATAGATGTTTCTCTAAGGAGACTGGGAGAAGTCTGGATTATGGAAACCTCATGTCTCCCAGTGTCATTCCTGTGCAGTTCCGACAACCGGATGAAGAAGAATATCAGCTATCTGTCAGATGGGGGGATATGTTTTGACATGTCTCAGAACAATATTTATGAAATGTTTTTTAGAGAGATTATTACATACAATTAATTATACGGAAAACTCTGGGTTGAGTGAAATGTTCAGAAGCAATAATGCTGTAAAATGTACAATAAATGGACAACCAGTCATTTCCAGAGCTAAATATATACAGCCCCGACAAAATTTCCCTGGACATCCCTGTTAATAATTAGCCTCCTCATTGGGCAATAATATGTGCGCCGTTAGCAAGGTTTATTTTCTGAGAATGTGCCTACCCCACTACAGCGACAGAGCAACAGTTTCCATTTAGAAAGTTTGGTATACTAAAACTAAGGGTTTTGTGTTGTAATGAGGTAAGTCTATTGATTATGAACCAAACTGTAACGGGTGTCGTCGCCTGAGGAGGAAGAATCGGACCAAAGAGCAGCGTGGTAAGCGTTCATGATTTTATTAAACTGAACACTAGAACAAAATAACAAAGTGAAACACAGGTGGGAAAACACAGGTGGGAAAAATGCTACCTAAGTATGGTTCCCAATCAGAGACAACGATAGACAGCTGTCCCTGGTTGAGAACCATACCCAGCCAAAACAAAGAAATACCAAAACATAGAAAAATTAACATAGAATGCCCACCCAATCACACCCTGACCAAACCACACTAGAGACTGTTACGGCTGTCGTCTTCCTCTTCCTCGGACGAGGAGAGGAGAGAAGGATCGGTGGACCAATACGCAGCGAGGTATGTTGACATAATGAATTTATTGAAAAGACGAAGACTGATACGAACTATACTTGACTTATACAAAATAACAAACAAACAACGTAGACAGACCTGATCATGGAACTTACATAAAACACGCAGAACTCACGAACAGGCAAAACGAACGAAACAGTACCGTGTGGTGCAATAAACACAGACACAGCGACAATCACCCACAAACAAACAGTGAGAACAACCTACCTTAATATGACTCTCAATCAGAGGAAATGCCAAACACCTGCCTCTAATTGAGAGCCATACCAGGCAACCCTTTAACCCAACATAGAAACACAACACATAGAAATGCCCACCCAGCTCACGCCCTGACCAATAAACACATACAAAACAAGAGAAAACAGGTCAGGAACGTGACAAACACGCAGCATATACAGTGCCTTCAGAAAGTATTCACACCTTTCGACTTTGTTGTGTTAAAACCTGAATTTAAAATGGTTACATTTAGATTTTGTGTCACTGGCCTATACACAATACCCCATAATGTCAAAGTGGAATTATGTTCTTAGAAAATTATAAGCTGAAATGTTTCAAGAATTCAAGAATTCAACCCCTTTGTTATTGCAAGCCTAAATATATTCAGGAGTAAAAATGTGCTTAACAAGTCACATAAGTTGCACAGACTCATTCTGTGTGCAATAAAAATTAACATGATTTTTGAATGACTACCTCATCTCTGTACCCCACAAATACAATTAATTGTAAGGTTCCTCAGTCGAGCAGTGAACACAGATTCAACCACAATGCCTCGCAAAGGGCAACTATTGGTAGATGGGGAAAAAAAAAAAAAGACTATGAATATCCCTTTTAGCATGGTGATTACACTTTGGAAGGTGTATCAATACACCCAGTCACTACAAAGATACAGGCGTCCTTCCTAACCCAGTTGCCGGAGAGGAAGGAAACCGCTCAGGGATTTCACCATGAGGTAAATGGTGACAGGAGAAAACTGATGATGGATCAACAACATTGTAGTTGCTCCACAATCCTAACCTAAATTACAGTGAAAAGAAGGAAGCCTGTACAGAATAAAACAAATATTCCAAATCATGAGCGGAATTTCCAAGCCATTATGGAATAGTTGGTTACTTCATCTCAATCTGTTGTTTCATTTTTAAACATTTAATTTTGGAAGAACATTAACAGATACCCACCCCCCTGGCTGTCATGAATTCTGCTCCAGGAGCAGTTACACTTACACATTCTACCTGTATAGAACAGTGTCAGTTCATATTCTATATATACACTGAACAAAAATATAACCAAAACATGCAACAATTTCATAGAGTTACAGTTTACATAAAGAAATCAGTCAATTGAAATACATTCATTAGGCCCTAATCTAAAAAGTCAAGGGGTCTGAATACTTTCCTAAGCACTGTATACAATGCCTTCGGAAAGTATTCAGACCCCTTCCCTTTTTCCACATTTTGTTATGTTACAGCCTCAAATAGATTAAACATTTTCCTCATCAATGTACACACAATACCCCATAATGACACAGCGAAAACAGAAATACCTTATTTACATAAGTATTCAAACCCTTTGCTATGATACTCGAAATTGAGCTCAGGTCCGTTGATCATCATTGAGATGTTTCTACAACTTGGGGTCCACCTGTGGTAAATTCAATTGATTTGACATGTTTTGGAAAAGCACACAGCTGTCTATATAAAGGTCCCACAGTTGACAGCGCAGTTCAGAGCAAAAAACATGATGTCGAAAGAATTGTCCGTAGAGCTCCAAGACAGGATTGTGTCGAGGCACAAATCTGGGGAAGGGTACCAAAACAATTCTGCAGCATTGAAGGTCCCCAAGAACACAGTGGCCTCCATCTTTCTTAAATGTAAGAAGTTTGGAACCACCAAGACTCGTCCTAGAGCTGGACGCCCGGCCAAACTGAGCAATCGGGGGAGAAGGGTCTTGGTCAGGGAGGTGGCCAAGAACCAATCAGGCTTTTATGGTAGAGTGGCCAGACAGAAGCCACTCCTCAGTAAAAGGCACATGACAGCCCACTTGGAGTTTCCAAGACCCTTCTGACCCTGTATGCTGAGCACTTGTTGGCTGCTTTTCCTTCACTATGCGGTCCAATTCATCCCAAACCAATGGTTGAGGTTGGATAATTGTGGAGGCCAGGTCATCTGATGCAGCACTCCATCACCCTCCTTCTTGGTCAAATAGCCCTTACACAGCCTGGATGTGTGTTGGGTCATTGTCCTGTTGAAAAACAAATGATAGTCCCACTAAGCGCAAACCAGATGGGATGGCGTATCGCTGCAGAATGCTGTGGTAGCCATGCTGGTTAAGTGTGCATTGAATTCTAAATCACTGACAGTGTCACCAGCAAATCACCCCCACACCATCACACCTCTCCTCCATGCTTCACGGTGGGAATCACACATACGGAGATCATCTGTTCACCTCTGTATCTCACAAAGACACGGCGGTTGGAACCAAAAATCTAAATTTTGGACTCCAGACCAAAGTGCAGATTTCCACCGATCTAATATCCATTGCTCGTGTTTCTTGGCCCAAGCAAGTATCTTCTTATTATTGGGGTCCTTTAGTTGTGGCTTCTTTGCAGCAATTTGACCATGAAAGCCTGATTCACACAGTCTCCTCTGAACAGTTGATGTTGAGATGTGTCTGTTACTTGAACACTGTGAAGCATTTATATGGGCTACAATTTCTGAGGTGCAGTTACAGTGCCTTGCAAAAGTATTCATCCCCCTTGGCGTTTTTCCTATTTTGTTGCATTACAACCTGTAATTCAAATAGATTTTTATTTGGATTTCACGTAATGGACATACACAAAATAGTCCAAATTGGTGAAGTGAAATTTTAAAAATGTATCGTTATCAAATGTATATATATATTTTTTTTAACGGAAAAGCGGTGCGTGCATATGTATTCACCCCTTTGCTATGAAGTCCCTAAATACGATCTGATGCAACCAATTACCTTCAGAAGTCACATAATTAGTTAAATCAATTCCACATGTGTGCAATCTAAGTGTCAAATGATCTGTCACATGATCTCAGAATATATACACCTGTTCTGAAAGGCCCCAGAGTCTGCAAGACCATTAGTGGGGGCACCACCACTAAGCAAGGGGCACCACCAAGCAAGCGGCACCAGGAAGACAAAGGAGCTCTCCAAACAGGTAAAGGGCAAAGTTGTGGAGAAGTACAGATCAGGGTTATAAAAAAATATCAGAAACTTTGAACATCCAACGGAGCACCGTTAAATCCATTATTAAAAACTGGGAAGAATATGGCACAACAACAAACCTGCCAAGAGAGGGCCGCCCACCAAAACTCACTGACCAGGCAAGGAAGGCATAAATCAGAGAGGCAACAAAGAGACCAAAGATAACGCTGAAGGAGATGCAAAGCTCCACAGCGGAGATTGGAGTATCTGTCCATAGGACCACTTTAAGCTGTACACTCCACAGAGCTGGGCTTTAATGTAAGAGTGGCCAGAAAAAAGCCATTGCTTAAAGAAAAAATAAGTAAAGACATTTGGTGTTCGCCAAAAGGCATGTGGGAGATTCCCCAAACATATGGAAGAAGGTACTCTGGTCAGATGAGACTACAATTGAGCTTTTAGGCCATCAAGGAAAAGGCTATGTCTGGCGCAAACCCAACACCTCTCATCACCCTGAGAACACCATCCCCACAGTGAAGCATGGTGGTGGCAGCATCATGCTGTGGGGATGTTTTTCATCGGCGGGGACTGGGAAACAGGTCAGAATTGAAGGAATGATGGATGGAGCTAAATACAGGGAAATTCTTGTGGGAAACCTGTTTTAGTCTTCCAGAGATTTGAGACTGGGACGGAGGTTCACCTTCCAGCAGGACAATGACCCCTAAGCATACTGTTAAAGCAACACTCAAGTGGTTTAAGGGGAAACATTTAAATGTCTTGGAATGGCCTAGTCAAAGCCCAGACTTCAATCCAATTGAGAATCTGTGGTATGACTTAAAAGATTGCTGTACACCAGCGGAACCCATCCTACTTGAAATGGCAGGAACAGTTTTGCCTTGAAGAATGGGCAAAAATCCCAGTTGCTAAGGTTATAGAGACATTACCCAAGAGACAAGGCACCTGTAATTGCTGCAAAAGGTGGCTCTACAAAGTATTGACTTGGGGGGGGGGGGGGGGGGGGGGTGGTGGTGAAGTTATGCACGCTCAAGTTTTCAGTTCTTTTGTCTTACTTCTTGTTTGTTTCACAATAAAAAATATTTTGCATCTTCAAAGTGGTAGGCATGTTGTGTAAATCAAACAATACAAACCCCCCAAAAATGTATTTTCATTCCAGGTTGTAAGGCAACAAAATAGTTAAAATGCCAAGGGTGAATACTTTTGCAAGCCACTGTAACTCTAATGAACTTATCATCTGCAGCAGAGGTAACTCTGGGTCTTCCTCTCCTGTGGCGGTTCTCATGAGAGTCAGTTTCATCCTAGCACTTGATGGTTTTTGCGACTGCACTTGAAGAAACTATAAAAGTTCTTGAAATTTTCCAGATTGACTGACCATGTCTTAAAGTAATGATCGACTGTCGTTTCTCTTTGCTTATTTGAGCTGGACTTGCTATTTTACCAAATAGGGCTATCTTCTGTATACCAACCCTACCTTGTCACAACACAACTGGCTCAAATGCATTAAGAACAAAATAAATTCCACAAATTGACTTTTAAGAAGCCACACCTGTTAATTGAAATGCATTCCAGGTGACTACCTCACGATCTGGTTGAGAGAATGTCAACAGTGTGCCAAGCTGTCATCAAGGCAAAGGGTGGCTACTTTGAACAATCTCAAATATACACTACCGTTCAAAAGTTTGGGGTCACTTAGAAATGACCTTGTTTTTGAAAGAACAGCAACATTTTTGTCCATTTAAATAACATCAAATTGATCAGAAATGCAGCGTAGACATTGTTAATGTTGTAAATGACTATTGTAGCTGGAAACGGCGGATTTTTTATGCAACATCTACATAGGCGTACAGAGGCCCATTATCAACAACCATCACTCCTGTGTTCCAATGGCACGTTATGTTAGCTAATCCAAGTTTATAATTTTAAAAGGCTAATTGATCATTAGAAAGCCCTTTGGCAATTATGTTAGCACAGCTGAAAACTGTTCTGATTAAAGAAGCAATAAAACTGCCCTTCTTTAGACTAGTTGAGTATCTCGAGCATCAGCATTTGTGGGTTCGATTACAGGCTCAAAATGGCCAGAAGCACAGAACTTTCTTCTGAAACTCGTCAGTCTATTCTTGTTCTGAGAAATGAAGGCTATTCCATGCAAGAAATTGCCAAGAAACTGAAGATCTCGTACAGCGCTGTGTACTACTCCCTTCACAGAACAGTGAAAACTGTCTCTAACCAGAATAGAAAGAGGAGTGGGAGGCCCCGGTGCACTACTGAGCAAGAGTACAAGTACATTAGAGTGTCTAGCTTGAGAAACAGACGCCTCACAAATCCTCAACTGGCAGCTTCATTAAATAGTACCCGTAAAACACCAGTCTCAGCGTCAACAGTGAAGAGGTGACTCCGGGATGCTGTCCTTCTAGGCAGACTTGCAAAGAAAAAGCCATATCTCAGACCAGCCAATAAAAATAAAAGATGAAGATGGGCAAAAGAACACAAACACTGGACAGAGTAACTCTGCCCTTAAGTCCAGCATCCCTGAGTCGCCTCTTCACTGTTGACGTTGAGACTGGTGTTTTACGGCAAAGGCAGCTACTTTGCTGTTATTCTTCCTAGATTGTTTGACGTGACTGTGTTAGCTGAAGTTGGCTAGCGAGCAAGCAAGGGATGAGAACGCTGCCTGCCATCATGGCAACGGAACATTTAGAACGAATGACTGGTCAGGCACTGATGTTGGGCGATTAGGCCTGGCTCACAGTCAGCGTTCCATTTCATTCCAAAGGTGTTCGATGGGGTTGAGGTCAGGGCTCTGTGCAGGCCACTCAGTTCTTCCACACCAATCTCAACAAACCATTTTTTTCTTTTTTTGTTAGTAGTTACTGTCTTGTCTCATCGCTACAACTCCCGTACGGGCTCGGGAGAGACGAAGGTCAAGAGCCATGCGTCCTCCGAAACACAACCCAACCAAGCCGCACTGCTTCTTAACACAGCGCGCATCCAACCCGGAAGACAGCCGCACCAATGTGTCGGAGGAAACACCGTACACCTGGCGACCTGGTCAGCGTCCACTGCGCCCGACCCGCCATAGGAGTCGCTAGTGCGCGATGAGACAAGGATATCCCTACCGGCCAAACCCTCCCTAACCCGGACGACGCTAGACCAATTGTGCGTCACCCCATGGCCCTCCCGGTCGCGGCCGGCTGCGACAGAGCCTGGGCTCGAACCCAGAGTCTCTGGTGGCACAGCTAGCACTGCTAGACCACCCGGGAGGCGACAAACCATTTCTGTACGGACCTCGCTTTGTGCCTGGGGGCACTGAAATAGGAAAGGGCCTTCCCCAAACTGTTGCCACAAAGTTGGAAGCACAGAATCGCCTAGAATATCCTTGTATGCTGTAGCATTAAGATTCCCCTTCACTGGAACTAAGGGGCTTAGGCCAAACCATGAAAAACAGCCCCAGACCATTATTCCTCCTTCACCAAACTTTACAGTTCGCACTATGCATTTGGGCAGGTAGCATTCTCCTGGCATCCACCAAACCCAGATTCATCCGTCGGACTGCCAGATGGTAAATCGTGATTCATCAAGCCAGAGAACTTGTTCCCATTGCTCAAGAGTCCAATGGTGGCGAGCTTTACACCACTCCAGCTGACGGTTGGCTTTTACAGTTGACCGGGGGAGCTCTAAAAGGGCAGGAATTTGACAAACTGACTTGTTGAAAAGGTGGCATCCTATGACGGTGCCACATTGAAAGTCACTGAGCTCTTCAGTGAGGCCATTCTACTGCCAATGTTTGTCTATGGAGATTGCATGGCTGTGTGTTCGATTTAATAAACCTGTCAGCAACGGGTGTGGCTGAAATAGCCGAATCCATAAATTTGAAGGGGTGTCCACATACTTTTGTATATATAGTGTAATTGGATTTGTCCACCAGTGCTGCTCTTTGGTCTCCAAGCAGCAGAGCGTGACGTCTGACTCGTCACACATATCCAAACAGCTCCAGAAGCCTGCCAGCTCTGAGCGTCATTGTGGCACTGTTGGAATGAATCTTATTTGGCAAGTTTCTCCACTCGGACATGCAGTAGCCCACTGGTTGCTAGCTGCTGGCACAATTCCCTTCCCTTAATTAGTGACAGCTGCTGAGGTCTTTATTGATTACAGATAGTTGTGTATAGTCTCTGGATACACAAGATGGCTCAGAGATTTGCACACTGTGCTAATTTCTGGTGTTGCTACCTGTTGTAGACACAGCATAGCTAAGCACTTTTACCATCACAATTCAACTTATAGTTACAATTAGTTACAGAAGGAACTATTCATTATAACAGTATGACCTGCTTGGTCAAATGTAATTTAACAGCAAGAACCAACAACACAAATTAGCACCGGCTAAGTGACAGTACAGTATTAATGCCTTTTACATCCTGGGACTATGCACAACTATCTGTCATAATACAATACCTTCAGAAAGTATTCACACCCCTTGAATTTTTCCACATTTTGTTATGTTAGTGACAAAGTGGAAGGAAAAATAAAACACTGATGTTGATTAGAGTATCCCCCCAGTCAATGCATGTTAGAAACACCGTAGGCAGCAAATACAGCTGTTAATATTTTTGGGTAAGTCTAAGTGCTTTGTACACCTGGATTGTGCAATATTTGCCCATTATTCTTTTTTAAATTCAAGTTGGTAGTTGATCATGGCTAGACAGCCATTTTCAACTCTTGCCATAGGTTTTCAAGCAGATTTAAGTCAAAACTGTAGGTAGGCCACTCAGGAACATTCAATGTTGTCTTGGTAAGCAACTCTAGTGCAGATTTAGCCTTGTGTTTTAAGGGTATTGTCCTGCTGGAAGGTGAATTCATCTCTCAGTGTCTGGTGGAAAGCAGTGAACCAGGATTTCCTCTAGGATTTTACCAGTGCTTAGCTACATTCCGTTTCTTTTTATCCTGACAAGCAAAATTTAGAGTGGGCTACCCAGTGATGTGTTGTATTGGATTTGCCAAAAATATCTAACACTTTGTATTTAGGACAAAAAGGTAATTTCATTGCCATGTGTATTACTTTAGTGCCTTGTTGCAAACACTATTAATTGCACACAGTGAGTCCATGCAACTTATGGGATTTGTTAAGCAAATGTTTACTCCTGAACTTATTTAGGCTTGCCATAACAAAAAGGGGTTGAATACTTTGACTCAAAACATTTCAGATTTTCAATAATTAATTTGTTTTAAATTTCTAAAAACAAACTTCTACTTAGACATTATGGGGTATTATGTGTAGATCAGTGACACAAAATCTCAATGTAATCAATTTTATATCCAAGCTGTCACACAACAAAAGGGGTGTGAATAATTTCTGAAGGCACTAATTTCTGAAGACTACTAATATGCTTACATGTATCCCAGGATGCACCAGTGAAAAAGTTGTGTAAGCATGTGCCACTAAATCTGACACGTGATTCACTGCACCCCTACCTTCATGCTCGCTTATGAGTCTGAATAAATAATCAAAAGAAAAATAAGGAACCAGATTACACTAAACTAAGAAACATGCTTATGGATACATGAATGTCTTGAAAAAAAAGACCCCCTCCCCCACACACATTTATATCTATATGCTGAATCCAAACACGAGGAGTGCAACTCAATAGCTCATCCTATGATAATATTATAGTTGCCACAGGGAAAGGTCAAACCACAGCACACGTCTTGGCTTTCATGGCCTCCGTTGTGACTCCACAGATGGCTTCAGCATTGCTGCAAGGGAAAAATTATCTTAAGAGCCTATGGGGGGGGGGGGTACAAGAGGAGGGCTGGCAGCCTTCCCAGAGGTGCCATCATCTTGGCCCTGGATCCTGCCTTGTTTGAAACTTCGATTAGAGCCGTGGGTACGCAATTCCCTGATGCACTCGTGTCCAGAGCTGCCGCAGCAGAATCTGCCCCATGTGTGCTGCCTTCGGCACCTTGGGGTCATATCAGGGTGATTAGCGGGGATTCACTGATTATCATCTTTTAAACATGTGACAGTTAAAAAGGTCAGTCATTACTTATTTTACCAGCTGTCATTCAAACCACCTGAAATGTTTTGATGTATTGTTTTTTTTGAGTCTAGAGTTTTTTACCAATAGTTAGTGCATCAATTAGCATAGTGCATCCAATAATGTATTATATACTGCTAGCTCCTCCTCATTATACGCAATGGACTGTCCAGATGGAACATTATCAAGTTATATAATACCTCATATCACTGCTCCAACGTGCGAGGCCTCTGCTCCTCAGGTTGTACTCAACAACTGGGGTAACTGCATACTTCTTTTGCAGCACGGTAACGTAACCCCATTAACATAGTCATCAAGGCCTAAATAAAATGACATGTGCTATATATTTACCCACCTTCCTGCTACTTTTGGATCGGCAATGAGAAATACCCACATACCTAGCAGTACAGAAAGAGGTTAGGGGCACCATCTGTTTCTGTTAAGGAACAGGAAACTGGATGTAGGGAATGACAAGTAGATTTCCAATTAGAAATGTATAAAGTACACTATTGGCACGGGTATTAGTTATATATGAGAGAACACTTTGCTTATGTCAAAAATCTAATATAGTCCTTAAAATAATAGGACAATTGGTGCAAGCAGTTGTACGTTAACAAGGTTACGTTAGAGAATACTAGTGAGTGGTTAAGGATAGGGTAAGGTTAAGTTTAAGCATGCTAGCGAGTGATTGACATTAGGGTAACGTTAAGGTTAAGCATTCAACTGGTTAGGGTTAACAGTTAGGGTAAGTTACGTTTAGGCATGCTAGCTAGTAGGTTAGGGGTATAAGGTTAGAGCATGGGTAGGATTACAAAACTAAAACAGGCCAAGAACCACACACGGATTCAACCACTGCCACTCAAGGATGTCTTTGTTACCCCCCCACCTACCAAACTGCTAGCAAATTTCTGAGATGACTCAACATCACACAAAAAGTGTTCATTATTTACTTATGGCTGCATTTCATATGTACAAACCTTACATCTGCATAGCAGTTCCACAATAATTGTTCTGACATTTCAATATGGATCAGTGATGATGGATAAAGAAACAAAATGACACAATGACTGACAGTGCAGCCAAGTCTCCATCAAAAGGCTTTGAGGATACAATTAGAATCATTTCATTTCTATTCATTTTTGGTACTCCAAAAGCGAAACTAATATTTTCACTAATCAATCTAACCCCATGAAACATGAGCTGCATCCACCTGAATTACCACCTGCCGCTCTCAGTCTCTCCTGCCATTACCACTCTGGTCCTGACAAAATCAAAAATGTCACCACCCCAATGAAATGCCCATACAAGGCTGGAGCAAGCAGTCCCGAGAGATCCTACCAGGAACCACTACCTGATCCAGGCCTCAGCACTGCCAGAGTCTGCGTCTGGCATTGGGTGACCTCTCCATCACCTCCAGTCCCTATGGACCTAGTTATGACACAGCCTTATATATTTATATGCCTTACTAGGACACTATTCAAAAAGCTCAGCATGTTCCTTAGCATCGGTTTCATTTGAGAGTACTGATGCCATTAGTTTAAAATGCTCTTAATGCTCAGGAGACAGCTGCAGAGAAGTTCCAAGTCCTTTGCCACCCTCAAGCGGCATTGTATTTAGCTTGCCAAAATAACAAGTTGGCTCTCAATTTGCTGTGGTTTTTAGAGAGCAGCATTTGAAGATGCTTTCCGCAACACCTCATAGAAAAATGTGATTCTCTCAAGACAAGTTTTTCAGCTTGTCAACACCCAATGCAATTTCCTTTACGGAAGGAAAAACGGGCAAGAGCTTATTAACCCTTCACACTCGCAGGAATTGGCCTATATATAGCTGTCAGAGCAGCTCACAGATTACTACACCTGTACATAAACCATCTATAATTTAGCCCAAACAACTACCGCTTCCCCTACTGTATTTATTTTGCTCCTTTGCACCCCATTATTTATATTTCTACTTTGCAAATTCTTCCACTGCAAATCTACCCTTCCAATGTTTTACTTGCTATATTGTATTTACCTCGCCACCATGGCCTTTTTTTGCCTTTACCTCCCTTATCTTACCTCATTTCCACTCACTGTATATAGACTTTTTGTTTTCTTTTGTTCTACTGTATTATTGACTATGTTTTGTTTTTTCCATGTGTAACTCTGTGTTGTTGTATGTGTCGAACTGCTTTGCTTTATCTTGGCCAGGTTGCAGTTGCAAATGAGAACTTGTTCTCAACTAGCCTACCTGGTTAAATAAAGGTGAAATAAAAATAAATAAAATAAATATATGGATAGGGCTCAATTGAAAGGGAACTGTTTGGAGATTATGGAAAAATGATTAGACCAACTGTGAGGACATTTCACCTGACACAAGACAATCCAAACATTACACTGTTGATTTTATGTGCACTTTACATTTACTGTACCTTTCGCAGCATTGTTGATAATGAAATCTAAAAAAATCACTGGATACATTCAGTAACATGATTTGGGATTTTGATGTATGCTTGGGGTTATTGTCTTGCTGGAAGCTCCATCCGGGGCCAAGTTTCAGCATTCTTGCTTTTGGCTAAAATATCCTGGGTAAAGTTCATGATGCCATTGACCTTAACAAGGGCCCTAGGACAAGTGGAAGCAAATTAGCCCCATTACAAATATCCAACACCATATTTTACAGTAGGTATGGGGTTATTTTCTGCTCATTCATTCTCATTTCAACTCCAAGCCCACCACTTGTGTGCGTGGCCAAAGAGCTCTAATTTCATGTCATCTGACCCAAGCACTAGTTCCAATCCAAGCGCCAAAGTCGTTTAGCCAACTCCAGGCATTTACATTTGCTGCATGACATGAAAATAGAGCTCTTTGGCCACACACACCCATAAAACACTATGTTGATGTTTCCTTTACTTTAGCAGTTACCTGTAGCTCACTATTTCAATTAGTTATTTTTGTCATTTTTGCTTATCTTTAATCGAGGGTGTCAATCATTTTGGACCCCACTGTATGCCTCTATTTATATGTGGGAATACATGGGAACAGATTTCCTCAATTAAAATCACTTTGAGCTGATTTCCTGGTGATTTTAGTCTTATGTCTAACAACGAAAACCCCCCAAAATATGTATATTATTTTGCTAAGAAAACATCGGGGGCCAAATAAAATCACCCGCGGGACGAATTTGGCTCGCAAGCCGCCTATTGGGGAAGCCTGCCCCTAAGGTCCCCGCTGCCAAACTCCATGATAACCACCACCACCTTGCTCATGTGGAGTTGATCAAAACATTTTAAAGCCACAAACCATATGTCCACAGGGCACCAACTGTTAAATCCTTACTGCATCTGAGCTTTATTTTCAGCAAGGTAACTAGAGGTGCCTCACAGTGACTGTGCACTTTTGGGCCAACCACAGAAAAGCAACTACTTCGATTTCATGGGCATCAAGCGCACACTAATCTCATGGGTGTTAAAGGCACTGGTTTGCAGCAGTGGGAGAATTTTTACAGCCACACCACATTTCATTTCATGGGTCAATGGCACTTTCTGTGGGGTCATTGATTCTTCTGTTTTTGATTTCAAATCAGAGGACAAGGCCCATTGTTAAAATTCGATTTTTAAAACTCTGGTCTCTCAGTGTCTACTGTATCTCTGTATAGTGATAATCTCACTAATAGTAAGCCCTTTTTTAGCTCATTGTTTAACGATTTAAAAAAATACCATCACAACTAAAATACTGGATCACATCCCACATTTACCAGTAATTGTCATCACTCACTGTAAAAAAAAAAAAGAAGTGTTTTCTATAGAGCTATATGACTAATATGTTTCTCAGTATTGTCACGAGATGCACGATACATCGGTGACCATATCGGTAATATAAAAAATATATCGGGGGAGACAAACGGAGTGGTCTGTAGTCAACCGAATGCGCTGCTTAGATCATAGAACCATGGTTACGTGAGTAACCTTTGATGCGTCCCGCGGAAGGTCGAAAAGTCAGATGCATGTCAGCTGCATATGTCATTTACAATCCAGCTGCATAATTTGATTCTGTATTCACTTCTTTTCATCATAAGAAATAGCCACATACAGTTGAAGTCGGAAGTTTACATACACTAAGGTTGGAGTCATTAAAACTCTTTTTTCAACCACTCCACACATTTCTTGTTAACATACTATAGTTTTGGCAAGTCTGTTTGGACATCTACTTTGTGCATGACACAAGTAATTTTAGCAATAATTGTTTACAGACAGATTATTTAACTTATAATTCAATGTATCACAATTCCAGTGGGTCAGAAGTGTACATACACTAAGTTGACTGTGCCTTTAAACAGCTAGGAAAATTCCAGAAAATGTCATGGCTTTAGAAGCTTCTGATAAGCTAATTGACATAATTTGAGTCAATTGGAGGTGTACCTGTGGATGTATTTCAAGGCCTACCTTCAAACTCAGTGCCTCTTTGCTTGACGTCATGGGAAAATCAAAAGAAATCAGCCAAGACAATCAGAAAAAGAATTGTAGACCTCCACAAGTCTGGTTCGTCCTTGTGAGCAATTTCCAAACACCTGAAGGTACCACGTTCATCTGTACAAACAATAGAACGCAAGTATAAACACCATGGGACCACGCAGCCGTCATACCGCTCAGGAAGAAGACGCGTTCTGTCTCCTAGAGATGAATTTACTTTGGTGCGAAAAGTGCAAATCAATCCCAGCACAACAGCAACGGACCTGGTGATGATGCTGGAGGAAACCGGTACAAAAGTATCTATATCCACAGTAAAACGAGTCCTATATCGACATAACCTGAAAGGCCCCTCAGCAAGGAAGATGCCACTGCTCCAAAACCGCCATAAAAAAGCCAGACTACGGTTTGCAACTGCACATGGGGACAAAGATCGTACTTTTTGGAGAAATGTCCTCTGGTCTGATGAAACAAAAATAGAACTGTTTGGCCATAATGACCATTGTTATGTTTGGAGGAAAAAGAGGGAGGCTTGCAAGCTGAAGAACACCATCCCAACTGTGAAGCATGGGGGTGGCAGCATCATGTTGTGGGGGTGCTGCAGGAGGGACTGGTGCACTTCACAAAATAGATGGCATCATGAGGCAGGACAATTATGTGGATATATTGAAGCAACATCTCAAGACATCAATCAGGAAGTTAAAGCTTGGTCGCAAATGGGTCTTCCAAATGGACAATGACTCCAAGCATATGGGGCGGCAGGTGGCCTATTGGTTAGAGCGTTTGACTAGTAAACACAAGGTTACAAGATCAAATCCCGGAGCTGATAAGGTAAAAATCTGCTGTTCTGAACAAGACAGTTAACCCACTGTTCATAGGCTGTCATTGATAATAAGAATTTGTTCTTAACTGACTTGCCTAGTTAAATAAAGGTCAAATATAAAAAATACTTCCAAAGTTGTGGCAAAATGGCTTAAGGACAACAAAGTCAAGGTATTGGAGTGGCCATCACAAAGCCCTGACCTCAATCCAAAAATAAAATTTGTGGGCAGAACTGAAAAAGCGTATGCGAGCAAGGAGGCCTACAAACCTGACTCAGTTACACCAGCTCTGTCAGGAGGAATGGGCCAAACTTCACCCAACTTATTGTGGAAGGCTACATGAAACGTTTGACCCAAGTTAAACAATTTAAAGGCAACGCTATCAAATACTAATTGAGTGTATGTAAACTTCTGACCCACTGGTAATGTGATGAAAGAAATAAAAGCTGAAATCATTTTCTACTATTATTCTGACATTTCACATTCTTAAAATAAAGTGGTGATCCTAACTGACCTAAAACAGGCAATTTTTACTCGGATTAAATGTCAGGAATTGTGAAAAACTGAGTTTAAATGTATTTGGCTACGGTGTATATAAACTTCCGACTTCAACTGTCAGTGCCTACATGTAACACAGGACAAGGCTGTGTTTTTTTGCTCATGAAGGAATTGTTTCACACTCAAACACAAAAAAGTCCAGCACAGGGCCAAGTGAGGTGCGTACCATGAAGAATCCGGGACGTGAAGATATAGTTGGCTCCCATTCAAGTAATCACAGCTATCAGCGGGAGCATGATCATGCTGAATGGTTACAGCCCAGCAACTCAGGCTGACCCAGTTCTTAGAAGTAGGCTAGCACACTGCATAAGAATGTGAGTTCCTGATGGGTAGAGTTGAGTTGGGGGATGTGTGATGAATATTGTTCTCTACTTTGTGGCCAACATACTCAAATGCCTAAGGGTGTTTGTCTCCCCCCAAAATTCTGAAGAGCTCTGCAGATAAGCATAAGTACTACACCCACGATGACAGATTATTCAACACATGATTTTCAACATGTCCCTAAACTGATATTGTTTGCAATGTAAAGTATCATATTTTACAACGTACAGTGGCAAGAAAAAGTATGTGAACCCTTTGGAATTACCTGGATTTCTACATAAATTGGTCATACAATTTGATCTGATTTGCATCTAGGTCACAACAATAGACACACACAGTTCGCTTAAACTAATAATACACAAACAATTAGACGTTTTCATGTCTTTATTGAACACAGTGTAAACGTTCACAGTGCAGGGTGGGAAAAGTATGTGAACCCTTGGATTTAATAACTGGTTGACCCTCCTTTGGCAGCAATAACCTAAACCAAACGTTTTCTGTATTTGAGGATCAGACCTACACAATGGTCAGGAGGAATTTTTGACCATTCCTCTTTACAAAACTGTTGCAGTTCAGACATATTCTTGGGATGTCTGGTGTGATGCCACAGTCATGCCACAGCATCTCAAATCGGGTTGAGGTCAGGACTCTGACTGAGCCATTTCCTTCTGTTGAAGCCATTCTGTTGTTGATTTACCTTAGTGCTTTGAGTCGTTGTCCTGTTGCCTCACCCAACTTCTGTTGAGCTTCAATTGGCGGACAGAGAGCCTAACATTCTCCTGCAAAATGTCTTGATAAACATGGGAATTCATTTTTCCGTCGATGATAGCAAGCTGTTCAGGCCCGGAGGCAGCAAAGCAGCCCCAAACCATGATGCTCTTCCACCATACTTTACAGTTGGGATGAGGTTTTGATGTTGTGTGCTGTGCTTTTTTTTCTCCACACATAGTGTTGTGTGTTCCTTCCAAAGAACTCAACTTCAGTTTAATCTGTCCACAGAATATTTTAACAGTAGCGCTGTGGAACTTCCAGGTGCACTTCTGCAAACTTCAGACGTGCAGCAATGTTTTTTTTGGAAAGCAGTGGCTTCTTCCATGGTGTCCTCCCATGAACACCATTTTTGTTTAGTGTTTTGCGTATTGTAGAATTGTCAACAGAGATGTTTGCATGTTCCAGAGATTTCTGTAAGTCTAACTGACAGTCTAGGATTCTTCTTAACCTCATTGAGCATTCTGCACTGTGCTTTTGCAGTCATCTTTGCAGGATGGCCACTCCTAGGGAGAGTAGCAACAGTGCTGAACTTTCTCCATTTATAGGCAATTTGTCTTACCATGGACTGATGGACATCAAGGCTTTTAGAGATACTTTTGTAACCTATTCCAGCTTTATGCAAGTCAACAATTATTAATCTTAGGTCTTCTGAGATCTCTTTTGTTCGAGGCATGATTCACATCAGGCAATGCTTCATGTGAATAGCAAACCTACATTTTGTGGGTGTTTTTTATAATGCAGGGGAGCTCTAACCAACATCTTCAATCTCGTCTCATTGATTGGACTCCAGGTTAGCTGACTCCTGATTCCAATTAGCTTTTGGAGAAGTCATTAGCCTAGGGGTTCACATACTTTTTCCAATCTACACTGTGAATGTTTAAATGATCTATTCAATATATACAAGAAAAATACAATAATTTGTGTGTTATTAGTTGAAGCACACTGTGTCTATTGTTGTGACCTAGATGAAGATCAGATCAAATTTGATGACCAATTCATCCATCAACAAAAACTTATTCAGAATATTTATTATTACTTTGTAGACTGAATTAAAAGTGTTGTGCAAAATCGAAATATAATGCATATATTAGATAGTCGATAAGCTGAATATGGACGTTTCTTGTAACCTTACGGCTTGCATAACTAAACTATGTAAAAAATAATAATTAATTGTATACCATGCATTTATTCACTTTCATTAACATTAGTAAATACACACATAAAACCATTTATTATGAAGACCTGCATTTTTTTTTATAAATCAGGAACACCACATCTTAATTATAAGCAGATCTTCAAATACGGGTTAAATAAATAAAAAATCTCAGCAATCTACACACAATACCCAATAATGATGAAGAGAAAATAGATTTGAAATTTTTGCAAATGTATTAAAAATAAAAAACAGAAAGACCTTATTTACATAAGTATTCAGCCCCTTTGCTATAAAACTTGAAATTGAGCTCAGGTGCATCCTGTTTCCATTGATCATCCTTGAGATGTTTCTACAACTTGATTGGAGTCTACCTGTGGTAACATAACCAGTCTATATAAGGTCCCACAGTTGACAGTACATGTCAGAGCAAAAACCAAGTCACGAGGAAGGAATTGTCCGTAGAGCTCCGACACAGGGTTGTGTCGAGGCACAGATCTGGGGAAGGGTGCCAAAAAAAATAATGCAGCAAGGAAAGTCCCCAAGAACACAGTGGCCTCAATCATTCTTAAATGGAAGAAGTTTGGCACCACCAAGACTCTTCCAAGAGCTGGACGCCCGGCCAAACTGAGCAATTGGGAGAGAAGAGACTTGGTCAGGGAGGTGACATTGAACCCGATGGTCAGTCTGACAGAGCTCCACAGTTCCTCTGTGGAGATGGGAGAACCTTCCAGAAGGACAACCATTTATACAGCTCTCCACCAATCAGGGCTTTATGGTAGAGTGGCCAGACAGAAGACACTCTTTAGTGAAAGGCATGGCAGCCCACTTGGAGTTTGCCAATATGCACCTAAAGGACTCTCAGACCATGAGGAACAATATTCTCTGGTCTGATAAAACCAAGATTGAACTCTTTGGCTTGAATGCCAAGCGTCACATCTGGAGGAAACCTGGCACCATGTTTTTCCAGAGGCAGGGACTGTGAGACTAGTCAGGATCGAGGGAAAGATGAATTGAGCAAAGTACAGAGAGATGCTTGATGAAAACCTGCTCCAGAGCACTCAGGACCTCAGACTGGGGCGAAGGTTCACCTTCTAACAGGACAACGACCAAGAGCACACAGCCAAGACAATGCAGGAGTGACTTCGGGACAAGTCTCTGAATGTCAGCCAGCCAGAACCCAAACCCAATCGAACATCTCTGGAGACCTGAAAATAGCTGTGCAGCAACGCTCCCCATCCAACCTGACAGAGCTTGAGAGGATCTTCAGAGAAGAATGGGAGAAACTCCCCGAATTCAGGTGTGCCAAGCTTGTAGCGTCATACCCAAGAAGACTCAAGGCTGTAATCGCTGCCAAAGGTGCATCAACAAAGTACTGAGTAAGGGTCTGAATACTTACGTAAATGTTTTATTTTGAATACATTTGCAAAAATGTCTAAACACCTGTTTTTGCGTCGTCATTATGGGGAATTGTGTGTAGATTGATGAACAAAAAACAATTTAAGTCCTTTTAGAGTAAGACTGTAACGTAACAAAATGTGGAAAGAGTCAAGGGGTCCGATTACTTTCCAAATGCACTTTATCCAGGGTTTGTTTTAACTAGCTCTATACTTCCATGGAAAAGGTAACAAAAAGGTAACAAAAAGGTAACAAAGCTACAAAATATTGGACATGATCTTCAGCGCCTCTTGTTCGGTGTCAGGAATATCAGAAAGGTGGTGGAAAAAGGCTTGCCCATGGATGCAGGCTTGGCTGGTCTCCTCTAGCTGCTGTTGCATCCGCAAAAGTGTGTCCTCCACATCCTCTTTGGCAAGGGTCACAGGCAGCTGACGGGCCAGTCGAACAGCTTCTCCCTTCAAGCGGAACACACCATCATGCATTAAAGGCAACATAATCAGTATATTTGGCTTTCACCTAGAGATAGTCTTGATCTAGTGGTCTTGATGTCGACATTGGGTCTTGGAAAGGTGTCTGCTTCTTGGCACCACTATCCTGGTCTGGGTCTTGATCTCGGCTCATAGTATCAGAAAATACCATTGTTTTTTGTAGTCTCTAAACTCATGTGGTCAAGATGCACCACCTTGCTTTCTGGCCAACTCAGTGGTCTTGGGGTAAGAGTATCTGCCCTGAGATTGGAAGGTTGGGTGTTGGGGAGATGGATTTGTGGTAAGGCCCTGTGATAGACTAGCAACCTGTCCAGGGTGTGTACTTGTACATCAAGCTGTTTTATGATACAAACAAGAGGTAGGCTTTTGCCCTATGGGCCATTCTGGTTTGGACATGGCTACTCTTACTTACCTTGCTTCTTAAACCTGGAAGCCGGATACCAAAATGTTTAGAGAGAATGTATTATTTCTCTTGGTCTCGTTTCATCACAATGAATTGGTCTTGGTCTCATGATGTCAATATACAGGGTCTAGGTCTCAATGGGTCTCTGGCTGTGAGTGTTCCAGTCTTGACTCCATCTCTACTTTCATCACATGATAAAGGGCTTTCAAGACCTTCACATCAATTTAACCATCCTACATTTACCCACAGGAAAGTACACTATAGGAACCTTACACATACACACACACAGTGCCTTCAGAAAGTATTCATACCCCTCGACGTATTCCACATTTTGTTGTGTTACAGCCTGAATTCAAAATGCATTAAATCAATGTTTTTTTCTCACCCATCTACACACAATACTCTATAACAGAGGTGGGCAATTCCAGTCCTAGAGGGCCGGATTGGTGTCACAGTTTTCCCCCAGCTCCAGCGAACAATAATCACCTAATCATGATCTTCAGTTTAGAATGCAATTTGATTAATCAACTTCGTTTGCTAGGGGTGGAGGAAAAGTGACACCAATCCGGCCCTCGAAGACTGGAGTTGCCCAACCCTGCTAGATGACAATGAAAGTGAAAACATGTTTAGATATTTTGCTCATTTATTGAAAATGAAATACAGAAAAATGTCATTTACATAAGTATTCACACACACACACACACACACACACACACACACACACACACACACACGTCAATACCTTGAAGAAGCACCTTTGGCAGCGATTGCAACTGAGTCTTTCTGGGTAAGTCTCTAAGAGCATTCCACACCCGGATTGTGCAAAATTTGCCCATTATTCTTTTAATAATTCTTCAAGTTCTGTCAAACTGGTTGTTGATCATTGCTAGAAAACCCTTTAAGGTCTTGCCATAGATTTACAAGTAGATTTAAGTCAAAACTGTAACTCGGCCACTCAGGAACATTCACTGTCTTCTTGGTAAGCAACTCCAGTGTAGATTTGGCCTTGTGTTTTAGGTTATTGTCCTGCTGAAAGTTGAATTCGTCACCCAGTGTCTGGGGGGGAAGCAGACTGAACCAGGGTTCCTCTAGGATTTTGCCCGTGCTTAGCTCCTTTCCGTAAATTTTTTATCCTTAAAAACTCCCCAGTCCTTCACGATTACAAGCATACCCATAACACAATGCAGCCACTAATATGCTTGAAAATATGGAGATGGTACTTTAATGTGTTGTATTGGATTTGCCCCAAACATAACACTTTTTGTGATCAGGACAAAAAGTTAACTGCCTTGCCATTATTTTTTTTTGCAGTATAACTTTAGTGCCTTGTTGCAAAAAGGATGCATGTTTGGGAATATTTGTATTCTGTAGGCTTCTTTTCTCTCTGTCAATTAGGTTAGTATTGTGGAGTAACTACAATGTTGTTGATCCATCTTCAGTTGTCTTCTATCACAGCCATTAAACTCTGTAGCGGTTTTAAAGTCACAGTTGGACTCATGGTGAAATCCCTGAGTGGTATCCTTCCTCTCCGGCAACTGAGTTAAGAAGGACATATGTACCTTTGTAGTGTCTGGGTGTATTGATACACCATCCAAAGTGTAATTAATAACTTCACCATGCTCAAAGGGATATTCGATGTCTGCTTTTTGTTTTGTTTTACCCCCCAAAAAATCTAAATTGAATACATTTTAAATTCAGGCTTTAACAGCAAAATGTGGAAAGAGTCAACGGGTGTGAATACGTTCTGAAGGCACTGCATATTCACACATATATTTGTTATTGTGTAAGTGAGCCTTATTTTCAGGTACACGAATCAATGTTTATTTCTTACCTGAAGGTAGTTGGTGACTTTTAGCGGCCGGCACTCCTGCACGGTCTTAGCATTCCTGTGCAGAACAGCTGTAAGGATCTCCCTGAGGTCCTCCATACCGAGGAAAGGCACGCACTCGGCCATCGCTGTCACTTCCAGATGTCTCTCAGTGGACGAGGACCCTGGCCAAAGAAAGCAGAAAACAAGGATTAATATACTCCAGACACTAACAACTATCTCCAGGAAAGAATAATAAATAAATATTGTGATTTACACCCATACTGGGATCCAAGTAAAACAACCAAGGGGCCAAATAGAGTGCTAAATGACTATTACGATGTCTTTGCAGACTGGAAACAAAATATTGAGGCGGAAAATGATCCTAATGGCATACAATGTTGTTGAATAAAAAGTATACAGTGTTGGTCCCATGTTTAATGAGCTGAAATAAAAGATAACAGAAATGTTCCATACGCACAAAAAGCTTGTATAATTTTGTGCACAAATTTGTTTACATCCCTGTTAGTGAGCATTTCTCATTTGCCAAGATAATCTATCCACGTGACAGGTGTGGCATATCAAGAAGCTGATTAAACCGCATGATCATTACACAAGTACTCCTTGTGCTAGGGAAAATAAAAAGGCCACTCTAAAATGCGCAGTTTTGTCACACAACAATGTCACAGATGTCAAGTTGAGGGAGTGTGCAATTTGCATGCTGACTGCAGGAATGTAAACCAGAGCAGTTGCCAGAAAATGTAACGTTTATTTCTCAACCATAAGCAGCCTCCAACGTTGTTTTAGAGAATTTGCCAGTATCTCCAACCGGCCTCACAACCGCATACCATGTGTATGCCGTCATGTGGGCGAGCGGTTTGCTGATATCAACATTGTGAACAGAGTGCCCGTGGTGGCGATGGGGTAATGGTAAGGGCAGGCATAAGCTACGGACAACGAACACAATTGCATTTTATCTATGGCAATTTGAATGCACAGAGATACCGTCACGAGATCCTTAGGCCCATTGTCGTGCCATTCATCCGCCGCCATCACCTCATGTTTCAGCATGATAATACACAGCCCCATGTGGGAAAGATCTGTACACATTTCCTGTAAGCTGCTAAGACCGTGCAGGAGTGAAACAAACATTTGGGATGCTCTGGATCGACGAGTACGACAGCGTGTTCCAGTTCCCGACAATATCTAGCAACTTCGCACAGCCATTGAAGAGTGGGACAATATGCCACAGGCCACAATCAACAGCCTGATCAACTCTATGTGAAGGAGATGTGTCACGCCGCATGAGCCAAATGGTGATCACACCAGATTCTGACTGGTTTTCATATCCACGCACCTACTTTTTTTCCAAAAGAAAAAAAAAGGTATCTGTGACCAACAGATGCATATTTGCATTCCCATTTATGTGAAATCAATAGATTAGGGCCTAATGAATTTATTTGCAATTTATGAAATTGTTGAATGTTGAATTTATATTTTTGTTCAGTATATATGAAAAATATTACCACAGTGGAGAGAAATGTTTTGCATACACCAAACAATGTGCTACTAGGCTTGGGTAGGTTACTTTCTAAATGTAATCAATTAGTTACTAGTCACCTGTCCAAAATTGTAACATCGCGGACAAACTGAAATGGTCCACCCACACAGACAGTGTGGTGAAGAAGGCGCAACAGCGCCTCTTCAACCTCAGGAGGCTGAAGAAATTTGGCTTGTCATCTAAAACCCTCACAAACTTTTACAGATGCACATCCTGTCGGGGCTGTATCATCCTGATGAGAGCATCCTGTCGGGGCTGTATCACCCGCCTGGTACGGCAACTGCACCACCCTCAACCGCAGGGCTCTCCAGAGGGTGGTGCGGTCTGCACAACGCATCACCAGGGGGCAAACTACCTGCCCTCCAGACACCTACAGCACCCAATGTCACAGGAAGGCCAAAAAGATCATCAAGGACAACAACCACCCGAGCCACTGCCTGTTCACCCCGCTACCATCCAGAAGGCGAGGTCAGTACAGGTGAATCAAAGCTGGGACAGGGAGACTGAAAAACATCTATCGCAAGGCCATCAGACTGTTAAAACAGCCATTACTAACATTGAGAGGCTGCTGCCTTCATACAGACTTGAGATCATTGGCCCCAATAATAAATGGAACACTAGTCACTTTAATGTTTATATATTTGCAATACTCATCTCATAGGTATATACTGTATTCTATACCATCTTAGCCTATGTCGCTCTGTCATTGCTCATCCATATATTTATATATTGTTCCAGTCCTTTACTTAGATTTGTGTGTATTAAGTATCTGTTGTGGAATTGTTTGATATTGCTGCACAGTCGGAACTAGAAGCACAAGCATTTCGCTACACTCACAATAACATCTGATAACCATGTGCATGTGACCAATAACATTTGATTTGTAACTGATTACAGTTAGTCTTTTTGTAATTAATTTGTATTGGACATATGTACCGAATACAACGGGTATAGACTATTGTGAAACGCTTGTTTGCTTATGAGCCCTTCCCAATGATGCAGTTAAAAAATGATATGAAAAAAAGATATACATTAAAGGAATAAATTAAAATACACAGGAATGGAGCTATATACAGGGACTCCTAGTGCCAGATCAATGTGCAGAGGTACGAAGTATTGGAGGTAGATACAGTTGAAGTCAGAAGTTTACATACACTTAGGTTGGAGTCATTAAAACTAGTTTTTCAACCACTCCACACATTTCTTGTTAACAAACTATAGTTTTGGCAAGTCGTTGTTTAACTTGGGTCAGACGTTTTGGGTAGCCTTCCACAAGCTTCCCACAATAAGTTGGGTGAATTTTGGCCCATTCCTCCTGACAGAGCTGGTGTAACTGAGTCAGGTTTGTAGGCCTCCTTGCTCGCACACGCTTTTTCAGTTCTGCCCACAAATTTTCTATGGGATTGGGGTCAAGACTTTGTGATGGCCACTCCAATACCTTGACTTTGTTGTCTTTAAGTCATTTTGCCACAACTTTGGAAATATGCTTGTGGTCATTGTCCATTTGGAAGACCCATTTGCGACCAAGCTTTAACTTCCTGACTGATGTCTTGAGATGTTGCTTCAATAGATCCACATAATTTTCCTGCCTCCTGATGCCATCTATTCTGTGAAGTGCACCAGTCCCTCCTGCAGCAAAGCACCCCCACAACATGATGCTGCCACCCCCGTGCTTCACGGTTGGGATGGTGTTCTTCAGCTTGCAAGCCTCCCCCTATTTCCTCCAAATATAGCGATGGTCATTATGGCCAAACATTTCTATTTTTGCTTCATCAGACCAGAGGACATTTGTCCAAAAAGTACGATCTTTGTCCCCATGTGCAGTTGCGAACTGTAGTCTGGCTTTTTTATGGCAGTTTTGGAGCAGTGGCTTCTTCCTTGCTGAGCGGCCTTTCAGGTTATGTCGTTTTGCTGTGGATATAGATACTTTTGTACCGGTTTCCTCCAGCATCATCACAAGGTCCTTCGCTGTTGTTCTGGGGTTGATTTGCACTTTTTGCACCAAAGTACGTTCATCTCTAGGAGACCACCTGAGTGGTATGATGGCTGCGTGGTCCCATGGTGTTTATACTTGCGTACTATTGTTTGTACAGATGAACGTGGTACCTTCCGGCGTTTGGAAATTGCTCCCAAGGACGAACCAGACTTGTGTATGTAAACTTCTGAACCATTGGAATTGTGATACAGTGAATTATAAGTGAAATAATCTGTCTGTAAACAAGTGTTGGAAAAATGACTTGTGTCATGCACAAAGTAGATGTTCTAACTGCCTTGCCAAAACTATAGTTTGTTAACAAGAAATTTGTGAAGTGGTTGAAAAACGAGTTTTAATTACTCCAACCTAAGTGTATGTAGACTTCTGACTTCCACTGTACTTCTCAGATGGAGTTCAGTGTGTCAAATCAGAGGGCCTGTTGTCTGAACCTCTGACAGTCTCTGGGGGTGCCACAGGGTTCAATTCTCAGACCAACTCTTTTCTCTGTATATATCAATGTCGTCGCTCTTGCTGCGGGTGATTCTTTGATCCACCTCTATGCAGACGACACCATACTGTACACATCTGGCCCTTCTTTGGACAATGTTTTAACAAGCCTCCAAACGAGCTTCAATGCCATACAACACTCCTTCCGTGGCCTCCAACTGCTCTTAAATGCTAGTAAAACTAAATGTATGCTCTTCAACCGATCACTGCCCGATCACTACCCTGGACGGTTCTGACTTAGAATATGTGGACAACTATAAATACCTAGGTGTCTGGCTAGACTGTAAACTCTTCTTCCAGACTCACATTAAGCATCTCCAACCCAAAGTTAAATCTAGAATCGGCTTCCATTTTGCAACATTTTGCCAGCAGCATACCACCCTGCATACCACTACTGGCTTGCTTCTGAAGCTAAGCAGGGTTGGTCCTGGTCAGGCCCTGGATGGGAGACCAGATGCTGCTGGAAGTGGTGTTGGAGGGCCAGTAGGAGGCACTCTTTCCTCTGGTATAAAAAATATCCCAAGTGATTGGGATTGGGGACACTGCCCTGTGTAGGGTGCCGTCTTTCGGATGGGACGTTAAACGGGTGTCCTGACTCTCTGAGGTCATTAAAGATCCCATGGCACTTATCGTAAGAGTAGGGGTGTTAACCCCGGTGTCCTGGCTAAATTCCCAATCTGGCCCTCAAACCATCATGGTCACCTAATAATCCCCAGTTTACAATTGGCTCATTTCATCCCCCTCCTCTCCCCTGTAACTATTCCTCAGGTCGTTGCTGCAAATGAGAACGTGTTCTCAGTCAACTTACCTGGTAAAATAACGGTAAAAAATAAATAAAAAAATAAACACAGCCTTCTTCACTCCTGCTGCCAAACATACCCTCATATAACTGACTATCCTACCGATCCTTGACTTCGGTGATGTCATTTACAAAATAGCCTACAACACTCTACTCAGCAAATTGGATGTAGTCTATCACAGTGCAATCCGTTTTGTCGCCAAAGCCCCATCTACTACCCACCACTGCGACCTGTATGCTCTTGTTGGCTGGTCCTCGCTACATATTCGTCGCCAAACCCACTGGCTCCAGGTCAACTATAAGTTTTTGCTAGGTAAAGCCTCGCCTCATCTCAGCTCACTGGTTACGATAGCAACACCCACCCGTAGCACGCGCTCCAGCAGGTATATTTCACTGGTCATCCCCAAAGCCAACACTTTTGGCCGCCTTTCCTTCCACTCCTCTGCTGCCAATGACTAGAACGAATTGCAAAAATCACTGAAGTTGGAGACTTATATCTCCCTCACTAACTTTAAGCGTCAGCTGTCAGAGCAGCTTATCGATCGCTGCAGCTGTACACAGCCCATTTGTAAATTGCCCATCCAAACTACCACCTACCTCATCGCCATATGTTTTTCTGCTCTTTTGCACACCAGTATTTCTACTTGCACATCCTCCTCTGCACATATATCACTCCAATGTAAATTGCTAAATTGCAATTACTTCACCACTATTGGCCTATTTATTGCCTTACCTCTTTACTTCACACACTGTATACAGATTTTTCTATTGTGTTATTGACTGTACGTTTGATTATCCCATGTGTAACTGTTGTTTTTGTCGCACTGCTTTGCTTAATCTTGGCCAGGTCGCAGTTGTAAATGAGAACATGTTCTCAACTGGGCTACCAGGTTAAATAAAACAATTAAAAAGAGCTGTACATTTCAATGAAACATGTGGAAGCCCAAAAATTGCCAACCCTGGAAGCCTGTGTTTCAGACATAAGGAAGTGGATGGCTTTTAAACTCGGACTAAACAGAGATGCTACTTCTAGGTCTGCTGTCGGATCTAACAATGAATCTTGAAGATAGTACAGCTCTCAAATAAAACTGAAGGACCTCGGCATTACTCTGGACCCTGATCTCTCTTTTGACTAACATATCAAAATTATTTAAAGACCCACTTTTTTACAGCTTCGTAACATTGCAACAATCTGAAACTTTTCGTCCAAATGATGCAGAAAAGCTAAACCATGCTTTTGTCACTTCAATATTATAATACTGCAATGCTCTACTCTCCGCTACCCGGACAAGGCACTAAATAAACTTCAGCTAGTGCTAAATATGGCTGCTAGAATCTTGACTAGAACTCCAGTGCTAGACTCTGGCTTCCTGTTAAGGTTAGGGCTGATTTAAAGGTTTTACTGCTAACCTACAAAGCATTCCTTGAACCTGCTCCTACCTAGCTCTCCGATTTGGTCCTGCTGTACATACCTACACATACGCTACGGTCACAAGACGCAAGGCCCTAGAATTTGGAGGCAGCTGGTGGCAGGGCTTTCTCCTATAGAGCTCCATTTTTATGGAATGGTCTGACGATCCATGTGAGACACCGAGTGGGTCTCAACTTTTAAGTCTTTACTGAAGACCGATCTCTTCAGTAGATCCTATGATTGAGTGTAGTCTGGCTCATGACGAACCACCTTTGCTGTGTCTGCTGGCCGGCTCCCCTCTCTCCACTGCGATTATCTGCCTCTGAACCTAATGGAACTGAGTCACTGGCTTGCTCGCACTCTCCCATGCCCTCCCAAGGAGAGGTGCATCACGTACCAGGCTTTATTCACTATACTTGACTTGAGTGCATTGAGTCACTGACATGATCTTCCTGTCCGGCATTGCACCCCTTCGTGCTTGTGTAGTAGGGCGATATCTTCGTGGGCTATATTCAGCCTTGTGTCAGGGTAGTAAAGTTAGTGGTCTGTTGATATCCCTTTGGTGATGTGGGGATTGTGCTTTGGCAAAGTGGGTGGGGTTATCTCCTGTCTGGGGGTAACTTTGGACGAGGCCACAGTTTCCCCAACCCCCCGCCTCAGTCTCCAATATCTATGCTGCAATAGTCTATGTGCCAGGGAAGCTAGGGTGAGTCTGTCCTATCTGGTGCAATTCTCCTGTCTTACTTGGTGTCAGGCATGATCTTAGGTATGCTCCCTCTAATTCTCCCATTTCGCTTATCTCTCCCGTTGGACCTGAGCCCAACGAACATGCCTCAGGACTACCTGGCCTGACAACTCCTCGCTGTCCTCATCACCAGTCCATCTGGTCGTGCTGCTGATCCAGTTTCTGCTGTTCTCCCTGCACCTGTTCACCGGACGTGCTACCCTATCCCGGACCTGCCGTTTTGACAACCTCCCTCTCTCTCGCTCTACTGCACCTGCTGCCTCGACCTCTGAATGCTTGGTTATGAAAAGCCAACTGACATTCACTGCTGAGGTACTGACCTGTTGCACCCTCAAACACTATGCTTATTATTTGACCCTGCTTTTACTTCATCTTGAAGAAAGATTTTGCCTTAATGGCCATGTACAGTGCATTCGGAAAGTATTCAGACCCCTTCCCTTTTTCGTGAAGTTATTACATTTTACAAATCTATTGCTCAAATACGCCCACAAGCCTCACAAGACTCGTCTGAAGGTCCCCGGTACCAGTTAAAAAAAATGAATTGAAGTAGACATGGAGATATTTTAGGCACTAAACTAAGGTGATAAATACATGCCAAAATGTTTTTAATAATGGTTTCCTTATCTTTATGTTTAGGGTAGGGGTTAACGTTAGGTTTAGGGTAGTGACGTCCCAAGGATCTCGGATAGCATTGACCCTAGCAAAATAGTCTTGTAGCCTCGCTTCTGCTTCCTCAGACCAATTCCGTATTGAGCGTGTCACTGGTACTTCCTGTTTGAGCTTTTCTTTGTATTCAGGAAGCAGGAGAATAAAGTCGTGGTCAGATATGGCAAAGGGAGGACGAAGGAGGGCCTTGTGTGCATTTCTGTGTCTAGAATAAAAGTGGTCTAAAGTTTGTGCCCCTAGTGGCACAGGAGACGTGTTGGTAAAAGTTAGGTTGAATGGTTTTAAGGTCTGCCCTCGTTAATGTCTCCGCCCACCAGAAAAGCTGCCTCTGGTTGAGTGGTTTCTTGTTTGTTTTTGCCCCCATTCAGTTTGTTGAGTGTCAGAGGTGTGGGCTTGTGGAGGGATGTAGACAGCCATGATAATTACGGATGAAAACTCTCTTGGTAGACAAAAGGGTCTGCAGCTTACTATGAGGTATTCTATATCAGGTGAGCAAAAGCTAGAGATTTCCTTCACACTGGAAGCAGTGCACCAGTTGTTTATGAAGAGGCACACCTCTTCCCCTTTGGACTTGCCCAAGGCCGCCTTCATCCGATCGTGCCGCTGCATGGAGAAACTACTGAGTTCTATGTACATAGAGTCATCCAGCCACGTTTCTTTCAAGTCTCTCTGATAGGAGACTCTTGAAAGATGCTCATCCATCTTATTCTCGAGTGACTGGACATTTGCCAATAGAGCGTGCCGGTCGGCTTTCTCTTCGTCTCAATCTCACCAGGATGCCGGCTCGTCTACCGTGTCCACGCCTTCTGTGTTTTGGTAGCCCATGAAACAAAGGAATGGGGTCCAGTATGAACAAGGAAACAGCTGAGTCAGAGTCGGATTTGAAGTTGAAATCGAGGTTAGTAACTGTCAATCTGATGTAAAGAAGTGTGTGGCGGTCATATGTGATACTAGTATGAACTTTGTCCAAAAAAAGTTAAAATGAACACAAAAAAGTCAAAAGTTGGGTTGGAACTCTTAAGATGTCGCCCTTCTCTGTTGGCGCCATCTTTCCATCAGATCCCATGTAACTTTAAACACATGTAATCAGTTACTCCCCAACCCTGTGTGCTACTATGAGGCAAAACCCTTGCCTGTGAACAAATAATCACGATACACATTTCTCTATTGCATCCAGATGATATGGGTTAACTACTTGTAGCGGCAGGTGACTCAAGACAATACAGTCGCCCTGCATTAATCACTCAGTAATGAGGAAAAACATTGGCGAAAGGAAAGCAAATGAAATAGGGGCCGCACTGGTAAAGGATCAAATTTGGGCCAATAAGCCGCCACTAAGCTATTCTGTAGGATAAAACATAGCACAACTTAAGTTCTAAGAGACCTCGGAGACAACAACCACTGTGACCATTATAATACCAGCTCTCATTTCCCCTATGACCAGAAATGGGAGCAATATTACATTACTGTTAAAAATCTGATATTGCTACTATCGTTGGCAATCGCTCCATCCTGGCTACCTAGTCTCACATTCACACCCACCTGCTGGGATTGGCAACAAAAATACTTGGAAATTCTTCCCTCTCTAAAGGGCAGCCATTATCTTCACCTGCACACTGTGGTACAAACCCACTGTGAGGGCACAGTGCCTGGCAAAATGCCAAAGTCAACTAAGGTGACCCATACCGGCACTAAAAACAACCAGGATTTGGAGAAGGCCTTTTGCACTTTTCAACCGCAAGAAAAAATAAGATCACACCAACTGAAGACAAGGGGGATGGGGAGTAGTTTGCTTTAGCTTTCACAGCCATTCAAGGTATTTGAGACTGTTCAGTACCATCTAACACCAAACACTATTAATAGGGAACACGTTTACACATTACAATGCAGATAATCTGTGTGGATGTCATATGAAAAACAAAAATAAACACAAATACTGACTGAAAAGCGAAACATTGAAAAGCTAGGGATTACAGCTACGACTAATGATAATGGGATGGATTTTTATCGTTTCCCCCCAGAGGGAATTCGGTCCCAAGTCAGCACCTAGACAAGGTACTTGAAATTGTTGAACACTGAAAACCCACTTCATACAAAGTAACGCGGAACCTTGAATAACTTTAAACATGTTGCATATGATGGAAGCATTTTGGGTGGAAAATGTTATATCTTTTTTTTTCTCTCATCCACTGCTAAAACAATACTGACACAGCAACTCTGTCAGAAATAATTTACCATAATCCTGTTACTCCAGCTCTTATGTTTGACATTTCAAAATTATTTGTGAACTATGACATTAATGACGTCCAGTGAGCCCAACCTTTGTTAAATCGAATTGCACAATCCTTCAGACCTTTAAACAGCTTGAATCAAGGAATAATAAAGGCCCATTTTCTAACATAAGGAAAGGGTGGGCTGTAAAATGCACTGTTTTATGTACCAGCGAGAGAAGGTAAGTAAAATGAAAGGAGCAGACCAGGAAAACAGTGAAGTCATCGAACAGGTAAAAAAATAAAATAAAAAAGTTTAAATCCTTTTTAACAAGTCAATAAACTTTCACTGTGTCCAACTGCATCACCAGGACCAGGGAAATGCTGACCAATATATTTTACAAACATTTTAAATTGTACCTTTCGTCTCTCCGCGTTTCAAAATGTTCTTTCAATTCGCATGAGGCTCAATGTATCTCCCCGGAGAAAGCATTCGAGCGAGTGAAACAGCACCCCTCTGTCTGTACGTGTAGGCCATCGATCTGATGCTCTCTGGTCAAAAAGAGTATGACATTGTGGGTGCAGTAGCATTGAATGCAATGGAAGCCAGCAAGAATTTGGCCTCCCTTAATATTTAAAAATATAAAATAGCCAATCAGCATTCAGCTAAACTGAGTGAGCTCAACTGTGAATGACACTTTTTTGGTATGCCAGGACCAATAGATTGGATTTGGCTTCCCTCCAATCGTATCACATCGAGAGCAATACGCCATTGACATAAACAACTTGAATTTTTGCATCTCGTCATGTTGTCTTCCTCTGGAAGCTAGCGAAAATTGTCCCTTTCCTAAATTAGCCAAGGATGGAGATAGGGATTTGAACTGGTGGTTTAACTTAATTCTCCGTACTGACCAATGATTATAACAGCGATTCTGATCCAAACTTACAAAGCATTCTGAAAGTATACAGACCCCTTGACTTTCTCCACATTGTTACATTACAACCTTATTCTGAAAGTAATTAAAATATTTCCCCCCCCTCATCAATCTACACACAATACCCAATAATGACAAAGCAAAAGTTTAGTCATTTTTGCAACAAAAAAAATACTATTACATTTACGTAAGTATTCAGACCCTTGACTCAGTACTTTGTTAAAGCACCTTTGGCAGCGATTACAGACTCGAGTCATCTTGGGTATGACACTACAAGCTTGGCCCACCTCCATCTCTACTATTCTATGGTATCTTAGTTACCTAATAATGTTTATATGTCTGGCATTACTCATCTCATATGTATATAATGTATTCTATACTACTGTATCTTAGTCCGTTCCGCTCTGACATCGCCCATCCATAGATGTACACTACCGTTAACAAGTTTGGGGTCACATAGAAATGTCCTTGTTTTTTAAAGAAAAGCACATTTTTTGTCCATTAAAATAACACCAAATTGATCAGAAATACAGTGTAGACATTGTTCATGTTGTAAATGACTATTGTAGCTGGAAACGGCAGATTTTTTAATGGAACATCTACATGGGCGTACTGAGGCCCATTATCAACAACCACCACTCCTGTGTTCCAATGGCATGTTATGTTAGCTAATAGTTTAAAATGGTAAAAAGGCCATTTCCTCATTATAAAACCCTTTTGCAATTATGTTAGCACAGCTGAAAACTGTTGTGGTCATTAAAGAAGGAATAAAATTGGCCTTCTTTAGACTAGTTGAGTATCTGGAGCATCAGCATTTGTGGGTTCAATTACAGGCTCAAAATGGCCAGAAACAAAGATCTTTCGTCTGAAACGCATCAGTCTATTCTTGTTCTGAGAAACTAAGGCTCTTCTATGCAAGAAATTGCCAATAAACTGAAGATCGCGTACAACGCTGTGTACTACTCCCTTCACAGAACAGCGCAAACTGTCTCTAACCAGAATAGAAAGAGGAGCAAGAGGACAACATACTCTGGACCTAGTTTTGTCCCATGGAATAAATGTTGTAGATCTTAATGTTTTTCCTCATAATCCTGGACTATCGGACCACCATTTTATTACGTTTGCAATCGCAACAAATAATCTGCTCAGACCCCAACCAAGGAGCATCAAAAGTCGTGCTATAAATTCTCAGACAACACAAAAATTCCTTGATGCCCTTCCAGACTCCTTCTGCCTACCCAAGGCCATCAGAGGACAAAAATCAGTTAACCACCTAACTGAGGAACTCAATTTAACCTTGCGCAATACCCTAGATGCAGTTGCACCCCTAAAAACGAAAAACATTTGTCATAAGAAACTAGCTCCCTGGTATACAGAAAATACCCGAGCTCTGAAGCAAGCTTCCAGAAAATTGGAACGGAAATGGCGCCACACCAAACTGGAAGTCTTCCGACTAGCTTGGAAAGACAGTACCGAACAGCCCTCACTGCTGCTCGATCATCCTACTTTTCCAACTTAATTGAGGAAAATAAGAACAATCCAAAATGTATTTTTGATACTGTTGCAAAGCTAACTAAAAAGCAGCATTCCCCAAGAGAGGATGGCTTTCACTTCAGCAGTAATAAATTCATGAACTTCTTTGAGGAAAAGATCATGATCATTAGAAAGCAAATTACGGACTCCTCTTTAATCTGCGTATTCCTCCAGGGCTTAGCTGTCCTGGATCTGCACAGCTCTGCCAGGGCCTGGGATCGGGAGAGACACTTAAGTGTTTTAGTTCTATATCTCTTGACACAATGATGAAAATAATCATGGCCTCTAAACCTTCAAGCTGCATACTGGATCCTATTCTAACTAAACTACTGAAAGAGCTGCTTCATATGCTTGGCCCTCCTATGTTGAACATAATAAACGGCTCTCTATCCACCGGATGTGTACCAAACTCACTAAAAGTGGCAGTAAAAGCCTCTCTTGAAAAAGCCAAACCTTGACCCAGAAAATAGAAAAAACTATCGGCCTATAACGAATCTTCCATTCCTCTCTCTCTCTCAAAAAAAAAAAGCTGTTGCTCAGCAACTCACTGCCTTCCTGAAGACAAACAATGTATACGAAATGCTTCAGTCTGGTTTTAGACCCCATCATAGCATTGAGACTGCACTTGCGAAGGTGGTAAATGACCTTTTAATGGCGTCAGACCGAGGCTCTGCATCTGTCCTCGTGCTACTAGACCTTAGTGCTGCCTTTGACACCATCGATCACCACATTCTTTTGGAGAGACTGGAAACCCAAATTGGTCTACACGAACAAGTTCTGGCCTGGTTTAGATCTTATCTGTCGGAAAGATATCAGTTTGTCTCTGTGAATGGTTTGTCCTCTGACAAATCAGCTGTACATTTCGGTGTTCCTCAAGGTTCCGTTTTAGGACCACTATTGTTTTCACTATATATTTTACCTCTTGGGGATGTCATTCGAAAACATAATGTTAACTTTCACTGCTATGCGGATGACACACAGCTGTACATTTTAATGAAACATGGTGAAGCCCCAAAATTGCCCTCGCTAGAAGCCTGTGTTTCAGACATAAGGAAGTGGATGGCTGAAAACATTCTACTCTTAAACTCAGACAAAACAGAGATGCTTGTTCTAGGTCCCAAGAAACAAAGAGATCTTCTGTTAAATCTGACAATTAATCTTGATGGTTGTAAAGTCATCTCAAATAAAACTGAAGGACCTCGGCGTTACTCTGGACCCTTTGTTACTTCTAGGTTAGACTACTGCAATGCTCTACTTTCCGGCTACCCGGATAAAGCACTAAATAAACTTCAGTTAGTGCTAAATACGGCTGCTAGAATCCTGACTAGAACCAAGAAATTTGATCATATTACCCCAGTGCTAGCTTCCCTACACTGGCTTCCTGTTAAGGCAAGGGCTGATTTCAAGGTTTTACTGTTAACCTATAAAGCGTTACATGGGCTTGCTCCTACCTATCTTTCCGTTGGTCCTGCCGTACATACCTACACGTACGCTACGGTCACAAGACGCAGGCCTCCTAATTGTCCCTAGAATTTCTAAGCAAACAGCTGGAGGCAGGGCTTTCTCCTATAGATCTCCATTTTTATGGAATGGTCTGCCTACCCATGTGAGAGACGCAGACTCGGTCTCAACCTTTAAGTCTTTACTGAAGACTTATCTCTTCAGTAGGTCATATGATTGAGTGTAGTCTGGCCCAGGAGTGTGAAGGTGAACGGAAAGGCTCTGGAGCAACGAACCGCCCTTGCTGTCTCTGCCTGGCCGGTTCCCCTCTCCCCACTGGGATTCTCTGCCTCTAACCCTATTTCAGGGGCTGAGTCACTGGCTTACTGGTGCTCTTTCATGCCGTCCCTAGGAGGGGTGCGTCACGTGAGTGGGTTGAGTTACTGACGTGATCTTCCTGTCTGGGTTGGCGCCCCCCCTTGGTTTGTGCTGTGGTGGAGATCTTTGTGGGCTATACTCGGCCTTGTCTCAGGATTGTAAGTTGGTGGTTGAAGGTATCCCTCTAGTGGTGCGGGGGCTGTGCTTTGGCAAAGTGGGTGGGGTTATATCCTTCCTGTTTGGCGCTGTCCGGGGGTATCATCGGATGGGGCCAGAGTGTCTCCTGACCCCTCCTGTCTCAGCCTCCAGTATTTATGCTGCAGTAGTTTGTGTCGGGGGGCTAGGGTCAGTTGGTTATATCTGGAGTACTTCTCCTGTCTTATCCAGTGTCCTGTGTGAATTTAAGTATGCTCTCTCTAATTCTCTCCTTTCTTTCTTTCTCTCTCTCTCTCGGAGGACCTGAGCCCTAGGACCATACGTCAGGACTACCGGGCATGATGACTCCTTGCTGTCCCCAGTCCACCTGGCCTTGCTGCTGTTCCAGTTTCAACTGTTCTGCCTGCGGTTATGGAACCCCTACCTGTCCCAGACCTGCTGTTTTCAACTCTTAATGATCGGCTATGAAAAGCCAACTGACATTTATTCCTGATTATTATTTGATCATGCTTGTCATTTATGAACATTTTGAACATCTTGGCCATGTTCTGTTATAATCTCCACCCGGCACAGCCAGAAGAGGACTGGCCACCCCTCGTAGCCTGGTTCCTCTCTAGGTTTCTTCCTAGGTTTTGGACTTTCTAGGGAGTTTTTCCTAGCCACCGTGCTTCTACACCTGCATTGCTTGCTGTTTAGGGTTTTAGGCTGGGTTTCTGTAAAGCACTTCGAGATATTAGCTGATGTATGAAGGGCTATATAAAATAAACTTGATTTGATTTGACAAGTACATTAGAGTGTCTAGTTTGAGAAACTGGCCTTCTAGGCAGAGTTCCTCTGTCCAGTGTCTGTTCTTTTGCCCATCTTAATCTTTATATTTTTATTGGCCAGTCTGAGATATGGCTTTTTCTTTGCAACTATGCCTAGAAGGCCAGCATTCCGGAGACACCTCTTCACTGTTGACGTTGAGACTGGTGTTTTGCGGGTACTATTTAATGAAGCTACCAGTTGAGGACTTGTGAGGCGTCTGTTTCTCAAACTAGACACTAATGTACTTGTCCTCTTCCTCAGTTGTGCACCGGGGCCTCCCGCTCTTTCTATTCTGGTTAGAGCCAGTTTACGCTGTACTGTGAAGAGGGGAAAAAAGCTGTAATAGTCATTTACAACAGTAACAATGTCTACATTGTATTTCTGATAAATTTTATGTTATTTTAATTGACAATTTCTTTGCTTTCTTAAAAAAACAAGGACATTTCTAAGTGATCCTTTTGAACGGTAGTGTATATAGTCTTAATTCATTTCTTAGATGTGTGTGTATTGGGTATATGTTGAGTAATTTGTTAGATACTACTTGTTAGATATTATTGCACTGTGGGAGCTAGAAGCACAAGCATTTCACTACACCCGCAATATTATCTGCTAATCACACGTATTTGCCCAACAAAATTTGATTTGAATTATCTGGCGAGTTTCTCCCATTTTCTATGCAGATCCTCTCAAGCTATGTCAGGTTGGATGGGAAGCGTCACTGCACAGCTATTTTCAGGTCTCTCCAGAGATGTTCGATCGGGTTCAAGTCCGAGCTCTGGCTGGGCCACTCAAGGACATTCAGCCACTCCTGCGTTGTCTTGGCTGTGTGCTTAGGGCGATTGTCCTGTTGTAAGGTGAACCTTAACCCTAGTTGGAGGTCCTGAGCACGCTTTCATCAAGGATCTCTCTGTATTTTGCTCTGTTAATATTTTCCTCGATCCTGACCAGTCTCCCAGTCCCTGAAAAACATCCCCACAGCATGACGCCGTCACCACCATGCTTCACCGTAGGGATCAAGCCAGGTTTCCTCCATACGTGACGCTCGGCATTCAGGCTTTGGCAGAGAATCTTGTTTCTCCTGGTCTGAGAGTCCTTTAGGTGCCTTTTGGCAAACTCCAAGTGGGCTTTAATTTTTACTGAGGAGTAGCTTACATCTGACCACTCTACCATAAAGACCTGATTGGTGGAGTGCTGCAGAGATGGTTGTCCTTCTGGAAGGTTCTCCCATCTCCACAGAGGAACTGTGGAGCTCTGTCAGACTGACCTTTCTCCCCCGATTGCTCAGTTTGGCCAGGCGGCCAGCTCTAGGAAGCGTCTTGGTGGTTCCAAACTTCTTCCATTTAAGAATGATGGAGGCCACTGTGTTCTTGGGGACCTTCAATGCTGCGAACATTTTTTGGTACCCTTCCCCAGATCTGTGCCGACACAATACTGTCTCGGAGCTCTATAGACAATTCCTTACTCGTGGATTGGTTTTCGCTCTGACATTCTCTGTCAACTGTGGGACCTTACATACAGTTGAAGTTTACATCACCTTAGCCAAAGACATTTAAAAACTCAGTTCTTCACAATTCCTGTCATTCAATCCTCGTAAAAAAGGATTAGGATCACCACTTTATTTTAAGAATGTGAAATGTCAGAATAATAGTAGAGAGAATGATTTATTCTCGCTTTTATTTATTTCATCACATTCCAAGTGGGTCAGAAGTTTACATACATTCAATTAGTATTTGGTAGCATTGCCTTTAAATTGTTTAACTTGGGTCAAACGTTTCAGGTAGCCTTCCACAAGCTTCCCAAAAAATTGGGTGATTTTTGGCCCATTCCTCCTGACAGAGCTGGTGTAACTGAGTCAGGTTTGTAGGCCTCCTTGCTCACAAATGTTCTATAGGATTGAGGTCAGGGCTTTGTGATGGCCACTCCAATACCTTGACTTTGTTGTCCTTAAGCCATTTTGCCACAACTTTGGAAGTATGCTTGGGGTCAATGTCCATTTGGAAGACCCATTTGCGACCAAGCTTTAACTTCCTGACCGATGTCTTGAGATGTTGCTTCAATATATTCACATACTTTTCCTGCCTCCTGATGCCATCTATTCTGTGAAGTGCACCAGTCCCTCCTGCAGCAAAGCACCCCCACAACATGATGCTGCCACCCCCGTGCTTCACGGTTGGGATGGTGTTCTTCAGCTTGTAAGCCTCCCACTTTTTCCACCAAACATAACGATGGTCATTATGGCCAAACAGTTCTATTTTTGCTTCATCAGACCAGAGGACAGTTCTACAAAATGTACGATCTTTGTCCCCATGTGCAGTTGCAAACCGTAGTCTGGCTTTTTTATGGCAGTTTTAGTGCAGTGGCTTCTTTCGTGCCGAGCACCCTTTCAGGTCATGTCGATATAGGACTCGTTTTACTATGGATATATAGATACTTTTGAACCCGTTTCCTCCAGCATCTTCACAAGGTCCTTTGCTGTTGTTCTGGGATTGATTTGCACCAAAGTACATTCATCTCTAGGAGACAGAATGCGTCTCCTTCCTGAGCAGTATGACGGCTGCGTGGTCCCATGGTGTTTTTACTTGCGTACTATTGTTTGTCAGATGAACGTGGTACCTTCAGGCGTTTGGAAATTGCTCCCACGGATGAACCAGACTTGTGGAGGGCTACAAGTTCTTTCTGAGGTCTTGGCTGATTTCTTTTGATTTTCCCATGATGTCAAGCAAAGAGGGACCGAATTTGAAGGTAGGCCTTGAAATACATCTACATGTACACCTCCAATTGACTCAAATTATGTCAATTAGCCTATCAGAAGCTTCTAAAGCCATAACATAATTTTCTGGAATTTCCAAGCTGTTTAAAGGCACAGTCAACTTAGTGTATGTAAACTTCTGACCCACTGGAATTGTGATACAGTGAATTATAAGTGAAATTATCTGTCTGTTAACAATTGTTGGAAAAATTACTTGTGTCATGCACAAAGTAGATGTTCCTAACCGACTTGCCAAAACTATAGTTTGTTAACAAGAAATGTGTGGAGTGGTTGAAAAATGAGTTTCAATGACTCCAACCTAAGTGTATGTAAACTTCCGACTTCAACTGTCTACAGGTGTGTGCCTTTCCAAATCATGTCCAATCAATTGAATTTACTACAGGTGGACTCCAATCAAGTTGTAGAAATATCAAGGATGACCAATGGAAACAGTATACACCGGAGTTCAATTTCAAGTCTCAAGACAAAAAAAATCTAAAAACCCGTTTTCGCATTGTCATTATTGGGTATTGTTGGAAGATTGATGTGGAAAATATTTTATTTAATACATTTTAGAATAAGGCTGTAACGTAACAAAATGTGGAAAAAGTCAAGGGGTCTGAATATTTTCAGAATGCACTGAAAATTCATACATTGTGCCCCTGGCCTGAGCGGATGGAAGTTCAATATGTAGCCAGATGTAGAAGGCTAATGTTAAAGAAGGCTAGCTAATGTTGCCCATGAAATGAAGTTAGGCTAGCGAGCAAGCATTTTAGCCAGGTAGCCTAGGATATCAAAAAATAAAAGCGTGTACTGTATGACAGCCATAGACCTTTTCGTCAACATGAAATAGAGGATGGCATTGGCGTTTCTCTACTAGTAGGGTGAGTCAACATGTTTTTTTTTAAACTTGCACACACACACACACACACACACTGTGAGAAATCAGAACCATGGTCAGCTACATAATATTTAGCTTACATTGTTCGGACTAAATTGTGTTTTGTATCTTTTAGTTGTCACTGTATTTAGATTAAGCATAGGTAATTTGATAATGTTGAAGTTGAAATGGTGCTGGAACAGTGGATGCAGCTCCTGCTTTCTTTGCAAATAGTTGTTTAGTAGTCTGAAAATGTCAGAAACATTATCTTGCTTGACCATGCTGTAATTTAACTGTGTTACATGCAATATGCTTTGTGGACTTCACTGGACAGAGATTTCTCTCAGGTTGTGATGAAACAAAGGTGTGGCTGAATTTTTTCTGTCACTGTCTTCTTATTGTCTCAGCCTTAGGCCTATATCACGGTCACAAGGCATATGAACTAACAGGTTACAGCACACACACAACGCAATTATCACAACACAAGGTTGTAATATGTCATTTTTTCCCTGGCTTGTCTTCCCCAATGATTTTAGCCACACACCGCTAATGAAAGAACAGGTGTCCCTCAGGGCTCAGTGCTGGGTCCCATGTATTGTTGTGAATGTTTTACATTTGTCTTTATCAACTCAAGATTACATGTCCTACTTAAATATGGCTCAACTAACTAACCAACCAATGATAATGAAAAATCTTTTTAATTCATATTCTACCCTACCTGGAGTGAGTGTGATTTGAAACCCGTTGGCCACAAGCCTGGGATCTGAGAAGATGGCCATTCCTCTCAGCTCAGGACTTCCCTTCTCCATTGTACAGAGAGCCTGAGTATACTCTGCACCCCCTAGGACACTAAAAAAAGACAAGCACATATTGCATTAACAAAGCACACCAAATCTATACCTGGTACCACATGGGACAGTGATCCAAAGAGTAATTATGTACACTGTACAAAAATATAAACACAACATGTAAAGTGTTGGTCCCATGTTTCATGAGCTGGAACAAAAGATCCCAGAAATGTTCCATACGCACAGAATGCTTATTTCGCTCAAATTATGTGCACAAATTTGTTTACATCCCTGTTAGTGAGCATTTATCCTTTACCAAGATAAGCTGATTAAACAGCATAATTATAAAATTACCATTCTACTCAGTAATTTATAAGTACTGTATAGCAGGTAACAGATAAATAGAAAGCTGTAAAATGAAGTGTAACATATGGTGTTACATAATGACTAGATTATATAATGCATTATGAAATCACTCTGAACTTATGAGCTAAGAACCAGATTGCGTCAATGTTCACATTTCACTGTTGGGTAACGTATCACTCAGATTTCTCACCTATCTGTTAACTGTATAGGGTTCTGCAGGCTCGCTGCTGGAAGTATATTATTCTCCAGAAGTCTCTTAAACAGCAAGGCCTCCTCCACCCGAAATGGATTTAACAACATGAGCTTTCTACCACATAAAACGACCCAGGCGCTTTGAGAGGCCAAGCGGTTTACAAGCCGGAGGCCCTGAGGTCTTGGGCTGCTCTGGAACGAGAGGCGATGAAGCCGCTGCCTGAGGGTAACCACACTGAACGGTAGGGGTTGTGAGGGCTTTGGCCCAGGGCTCCTCTTTTTCTGGGGCTGGGAAAAGAAGAGCTGGTCTAGGACCGGCTGGTTAGAAGGCAGGACCTTGCGTTTCTGGCCCTGGGGCCGACTCAGCGGGGAGGCCAGACAGAGCCGCCTCTCGGGCTCTCTCACATCTCGATCAGAGGCCAGCTTGGTCTGGAGGTCGTAGCGTTCCAGGTGTTTCTTTGCCTTATCCTCATACCTGCAAGGACCAGAAACCAATTAAGAAATGGTATATTATCATCTACAACATAACACAAAGGTATCTCACTCAAGGTCTCTGTAAAAATGTAGCAACAGACCTGGACAGGACATAAATGCATTTAGTAGTTTATTTGAAAATGCCAACTTTTCAAATACTCGAGGTAGTCGAATATAGTTTATATAGAGTTTCAACAAAAACTATTTTCTTTGACATTCAAATACAGATCTAAGAAAAACTATTTATAAAGTATTTTGAATAACTCTCAGGAAACCAAATAATATTTGAAGGTATTTGAATATATGCAAGTTATTTGAAAACAAAAAATATATATTTTATGGCTGCCAAATATTTGATTAACCAAAAACTACAACAGTTAGTTGAATTAGTCTAAATACTGCATATTATCATAAACACATGGTTTGGAGGGCTCTTAGAGATTAATCTTAGTATACCCATATCGACGGGTTGGCAGACAGTCACGAAAATGACTCAAGCGCATCGATGAGGCCGGAAGGCGTGGGTTATGATTCTTAACTGACAGATGGCTCGCAACAATGACAAGAAGCTGCCATTGATACTGTCTTGTTTTGAGGTCTTTTGATTGATGTCATGTCTATGCTAATATGGCTAAAATTAGCTAGCTATTTAAGCAACAACTCTACCCTTACTAAAAAAGATTGCAGTTATCCAAAATAACAATATTTTTTACACTGCAGTTATTCTGCAATTACTACACCTAAAATACCAGTCAACTGCAGTTTCAAAACATTTTTGTTGTAAGGGTAACCATGTATTTGAGAGAAAAAGGATGCTCATTGTGCAAATGTATTTATGCTTTCAATAAACATTTGGAGATAAAATATAGTTTACATGTTATCAACAGTCTTTGCCAACCCAGTCTGTTTTGGCCCACATTTGCACACGTGTCAGTTTTGTTGCTAAACAATCAACTGTCTATAGCCTAGACTTAAATACATAAGGGACATGGAATACATTTTCATAATGAATGAGACATAAGGTAATAAACTAACACTTGGCATCAAGTTCTTATGCATGTGTAGTAACTGATTATTTCTATAGCAACATTTTCCTTACATAGTACTTTGGAAATTGATTTATAATGCATAATATAAGCGGAACAAGGAACAGAACCTATTCCTCGTGTACATTAGTTAACTCTCAGCTCATTGCTATGCAATTATGAAAGTATTATGTAACAACTTGCTAATATAAAATATTGCTCCAGAAGTCATTTTATTATAATAACTCTTTAATGTTAAGTGTTACTGAGAATGCTAACAGTAACAAAATATGGCTATTAAGTGTTAAAAGGAAACACTCAAAACTTCCTTCTTGAATAAACTACATCCAAGGTATGTGGACAATTGTTAGTTTGTATTCTGAGGAAACTATCCCTTTAAAAAAGACGACAGATGACAAGAAAGACGACAAGAACACTTACCCTCAGAAGGACAGAGGATCAAAGTTGTTTTCGCTAAGCATCCAATGTGCTGTTTGCAAATGGATTTGAATTACTCTGCAGCATTTTTAGGTATCAAAAAAATTGTTTGCGGCATGTTGAAAGAGTCATACAGTAGCTGAGCATAACATCTTATTTATACTTGTCCTTACAAAATATAATTGGTTTGAATTGATTATGTACACCTGGGGCTATAGACAGTCAGGAGAATGGACATTTACAAAATGTTCAGATAGAAATGTATTGTGTTCATCAAATATGACTGTCAGGAGATTGTGTGTGCTCTATTCATTCGATCTTCAACATGCAGTTCCAGATTTGTATACATTTTTATTTAACTAGGCAAGTCGGTTAAGAACAAATTCTTATTTACAATGACGGCCTACCCCGGGCAAACCTGGAATCCCGGCCGAATATGATACAGCCTGGATTCTACACAGGGACTAGTGACGCCTTTTGCACTGAGATGCAGCGCCTTAGACCGTTGCGCCACTCGGGAGTCCTGATAAAGATAGTCCTGCCTTTAGTTGACGGTAGCATTCGATTTAATAGTTTTAGAAAACTAGTTGCTTTCTCAGCTCTGTATTCAAGTAATTTTTGGGGATCTGTATTCAAATAGTTGTAGTCACCTCCAAAGTAACCATTTGGTCGCCCCTGAAAAAATAGTTACTTTCCACAAAGCAGAGTTAAAACTATAGTTATCCCAGATCTGGTCAGCAATCACATTCAGGATTCCTCCTACTTCACCTCACTAGACGCAGCACAAAGTTGCACTGGGTTATAAACCATCTTTAAGATGTTAAAAGGAGTACTGCACTCAAAAATGCTTATTCCTAGGATTTTTTTTAGTTGTTCAAATCAATGAGAAAGTGCTTTTTAAACACTAATATACCCTTTAAATTGTCAATCTTAGAATTCAGAACTATCTACAAATTTGAGCGAGCTCAGAAAGGTAGTTATTGTAAGCTACTGTGCATTATACAACGGGTGGGTCTAATCCTTAATGCTGATTGGTTAAAAAACGCATTCCAGCCATTGTCTATTCCACAAGTTACCACCGTCTAAATCTTTGACATTAAAATTTCAATTTACTTTGTTCCATCTCACTGCACAATCCACTGTCTCATCAGCCCAGCCAGACAATTTATAAACTTGATCTCCACTATAAAAAGCATCTAGATATCTCACATTTCTTTTAGACTAACAGCAGAGATTTGTATAAACCTTGCGGTTTGTCTCGCCAACATTTGCAACATTGTTTCAATATTCAAATTCGATCTCCAGCTGTCCCATAGTAATGAACGTGTCGGGAGTCGGGACAATACATTATTGACAGGCAGGCAGCGTTTCTCAGCCAGTTGAAATCATGAATCAGCTGGCATCATTTATATGGATATATACTGTGAGGTTCTGAGTTATACACTATAGCCCTTACTATATCACGTGATTGAATATTAGCAACTGTTGGCCTGGGCGTCTGTATGTGTGTGCTGGAAGTAACAGTTAGCCCCAGATAAGTGTGCTGGGAAGCTGTGGTTAGCCTTGAGCGAGAACAGTGGGCTTTGTATACAGGTGCAAATAGCGCAGACAATGTTGCCGAGCTGTCTGACCTCAGTCTCTGGGGTGAGGGAGCGTAATCTACACAGCAACAGCGCCGGGACACCAAAGAGCGCAAAGAGGCTAGGACTAGCCTGAGCGCCGGCGATAGGCTGGGTGAGTCTAAACCACGTCCAGTCTCTACTCTGTGACAGGCCGGCTCGGAAGCAGGAACTAACTCTGTCAGAGTATATTATAATGCCTTTGTCAGGAACAAGTCAGTTCTCTATCTTATCCTGCGTGATGATACATTGAACCCGTATATACGAAAATTGCATTTGCAATTTATTACTTAGTTAATCAAAAATACATAGCATACAATTGGTGACTCATTGTCATACTTATCCTTATACCGGATTGAATTGACGCAACCCTAACAATACAAAGAAATGTCAATTAAAAAAAAGATCAAACGAAGAGCAGCTAGTTTGCAGTCTTTCCAGCTTCAGTTTGAAGTGATTGCGTTAGCTGTGTTGTAACCCTCTGAACAACAGCGTCCTGACAATTCGGATTATGGTTCATTGTTTAGCTAGTTACATGTCTAAACAAAAAGACTCCACTATGCAAGTAACCATTTCAATAGAATGTTCATGATGTCACTGCGACAACTGGCTATCTACCCCGAATTCAGAGCACTCATCTGAGAGCGCCAGAGAGCAGAATAACTGACACATTTTTGAATGCTCAGCACCCGTTGAATATGGCCACTGTCAGTAAATGTTGGCAAAAAAACACCTACTCATTCAAGGGTTTCTCTTTATTTTTACTACTTTCGACATTGTAGAATAATAGTGAAGTGATCAAACCTATGAAATAACACATATGGAATCATGTAGTAACCAACAAAAAAAAAGTGTCAAACAAATCAAAATATATTTGAGATTCTTCAAATAGCCACTTTGCCTTGATGACAGCTTTGCACACTCTTGGCATTCTCTCAACCAGCTTCATGAGGTAGTCACCTGGAATACATTTAAATTAACAGGCGTGCCTTCTTAAAAAGTTAATTTGTGGAATTTCTTTCCTCAATGCGTTTGAGCCAATCAGTTGTGCTGTCACAAGGTAGGGGGGTATAGAGAAGACAGCCCTATTTGGTAAAAAAACATGTTCATATTATGTCAAGAACAGCTCAAATAAGCAAAGAGAAACGACAGTCCATCATTACTTTAAGACATGAAGGTCAGTCAATGCAGAACATGTCAAGAACTTTGAAAGTTTCTTCAAGTGCAGTCGCAAAAACCATCAAGCGTGATGATGAAACTGGATCTCTTGAGCAACGCCTCAGGAATGGAAGACCCAGAGTTACCTTTGCTGCAGAGGATAATTTCATTAGAGTTACCAGCCTCAGAAATTGCAGCCCAAATAAATGCTTCAGAGTTCAAGTAACAGACACATCAACTGTTCAAAGGAGACTGCGTGAATCAGGCCTTCATGGTCGAATTGCTGCAAAGAAAACACTACTAAAGGACACCAATAAGAAGACTTGCTTGGGCCAAGAAACACGAGCAATGGACCGGTGGAAATCTGTCCTTTGGTCTGGAGTCCAAATTTGAGATTTTTGGTTCCAACCGCCGTGTCTTTGTGAGACGCGGTGTGGGTGAACGGATGATCTCTGCATGTCGATTTCCCACCATGAAGCATGGAGGTGGTGGTGGGGAGGTGTGGAGGTGCTTTGCTGGTGACACTGTCAGATTTATTTAGAATTCAAGGCACAGTTAACCAGCATGGCTACCATAGCATTCTGCAGCGATACGCCATCCCATCTGGTTTGCGCTTAGTGGGACTATCATTTGTTTTCAACAGGACAATGACTCAACACACATCCAGGCTGTGTAAGAACTATTTGACCAAGGAGGACAGTGATGGAGTGCTGCATCAGATGACCTGGCCTCCACAATCCCTCAACTAAATTGAAATGGTTTGTGATGAGTCAGACTGCAGAGTGAAGGAAAAGTAGCCAACAAGTGCTCAGCAACTCCTTCAAGACGGTTGGAAAAGCATTCCTCGTGAAGCTGGTTGAGAGAATGCCAAGAGTGTGCAAAGCTGTCATCAAGGCAAAGGTGGTTATTTGATGAATCTGAAATAAACAAATCTAAATATATTTTATAACACATTTGGTTACCACATGATTTCATATGTGTTATATAATAATGTTGATGTCTTCACTATTATTCTACAATGTAGAAAATAGTAAAAATAAAGAAAAACCCTCAAATGAGTAGGTGTTCTAAAACTTTGACCGGTAGTGCAGGTTTATTGAAGGTGTCACAAGTTGTGACCACTTAAATATTCTAAATTCACATATGGAATCTTGATTCAATTTACTCTAGTGAATCTAAGTGGGTCCCAGTGACATGCAGTAAATCATAGCTTAGAAAATGTGCAGAAAACGTCAAGATAAAAAAACATCTGCTACTAGTAGCCAGATGGGGGTGGGAGGTGAATCACTCAAAATGGAAGTGGGGGACTGTTAAAATATCCAGTCTTGACCTTCCACTTGGAATTGTTCCACATTCCTGCCAATTAACATCAGCGGCAGTGTGTTGAGGTTTGCTAGCTGCTGTAAATACAGAAGCTTTTTGAGTCACCTCAAGGCTAGGGGTTAGGGCTAAAGTAGCTATAACATGCTTGAAAGCAATAACTACTGCTTGTATCCAAGTATGATCAGACATTGGTTCAATACACTAAAATAAGAGTTTAGCTCCACAAACCCCATTCATTCACAAAAACACACATCTTTCTCCGCATTATGTATGGCACTTCCTTTCACAAGTTTTGTGTTCATGTATTGATTCGGCAAATAAAAGAAACCCATCCCGTTTTACTGTCAATCTGAGTCGTTTATGCCCTGAAACGCCACGTTTAAATTTAAGGAAACAGTCGCAAGTGAAACAGGAAACAGCAGTCCAGGGTGACAGAATAAAAAAGTAATTGAACCCAATTCAGAATGCACAAATCATTGTTGTCAGAGGGACACGTCTCCGTTTCTGGGAAAGTATATTAAAAATAAGCTAAAAACGGTCAGAAAAAGTTAACTATCCTTTCAAAGTTTGTAAACTTTTGTGAAGTGCAGAAGCGATGCCAGTATTCTGATGTGAAAGGGAAAGGAGCATTTGTGGGGAGCTCAAGGGACAGAGAAATTTTTGGGGTGCTCCCAAAATTCTGGAGTAATATTGCTAGCGTTGCTATATAAAAAAGTGTCCATCTATACTGTAAATCGCCTTCTACCAACGCCGAACCTTCTGGAAGTCCAAACAGTACAGCCTTAAGACAAAGGTCCACCTACACAACAGCAATGCAAAGCCTGTGTAAAGCAGTAAGGCAATTTAAGTCTCTCTGGATAAAGTGTGTGTTTTCAGATTCCAGCCAGGTGTTGGTTGTGCAGTGCACAGATGGGAAATAAGGGAGAGATCTTCAAAAATCCTCCCAGCAGCTGCAGTGTCCACTAAGTCCGACTACAGTGGACCGTGTTATACTCAATGTTTCAAGCTACTGCATTATTAGGTAACACAATGTTTGCATTTAGAGCCTGGCTTTCATAAGAGGATCAAAAGTATATTCTGCGTGCAATAAGAAGTCAGTGCTTCTCTAGCACAGGGATTCTGGAGGAGGATCAGGTCTATACATTTAGCTGGAAGACAGCCAGGGTTTTTGTTATCTTTCCTCAGTCTATTGCTTCATATAATCACAACAAATAAAACATTGCAAGAGCTACATCAAGCGTGGGGGGGGGGGGGGTCTGCTAACTTCTACACGCTTCCATATAAATAATCCTATGGGTTTATGGCACTGCATCCACACATGCAACTGACCTGTGTTACTAAAGTTCATGTGAGAGCGATAACGATTCCTAGAAGTGGTGTGCCACTTAACAGCAGCGGCGAAAGGAGCCAAATATTTGCCTCCTCTTATTTCATGTATAAGACAGCACTAACACAAGGCGGGATTCTAAACAGATGTCTTTTTCCATACACTCGTCCATACCGTACATAGGTTCCACACGTAGGCTAATGCTGATACACATTTTCCGTCCTTTCAATTGGTATGCAGTAATCTAGGATAAATTCAGTAGAGGGTAATGATGTTATTCCATGTTGTTCGGTCTCGGTGGATTGAGATCAGAAGACAATGCCGTTTATGATTGGTTTTACTGGCCTGTGAAAGCATTTCTGGATGTTGTTAGAAGTCCAGAGAATGGTAGTACGACATGTATTGCCCATCTTTGATCCGTCCGATTAAAATAAATCTACACTGTTAGGAAAGCACAAAGGTGAGTTGCCTTGTGCTGAATCATGAGTCAAGCAGACCCTATTATAGTGTGCTGTGGTATAGATACTGCTGAAAAATCATATCCTCTCAGTTGTGGAAAGGCAATTAAACAAAGGACACAAAATGTAAGATATGCAATGTGTAATTCCCCAAAGTTGCAAAATGTTCAAAATATTGGTAGCACTTTATAATAACTCCACATAATAAAATATTTATAATTAGTAAATAATTTATTCACAAATGATTAATCATTACTCATTTGTAAATGTTAGTAACCTAGTTATTCCCACGTTTATAAACAACTTTTAAAGTATTTAATAAGATGTTTAATATTGTTCCTTATAAAACATTTACTAATCATTATTTTTGTGTGGTCTCAACTAAAGTGTGGGCTATTTATACTTTATAAATACTGACACAAGTGTTTCTTGGAAGTGGCTTTTCTACAAAAACTAAAAGTGTGGATTGCAATCAACCAAGAACTAGAATCTCACATAATTTGGTCAGGTGTGCGATTAAGTTCTGGGTCCATAAGTGTTAGAAATTGGGAGTTTCGGTTTGCCCTCGCAAAAGGAAACTCTTAGCCAAAGTCCGCAATTAAAAGACTGAAGCAATGGAGACAATAAAAAGGTTAAACATGTGAACATCTCTACCCGCAAATCACACACACATATACAGTTGATGTCGGAAGTTTACATACACTTTAACCAAATACATTCAAACTCAGTTTTTCACAATTCCTGACATTTAATTAAAGTACAAATTCCCTCTCTTCGGTCAGTTAGGATCACCACTTAATTTTAAGAATGTGAAATGTCAGAATAATAGAGAGAATGGTTTATTCCAGCTTTTATTTCTTTCATCACATTCCCAGTGGGTCAGAAGTTTACATACACTCAATTAGTATTTGGTAGCATTGCCTTTAAATTGTTGAACTTGGGTCAAACATTTCAGGTATTCTTCCACAAGCTTCCCGCAATAGGTTGGGTGATTTTTGGCTCATTCCTCCTGACAGAGCTGGTGTAACTGAGTCAGGTTTGTAGGCCTCCTTGCTCGCACATGCTTTTTCAGCTCTGCCCACAAATGTTCTATTGGATTGAGGTCAGGGCTTTGTGACGGCCACTCCAATACCTTGACTTTGTTGTCCTTAAGCCATTTTGCCACAACTTTGGAAGTATGCTTGGGGTCATTGTCCATCTGGATGACCCATTTGCGACCAAGCTTTAACTTCCTGACCGATGTCTTGAGATGTTGCTTCAATATATCCACATAATTTTCCTGCCTCATGATGCAATCTACTTTGTGAAGTGCACCAGCCCCTCCTGCAGCAAAGCACCCCCACAACATGATGCTGCCACCCCCGTGCTTCACGGTTGGGATGGTGTTCTTCGGCTTGCAAGCCTCCCCCTTTTTCCTCCAAACATAACGATGGTCATTATGGCCAAACAGTTCTATTTTTGCTTCATCAGACCAGAGGACATTTCTCCAAAAAGTACGATCTTTGTCCCCATGTGCAGTTGCAAACCGTAGTCAGGCTTTTTTATGGCGGTTTTGGAGCAGTGGCTTCTTCCTTGCTGAGCGGCCTTTCAGGTTATGTCGATATAGGACTCGTTTTACTGTTGATATAGACACTTTTGTACCCGTTTCCTCCAGCATCTTCACAAGGTCCTTTGCTGTTGTTCTGGGATTGATTTGCACTTTTTGCACCAAAGTACGTTCATCTCTAGGAGACAGAACACGTCTCCTTCCTGAGAGGTATGACGGCTGCGTGGTGGCTGCGTGGTCACATGGTGTTTTTACTTCTGTACTATTATTTGTACAGATGAACATGGTAACTTCAGGCGTTCGCAAATTGCTCCCAAGGATGAACCAAACCTGTGGAGGTCTACAATTCTTTTTCTGAGGTCTTGGCTGATTTCCTTTGATTTTCCCATGATGTCAAGCAAAGAGGCACTGAGTTTGAAGGTAGGCCTTGAAATACATCCACAGGTACACCTCCAATTGACTCAAATTATATCAATTAGCCTATCAGAAGCTTCTAAAGCCATGACGTCATTTTCTGGAATTTTCCAAGCTGTTTAAAAAGGCACAGTCAACTTTGTGTATATAAACTTCTGACCCACTGGAATTGTGATACAGTGAATTATAAGTGAAATAATCTTGTCTGTAAACAATTGTTGGAAAAATGACTTGTCATGCACAAAGTAGATGTCCTAACCGACTTGCCAAAACTATAGTTTGTTAACAAGAAATTTGTGGAGTTGTTGAAAAAATAGATTTAATGACTCCAACCTAAGTGTATGTAAACTTCCGACTTCAACTGTATACGGACACGCCTTCAAATTAAGAGATTCTGCTATTTCAGCCACACCCGTTTCTGACAGGTGAATAAAATCGAGCACACAGCCATGCCATCTTCATAGACAAACATTGGCAGTAGAATGGCCTTATTGAAGAGTTCAGTGACATTCAACATGCCACCGTCATAGGATGGCACATCTCCAACAAGTCAGTTCGTAAAATGTCTGCCCTGGTCAACTGTAAGTGCTGTTAACCTGTTGAGGATGGGGGCGCTGTTGTCACTATTTATGCTAATCGTGTAATTTTTGAAACGGCTTCCCACAAAATTCTTGATCGTACAATATGCATATTATTATTATTATTAGATAGAAAACAGTCTATAGTTTCTATAGGAGTTGAAATTTTGTCTCTAAGTGGAACAGAACCCATTCTACAGCAATTTCCCTGACATGGAGTCAGATTTCAGAAATGTTGGCCCCTGATCTGGAGTCAGTTAAAAGGTCACAGTTATTGCTATGAGTATACGGACACTGCTTACGTCTTCCCCTGGATGCCTTTACGTGATGACGATTTGAATGGGGTCGATTGCGCGTTCACAGGCACTACAAATGAAAAAACCCTGTAGCTAGGAACTCTTTTCTTGCTGCGTAATGCGCCTGGAGGACATCGACCAGCACTTGTTCCAAGCATTAGTGGAGGGAGTAATATTACTCGGGTCATGTTTCTACTCGTTATGGGAGTTAAAAACATCATAAGGTAGTTAATTTAAAGCGTTTTATAGCAATTTATATGCGTTTAGTGCGATTTTGGGACATTTATTTCTGAAACGCTGTGAATTGCTGGGCACGCTTCCAGTTCATCCCGAACGCAGTTGGCATTTCCACATGGCAAGAGGACAGCTTTCCACCAAAAGACGATTAGACCCAAGAAAGGATCCTTTGCCCAAGATACTGATGGAAGAACAGCTCAAAGTAGGACATTTTTATTATGATAAATCGTGTTTCTGTCGAAAAATGTTAGTGGCTTAGGACGCCATGTTTTTTGACGTAGCTTCGCTTGGCGCAAACTGTATTGAAAAGTAAGGATAAATTAAAAAATGTAATTCCGCAGTTGTATTAAGAATTAAATTGTCTATCAATCCCTGTCCACCCTATATTTTTTAGTCACGTTTATGAGTATTTATGTATAAGAGTAGATCACTGTCTAATATGGCGCACGGACATTTTCTCACCAGCTGGGCTACATTTCTCATTGTCTAACCATGATTTTGGTGGCTAAATATAAACATTTTCGATCAAACTCTATATGGATTGTGTAATATGATGTTACAGGAGTGTCATCTGAAGAATTCTGAGAAGGTTAGTGAAAAAATTAATATATTTTGGCGATGTTGACGTTATCGCTCACTTTGGCTAGAATCAATGCTGGGCTGCTATGTGCTATGCTAATATAACGATTTATTGTGTTTTCGCTGTAAGACACTTAGAAAATCTGAAATATTGTCTGTATTCACAGGATCTGTGTCTTTCGATTAGTGTATGCTGTGTATTTTTACGAAATGTTTGATGATTAGTAAGTAGGTAAACACGTTGCTCTATGTAGTTATTCTAGTCCATTTGTGACGGTGGGTGCAATTGTAACCTATGCCATCTACCTGAAATATGCACTTTTTTCTAACAAAACCTATCCCATACCATAAATATGTTATCAGACTGTCATCTGATGAGTTTTTTTCTTGGTTAGGGGCTATAAATATCTTAGTTTAGCCGAATTGGTGATAGCTACTGGTGTTGGTGGACAAATAAAAGATGGTGGATTATGCTAATGTGTTTTTAGGTAATAGATGTACATCTTTACATATTGTGTCTTCCCTGTAAAACATTTTAAAAATCGGACATGTTGGCTGGATTCACAAGATCTGTGTCTTTCATTAGCTGTATTGGACTTTAATGTGTGAAAGTTAAATATTTAAAAAAATATTTTTTTTGAATTTCGCGGCACTGGTTTTTCAGTGGGGGTGGGGGGGGAGTGCCGCTAGCGGCACCCTCATCCTAGACAGGTTAATGTGAAGTGGAAACATCTAGCAGCAACAACAGCTCAGTCACAAAGTAGTAGGCCACACAAGCTCACAGAACGAGTTCCAAACTGCCTCCGGGAAGAAACGTCAGCCCAAGAACTGTTCGTCTGACAAAATAGCCTACAACACTCTACTCAGCAAATTGGATGTAGTCTATCACAGTGCCATCCATTTTGTCACCAAAGCCCCATATACTACCCACCACTGCGACCTGTATTCTCTTGTTGGCTGGCCCCCGCTACATATTCGTCGTATATTTCACTGGTCATGTCCAAAACCAACACCTCCTTTGGCCGCCTTTCCTTCCAGTTCTTTGCTGCCAATGACTGTAACAAATTGCAAAAATCACTGAAGCTGGAGACTTATCTCCCTCTCTAACTTTAAGCATCAGCTGTCAGAGCAGCTTACCGATCACTGCACCTGTACATAGCCCATCTGTAAACAGCACACCCAACTACCTCATCCCCATATTGTTCATTTGTTTTGCTCTTTTGTTCCCCAGTGTCTCTACTTGCATCATCATCTGCACATCTATCACTCCAGTGTTAATGCTAAATTGTAATTATTTCACCACTATGGCCTATTTATTGCCTTACCTCCCTAACCTTACTACATTTGCACACACTGTACATATATTTTTCAATTGTGTTATTGACTGTACGTTTGTTTATCCCATGTGTAACTGTTGTTTTTGTCTACTGCTTTGATTTATCTTGGCCAGGTCGCAGTTGTAAATAAATTGTTTTCACCTGGCCTACCTGGTTAAATAAAAGGTGAAATACATATTTATTTATTTTAACTGTAAAGTTAGGTAGAGGATGAATAATGGTCTGGGGCTGTTTTTCAGGGTCCTCCAGTGAAGGGAAATCTTAATGCTACAGCATACAATTACATTCTAGATGATTCTGTGCTTCCAACATTGTGGCAACAGATTGGGGAAGGCCCTTTCCTGTTTCAGCATGACAATGCCCCCGTGCACAAAGCGAGGTCCATACAGATATGGTTTGTCGAGATTGGTGTGGAAGAACTTGAGCCCTGACCAACCCCATCGAACACTTTTGAGATGAACTGGAACGGTGACTGCAAGACAAGCCTAATCACCCAACATCAGTGTCCGACTTCACTATTGCTTGTGGCTGAATGGAAGCAAGTCCACGCAGCAATGTTCCAACATCTAATGGAAAGCCTTAACAGAAGAGTGGAGGCTGTTATTGGAGCAAAGGGGGGACCAACTCCATATTAAAGATTTGTAGGACAATTCATATTTCACACGGTCACTTTAGTGTTTCCATCTAGTCTACAACATGTCACGGAACTTCTGGAAGCACGGCCCCATCCTGCAAAGTGGCACAGAACACCTTAAAAGAGGTTTCTACACATCTCACACTTTATGCCCCATGTCCACTCAGGATGCACACCACAGACCCTCTTGCACCCTTAAAACTTCACCTGCTTTCAAAAGAGTTACAACCTGGTCCACGCGACTGATATAAGTTCCTACCACTTAAAGATCACTCCAAAACCCCTGCCACTATCACTTCAGGCCCAGGCTGTGTGGTACAAGGATGAATGGTTGGACCTGGGTCAGACACACTCCATGTAAACATAGGCTCCCCTCTCATGTGTGCCCTCCTCTCCCCCCCTCCTTTTCACTCTCCTCCCCTCCTTTTCACTCTCCTCTTCCTTTCTCCCTCCACTCCTCCTTCCACATCTCTATCCCTCCCATCATCTCTAACTCCTCTTCCTCCCTGCCTTTGGCTGCTTAGAGAAGGAAGTGATGTGGAGATTCAGGGCTAACGCTGACAATAGAGTAACAGAGGGAGAGGAGCAACAAATAGGATACAATTGTGGTTAGGAACATAATCTCCCTCTTCCTTCTGCTCTTTATTTTTCCTCAACCATACACATACTCTCTTCCTAATAAGGGGTTCCATCCCATTCCACACACACAAACTCAGTCTCCTCCAATCAACTCTTGCTTTCTTGCCTGACAGACTAACTACAGAGTTTGACAATGTTACTTGATTAGTTACGAAGCTGGGCCAGTTTCCAAATGAATTGCATCGGTAGAAACAGGGAAAAAACAAGCATCTTGTTCGCTGGCGATGTAAACAAATATACTATAGCAGCAAAAGGGGGGACCAACTTCATATTAATGCCCATGATTTTGGAACGAGATGTTCGACAAGCAGGTGTCCACATACCTTTGGTCATGCATTGTACATGTAACATTTCTACCTCAATCACATAGTAGTGAAAGAATAAAAAGTCCACTAGTTGTAAGCTACATTTCCCCGTTTTATGATTAATTAGCACTCACTAGGTTGACATTAGCAAAACAGTTACATTTACAACTCTCCCTCAAGTCCTTGCAACAGTTTCACTGTTTGTGAATAAAATGGTTGATATATTTCCTTTAACATTCTGTGTTGTATGCATATTCTTTAACCATTGGTTATGCGCTTGGCTATTTTGAGAATTTAAGGAGCATCAGCTTATAAAGTATTTATAAAGCATAAATAGCCCACACTTGAGGCCAAGCAAAAATACTTAACTAATGATTAGTAAATGGTTTATAAAGGACCCATATTAAACATCGTATGAATGGAGTAATGATTGGTAAATGATGAGTAAACTATTTAACTAATCCATTATAAATGCTTTATTACGTGGTGTTATTATAAAGTGCTAACAAAATGATCCACTATATTTTCTAAAAATATATTCATACACCAAACATTAGGAACACCTGATTTTGCCCTCAGAAGAGCCTCAATTCGTCGGGGCATGGACTCTACAAGGTGTCGAAAGTGTTCCACAAGGATGCTGGCCCATATTGACTTCAATGCTTCCCATAGTTGTGTCAAGTTGGCTGGATGTCCTTTGGGTGGTGGGCCATTCTTGATACACAAGATAAACTGTTGAGCGTGAGAAACCCAGCAGTGTTGCAATTCTGGACAAAGGTGCATGGCACCTACTAACATACCCTGTTCAAAAGGCACTTAAATAAGTTGTCTTGCCCATTCACCCTCTGAATGGCACACACACAGCAATCCACGTCTCAATTCTCTAAAAGGCTTAAAAGTCATTCTTTAACCTGTCTCTCCTCCCCTTCATCTACACGGGTTGAAATGGATTTAGCAAGTGACATCAATAAGGAATCAAAGCTTTCACCTGGATTCACCTGGTCAGTCTATGTCATGGAAAGAGCAGGTGTTCTTAATGTTTTGTATACACAGTGTATATCATCCGTTTCGTTCGCCTACATCTTATTATTTGTCGAAAACGCAACAAATCGAAATACTAGAACATATTCATAAATCAAGACATTTTTGATGCATCTGAAATGTGGCCCTTCTTTTGCACTTGCTGATTAAGATCTTTCTGACAACGTCTTCAACTAGGAACAAGCCGCACCAGACGGGCGAGACATAGGAGAGAGTTAGTGCGTGTCCACATACAGAATATTAAGTTAAATGTATCTACAGAATATTAAGTTAAATGCGTCTGACTAGCAAAATACTTTTGAGTGCCTAAGATGCATGGCATACTTTGGAAAAAGGGGAGATATTTCATCATGCAGAATACCTGTTTTACAGTGGAAAATATTGACCATGTAACCTAGTAATCAGATTCAGTTGTCTGGAAAATATAAACATAGCTCATCTCAACAATTCTCTGTCTGGGTAGCAACATGAATATGCCAAGCAAAATTTCCTGGGACATATTTTACACATGCAAGTGACAGGCCAACCTTTCTTTTTTTTGCCTTGCTAATAATAACAAATGGAAACAACTGCTTCGAAAGTGAAGTCTGGAAACCCACTTCTTTCGGTCCTCCTCCCCCAGGTTTTTCCATCTCTCCTGCACGGCAGTGGTGATGTCCTGGAGGCTGGCTGTGGGCTTCTCCTGGAGAACCGATGCCCGGGTCTCCCTCTCAAACAGGGCGGCAGGAGACAGGGGGGTCCTCATGGCACGGTTATTGATCAAGTCGTAGGCCGTCAGCGCCGCCCGTTTCTCCGTTATAGCGTTGGACACCTTTTTGCCAGGACTGCTCTGACCCTTGGCCTTGACCTGGCCAAGGTCACTGCTCCATCCGGTGGCCAGGTGGACCTTGACGGGCTGCAACGGCTCGCCTGTGGAGGGGTCCGTCAGAGCCGTTCCTCGGCTCCAACTCACTGCTGATAACTGCTCGACGTCTTTGCCTTTGTCATGACCTTGGTCGTGGTTGTCGAGCCTCTCCAGGCCTTTGGCCGTGCCTGGATTTGTTGTCCCGGTGCCAGTCGAAGCCATGTAATCTTCCAACTGTGGAAATGCCAGGTCAAAGTCCCCTGGATTTAGGTTGACTATCCAGTCTTCAGAGGAAGAGGAGGAGCTAGTGTTTGCTGTCTGGTCACCAGCCACTACCCTGGATGGAGGGCCATCACTGCAGTCAGATGGAGCTTTGGCCACTCTGACACTGTGCTCCGCAAGACTGTCCTCTAAGTCAGCGTTTCCCCTACAGTCGCCCAGTGATGGGCCAGCATGCAGGCCGCTGCCTCCATCATATTCTTCAGTGACTGGTGGAGCCTCAGCGGCAGACCCCAACCCAGGGCCATAGAAGGTAACCAACAGCGTCTCCACTGCAGCCAGCACAGCCACCTGAGAGTCAAAGTCTCAGTGAGAAATAACACCACACACACTAATGCCCATGCTGTTCACTTTTCCCTTTCACAGGAAATGGCTGTGCAACCAGGTAACTGTTAATTTCATTTCTGTTGTTAATTACAGCACTGGTCAGCTCCTCTTACTTCAAATGGTGGTGGGTGCAGAACTGATTGTCAACTTACTGTTTACGGGCAGCACTTTCTATTTTTATAAAAGAAAATCAAGTTGTTTTGAGGAGTTACATTTAAGAGAAGTTAAAGTTAAGAGACTAACGTTTACTAGCCAAACCAAGTACATGGATTCCTTGCTGTACCGTAGAGGTTACACGTAAGGAAATCGTGAATTTGCTAAATGGAATTTGCTTGCATTGCACATTTGCAGTTGAATCAGTCTGAAAGCCGAAATGTCTAAATTGACTGGTAACTGGTTCTGCAGCTACCCCCCCATCATATTCGGTTTCCCCTTAGTTCTCTAATCCTTCAACCTGTCTGCAAGGAAATGGATAAAAGAATAGAAAACGGCACCTTGTTCTGGAACAGAATCTGGGTCTTGTCGGGTGTCAGGTTGACGTCTACAGTGGATGCGGGAACAGTGATATTGAGCATCATAGTGGGATAACGATTGAGGGCAGAGTCTGCCGGGTACTGAGCCAGGAAGTGCTGCCGGACCACCTGATGGTCAAGCAGAGAGAAGGTATATGAACTGCAATGATACTATGAGCAATGCTTCACTTTGTTATGTAAACGCTACAACACTGTCAAAGTGACAGTATCAATGACAGAGAGCTACATTGGGGATAATAGACAGGCCTATACGATGACAAAGTGATAATTTAGAGGACCGTAATGGAAATAAGCTTTTGGGTTTTATTCTGTACGCATTGTCTTCAGCTGGAGCGACTTTGTATTTATTTATTTTTTTAATCTTCGGTTAAATAAAAATACTACTGGGTGTGCTTGTAGTGCCTGAATTGATGTGATAAAGATAAATATAATGATAGGTTTATAACACTAATATGAACCACTGTTTAAAAAAATATATATTATCCTTGAAACTACTAGCAATAGTTTGCTGGTTGTAGCCACCAATTGTCCCATTAACAATCACCCATATTACAACAATTATTTATTTTCAAACTTCACATTTCTCTAGTATAGGCTACGTAACATCATGAACTAAAATCAGCAAAATGCCACCGATAAGTGATCGGTATGATCAATGATGTTTGGTTTATCCTCCCAGGTCTAGTGAATACGCACTGTACAATTACAGGAAAACAAAAAATAAATTTGTCCAAGCAACTTCAAAAGCTCTTGTTTATAGAACACCTCGATCCCATTGGTTTAGGTAAAGAAAACCGGCAGCCAAACAAAAACAAACATATGTACATTTCATTAACACAAAAAATGTTTTTACCTTCAGGATATCCTTCTGGTGGACAGGTCGATCATTCACAAAGATAAATGTTTTGTCGGGGTTACTGGAGCTTCCTAAAGAGCAATCCATACCAGGTCTGGGAAAGAATCCATCAATTACGATCTGTTAAAAGAAATAAAATCAACATAATAACTGGGGAATAATTTATCAGTGCAAAACATTTTTTACAGTTATATTTTGATCTCACTTCATACCAAGTGGCCCTGCCTATTAACATGCATATTACACAGGCAGGTAGAATGTAATACAGCGGTACCCTTTTGTGATAGCAAATTCATCAGGGACCCCCCTCATAAATCAGAACAACTCTCATGCGATAAAAATGTATTACAGGGAGTTAGGGCTCGGCGATATGGCCCAAAAATAATATCTCGATTTTTTTCCTACTTATGGGTGATTCACATCGATTTTTAAAACCTCTAAATAAGCTTTGTCGCACAATTACAATGCCCTCAGAAAGAATTCATAGCACTTGACTCAATCCACATTTTGTTGCATTACAGCCTGAATTCAAAATTGATTCAATTCATTTTGTTTCTCACCCATCTACACAAAATACCCCATAATGACAAAGTGAAAACTTATTTTACAAATGTTTTCACATGTATTGAAAATAAAATACAGAAATATCTCATTTACATTCTATAAAGTATTCACACCCGAGTCAATACTTTGTAGAAGCACCTTTGGCAGCGATTACAGCTGTTTTAAAGTCACCATTGGCCTCATCCCTGAGCGGTTTCCTTCGGCTCCGGCAACTGAGTAGTTACTGGGTATATTGATACACCATCCAAAGAGTAATTCATAACATCACTATGCTCAAATGGATATTCGATGTCTGCTTTATTTATTTTTTACCCATCTACCAATAGGTGCACTTTTTTTTATTTATTTTTTATTTCACCTTTATTTAACCAGGTAGGCTAGTTGAGAACAAGTTCTCATTTGCAACTGCGACCTGGCCAAGATAAAGCATAGCAGTGTGAACAGACAACACAGAGTTACACATGGAGTAAACAATAAACAAGTCAATAACATGGTAGAAAAAAAGAGAATCTATATACAATGTGTGCAAAAGGCATGAGGAGGTAGGCAATTCTTTGCAAGGCATTGAAAAACCTCCCTGGTCTTTGTGGTTGAATCTGTATTTGAAATTCCTGGGTCACCTGAGGGACCTTACAAATAATAATTTTATTTGTCACATACTCCGAATACAACAGGTGTAGATCTTACCGTGAAATGCTTACTTACAAGCCCTCAACCTACAATGGAGTTCAAGAAAGAGTTTAATGTATTTAGTAAATATTTTCTTAAGTAAACATAGTAAAAGAAAAAGTAACACATTAACAATAACGAGGCTATATACAGGGGGTACCGGTACCGAGTCAATGTGCGGGGGTACAGATTAGTAAACTTATTGTGTACATGTAGGTAGGGGTAAAGTGACTATTCATAGATAATAAACAGCGAGTAGCAGCAGTATAAAAACAAAAAGGGGGGGTGCGTGTCAATGTAATAGTCCGGTGTCCATTTGATTAATTGTTCAGCCGTCTTATGGCTTGGGGGTAGAAGCTGTTAAGGAGCCTTTTGGACCTAGACTTGGAGCTCCGGTACCACTTGCCATGCGGTAGCAGAGAGAACAGTCTATGACTTGGGTGACTGGAGTCTGACAATTTTATGGGCTTTTCCTGTAGCCCATGATCATCTCCTTTGTCTTGTTCATGTTGAGGGAGAGGTTATTGTCCTGGCCCCACACTGCCAGATCTCGAACCTCCTCCCTATAGGCTGTCTCATTGTTGTCGGTGATCAGGCCTACCACTTAAGTCGTCAGCAAACTTAATGATGGTGTTGGAGTCATACTTGGCCATGCAGTCGTGGGTGAATAGGGAGTACAGGAGGAGACGAAGCACACACCCCTGAGGGGTCCCAGTGTTGAGGATCAGTGTGGCAGATGTGTTGTTGCCTACCCTTACCACCTTGGGGCAGCCCGTCAGAAATTCCCAAATCCAGTTGCAGAGGGATGTTTTTAGTCCCAGGGTCCTTAGCTTAGTGATGAGCTTTGTGGGCACTATGGTGTTGAACGCTGAGCTGTAGTCAATGAAGAGCATTCTCAAATATGTGCTCCTTTTGTCCAGGTGGGAAAGGGAAGTGTGGAGTGTGATTGCGTCATCTGTGGATCTGTTGGGGCGGTATGCGAATTGGAGTGGTCTAGGTTTTCCGGCACGATGGTGTTTATGTGAGCCATGACCAACCTTTCAAAGCACTTTGTGGCTACCGACGTGAGTGCTACGGGGCGATAATCATTTAGGCAGGTTACCTTCGCTTTCTCTTGGGCACACTATGGTGGTCTGTTTGAAACATGCAGGTATTACAGACTCGGTCAGGAAGAGGTTGACAATATCAGTGAAGACACTTGCCAGTTGGTCCTCGCATGCTTTGAGTACACGTCCTGGTAATCCGTCTGGCCCCACGGCTTTGTGAATGTTGAACTGTTTAAATGTCTTGCTCACATCGGCTACAAAGAGCGTGATCACACAGTCGTACGGAACAGCTGGTGCTCTCATGCATGCTTCAGTGTTGCTTGCCTCGAAGCGAGCATAAATGGCATTTAGCTCGTCTGGTATGCTCGCGTCATTGAGCAGCTCGCGGCTGGGTTTCTCTTTGTAGTCGGTAATATTTTTCAAGCCTTGCCACATCCGACGAGCATCAGAGCCGGTGTAGCAGGATTCAATCTTAGTCTTTTATTGCCGCTTTGCCTGTACGATGGTTCATCCGAAGGCATAGTGGGAGTTCTTATAAGCGTCCGGATTAGTGTCCTGCTCCTTGAAAGCGGCAGCTCTAGCCTTTAGCTCAGTGCGGATATTGCCTGTAATCCATGGACTCTGGTTGGGAAATGTATGTACGGTCACTGTGGGGACAACATCGTCGATGCACTTATTGATGAAGCCGGAGACTGAGGTGGTATACTCCTCAATGCCATTGGATGAATCCTGGAACATATTCCAGTCTGTGCTAGCAAAACAGTCCTGTAGTGTAGCATCCGCGTCATCTGACCACTTCCGTACTAAGCGAGTCACTGGTACTTCCTGCTTTAGTTTTTGCTTGTAAGCAGTAATCAGGATAGAATTATGGTTGGATTTTCCAAATGGAGGGTGAGGGTCCATATGACTGATTACGTTGAACCAAACCTCAAATGCAAATAGCAAGTTGAAACTGCTTGTATTCAGAGAGAAAGAAGTTATATTTCTTTGCATTGTTATTGTGGGGGAGGGGCTTGGTGTCTGTGTGCGTGTGGGAACATGCACAGTACAGAAGGAATGAAGGAGACGAGACCAAAAAGACAAACACTCACAAACAGAAGTAGAAAAAAAAATACTCGATTCTTGCGATACAGGCATTTGGAACATTCATTCAAATTTGTTTTAATACAATCTAATTAACTCAATATATCGCCCAGCCCTACGAGGAGTTTTACTATAACGTCTGCAGTGCACGGCTGGACGAACCAAGTCTCGCCCCCTGGGTTAATAACACTTACAAAGGCTAGCCTCAGCATCGCAAAGAAAATGTTGCATTTTTCAACATTTCAAGTTAATATCCTGCAATTCTACACATTTTGCCATGAGGCAGAAAGAAAAGATTGCCGTTTTAAAGCTTATATTACAGTGCATTTATAGTACTGAGTTGAAAAATATATAATTGGTGGAGTACTGTGGATACCAATATCTCTGAGCCTCCCAGGCCCATGTTGGCCAGTGATATGAACATAAATTGTAGATGAGTAATAGTACATTGTATTACACAGTTTAAACATATTCCATGGATCCCTTGGGCAAAAGTAATTTAAATCTGTTAGTAGTACTCATTTCATTTGTTTTTCTATCATCATCATCATCATCATCATCATCATGATGTACGCATTAACTACAGCAGCTATGAAACAAACATGCTTTTTGCAAAATTTGTAACAATATGTACCGATACTGTACTTACAATGCATCTGTAATTTAAATACCATGTAGAAAATAAGGTAAAATAAAAAAGGTACAGTTCACCCAAATTAAAAACATACTTATTTGTTTCCTTCTATGGACAAGGAGAGACAGTAGTCTATGCTTTTTTTGTTTACCTAGGCCAGCACTTCCCAGCACGTTTTGGTTTTTGCCCTAGCACTACACAGCCGATTCAAATAATCAAAGCTTGTTGATTACTTGAAATCAGCAGTGTAGTGCTAGGGCAAAAACAAATACAGCTTACATTAGTGTTTTCGAACCAAAAATCAGTTACCCAACATTAGAATGTTATACATCGCTCGCCAAAATCTTAAAAATAACTTTAAACCAAGTCTTTGAACAATCTAGTCTCAGGGACTTTGAGATTTAAAAAAGTACACTATCAAATCGATTCATGCCGGATCCTTAACGATTTCACATCTTTAAAGGGATAGTTCAGCCAAATTACATATTGGTTTCCTTTGTCTATGAACAAGGCATGACAGCAATCCATGCTTTGGTTTAGTTTCCCTGGCACGGTTTCCATTTGCTAACTTTTTGGCATTTGTGGCACAAATCTCATTCAAGTCATGGGACTGACAGTTTCTCACATGTTCAAATATTAACATTTTCTCACATGTTCAAATCATCTAAGTGCCTTTGTTGAGCTTCACAATCAATTTTAGATAATTTCGGATGATTTGGACATAATGCTTGAAAAATGCCCATATCGGTCCCATGACTTGAATGGGATTTTTGCCACAAATGCTAAAACATTAGAAAGCGGAAACAGTGCTAAGGGAAACTAAACAAAACCATGGATTGCTGCCATACCTGGTCCATAGACTGCTTACAGGGTAAGGAAACCAAAGTCCTTTTGTAATTTGGGTGAAATATCCCTTTAAGGATTCACATGTTTTTTTTCAACAGAAACATCACACGTGTTCACACTTGAAAACTGTTTGGACAACCAATGACATCAAACTGCTGTTTCCAAGCTTCTTAATTCTAGGAAACAGTTTCTGTTGGCGGCATGTGATTGACAAAAGTGTTGGTGAAAAGAGAACCAGCTCCAAATTACTCAAATTATCCACTGTGTACTGCATAACTCAGGCAAACAATTCTAAAATAACAAGCTCCACAGTTGACAAGCATTAGGGCCATATAAGTTTAAACTAACTCTAATTACTGGCATTGAGACCTTGACAACAGCCATGTATAGTACGTATACTTTCCCATTAAAATATTTGTCAATTACTGTGATGCAGGTGATCCTGCCCACTGACTACCTGGCCATAAATGAGCTTGATTATTCGAGGCTGAGTCGTGTAGAGGTAATCTGGGCCTCATTGGCAGCAGTGTTCACTGCCACAGGACCCCGCTCTTGTAATTACAAAAGCAGTACAGAAACAAAACTGACCCAGGTTCTGACACACTTGCAGCTAAGCCTCCTGAAAAAAAAAAAACTATTGATGCGTCCACTCAATCAAGGAGTGACCGCGAGTATATTTTTATACAAAATATGTCAAAAAATGTCTTGCCAAAGATGAGGAAATACTTATATTAGTAGGCACCAAAGTTAAAGGAAAATAACTAAACAAACCAAGTGAGACCTGTCTGAGATATGAAATCTGCAAGACAACCTACCTAAATCTGAAAAACAGAGGTCCTAGGATTGACACAGGCCAGGGTCCTAAGATTGAGTCAAACTTTTCTCAGGTGACCTGAGCAGCAGGCCTGGCTGTGTTCCCCAGTCTGTCTGCACACGTCTTCACGTGTCACACCCATGAGCCCGGAACTGGAACACATCTTGGCTTGGTGTCCTACCCGATGAGTGATCATCTCTCCCTGGCTAATGACTGATTACTCAAGCAGACCTCGCACCGCATAAATTAAAAGGGTGGGTCTATAGGACATTCTAAGAATGTTGAGAGAAAAAAAATAAAATTGGTAGACAAAAACATTTCCTTATCTGGATAATGAGTTTCATGAGCCAGACCTAAGGCTAATGTTATTGCAAAGCTATCGATGTAGCTGGGCTATATGTAATGCGGTACCACAAAACAAAAGAACACACTATCCTCACACATGGAAGATGTAGTTCCAGGGACACATTGTTTTGGTTTTAGATTGGCACACTGATCATTTTAAATGAGCAACGCAAAACTTCTCATAACTTAACACATAGTAAATGAAAAGCCAGTTCATCGATGCAACGCTGTTTGAAGATTTGCATGTACACTACCTTTCACAAGTTTGGGGTCACTTAGAAATGTCCTTGTTTTTGAAAGAAAAGCACTTTCTGTCCATTAAAATAACATCAAATTGATCAGAAATACAGTGTAGACATTGTTAATGTTGTAAATGACTATTGTAGCTGGAAACGGCGGATTATTAATGGAATATATACTTAGGCCCATTATCAGCAACCATCACTCCCGTGTTCCAATGGCACGTTGTGTTAGCTAATCCACATTTAGCATTGTAAAAAGGAAAATTGATCATTAGAAAACCCTTTTGTAATTATGTTAGCACAGCTGAAAAATGCCCTGATTAAAAGAAGCAATAAAACTGGCCTTCTTTAGACTAGTTGAGTATCTCGAGCATCAGCATTTGTGGGTTCAATTACAGGCTCAAAATGGCCAGAAACAAATAACTTTCTTCTGAAACTCGTCAGTCTATTCTTGTTCTCAGAAATGAAAGCTATTCCATGTGAGAAATTGCCAAGAAACTGAAGATCTCATACAACGCTGTGTACTACTCCCTTCACAGAACAGAGCAAACTGTCTCTAACCAGAACAGAAAGGAGTGGGAGGCCCCGGAGCATAACTGAGCAAGAGGACAAGTACATTAGAGTGTCTAGTTTGAGAAACAGACGCCTCACAAGTCCTCAACTGGCAGCTTCATTAAATAGTACCCACAAAACACCAGTCTCAACGTCAACAGTGAAGAGGCGACTTCAGCATACTGGCTTTCTAGGCAGAGTTCCTCTGTCCAGTGTCTGTTCTTTTGCCCATCTAAATCTTTTATTTTTATTGGCCAGTCTGAGATGCTCCAGATACTCAACTAGTCTGAAGAAGGCCAGTGTTATTGCTTCTATAAAAATCAGCACAAAAGTTCAGCTGTGCTCACATAATTGCAAAAGGGTTTTCTAATGATCAATTAGCTTTTTAAAATGCTAAACTTGGATTAGCTAACACAAAATGCCATTGGAACACAGGAGTGATGGTTGCTGATAAATGGGCCTCTGTGCGCCTATGTAGATATTCCATAAAAAAATCAAATCTGTCGTTTCCAGCTACAATAGTCATTTACAACATTAAAAATGTCTACACTGTATTTCTGATCAATTTTATGTTATTTTAATGGACAAAAAGTTGTTCTTTCAAAAACAAGGACATTTCTAAGTGAACCCGAACTTTTGAACTGCAGTGTACATGTGGTTTCCTCTTGTTCTACTCATTATCTAATAAGTTATGGGATCACCAATGGTACCTTTGCACCAAAGGGCATGGTTGTGTGTTGTCACGTTGCCAAAATGAGCGTCACATTTTGTTCCACAAAAGGCATGGCCCCTTCATCAACTTTCCAGAATTGCGTGTGGAATCTTTGAACTGGATTCCGTGATCGCTAAGCTTCGGCGAATGAAGGGGGAGCCAATAAGTGTTCTTTCATTGCTACCGGGTGGACAAAGGCCAACGGTCCTTCTCATAACTAGGACCCAGAGTCCTGCTGAAAAATAACAACAAAGCAAACAAGGAAAAGGAACTTGTGCTCCGTATCTGTCAGGCCACATTAGCCGAGAGATGCACGGCAGGTAGCAGCCACACAACACCTACCATGACCAAGCAGAAACTTAACGCTCCACAGCCAACTCAATTACCAGCAACAAAGCAAATCTCACACAAGGAGAAAAGGGCATAGACGTAGCTGCCGAACAACCAACCAACATCATATACTGGCTTGAAATCAGGAGTTCTTGATGCAGTCATTTACCAAGCTTGCCGTCTAGTATTTCTCTTGGGTTTCTCACTTGCAGTCAGTCACACACACAGTGGACCTGTCCGTTCTGCAGCTGAACCACCACCATCCAGCGCAAGGGCCATGCACTGTGGAACACACCCAGGATATGGAAAGAGGGTCTCTGGGAAACCTGGTGTTGGCAGTGGGAGGACGAGTGGCTGGGTGCCAACGCAGCCGTGCCATGTCTCTCTATGACGCTGGGCCATCCACGTGCACTACGGGTCACACAATCTCTTCTAATTGAGTTCAGTGCCACATTTGTCACAAGGGTTCGAATGGCTTTTTCTTGTAAAGACAGTTATGGTGTATCGTTTCATGATTGCCCCTTCCACTTACATCACACGTCATTCGAGTCAAATGGTGCTCTTTACATGTCCTCTTTTTCTATTTTGAAGGCAGGGCACTTATTGTAAAAAAAAATATATACAAATGTTTTTTAAAGTGACTGATGTGTACTTTTGGGAGATACAGAAGTCAATAAAATAGTAATTGGTGTCATTGAGCATTGCAGGAGGGGACAGTACTGCAAAATCAGCAATGTTTAAGTCAAGCTCTGTGTGGACAACTCCAAGAACAGCCACCTGCTCACATATTTCAGGACTGAGGTATAACATTTAAGCCCTTGACTGTGGCTAATGTGTAGCCTTGCTTGATACAATTCCATGTGGTGCATGAGACTACATTATAATAGCCACTCGAAAGAGGGTTCAATCAAAACAGATGGGGGGGTTTCTGGGGTAAGGCCAACTACATTGGTCCTAAGCAGTGTTGTAAAACTCATATCCAATTTCTGTTTTTCACTTATTTAGCATAGTTAAATTGCATTATTGCAGTACGACAGAAGCGTTTTATCTATGATTACTGGTTTGGTTGGATCAGTCCCATGACAGAGTGATGCTGGTGTGAGTGTTTGACTGACCTCTGGTTGTTGATGGTGGACGGGGAGCAGGTGGGCCACAGCGTTGGGCCCCAGTGTAGCCATGAGAGCCATCCTGTGATCGGACACCTTGGCCTTCTGCCACACCACCACCTGCAACAACACGCAGCAGCTTATTTTCAGTCTGGCTAAAAAAAGACCACCTGCCAGATCTCGAAATCAAGACAGTAGACGCTGACCACCAATCAAAGCCTCTCCTGTAGCACTTCCCTTACCTGTGTGGCGGCACAAGAGGGGCAAAGAGAGAGGTTTACTGTGTCAACTGTTCTAGACCTGAACCAGACCAGGGGTTTTGGGGAAGGCTCGAGAACAAGTTAGTGAACACTGGTGCATATGTCAGGTCACATACTGTGAGAGCAGTTCTACTGAATCAGCGAGTCTGTGCTAGCACCTTGGAGCTTGTAAAACAGACACTAGTTCACATTCTCAAATCAGCATGTTGTCTGAGCATATTATTCAACCCAATGGATCAATGTGCACTGCATAATGAAAGTTGACCACAGTGGCCACAAGGTTACACAATCTTCCTCATCACTGTGCAACCTCCACCGAGGCATGGATTCCTCAGATTTTCCTTCGTGTCAGATGTATGAGAGGAAAGTAGTCCAGGAGAAAAAGCGAACACATTCACACCCACGGGTGGCCCTGTCATTGGTGTCCACCAGCGAGTACATCTCCAGGGTGTTGATTTCTGTAAGCATGCTGCCCGCAGCAGCACACGTCTATGCAATGAAATATGCAATTTAGTGACTGTAAACGGATCACTCCCGTAAAAAGCACTTGGAGAAGCCATGAAACCCAACACAGGCTGAAGTGCAAAGTTCGGGATACGGGATATGTCTCCCAAGTGCTAATGCCATGAAATGGGGCACGCTCCTCCCTTGATGATCTCCGAGTGATTTCAATGAAAAGTATACGGCGGTCGAGTAACTCCTCTGACTCCCTACCCTAATATTTTATTCCAAGTGGACACTGACAAACTGAATCTCAAATCAAATTGTATTGCGGCATACAAAAGCATTTCACTGAGCTTCTGCAAATAGTGTATCTAGGTCCAACAGTGGAGTAATACCTAACAAAACACACACAAACCCCAAAAGACTGAGCAATGTCAGAGTCTGGAATATAAATATACACACACTGAAAAAAATATTTAAAAAACTAAACATGAAACAATTTCAAAGATTTACTGAGTTACAGTTCATATAAAGGAAATCAGTCAATTGATATAAATTCATTAGGCCCTAATTTATGGATTTTACATACAGATATGCATCTGTTGGTCACAGATACCTTAAAAAAGTAGGGGCGTGGATCAGAAAACCAGTCAGTATCTGGTGTGACCACCATTTGCCACATGCAGCGAGACATATCCTTCGCATAGAGTGCACCAGGCTGTTGATTATGGCCTGTGGAATGCTGTCCCACTCCTCTTCAATTGTTGCTGGACATTGGTGGGAACTGGTCTTACACGTCAATCCAGAGCATCCCAAACATGCTCATTGGGTCACACCTGGAGAGTATATAGGCCATGGAAGAACTGGGCCATTTTCAGCTTCCAGGAATTGTGTACAGATCCTTGTGACATGGGGCCAAGCATTATCATGCTGAAACAGGAGGTGGTGGCGACGGATGAATGGCACAACAGTGGGCCTCAGGATCTCGTCACGGTATCTCTGCGCATGTAAATTGCCATCAATAAAATGCAATTGTTTTTGTTGTCCGTAGCTTATGCCTGCCCATAACATAACACTGTTCACAATGTTGACATCAGCAAACCGCTTGCCCACGACACCATACACACGGTCTGCAGTCTGCCCGGTACAGTTGAAACCGGGATTCAGTCAGGTCAAGACCCTGGTGAGGACAATGAGCACACAGATGAGCTTCCCGGAGACGGTTTCTGCAAAAAATATTCTGCTGTGCAAACCCAGTTTCATCAGCTGTCCGGGTGACTGGTCTCAGACGGTCCCGCAGGTGAAGAAGCCGGATGTGGAGGTCCTGGTTACACGTGGTCTGCGGTTGGGAGGCCGGTTAGACGTACAGTCAAATTCTCTTAAATGACGTTGGAGGCGGCAATCAGGCCACAATCAACAGCCTGATCAAATCTATGCAAAGGAGATGTGACCAATGCAGCGCGACACACCAGATGCAAACTGTTTTCCTGATCTACACCCCTACCTTTTAAGGCATCTGTGACCAACACATGCATATCTATCTTCCCAGTCATGTGAAATCCATAGATTATGGTCCAATGACCTTATTTCAATTGACTGATTCCTTATATGAACTGTAACTTAGTCAAATCTTTGAAATTGTTGAATGCTGCGTTTATATTTTCATTCAGTGTCAGTTACATTTCTGTTTTCCATTTTCAATAAATTTGCACAAATGTCAAGAAACTTGTTTTTACTTTGTCATTATGGGGTATTGTATGTAGATGGGTGAGAGAAAACAAAATGTAATCCATTTTGAATTCTGGCTGTAACAACAAAATATGGAATAAGTCAAGCGGTATGAATAGTTTCTTAAGACACTGTACCTGCGTATGACACTGATCTACAAGTCAGACGTGCACACAGTGCGGGAGACTCATTGGCGTGAGCAGCTGTGAGGTAGCTAGGCCTACCCTATCCCTGTTCTAATATTCGTAGGCTACACCTGTGCTGCACCTTCAGATGTAAAATGGCTTTCGCAATATTAAAATCATAGGCTTTAATGCGGGACAACCAATGTAATTTGCTGGGTCATTGTTACCAAATGCACTGTAGAAAATTGTGTTTTTACCGGCAGAGCTGTGTGGGCTACCGGGGTGGACACAACTCACATCTTGCTGATTGAACAAGTTACTGCTAATTGGGGTTTTTCGGCCATTACATGAACAGGGTAAAACTGTTGTTTCATAACAAGGACAGCAATAATTTTAGTGAGCTGCACTGGTCTGAACGGGAGAAGAGAGCAGCTCTCCTCCATGAAGTTCCAAACGGTCAAAAACATTCGCTTTTGTGACAGGGGTGAAATCCAAAGCTGTGTTATATTAATTGGCTATGTATGTCATTGCTCATTTCTAAAGATAAATATTGACATATTACTAGCTCAAAACAATTGTATCTTATATATGACAAGTTAATCACTGGGTGATGAGAATTTCAGATCAATTGCCCCCCACCCTCATCTGATTGTGGTAGATGCTCAGTCTGCCCTATGGCTCAGCTCACACACTACATCATACAAACACACACACAGCTCAGAAGTCAGCTGAGACAGATCCAATCATTTCAAACTAAAAGTATAGTCCCTGTATAGTATCGGAGCCCATGTAACTAGATGTGTATCGAATTGTGTTTGTAAGGAGAGAAACACATCCCTGAAATAAGATGATCTACCATTTTAAGTCCCATCAAGACACCACTAACGTATCAAATCATACACAGCATTAACAACACTCTAAACAGTGATTACTGGAGTTGGTGTGCAGGGATTGGTTTCATGGAATATACAGACAGATGAGGACACCTTGTGGTAAGAAGTATAAGATTCATAAATAATGAGAAAGAAGTTGTACCTTATTGTGAGTGAGGGTGAGTCTCAGCTCTGGTTTTAAAATGGCGTAGGCCATGAGCAGGTCCTGCACCTTCTTCAACTCCTCCTTGCACTTCTTCGTGTTGGCATAGTACTGCCTCCTCACTGGGAGATTCTTAAAAAGCTTCAGCGCACAGACTGTGGTACCTGAAAAGACATCAAAGCTCATGTCTACCCATAATATTTTTCTCTGTCACGCACACATAATAAATATTGTTGGAAACAGACGGACTGGATCGTCTGTTTCAGTAAAAAGGAAAAAGCCAAACCTTGCCCTAGGTGAGAGGGCTTCTGGGAAACAACACTTCCCGTGAGGTCAAGCGTGTATTGGGTCCCGAAGTCGTCCTCTGACGTCTTTGTTGTGACAGCTACCTGGTGGGAGTCAACGGGACAAATCTATCACAGCTAACCTATTTCCGCTTTGGACTTTTTGGAGCAGAATTGTCTAAAAGACAGATGTATCTGACCTCTGCCACAGCGCAGATGGAGCCCAGGGCCTCTCCTCTGAAGCCATATGTCGCCAGGTGCTCCAGGTCATCGTGGCTGCAGATCTTAGAGGTGTAGTGTGGCACAGCCATCACAGCAGTATCAGCAGCTTTGATGCCAGAGCCATTGTCTCTGATTTCTATTCGATCAAAACCATAATTCTCCTAAGACATGACAAACAAAAGAACAGAGAATGCGGTTCATACGAAATTGAAGTCAGTTCAGTGTAGTCCCTTCAAAAGTGTCTCAAAAGCAGATTTAGTTTTGTGTCCTATTAACAGCTAAGTTCTTAAAAGTACCTTTTGTGGGTTGACATGATAATATTTTAGTGTCCACTGCAGCTTAGTTTCCAATTGAAGAGGAGGAAGTACAAGAAAATGATCAATTGTGTTTCAATAAAACAATAGCTTCCTTCCATACAGGCAGGTGTATGTGCTAGATGCTTGGAGGCTTTTGATATTGATGATGTGGTGTTCACAGTTCCGGGAAAATGTTTTCCTCTCCATAAGTGGATTTGCTTTCCTCTTGGCAATATAGGAGAAGAGTTAGAAATATTAGTCCAATCAAAAAGCTTCACTATGTCCTCAGAGGCTGGCTGTGCTGCTTGAAAGTATTACTGCTGACAGCTCATTAAGAAATGGCTTTGAAGTGGGCAAAGACTGCATTGATGAGAGTGAACTCAAGTATTCCGCCATGCCAAGAAAAACAAGCTCACACTGAGAGCAGGTGAGCTGAGCCCACTCGAAATGGGAAAATATCTTAGGAATTCAGATGACACGACCAGGAGTACACTACAACCATTTCAGACAGTAATTGGGAGTTGGAGACAGTGTGTATTGCTAGCTACATTAATTTTATCATGACAGGTTAAACATCATACCTTAAAAAAAAGGGCAATTCTGCCACTTTTCAACCTCATATTCATCATCTCCAACACAAAACCATTGTCTACATACAGTGCCTTCGGAAAGTACTCATACCCCTTGACTTTTTCCACATTGTTACATTATAGCCTTATTCTAAAATGGATCAAATATTTTATTTTCCTCAGCAATCTACACCCAATACCCCATAATGACAAAGTGAAAACAGGTTTAGACATTTTTGCAAATGTATTAAAAATAAAAAACAGAAATACATTATTTACATAAGTATTCAGACCCTTTGCAATGAGACTCAAAATTAAGCTCAGGTGCACCCTGTTTCCAATGATCATCCTTGAGCTGTTTCTACAAAGTGATTGTCCACCTGTTGTAAATTCAATTGACTGGACATGATTTGGAAAGGCACACACGTCTAAATAAAGTCTCACAGTTGACAGTAAATGTCAGTGCAAAAACCTAGCCATGAGGTCAAAGGAACTGTCCACAGAGCTCCGAGACAGGATTGTGTCGAGGCACAGATCTTGGGGAGGGTACCAAAAACAATTCTGCAGCATTGAAGGTCCCCAAAAACCCAATAGCCTCCATCACTCCTAAATGGAAGAAGTTTGGAGCCACCAAGACTCTTCCTAGAGCTGGCCGCCAGGCCAAACTGAGCAATAGGGGGAAAAGGGCCTTGACAGGGAGGTGACCAAGAACTAAATGGTCACTGACAGAGCTATAGAGTTCCTCTGTGGAGATGAGAAAACTTTACAGAAGGATAACCATCTCTGCAGCACTCCACCAATCATGCCTTTATGGTAGAGGGCCAGACAGAAGCCACTCCTCAGTAAAAGGCACATGAGAGCCCGCTTGAAGATTGCCAAAAGGCACCTAAAGAATCTAAGACATGAGAAACAAGATTCGCTGGTCTGTTGAAACCAAGATTGAACTCTTTGGCCTGAATGCCAAGCGTCATGTCTGGACGCTTGGCATTCAGATTTGTAAGTCGCTCTGGATAAGAGCGTCTGCTAAATGACTTAAATGTAAATGTATGGAGGAAACCTGGCCCCATCCCCACAGTGAAGCATGGTGGTGGCAGCATCATGCATTGGGGATGTTTTTCAGCGACAGGGACTGGGAGACTACAGAATGAGGCAAAGATGAACAGAGCAAAGTACAGAGAGATCCTTGATGAAAACCTGCTCTGGGGCGCCGTTGTTTCTCTTTGCTTATTTGAGCTGCTCTTGCCACAATATGGACTTGGTCTTTTACCAAATAGGGCTATCTTCTGTATACCACCCCTACCTTCCACAACTGATTGGGTCAAATGCATTAAGGAAAGAAATTCCACAAATTAACAAGTTAATTGAAATGCATTCCAGGTGACTACCTCATGAAGCTGGTTGAGAGAATGCCAAGACTGTGTAAAGCTGTCATCAAGGCAAAGGGTGGCTACTGTGAAGAACCTGCAATATATATTTTGATTTGTTTAACACTTTTTTGCTTACTAAATGATTCCATATGTGTTATTTCATAGTTTTGATGTCTTCACTAAACTCTACTATGTAGAAAATAGTACAAATAAAGAAAACCCCTTGAATAAGTAGTGTCCAAACGTTGACTGGTACTGTAGCTGTGCAGCAACGATCCCCATCCAGCTTTACAGAGCTTGTGCCAAGCTTGTAGTGTCACACCCAAGAAGATTGGAGGCTGCAGCGAGCCTAAGGTGCTTCAAGAAAGTACTTAGTAAAGGGTCTGAATACTTATGTAAATGTTATATTTCCGTTTTTCATTTTGTAAAAATTTGCACAAATTTCCCAAAAATGTTTTTTGCTTTATCATTACGAGGTATTGTGTGTAGATTGATAGGAAAAAAAAACATTTAATACATTTTAAAATAAGGATGTAACTTAACAAAATGTGGAAAAAGTCAAAGGGGTCTGAATACTTTCCGATTGCACTGTATATGAAAACGTTTCTATGATCTGTGGTTAAAAAGACAAGGTACAAAAAAAATGCAGGGTAGGAGTAACCCTTAACGCTCGTTACGCTCGTTCTCGTATACGGTTTGAAAATGGCAGATTTGGGCAATTATAAGCCTCCTAAATTGGAACGTAGTGGCTGTACAGTAACATGCTATACATGACGTCAGAGCTCTGGCTCTGCGCTTCACAGTGCTGTATGGTTGACTGACAGCCGATCTGAATTTGAACACTGCGAGCAACAAGAAGTTACCCCCATCCCTCCTAGCAATTTTTGCACATTTTTTGTTGTCTGCAATAATGAAATGCTGTAAATTAAGATGACTGTGTATTTTGACAGATGAGACATTGAGTATTATAATAAATACTGCTTTGATGTCATAAAAGTAAGCCATGAGTCCAAATGTGCACTTCATATTTCCAAATCATCAAACTCATGTCATATACAGTGTCAACTTTTATGAAGACTATGTTTGATGTACAGTTACAAGATGACATGGTGTCATACCCTGGGTTGTTCTGAACAGAATGAGCCTGGTTGATGTACAGTTACAAGATGACATGGTGTCATACCCTGGGTTGTTCTGAACAGAATGAGCCTGGTTGATGTACAGTTACAAGATGACATGGTGTCATACCCTGGGTTGTTCTGAACAGAATGACCCTGTTTGTGTTTTTAATTTACCACGGCAAACCTACCTGAATGAACTCATAACTCCTTTCTATGCGTACCAAAATGACAATCTATTTTCTGAATTGCATTGTGAAAGCCTAACACTGTAAGATCATATTTTATAACTTAGCTAGTCAAGTTGGCAATAGAACAAGCTTTCAAATCATGATAGATTGCAATTTATAATGGACTGTTTTGGATCGCGTAAACATTAATTTTGTGATGGCACGGATGCAGGGTTGTGTACCAAACTAAAAGTTCCTTCTAGTCATACAAGTTCATTAAAACTGCTTAGGAACTGTGCACACTGCGGACCACCCCATGTAGAAAAACATCCTTTTCACATATGAAGATTGTGCTTATTGTGCTGGAGATAATGAAAATTAGGTTGAAAAGTGGTGCAATTGCCCTTTAAGTATGCCTAATTCTCACCAGGGAAAACAAGTCAAATATGTGCTTTACAATGTGACAATTTCATCATGCCATTAGGGATTTTCATGTGCTTCCCTGGCCACAGTAATGGTTAAAATAATATTTTACCAGTTTAATGTCGATACTCAAGGCACCAGCATCCAAGGAATTCTCCAGCAGCTCCTTCACCACGTTTACCACAGAGGTGATGACCTGACAGCTGGACAGAAGCCTCACGGTGTCTGCAGGCAGCCGTTTCATGATTTGTTACTGTTTATGGACACCTGCAATATGGAGCAAAAAAACTGATATCACATTGTAGCACAGATAGAACAATGAGAGATATTTCACTGGAATATAAAATATGAAGCATCCGCTTGGCGTTTCCACTCACTACCAAATATGGCGGGCAGTGGGAGAAGATGAAACGAGATTGATTTTGGCCTACAATCTGCAAATGTTCTCATCGATGAACGTTTTTAAAAATCACATTGTTTAGGAGTGTAAAGTCGAATTGACTTATTGTACACGCACATTTCACGAGTAGGCGTTCCCGAACGGAAATATGCAGTGTATGCAAGAACGGGCCAATAGGATCTCGCTTGGCTCTGCCCACCTCCTTGCTTGTTCTGCCACTATGACTCATCTATTCCAATTGGAAATGACAGGCTGTGGTCTATCTTGGTTTAGTTATAACAATCTTTGATTGTAGTGCAATGAGATGTCACTCACAACACAATTGCTAGCTAACTGGTTGGCTGATTAGGGTTAAATTAGCTAACAAGGGTGTATTCATTCCGCAGATTCTGTTGCTAAAAGTTTGTTAAACGGAACGGAGGGGGACTTAAATTAATTTGTTCAATATAAATTCTCGTTTTAGTTGCAGCTAATTATTATACCCATGGTTGGCTGAGTGAATAACATTAGCTAGTTAACTAACCTTACCTGACAGCCATGAACTCTCGAAACAATGAATACATTTACAATACATTTTAACACAATAGTGACTAACTGGTGGACTGTGTAGTTATTTATTTGAAAGACAGCTGTCTCCTACCTCCGCGTCCGGTCTGGTTCAATAACAATAATGTAAATACACGTGCTAAAAAATTAGACGCTGTGAAGTCGTTCAGCGTGTAAAGCAGGCAAGAACAATTAAGTATTTCCAGGTCACGAGTTTTTGGTATCATTCAGAATAAGAGTCCCGTCCAGTATACTTAGTAAACAATAGTTAGGACGAACATTATGGAAAATGTGCACAATTATTGATATATTGTATACTACACTGAACAAAAATACGTAAAGTGTTGGTTTCATGAGCTGAATTAAAAAATCCCAGAAATGTTCCATACGCACAAAAAGTGTATTTCTCTCAAATTCGATGGACAAATATGGTTACATCCCTGTTAATGAGAATTTCTCCTTTGCAAAGATAATCCATCCACTTGACAGGTGTGGCATATGAAGAAGCTAATTGAACAGCATGATCATTATACAGGTGCACCTTGAGCTGGGGACAATAAAAGACCACTTTAAAATGTGCAGTTTTATCACAGCACAATGCCACTGATGTCTCGAGTTGAGGGAGCATGCAATTGGCAAACTGACTGCCGGAATATCCACCAGAGCTGTTGCCGGATAATTTAATGCTACCTCCAACTTCATTTTAGAGAATTTGGCAGTATGTCCAATCAGCCTCACAACCGCCGACCACCTGTAACCACGCCAGCCCAGGAAATCCACATCTGGCTTCTTCACCTGTGGGAACATCTGAGAGGGGGTGGGATGGTGCTGAGGAGAATTTCTGTCTGTAATAAAGCCCTTTTGGGGGGGGGGAACTAATTCTGATTGGCTGGGCCTGGCTCCACAGCGGGTGTGCCTGGCTGCCAAGTGGGTGGGCCTATGCCCTCCAAGGCCCACTCATGGCTGCACCCCTGCCCAGTCATGTGAAATCCATAGATTAGGGCCTAATGAATTTATTTCAATTGACTGATTTCATTATATGAACTGTAACTCAGTAAATCATTGAAATAGTTAAATGTTGCGTTTATATTATTTTCAGTATAGTTATCATACAAAGATATGATAAGATAATTATTTCTAAAAGATATTATGTGATTGATTAGTTGTTTTTTTTCAAGCCTAAATCGTCAACAATGTTTTTTGTGTGTGTACCCCTATAATTTATTGCACCATGTACACAATTTTCTGTACATTTTGTCACAGTAAAAGGGTGTCCATTCTAGTCAGGACTACTTCTAGTTTCCAAATCCACAGAGTTTCACCCAGAGGAGCGTGCTGCTCATTTTGCGGTCCTTAAATGAACTCAAAAGTCCCCTCAATGTCAACTGCGTTTATTTTCAGCAAACTTAACATGTGCAAATATTTGTAAGAACATAAGATTCAGCAACTGAGACATAAACTGAACAAGTTCCACAGTCATGTGACTAACAGAAATTGAATAATGTGTCCCTGAACAAATGGGGGGGGGGTCAAAATCAAAAGTAACAGTCAGTATCTGGTGTGGCCACCAGCTGCATTAAGTACTGCAGTACATCTCCTCCTCATGGACTGCACCAGATTTGCCAGTTCTTGCTGTGAGATGTTACCCCACTCTTCCACCAAGGCACCTGCAAGTTCCCGGACATTTCTGGGGGGAATGGCCCTAGCCCTCACCCTCCGATCCAACAGGTCCCAGACGTGCTCAATGGGATTGAGATCCGGGCGCTTCGCTGGCCTTGGCAGAACACTGACATTCCTGTCTTGCAGGAAATCATGCACAGAACGAGTATTATGGCTGGTGGCATTGTCATGCTGGAGGGTCATGTCAGGATGGGCCTGCAGGAAGGGTACCACATGAGGGAGGAGGATGTCTTCCTTGTAACGCACAGCGTTGAGACAGTGTTTAAACATTGGAGTAAAACAAGCTTTTATTTTGGGTTCTGATGGGGTACGACAGTTGAACTAAACACATGCCGTATGTATAAGTTAATCGTCAAGAATCAAAATGGGCGTTTGTACACACAATTAAGTCAAATGGATGTTGCAATGGATGATTACTTTTAAAGCTGTTAACAATAAAATCAATGCTATGTGGTCCCGTGTGGCCCGTGTGGCTCAGTTGATAGAGCATGGCGCTTGCAACGCCAGGGTTGTGGGTTCAATTCCCACGGGGGGACCAGGGTTCAATTCCCACGGGGGGACCAGGATGAATATGTATGAACTTTCCAATTTGTAAGTCGCTCTGGATAAGAGCGTCTGCTAAATGACTTAAATGTAAATGTAAATGTAAATAATATTATTTGTGCTATAAAGGCAATTCACTTTTCCCTTTTTTTCATATTGTTAAACAAAATTCTAAGTTAGCTAACATTTCCACATAAAATGTAATGAAATTCGACCATTTTTATACATTTTTACGATCTTCATTGCGGGACTTTTATTTTGAAGGGAAATCGCGGAAGTCACGGCCTTATTCTTGCTGGTGGAAGAGGTCAAATTAGCGCCTTCACACCTTTGGCATGTGATTGGCTGTTTGGAAAGTTCGTTGCATCCCCACTGTGAAGGAAGCAAGGATACCTAAGTACATCCGGGTCATGGATTTTTGAACTCCTTCAGAGTAAGAGTTATGACCTGTATACTTTGTAAATTAATAAAATGACAAATGTGCACAATTACTGATATATTTTCTAGCTATCATACAAAGAATAATTGAAAGTATTTCCATAAGATATGATTCATTTGTATATTTTTTCAAGCCTAAATGGTCACAATGTTTTTTTGAGTGTGTGTGTATTTTCTATCATTTATTGCACCTACATTGTGTCACAGTAAAAGGGGGTTCCATTCTACTCAGTGCACTTGTAGTTTCCAAATCCACAGAGTTTACACCCCTAGGAGTGTTGCTGCTGATTTTGCCAATCAGTTTAAATGCAGTACTTTTTTTCATATTGAACATACATATTTCACCATACACAATTACATCATTGCCTGTGGGGGGGGTCCATCCTATTCAGGAGCACTTCTATATATGTCATTTATACCATACATAGATTCTGTAGAACCTACTAAGTACTCCCAACCCCACTTTTACGTCGGCACATATAATAGTAGTTTATTTTTTCACCCAATGTTTAATTTATAGGCCTGTAGGGGCCGATTCCGACTAAGGAAATGTAAGCCTTTTCTATGCACGCCTTTCCTCAGCACTTCTCAGTAGTTAGTATTCTGACACCTTATGCAGGTGCTTAACGGGCTTTGCAGGCGTGGTTCCCTTCCGCGCTGAAGACATTTCATTCATCACTGAAAACCCCCCACCTGCTGGCCAACAGATTTTCTTGTGGCATTTTCATTCAATAGGGTTTTCAGTACATTTATCTTAAGCCATCCCTATAAATATGGTGTACCTTTAATTTGAAGTTTGTCAACAGACACTAGAATACATTGAGAGAACAGTGTCAGAATATAGGGATCAATGAAAGAAAGCCATCTAAATATATGCATTTTGTCTCCGCCTCAGTACCAACTGGTAGATTTAAAAATACTCTGATTTTGTAGATTATTTAGGCAAATTTAAGGGTTAGGAAATATTTGGAGAGCCTTTATACACTATAATATATTGAGGAATAAAAAATACAGTGGTTTGAATTCATCCAGACTTTTGTCATATTCAAGTTCAATCCATGGAACATTGGAAGGTGGATAAAAGTGTACAATAGGGGTTGAACAATAGTCCTATAAATCGAACCTATCTGTCACTAATCATAGAACTGTATGACAACGGTGTAGTTGTGAACCATGCACCAGGTTTCATAATGATTCCATAATGATTCAAATTGGCTGCATGTCCCAAATTATTGCACACTGTTAGCATAATATGATCCACTAACGCTAGCGACCCTCAGGTTAAACAAAGACAGGTAAATGGAATAGAATAGAATGATGCAAAAAGATAAGCTACAAATTGAAGAAAACAAACACTAAAGTGACAGTTATAAATGTATATGGGTATTACTGACGGTGGCTTCCGAAAGTGGCTAACATTTAACATGATACAATTTGTCACATAAAATAGAGAAAAGCCTGGGCATAGGCTCTAATTAAAACATTCTAATGTGCATACATCCTCTCATCAGGTCCAGCCCAACAGAAGCCTATAGCTTGGGTGTCCAAATTTTATCCAGGCAAATTATGAGGGCACACAATTAAAATTCTGAATAACGGCACAGCTATTTACAGCCTATTTCACTGTGGAAAAGCGGCTGCAATGTTGGTATTATTTTAAATTTGCTTCCATATGACTGGTTTCCCATTCGTCTCCAGAAATGATAAGGAATAATTCTCTAAAACAATTGCTATGTGTATTTACAACCCCCTTTACCTTACTAACTTACCTAGCTCTTATCAATAGCTCTTAAGGTGCATGGAGAATGCTGTTATTTATATCAGAGAAAAAAAAGTAGATACCTTTTCCCACTTTGAACCGGACGGTTCCCTCTACCTTATTCATGGTTTCCTTATGTGTATAGGTGGTGGAATTATGAGGGCATTAAGTCAAGGTCAGAATACGACTTATCTGAAGACACATCCACCACACCTTAAATTCTTAGATCTCCACCACGAATGAATAGCGGGTGAATAACTCATACTTAAATTCAAGGGCAGAATACTCAGAGAGAAAAGTGCATAAAAGGGAATAACATTCCATTTACGTGCGCTTAACTCGGGTCGGAATCAGGGCCATAGAGAAAAGTGCATAAAAAGTGAATTATGTTCCATTTATGCACTGCTTAACAAGGGTCGGAATCGGCCCCATAGTGTTTCGCTTGGGACCAATGGAGTCAGTGGAATAGAAAGTGCTGCTAGGTATTTAGACCTCAGTCCCCCAAGTAATAACACCATATATATATTCTACAGACCCTACTGTGTAATCCCAACCCCACCTTTACTTCGGCACATAGAATAGGTTTTTTTTCTCTATAAGCCAATATGTAATTTATAGGCCCAAAGTGTATTGCATTGGGACCAATGGAGTGAGTGGAGTAGAAAGTGCTGCTGGGTATTTAGACCTCAGTCCCCATGAAAGAACTGCATATATAGATACTACAGACCCAACTAAGTATTCCCAACACCACTTTTACCTCAGCACATATAATCGTTTTTTCTCTACAGCCCAATGTTTTGAACATACCAATCTGAACATTGTATTTTTCGATAGTGGTCTTATTTTTGATTTATTTAGGAGCATATTTGTATAATTGTTTCCATAAAGTCCTTCTTGCATTTGCTTATACGAACAATAAAAAATGGACATTGATTAAAATGTAATATCTTTTAATGAGTTATCCACATTGCAATGTTTTGAAAGGCTGGCTTTTATTTTTTTTAGGATTCCTAATTTCAACTCAAAAGTGACGTCATCGTTTGTGCCGCTAGTGAAGGGGAGCTTGGCCTTCTGTCGTTCTTACTGCCACGTTTAAAAACCGATTCATAACAAGGTACTCCAGTAAGTACATGGCCATATCTATGTTGACTGTTTGTTAAAATATTTGATAACACTATTGATATGCAAATATTGTGACTTCTGTATTCCTATTTTCACGAAAAATAGCTAGCTAGCAAGTTAGCAATTCAACTGGTGTTGTTTCAAGCATACAATACTTCACTTGACTTGTTGAAAGTAGCTGGAGCTTGGCTGTTGGCTAACGTAAGCTAGCTACTTAGTTTTCAGCTGAATCATTAGGCACTTAAAGAAAGGTGAAAGTAATGGTCGTTACCTAGTGCGGCTTCGCTAGCTAAGCTAACTAGAAATTGGCCATTGATCGCGACTCAGTTCCATTGCATTAAACATAAGTCATTGAACGAAGACATCTTCTGTACGGGGGCGTTTTGTTAAGAGCCCCGAAGCTCGGTCTGAACAGTAACACGCATTGCTTGCGCTACGGTTTTGGAAGCATACGGATCTTATCTTTCATATCAGTGAGAACCTTTTGTTTTTTTGAAAAGTGTTTAAGTTGATACACACCTTTTTATATGGTTAGTGTTCCCACATGGCCATATTTCCATGTTACAGCGCTTGTTTAGGCACCACTTGTGCTAATTCGCTATCTAATGTTAGCATGATCGGATGGAGGCACCCATAGCTGTATGGATCTGTGCAAAACTGCTACAATATCTTTTATTTGAAAGATTTTGTTTATCGCCGATGAAATATGAGGGACATATATACATATACTTATAATACATAAGACTTAATATGTTTATGGAAAATGTAAAAATAAAAAAAGAGTGCGTACAAAGCGATAAAAAAAACCACCCCTTAGTACAGCAGATCACAATACATCTAATCCTAGCCTATTGCACCAAACTACAACGGGAAGATGTGGTTAAGAAAGTGGTCAGAAAATGGGAGAATGATGCCAGTGAGACCTTAGATGGCTGCTTTGACTGTGCAGACTGGAGTGTGTTCAGAGGGAGCAAGTCTTGAGGCCAGAAATTCTGTGAGGATATTATTGTTGCTTCCAAAACTTAAAAGTTATTTTCTAACAAACCCATGATCACAAAGGATCTAAAAATGACTCTAAATGAAAAGACAATATAATTTACCACTGGCAACAAGATTGAAGGTAAACTAATTCAATCCAAATTAAATAAACAGATGAATCGGGCCAAGAGAGATGAAGGAAGGCTCTTTCAGGAAGGTAAAGCCAGAGGTGCTTGGAGGGGTGTGAAAACACTGGCAGGCCTTAACAGCACCCAACTGTCCCTTGCTCCAAAATAAAAAGATTTTGTTGACTTTGCAGAGAATCTCAAGATTTTTTGTAGATTTGACCAATATGACTTTGCAATGGAAAAGGAGCTGATCTCTTGACCTATCTAACATGTCACACACTGTAACAAATGTTGAGCTTCAACCAAAAGATGAAGACGCCGTATTTAAAAGGACAAAGTACCTTGGCCAGACAACATTACTGGTTGCCTACTAAAGCTTTGCCATAAGCAACTGTCAGGTGTTTTCTGTGAGATTTTTAACCGCACTCTGGCAGAACACTCAATATGGAAATCAACCACCATATACCCAGTACCTAACAAGAGCAACCCCTACTGCAACAATGACTACCGCCCTGTAACTTTAACATATTTGGTGATGAAGAGCTTTGAACGGCTGATTCTCCCTCAGCTACAAAAGGAGGTATGCTCTTATACAAACCCACTCAAGTTTGCTTACAAGAGGCACAGGGGTGTTGATGATGCAGTTCTGTCCCTACTGCACTGTGCCTACACCCACCTGGAGAAACCCAAGACATGCGTCAGGATGGTATTTGTGGATTTCTCGAGTGCCTTTTAATATAGTCCTCACTTAATGGGTTAAAAGCTCCAGAACATGAATGTCAATCGACATCTGGTTCTCTGGGTCCTCTCCTTTCTGACAAATAGAGAACAGTTGGTCAGATTCAATTGTCTCATTGCAGCTTGTCCAGAACCATCTTTACAGGATCACCACAAGGCTCCGTCATCTCACCTGTTTTAGGAGCTCAGACCCAGAGATGATGTTCATCAAGTATTCAGATGACACAGTAATTATGGACACAGCAGGCAACTCAGAGGGGCACCTCCAGGCTGAAATTGACAGGTTTTTACTGTGGTGTATACAGAACTACCTGGACCTCAATGCAACCAAAACCAAAGACCTGGTCATTGACTACAGAAGAGACCAACCTACCATCCCCACCACTGGAGATTAACAGACAGATCATTGAGCGAGTGGAGGACTACAAATTCCTAGGAACCATCATTGGCAACAAGTTAGCTCTCCTTGAAAAGAAACATTAAACACATTCACTCAATGTCAACAATGCCTGTTATTTCTATGGAAATGGAGGAAGTTTAATGTACAATCAATCCTCCAAGCATTTTATGCAGTGCATTTGGGAAGTATTCAGACCCCTTGACTTTTTCCACATTTTGTTACATTGTAGCCTTATTCTAAAATGGATTACATAACCCCCCCCCCCAAATCTACACACAATACCCCATAATGACAAAGCAAAAACAGGTTTTTAGACATTTTTGCAAATCTATTAAGAATAAACAGATACCTTATTTACATAAGTATTCAAACCCTTTGCTATGAGACTTGAAATTGAGCTCAGGTGCATCCTGTTTCCATTGATCATCCTTGAGCTGTTTCTACAACTTGATTGGAGTCCACCTGTGGTAAATACAATTGATTGGACATGATTTGGAAAGGCACACACCTGTCTATATAAAGTCCCACAGTTGACAGTGCATGTCAGAGCAACAACCAAGCCATGAGGTCAAAGGAATTATCCGCAGAGCTCCGAGACAGGATTGTGTCGAGGCACAGATTTGGGGAAGGGTACCAGAAAAATGGATTGATGGTCCCCAAGAACACAGTGGCCTCCATTCTTAACTGGAAGAAGTTTGGGACCACCAAGACTCTTCCTAGAGCTGGCTGCCCGGCCAAACTGAGCAATCGGGAGTGAAGGGCTTTGGTCCCGGGAAGTGACCAAGAACCCCATGGTCACTCTGACAGAGCTCCAGAGTTCCTCTGTGGGGATGGGATAACCTTCCAGAAGGACAACCATCTCTGCAGCACTCCACCAATCAGGCCTTTATGGTAGAGTGCCAGACGGAAGCCACTCCTCGGTAAAATACGACAGCCCGCTTGGAGTTTGCCAAAAGGCACCTAAAGACTCTGACTATGAGAAACAAGATTCTCTGGTCTGATGAAACGAAGATTGAAATCTTTGGCATGAGTGCCAAGCGTCACGTCTGGAGGAAACCTGGCACCATCCTTACGGTGAAGCGTGGTGGCAGCATCATGCTGTGGGGATGTTTTTCAGCGACAGGGACTGGGAGACTAGTCAGGATCGAGGGAAAGATGAACGGAGCAATGTACAGAGATCCTTGATGAAAACCTGCTCCAGAGCGCTAAGGACCTCCGACTGGGGGCGAAGGTTCATCTTCCAACAGGACGACCCTAAGCACACAGCCAAGACAACGCTGGAGTGGCTTCGGAACAAATCTCTGAATGTTCTTGAGTGGCCCAGCCAGACTTGAACCTGATCAAACATCTCTGGAGAGACCTAAAAATAGCTGTGCATCAATGCTCCCCTTCCAACCTAACAGAGCTTGAGAGGATCTGCAGAGAATGGGAGGAACTCCCCAAATACAGGTGTGCCAAGCTTGTAGCGTCATACCCAAGAAGAATCAAGGCTGTAATCGCTGCCTAAGGTGCTTCAACATAGTACTGAGTAAATGGTCTGAATACTTATGTAAATGTGATTTCATTTTTATTTATTTTTTACATTTGCAAAAATTTCAAAAAATGTAAGGCTGTAATCGTTTTGTCATTATGATGTATTGTGTGTAGATTGAGGGGAGAAAATACAATTTAATCAATTTTAGAACAAGGCTGTAATGTAACAAAACTTAAAAGAAGTAAAGGGTTCTGAATAATTTCTGAATGCACTGTATGTGCTTTATAGAGTCCATCTTAGCTTATAATATTACGGGTTTTAGGGAACATTTTAGGGAATATTGTCATCAGAGCAAGCAAGTGTCTGCCATAGCATTGTTGCTGCACTTTTCAAATGAAAAGCCTCAGTGCAGCTGCTTTTGAATGCATGACCCTCATGGGACATTTGCAAGTGAATAGGTTGGTGTTTCCCCTTTTGATGCTTGAAAGCGAAAATGCTACACACTTTCTCCAAATGGCTTCGATACCAGCTAACCCTATTCCAAGCATAATGGTATATAAACAAGGATAGCTACTTGCCCACAGTTAAGTTTTTTGACATCACCATTATCAAGAGCTTGAAATCTTGAGAAATTATGACTCAACTTCAAACTTTCAATCTCAAGCCAACCAATGGTCTGAAAAGCAACTCTCAGACAATTAAAGTCCAAATAGGTGACATATGTCATGTTGTGGAAAGCGTAATTTAATGATTTGTCTGAACAACAGCAAGAGGTATTGTTGTGCAAGAAAGGTGAAAGTGTACTACATAGCCTAAGCAGATCATGTTCATTTTATTTGCGTAATCTCTCTTGTACCTGCAGGCTATGAACTTTGTGTATTGCAGTAGTAATTGGCTCCCTGTTGGGATCATTTATGAGTGACACATTTTTGTGATGTTTTCAAAGGAATAAATTGTGTTCATCAGTAACACAATCCTCATACTCCTCTCGTTCACAGAAACAAAATGAATGTTGGCGTAGCGCACAGTGAGGTGAACCCCAACACTCGGGTCATGAACAGTCGAGGGATCTGGCTCACCTATGCCCTTGGTGTTGGAATGCTTCACATTGTGCTCTTGAGCATACCCTTCTTCAGTGTACCTGTGGTGTGGACTCTCACAAATGTTATACACAATTTTGTAAGTCATTTTTCTTCTCACGCTTTAATAACCTATTACCAGTTTGTTGTTCTTACTTTCAGCCATTTCATGGTAACCCCCCCCTTCAAAGTTGGTGCCTAGACAATTGTTGCTTCCTCAATGCACTGGCCTCTCATTGTTCCTTGCGCATTCTGTTGAATAAAGAAACAAGGTCAGTGACATGACAACTCACTAAGTTTAACTGTTGTCCCCATATTGGAAAAGTCTTCTGTATCATAGCCATAAGGAAGGCCATTAAAAGGCAACCACAATATCCTGCTATTTTAGTTCAACAGCTTATTGTTTACTGTATCTTTTGCTTGCCATTAACTGCTAGTTCAGCTGGTATATGAAGACTTTTCACAGACCCTGTTATTTCATCGAATGTAGCATTCTCATTCAAATGACCTGATGTTCTCAGTGCCAAGTGTTGTGAAGGAACTTAGGAAGTGATTAACCAGAACATACTCACTCCAATGTCCCACTTATGACCTAGTAGTTAATAAAGTATCAGTTGAGGTAATTGTGAGAGGCTTTGGTCAGCTTTGCACCAGTAAGCAGATTTCACACGCACTCCGCTTCTTATCATAAATACAGTTCCGATTCTATCCCAGCTCCTTCCAAGGAAGGATAAATTAAAATAAATATTTAATTTAAATGAACCAAAAGGACACGTAGTTGTGCTGCAACATCTACCCTCAGTCTCAGGCACCATTTGCTACTTTATGATTAGTTTGTCTTGTCTTAGTGGACTGTCTCTCGCCATCAAGATTTGGACTCATTCACTATGTGTCTGTCTTGCAGGGGATGTATGTCTTCATGCATGCAGTGAAAGGCACTCCGTTTGAGACCCCAGACCAAGGCAAAGCCCGGCTCCTGACACATTGGGAACAGTTGGACTACGGCGTGCAGTTCACATCATCCAGAAAATTCTTCACCATCTCCCCAATCATTTTGTACGTCGCCTCCCGTCATTTAGAACAAGAGGTTACATTTTTGTCCATTGTCTTTAGATACCCAATGCAGAAATAATTGCAAACTGTATGGGACGGTTTCCCGGACACAGTTCAATCCTAGTCCTGGACTAAAAAACACTTCAATCCTCCATTGAGAATGCGTTTTAGTCCAGGATAGGCTTAATCTGTGTCTGGGGAAACCGGCCTTATAAATTCCAACTGTTGACCATGTTGCAGAGCTTTTTTTAACTGACATATTTGCTAACTTGTCTTATTTTGTTTCTCCCCCTAGATATTTTCTTGCAAGTTTCTACACGAAGTACGACACAACACACTTTGTCATAAACACTGCTTCCCTTTTGAGTGTGCTGATCCCCAAATTGCCACAACTACACGGAGTCCGCATCTTTGGCATCAACAAGTATTAAGCTGAGTGTTGAGGGTCAGTGGTTGGACAAACTCTCAAAGGAGCTATTGGCTCATAGCAAGATGAATAGTTAACCCTATTTACTCTGTACCACTGGAGTTTGTACTGAGCAGTTTTGTACAGTATGTGTAATTGTCACTCATTGTTTAGATACGCCAGGTTAAACTATAGTGGGAGACATAGAGATCGCCGATAATTCCATGTGCATTACTAACTTATATTTAATTTTTTTTTTATCTACATAGACCTGGGCTGGCCCATGTTTAAAAAGTGGAGCTTTTTTTGTTCTGTTTTTGTTTGCCCCCACTTCACACAGTGAAACAAAGATTGCGTTCCTCCTTGTTACAATAAATGTTTCTCATCGTAACCGAAAGCCTTGGAAATATCAGATGCATTTTTAAAGATAATTTCTCCATAAAAGTAGGGGCCTATGGTTCAATGTTGGACACTTATTTTTAGATGGGTTATCATTGCTGAAAAGAACTGAACAATATGAAATACACATTTTGCATGATTTCCTTGGTATATGAATCATTTCTCATTGTTACTCAGTTCTATAGGGCAGTTATTTTTTCCAGTGTATATAGTTGTATGTATAGGTTCATGTCTTTCTTGATGATTTTTCATAAGATGTGTCGTCAGATAAATGTTTACTGAGATGGGTCTATGGCTTGCCTATGTACCTATATTCATGTAGCTGTACTTGTTTAGGAGATCTCCTGGACGGTATTACCAAGGCAGCTAGTCCTGTTTTGTTTGGTCATGGCTTATCCACGATATTCTTGGAGCTTTGTCAGCCCCTGTATCTAACATCATTAAAACATTTGTGTCCTTAAAAGCAGTGTGTATGTCTTAACTGGCAAAATTTCTTGAGGGAAATGGATGGAAACCATATTTTGACATGCACTGACTACAGTGGGAGATAAGCATAAAAACAAGCTGTGAATGCTTTAAGTGATGTCACAGTGGCAAAAGCTTTGTTACAATTTAAAATGAAATGCAATAAAGTAAAACAATTGATGTAATCCAAAATGTCGTTACACCTTGATCTCATTCATAAACCGTGTGTGCATAGTAATCTGACATGTGAGACTATCCAATTATAAAGGTAGAGCATTCCTGTAACAATATGTGAACCTTAGGAATTCATTTTGGTACTGTTGGCCCAAGACTCCTTGGAAAACCTCAAAGCGGTGAGTCTGATATTTTTGAGCATCGATTTTTATATTTAGTCCCAAATGCCCCATCGGTAGAGGCTGTTCCATAGAAGACTGCCTATCCTGGACTGGACTAGCAGCATAGCACAAATAATATAAGGCTCTCAAGTTACATACAGGTTGTTCCGGGTGCAGATGTACAGCTGACCGCTCTCCTCTGCACTGTCCTTGTCCCGCAGGACACCACAGGTTGGCATGGTGGTGGCGCCATGTATTTCAGAGGGTGAGGAGTCACCCGAAATGTCCCACAAAACAAACTGGCAGGCGGGGTACTTATCATGGGTGTAGGCCCCACCATGCTGCCCACGTGTCACAAGGTCAATGCAGACCATGACAGTGTGATTAAGTGGGTGAACGCCTTTCCAGCAGTCATGTCCCACAGTGACAATCCTCACTGCCTCTGGCTCAACGACCGCAGCCCCCACAGCCTCCATGCATCTCACCTGCCCTGCTCTTGCTGCAGCCACAGCAACCATCATGTAGTCCTGCATCTTGGCTTTCATAGAGGAGGTGAACAGCTGGCCTTTCAGCGCCGTCAGTTGCTTGTCCTCCTAATAGGTGGGCCAGTGTTTCCTGGCCTGCTCAAACTTTGATCTGGTCAAAGGAGGGCATGCTGGTGTCTTGACCAGGAAAAGGTCCCCTAGACCAACACAGTTTATTCTACCTGAGGACGGCAGATCAGATATGTGCATGTCCTTACTGCAGTCAAAGTCTGGTGCATCACTGGCAAGGCATACAATGATCTCCAGAGGGTGAGGGTTGCCCTTATCCTTGCATGCCCGTACTCTCGATGTGCGTCAGTCCAGGTAACGGGTACATTGTGGCTAACTCCTTTATCAAACGAGAGGTTTCTTTCTTGTTGACGATGGGAGCTGCAAAGGCCTCGATTAGCTCAGCGTCATGTGAGTGAAAGTTGGACAGCACAGGATAAGCGAACCAGGAGTCTATGTCACACTCAGATTATTTGATGCGTTTGGACTGTGGCTCCATTTCATAGTACCTGTGTTAAAAAGATTTTCAACCACAAATCTGGTCAAAGAACTCGGATCCAGACAACGTTTACATAAATGGGTGATTCTGCAACTTTGGGCACTTTGGCTGTGTTAAACTTATTCAAACACCATTTTACCAGTATTTCAATTGTCTTTGATTTGTCTAGAAACAATATCTGATAATGGCTGCATTTGTACTATTTTTGTCATTTTTCCCAGACAGCCAGACAAATGTAATTTCCATCATGTCATTAATCATCCATTTCAGTTGAAAATGAACTTATTTTTAACACATTTCTTATGGGTACATGAACTTGTATTGCCTTGGCGACAGCTGAAAACGTTTATCATGAAAAATACGATATTTCCACCCAACCTTTTTGTGAGATTATGATAACAACCATATGATTTCCCTATCTAAAACAAATCAATGTAAATTATACATAATATTACTCATTTACCTCAGAAATATGTGTTGTGGTGGAAATTACATCTATGTAAAAAAAATAAACGTAGGAAAACAATATTTTATTGCTAACATTTTGAACCACAACCGTTGTTAAACATTGAAATAATATAAGACAAAGTAAGATTATAAAACACTGGAACTAGCACCTTTTTAACATGAGAACAATGTTTTGTCTTTGACTACACTTAGATGCAACAACTAGAACTTCCAGCACCTATATATTGATGCAAAAGTTAATTGAGAGCTGCACATGTTTTATTTCCGGTATGATTTTATGTCCTGCTTTATACTGTATATGAGTATCTAAGGCTTAGAAATAGAGCCACGTTCCTCTCAGACCAACCATCCAGCTCCATGTGCCTTTTGGTCACGGGAATGGGTTCAGGGGCAAGTCCAAGCACATGTTGTGGTCTGTACCAAAAAAAACAGTTGGGGCCAACGCGACTCATGGTTTTAACAAGAGCACCACTCTCTGTGTGAACGTCTTGCACGATACCAGGGTAAACGTCCTGTTCATACTCCATCACACACCACTTTCCAATCAATGCTTCACTTAGATCTTCAATGGGCTGGAAGGCGCTGTGAGATGTGTTGGATTTTCCATCTTGGTCTGCCTCTATTTTTTCAAACAAAGTCACAGTCTGTGGAGTGCAGTGATGTGGAAAGGAACAGAGGCAATTGAGTATCCTCTGGACTGTCGCTGACGATCTGGGAAAAATCTATTCTAAAAGTTATGCACATTCAAAATATGTAATGATATCATAGTCTAGTGATACATAGTGTAGTGATAATGTTTGTATAACAAATGTGAGATTTGACATAAAATAACCCACAACTATTACCTGGTGTATCTTCATTGTCCCACAGATTGTCTCCAGGTGATCTGATGGGAGGGCCTCCATGCTCTTTTATCTCCTTTGAGATATATAAGAGCTTGACAGCCGACTGAACTTTTGACAATTCCTCAAATACAGTTCTTCCATTTGGGAGGTCCTTGCCTTGTGCCACAATTCCATCTGCTCTTTGTTTCACAGATGCTCCTACCCCATCAGCTGGGCCTTTTCCATGTCCGGCTTCTAGGAAATTCCATGTGACTCTCTGGAAGCCCATTTCAAACGGAAGGGTGGAGCGATAGTATAAAAGAAATGTTGACCTATACTGGGTTGTAGGCCCATCACTCAAAGTGTACAGCAGTAGCCGATGGGCAGAGCTCAAGAAAGTAGGCCAGTTTTGAGAGACGGGCCCAGATAGCAGAGGGGTTATCGAAGAGCTCAGTGAGCAAAGTGAAACAGTATAATTGTGGTATATCCAACACAGGTGTGGAGGGTCACCTGCTTGTATGAATCACCAAAGTGAACTGCCGAGATTTCACTGGTGTCTTTACACAGGTAGTTCTCTGCAAAGTCAATATGCATGATGATCTCCTCTTTCTCCAGATTCACTTTTAATTATCTCAGTTTTGAGTATTGGTGTCAAATGTTGTGCACGTGTTTCGCCAACTTCTCTTTCAATCCTTTGGAGAAGTCCTCCAGTAGAATCTGCAGTGTGCCACACACCTTTTCGTTTACTGTCAAATGTCTTTGTTTTTCTTCTCTCTCTCTCTTCAGCATTGTTTTTCCACTCAAACCACCATGTCTGATCACCAGAATCAAAGTCAAATGTTTTTAACAATTTTTCTAGACAAAGAGAGCACACTGTGTACATGCACTCTTTCTTCGGGTTCCCACAGCACAAGACTCAATAAGGTTCTCAATGTTGCTGCAGCTGATCACTTTGTGATGCTGTAGTTTGTCTGCCATGAACTGGAGGTTGGCGTAGGTTTTGCAGAGGCATGTGTCCCTATCATGGATTGTTGGCTTGACAACCCAAAAAGGACGTATTTTGCAGAATGCATAGTAGGAAAAGGTTCTGAATTATGCCATTAAAGAAGCGCTTCTGCTTTTTCTTCTTAGTGTGTCCTTTTCCCCTGTTGTTGCTCTACTGTTGTCATCACGTTCATAAAATCAGGTGATTTTCTCTTCTGTGGCTGTGCTAATTCTGTTACACTGCTTTTCCTGGAGTACTGAAGACTTGTTGGCCTGTTTTCATTTGCCCTCATTGCTTTTGCTGAAAATTCAAATGATCCGTTTGCGGCTTTGACCAGGTCATACTTTCTCAGGATGTTGCCTCTGAGCATTTTTTAAGCCACTTGTTTGTCCTTGGTAATGCACATTTTTTGATATTTTTGCTTTAACTCTGCAATGATGGCATTTTGAAACAATAAAATAAAATCCTTCTCAAGTTCTTCGGAGTTCCCTTCAGTTCCCTTTCTTTTTGTCTTTGGGGAATCTTTCTCCCCATTTTCTTCATCAGTTTTTCTCAGCTTTCCGTAATGCATTATCAAGTTTGACATTGTCATGCAAAGATCTGTGTATGTTTTTGAGCGACCTCTTCCAACCTTTTTACTTCCAGCAAGTGTTTGACTTCTCATTCCTGTTGCAGACGACTAGGAAGGGGTATAATGGTGTGCATCAGGGGCAGGTATGTTGGCCTCATGTTCTGGCTGCAAGTCATCTGTTGACTGAGGTGTTGTGTTGCCTGATAGGTAGGTCTCCATTGCAACTGTTCTCTTTCAAGCCTGCCTTCTATTCCATTGGTTGCATTTCCATTGTCTTCTCTTGCTTCTTTGATCTCGCTTTGTCAGCTCAGAGATAGATTTCACTTCTCCTTTCTCCTTTTTCTTCCAGCATCTCTCCCTGTCTTATTGCAAATGTTCCTGGTATCATATAGGATATTTTTTTTGTCATGTCTGTGACCTCTACTGTTTTATGTGGCATCTTCTAAAAACAAAGAAAAATACACACCTTAGAGAATTTTCGAGATTAAACCAATTTAAAACAGGATTAAATAAGCCTAAAGTTTAAAACGAATAAGAGAATATTTTGTCATTTCCACCCCTGTTAAATTTGTAATAGAAATGACTGATGGAAATTATGATTCTAAAGTTTTTGGAGAAAAATGACAGGCTGCTTAACATGCTTTCGCTAGTATTACAGCTAGCATATAGTTTACACTAAATACATAAAATATAAAAAGAAAAAAGTATAGCCTGTTTGGAAATGACTAACAATAAAAATATTCTCTCCACAAGCAATATTTACCTAGATTTTTCTTCAACTTCTGGACATCACATCTGGAACAACTGTAAACTGCAGCCACGTGCTTCAGTGTCACAATAAGTTTCCATGGTAACTAAATTAAGTCTTTTGAAAAAACTTTATTAATGAGGAATTTGTCCTCAGTGTTGGAAATTACACAACTACCAAAGGACAGGTATATTTTGTGTAAAAAAACAATATAAAAAGGCATACTCATAATAAATATTGATATAGATTTAATTTCATTGACTCTTTCACTAGTAGTTAACATTAATAATTACACATTATTAATAATTACACATTTTCCCATAGAAAAACATAGTAGAAGTTCAACATTCTGGGTCAGGAACAAGGGCAAAAGTGAAATGAAGGTATAAAATTCATTTGAAAAAATGCTAAAATAATTGATAGAGAGGTGTTAAAACAGAATGGGGTAATTGTCGTGTGAACTTAACATATAAAGAATTAAAAAATAAACAATTCTATAAATTCAAAAAATGTACTACCCCGAGGACATAGAAGTGCCCGTAGTTGCAAAATCATCCAAATAAGATAAACATTGGATGCAGTGCCGCAAAGATGTGAGGATACTTTAACATCAGACGAACAAAATTCAACAAGTACACATTTTGAATTCCTATCGCATATTGATTGCCGAATTAAATGTGCCTTGTTGACCAGCTTTGATTAGATGTCCAACTGCATATAATTTCCCCCTGAAACAAAGGCTATCACTATTCAGAGACACCCACAGTTTTGTTTGCTAGGTTAATAAAAAAAAGTCGTTATTCAATTAAAACATATTCCAGTCGATATCCGCAAAACATTTTAAAATGTTCTTTCACATTTTCAACTCGGAAAAATGTAACTGCACCTAACTAGAAAACTATTTGATGTTTCATGGAGGAATTGTTTATATGTGACACAAGCTCCTCAGAGGTACAAGCGTAAGGTCGTGGAGCTCCGCACAAAAAAATTCATCATCGCAATTTTAGCTTTTGCGACAAATGCAAACGTATTTAATTGTCACTTGACAGTGGCATTGTCGTGAGACTTAAAATAAAGTTATTAATGAATGACATACCTTTAGAAAATACTAATAGACCATCGTAATGGTCCCTGGTAGCAGAGCTATTTTCCTCGCCTCTTGCGATTCTCTACGGATAGCGGTGCTTACCAAATTTCAGTAATTTAAGCATGTATTTTGGCTAGTGCAGGAAAATCGGGTTTAGTGAAATAAAATGTTTGCATTTAAAGCTTCGGCTCAACAGGGCACATGTATGTTTAGAGTCAAGACTTTAAGCAAATGTGCTTTTAGAAGAAAAATGAGTTCCAGGCTTGTTCTCGGTATTGAGACAAGCTGTGACGAGACAGGTGCGGCTGTAATGGATGAAACAGGCTTAATCCTTGGAGAATCTCTTCATTCACAAAAAGAGGTGCACATGAAGTGGGTACAATCTTGTATTATGTTCATTAAATAAAAGTGATTGTCTTATTTATCAGTGCAATGCCCTCCTTGGTCAAGAATCAAGATAAAACCTTGCAAATGACATCATGTTCTCCATTTGTATTTGATTGTAGGACTGGTGGGATTATTCCCACTGTTGCCCAGCGGCTCCACAGAGAGAACATAGGCCGCGTCGTCCAGGAGGCCATGGAGAGGAGTGGCGTCACCCAGAGTCAACTGTCTGCTGTAGCCACCACAGTGAAGCCGGGCCTGGCCCTGAGTCTGGGGATAGGCCTGGACTTTAGCCTGAACTTTGTAAAACTACACCAGAAGCCCTTCATCCCCATCCACCACATGGAGGCCCATGCCCTGACAGTCAGGATGTTCCAGCCTGTAGTATTCCCCTTCCTCGTCCTCCTAGTCTCCGGGGGTCACTCTCTCTTGGCTCTGGCCAGAGGAATCGATGATTTTCTTCTCCTGGGTCAAACACTGGATGAAGCTCCAGGAGACACTATGGACAAGGTAAAGAGTATAACTTTGAGGAAACACTTATCAGAGGCCGGTGGGTTATCTTGGCCTTGAATTTGTGACATTTGTGTGTTCACAGGTGGCAAGACGTTTGTCACTCATCAAACACCCAAAGTGCTCCATGATAAGTGGGGGTCAAGCAATAGAGCTTCTGGCTCGAGATGGAGACAGGTTGAAGTTTCTCTTCAAGCCACCAATGGGAGCGCACTATGACTGTAACTTCTCCTTCGCTGGTCTGCGAAATCAGGTGACGATGTCAATACAGAAAAAAGAGGTAGAGGAAGGTAATAAATAATTCATAAAGATATAATATGCATTTATATCATAACCTTTCCTATATCAACTAATAGAATCAGATCACTTAAATTGAAGGACAATTCCACCCAAAAAACAATCTTTTGGTATTTGTTTCATTAGTCCATTGTCGATATCAGCCCAACATGTTTTGGATGTCAGCCAGCCATCAAGGTTTCGAGATATATAACTTTCAAAATACAGAAATCCCAGCTATATTTCTTTATTTTGAAAGTTATATCTTGATCGCTGATATGCAAAACATTTTGGGACTATATCAACAATGGACTAATTAAACAAATACCAAAGGACAAGTTTTGTGTGAAAATGCACCTACTTGTTTTTTTTTCATCCAAGGTGTGGAGCAGGGAACTTTGTTGTCATGTGTTAATGACATAGCTGCTGCTACGCAGCACACAGTGGCCTCTCACATTGCCAAGCGCACACATCGTGCCATTTTGTTCTGTAAGGCCAAAGGCCTTCTGCCTTCCTGCAATCCAACACTGGTGAGTGAAATCCCATCATTGGATAGTGGTTTTCACAGCTATCAAGATGATCTAATCCACAATATTGCATTGAATTATCTCCTTAAGAAAGTATTCACACCCCATGACTTTTTCCACTTTGTTGTGGATTTAATTGTCATTTTTTGTCAACGATCTACATAAAATACTCTGTCAAAGTGGAAGAAGAAATACTAACATTTGTAAAAAAAAAAATAAGAAGAAGAATAAAACACTAATATACACTGAGTAAACAAAACATTAAGGACACCTGCTCTTTCCATGACATAGAATCCAGGCGAAAGCTATCCCTTATTGATGTCACTTGTTAAATCCACTTCAAATCAGTGTAGATGATGAAGGGGAGGATACAGGTTAAAGAAGGATGTTTAAGCCTTGAGACAATTGAGACACGGATTGTGTGTGTGTGTGCCATTCAGAGGGTGAATGGGCAATAAAAAATATTTCAGTGCCTTTGAACAGGGTATGGTAGTAGGTGCACTGGTTTGTGTCAAGAACTACAACGCTGCTGTTTTCTTCACGCTCAACATTTTCCTGTGTGTGTCAAGAATGTTCCACCACTCAAAGGACTTCCAGTCAATTTGACACAACTGTGGGAAGCGTTGAAGTCAATATGGGCAAGCATCCTTGTGGAACGCTTTTGACACCTTGTAAAGTCCTTGCCCTGATGAATTGATGCTGTCTTAAGGCCAAGAGGAACTCAATATTAGGAAGGTGCTCCTACTGTTCGGTATACTCAGTGTACAATGAGCTTCAAAAGTATTGGGGCAGTAACACTTTTTTGTTTGTTTTGGCTCTGTACTCCAGCCCTTTGCGAGGCATTGGAAAACCTCCCTGGTCTTTGTGATTGAATCTGTATTTGAAATTCACTGCTCAACTGAGGGACCTTACAGATACTTGTATGTGTGGGGTAGAGATGAGGTAGTCATTCAAAAATCCTGTTAAACACTATTATTGCACACAGAGTGAGTCCATGCAACTTGTTAAGCACATGTTTACTCCTGAGTTTATTTAGGCTTGCATAATTTGTAACAATTTTGAAAAACATAATTCCACTTTGACATTATGGGGTATTGTGCATAGGCCAGTGACACAAAATCTCAATTTAATCCAGTTTAAATTCCAGCTGGAACACAACAAAATTTGGAAAAAGTCCAGGGGTGTGAATATTTTCTGAAGGCACAGTGTTTCTACAAACAATGGTGTGGTGTCCATACGGTGTCCTATGGTGTCCTCAATGTTTTGCTCTGTCAGGTGGTGTCAGGAGGAGTTGCCAGTAACCAGTACATCCGAAAGACTTTGAAGATTGTCACAGACACCACTGGATTACATTTACTTTGTCCTCCATCCAAGTTTTGTACTGACAATGGAGTCATGATCGCATGGTATGTCGAAGACTATTAGTTATTTTGGTTTTGAAAATATATAGGTTAAGTTCTTTTGTCACATGCACAACTCCAGTGAAATGCTTAACTTGCATGCTCTACCCAGCAGTGCAGTAATCAATATCAAAATAGTATAACTAATTTAAAAAATATATATATACACACATACTCATTCAAGTTTTTTTTATTTTTTTATTATTTTCTACATTGTAGAATAATAGTAAAGACATCAACACTATGAAATAACAAATATGGGATCATGTAGTAACCAAAAATGTGTTAAACAAATCAAAATATATTTTATATTTGAGATTCTTCAAAGTAGCCAGCCTTTGCCTTGATGATAGCTTGGCACACTCTTGGCATTCTCTCAACCAGCTTCACCTGGAATGCTTTTCCAACAGTCTTGAAGGAGTTCCCACATATGCTGAGCACTTGTTGGCTGCTTTTCCTTCACTCTGCGGACCAACTCATCCCAAACCATCTCAATTCGGTTGAGGTCGGGTGATTGTGGAGGCCAGTTCATCTGATGCAGCACTCCATCACTCTCATTCTTGGTCAAATAGCCTTTACACAGCCTAGCGGTGTGTTGGGTCATTGTTCTGTTGAAAACAAAATGATAGTCCCACTAAGCGCAAACCAGATGGGATGGCCTATCGCCTCGCATAGTGCCGTGAATTCTAAATCACAGTGTCACCAGCAAAGCACCATCACACCATCTCCTCCATACTTCACGGTGGGAACCACATATGCAGAGATTATCCGTTCACCTACTCTGCGTCTCACAAAGACACGGTAGTTGGAACCAAAATTCTCAAATTTGGACTCATCAGACCAAAGAACAGATTTCCACCGGTCGAATGTCCATTGCTCGTGTTTCTTGGCCCAAGCAAGTCCCTTCTTATTGGTGTCCTTTAGTAGTCGTTTCTTTGCAGCAATTCGACCATGAAGGTCTGATTCACGCAGTCTCCTCTGAACAGTTGATGTTGAGATGTGTCTGTGACTTGAACTCTGTGAAGCATTTATTTGGGCTGCAATCTGAGGTGCCAGTTAACTCCAATGAACTTATCCTCGCAGCAGAGGTAACTCTGGGTCTTCCTTTCCTGTGGTGGTCCTCATGTGTGCCAGTTTCATCATAGCGCTTGGTTTTTGCGACTGCATTTGAAACTTTCAAAGCTCTTGACATTTTTCAGATTAACTGACCTTCATGTAATGGACTGTCGTTTCTCTTATTTGAGCTGTTCTTGCCATAATATGAACTTGGTATTTTACCACATAGGGCTATCTTCTGTATACCATCCCTACCTTGTCACAACACAACTGATTGGCTCCAATGCATTAAGGAAATAAATTCTATAAATTATCTTTTAACAAGGCACACCTGTTAATTGAAATTCATTCCAGGGGCCTCATTTATAAACACTGTTTAGGCACAAAATAAGGCGTACGTCACGTTCTAAACAAACTTTTTGGGATTTATAAAAAACTAACTTGACGGGAGAATGTGCGGTCCTCCACGGACACTTTGACCCATACGTACGCACATAACTTGGAGAAATGAGAAACTGCGACTGATGGCAGAAGGATGAAACTCAAGAAACGCTTTGAAATTGATACCATTATGTCAAATAAATTGAAATATTACCTCACTTCATATGGGAGTTCCCTGGAGTGCACACAAATAAAACGTGATTTAGGATAAATACAAACGGAGATATGTTTTTGCAAAATAACCCCTCAAATATATTGTACAGTTTAATCAGGAATCATATACAAAGAAAAACCCTTGAATGAGTAGGTGTGTCCAAAATTGACTGGTACTATATATATAATAAAAACAAGATAGTAAGCTATAATACACAGGAATTTAGGAAATGGTTAGAGGGAATGCTGGGAGATTTTGCATCACCTTGGACCTTTTTTAACGTGTTGGCTGGAGTTTTACTGTTCTCTATGGCCAGGGAAGGAGCGTTGTGAAAGGTCGAGTGGGACTCTGGCAAATAGTATATATTTGGCTTTGGAGCTTTTGGAGTCCAGTGCATTCAACCACACTTTATTTCAGGAATGGAGTTGAGAGACTGAGGGAAGGAAAGGGCATCCTGTCCCATACTGATGAGGTCAACTATGAGCCCAAGTAAGTAAAAAAGATGACTAACTTCTATTGATAACAGTTCTATAGCTTAATTGTTGCTCTTTGTGTTCTAGAGCTCCCCTGGGTGTGAACATAACAGCAGAAGTGAAGGAGGCAGCTATCAAACTTCCACCATTAAAGCTGAGGATTACGGACTGACATTCACTTATGTGCATATCCATGATGCATATAATTCCTACCATTAAACTTTTGAAATACATCCTGGCAGAAAGGACTCCATTCTGTGTTAAGCGTTTAATTTCGTTTTTTTATTCAATCGACTTCCAATATATTATACCATTAAGTCAGTCATATCCATTAATAATATAAATGTAATATATTCATCTTGAACATAAATAGAATGGCTCCCTGAGTCATAAATTCACTACTACTTTAAGCTAGCCCAGTCAGGTTAGATCCTAGGCTGACCTCCAGGGTCACTGCCTTTGCTGGGGCCGCTGGCTGTCCTTATCCAGCCTCAGTGACTCCAGGGTGGGCTGAGAGCTATGGGTTGGCCCCTCTCCCTGCAGCCTAACCTTGGGGTTGGCTGTCCTGCTCCTCTGGGGTTGAAGCTGGAGAACTGGAGCCGAGCTGGTCCTCCCAAAGTGGCCTGCAGACACTGACAGGCCAGGAGTGCGGCTTGTCTTTTTGGTCAAACCTGACGTAGGTAGAGAGACGATTGAGACGACTGAGACTTTTTATATGAAATAGATTCAAATAATTATGGACAGCATAACAAAATGTACCTTTTTTGTTGCGCTGAGGAACAGGTGGGCCACCATTTATCTCCAAACTGTTAAAAAGGACAGAAATTATTGATGTTATCCCAGCTAGAAATATGAAAGGATTGCTTTTTAGGGCAAAAAAAAACAAACATACCTTAGTGATGGCAGCCCCACTATTTTCTGCCTTTCAAACTCCGCAGTAAAAATGTGTGAGATCTTGGCGTCCTCGATGAGATGCTGGGTCAAAAGGTCGTACATAGATGGAGTGTTTCGACATTCCACCAACAAGAGGCGATGTGCGTGACGGTTAAAGGTGAGGTAGCCGAGGGCACTTGAAGATGCCGTTCGCACCTGAAAATATTCAACATTTTACCACCATGCTTGTATCAAAAATCTGCACATCGTAACCAGAAATATGTAAAGTTGGATAGCATTTGATGGTTGTAGAATTAATTATCTTGATAGTCTGTTAGATTTCAGACAATAGTCATAGACAGGAATGCTCCCCCATACCACAAGTCCCATCCTTACCTCTTCCTCCTCAGAATACAGGTGAGCACATAGGTGACCAACAGCTCCCATGGTGACAATAGCATCAGGAATACCTGCCCGGGTGTGAGCCAGACTGGCTAGCAACTGAGCTATGGCAGAAATGTATGCAGTAAGGCAAGACTAGTGCTCTTCTATACTGGACAAAAATATAAAACGCAACAATTTTGAAAATTTTACTGAGTTACAGTTCATATAAGGAAATCAGTCAATCGAAATAAATAAATTATGCATCTGTTGGTCACAGATACCTTTAAAAAAATAAATTGGCCTCAGGATCTCATCACGTATTTCTGTGCACTCAAAACTGCACATTTTAGAGTGGGTTTTTATTGTCCCCAGCACAAGGTACACCTGTGTAATGATCATGCCATTTAATCGGCTTCTTGATATGCCACACCTGTCAGGTGGATGGATTATCTTGGCGGAAATGCTCACTAAACAGGGATGTAAACAAAATGTGAGAAATAAGCTTTTTGTGCGTATGGAACATTTCTGGGGTCTTATTTTAGCTCATGAAACCAACAGTTTACATGTTGCGTTTATATTTTTGCTCAGTGAATATAATGTTCTTCCCATACATAGTACTGGGCTGAAGTTACCTGTCAGGACCACAGTGTTGGGATTAGTGGACTGCAGAAGGTCTACAAGGACAGTCACCCCTCTGGCAGACAGAGTCACCTGGTCTGTGTCCGTGATCACTTTGGCCAGCACAACTATCTGGAGACCAGTTACCACGAAACGAAAAGGTAGCGATAAAAGACATTACCTAACGCTAATTCCGTGTCAAGTCGGAAAACACATACAAATCAGCAGCTGTTAATGACTCATTGATATTACTGTGGCCCTCAGTTGATTTTTTTTTTAATGATCTGCTTCATGGCTACCTGAAAAGCAGCTTTGGCCCTCTCCATCTCGTTCTTGGAGTTCAAGAAGGGCTCGTACATGGCTATGGGAATGCCACCATTCTGCAGGATGGCTGCCTGCTGGGTGGTGTTGTTGTAGGCAAACAGAGACAGGGCGTAACCAGCTTCCAGGCAGATGTCCTGCTGGGAAAAGGCAAACATGACAAATTGCCATGGGGAATGCACTTTACGGAGTGTCAACACCCCTTAGTGCTTGAGGAGTCCATGACCATTAGCCAGTAGTTCATTGCACATTGAGATAACAGTATTGGATATTGGATGCTTTTCTTTCTAATCTCTACTAGACCCATATCTTGTTCCACCTCATCTTGTTAGTGACTGTGCTGACATACTGAAAGGTTCTGGGCTAAAGTTGGTTTAAAGTTATGAAGTAGCCCACAAACAGCCTTTCAAATGGTTTACCTGATCTGGCACTCGTAGCAACTCTAGAACTGTTTCGTAGGTAAACTCCTCTTTTTCCCAGAAGGTTGTTTGCAGGTCCTGGTTTCCCAGCAGCACACAGGCCAGCGTTTGAGCCACTTGGACCTGAGGGAGAATCAACATGTCATCCAAGCCTCAATTCTTTCAATGGAAAATTCTAGTATTGGACGCCCTTGTTTGTGGGACTTTTGTGGCATTACCAAGGACATTTAAGAGGAGAGATCATATTTTTTTCGATTTCCAATGTATTTACCTTGACCTGCAGTGATTCTTGGTGCTTCACAAGTTCTAAGAGAGTTGGAATGGCTTGCTCCTCAGCTATGACCCTCTGGCTGTTTGGGTTATTGGTGTGTGCCCCTCCTAAAATTAGATGTACGAAACATGCATGCACTAGAAGTCATGGTATATTATTAGCTTGTATACTATGACCTGTTTCCAAGTCAAGTCTGAAAGCCATGTTACTACTGTAGCACTGTTAAAACATCAATGGGCAAAATCGTCAAGTAGTATCATGACAAAGGTTTACTCAAATCTCCCATTGATACCAATGCATGGTTTATGCAAACCTTTGAGTGCATGTACTGTGTTTCTCAAGATAAGATTAAGGCTACAGTGAGAATGTACAAACCAATACACAGAATGCCCAGGGATCGTATAACGCTGAGGAGGGTACTCTCTGTGGTCCGGGACCCCCGTAGTAGACGAACCAGTGGGGGCACCCCATTTTCTTTACACAGCCCGTCCTGGTGGCTCCGACTGTCCCTGCTCAGTGCTATAACTGCCTGGCAGCCTGAAACACAATATTATTTGTTTACACTTTACCAAGCTAAATTGCATGTAAACCTTGACTTGAATTCTTTCATAAGGGCCCTCTCTGGCCTCACCAGATCTGAAACCTCCACACCACATCTGACAATTGGTGGCAGTGCTGGGATGTGAGTGAGTGATGCCTTTATGGAGTATCGGCCAGCAGTGGTGTCCATCAGTGTAAAGATGACAGGACGAAGGAATAAGTTGCTGCCAGCTGTCAGCTTATGAAACAGTTATGGCGGAAAATATTATCTAGGTAAGCTAGTTGGCTAGAGTTATGACCTGTCAATTAGCTGGCCCTAATAACAATTTTAGGTTAGCAGGGTGTAAAGTTAGTTGCTAGGCCTATAAGCTGACATTAGCGGTCATGACTGTTATGCCATTACTATGATGGCGTTATGTAGACTTTGTGACAGACGGTTCAGGTAAAGTGTTACCTACAATTCAATCTGTACATTCACTTTTTAAACCATTGGTCGGGGTGTTATTGTGGTCAGGGGCTGGCCTACCATTTCCACATCATTAACCTCAGTTCGTCTCCCTTTTAAGAGAACGACAGGCATTTTTTGGGTGAAAAAGAAGGCTGGAATGAAAGAACCATCTGTCGTCTTGTCTGGACAGAAACTATTTCAGAAGCTGCAGAATAGATGTTCTGTAGACATGTGTGACAGACCGAGGACCTAAGGGAAGAGTAGAGGCTCTTAACATGTTACAGCAAAAAACTACCCGGGAACACGTGTTCAAGGAATGACAGAGGTATGGGGAGTGACCCATCCCATTCCAATTGATACCCCAGTTCTTCCAAATCAACTTTGGGATATTGAAATGTTTGTCACATTCAATTTTGTTTGAGATTGTGTTCCTCTTATTTTGAAGGTGTTGGGATTCCCAATGGAGGGATAGACAGACAGGCATTCCTGACTGCATGCCTTCCTGTGCTCTGGCTGCAGGTGATGAGTCTAGCAGAGGAAAGCCGTCTGGGGGTAGGAGGCGGCTGGTCTTGTGGTGACAGAGGTGAGGCTCGCTCCAGCACAAACCTCAGGGTTCCTGTTTATGGTACAGTCAATCATTTATCTGCATCGCCTGTCAACAACACATGGAAGTTTTGTTGTTTTACGACACTCAGTGTTTAGTTTCATCGATCCCCGGAGACGGCATCCCCTTGACTGAATAAAATGTCTGGAAAAGCTTGATGTCAGCAAGCCAACTCTGTCCATGAACCGATGATTGCATTTAACTTCCTCTTGTGAGAGATTACTTTGGTGTAAAAGACCTATTTTGCGTAAGAGACTTAGCAAGTACAGAGGGGTAGCATTTAAAACAAAAATATGAGAAATGAGAGAACCTACCGACGTATTGCATCCTGTCGGAGGAGGAGAGGATGAGCTCGAGAATGAAGTGGTAGCCGATGTGCTCTGCCATGAGTCTCTGTTGCTTCAGAGTGTGTCCTGCCAAGGCCCATAGAGAGACGGCCCCCTGCTCCCTCGCCTCCACCTGGAACACCTGGGTCACGTTCAATAGGGAGAAAAATATTGAAATGGGGAGGTACTACCTGAATTTGTCCCATAAGAACACAGATGTTAATTTTCTGTTGCAAAACAGTTTGATACAGCGTGCCCTACTGAACTCAACCCTGAACATGGCCCAGGGGACACAACTTAAAGTACATGAATATAAAATGTTCAAGAATTCCATAAGCATATTTAAAATTGAGGGAAACAATGATTTGACTTGCTCAGGTCCTACCTTTAAGAGTCGTAGGAGGTGCTTGGCGGCCGACTTCTTCAGAAAGCGGGCCTGTATGGCAGGGTTGTGATCGGCGATGGCCTCAAGGGCTCTGGCCGCCGTCACCTGCGCGGCTATCTTCCTCCCCCGCAGTATGAGCACCAACGGGGCCACGGCGCCCGCTCCACAGATGGTGTCCTGGTTCTCCCGGTGTCCCTTAGCCAGCTCAGCCAGAGCCGCGCACGCCTCCTCTTGCAACACTTCTGGAGATACACGGCCAAAAAGACGATTCATCATCATCATCATCATGTTCTATATCCATCATCGTCTTACTCATGATTTAACAATGTACCCGATCTGACAGTCAAGAGCTCCACAAGTTGTGGAATCCCCCCAGCCAGGGCCACGGCCGTCTGGTTGCCAGGGCTACGGACACACAGCGCCTTGATGCACCGCACAGTGTTCACCAGCACATCATGTAGGTCCGAGCCCAGGAGCCTCACCAACGGGGCCACTCCACCCTGGACACACACGAATGAACTGTCAAACACGTATGCACGAATTGTCAAACCTACACAAATACAGACAGACACACACACACGTGCGCGCTCACACACACAAGACTGGTTATAACTGAACCCACCTATTAGTTACAGGAATACTAACTAGATGGGCTATGGGAAAGACTGATTATATCAGTAGTACTAACCTGCTGGGCTATGAGGGACTGGTACTGGTCACTGTGCCCTGCCAGGTCTGCCAGTATGAGGGCACAGCGGGAGTGGAGCTCGGCCTGCTGGCTGCCCAGCAGATTGACCAGCACCGGCACGGCACCATAGCGCACCAGGGCCTCACACACGGGCGTCCTCTCCGAGATATGACACACCACGGCGGCAGCCATACGTTGCAGCGCTGGTCTCGTGCTGCGCATTAGCTCCAACAGGGCCGGGATCCCTCCTACAGAATAGGTCAACTGCTTTAGGGTCCTTCGATATTTTGATTCTATTGCAATTGGCCTAGCTTTGTATTCCCGTAGTACCAAAAATGTTTAATGCTGTAATATTACTGTGATATGGAGTATAACTCTAAGGATGGTTGAAAATTGGCAAAATATAAATTGACAATACAAAGGTAGTTTTCATGGCTATAGTATAAAACAAGGCATTCCTGTCTGATATAGGCCCAAACTCTCCAAAAACTCACTCACCTGCATCCATGATATCCCTCCAGAAGGACTTGGCCGTGATACACAAAGCTTCCAGGCAGCGGATGGCCATCTCCAGCCTGCGGTGGTCCTCGCTGTGCAGCATCTCTGCTCCATCACACACACACACACGCCTCAGTAACAGGGCAGACTCATCTAACGGATACAACCTGCGTTCCAAACATTGGCCTCGCTTAACCCTCGCTCGCTAGCTAATTCCCATCTACATCTTTTCCACCAGGCGGCGTACCCACAAGGATCTTCCAGACAGGCAGGTCCGGCAGGCCCAGTGAGATGAGGTGCCTGAGGACTTTGGGGTGGAAGTAGAGGGCGGCCAGCTGCACGACGTCGTTGCCCTTGCTGTCCCTCCTCCGCCAGTCGGCTCCTGCGGACAGCATGTAGTCCAGGGCCTCCACGGAGCCCGACGTGGCCGTCAGGAGCAACGGGCAGCTGCGGTACCTGAGGAGACAAAAAAACAACACCGTCAACCTGTGTGCACGTAGAAGATGCATCCGTACCGCCTCCAGTGCATTTAGTGGTGTCTGTTACTTGTATGTCAGTGGAGGCTGCCGAGGGGAGGACGGCTCATGATAATGGCCGGAATGGAGTCAATGGAATGGTATCGACGACATGGAAACCACGTGTTTGATATTCCAGCCATTATTATGAGCCGTCCTCCCCTCGGCAACCTCCACTGTTGTATGTGCTGATTACAGAGCAATGTCATGCTAGTGTTACATTAAATGACACTGAAAGCGTCTGTGTAACGGTGCCAGTGGCCTGCTGTTGCATCCTATTGATCCCTGTTAGACATGTCATCTATTCTAAACCTAGAAGTGTCTCCTCACTCACTCGGCAGTGGTTTGCATCTCCACCAGCTCTGGGTCTTTCCTGCAAAGGGCCTGTATGCAGGCCACCTGGCCGTAGTAGGCAGCAAAGTGCACAGCCATCCAGCCCCTGCGGTCCACTAGCCGGTGGTCGGCCTGCAGAGCCAGCAGACAGCTGATGGCCTCCAGGGAACCACACTGAGCAGCCAGGTGCATGGGAGTGGAGCCTGGAACAGGTACAAACAAACAGTGGAAAGCCGTGTCTGAAAGCCCTATTTTGTTACAGTAGAGTGAGGCTGGCATGTTCACACTGGTATGTGCTTACCAGCTCCTTTTGGGGGCCCAACGCCACCTCCAGATTTCACTGCAAAATAAAGGTGTTTGTAAACAGTTTTGAGGACAGTGTGTAAATGAGAGTAAGGGAGAGAGAGGCATGTCTCTGACCTGTGCGGCTGAACCTGCCGCTGCTTGTTTGGTTGAGGTTGACCCCGGTGGTGGCCAGCTGGCAGATGATGTGTGTGTGGTTGTGTTTGGCGGCGTGGTGCAGCAGGGAGTAGCCCTGCTCGTCCAGGACTCCCAGGTGAGATGGAGAGTTCCGGCGGCACAGCGAGTAGAACACAGCGGATAGGCCGCGCTCTGCCGCAGCACGCATGCCGAATGGCACACTCTGACCCCAGTGAGAAATAACACACACGGTCATACAAGCCTTTTACATTTACCTAATACTAAAAAAATTAAAAAAATAACAACTTCTTATATTGCCCTATCTTCTTTTTCGTCATCACCTTGCAATTGATGGCCTTTTTGTAGCCAAATGTCTTCTTGAACTGCTCATGCAGCTGGACGTCAGAGAGTGGCAGTCTCTTCCCTCTCAGGGTTTTGATGGCAGTGTTGAGGGCCTCCCACCATGGAACCACGTTAGGCTGAGGGTAGAATGAGCCCACCTCAATGGAGATCACATGATAGCTGCCAAAGACATCAAGCAGCGTGTAAGAGCCTGACCATTGGACACTGAAAAGCATGGGTTTGTGTTCTCTTACAAGTGCATCTGTGTGCGAGTGTGTGGAGTATAACGCCTCCGAGCTCAATGTAAGTGAGATGTGTGTGTTTATGCGTGCATGTTAAGACAGCTTCTCTGCAAGTGAACTTAACATACTTATTGCCGTTGGCCTTGTGGACTGGTACGGGGAAGTGCTCTTTGTAGGTGGTGTCCTGACTTAGCAGGTCTCTTAGGTGATCCACTGCAAGACTCTGCAGTGCAGCAAAGGCCTCCTGGAGGGAACCACAAGACAACCTGATTTCATTATGAAACTAGGGCCTCACTGTGGAAGTAGATAGCTCTTAAGTGGCTTGTGACGGCTCACTAGTAAGTGAATCTAACTCTCACCTTTGTTTCCTCAGAGACTTCCTCTAGCTGAGGGGTTCCGATGTCAACTTCAATCCCACCGTGAAGGTGAAAATACTCATCTGACTTGTACGGAAAATGTTTACAGGCGAACGCAGGTCCAAGGAGCAATGGTGGTAATTCCCTCTCTGTCTTCAGTTTATCATCTACAAAAACAAAATGAAAACAACGATAAACACATCTGTTGCAACCTCATAGATAATGGTATGATAGCCATAGGGAACCTAGGCACAAAACGTGGCAATGCCTTCAAATTATGTAGGCATCGCCACGCACATTAATGTTAAAACATTTCAAACAGTTCCTACAAGTCAGAATGTTGAATAAACATAATTTGAACTTACTCTGCCGATTGTCCGTGCTGTTGGTCCTTCAGTTGGTCGAAATGTGACGCAATATTCAAAGGAAAGTGTTATTAGCCTGACTTCAAAATACGTATCTCTGTGTGGCAATTAAGATTTGTTTGCTTGTGACCAAAGGCACGTGCACAAGACAGAAGTACAGTAACCGAAGTCTACAGGTGTTTACACATGTAAGGTGATATACATTTCAACAGCAGTACTGGCGCTCTAAAGAAGTTGTGAAACAACGCTTAACTGTGAATATTTTGTCAAAAGTGTCAAGCAGCTGAAGGACCAACCACACAACCGGTAGAGTAAGTTAAAAAGTAATTGTAGTCAACATTCTGGCTTATAAGGAAAACTTTGATTTTGCATTGCTATGTTTCAGACTGTATATTAAAGTATTGGTATAAAAGTCTGATTTATTAGGCAATGGGGAACCTAGTTGTTTCAGTGACAGAAAATTGGCCTCAGTCTACAATTCAAATACCGTTATGAACGCAGTAAGTAAGTAGCACAGAGATGTAGCTAGTGTTGCTCATGGAGATCCTGTAAGTTATATTTCATTTTTTTGCGCTGCAGCAACCGACCTGAGTAAGCCGGCAGCATCTGCGCCAGGTCTGGGATCTTCATCCTCTTCTTTAGCCCTACCAGGAAGGGCACCAGGAAGGTGAGGAGGCGCAGATAAGCCAGGTCTCTGCACACCTCTGCCTTCCTCTCCAAGCAGCTCCTAACCAGGCCTGCCTGTAGACCCAGCCTCTGCTGCAGCCTCTGGTAGGTGGCCAGCTCCAGCCTCTCCTCAGTCAGCCTCACCACACTGGCCAGACTGTGGGCGCCCTCAAACACAAACAGGTTGCTGTGCTGTCGGGCAGAGGACAGGTAGGATGTCAGCTTAAGCAGGATGCTCTCCTGGTGTTGGGAAAAAAGCCTCTCCTCCTCTGCACTGTTGGGGTCATAGGTAGGATCCACATTGACTTCCATGTTGTATATGCCCTGGTAACAGGGCTCCTCTGAGATGTCCTGAAGACCTGGAGGATGCAACAGGCATCATCAGTTGAGGGGAATCTTATTTCTAAAGTAGGCATGTTCAATTGAATCTAATTAACATCATTATTAGAAAACGGACACAATTTTGCCTCAAAGTTAGGGCATACATTTATCTATGTCAGTATTCATCTTGCATTACATTACATTTCTCTCTCTGTCACCCAAATACCTGCTGTGAGAAACTCTGCAAACACATCTTTCTTCGTCTGCGGTACTCCATTTGAGTCGACACCCATGCTGCTTCTCCAGAGTTCAGAGAAGCGAATGCGATTTTCTCTGGGAATGTTGGCTCCATGCCAAAGAGCCTTGATAGTGTAGTCAATATTAACCAACATTTGTCCTACTTTCGTATCGTAATATGCTGGAGACAGATGGCATGAGGTGCTCTGGTCAAAGTTTGGCTCAAGACTTATAAATGGCACTTGGTTGAAACAATAGATGCCAACTGTGAGCTCTCGGACTATTTGATGGACCACTTTGTAATCAAGAGGGACTCGCGCATCCACAGGTGCGAGAATGATGCAGTTTGATTCGGTGAAGTTCCTCATTTGTTTGATTATGCCCGGCGGCATTTCAACTGGCTGAGTGAAGTCATCACCACCCAGAAACCAGTTACAAGAGGTCAGGCTCAGCAACTCCTGAACTTCGCCCTTTTCGTACTTCTCAAAGAAAGCGTTGGCATTTCTTTGAGCTGTCAATGCAGCAAGGTATGCCGTGTCATCCTTCTCCTCCTCTTCAACAGAAGAATGTTGTAATCTGGACGAAGAACTGGATGTCAGTGAGCGCGCCATTACTTCCATAGTTTACGTTAGCTAGCAGGCTATTTTAACCTTTGCTTACACTCTAAATGACTGCATAGACCGTTTTAGAATAACGGGTGAAACTTGTTGGTACCATCACAGCACAACATTGTTGTAAGATTCCGTGCTCGTGGCAACCAAGACGCTCAGCCTTGGTTACGGGCGCGCGATGTCTAGACAGACTTGGGGTGCGTTCGTAAATTCGTCAGTTATTCTGCTATTTTGCACACTCAAAGAGAGTGCTCTGAAATCGTAGTAGATAGCCAGAGTGAATTTACGAACGCACCCCTGATCTCCTCATAAAGTTTTCCAATTCATGACATATGGGGGCGCTGTTCAATTACTTTTGAAGACGTTGCTTTGTTGAGACTTTGTACTGTAACCTACAGCGTATGGTCGGTTTACCCCTGAAAATTGTTTTACGTCGTGGAAGAATGATATTCTGATTGACACAGGTTCGTGTATTCACTATTGAACACAGATGTGAAGTCATATGTTATAATTGCTGCTTTGATACGTTTACTTGACCTATAACTCACAAGCAGTTTACAGCAGCATTTGAACTAGCTTCTTATTTAGCCACCTAGCTAAATAAGTGACTTACGCTAAGTAGCCTACTCTGGCACGGTTGTTTAAATGAAAGCGGTTATTCTCGCTGCGGGATATGGAACAAGGTTGCAGAGAGATGTTGATAACGACACGAGCAGAAGATTCAAACATCTGGCTGGCATTGCCAAGCCACTACTTCCTGTGGGGCACTGTGCCTTGATATCTCACTGGGTCCAAGCTTTGAATACCACTGGATGCGTGGACACCGTCTTTGTCATTGTAAGTATCAAAGTACATTAAGAGTATTTTATGTGAATTATTTTACTCCACATGTAACTGTACCTGGCCAACATTTTGAACATTCATCAGTTCATTAGAAAGTAAAACCCAATAAATATTTTAAGAATTTCGAAATACCTAAATTCGTGTTTAAGGACTGATGTGTGGTGATAATGTCAACGATGACTATCTTTTTACCTTAACAGACCAATGCCCTCCACCACAAAGCATTTGAGGAGTGGGCCCTGGACTTCCCTAATGTCAAAGTGCTAAGTGACGGAACAAAGAGCAATGAGGTTCGTCAGCTTGCATGATTTTCCCTGGGATAGTGTTGTGTCATGTTGATCCATGTGCATTGTCCAGGTCAAATATGAATTATACATTTGACAATTTTTATTCCACAAGGACCGTCTTGGTGCTGTCGCCTGTCTTCAGCTAACAGTCAAGCACTTCAAGATCGAAGACCATGTAATAGTTATCGGAGGGTATGTTTGAAAAAGCTTCTTCGCTTGACTCGATGTAGAAAACATTTACTGACTTATACTGACAGGCTCTTCTCCACACAGAGACACTTTGTTCAAGGAAGATTTCAGTCTCATTAAAGTTAAAGATAAGTTTTCTGACCTGCAAGCAATGTGTGAAGACAGCAGTCTGGTTCTTTCCTACCAATGTACAGATGAGGGTGAGTGAAATGTCAGATTGTGTACTTTTGAAGTTGTCATGCTAGCTGTAGCCCCAAAGAACTCAAGAAAATATATTTTGTATCTCTATCCTGTTTTTTACACTAAAACCTTTCAAATGCTGCACTAATCACACGACTTGTTTAAAGCACATCCAGTTGGATAACATTTGTGAGCGATTATCATTACATACTGAGTATACCAAACACCTTCCTAATGAGTTGTATTTCTGTATTTGCTCCCATAGAGACACAGAAGTATGGTATTTTGGAAGTCGATGAAGACCTTCGGGTGCTCTGTATGAAGGAGAAACCTCTTCCATCTGAGACAAAATCAAGGAGAGCAGTATGTGCATACTAACACTTTTCTGTCCCTCCCTAGAATATATACCCAACCTCTTAAGACTTTTCTTGCTTTGGAATGTTTATAAATTGCAACATTAAACACAGCAGATAAACCTTTTGTTTTTAAGGGCTCAAACTAGGAGCAAGTTATCTATTTGCTGATAAGCGCAAGAAGTATTCGACTTGCTACTAAACCTCCCAGTTTCCCACCGTGTCTACATATTCGCCTATTGATGGTGTATGCTTTTTTGCAGTGTCCATGTTTCTACTTGTTTTCCAAGAAAATCCTTCATCTATTGGATGCCTTTCTTGATGAAAATAAGGTAAACAGTAATTTCCTTCATTTGTGCTGGTAATCCATCACTTGATATTAATCTAAACTAAAGCAGCTCTTTTTTCAAAGGAAGCACCAATCGAAGAAAAGGACGCACCTGGAAACTTTTTGTCGTGGCTCATTTCAAGGTACTAATTCAAAATTGATGATCAACATTCACGGCTGCAAAAACAATGCATTCTCTCAGTACACTTTTCCTTTTCCCACCACAGAAAGCCTGTGTATATTCATCAGATTTCTGGCCGTTTTGATGTGGGAAACCTGCCCTCCTATGTTGAATGTGACCGGTACTTCAGAGAAAATCTTCAAGATGTGAAGTCTTACATGATGTAGCGTGCACAGAGCCATGTTTCAGATTGGCAATGTGAAGAAAATTGTAACTTTATTTGTGCCTTGAATATTACAAGAACAAATTTGGAAAATATTCAAATTATATTACAATCAAAATGTGTTTGTATATTTATCAGAAAATAAAACATGTCTGTTCATATTGTGGCTCACTGTGACCCTAATTAAGAGGATGACTTAGTTGCTTTATGTCAATACAGTGTAAAAAAAAACATTCCTGATTAAATGTTGTGCTGATCTAAGGGGTGAGGAGTCTCTTGCACTTGTCTGAGGCCTTCTCGTGGCTGTTTTCCATCTTTGCAATGCGGGAACCAAACTGCATGGCTCTCTTAGGCAGTAGAGCAGATGCCCCCAGACCCAGTTTCTTGGCAGCCAGCCTCAGCAGCAGTTTCTCCCCTACACCTCGGGGCAGGGACAGATCTGCCTTATCAGACACTGGCAGGGCATTCAGGAAACACACCACATCCTCGTCCAAATAGGGAAACCTATACAAGGCCAACAAAAACATCCAGCATATCACAATTAATTCAAATACACAAAAGTATGTGGACACACCTTTCAAATGAGTGTATTTGGCTATATCAGCCACACCCGTTGCATAAAATCGAGCACGCGGCCGTGCAATCTCCATAGACAAATATTGGCAGAATGGCCTTACTGAAGAGCTTAGTGACTTTCAATGTGGCACCGTCATAAGATGCCACATTTCCAACAAATCAGTTGGTCAAATTTCTGTCCTGCTCGAGCTGCCCCGTTCAACTAAGTGCTGTTATTGTGAAGTGGAAACGTCTAGGAGCAACAACGGCTCCACCGCAAAGTGGTAGGCCACACAAGCTCACGGAACAGGACCGGCGTGTGCTTTAGCGCATAAAAATCATGCCCTTGGTTGCAACACTCACTACCGAGTTCCAAGCTGCCTCTGATAGCACCTTCAGCACAAGAACTGTTTGTCTGGAGCTTCATGAAATGGGTTTCCATGGTTTCCAAGCCTAAGATCACCATGCACAATGTCAAGCGTCAGCTGGAGTGGTGTAAAGCGTCGGCATTCGAATCTGGAGCAGCACCATCTGGCAGTCCAACGGACAAATCTGGGTTTGGCGGATGCCAGGAGACTGCTACCTTCCGAATGCATAGTGCCAACTGTAAAGTTTGTTGAAGGATGAATAATGGTCTGGGGCTGTTTTTCATGGTTCAGGCTAGGCCCCTTAGTTCCAGTGAATGGAAATCTTAACGCTACAGCATACAATTACATTCTAGACGATTCTGTGCTTCCAACTTTGTGGAAACAGTTTGGGGAAGGCCCTTTGCTATTTCGACATGCACAAAGCGAGATCCATACAGAAATGGTTTGTTGAGATCGTGTGGAAGAACTTAACTGGCCTGCACAGAGCCCTGACCTCAACCCCAGCGAACACCTTCGGGATGAATTGGAATGCCGACTGCGAGCCAGGCCTAATCGCCCAACATCAGTGCCCGACCTTACTAATGTTCTTGTGGCTGAATGGAAGCAAGACCCCGTAGCAATGTTCCAACATCTAGTGGAAAACCTTCCCAGAAGAGTGGAGGCTGTTATAGCAGCAAAGGGGGGGACCAACTCCATATTAATGCCCATGATTTTGGAATGAGATGTTTGACGAGCAGGTGTCCACATACTTTGTCATGTAGTGTATTTTTGGTACTGGAAAATCTGCTTGCTTCTTATGACTGAGACTTGCCTAGCCTCCTTCCCGTGGTCCCCTATGATTCTGTCATCTCGACCCAGATTCCTTGTGGAGATTCTGCCCAGCTCCATGGCCAGCTCTTGGACCAGACCCTCTTGCCCAGAGGTCTTGAAGCGGACTCGGTGTCTGGAGTACCCTGCCAGCTGCTCATCCGCTCCAATACCGGTCAAAATTACCTGCCGTCACAGAGCAGTGGAACAGACAATTTACTTGAAAGGTTGTTAATTGGGTCTGATTTATACCACTGCAAAGCTAAACATTTTCAACAAAAAAAAGTTAGAATATGAAACAGACTTTTAACAACTTGTAAATGGCATGTTCCTTATTATTTTACCCATTTGATACTCTACTGTACCTTGGCAGATGATGTGAACCCCCTCTCTTCGTTGCCTTCTGTAAGGAAGCCGGTTCCTCTCGCCGCAAACCACACAGCACATCCAATGCTGTCATCCAGCACGGTATCCAATGGGTGCACCAGGTGACAGATGTGCTCCTGGCGCATTTTCTGCAGCTCTTCCCGAGAAACGTTGATTTCAACAAAATTCCATCTTCTCTCTGGGTTCAAGTCCTGAAGCTCTTGCAGACCTGCTCTACCAGTGATCCTGTCTGGAACGCCGAAGGGGTTATACACATTGGAATCAGGAACGTCAGTTTTAGAATCCATTGGCTTTGTTTTGTGCTTTTTGCTTTTTTTGGTAGACGCCTTCACAATTTTTGGTTCCTGCAGTTTGAATGCCACATTCAGAAGGTCGATTGGTTGGTGGTTTGGGATGTGGCGGTCGGCCAGGGCAGCCAGAACCATGGAATCAATTCCTCCTGAGAAAAGAATTGCAATTGCTGCCTTGTCATTGGTCAGTGGTGATGTCATCTGTGTATCAAAGGGAAGACACTGCACACGCCTCCGTACTGCCTCACTGAGAACATCAATGAGACGATTTACCACAGGCTCTCTCACACCAGACTTTAGCAACACCTCCAGGTCTTCAACTGAGGACTGTGAGCTTGGATCATGTTCCATCTCCAACAACTGAGGGATTGACATGTTCAGTGGGCAAACTGGAGACGTGAGGGAGAGACCTGAATTGTTCATCATTGCTGAGGTGTAACTTGGTATACCCTCCCACTTAGATTCATGACTAACAGACGATAGATTCTCGCCTGCGTGAACCCATGGATAAACCTCAAAGGTCAAACAGCCAGACTCTGCAAACGCCCTCAGATCAATCCTGTAAACACCAACTGCTGGAACCTCTTGCCACTGTGGTGGTCGGTCAGAGCCAGGGAGACAGGCAGCCACAGACGTCAGAGTCAAAGACTTCTCCTCAGCATCATATTGCCAAAGCAGGCTTCGCCGGCCAAAGAAGTCTCTCCCAAACCAAAGATAGTGTCCGGCCTGTTGGTAATAAGTGAAAGCCCAGGGTCCTCGGACATTGCCGAGGACAGACAGGATCTCTGTAGGGCTGTGGCAGGCTGCGAGGTGGTGGGAAAGAACATCAGTGTCATTCTCTTCTGGTCTCAATAACAGTCCTCCAAAAACCTCTCCATTCCACATCAATACATTGCTGTTACGGTCTTGTGCTGGCTGAGGGGCAAGGCAACCTCTCATGTGAAGTACGTGAGCAGAGAACAGACACTGGTAGTGGGGATTTGAAGCTGTTTTGGTGATGTTGCAACTCGAGTTAGGCCCTCTTTTCCTTAGGTTTTCATGCACACTCTTCTCCAGCACAAGCTGGGAGGGGGACAAGCTCAATACACAGCAAATACCACACATATTTATAGCTAGTAAGGCCTTATTTGTAGTTCCGTCCCGGATTGAGTAGATTCTACATATCCTTCTTCATGCTGTCGAGTTCCTCTGAGGGAAGAGAAGTTCACATGTAGTGTATCTCACATAAAAATGGTTAAGAGAAAACAAAACTTGTACACAAAATTGGTATTCTTACTTTTGCATGAAGCAAGAGTCTGCCCTCTGTCTGCCAAGAAGAATATGTTACTGTTGGGCTGTTGAACATAGACCCTCTGAAAGGAATATGCATCAAGATTAGTATTACCTTCACAGGAACATCACATCTTAAAGAAATTAAAGAGCTAGGTTTTCCATTTTATTAACCACTTCTTACCCTGTTTTTCTTCAGATTGGAGAGCTCATCAAACACAATTTTCTGTTCCTTGATCTGCAGAAACATGACTTTAAGTGAGAAAAAAACATAGATAATATAGAAATGAGTTCAGTTCAGAGAACTTTCATGAAAAGGCCTTTCCAGGGAGTTTTTCCTAGCCACTGTGCTTCTACACCTGCATTGCTTGCTGTTTGGGGTTTTAGGCTGGGTTTCTATACAGCACTTTGAGATATCAGCTGATGTAAGAAGGGCTATATAAATAAATTTGAACAGTGTTTGTAGGCCTATGTACCACATGTACCTGTCCTGATTAATGCAAGTTCAATTTCTCTCTGTTGCAGCTTGGTGGGGGGCCCAGGAGCTTTTCTCTGTGCACCATGTACCTGTATAAGCTGCCCACATCAGTGTGAATATCTACCATAACAATAGTCATGCATTTGTAACAAGAACAGTGAGTGTTGTGTTTGTATATCCTTATTTTGCAAAATGTAAATGTTTATCTGATCTGGACTACATTTTAATTAAAATAATTTTCTAGGATGACTAACAGCCATCATTATCAATGACCACCATCCACATGCACTCCACCACCACTTTTCTAATGAACACTTCTCTTCAATCAGCATATTGTACATGGATCAGCAAAATGTTCTATGTATTTATGATTAACATTCCCTTTTGTCAATAACAGCTTCTACAGATCATGGCAACATGCTTGACTGAAAATCTTTAAAAACATGTACAGTGGGGCAAAAAAGTATTTAGTCAGCCACCAATTGTGCAAGTTCTCCCACTTAAAAAGATGAGGCCTGTAATTTTCATCATAGGTACACTTCCACCATGACAGACAAAATGAGAAAAAAAATCCAGAAAATCACATTGTAGGATTTTTAATGAATTTATTTGCAAATTATGGTGGAAAATAACTATTTGGTCAATAACAAAAGTTTCTCAATACTTTGTTATATACCCTTTGTTGGCAATGACAGAGGTCAAACGTTTTCTGTAAGTCTTCACAAGGTTTTCACACATTGTTGCTGGTATTTTGGCCCATTCCTCCATGCAGATCTCCTCTAGAGCAGTGATGTTTTGGGGCTGTTGCTGGGCAACACGGACTTTCAACTCCCTCCAAAGATTTTCTATGGGGTTGAGATCTGGAGACTGGCTAGGCCACTCCAGGACCTTGAAATGCTTCTTACGAAGCCACTCCGTTGCCCGGGCGGTGTGTTTATATTTTGGTTTCATCTGACCATATGACAGTCTCCCAATCTTCTTCTGGATCATCCAAATGCTCTCTAGCAAACTTCAGACGGGCCTGGACATGTACTGGCTTAAGCAGGGGGACACGCCTGGCACTGCAGGATTTGAGTCCCTGGCGGCATAGTGTGTTACTGATGGTAGGCTTTGTTACTTTGGTCCCAGCTCTCTGCAGGTCATTCACTAGGTCCCCCCGTGTGGTTCTGAGATTTTTGTTCACCGTTCTTGTGATCATTTTGACCCCACGGGGTGAGATCTTGCGTGGAGCCCCAGATCGAGGGAGATTATCAGTGGTCTTGTATGTCTTCCATTTCCTAATAATTGCTCCCACAGTTGATTTCTTCAAACCAAGCTGCTTACCTATTGCAGATTCAGTCTTCCCAGCCTGGTGCAGGTCCACAATTTTGTTTCTGGTGTCCTTTGACAGCTCTTTGGTCTTGGCCATAGTGGAGTTTGGAGTGTGACTGTTTGAGGTTGTGGACAGGTGTCTTTTATACTGATAACAAGTTCAAAGAGGTGCCATTAATACAGGTAACAAGTGGAGGACAGAGGAGCCTCTTAAAGAAGTTACAGGTCTGTGAGAGCCAGAAATATTGCTTGTTTGTAGGTGACCAAATACTTATTTTCCACCATAATTTGCAACTAAATGAATTAAAAATCCTACAATGTGATTTTCTGGGGTTTTTTCTCATTTTGTCTGTCATAGTTGAAGTGTACCTATGATGAAAATTACAGGCCTCATCTTTTTAAGTGGGAGAACTTGCACAATTGGTGGCTGACTAAATACTTTTTTGCCCCACTGTATATAGTCTTTATGGAGGTTATGGGGGTTATTCTGTTGCCCATCAGATTTAATTTATTATGGCAATATGTCAAAGTTCTCAATTAGGAAGACGGTACTGTTCAAAAAGCATGTTTATGCCTGTTCACAGGACTCTACAAATGTTATGTTGAACAAGCATCACGGATGAAGGACGGGTAGGAAAACACCACCAAATCATCCAATGTTTGCTTCATGGACAATTGTTGGCATCTTTGAAAATAAATACAGAATACATGTTGTTTCTAATGACTTGTTATGCTAAATGTGAGTATTTAGCAGGTCTATGGTTTTGGAATGTTTTAAATATACACAGCTGAAGTTGGAGGTTTTACATACACTTAAAAATTCCCCGTCTTAGGTCAGTTAGGCTCAACACTTCATTTTAAGAATGTGAAATGTGAGAATAATAGTAGAGAGAATAATTTATTTCAGCTTTTATTTCATTCATCACATTCCCAGTGGGTCAGAAGTTTGCATACACTCAATTAGTATTTGGTAGCATTGCCTTTAAATTGTTTTACTTGGGTCAAACGTTTCAGGTAGCCTTCCACAAGCTTCCAAAGAAATTGGGTGATTTTTGGCCCATTCCTCCTGACAGAGCTGGTGTAACTGAGTCAGGTTTGTATGCCTCCTTGCTCGCACATGCTTTTTCAGTTCTGCCCACAAATTTTCTATGGGATTGAGGTCAGGGCTTTGTGATGGCCACTCCAATACCTTGACATTGTTGTCCTTAAGTCATTTTGCCATAACTTTGGAAGTATGCTTGGGGTCAATGTCCATTTGGAAGACCCATTTGCGACCAAGCTTTAACTTCCTGACTGATGTCTTGAGCTGTTGCTTCAATATATCCACATAATTTCTCCCCCTCATGATGCAATCTATTTTGTGAAGTGCACCAGTCCCTCCTGCAGCAAAGCACCCCCACAACATGATGCTGCCACCCCCGTGCTTCATGGTCGGGATGGTGTTCTTCGGCTTACAAGCGTCCCCCTTTTTTCTCCAAACATAACGATGGTCATTATGGCCTAACAGTTCTATTTTTGTTTCATCAGACCAGAGGACATTTGTCCAAAAAGTACGACCTTTGTCCCCATGTGCAGTTGCAAACCGTAGTCTGGCTTTTTTATGGCGGTTTTGGAGCAGTGGCTTCTTCCTTGCTGAGCGGCCTTTCAGGTTATGTCGATATAGGACTCGTTTTACTGTGGATATAGATACTTTTGTACCGGTTTCCTCCAGCATCTTCACAAGGTCCTTTGCTGTTGTCTGGGATTGATTTGCACTTTTCGCATCAAAGTACGTTCATCTCTAGGAGACAGAACGCGTCTCCTTCCTGAGCGGTATGACGGCTGTGTGGTCCCATGGTGTTTATACTTGCGTACTATTGTTAGTACAGATGAACGTGGTACCTTCAGGTGTTTGGAAATTGCTCCCAAGAATGAGCCAGACTTGTGGAAGTCTACATTGTTTGGGCTGATTTCTTTTGATTTTCCCATGATGTCAAGCAAAGAGGCACTGAGTTTGAAGGTAGGCCTTGAAATACATCCACAGGTACACCTCCAATTGACTCAAATTATGTCAATTAGCCTATCAGAAGCTTCTAAAGCCATGACATTTCCTGGAATTTTCCAAGCCATTTAAAGGCACAGTCAATTTAGTGTATGTAAACTTCTGACCCACTGGAATTGTGATTCAGTGAATTATAACTGAATCTGTCTGTAAACAATTGTTGGAAAAATTACTTGTGTCATGCACAAAGTAGATGTCCTAACCAACTTGCCAAAACTATAGTTTGTTAACAAGAAATTTGTGGAGTGGTTGAAAAACGAGCTTTAATGACTCCAACCTAAGTGTATGTAAACTTCCGACTTTAACTGTATAAACTCAGCAAAAAAGAAACATCCCTTTTTCAAGACCCTGTCTTTAAAAGATAATTCATAAAAATCCAAATAACTTCACAGATCTTAATTGTAATGGGTTTAAACACTGTTTCCCATGCTTGTTCAATGAACCATAAACAATTAATGAACATGCACCTGTGGAACAGTAGTTAAGACACTAATAGCTTACAGACGGTAGGCAATTAAGGTCACAGTTATGAAAACTTAGGACACTAAAGAGTCCTTTCTATTGACTCTGAAAAACACCAAAAGAAAGATGCCCTGGGTCCATGCTCATCTGCGTGAACGTGCCTTAGGCATGCTGCAAGGAGGCATGAGGACTGCAGATGTGGCCAGGGAAATAACTTGCAATGTCCGTACTGTGAGACGTCTAAGACAGCGCTACAGGGAGACAGGATGGACAGCTGATTGTCCTCACAGTGGCAGACCACGTGTAACAACACCTGCACAGGATCGGTACATCTGAACATCACACCTGCGGGACAGGTACAGGATGGCAACAACAACTGCCCGAGTTACACCAGGAACGCACAATCCCTCCATCAGTGCTCAGACTGTCCGCAATAGACTGAGAGAGGCTGGACTGAGGGCTTGTAGGCTGGTTGTAAGGCCTAGGCACGTCGCCTATGGACACAAACTCACCGTCGCTGGACCAGACAGGACTGGCAAAAAGTGATCTTCACTGACGAGTCGCGGTTTTGTCTCACCAGGGGTGATGGTCAGATTCGCATTTATCGTCGAAGGAATGAGCGTTACACCGAGGCCTGTACTCTGGAGCGGGATCGATTTGGAGGTGGAGGTTCCGTCATGGTCTTGGGCTGTGTGTCACAGCATCATCGAACTGAGGTTGTTGTCATTGCAGGCAATCTCAACGCTGTGCATTACAGGGAAGACATCCTCCTCCCTCATGTGGTACCCTTCCTGACATGACCATGCCACCAGCCATACTGCTCATTCTGTACTTGATTTCCTGCAAGACAGGAATGTCAGTGTTCTGCCATGGCCAACGAAGAGCCCAGATCTCAATCCCATTGAGCACGTCTGGGACCTGTTGGATCGGAGGGTGAGGGCTAGGGCAATTCCCTCCAGAAATGTCCGGGAACTTGCAGGTGCCTTGGTGGAAGAGTGGGGTAACGTCTCACAGCAATTACTGGCAAATCTGGTGCAGTCCATGAGGAGGAGATGCACTGCAGTACTTAATGCAGCTGGTGGCCACACCAGATACTGACTGTTACTTTTGATTTTGCCCCCCCCCCCCCCCCATTTGTTCAGGGACACATTATTCCATTTCTGTTAGTCACATGTCTGTGGAACTTGTTCAGTTTATGTCTCAGTTGTGGAATCTTATGTTCATACAAATATTTACACACACATTATATTATTTTGTTGCTTTTTTAAATGTTTGCTAAAATTCTAAAAATCTACTTTGTAGATGCTGAAACAGCCTTATTAGTTTTGAGCTAGATTATGATCTGTAAACGAAATTAACACTTTCTAATATTTGTTTTTGCTGTCTTTTGAAGAAGTGAATTGGGAAATATGGAATATATTGGAAGGGAGAATTAGTGAGTGACTTCATGGATGTATAAACGGAGCGCATCCGTAAATGACATTGACAACGGCAGGGAATAAGCTGGTAAATGTAGAGCGTGTCAATGACAAAAAAATGGTTCAGAGAAATAACATTACTTAGGATAAAATTAGATAACGTTACATATAGCTTAACAATAATTTAACAACATAAGTACTTCGACCGATTTCTCTGTAAAAAAACGTTAGATCCAGTCTATGACATTAGCCAGAAGGCTCTGATGTTAGCAACCAGTCAAGTCTATGGAAGAGGCTCGCTAGCTAGCATCAGCTTTGTAGTGGTTATAACTACTACTATGTTGAAACACTCGTTTTAAAATGTCCTTACATTTCTCACAAGCGCAGTATTGTAGCTTTTAAACTATGTGAATATAAATGTAGTAATTCTGACGAATTTAAACCATATTTAACCAGATATCCTCCCTGTTGGTTAATGCCTGACGCACCGGAAACGGCTCCCCCAGTAAGAGGGCTTGGAAAGTTCGAGCGTGTAACGTGTATTGAGGTAATTGAAAGTTTAGATGGAGTATTTGGCTGACAGAAACTCAGATTCTGACTAATTTAGCTGCCTATCTGCTCATTTCTCACACCAACAATCTGGCATTATCTAACGTTACCTTTTTGTTTAATTCCTCCTTCAGCGTAGACTCTCCCTCAGCAATGTTTTCGTTCTCTTGCTGGTTCTTTGCAGACATTTTGATAAGGTAACACACAGCGAAGATAATATCTTATTTATTACCTAGCTAGCACTAGCAGACGAAAAACATTGTACAAGCAAGAGACGTCAACGAGGACTGAGTACTTTTATATATCATGGCGGTCCGCAAACAACCGTTTAAGGTGCATGCCGCCACCTACTGTGTTGGAGTGTGCGATCAATCATGTTATGCCTAATTTTGTACTACTACGAAAATAAAATGTAAAAAAACAAATAAAACTTCTACCCACCTGGGCGGTTGATGTCTTCGATTATCTGTTTTGCCTTTCTGTGACATCACTTGCTGTAGGTGTCCTGGAAGGCAGGCAGTGTGCCCCTGACAGGATGCTCTCAATTGTGCATCTGTAAAAGTTTCTGAGGACCTTAGTGGCCAAGCCAAATTTCTTCAGCCCCCTAAGGCTCCCATGAATGGAACGGTATCAAACATATGGAAACCAAGTTTGGCTCCATTCCAGCCATTACAATGAGCCTGTCCTCCTATAGCTCCTCCCATCAGCCTCCACTGATGCTGAAACAATCCACCCTTAGAATTATTCATCATGTCAATAACCATTTCGACATTAACATCTGTTACCCCCAATAATTATTTTGCCATATCCACTATGACCTTCAATCTGGCATTTCTGCTTTCCACATGTTGATAACCTTACCAATGAAAGCTATGGAGTTAACTTTATTCACTATCAAAGTGTCCTCTGACACAGCACATTCATGATCTCAAGATTTCTGAACAGGTCTCGAAAAACATGCCAGGACCAGCAGAAGCACCAACCCCAACAGTAGGTCCACTTAGCACAGGAGCAGCCATGGAAGCGCCATCAGTCCGCACTGTAGTTCCACCAATGTGTCTTACAGCCTGTGCATATGATACGTCATGACTGATTCTATATCTCTGACCCTCTCTCTGTGCCTGGCATCCACCAAATGCTGCACTATAGCCCCCCCCCCCCCCCCAATTACAACACTTAACCTTCACATTGCTCCCACATTCACCATAATCATGTTGTGGAGGACACTTGGCACATCTTTTCTTTCCTTTACACTGAACATTTACCATTCTTTGGCATTTAAAACACCACACTGGGGATTGGAGAAATTCTCTGACAATGAAACTAAAGAATCATATCTGTACTTTTCCAGGCAAAACCTTCTCAAACCTCAGCAGCTCTGATAAACTTTCACTTCTTTGACACTCTTTCCTACTGATCAACCCTTTGGCCTCAATCTTACAGAATCCCCCTGCCGAGGGTGCTGTAGGACTAATTTCCAGCGCGTGCTGTTGTTTATGTCTGGCTGGAGCTGCAGTGTCTGACTCTCACCCATCCTCACCCTTTCTCCCACTCACTATAGAGATTGATATCTCCTCCAGATCATGGCTTCTTTCAATCGGACAAGCCACGTGTCTCACCCCTGTGCACGCCCTGATTGGCCAGCCACCCTGACCCATGCTCTCCAAGGAAGTAATATTGCCCGTACCTGAACGGTATTATTCCAGTCTTTAAGTAGACATATGTGCATGGAATGTGTGACTATAAAGTAGACCAGCCAGAGGTAGGCCTGATCACCGACAATGATGAGACAGCCTATAGGGAGGAGGTCAGAGACCTGGCAGTGTAGTGCCAGGACAACAACCTCTCCCTCAGTGTGAGCAAGACAAAGGAGCTGATCGTGGACTATAGGAAAATGAGGGCCGAACAGGCCCCCATTAACATCGATGGGGCTAAAGTGGAGCGGGTTGAGAGTGAAGTTCCTTGGTGTCCACATCACCAACAAAAACTATTATGGTCCAAACACACCAAGACAGTTGTGAAGAGGGCACGACAACACATTTTCCCACTCAGGAGACTGAAAAGATTTGGCATCGGTCCCCAGATCCTCAAAAAGTTCTACAGCTGCACCATCGAGAGCATCCTGACCGGTTGCATCACTGCCTGGTATGGCAACTGCTCAGCATTTGACCGTAAGGCGCTACAGAAGGTAGTGCGTACAGCCCAGTACATCACTGGGGCCAAGCTTCCTGACATCGAAACGCTCCACTTCAGCCAAATCGATGTTAATGGGGGCCTGTTCCCCAAGAACACAGTGGCCTCCATCATTCTTAAATGGAAGAAGTTTGGAACCACCAAGACTATTCCTAGAGCTGGCCGCCCGGCCAAACTGTCGGGGGAGAAGGGCCTTCGTCAGGGAGGTGACCAGCAACCCGATGGTCACTGACAGAGCTCCAGAGTTACTCAGTGGAGATGGGATAACCTTCCAGAAGGACAACCATCACTGCAGCACTCCACCAATCGGGCCTTTATGGTAGAGTGGCTGGACGGAAGCCACTCCTCAGTAAAAGGCAAATGACAGCCCACTTGTAGTTTGCCAAAAGGCACCTAAAGGACTCTTAGACCATGAGAAACAAGATTCTCTGGTCCGATGAAACCAAGATTGAACCGTCTGGCCTGAATGCCAAGCGTCACGTCTGGAGGAAACCTAGCACTATCCCTATAGTGATGAATGGTGGTGGCAGCATCATGCTGTGGGGATGTTTTTCAGCGGCAGGGACTAGGAGTCTAGTCAGGATCGAGGCAAAAATGAACGGAGCAAAGAACAGAGCGATCCTTGATTAAAACCTGCTCCAGAGTGCTCAGGACCTCAGACTGGGGCGAAGGTTCACTTTCCAACAGGACAACAATCCTAAGCAACAGCCAAGTCAATGCAGGATTGGCTTCGGGACAAGTCTCTGAATGTCCTTGAGTGGCCCAGCCAGAGCCCGGACTTGAACCCAATCAAACATCTCTGGAGAGACCTGAAAATAGCAACACTCCCCATTCAACCTGACAGAGCTTGATGATCTCCAGAGAAGAAAGGGAGAAACCCCCGCAAATACAGTTGTGCCAAGCTTGTAGCATCATACCCAGGAATAATTTAGGCTGTAATCGCTGCCATATGTGCTTCAACAAAGTACTGAGTAAAGGGTCTGAATACTTCTGTAAATGTGATTTTCAGTTTTTCTTTTTAATACATTTGCAAAAATGTTTAAAATAATGTTTTTTGTCATTATGGGGTATTGTGTGTAGATTGATGAGGGGGAAAAACTACTTAATCCATTTTAGAAAAAGGCTGTAACGTAACAAAATGTGGAAAAAGTCAAGGGGCATGAATACTTTCCGAATGCACTGTATATACCCATGTTCATCCTCTCCTTTGTGTGATTAAAGTTCCTGTGTGTGTTAATACTTGGGCTGCTTTATTCCTCTTTGACCTGCGGCGGTGTCAGTAAGTCACAAACCAGTAAAATAAGTAGAGCCGGGTCGCTCTCTTTCACAATCACTCTGACTCCCTTCACATTTTCTTTAATATCATCTATGGACATATGGTGCCAACGGAGATGGCAGCATCGCGACTAGCTCTTAGGAAACTTTGCAGTATTTTGTTTTTTTTATGTACTAGGCTCTCCAGAAGGTGGTACGGTCTGTTTACATAATGTTAATGTTTACATATCTGGCATTACTCATCTCATATGTATATACTGTTTTCTATACTATTCTACTGTATCTTAGTCCGTTCCGTTCTGACATTGCTCATCCATATGTAAACTCAGCAAAAAAAAGAAATGTCCTCTCACAGTCAACTGCGTCTATTTTCAGCAAACTTAACATGTGCAAATATTTGTATGAACATAACAAGATTCAACAACTAAGACATAAACTGAACAAGTTCCAAAGACATGTGACTAACAGAAATGGAATAATGTGTCCCTGAACAAAGGGGGGTCAAAATCCAAAGTAACAGTCAATATCTGGTGTGGCCACCAGCTGCATTAAGTACTGCAGTGCATCTCCTCCTCGTGGACTGCACAAGATTTGCCAGTTCTTGCTGTGAGATGTTACCCCACTCTTCCACCTGCAAGTTCCCGGACATTTCTGGGGGGAATGGCCCTAGCCCTCCCTGCCTTACAACAGGCCTACAAGCCCTCAGTTCAGCCTCTCTCAGCCTATTGCGGACAGTCTGAGCACTGATGGAGGGATTGTGCGTTCCTGGTGTAACTCGGGCAGTTGTTGTTGCCATCCTGTACCTGTCCCGCAGGTGTGATGTTCGTATGTACCGATCCTGTGCAGGTGTTGTTACATGTGGTAACAATCAGCTGTCCGTTCTGTCTCCTGTAGCTCTGTCTTAGGTGTCTGCAGTCCTCATGCCTCCTTGCAGCATGCCTAAGGCACATTCACGCAGATGAGCAGGGGTCCTGGGCATCTTTCTTTTGGTGTTTTCAGTCATTAGAAAGGCCTCTTTAGTGTCCTAAGTTTTCATAACTGTGACCTTAATTGCCTACCGTCTGTAAGCTGTTTGTGTCTTAACGACCACATGTGCATGTTCATTAATTGTTTATGGTTCATTGAACAAGCATGGGAAACAGTGTTTAAACCCATTACAATGAAGATCTGTGAAGCTATTTGGATTTTTACAAATTATTTTTTAAAGACAGGGTCCTGAAAAAGGGATGTTTCTTTTTTTGCTGAGTTTATATAGTCTTAATTCATTCCTACTTAGATGTGTGTGTATTGGGTACATGTTCTGTAATTTGTCAGATATTACTTGTTAGATAATACTGCATTGTCGGAGCTAGAAGCACAAGCATTTTGCTACACACAATTAAATAACATCTGCTAATCACGTGTATGTGACCAATAAAATTTGATTTGATTTGAGATATTGGGACCCCAGTGATGACTCCCCTCAACCTAGCATCAGGGACATGGCTTTTAATCTTCTTCCCATTAAGCTTCCCATTTTGGGCTCCCGAGTGGCGCAGCAGTCTAAGGCACTGCATCTCAGTGCTAGAGGCGTCACTACAGACCCTGGATCGATTCCAGGCTGTATCACAACTGGCCATGATTGGGAGTCCCATAGGGCGGACGAACAATTGGCCCAGCGTTGTCTGGGTTTGGCAGTAATTGTAAATAAGAACTTGTTCTTAACTGGCTTGCCTAGTTAAATAAAGGTTAAATAAATAAAATAAAAAAGCTTTTCCATTTGCAGAATCTTCCCTTGCTGAGCTTGGCTACCACAAAGTATTAATAATCTACTATTTCCAATGAACCGGGCTAGTTTGACTTCACCTATCTCTTCCTCTACGGCTTAGTTAGTTGGATAAGGTGTAAATGAGATCCTGTGGTCTCACCAAACACCATCACCACTTTCCACTCCGACACATTATTACTCTTGCTTTGTACCTTGACCCTCTTTATGCTTTCTTTACTAGACACTCCATTGCTTTCAGTATCTTATTCCTGTCTTTCCACTACAGACCATTCAGGTCCTTGATCTTAATCCTCCTGCTCCATATCATCAGAACTGACACCCATATTGTTCACATTCCAACACAGCTCGTTTCTCCAACCTTTCCTCCATTTCGTCGACACTGGAGAACTGATGACGTTGCACACATGGGAACTTAAAGGCCCAGTGCAGCACTATTCTTTATTGAAATAAGAATGTTTATTTAATTTACCTAGCTAATAAAGTAGTGATGAAAAGATTAGAGGGTTTGCGTTCCAGATTTAAAAGGTATCCACTCACTGATCCCTATCTAGATACTGTATGTGGCCTGTGGAGCGGACACTTAGTTTTTATAAAAACTTAATTTTACATGATGTTGGAGCTCCAGTCCGCCCACACTAAAGATTCATATTTTCTCGAACATCTACCAGGTTTCAATAGCGGGAATATTTCAGTATTATATTCAATATCAATATTCATATTTATCCAGAGTCCTGGGAAATACCGCCAAAATCATGCTGATTTAAAGCATTTAAAACCAACATATGGTCACTTGTATACTGACTACATTAGCATTAAATTGATTGTGAGTTAATAGACGTGACAGATTTAAAACTGCACAGGTTGTCCTTTCATAAGTGGGTGAATGAGTTGTTGAATATAAAGTATGGAAACATCTGGTATTATTTACATTTGAAGTGAACTATCCCTTTAATCCTGTCATGGCACATGACTTGCTGCCCTTAGATAGTACCAAGTTGGAGATCTACCCCTATAATCCACTAGGCTACCTCTTGAATGTACAGCCATGATTGTTGAGTCAAGGACTTTGAAACCATATCTACAGCTGCAACTGCTTATTTAACCCCTAATTCACCTTCCCCTTTCAACAACTACATTGCTTGCAAAAGAGGAGATATATTGTGATCTCATCATACCATGACTTAGTTCAAAGTCAACTTGTGTAAAAAGCCCCTTCATATATGTGGTTCGCTATTATTTGCTGTGCTGCTTACTCTAAAATGGCTGACGATTGTGGTTGTTTGCTCTGCCATTACTTGCAAGAAATTTTGATTTTGATCTACATGCAACGGCATGAGAGGTCAAGCACACAATCCCCGCTCTCAGCTGCCAGAAATGTGACAAACACTCTGGATTCACTTCTCTGTTGCCAGATGAACAGTTTTCTTTATCGATCAGAAACACCTGTCAACACTACGACAACGGGTGGGTCTAATCCTGAATGCTGATTCGTTAAAACCGTATTCCAGCCAGTGTCTATTCCACAAGATAAATCTATGACCTTAAAATGCCTATTTACTCTGTTCCATCTGATGGCGCAACTCACTATCTCATCAGCCCAGTCAGGCAATTTATAAACTTGATCTCCACTATAAAAAGCATCTAGACATTCTCACATTTCTTTTAGACTAACATTTCGTTTTCAACAGTGGATAGTTGTATAAACCTTGCTGTCTCTCCGACATTTGCAACATTGTTTCAATATACAAATTCGATCTCTGGCTGTCACATTGTAATGAACTTTAACATATACGCAGGAAGTCAGGAAGCAGGTGCAGAAAGTGAGTTTAATAATAACCATGACGATAATACAAAAACAAGAGAAGCTTACTGAACGTAACCAAAACCAATACTGCCTGAATACTGAGGGGTGGTGATGAAGTCCAGGTGTGTTTAACGATGGGGAAAAGGTGTGCTCAATGTGGGTTGCCAGGACCGGTGTTAGTAGAACGGTGACGTTGAGCGCCAGAGTGGGAGTAGACGTGATATGAACGTGTTGGGAGTCGGAATGATACAGACAGACAGGCAGGCAGTTTTCCTCAGCAAGTCGAAATTCCGAATCAGCATAATGTAATGGATATACTGTATACAAAGAAATATCAATAGAAAAAGGTCAAACGAAACGAAGTGCTACTAGTTTGCAGTCTTTCCAGCTTGAGTTTGAAGTGATTGTGTGAGCTGTGTTGTTGGCTAGCTCCTGAGCAACAGTGTCGAGAGAGCACATTTTCTATGCCAGGTGAAATCGCGCATCAATAGCTCATTGTTATGGATGTATCCAAATAAATTTCACTAGAAAAGCGCTTAAACAAATTCAAATGCAGATACTTTGTTATTATTCTGGCTGCACTGGTTGACATGACTGTAAGTTAGCCATAGTTGGCTAGCTAGCTAGCAAGCAAGAGATAAGAACATTGCCAGCCACTATCGCAATAGAACACTTAGAACAAACGACTGGATACAGAACAAAAAGACTTAACGACTGCCGCGTTTCTGGCAACTGAACCTTTAGAACGAACGACCAGCCGGCTTGGGTCTCATCCCTAGATTTGTGTTCAGACTATATCTTGTGGAAGGATTAAATACCACAGGGCGACCCAATTCTTAGAAATAAGAATTTGTTTTTAACTGACTTCCCTAGTTACATAAAGGTTTTATTTAAAAAAGATATATTTTTAAATAGTATGAATAAATTCATACAAATATATTTTTTCATGAAAATATGTAAATCACTATTTGAATATGTTGGTAACGTGTATAAAAGTGATCATCCCTTGAAGCAGGTATCTAGAGGATACCCGTGCCAATATACACCAGCATGATCCAGCATCTCAGCATGATCCCTGTCAAAAACTGTGGGCTACAGAGAAAAATAGAACAGTGCAATTTGAGGCCATATGGCATAGTTAAGTGATAATGCCGGAGAAGCCGGTGTGACTGGTTGTGGTGAGAACATGTGGGTCTGAACAAGTGTGAAGTCATTGATGTTTGTTGAAATTTGTGTGTCTGTTTGTCTTTTGTTTATGTATGTAGGGCTGGGCGATATGGCCTAAAAATCAGACTGCAACTTTTTTTTAACTTATGGGCAATGATCACGGATCTGGCTTTCAAGTCTGTCTATGAAAATGCAATTTTTGTTACAAATTTAACCTGAACCATGCACAATGCATATCCACTAATAGTGGCAAACTTCTTGTAGCAGGCATTATAGAAAATTAGCACAGGTCTCATGAACAATCTCTCAAGCACAAGCCCATGTGCTAGTGAGTAGCCAGCTTACCTTTATATTTAAATTCTAGCCAACTTGGATCTATTTGCTTTCTAAAAAATGTAGAACAGTTGAATGGTTATGAACAAACCCTCCTGTCGGTCTCCATCTGTTGAACATAGCCTGTTCACTTTGTTAAGATATTGAAATCCAGTGGCCCACCTGGATAAGAAGATGCTTATTTCTCAGAATGAGTTGCCAGGGGTCTGCTCTGTTCTACATTTGGGGAGTTGATACATAAAGATACCGTTAGAAAGGTTAAGTTCTCGTCTACTACAGTAAAATAATGTTTCTGCGTTTCGGTGACCATATGACCGATTCTGTTGGACCAAACCTCAAATGCAAATAGCGAGTTTAAACTGGTTGTCAGAGAAGAAAAAGTTATCTTTGGTGGTTTTTGTTGTGAGTGGGAGGGTCTTGGTGTCTGTGTGTGAATGGGATGGTGCACACTGCATACAGCACAGAAGGAGCGAAGGAGCCCTATATGTATGGTTGTTATTGATTAAAAAATAATAATCATACAACAACAAAAAGAAACCCGTCAAATGTTTACCCCTCTCTTTCCTGGAAGATGTCCTGTATTAGATGTTATGATGCCTTGTCTCTAACTCTGATATCCTCAATCAAACCAAATTAAATGTGGAGTAGTTGTAAACATGTTAAAATGCAACTTCTGTAAAAAATTTTAAAAAACGGGGGGGAAACCTGTAAGCCTCAGTTCAGCAACTCAAAAAAGGGGGAAGGATATATGCTTAATCAATACACAAGTATATATTTTTAAACCTGCATATTTAGTTGATATTGCCTGCTAACATGAATTTCTTTTAACTCGGGAAATTGTGTCACTTCTCTTGCGTTCTGTGCAACAGTCAGGGTATATGCAGCAGTTTGGGCTGCCTGGCTCGTTGCGAACTAATTTGCCAGAACTTTACGTAATTATGACATAATATTGAAGATTGTGCAATGTAACAGCAATATTTAGACTTATGGATGCCACCCATTAGATAAAATACGTAACGGTTCTGTATTTCCCTGAAAGAATAAACGTTTTGTTTTTGAAATGATAGTTTCTGGATTTGACCATATTAATGACCCAAGGCTCGTATTTCTGTGTGTTATTATATTGTAACTAAGTCTATGATTTGATAGAGCAGTCTGACTGAGCAGTGGTAGGCAGCAGCATGCTCATAAGCATTCATTCAAACAGCACTTTACTGCGTTTGCCAGCAGCTCTTTGCAAAGCTTCAAGCATTGCGCTGTTTATGACTTCAAGCCTATCAACTCCCGAGATTAGGCTGGCAATACTAAAGTACCTATTAGACATCCAATAGTCAAAGGTATATGAAATACAAATGGTATAGAGAGAAATAGTCCTATACAACTACAACCTATAACTTCTTACCTGGGAATATTGAAGACTCATTTTAAAAGGAACCACCAGCTTTCATATGTTCTCATGTTCTGAGCAAGGAACTTAAACGTTAGCTTTTTTACTGGCACATATTCCACTTTTACTTTCTTCTCCAACACTTTGCTTTTGCATTATTTAAACCAAATTGAACATGTTTCATTATTTATTTGACACTAAATTGATTTTTGTCACGTTCTGACCTTAGTTTATTTTTATGTCTTTGTGTTAGGTTGGTCAGGGCGTGAGTTGGGGTGGGTAGTCTATGTTCTGTTTTCTATGTTGTTGTATTTCTATGTCTGGCCTGATATGGTTCTCAATCAGAGGCAGCTGTCGATCGTTGTCTCTGATTGAGAATCATATTTAGGTAGCCTGTTTTCCCCATTTTGGTTGTGGGTGGTTGTTTCCTGGGTTTGTGTTTGTGTCACCATTCAGGACTGTTTCGGTTTTCGTTCACTTTGTTATTTTTGTATTTTGTAGTGTTCAGTTTATTATTAAAATATGACGAGGGCCTCCCAGGTGACGCAGTGGTCTAGGGCACTGCATCGTAGTGCTAGCTGCGCCACCAGAGTCTCTGGGTTCGCGCCCAGGCTCTGTCGCAGCCGGCCGCGACCGGGAGGTCCGTGGGGCGACGCACAATTGGCATAGCGTCGTCCGGGTTAGGGAGGGTTTGACCGGTAGGGATATCCTTGTCTCATCGCGCTCCAGCGACTCCTGTGGCGGGCCGGGCGCAGTGCGCGCTAACCAAGGGGGCCAGGTACGCGGTGTTTCCTCCGACACATTGGTGCGGCTGGCTTCCGGGTTGGAGGCGCGCTGTGTTAAGAAGCAGTGTGGCTTGGTTGGGTTGTGCTTCGGAGGATGCATGGCTTTCGACCTTCGTCTCTCCCGAGCCCGTACGGGAGTTGTAGCGATGAGACAAGATAGTAATTACTAGCGATTGGATACCACGAAAATTGGGGGGAAAAGGGGGTAAAATTTATTTCAAAAAATAAAAAAATATGACGAACACTTACCATGCTGCATATTGGTCCGATCCTTCCTACTCCTCAGACGAGAATCGTTACAATTTTATTGATGTATTATATTAAGTTAAAATAAAAGTCTTCATTGTTCATTCAGTATTATTGTAATTGTCATTATAACAAATATATATATATATACACTGCTCAAAAAAATAAAGGGAACACTTAAACAACACAATGTAACTCCAAGTCAATCACACTTCTGTGAAATCAAACTGTCCACTTAGGAAGCAACACTGATTGACAATACATTTCACATGCTGTTGTGCAAATGGAATAGACAACAGGTGGAAATTATAGGCAATTAGCAAGACACTCTAGTGGTAGCATGAGACGGAGTCTACAACCCACACAAGTGTCTCAGGTAGTGCAGCTCATCCAGGATGGCACATCAATGCGAGCTGTGGCAAGAAGGTTTGCTGTGTCTGTCAGCGTAGTGTCCAGAGCATGGAGGCGCTACCAGGAGACAGGCCAGTACATCAGGAGGCGTGGAGGAGGCCGTAGGAGGGCAACAACCCAGCAGCAGGACCGCTACCTCCGCCTTTGTGCAAGGAGGAGCACTGCCAGAGCCCTGCAAAATGACCTCCAGCAGGCCACAAATGTGCATGTGTCTGCTCAAACGGTCAGAAACAGACTCCATGAGGGTGGTATGAGGGCCCGACGTCCACAGGTGGGGGTTGTGCTTACAGCCCAACACCGTGCAGGACGTTTGGCATTTGCCAGAGAACACCAAGACTGGCAAATTTGCCACTGGCGCCCTGTGCTCTTCACAGATGAAAGCAGGTTCACACTGAGCACATGTGACAGACGTGACAGAGTCTGGAGACGCCGTGGAGAACGTTCTGCTGCCTGCAACATCCTCCAGCATGACCGGTTTGGCGGTGGGTCAGTCATGGTGTGGGGTGGCATTTCTTTGGGGGGCCGCACAGCCCTCCATGTGCTCGCCAGAGGTAGCCTGACTGCCATTAGGTACTGAGATGAGATCCTCAGACCCCTTGTGAGACCATATGCTGGTGCAGTTGGCCCTGGGTTCCTCCTAATGCAAGACAATGCTAGACCTGATGTGGCTGGAGTGTGTCAGCAGTTCCTGCAAGAGGAAGGCATTGATGCTATGGACTGGCCCGCCCGTTCGCCAGACCTGAATCCAATTGATCACATCTGGGACATCATGTCTCGCTCCATCCACCAACGCCACGTTGCACCACAGACTGTCCAGGAGTTGACGGATGCTTTAGTCCAGGTCTGGGAGGAGATCCCTCAGGAGACCATTCGCCACCTCATCAGGAGCATGCCCAGGCGTTGTAGGGAGGTCATACAGGCACGTGGAGGCCACACACACACTACTGAGCCTCATTTTGACTTGTTTTAAGGACATTACATCAAAGTTGGATCAACCTGTAGGGTGGTTTTCCACTTTAATTTTGAGTGTGACTCCAAATCCAGACCTCCATGGGTTGATAAATTTGATTTCCATTGATCATTTTTGTGTGATTTTGTTGTCAGCACATTCAACTATGTAAAGAAAAAAGTATTTAATAAGAATATTTCATTCATTCAGAACTAGGATGTGTTTTTTTAGTGTTCCCTTTATTTTTTTGAGCAGTGTATATAAAATTCGTCCGATTAATCGTTATCGGCTTTTTTTGGTCCTCCAATAATCGGTGTTGAAAAATCATAATCGGTCGACCTCTAGTATGGAGAACCTCGCTGGTGGTGTCGAGGCGGTGGAGAACGCGGAGGATTTCCTTCATGGCCGTACCCAGTAGAGCCAGCTGGTCGTGGAGTAGATGACCCTGTTCCTTGTTTTACCAACAATTGTGGTATTACAATGAGAAGGTAAATGAAGTAAATTGGGAAAAATAGGTTACGCATCTTTGTTTGATAATTAATATATTGTTCAAACCTGTTTCAAATATAAGACGTAAAGAGACCATACTCTCACTTGTTACAATAATCTGCTCTGAGTGGATTGTGAAGCAGAACGATTACAGACACTTTTTGCCAAGTCATCCTTCGTTTGTGTTCCTGCCAGGGGTGTATATTTAGATGTAAACTGAGATGTTGTTCCACTGCTAGCCTGGGAAAGGTGCTCAGTGAGGCATACCTCCAGGTCATGTGACCCCTACATGACACAGCAAAAGCCTTACTACTGAACATAGACACTGACAATAACAGCCCACTAATGGGACCAGGTCAGATGTTTTTACTGCTTTGAAGTGGTTGAATATAAAGTATGGAAACATCTGATAATGTTTCAATATTGAGTGAACTATCCCTTTAATCCTGTATTGGCACATGACTTGCTGCACTTATATAGTACCAAGTTGGAGATCTACCCCTAAAATGCGCTAGGCTACCTCTTGAGAGAAGTTTCACACACACTTTTAGATCCATGCACTAAGATGAGAAGGGGGTTATCAATTACCTCCTACTTTACAAATTATTGTTATGATACACAGAATTATTCATCAATAACTGACCAATGTAAACATGACAAGCCTATTTTAAAGAGCAACAAGTGCACTTGGGTATACTTAATTAATGATGCATGCACAGCCATGATTGTTGTGTAAAAACTCTCAAGGACTTTGAAAGGAGATCTGCAGCTCCAACTGCTTATTTAACCCCTAATTCACCTTCATCCTTCAACAAATATACTGCTTGCAAAAGAGCAGATATACAGTGAGCTCCAAAAGTATTGGGACAGTGACACATTTTTTGTTGTTTTGCCTCTGTACTCCAGCACTTTGGTTTTGAAATGATACAAGGACTATGAGGTTAAAGTTAAGACTCTCCATTTTCATCCATATCGGGTGAACCGTTCAGAAATTACAACACTTTTTGTACATAGTCCCCACATTTTAGGGGACCAGAAGTATTGGGACAAATTCACTTGTGTATTAAAGTGGTCAAAAGTTTAGTGTTTGGTCCCATATTCCTAGCACACAATGATTACATCAAGTTTGTGACTCTACAGAGTAAATTTGAAAGTGTTAAATCAACACTTTGTGTTAAATGTAACACTGTCGGCAAGTACATATGGCCCCACTCTACACAGAGTAAAAAGTACACTGATCAAAGTGTTACATTTCTAGTGTTGATTTAACACTGAGGAGTGCAAAAAGTTAACACTGCACTACACTGGCCAGTGTTGATCAAATTTAACACAGAGGTAATCAACACTGAGTGTTATAGTGACTCTCACTATAGTTGATCTAGGGTGACTCCTTTTAGAGTAAAAATGTGTTTACTCTATACAGTGTTAATTGATTTACTCTTCACCCATGTAAATAGAAATTATATTTTGTAAAAGCACTTGGAATTTCACAATAAACTCAAGCAAAGCTGTTTCAACATTAAAATATGTTATTCACAACCTAACCATAAGTCTCAGCCCTGGCTTAAACTGTTATCAAGTAAGAGTAGAATGTAGTCAAAAGAATCCCTTGCTCCATATGACATGAGCAAATCAAAAGGTTTGTGGTACATGATATCATTTACATGAAATACCTTGCATGGTGGACTTTGCTTCAAAACAACTTTAAATGCATGCAAATGATCATCAAAACATAAGGTTTCAAGAGCTGACCCAACCAAAAAAACATTTTCCTCTTTCAGAACAATAGCCTTAATTATGTAAAATACTGGCATTTCAATGACTACTTCACCACATATGACCAAATCAAGATGATATTCTGTACCATGGTGCTTTACCCATTTAACTGACAAAACATTTGTGTGCACTGAGACATTCAGCTTGGCAGCAATCTCATGGCTTTCTTTCAGCTCATTGAGCCTTGACATCTTTCCTGGACCTATAGCTAGTCTATCCTGGCTGAACATTTCCCAATTATATGCCATGTCATTTTGGTGTTTCTTGGTTAAGGTCATAGTGACATTCTTAAAACTCTTCAGTTGCTTTTTTAAAGAAATTATGTTTTGCCTCGTAGCGCATACACCACGAATGAAGAATTGGCCCAATATTCCTTATACAACAAGGATAATGTATCATGAAGTGGTGTTTCGGTAAAATATTTCTATCAGGAAACAAATACATGAAAAGCCTATGATGTTCAGCAATTAAGTGCGTCAGATAGATAGTCATGCCCTCTGTTAGTATAGGAGAAAACACAATATTTACAATTTGTAGTAGTAACCAAAGCAGCTGCCAGTATTTATCATCTTTCTGTACCAGATCACCAAATATCAATGTCAAATTACAGAGAAGACACCAAGACTGAATAGCATTTAGACACAAATCATTGCTCCCATCATCCAATTTGAGTGCAGGTGGATGATTCCTCCTCTCTGTGTAGCCATAGTTAAATGAATGAACTCTACCGTACACATCTTTAGCAGTCACAAAGTTGGCTTGTATATACTGTAACACACGTTTTACCTCAAGTTGTGCAACTCCTTCTAAAATGTCATGCATTATATCAACAGAAAAAGTGTCTGTAGTATTGAAGTACTGCAGAGAGTTCAATAAGCAGGCATGCTTCACACCGTACACATGAGGTAGTGTTGAGTTTGACTGAATAGTTTGACAATGGTCTGAGTGCATTTCCCAGTGTGGCAATAACGGCAACAATAACGAGCACTAAATGATTCCACAAAACCAAACAGGCAATGTATACCAAGATTATCTCCAGTTACTTGGACAATACTGCCATGTATACGACCACTGAAGAAGGGAACTTCAATACCCTCAGTCTTAAGCACTTCCAAATCACTTACTATTGGCTCAAGAATGGAATCAAATCCATAGGTTTTAAGGTCCTGGGTATGGAAGAGTGCACATAAGTTAATACTTACCAAAATTGAATTAAACTTTGGGGTAAAATTTCTCAAAGTAAAGTATATACCTCCCAACTTGTGAATATCCTTTTTTGATCCCAATGGATTAGCGGTCTCAAAGTCATCATAAAAGAGTTGAATTTGCAATGAATTTTTATCTTTAGAAAAGAGAGGATGTCTCTTCATATATAGTCCATCTTCCAAATCAAAGTTAACACCATTTTAAAAAAGCTCTGAGCTCAGCAACCCTTGGAGTCTCCTTAACCTTCCCAATGTCTATGTCCTTTCACTCCCTCCTCTCTACATTCTCCTCTTCTGTCTCTGCTGCTAAAGCCAATTTCTACCACTCTAAATTCCAAGCATCTGCCTCTAACCCTAGGAAGCTCTTTGCCACCTTCTCCTCCCTCCTGAATCCTCCTCCCCCTCCTCCCCCCTCCTCCCTCTCTGCTGATGACTTCGTCAACCATTTTGAAAAGAAGGTCGACGACATCCGATCCTCATTTGCTAAGTCAAACGACACCGCTGGTTCTGCTCACACTGCCCTACCCTGTGCTTTGACCTCTTTCTCCCCTCTCTCTCCAGATGAAATCTCGCGTCTTGTGACGGCCGGCCGCCCAACAACCTGCCCGCTTGACCCTATCCCCTCCTCTCTTCTCCAGACCATTTCCGGAGACCTTCTCCCTTACCTAATCTCGCTCATCAACTCATCCTTGACCGCTGGCTACGTCCCTTCCGTCTTCAAGAGAGCGAGAGTTGCACCCCTTCTGAAAAAACCTACACTCGATCCCTCCGATGTCAACAACTACAGACCAGTATCCCTTCTTTCTTTTCTCTCCAAAACTCTTGAACGTGCCGTCCTTGGCCAGCTCTCCTGCTATCTCTCTCAGAATGACCTTCTTGATCCAAATCAGTCAGGTTTCAAGACTAGTCATTCAACTGAGACTGCTCTTCTCTGTGTCACGGAGGCGCTCCGCACTGCTAAAGCTAACTCTCTCTCCTCTGCTCTCATCCTTCTAGACCTATCGGCTGCCTTTGATACTGTGAACCATCAGATCCTCCTCTCCACCCTCTCCGAGCTGGGCATCTCCGGCGCGGCCCACGCTTGGATTGCGTCCTACCTGACAGGTCGCTCCTACCAGGTGGCGTGGCGAGAATCTGTCTCCGCACCACGTGCTCTCACCACTGGTGTCCCCCAGGGCTCTGTTCTAGGCCCTCTCCTATTCTCGCTATACACCAAGTCACTTGGCTCTGTCATATCCTCACATGGTCTCTCCTATCATTGCTATGCAGACGACACACAATTAATCTTCTCCTTTCCCCCCTCTGATAACCAGGTGGTGAATCGCATCTCTGCATGTCTGGCAGACATATCAGTGTGGATGACGGATCACCACCTCAAGCTGAACCTCGGCAAGACGGAGCTGCTCTTCCTCCCGGGGAAGGACTGCCCGTTCCATGATCTCGCCATCACGGTTGACAACTCCATTGTGTCCTCCTCCCAGAGTGCTAAGAACCTTGGCGTGATCCTGGACAACACCCTGTCGTTCTCAACTAACATCAAGGCGGTGACCCGTTCCTGTAGGTTCATGCTCTACAACATTCGCAGAGTACGACCCTGCCTCACGCAGGAAGCGGCGCAGGTCCTAATCCAGGCACTTGTCATCTCCCGCCTGGATTACTGCAACTCGCTGTTGGCTGGGCTCCCTGCCTGTGCCATTAAACCCCTACAACTCATCCAGAACGCCGCAGCCCGTCTGGTGTTCAACTTTCCCAAGTTCTCTCACGTCACCCCGCTCCTCCGCTCTCTCCACTGGCTTCCAGTTGAAGCTCGCATCCGCTACAAGACCATGGTGCTTGCCTACGGAGCTGTGAGGGGAACGGCACCTCAGTACCTTCAGGCTCTGATCAGGCCCTACACCCAAACAAGGGCACTGCGTTCATCCACCTCTGGCCTGCTCGCCTCCCTACCTCTGAGGAAGTACAGTTCCCGCTCAGCCCAGTCAAAACTGTTCGCTGCTCTGGCACCCCAATGGTGGAACAAACTCCCTCACGACGCCAGGTCAGCGGAGTCAATCACCACCTTCCGGAGACACCTGAAACCCCACCTCTTTAAGGAATACCTAGGATAGGATAAAGTAATCCTTCTAACCCCCTCCCCCCCTTAAAAGAGTTAGATGCACTATTGTAAAGTGGTTGTTCCACTGGATATCATAAGGTGAATGCACCAATTTGTAAGTCGCTCTGGATAAGAGCGTCTGCTAAATGACTTAAATGTAAATGTAAATGTTGTACACAGTTGTTTGTATGAAGGTGTACATGTTGCGCAGCATTGTATTGTAAGCAGTACCAAAAACAAAGTGAGTCTTGAAAAGCTCATCGAAGGCCCCAAGAGCTCTCATTGACTTGCACAGCAAGGCTCGCTTGTCCAGGATGATGAAGTAAGGCTTGCTTGTCCAGGATGATGAAGTAAGCATGGATGCTGCTCTTCCTGGTCCCGACTGCAAGAAGATATGGTTGGTGGCTCTGGTCAATCGCATCAAGGTGCTCCTGGATACTGGTTCCTGCCTAAAGACGACAAAAACTAACACCATCATTAGTTCATCATAACGGCTGCAGCACTGTCCATGAATAAGAATGCCAATACAAACCTTTGGAATATCACAAGATGCTGTTCAGCTTGGGATGCAGACATCTTGCCTGGTCTTTTGCGGCCTTGTGATGAAGGAGGAGTCAAATGGAGCAGCAGAAGGATGGAGGATAGGTCACTGTCCCATCCTAAACAAAGAGATCCTGATTAAAATGGTAAATTCCTTCAGTGACACTAACATTTCAGAGTTATTTGAAATATAAATTATGATCATCTTAACATCAGCATTCGTGTCAGCTCATTCATCAACTGCACATTCTGCCATCTGGATCAGCTCCTGAAGTTCAGGTCCCTGAGTCGCCTTGCTTAGGGTCTTGCTTAGCATGATGATCTTTTGCTTGAATGTAGTTGGCCCCCTCTCCAAACAGCAGCACAAAATCCTGTTCAATCTGAATAAAATAAGACAAAAACATTCCACTTTAACCTCCAAAACAGAGTTTGAGTAAATCCCCAGCCTACACATTCATTGAACTACTATTACTGGCCAACCTGAATTGGCATCTAGAGATAAAACACAATTTATACAACTTAAAACTGTTTAAAAAAAAGTCTTACCAAGCCCTTCACATCAAGAAAGCGTGGAAATTCGGTTAGGATGGTGGAGCATTTCCTCAGGTTGTGGGTCAACTTCTTCCTGTACTCAAAGGTCAATTTCATCTTCTTTTTGACTGTTTCTTCATCAGAAGAATATTCATAAGAGAAATGGTCTCTCGGCACTGGTCTTAACTCAGGGTAGCCAAAGTGGATGGACTGGACTCCCTCTCAGCAGTTGGCCCTCCAGAGTATAGTTGAGTTGGCCGTTTCTCTGATGAAGCCAAATTCCTCTGAATGGTTTTGATTCTATGGGAACAAGGAGACGATGCCTTGTGCAAACGTTTCTCTCACACTGCGCCGTGGTGATCTCCTGACAAGAATATAATGTTATGTTTAGGCGGCAATCAGAATCTCCACAAGCAGCATTGGTCCCCAGTCAGCTAAATATCAGGAGTGATTTTTTGAATCACATCGAGTTTGATACAAGATAAATCTTCTACCAATAGCAGTGGATGGTCAGCAGTAGCCTATCCAATTATGCGACTGAGATACTGATACAGAAGTTATTTTTAACATTCAGCAGATATAGGAGCAAGTAATGCTCAACAATTTTCATTATGAATCTTTCCTTTAAATTTACCCATGAGTCGCTGTCATCGCCGAAACAAGAATGTTGACCATCTTTCATCTGGTGCAGTCAGTCAGGCTTTTAGTTTTGGAGTACTCCTTGATGATAACCTCTCCACCAGGCTTTTTCTTCAGTATGCTCTCTGTTAGCTGTAAAAAAAAAACAGCAGTGAAAAATCCATTGAATTGAATAATGAATTACAAATGTAAATTCTTTGCTTCGTCATCAGATCTTTGACGCTTTTGTGGAGGGCTTCCATCCTCGCTCAAAATTATTGTATCATCAACTGACTCATGGTCTGAACCACCCACCACAGAACTGGCAAAGACAGGACTCATCAGGAAAGATTCTGAAATAAACAAAGATGACAATAATACAGGCATGTCAAATGTATGGTTATATTGAAAGTGATGCCACAAGTAACCAAGACTTGAAAACCAGCACATACCTTTAGCATCATTGTTCAGTGTGAGCTTGAAAACACCAAGATTTGGCCGTGTCACCACCTCCTCAAACACATCCCCATCAACTTCAGTTCCAGACCCATCATACAGCTTTGGCTCTGATAAACTAGGAAGTGGGATCTCAAATTTCAGGAAACCTGTGACAAACATTAAAAAACAACCTACAATTAGAATTGCAATCGTAATGGTAAGAGTAATTAGACTGACTGGTATGAAAACAATACATTTATTTCCAATCACAAATGAAAAGTTTACCTCCAATCAAAAGGTCTTCAAGTGTCAGGTCAATGATCTTGACATATTTTTGTTCACCATTGAATTTCACCCTGATCAGCATGACTAGGTCTGAAAGCAGTTAATGGTACGAAATAAGGACAAAACGGATGAAAAAGCATTACATTTTGTATTTCGATCATGACACATTATATAAGGATGACTTCAAACATTTTCACCAATACTCCTGCAATGCTAATTTCAAAGTATATTATGAAATTATTAGATCATGACCACAACTTGTTTGATATTGCTTGAAGCAGGTCCCAAACTACAGCAAACAGACTATTGAACTGACATTCACTGTCCCGAAATATTGACGGCCTAATTAGTCCAGTAAAATACAGTCATAATTCCAGCTAGTCACTATATTATGTTGTCATGTTCTAGGAACAGTCTTACAAGCCCGCCAAAATCAACTGGTGATAAAGCGAGTGCGAAACGCAGTTAGCTAGACTAGATAGCTGCCAATGCAATGGCTACAATATGTATCTATAAGCATCACCCACAAGTCAAAAATGCAGTTATAATTTGGATAAATAAACAACTCACCTTAATCAGATTAGTCCTCAATATATAGTAAGCAGCTGAAATAAAGAGAACAAACTAGTATAAAGCGAAAAAAGCTCAGTGCTGAAATGAGACACGCGCCCATGGAACCGCCAGGTAGAGCAGACTAACTGCACAGGACAGGGGCGAGCTAGTTAGCTAGCATGCTAGCTATCTAGGAAAGACTTGCAAAAAGTGAAACAACGCAAGTAACTCTAACATTAGCTGCACACACACACAATCAAAACTTCTAGACTTTTTATGTTACACTGCAGTCTGACAACCATATACAAAGTATTTACATTAAAATTGCTAAATAATATCAGTGAAATAATTGTTTAAAACTCACCTTTGCGTGGAACAAATTAGGATTTTGTTGATCCAACAATGGTGTACGAGAAAAGAGGAAATTTGAACACAAACTGAATTTATGGGCGGGGTGGTGATGATGTTCACACTTACTGAGTAAAAGTCTACACTAATAAAGTAACATTTTACACCTTAGCAATTAACACCAGTTATCAGCACTGACACTAGGGGTCATTTGGCACTGCCAGTTGCTAAAACAACTCTATGGGAGTCCATCACTTTTGACACAGTGAATTTAACGCTGGTGATTTTACTGTGTACAAACTTGTTGGATGGATTTTCTGTTTGTTTGATTGTGTTTCAGATTATTTTGTGCCCAATAGAAATACATGGTAAATGATGTATTGTGTCATTTTGGAGTCACTTTTATTGTAATTGAGAATCAAATATGTTTCTAAACACTTCTAGATTAATGTGGATCTTACCATGAATACTATTACGGCTAAGACCCAGATGCAGACACAGGAGGCAGATAGTAAGAGTCTCAGAGTTTATTATAATTCAAGGGGCAGGCAAAAGGTAAGTTAAAGCAGGAAAACGGTTGTAATCCAAATCAGAGTCAGGCAGATACAGGATGACAGGCAGGATCAGGGTCAGGACAGGCAGAAAGGTCCGAACTGGGAAGACTAGGTGTGCTGTAAGCCCGGACGAAACAACGGTAGAAATTGGCAAGCCCCAGGAAACGTTGCAGCTGCACTCTGGATGTGGGTTGAGGCCAATCCACCACCTCTCTCACCTTGTCAGGGTCCATCTGAATATTCCCTGCAGCGATGACGTATCCTAGGAAGAAGATGGTGAAGCGATGGAACTCACATTTCTCCGCCTTCATGAAAAGCTGGTACTCCAGGAGATGCTGGAGGACCTGTCGGGCATGGAGGACGTGCTCTTGAGCTGACCGGGAATAGATTTGGATGTCATTGAGGTAGACAAACTGACGTCGTCAGAGTGCAACGTATGTTTGATGTTGTTGAACGCTGTCGATCGCCGAAGCTGAAACCTGTCGAACGCTGAAACCTGAACTAAAAACCTTGGTTTAAAAGCTGACCGTGTTTTTATATACTTTTATTTTGAATCCTGCAGCTCTGTTGGGCTAAATTGCTGTGAGTGCTGCTATCTGTCCTGGGATCCTGCCAGATTCCGTATAGGGGGAGAGACGCGAAAGCCCAGCTAGCCTAGTTGCCTCGGTGGACTCAAATGGAGTTGAATGTTTCCAACCTTGCAGGAGCTGCGTTTGTTCCGGGACAATGTGGACCGCATTGACTTTCAATGTAGCAACTGCATGATTGCGGAGGACTACAGGAGCGAAGTAGCTACTCTTAGCAAGCAAGTAGAACGCTGCTCTGGTCTGATGGAAGTTTCGCGGCCGTGTCGGCTCTCCACAGCCGACTGGCCGGTGAGAGGCAGGGTTCCATCCCCGAAGGGTTCTCCCCCTTCCCTGGAGAACGGAGCTCAACCCAACCCAACCAACCAGCCATGGAGGTACGTCACTCGCCATGGAAGTCGAAGAAGGCGTCCTCTGGCAATGGGGGTCTCCATGGAGATTTTGAGCCTTTTTTCAGCTGTCATCATAGGCAGCTCTATGGTGAGAAACATCTCGGTCCCCAAGGCAAAAAACCCTGTGCTACCCAGGAGCATGAGTACAGGACATAACAAGGCTGCTTCCGACTGTTCTACCACAGATGCCGGGAGCTGACACTATCGTAGTCCATGTGGGGTCAAACGACATCAGGAGGGCTAGCTCGAAACATTTGAAAATGGATTTTAAAGAACTGATTTTAGCATTAAAAGACTCCAAAAAATAGCCAATAATTTCAGGTCCAGTACCATCATTGGGTGTGAAAGATTCAGCAGGCTGCTGGAATTACACATCTGGCTAAAAGACTACTGTAGCTCTGCTGGAGTCACTTTTATTGATAACTTTGACACCTTCTGGAAACCGAAGATACTCTACAGGAATGAGGGAGTCCGTCCAAATCATCTTGGCTCCTGGATTCTGTCCACCCATTTCAAGGCTGCATTGAAACAATGACTGGTAAATGATCCAAGACCAGCTCAGTTAATCCCTACCATTGCGACAATGAGTCGTCATAATGCTGCATCAAATGTACATGATCTTAAGGGCATTGGTAAACACAATGTAAGTAATTTAATTTATGTACCCCTAATTGCACCGAATACATCTGTTTACCCTACAGCTATTGTAAGCAGGAATCATGAGCCTATACACCAGAGTTACACTGTTAGCACTGAAGCACTGTGCAATAGTAGGAAGACCCCTTTATGCAGCTCACCCTGCACTATCAGTTCCAATGTAAATAACATGAGTAAGTCTACCTCTGTTTTTTATGCTTTACTGGGAAGCTTATCAATCAAGCTACCCAGAAAAGTGCTAAAAATAGCCCATATTAACATATGTAGCCTAAGAAACAAGGTCCATGAAGTCAATAACTTGCTTGTAACAGATGACATTCATATTCTGACTATCTCTGAAACTCACTTAGACAATAACTTTGATGATACAGTGGTAGCAATACATGGTTATAACATCTACTGAATATACAGAAATGCCAACGGAGGCGGTGTTGCGGTCTATATTCAGAACCACATTCCTGTAAAGCTTAGAGACGATTTAATGTTAAATACTGTTGAAGTAATATGGCTACAGGTTCATCTGCCTCACCTAAAGCCCATGCTTGTGGGAAGCTGCTATAGACCACCAAGTGCTAACAGTCAGTATCTGGATAATATGTGTGAAATGCTTGATAATGTATGTGATATCAACAGAGAAGTATATTTTCTGTGTGATTTAAATATTGTCTGGCTATCATCAAGCTGCCCACTCAGGAAAAAACTTCAAACTGTAACCAATGGCTGCAACCTGGATCAGGTTGTCAGTCAACCTACCAGGGTAGTTACAAACAGCACAGGAATGAAATCCACAGCATGTATTGATCACATTTTTAATAACGCTGCAGATGTTTGCTTTAAAGCAGTATCCAAATCCATAGGATGTAGTGATCACAATATAATAGCCATATTAAAAACCAAAGTTCCAAAGCCTGGGCCTAATATAGTGTATAAGAGGTCATACAAGAAGTTTGTAGTGATTCCTATGTTGATGTAAAGAATATTTGCTGGTCTGTGGTGTAAAATGAGGAGCAACCAGATACTGCACTTGATGCTTTTATGAAACTACTTATTCCGGTTACTAATAAGCACGCATCCATTATGAAAATGACTGTAAAAACTGTTAAATCCCCTTGGATTGATGAGGAATTGAAAAATTGTATGGTTGAGAGCAATGAGGCAAAAGGTATGACAATTAAGTCTGGCAGCCCAACTGATTGGCAAATGTACTGCAAATTAAGAAATAATCTGACTAAACTAAATAAAAAGAAACTACACTATGAAACAAAGATACATTTCATAAAGAATGATGGTGGTCCTGTGTGGCTCAGTTGGTAGAGCATGGCGCTTGCAACGCCAGGGTTGTGGGTTCATTTCCCACGGGGGGACCAGGGTTCAATTCCCATGGGGGGACCAGGATGAATATGTATGAACTTTCCAATTTGTAAGTCGCTCTGGATAAGAGCGTCTGCTAAATGACTTAAATGTAAATGATAGTAAAAAGCTTTGGGGCACCTTAAATGACATTTTGGGGGAAAAAAGCCAACTCGGCTCCTTCATTTATTGAATCAGATGGCTCATTCATCACAAAGCCCACTCATATTGCAAACTACTTTAATTATTTTTTCATTGGCAACATAAGCAAACTTAGCGATGACATGCCAGCAACAAACACTGACACTACACATCCAAGTATATCGGACCAAATTATGAAAGACAAGAATTGTACTTTTGAATTCCGTAAAGTCAGTGTGTAAGAGGTGAAAATAATATTGTTGTCTATCAACAATGACAAGCCACCGGGGTCTGACAATCTAGATGGAAAATTACTGAGGATAATAGCAGACGATAATGCCACTCCTATTTGCCACATCTTCAATTTAAGCCTACTAGAGAGCATGTGCCCTCAGGCCTGGAGGGAAGCTAAAGTCAATTCCGCTACCCAAGAATATTAAAGCCCCCTTTACTGGCTCAAATAGCTGACAAATCAACCCTTAGTAAACTTCTGAAAAAAATATATGTTTGACCAGATACAATGCTATTTTACAGTAAACAAATTGACAACAGAATTTCAGAATGCTTATAGAGAAGGACACTCAACAAGCACAGCACTTGACTGATGACTGATGATTGGCTCAGAGAAATTGATGATAAAATGATTGTGGTGACTGTCTTGCTAGACTTCAGTGCAGCTTTTGACATTATTGATCATAGTCTGCTGCTGGAAAAACTTATATGTTATGACTTTACACCCCTTGCTATAATGTGGATAAAGAATTACTTGTCTAACAGAACACAGAGGGTGTTCATTAATGGAAGCCTATAAAATATAATCCAATTAGAATCAGGAATTCCCCAGGGTAGCTGTTTAGGCCCCTTGCTTTTTTCAATTTTTACTAACGACATGCCACCGACTTTGAGTAAAGCCAGAGTTTCTATGTATGCGGATGACTCTATACTCTAACGCTATACACGTCAGCTACTACAGCGACTGAAATGACTGCAACACTCAACAAAGAGCTGCAGTTAGTTTCAGAGTGGGTGGCAAGGAATAAGTTAGCTGTCACGTTCTGACCTTAGTTCTTTTGTTATTTCTTTGTTTTAGTATGGTCAGGGCGTGAGTTGGGTGGGTTATCATGGTCATGGTCAAAACATATTGATGCCGTAGTAGCTAAGATGGGGAGAAGTCTGTCTATAATAAAGCGATGCTCTGCCTTCTTAACAACCCTATCATCAGGCAGGTCCTACAGGCCCAGTTTTGTCGCACCTTGACTACTGTTCAGTCGTGTGGTCAGGTGCCACAAAAAAGGACTTAAGAAAATTGCAATTGGCTCAGAACAGGGCAGCACGGCTGGCCCTTGGATGTACACAGAGAGCTAATATTAATAATATGCATGTCAATCTCTCCTGGCTGAAAGTGGAGGAGAGATTGACTTCATCACTACTTTTATTTATGAGCGGTATTGACATGTTGAATGCACCGAGCTGTCTGTCTAAACTACTCGCACACAGCTCGGACACCCATGCATACCCCACAAGACATGCCACAAGAGGTCTCTTCACAGTCCCCAAGTCCAGAACAGACGATGGGATGCACACAGTACTACATAGAGCCATGACTACATGAAACTCTATTCCGCATCAAGTAACTGTCACGACTTCCGCCGAAGTCGGCTCCTCTCCTTGTTCGGGCGGCGTTCGGCGGTCGACGTCACCGGCTTACTAGCCATCGCCGCTCCATTTTTCATTCGTCCATTTGTTTTGTCTTGTTCCCTGCACACCTGGTTTTCATTCCCCAATCACACCATGTATTTATTCCTCTGTTCCCCCTCATGTCTTTGTGTGAAATTGTTTGTGTTACGTGTTTATTGTTGACGCGCCAGACTGGTTTGCCTATAGCGTGTTGTTCACGAAGATGTTTATTGTTAAAGATAAATTATTGTGACTGTTTTGCGCGTTTTGCACTTTTGCCTATGGGGTGGAGGTTTTTGACGCAGTTGCGTCTGTCTGTTGGTATCTCCTGCCTCAATAAAGTGTGCGCCTGTTCACAACTCTCTGCTCTACTGCACTTGACTTCGCTACCAGTACGCACACACCTGACAGTAACTGACGCAAGCAATAAAATTAGATTTAAAAAACAGATTAAAAAACACCTTATAGAACAGCGGGGACTGTGAAGCAACACAAACATTGGCACAGACACATGCACACACACACACGATAACATACGCACTATACATACACATGGATTTAGTACTGCAGATATGTGGTAGTGGTGGAGTAGGGGCCTGAGGGCACACAGTGTGTTGTGAAATCTGTGAATGTATTGTAATGTTTTAAAATTTTATAAACTGCCTTAATTTTGCTGGACCCCAGGAAGAATAGCTGCTTTGGCAGCAGCTAATGGGGATACATAATAAATACAAATCGGTTCAACATGTCTCAGAACACATCATTGACCAGGGCTGGAACACTGCAGGAGCGTTTGTCAATCCAAATGGCATCACCAGGTACTTGTAGTGCCCGTTAGCTGTGTTAAAGGCATTCTTCCACTCATCTCCTTCCTGTATCCAAACCAGATGGTAGGCGTTCCGAAGGTTCAACTTGGAGAAGATGATCGCCCCCTGGAGAGCCTCGAAAGCTGAGGAGATGAGTGGTGGCGGGTAACTTTAGACTTAAACAGACAAGACATCCTAACCTCTAATAGAGGAAATATTCCATGAAATAGAGGGGTAAACATCTGACAGGTGTTTCTGATCGATAAAAAACAGAGTTTATCTGTCACATCACTGGCAGCTGAGAGCGGGGGTTTGTGTTCTTGACCTCTCATGCCGTTGCATGTGGATCAAAATCAACATTTGTTTGCAAGTAATGGCAGAGCAAACCACCACAATCTCCGGCCACTTTTGAGTAAGCAGCACAACAAAAAGCAGACGACCTAATGAAGGGGCTGTCTGCACATGAGTTGACTTTGAACTAAGTCATGGAATGATGAGATCAGAATACAGTGAAGTGTATCAGGTAAACCTGAAATGGATGAAAATACCCTCACATTAAAGCTGACAGTCTGCACTTTAACCTCACAGTCATTGTATCATTTCATATCCAAAGTGCTGGAGTATAAAGCCAAAAAAACAAAAAATGTCAATGTCCCAATACTTTTGGACTTCACTGTATTGTGATCTCATCATTCCATGACTTAGTTCAAAGTCAACTCATGTGCAGACAGCCCCTTCATTAGGTGGTCTGCTTTTTGCTGTGCTGCTTACTCAAAAGTGGCTGGAGATTGTGGTGGTTTGCTCTGCCATTACTTGCAAACAAATGTTGATTTTGATCCACATGCAATGGCATGAGAGGTCAAGCACACAAACCCCTGCTCTCAGCAACGTGACAGATTAACTCTGGGGTTTTTTATCGATCAGAAACACCTGTCAGCTGTTTACCCCTCTATTTCATGGAAGTTGTCCTGTATTAGAGGTTAGGATGTCTTGTATGTTTAAGTCTAACAGCTAAGAGCTGTCTGATCACCTCATTCAACCAAAATATATGGTGGAGTAGGTGTAAAAATGTTCAAATGCAACTTATGTGGCAAAGCATCTCAGTGCTTGAGGCATCACTAGACACCCTGGTTCAATTCCAGGCTGTATCACAACCGGTTGTGATTGGGAGTCCCATAGGGCGGCGCACAATTGGCCCATCGTCATCCGGGTTTGGCCATCATTGTAAATAAGAATTTGTTGTTCACTGACTTGCCTAGGTAAATAAAGGTAAAACATACATATATGTATATATATATATATTTTTTTTTAAATGGTCCCTATTTATAACCATAACATAAAACCAACCAACACAGAAACATTTGAATGACATATAAGAATAACTAACCATATTACACAGACTTTAATGGATTAGGGAAAGATCTGATCTAGTGATCTATTGGCACTGTCTGTGTTTGAAATGTAACTAGGTAAATTAAGTGTTTTTCCAACAATGTGAACATGAATTAAATAATGGTAATAGGATTCCATTAAGAAAGGACATTTATTACACCAACATTTGTGGTATTACAATAAGAAGATAAATAAAGTAAAATGGGAAAAATAGGTTACACATCATTGTTTGATAATTAATATATTGTTCAAACCTGTTTCAAATATAAGATGCAAAGAGACCATCCTCTCACTTGTTGCAATAATCTGCTCTGAGTGGATTGTGAAGCATGAAGCAGAACGATTGCAGACACTTTTGCCAAGTCATCCTTTGTTTGTGTTCCTGCCAGGGGTGTACATTTAGATGTAAACTGAGATGTTGTTCCACCTCTAGCCTGGGAGAGGTGCTCAGTGAGGCATACCTCCAGATCATGTGATCCCAACATGACACAGCAAAAGCCTTACTACTGAACATAGACACCTCAGCCAGCTGACAACAACAACCCACTAATGGGATCAGGTCAGTTGTTTTTAGCTCTTCAATAGGGCCAGGTCAATTCTCTACCCCTCTGACTTAACCATGAATAGATCAAAATAGATGAGGGATGCCAACTGTGACCACACAACACAAAAGTAACTGCTGAGTGTGAGGTTTGTGTCCTGTATACCCCACACAATGAGACTAAGCAGCCTACTTGTTACTTGTGGTCAAAGAGGTAACCAAGTGTTTGACCATAAATACCTTATATTGAATACTAGAAGCTTGCTGAAAAAATAATGTGTTATGTTACTCATGTTACTAATTTTGATTAAACCAATTATGTTATTATGCATAGTATGGAAAGAGATATAGAGAGGTCATCTTTTGTTGAGAGGAAGATATAGAATGCTGTGTCATTATGGGATCACATTACCCGGAGGTATGCCTCACAGAGCACTTCTCTCAGGCTAGCAGTGGAACAACATCTCATTTACATCTACATTTACACCCCTAGTAAGAACATGCACAAGGATGACTTGTCAAAAAGTCTTCAATCATTCTGCGTCATGCTTCACAATCCACTAAGAGCAGATTATTATTGGAGTCACTTTTATTGTAAATAAGTATAGAATATGGCTCTAAACACTTCTACATTCATGTGGATGCATCACCATGATAACGGATTGAATCGTGAATAATGAAGATTATCATTTTTTTGGAGGGGTGGTATGAAATTTATGCCTCTAACTTTCTCGCTCTCATTATTCACAATTAATTTGTCCCATTACTTTTGGTCCCCTAAAATGGGGGGACTATGTACAATTTTTTTTAAATTCTAAACGGTTCACCCGATATAGATGAAAATGACATCAAATTAAAGCTGACAGTCTGCACTTTAACCTCAGTCAGTGTATCATTTCAAATCCAAAGTGCTGGAGTACAGAGCTCACTGTATATAATGACACTCGTATTCATATATAAAAGCATTGTTATCACATGCGCACCGTTTTACGACAGGTCTGATTTATAATGAGAAATGTGTATATATGGCGTGCGCCAAGTGTATAAATATTAATATTTTTGTGCGCACACAGATATTTATTGCAACATTTACGCAACGGGTATAAATGGAGGCCCCAGCTGACAGAAGGCCATGGCATATGGTTTACATCGTTGTCATGCTCATCACACTCATCAAACGATTGAGGTCACTCGTGCCCTGTGGATGGGGGCATCCAGCATTTTTATACGTGATCTTAAGCATGATTGGATGTTAATTGCATAATTAAATCAGGAACTACACCTGTGTGGAGATACCTGCTTTCAATACACTTTGTATCCCTCCTTTACTCAAGTGTTTCCATTATTTTGGCAGTTACCCGTATTTCATTGAAGACATATCAGCGGCCTTTGTTCCAAATATCTTTGTGGTGATGCATTGTCACACCAAAACAACAATATGACCAATAATTATTCCGAATTTTTGGACATTGTATGTCAGTGATATTACACAATGGCTTGACAGAAACAATGTTTCTGCTTTTGCCAACTCTCTTGTTGCTGTCTTGACAAAAAGTGTGGCAAATTAAAAGTGATGCGTTGTTGAATGCCGAAGCAGTCCACCCAATCATGCAGAAATGTGCAGTAATTACTGTAGTAGTATATAATTTTACAGTTTGCCTGTTACAACTGTTCAATCAGATTATAATGGTATTCAGTTTCAGGGGAAGATAAACCATTTTGAGATTAATTATTTTCCAAGTAGGACAAACAATCATAAAACAGAAGTCTGCGGTGCAAAAGGCCTGCCACAGGTCTGCGTATTTCTGAACTCTACACTGTGATTGGTTAGTGCTAATCACGATTGCAGTTACCAATAAAATCTTGAAAATATAATTAGTTTGACCACAGACTGCAGAATAACCCGACAGAATATGTAATCTTGACTATAATTGTAATGGCAGCCTTCCTCCTCTTCGTCTGAAGAGGAGGTGTAGCAGGGATCGGACCAAAACGCAGCGTAGTTAGTGTCCATCATGTTTTAATAATAACAAAAACGTGAACACTACAAAAATACAAAATAACAAATGTGGCAAAACCAAAACAGTCCTATCTGGTGCAATGAAAACAAAGACAGAAGACAACCACCCACAAACCCCAACACAAAACAAGCTACCTAAATATGGTTCCCAATCAGAGACAATGACTAACACCTGCCTCTGATTGAGAACCATATCAGGTCATACATAGAAACGGACAAACTAGACACACAACATAGAATGCCCACCCAGCTCACGTCCTGACCAACACTAAAACAAAGAAAACACAAAAGAACTATGGTCAGAACGTGACAATAATCATCAATTTGTGACTGAGATTGCCTGAACAAAACGTGATAGTGTTATTGGTGTTGATGTGGGTTCTGTTTAGGCCACTCAGGGCGTTTTTCAGCAGAACAAATGGTGAAACGCATAAGAAATACAGTATCTTGCTGCGTTTTGTAAACAGAGATCTACAGTGCATTCGGAAAGTATTCAGACCCCTTGACCTTTTCCACATGTTGTTACATTACAGCCGTATCCTAAAATTGATTAAAATGTTTCCCCCCCCTTCATCAATCTACACATAATATCCCATAATGACAAAGCAAAAACAGGGTGTTAGACATTTTTGCAAAAACTAATAATAATACTGAAATAGCACATTTCAATAAGTATTCAGACCCTTTACTCTGTACTTTGTTGAAGCACATTTGGTAGTGATTGCAGCCGCAAGTCTTCTTGGGTATGACCCTGCAAGCTTGGCACACCTGTATTTGGGGAGTTTCTCCCATTCTTCTCTGCAGATCTTCTCAAGCTCTGTCAGGTGAGATGGGGATTGTCGCTGCACAGCTATTTTCAGGTCTCTCCAGAGATGTTTGATCAGGTTCAAGTCCGGGCTCTGGCTGGGCCACTCAAGGACATTCAGAGACTTGTCCAGAAAACACTCCTAAGATGTCTTGGTGGTGTGTTTAAGTTTGTTGTCCTGTTGGAAGGTGAACCTTTGCCCCAGTCTGAGGTCCTGGAGATAGGTTTCCATCAAGGATATTTCTGTACGTTGCTCTGTTCATCTTTCCCTCGATCCTGACTAGTCTCCCAGTCCCTGCTGCTGAAAAACATCCCCACAACATAATGCTGCCACCACCAGCTTCACCATAGGGATGGTGCCAGGTTACCTCCAGACGTGACACTTTTCATTCAGACCAAAGAGTTAAATCTTGGTTTCATCAGACCAGAGAATCTTGCTTCTTATGGTCTGAGATTCCTTTAGTTGCCAAAAGGCAGACTCCAAGTGGGCTGTCATGTGCCTTTTACTGAGGAGTGGCTTCCGTCTGGCCACTCTACCATAAAGGCCTATTTGGTGGAGTGCTGCAGAGATGGTTGTCCCATTTCCACAGAGGAACTCTGGAGCTCTGTCAGAGTGACCATTAGGCTCTTGGTCACCTCCCTGACAAAGGCCCTTCTACCCCAATTGCTCAGTTTGGCCGGGTGGCAAGCTCTAGGAGCTCTAGAGTCATGGTGGTTCCAAACTTCTTCCATTTAAGAATGTTAGAGGCCATTGTGTTTTTGGGGACCTTCAATGCTGCAGAATTTTTTTTGTACCCTTCTCCAGATTTGCACCTCGACACAATCCTGTCTTGGACCTCTACAGACAATTTATTCGACCTCATGGCTTGGTTTTTTCTCTGACATGCACGGTCAACTATGGGACTTTATTTAGACGTGTGTGCCTTCCCAAATCATGTCCAATTAATTTAATTTACCACAGGTGGACTCCAATCAAGTTGTAGAAACATCTCAAGGATGACCAATGGAAAAAGAATGCACCTGAGCTCAATTTCGAGTCTCATAGCAAAGGGTCTGAATACTTATGTAAATAAGGTATTTGTTGTTTTTTCTAAAAACCTGTTTTCGCTTTCTCAATATGGGGTATTGTGTGTAGATTGATGAGGAAAACAATTAATTTAATACATTTTATAATAAGGCTGTAACTAAACAAAATGTGGAAAAAGTGAAGGGGTCTGAATACTTTCCGAATGCGCTGTATAATGCTTCTTAATGTAATTTCTGCTCGGCATCAGACTAATTTTGTGCTTCAGTTGCACTTCTCCACTCGGATGAGAATTCATAAACAGGCATTCTATCAAGTCAGAGCTATCAAGTCAGAGCTCTGACTGATGTGTAGCTACTTTTCTCTGGTGAAATGCAAGATTAACTACAAGCAAAACATTGGGAAATGTAGCTAGCACCATTCTTTCTATCATAAACATATGTTGGCCATGCATAGTTTTTGCAAAAAAGACCTTGCTTTTTCACTGTAAGAATTTACTTGTGAGGGCCTCCCGGGTGGCGCAGTGGTCTAGCAAAAAAAATGACTGTTGACATTCTATATTAAACACAGGTGAAATGGTTTAAAACGCAGATTTTTTGATGATCAGCGTTTTGAAAATATGACCTCTGCGATATAGCCAACTGATATGGGAAGCTGGTTTAATGACTGATTAGATTATGTAACAGATACAGTAATATTATTATCTCCTATCACCCTTCCTTGTGCATGTACATTTATAGGTTTTAGCCCCAAATACAGACTGACCAACTTTATGCACACATGCATAGAAAATAAACACGCAGTGCTGCTTCAAGCATTGCCCTCCATATAGCCTACTTGCATATGCTACACAAAATGACCATTTGTGTTAGTTATGCCACAAGCAATGGATTAATTATCTTAGTGTTTTTATATGTATTTTTCACTTTTCTTCCTGACAGGTAAGCAAATAGATAGGCTCCTGTGCATTTATTTATCTGGGGTAGTCCACATCTGTAACACTTGCCACTGGTTTCGCGTGAGTCCTGGGATACATAAAAGCAATAAAAAACAGTCACTATGTATGTGTTGTATCTAACTATCTGCAACTATAATTATTTTTATCCCTCTCCCAATATATGCAGTTATTATAAGCTGGGTGGTTTGAGCCCTGAATTCTGATTGGCTGAAAGCCATGGTATATCAGACCGTATACCACTGGGTATGACAAAATATTTAGTTGTACTGTTCTAATTACATTGGTAAGCAGTTTATAATAGCAATAAGGCTCCTCGGGGGTTTGTGATATATGGCCAATATACCACGGCTAAGGGCTATGTCCAGGCACTCCGCGTTGCGTGTTATGAACAGCGCTTAGCCGTGGTATATTGGCCCTATACCAAACCTCCTCTGGCCTTATTGCTTAATTATATAATTAATATTGTTGTAACAACCACCTAAATCATGGATCCTGTCAGATCTTTTGCAACAATGTATCAATAATTGTCCACAAGGGTTTTGTTTTGAATGCATTTACATCAATGATTTATATATGCATCATCACGCTGTGCTCGAGTCGTCGACTGGACTGTGCCGTGTGCTTCTGGCTGCTCACTGTATGCAGCGATACTTTTTAGGAGATGGTAAACTCCATTAGAATGGTATTACCGCCTATTGTGTACGTTGCCCAACTATGGCAATGCGCGATGCATTCTGGACGCTATCTCAAAAAAAATCTAACATTTGCACGAATTTCGTCAACAAGAATCACAACATTTCAAGTATTTTCCAAGACGGTAGATACGTTACTTGCTATCTGTAATATTGTATAGCTGTGGAATCGTGACATTGCGTACTTTCGCGGTAAATAGACACGTTTCTCGACTCATACCCTGACTTTGAGAAAGGAATTTTGTGACGATTAGTTTAGCAACCATGTGACGCAACATGACAACGTGAACACGATTGGTCGGCAGTCTGCTGGGTATCCATTCAATGCCAAATGGTATTCCTATCTCCACCTTTCTGTAATATCTCTGTTGTAGATATATTGACAGGAGACTGCGGGGACAAAAATACTGTAGGCAGTGCAGAAAGGACGAGAGAAGGCTGCTGGAGCCGTCCAGGAGATTTTATTGTTTTGTATTTTAACTAACAAGGCTTTTCGGCAAATATATATCTTTCCAACTTCAGCTACAGTGATAGCTAAGTTTGGAAAGGAGAAAGGGGAGTTTTGGAGTGCGTTTATCGAAAATTCAATGCACCGAGTATCGCCTGCATCGAAAGCCTGTACAAAGGGAAATAAATATTGACTAAATTATTTTGAGAAAAAATATTACAAATGGATAACGCGGGACCTAAGAAACGTTATTGTGGTAGGTCAATTTTATATTTTCAGTGCTTTTAAAAGGACTCATTCAAATGGAATATTTGATTAAGTATTGATAACTGCCGATCTATTGACCATATTTGTTCTGATATCAACAAGAATCTCAAACATCATTTCCCTTGCAGAATCTGTCCAATCGTTCTTCACATCACCAACGTTCCTTATTTACCTTGGACATGCCCTCTCCACATGGGTAAGTGAATCAAAAGTAGCCAATACAAAATGTCACAACCATTGTAAACCATTCATTTAAAATAATGTTTAGGGAGGCTATCACCCTAATTACTCATCATAGGTGGAGGGTCATTTGACAAAATCTTATAGCTTATTTGTGTTTTAGAATAGGTACACACGTAGGGAATATATATAGGCTATTTCCCATCTCTTTGGGTGCATTTTGCTTGGGGAAAAAAATAAACATTTGATCAAGTCCAATGGCACATCAGTGGACACGGATGGTTCCATATAATGTGCGATGGTCTATACAATATTTATTATGTCAGGGTATTTCTAAATCGGGTAATTGCATTATTAAGGTCATGTTTCTTTTGTGTACAGTTCTTGACAGTAGACCATTATACATTTATATAGGATAGCTTTATATAGGCTCGATAGTAGGCTAGGATCATGTTTCTGCAAGCATTATCCATATACTGTAGCCCTACTGTGCAGTACATTTTAACAGCTGGTTGCAACCTGGTCTCAGAGCATTTCTTGTTATTCTGTACATAAATTCAAGACACTCCATTTAGTATAATATGTTACGTTTCATATGGTGTGTATTCATTTGTGGTAGTCCAGCACCCATTTCATATGATATGTTGCAAATTACAATTCGTATTATATGTTACGGATTAGAAAAATGCAAATGGAATAGACAAAAGGTGGAAATTATAGGCAATTAGCAAGACACCCCCAAAAAAGGAGTGATTCTGCAGGTGGTGACCACAGACCACTTCTCAGTTCCTATGCTTCCTGGCTGATGTTTTGGTCACTTTTGAATGCTGGCGGTGCTCTCACCCTAGTGGTAGCATGAGACAGAGTCTACAACCCACACAAGTGGCTCAGGTAGTGCAGTTCATCCAGGATGGCACATCAATGCGAGCTGTGGCAAAAAGGTTTGCTGTGTCTGTCAGCGTAGTGTCCAGAGCATGGAGGCGCTACCAGGAGACAGGCCAGTACATCAGGAGACGTGGAGGCGCCGTAGGAAGGCAACAACCCAGCAGCAGGACTGCTACCTCCGCCTTTGTGCAAGGAGGTGCACTGCCAGAGCCCTGCAAAAGGACCTCCAGCAGGCCACAAATGTGCATGTGTCAGCATATGGTCTCACAATGGGTCTGAGGATCTCATCTCGGTACCTAATGGCAGTCAGGCTACCTCTGGCGAGCACATGGAGGGCTGTGCGGCCCCACAAAGAAATGCCACCCCACACCATGACTGACCCATCGCCAAACCGGTCATACTGGAGGATGTTGCAGGCAGCAGAACGTTGTCCACGGCGTCTCCAGACTCTGTCACATGTGCTCATGTGCTCAGTGTGAACCTGCTTTCATCTGTGAAGAGCACAGGGCGCCAGTGGCGAATTTGCCAATCTTGTTGTTCTCTGGCAAATGCCAAACGTCCTGCACGGTGTTGGGCTGTAAGCACAACCCCCACCTGTGGACGTCGGGCCCTCATACCACCCTCATGGAGTCTGTTTCTGACCGTTTGAGCAGACACATGCACATTTGTGGCCTGCTGGAGGTCATTTTGCAGGGCGCTGGCAGTGCACCTCCTTGCACAAAGGCGGAGGTAGCGGTCCTGCTGCTGGGTTGTTGCCCTCCTACGGCCTCCTCCACGTCTCCTGGTAGCGCCTCCATGCTCTGGACACTACGCTGACAGACACAGCAAACCTTTTTGCCACAGCTCGCATTGATGTGCCATCCTGGATGAACTGCACTACCTGAGCCACTTGTGTGGGTTGTAGACTCCGTCTCATGCTACCACTAGAGTGAGAGCACCGCCAGCATTCAAAAGTGACCAAAACATCAGCCAGGAAACATAGGAACTGAGAAGTGGTCTGTGGTCACCACCTGCAGAATCACTCCTTTTTTGGGGGTGTCTTGCTAATTGCCTATAATTTCCACCTTTTGTCTATTCCATTTGCACAACAGCATGTGAAATTTATTGTCAATCAGTGTTGCTTCCTAAGTGGACAGTTTGATTTCATAGAAGTGTGATTGACTTCGAGTTACATTGTGTTGTTTAAGTGTTCCCTTTATTTTTTTGAGCAGTGTATATGGTATTAATTTGGAAAGCGTATGATATGTTACGAATTCTAGATAGATGGCTAACGTTAGCTAGCTGCCTAACGTTAGCTAGGTTAGGGGTTAAGGTTAGAGTTAAGTTTAGGAGTTAGGTGAAAGGGTTTAAAGGGTTAAGGTTAGGGGAAGGGTTATCTAAAAGGGTTAGCTAACATGCTAAATAGTTACAAAGTAACAAAAAAAGTAGTAAGTAGTTGAAAAGTTGCCTGTGATGAGATTCTAACTCACAACCTTTGGGTTGCTAGACATTCACATTATACACCCACCCATCCTACTTTTTTGGGTGCCTTAAGTAACCAGCTGTCTGATGTAACTATACTAAACGTAACATATCATAATAACTTTAGTGTGCCAGATTGACATTTTCTATGTTACGTCTAAGCTATGAAAATAGGTTGCTGGTTGAAACAACAATGTAACATGCATGTATTTGTAGGGAGATCGTATGTGGAATTTCGCTGTAGCTGTATTTCTGGTGGTGCTGTATGGCAACAGCCTCCTGCTCACGGCTGTGTACGGACTGGTGGTGGCAGGGTCAGTCCTGCTGCTCGGAGCCATTATCGGTGACTGGGTGGATAAAAACCCCAGACTCAAAGGTATGTAGCCATAAGTAGGCCTACTCTACAGTCAGTGTTTCTGAACAGAACTGAATACACAGAACATGAATAAGCAATATACAGTCTCAAAACATTAGTAAATCGTTAATTTTGTTTGGGATTAGAACTTTTGGTCTTGGTGATTTACACAGAAATTAATTGTTTATGACCAACCCTACATCTCTAATGCTTGTCCTCTAATTTGATAGTGGCCCAGACTTCACTGGTTGTCCAGAACTGTGCCGTCATACTGTGTGGGATCCTCTTGATGGTGGTTTTCCAGTTCAAAGAACAGCTCGCAGAGTTATATAATGGATGGGTTCTGGTAAGATTCCATTGCCTGAACTCTCTCATACTGTCATTTTAAACTTAGAATTGAATGGTTATGCATTTACCCATTTGATAAGTACAACGTGACCTTCACTAATATGATCTATAATTTAAAACAAGCTTTACATATCAGTTCAGCCTCTGGACAGCAGCCTAGGCTACACATTGAATAATGTCTGAAAGCTTTCTTCACTGTGGCTTTGAAATGAGCTACATCAGTATTTTACACAGACCTCAAGTTTACTCAATTACCTCACATTTGAAACAGAAAAAACTTTGGACAGGGTCTTGCCTGAGTAGCGATCTAGGGAAAATTGTTTGATTCTTATGATTACACAAAGATTTGCCAGGAAACATGTTTGGCTTCTTGAAAAAGCTCGTTCTTTTGGTTGAATGTGTAGATCGGGTCCAAATGAGCACATTTAATTTACATTGTACAGCAAGACTTTGTCCCATAGAAGAAGTGCTGTGCCTTGTTTTTTGTTAATAAAATAAGACTGTTGCAATAGCGAGTGTTACAATCTGCTGGCTACTACACTATCAGGATCATGAAAGTCTCTCACACGTGGTGTATTGTGGGACAAATCGTGTTTTTGTGAAGGGGCCCTTGGTTTTTGAGAGAGGTGGTTGCTGTAAGTTCTCTGGTATGTGTGTTTCTGGAGATGGGGGAGAAACAGGAGATTGAGTGTCTTGTTCATGACTGTGTAGTCAGCGGATTTCCTCTAGGGCTGTCATGTGAGGTCTCGAAATGCTGCCTAACCAGTTGAGCCAATCCATCTGTATTCCTCTGGCCAGAACAGCTGCAACCATAATCTACACAACAAAAAACAGCAGGCCTGTTTGTTTCACTCTTACACTGGCTGATGGCTGTTAAGCATTGTAGTGTTAGCGATTTCTAGATGAAATGATATGCTAAGCTGAACAATAGTCGTTTTTTCTCGTTGTTGTCGTGTAAGTGCTAGCTATAGACACGAAGAAGTCCACAGGGGCCGACAAACTGGAGCTGGCTCTGCTTACCAGCGCAGCTCCCCTCATCACTGGCTCAATAACCCATATTTGAAATTGTTATATTGATGTCGGGAAATGTTCCAAAAGTATGGAAGGCTGCTTATGTGCTGCCTCTCCATAAGGGTGAGGACACTGGTGTTCTTGATAATTATCGTCCCATATCTAGGCTTTGTCTGGCTACGATTCTTTAATCTTTGGTAAGTGTACAACTTTGTTACTTTTTATCTGAGAATTGTATTCTGAATGTACATCAAAATCAGGCCACAGTACTATTACTGCAACCACATTAGTTGTACATTATATTGTCAATGTTTTAGATGCCCAAATTAATTGTGCTGCCCTGTTTGTGGACTTGTCAAAGTCTTTTAACATAGTTGATCATTCTATTTTATTGAACAAGTCCTGGGCACTGAAGCCTGTATGTGGTTTCAGTACTCTCAGTAATAGAACTAAGGCTATTGTGACCAAGTTTCAAATCTGGATTACTTTAAGTGCATGAAGGGGTACCCCAGGGTTTGATTTTGGGGACACTATTGTTTACGCTGTATGTAAATTACATTGAAAATACTGTGATAAAGAGTTATACATTTTTATGTTGATACAGTATTGTACTCTATTGCACAATCTGTAAATCAAGCCTTTTCACATTTGCAATCTGATTTCCAAGCACTACAGAAATCACTCCTGGATCTTAAATTAGTACTCAATGCAAACAAAACAAAATACATGCCATTTTCTAGGTTCCATAACTTGGACTTAAGTGGCCTTGAAAGTACTAGCCTGAACAGAACACAAATTGAACGAGTTCCCTCTTATAAATATCTTGGTATCTGCCTAGATGATAAGTTGGCATTTTTAAAACACGTTACTGAGCTGGTAAAGAAGTTGAAGATCAAAATGTGATTATTTTCACTCCGGGCTCCAGAGTGGCGCAGCGGTCTAAGGCACTGCATCTGTGCTTCAGGCGTCACTACAGACACCCTGGTTCGAATCCAGGCTGTACCACATCCTGCCATGATTGGGAGTCCCATAGGGCGGCGCACAATTGGCTCAGCCTTGGCCGGGGTAGGCCGTCATTGTAAATAAGAATTTGTTCTTAACTGACTTGCCTAGTTAAATAAAAAAGAGAAAGAGAGCATGTGTAGTCTTTTGATAATAGGAAGGAAGTTATCTAGGCCATTTACTGTATGTTTGTTTTAGATTACGGGGACATAATCTACATGCATGCAGAAGCTTCCACACTTAAACCTCTAGATGCTGTTTTCTATTGTACCCTTAGATTTATCAAAAGGTGGGTTGGGTCTCTGTATGTAAGAGAGCAGCATTCCCTTTGTTTATTTGCAAAGCGCTCCTGTAGAAACTTCTGATGTATCTGACACTCGTACTGCATTTTATTGTTTTGACCTTGACAAGAGCACAGGATTGCATAGTGCTAGAGGGTCCAAAGGTGGCTTCTGATTTAGGTAGAGATGCTTATAGTTTTTATGCTCCACAGATGTGGAATATGTTGCAAGGGAGGCTTGAATGCCCTTAAGAGACTTTAGAGCATTAGTGGGGGATGGTTCTAAGGGAAGATCTATATATTTTTAAATTATCATATTTTGCATTCAAGTGTGTTTTGTATTGTGCAGGGCTCATTTGAAAGAGACTTTGTCTCCATGACACCCTGTTAAAATAAAGATGAACACATTTATAAAAAGAAAGTAAGATCACATGTTGAGGCCAAAAATATCACACTGGAAACTTTGTCCATGTTTTGATTTTTCAAAAGTAAATTTATAAAAGTAAACTTGTATGCTTTGATTTTTACCTAAGCGATCAATAATGTATTGTTTTCTTGGTTTTCAGACATGCTGCTATATCTTGGTCATCTCCATAGCCAACATTGCTAACTTGGCCAGTACTGCCATGTCAATTACCATCCAGAGAGACTGGGTGGTGGTTGTGGCTGGACAGGACAGCAGCAAGCTGGCAGGTCAGTCTCCATGGGAAACCATCCCAAATCGATTGGCCTCATGACCTGGCATTTATCTCCTTGCAGTGGCGTGACTTTGAACCCAACCAAAGCAAATCACTAATTGTTATTTTAGAACTTCCCCAGTTTCACCTTGGTTTACAAACGCTATCAAACAGATTAACACAGTAAAAATGCAACACTTCCGAACATCTAATCTCAAATTATTTTTTTCACAAGCCATAAAGACCCACAGTTCACAAATAACCAGAGCTGGGTGCTACAGTTTGCTTATCTGCACCATTGAAGTAATTTAACCTTCAGTAAATCTATAAAAATCCCTGTCATATGAGTTTGCTTTTCCTATGGACAATAAAATAATTCTGCGCTTCTTCAATAGACATGAATGCCACAGTACGGATCATCGACCAGCTAACAAACATCCTGGCGCCTATGTTGGTGGGCCAGATCATGGCTTTCTGCTCCAACTTTATTGGCTGCGGCTTCATCGCCGGCTGGAACCTGTGCTCTATGTGCTTGGAGTACTGTCTGCTGTGGAAAGTCTACCAGAAATGTCCAGCACTGGCCATGAAGGCTGGCAAGAAAGAAGACTACCAGGAACTGAAACGACTGAACTCCCCGAAAGGTATGTTCTAGTCCTCCAGTTCTCTGAAACATCAATGAACATCACTGATAGATATCATGTCTTAACATCAGTGTTCTTGGGAAATATTGCACAAAAAAAAAAATTGTCAACAAAATAGATATGTTTTTGAAAGAAAGACTAAATGCTGAGATGTGGGCCCGTATCAACAAAGCTCAGTGTAGGAGTGCTGAGCTAGGATCATTTTTGCCTTATAGATCACAATGAATGTCTTGATTGAAGCTCAATATTAAATTAAAATCTCCCTACCATCATATCTAAGCCAATGTGACACCAATGTCTATGAAACTTTGCAAATCAACTTGGCGACACAAAACACAACCCCCACCTCTCATCATAAGCAGTCCGGTCGTTACCGAGAATCAGATACCGGATATAACAGGGTCGTTAACATTAGGAAAAAATAACATTTCTTGCCCCGACCTAGCTCAATATCTATCGAGGCGTCAGATAAGAACGAGACTACAGTGTCCATAAAGTGATCATTAGACTTGATCATGATCATCACCTTTCGGACTGAATATGTTTGTAGGGGCAACAGTTTTGATTACATTTATAATAAAAAATAAATAAAAATAAATAAATCGCTCACGTGCTCATTTCTGTCCATTAAGAACCAACGATGCCCTACCCTTTTGTAGCATTTCTGACAATGCCAACATATTTTTTTAGCCGACGCTCAGTGTTCTAACACCTGGTCTGTTGCTCGGCAACAACACAGCTGCTTGCACCAGTGTGCCAATCATAAGTATGCAAACAAACCAAGGCTGCTGTAGATGGCTAGCCTAATGTTTGCATTCAAGTGGAGGTTAATCAATACAGTGGCTTGCGAAAGTATTCACCCCCTTGGCATTTTTCCTATTTTGTTGCCTTACAGCCTGTAATTAAAATGGATTTTTGGGGGGTTTGTATCAATTGATTTACACAACATGTCTACCACTCTGAAGATGTAAAATATTTTTTCTTCTTGTGAAACAAACAAGAAATAAGACAAAAAAACTTGAGCGTGCATAACTGTTCACCACCCCAAAGTCAATACTTTGAAGAGCCACCTTTTTCAGCAATTACAGCTGCAAGTCTCTTGGGGTATGTCTCTATAAGCTTGGCACATCTAGCCACTGCAATTTTCCCCCCATTCTTCAAGGCAAAACTGCTCCAGCTCCAAGTTGGATGGGTTCCGCTGGTGTACAGCAATCTTTAAGTCATACCACAGATTCTCCATTGGATTGAGGTCTGGGCTTTGACTAGGCCATTCCAAGACATTTAAATGTTTCCCCTTAAACCACTCGACTGCTGCTTTAGCAGTATGCGTCGGGTCATTGTCCTGCTGGAATGTGAACCTCCGTCCCAGTCTCAATCTCTGGAAGACTGAAACAGGTTTCCCTCAAGAATTTCCCTGTATTTAACGGCATCCATCATTCCTTCAATTCTGACCTGTTTCCCAGTCCCTGCCGATAGAAAACCATCCCCAGAGCATGATGCTGCCACCACCATGCTTCACTGTGGGGATGGTGTTCTCGGGGTGATGAGAGGTGTTGGGTTTGCACCAGACATAGCGTTTTCCTTGATGGCCAAAAAGTCCCACATGCCTTTTGGCGAACACCAAATGTGTTTACTTATTTCTTTCTTTAAGCAATGGCTTTTTTCTGGCCACTCTTCCATAAAGCCCAGCTCTGTGGAGTGTACGGCTTAAAGTGGTCCTATGGACAGATACTCCAAACTCCGCTTTGCCGCTCCTTCAGCGCTATCTTTGGTCTCTTTGTTGCCTCTCTGATTAATGCCCTCCTTGCCTGGTCCGTGAGTTTTGGTGGGTGGCCCTCTCTTGGCAGGTTTGTTCTGGTGTCATATTCTTTCAATTTTTTAATAATGGATTTAACGGTGCTCTGTGGGATGTTCGAAGTTTCAGATATTTTTTTTTAATAACCCAACCCTGATCTGTACTTCTCCACAACTTTGTTCCTAACCTGTTTGGAGAGCTCCTTGGTCTTCATGGTGCCGATTGCTTGGTGGTGCCCCTTGCTTAGTGGTGTTGCAGACACCGCGGTCTTTCAGAACAAGTGTGTGTGTGTGTATATACACTGCTCAAAAAAATAAAGGGAACACTAAAATAACACATCCTAGATCTGAATGAATGAAATATTCTTATTAAATACTTTTTTCTTTACATAGTTGAATGTGCTGACAACAAAATCACACAAATTATCAATGGAAATCAAATTTATCAACCCATTGAGGTCTGGATTTGGAGTCACACTCAAAATTAAAGTGGAAAACCACACTACAAGCTGATCCAACTTTGATGTAATGTCCTTAAAACAAGTCAAAATGAGGCTCAGTAGTGTGTGTGGCCTCCACGTGCCTGTATGACCTCCCTACAATGCCTGGGCATGCTCCTGATGAGGTGGCAGATGGTCTCCTGAGGGATCTTCTCCCAGACCTAGACTAAAGCATCCGCCAACTCCTGGACAGTCTGTGGTGCAACGTGGCGTTGGCGGATGGAGCGAGACATGATGTCCCAGATGTGCTCAATTGGATTCAGGTCTGGGGAACGGGCGGGCCAGTCCATAGCATCAATGCCTTCCTCTTGCAGGAACTGCTGACACACTCCAGCCACATGAGGTCTAGCATTGTCTTGCATTAGGAGGAACCCAGGGCCAACCGCACCAGCATATGGTCTCACAAGGGGTCTGAGGATCTCATCTCGGTACCTAATGGCAGTCAGGCTACCTCTGGCGAGCACATGGAGGTCTGTGCGGCCCCCCAAAGAAATGCCACCCCACACCATGACTGACCCACCGCCAAACCGGTCATGCTGGAGGATGTTGCAGGCAGCAGAACGTTCCACGGTGTCGCCAGACTCTGTCACGTCTGTCACATGTGCGTGTGAACCTGCTTTCATCTGAAGAGCACAGGGCGCCAGTGGCGAATTTGCCAATCTTGGTGTTCTCTGACAAATGCCAAACGTCCTGCACGGTGTTGGGCTGTAAGCACAACCCCCACCTGTGGACGTCGGGCCCTCATACCACCCTCATGGAGTCTGTTTCTGACCGTTTGAGCAGACACATGCACATTTGTGGCCTGCTCCTCCTTGCACAAAGGCGGAGGTAGCGGTCCTGCTGCTGGGTTGTTGCCCTCCTACGGCCTCCTCCACGTCTCCTGATGTACTGGCCTGTCTCCTGGTAGCGCCTCCATGCTCTGGACACTACACTGACAGACACAGCAAACCTTCTTGCCACAGCTCGCATTGATGTGCCATCCTGGATGAGCTGCACTACCTGAGCCACTTGTGTGGGTTGTAGACTCCGTCTCATGCTACCACTAGAGTGAAAGCACCGCCAGCATTCAGCGAAAGCACTACAAACGATTATATTAGATCACACCAAACCACAATAAGCACAGACATTTTTCCAGCGAAATATAGCAGTCACAAAAAGCAGAAAGAGAAAAAATGTATCACTAACCTTTGATGATCTTCATCAGATGACACTCATAGGACTTCATGTTACACAATACATGTATGTTTTGTTTGATAAAGTTCATATTTATATAAAAAAAAAATCTGAGTTTACATTGGCGCGTTACATTCACTAGTTCCAAAAACATCAAGTGATTTTGCATAGCCACATCGTTTCAACAGAAATACTCATCATAAATGTAGATGATAATACAAGTTATACACATGGAATTATAGATATACCTCTCCTTAATGCAACCGCTGTGTCAGATTTCAAAAAAACTTTACGGAAAAAGCAAACCATGCAATAATCTGAGACGGAGCTTAGAACAATAGCCAAATTAGCCGCCATGTTGGAGTCAACAGAAACCAGGAATTACATGATAAATATTCCCTTACCTTTGATGATCTTTATCAGAATGCACTCCCAGGAATCCTAGTTCCACAATAAATTGTTGATTTGTTCGATAATGTCCATTACTTATGTCCAAGTAGCTACTTTTGCTTGCATGTGTAGTACACGTGTCCAAACGTTCGCGCAGATGCAGGCAAATGTCAGACGAAAACTTCAAAAAGTTATATTACAAGTCGAATAAACTGGTCAAACTAAGTAGATAATCAATCTTCAGGATGTTGTTATCATATATATCCAATAACGTTCCAACCGGAGCATTCCTTCTGTCTGTAGAAGTTATGGAACGCAAGGCGATATCATGAGGAATGCGTGTGACCAGGAACTGGCAATCTGCCAGACCACTGACTCATTCCCCTCTCATCCGCCCCCACAACACAGTATAAACTTCATTCAATGTTCTACCGACTGTTGACATCTAGTGGAAGGCGTAGGAAGTGCAAACAGATCCATATATTACAGGGAATTGAATAGGCGATGACTTTAACATCGACCACTCAGAATTCTCACTTCCTGTTTGGATTTTTTCTCAGGTTTTTGCCTGCCATATGAGTTCTGTTATACTCACAGACATAATTCAAACAGTTTTAGAAATTTCAGAGTGTTTTCTAACCAATACTAATAAGCATGTATTAGTAACTGGGACTGAGGAGCAGGCCGTTTACTCTGAGCACCTTTCATCCAAGCTACTCAATACTGCCCCTGCAGCCATAAGAAGTTAAACAAGTTATTTAAAAAAAAATCACTTCACCTATTTGGACTATTTTGTGTATATCCATTACATGAAATCCAAATAAAAATCTATTTAAATTATAGGTTGTAATGCAACAAAATAGGAAAAACGGCACGGGGGATGAATACTTTTGCAAGGCATTGTAAATGTAAACAGATTTTTTTAGCTAGCTAAGATTAGGTTGCTTGTCCAAAGTCCAGCATCTAGCCTCTGCAGCTAGCAAACACCAGTCAGCTGAACGCTAGCTAGACAATGAACAGGCAAAGAAAGGTAGCTAGCCGATGTTTTTTGTAGCTAGCTAACGTCACGTTATACTAGTCAGATGAGAGCTAACGTTGGCTAGGTAGCTAACCATCAAGCGAGTAGGCTTAGGCAGTATACTGTATAAATCGGGAAAAAGCCACGGGATGGTTTTTCAACGTCAATCATTTCTTTGAAGTTTAATACATTTCAATATTTGTAGCTACTTTAAGTAAATGCCTACAGTCAAGTTGTGCAATGCATTAGGAGATATAAAAAAGATTGTTCTTAATTTCTCCTAGTAACAACCAGTCATTCGAGGCAGGGCACCTGTTTTGAGCCCCACTTGTTTAGTTGCACTATATATACACACACATATACACACACATATACACACACAGAAAGGATTCAGACCCCTTGACTTTTCCCACAATTTGTTACGTTACAGCCGTATTCTAAAATGGATAAAATATTTTCTTAATCTACACAAAATACCCCAGAATGACAAACAAAAACAGGTTATACATTTTTGCACATTTATGCAGTTGAAGTCGGAAGTTTACATACACCTTAGCCAAATACATTTAAACTCAGTTTTTCACAATTCCTGACATTTAGTCCTAGTAAAAATTCCCAGTCTTAGGTCAGTTAGGATCACCACTTTATTTTAAGAATGTGAAATGCCAGAATAATAGTAGAGAATTATTTATTTCAGCTTTTATTTCTTTCATCACATTCCCAGTGGGTCAGAAGTTTACATGCACTCAATTAGTATTCGGTAGCATTGCCTTTAAAATTGTTTAACTTATCTCAAACATTTTGGGTAGCCTTCCACAAGCTTCCCACAATAAGTTGGGTGAATTTTGCCCCATTCCTCCTGACAGCTGGTGTAACCGAGTCAGGTTTGTAGGCCTCCTTGCTCACACATGCTTTTTCAGTTCTGCCCACTCATTCTGTATGGGATTGAGGTCAGGGCTTTGTGCTGGCCAATCCAATACCTTGACTTTGTTGTCCTTGAGCCATTTTGCCACAACTTTGGAAGTAAGCTTGGGGTCACTGTCCATTTGGAAGACCCATTTGCGACCAAGCTTTAACTTCCTGATATCTTGAGATGTTGCTTCAATATATCCACATCATTCCCCCCCTCATTATGCCATCTATTTTGTGAAGTGCACCAGTCCCTCCTACAGCAATGCACCCCCACAACATGATGCTGCCACCCCCGTGCTTCATGGTCGGGATGGTGTTCTTCGGCTTGCAAGCTTCCCCCTTTTCCCTCCAAACATAATGATTTTCATGATCGCCAAACAGTTCTATTTTTGTTTCATCAGACCAGTAGACATTTCTCCAAAAAGTACAATCTTTGTCCCCATGTGCAGTTGCAAACCATAGTCTGGCTTTTTTATGGCGGTTTTGGAGCAGTGGCTTCTTCCTTGCTGAGCGGCCTTTCAAGTTATATTGATATAGGACTCGTTTTACTGTGGATATAGATTCTTTCATACCTGTTTCCTCCAGCATCTTCACAAGGTCCTTTGCTGTTGTTCTGGGATTGCACTTTTCGCAGAACGTGTCTCCTTCCTGAGCGGTATGACAGCTGCGTGGTCCCATGGTGTTTATACTTGCGTACTATTGTTTGTACAGATGAACGTGGTACCTTTAGGCATTTGGAAATTGCTCCCAAGGATAAACCAGACTTGTGGTCTACAATTGTTTTTCTGAGGTCTTGGCTGATTTCTTTTGATTTTCCCATGATGTCAAGCAAAGAGGCACTGATTTTGAAGGTAGGCCTTGAAATACATCCACAGGTACACCTCCAATTGATTCAAATTATATCAATTAGCCTATCAGAAGCTTCTAATGCCATGACATAATTTTCTGTAATTTTCAAAGCTGTTTAAAAAGGGACAGTCAACTTAGTGTATGTAAACTTCTGACCCACTGGAATTGTGATACAGTGAATTATAAGTGAAATAATCTGTCTGTAAACAATTGTTGGAAAAATGACTTGTGTCATGCACAAAAGTAGATGTCCTAACTGACTTTCCAAAACTATAGTTTGTTAACAAAAAAATTCTGGCATGGTTGAAAAACTAGTTTGAATGATTCCAACCTAAGTGTATGTAAACATCTGACTTCAACTGTATATTTTTTTACTGAAATATGACATTTACATAAGTATTCAGACCGTTTACTCAGTACTTTGTTGAAGCACCTTTGGCAGCAGTTAGAGCCTTGTGTCTTCTTGGGTATGACACTACAAGCTTAGCACACCTGAATTTGGGGAGTTTCTCTCATTCTTCTCTGTAGGTCTTCTCAAACTCTCTGGTTGGAAGGGGTGTATCGCTGCACAGCTATTTTCAGGTCTCTCCAGAGATGTTTGATCAGGTTCAAGTCCGGGCTCTGGCTGGGCCTCAAGGACATTCAGAGACATGTCCCGAAGCCACTCCTATGTTGTCTTGGCTGTGTGCTTAGGGTCGTTGTCATGTTGGAAGGAGACCCTTCGCCACAGTCTGAGGTCCTGAGCGCACTGGAGCAGGTTTTCATCAAGGATCTCCCTGTACTTTGCTCCGTTCATCTTTCCCTAGATCCTGACTAGTCTCCCAGTCCCTGCCGCTGAAAGACATCCCCACAGCCTGATGCTGCCACCATCACCATGCTTCGCAGTAGGGATGGTGCCAGGTTTGGCACCAGGCCAAATAATTAAATATTGGTTTCATCAGACCAGATAATCTTGTTTCTCATTGTCCAAGCGGGCTGTTATGTGGCTTTTACTGAAGAGTGGCTTCCATCTGGCCACTCTACCATAAAGGCCTGATTGGTGGAGTGCTGCAGAGATGATTGTCATTCTGGAATGTTCTTCCATCTCCACAGAGGAACTCTGGACCTCTGTCAGAGTGACCATTGGTTTCTCAGTCACCTCCCTGACCAAGGCCCTTCTCTCCCGATCGCACAGTTTGGCCAGGCGGACAGCTTTAGGAAGAGTCTTGGTGGTTCCTAAAATTCTTCCATTTAAGAATGGAGTCCACTATGTTCTTGGGGACCTTCAATGCTGCAGAAATGTTTTGGACAATTCCTTCGACCTCATTGCTTAGTTTTTGCTCTGACATGCACTGTCAACTGTGGGACCTTATATAGACGTGTGTGCCTTTCCAAACCTTATCCAAACCTTGTCCAATCAATTGAATTTACCACTGGCGGACTCCAATCCAGTTGTAAAAACATCAAGGTTGATCAATGGAAACAGGATGCACCTGAGCACAATTAAAGAGTCTGAATACTTAAGTATCAGTTTTATTTTTTATAAATTTGCAAAAATATATTTTCGCTTCGTCATCATGGGGTATTGTTAGTAATTTATATATATTTTTTTATCCACTTTAGATTAAGGGCTGTAACAAAATGTGGAATAAGTGAAGGGGTCTGAATACTTTCCGAAGGCACTGTATATCTTTTTTTTGCATGTTTTGCGTGTTATTTTGGCATTAATACGTGTCACATCAGTTTGCAAACAACGTAAAAAAAATCATTGAGTTAATAAAGCCGCATACAACTAAGGTCCCTTTTTTGCTTTCTTAAGGCAGCTCTAAAATGCATGCGTTTCAGCGTAGCACAGTGCTGTCTGTGATGGTGGGGCAGCCAGCAGAAAATACAGAGCATAGGGGTTGGTAATGTTCTCTAGTTGCGCCGTGATTGGCTCAGTGTTCTGTCAGTCACAGGGACACCACATCACCTCAAAATCTATGGGTAGAGCTTAAATTCAAGCCTCTTGGGTGCTGATATAGAGTTACATTAGAAGTGCCCACCCAAAAAGGCTCAAGGTCATTGGCCATAGATAAAATTACATCAAATCACATATCTACAGTAGCTTTGATTGGATCGACTATGTCAACATCATACTTTCAAAATCTTAGCTAGCAGTAATCATCATGAATGAAGTCGACAATCTGCTGGCAAATCCTTTTCAATCCTTGTCATATGGAGAGAAATTATAGGTAAAACGTATCAGTGCTCATCGGCCATTGGACATAAACATTACACAAGTTGGAAATCGCAAATGAGTGAAACAATGAGTGGTTTGGAAGGAATCAGTGGCTAACTGCAAGCATTGCAAAGCAATCACTAGCCTGCTATTCAGTGGAGTGGGTGTGTGGTCCAAGTCTGGGTTCATGAATCTCTTTTCCAAGCTTAAAAGGATAAACATTCAACATTGGCCATTATGTCAATCCAGCATGATTTCTGCCGCGCTCAAAACAACTGGAAACTCGTAACTGGGAAATCGGACTCGCTGCTCACTGTAATTTGCATTGTTAGTGCTAGCTAGTCAATGAGATGCATCACTTATGTTTACTACCGAACTAGCTAGTTAGGTAGCCAACGTTACACCATCCAGACTGTACCACAACTCTGTTGATAATACATCCAAGCAACATTCTTCACAAAACTTAGCAAGCTAGCTGAGTAGGTTCAAAGCCAATGCCAAACTTAGGGAAGCTAGCTACCTAACAATGCATGCAAAGGGCATTGCAAAACTAGCTAAGAAGTCTACTCCATAGGCCAAGTTACGGTAAGACGAGGTAGACAGATTTCAGACAGGACAAACACTTCAGTTAGCTTTGCTACTTTTCGACTAAGAACAACCAAGAAGGCTACACAAACCATAGCCAAGGAAACAAATAGCTTTGTAAACAGTAAGCTAGCTATGTTGAACCGCATATAGTTGATGGTTGAACCCCAGACGCACATGTAAACAGAACCTCAGTTCAGTTGTGCACTACAAGTGTGGAAATGCATGCTTGCATCAGACAACTTATCAGACTCGACTGACCGCATCGCTGTTTCACACATGTCAAATAAATTCCAGCTCCAGCATACACTCCCTCTCTTGCCTTCTTGTGATTATTATAATCCACATTTGTGCTGACTGATCAACAGTGTCAAGTTACTTTTCAGTGTTCCCAGAAAAGTCACTATCCACAGGTAAAAAGTAGTCAGGGGGTGCAAGTGCTGTACCCGGTGCACCCAGGTAAAACTACTTCAGAATAATTTCTTGCTTGTGTCCTGCTGCGTGCAGTCAAAAGACAATTAAATGCTTGCTAACTTGGTTAGCTATGTCATTAAATGGAGTGTTTTCAACAAATCAACTGTTTTAAACTGTCTTTTTACAAAGCAAGAGAAACTTTCAATCAGTACTGAGTGAATGAACAAAATCATTTTGGAACGAACGATTCGACTGTCCATTTTTAAAATGGTCTGTCGAAGTCAATATGTTAAGACTAGGGTTCATAGTGTAATGGTTAGAGCTACCACCTGTGGATCAACTTTTTCGTAGCAGTAGGTTAGGATAATTAGGCTAAGGGTTAGCTGAAAATGCTCTCCTAACCTGCTATAAAAAGTAACTTGTATCGAAGTGCCGTGGTTTTAGGGAGTCCTGTCCGTGGACGATGAAATCAAGGCCAGTGCAGACCGCACCAAAAAAAGACGGAGTAGGTTCCCTTTGTGGGAAGTAGCCATCAACAAGTAAAAAACTGGAGGGGGGTCTGGAAGGCTCTCCCTCAGTCATCCAATTTATTCAGTAATTGCACCTACAAAGGTTCTGATGATGAACTTAGCCTTAAGATGCTTTTTGGAAACCGGGCCCTAAAATGAGACACATTTGATTTTACATTTTAAGCGCAAATTACATTTTTGAAAGACCTTTTGCATGTGGAAATGTTGTAGAAATGTTGTGTAATCACCGTGAGAGAAGTAGGGATTGGTCTTAAAGAAATTCATGAGCAGCACAATGCCTACTCCGCCCATGCTCTACCAAGGTTTTCCAGCCCGCAGCTTTGACCTATTACAGTAGCTATGTTGCTCTATTGTACTTCAAATAATGCGTGTGCAGGTTGCTTAAGATTCAAATGGACAGATCCTAGGTCAGCACTCCTGCTGAGACACTGTGGATACGGGCCCTGATCTGTGTACAGTTGTGTGGCCCAAAAACTCATGTCTATCTGCTCTTCTTCCTGTGGTCTGCAGAGCTAGAGAACGGCCAGGGCCCAGTGGAGGGCTCCCAGCTCATGAACGAGACTGCTGTCGTCAAGGCTGACTCTCCCAGGAAGACTGGCTGCTGCTACCAGATGGCGGAGCCCCTACGCACCATCCGCGATGGCTGGGTGGCCTACTACAACCAGTCCATCTTCTTCGCTGGCATGTCACTAGCTTTCCTCTACATGACAGTGCTGGGCTTTGACTGCATTACAACAGGCTACGCCTACATGCAGGGCCTCAATGGCTCTGTGCTCAGCCTGCTGATGGGCGCCTCAGCCGTGTCGGGCATCTGTGGCACGGTGGCCTTTACCTGGGTTCGCAAGAGTTGTGGCCTGATCCGCACAGGCTTCATCTCGGGTGTGGTGCAGCTCTCCTGCCTAATGCTGTGCGTGGCGTCTGTCTTCGCACCGGGCAGCCCCTTTGACCTCAGTGTCTCGCCCTTCCAGGACATCTATAGCCACCTGACTGGGAAGAGCAGCGCCCTCCCGGAGGCCGCCTACCCGGCTAGCGTGCTAACCATCGATGGTCAGGGTATGCTGGTTAACAGTTCGACCGTGCCGCCCACCGAGGAACTACCGCCTCTGCAGTCCTACATGTCAGTCAGTCTGCTGTTTTCTGGGGTCATTGCTGCTAGAATTGGTGAGTTACTCGAAAGTCCACATTGGGAAAAGCGCTCAATGAGTGCTACTATGTTAAGTTACGCTGGCACAGAAGTTAATTGTTTGAGGAAGTCTAAAACAATGCATCACATCATTGCGTAGCGCATGAACTTTGTTGTATAAGGCAGGTGTTCCCAAACTTTATGGAGGCGGGGACCCCTTTTGTGATAGCAAATTCATCAGGGACCCCCTCAAAATCAGAACACAACTCCCAACTTTAGAGTGCGATAAAAATAGCATACAAAGAGTTTTACTATGACTGCTGCAGTGCATGCATGGCTGGACTAACCAAGTCTCGGGCCCTGGGAAATAAAATTTGAAAGACCCCCTCTTCCCAGCGGAGAAAATGGTGCAATTTTGCAGCTAATTTCCTGCAACTCTACACATTTTGCCATGGGGTAGAAAGAACATTTTGCAGTTTTAAAGCTTAAAATTACAGTGCATACATGTTCAAAACAAAAAAAAGGAAATACAAGAAGTACTGAGTTGAAAATGGAGTAACTGTGGATCCCTGTGAGCCTCACAGGCCATCCTTCTAAGGGTAAATTGTAGATTAATATTACATTGTATTGCACCCTATAAACTTCTTCCACAGACCCCACATTTGGTTATTCTGTTTTTGCTAGAAATATTTGTTTATTTAAAAATGAAAAATAAGAAATTGAGATCAGACCTCTCCAGCTTAGGAACCACTGGTATAAGGCAGCAGCCACCACTTGGCGGGAAGTCGGCTCCAGATCCGGTGTTAATGTCACCATAGAGAAATATTGCCAGCCTTTGATGCCAATATAGTCTGATAATTAGTAAATCATTCCGATTCTTTTTTTATATTGCTTTTATGTGGCCGTAAAAATGCCATTCTGAATGACTGCTGTGCCGTCATCCCCTCTGCAGGTCTATGGTCCTTTGACTTAACCGTGACCCAGCTCATCCAAGAGAATGTGATCGAGTCGGAGAGGGGACTGATCAACGGCGTCCAGAACTCCATGAACTACCTCCTAGACCTTCTGCATTTCATTATGGTGATTCTGGCGCCCAACCCAGAGGCCTTCGGCCTGCTCGTCATCCTCTCCGTCTCATTCGTGGCCATGGGCCACATAATGTACTTCAGGTTTGCCTTTAAGAGCCTCGGGCGGCGCCTCTTCCTCTGCTTCTCTCCAGAGCAGCAGACTCAGCCCCTCCCCGACTCTCCCTCCTCGCTTCCCACCACGGTGTAACCCATTAAAGAGACTCTTTCCCTGCTTACAGCTCCGCCTGCAGTACACAAATACTTCCTTCTCCTCCAGCCCCCTAGCCATCAACCTAAACATGCTTGTAGCCCCGGCAGGACTAATGTATTTACTTTTGCGCCTTACCCTAGCAGGTGCTGTCCTTTGTCATTGTAGATAGCATTTGCCGTTCGCTGAGGGAGAAGGGTAGTGCGGCCGCAGACATAGAGAGAGAGTCTCAGACAAACAACCCCATTCATAAGTGTCACAAAAAAAACCTTCCCTACTTCCAATATTTAAATGTAGCCGTCTTGTCATGCATTCAGCTTAAAAGCTAAACTAAGGTGGAAAATTGCAGGTATTGCCACTTGCAGTTACTCCGGTTACAGCTGGGTACTGCTCAAGTATGTGCTAGTGCTGTTTGCATCTCATTACAGCTCTGCATCAGCCGTGGGATTCCTATTTCCACTTTCAAGCCATTTGTTTCGCAGTAGTTTATTGGTGCTATAAATCATTCATGCTAGCATTTCAGTTATTTCAGCTTAAGTAATTAATGTTTTAGATGATCGGTTCTTGCTCATTTCTCTTTAATACATGGTTATAAGGGTTATGCAAATGTATTTATTCAAGGAGCGCAAATACTTATGTTTATCTATACATGGAGTGTACAATACATTAGGAACACCTGCTCTTTCTATGACGGACTGAACAGGTGAACATTACGATCCTTATTGGTGACACCTGTTAAATCCACTTCGAAGACAGGTTAAAGAAGGATTTTAAGCCATGAGATAGAGACATGGATTGTGTGTGTGCCATGGATGGTGAATAGGCAAGACAAAATATTTAAGTTCCTTTGAACGGGGTATTGTAGTAGATGCCAGGTGCACCGGCTTGAGTGTGTCAAGAACTGCAACGCTGCTGGGTTTTTCACACTCAACAATTTCCCATGTGTATCAAGAATGGTCCACCACCCAAAGGACAGCCAGCCAACTTGACAACTGTGGGAAGCACTGGAGTCAACATGGGCCAGCATCCCTGTGGAACGCTTGACACATTGTATAGTCCATGCACCAACTAATTGAGGCTGTTCTGAGGGCAAAAGGGGGTGCAACTCAATATTAGGTAGGTATTCCTAATGTTTTGTACACTCAGGTGTATATTCTCAATGTATCATCACTATTGTCTTTCTCACTCATGGTGGTGCTAATGTACTAGCTATAGCAACACCTGGAAAACTGTGCATTCACATTAACAACGCTCTCAATGACCAAAGTGGACCTTATATAGCTTAAAGGAAATGAGGGGAAAACCGATTTGTTACATTTGTTTGAGCATTCCAAATATTTCTTTGATGTGAAGTGACAGTGAAACTTGTATAAGCTCATTAACGCTATTGTAGACACTTGTGTACACTTACAAGCTCAGCCCCCCCCCCCCCCCCCCCCGCCGCAATTCTTTTAACTATAGCATAACAATGTAAACTACTAGTTATTTGTCATGATTGATTTCTATAGCGCCTTCAGAAAGTATTCACACACCTTGTCTTTTTCCACATTGTGTGTTACAGCCTGATTTTAAACTGAGATTGTGTTCCTAGCCTACACACAATACCCCATATCGTCAGTGGAATTGTTTCACATTTTTACAAATTAAAAATGAAAAGCTGAAATGTCTTCAGCCAATAAGAATTCAACCCCTTTGTTATGGCACACCTAAATAAGTTCAGGAGTAAAAATGTGCTTAACAAGTCACATGGACTCACTGTGTACAATGAGTTTAACATGATTTTTTTTAAATGACTAACTCACCTCTGTACCCCACACATACAGATAATTTTAAGGTCCCTCAGTCGAGCAGTGAATATCAAACAGATTCAACCACAAAGACCAGCAAGGTTTTCCAATGCCTCAAAAGAAGGGCACCTATTGCCAAAAATGTAAAGAAAAGCAGACGTTGAATATGCCTTTGAGCATGGTGAAGTTATTAATTACACTTTGGATGGTGTATCAATACACCCAGTCACTACAAAGATACAGACCTTCCTAACTCAGTTGCCGGAGTGGAAGGAAACCGATCGGGGATTTCAGCATGAGGCCAATGGTGACTTTAAAACTACTAGTTTAAATGGCTGTGATAGGACAAAACTGAGGATGGATCAACAGCAATACGAACAAAATTGACAGAGTGAAAAGGAAGCCTGTACTGAATAAAATATATTCCTAAACATGCATCCAGTTTCAAACAAGATACTGCCAGAAAATGTGCCAAAGCAATTCCCTTTTTGTCCTGAATACAAAAAGTTGTTTGGGGGTAAATCCAATACAACACATTAAAGTACCACTCTCCATATTTTCAAGCATAGTAGTGGCTGCATCATGTTATGGGTATGCTTGTAATAGTTAAGAACTGGATAGTACAAAAAAGAAACGGAATGGAGCCAAACAGGCAAAATCAGTGGAAAACCTGGTTGTCCGCTTTCCAACATACACTGGGAGATTAATTCACCTTTCAGCAGAACAATAACCGAAAACACAAGGCCAAATCTACAATGGAATTACTTACCAAGAAGACAGTGAATGTGGCTGAGTTACAGTTGACATATCTAATTTGAAATCAAATGGCAAGACCTGAAAATGGTTGTCTTGCAATGATCTACAACCAATTTGACAAAGCTTGAAGAATTTTGAAAATAATAAAAATAGGCAAATGTTGCACAATCCAGGTGTGGAAAGCTTAGACTTACCTAGAAAACCTCACAGCTGTAATCGCTGCCAAAAGGTGCTTCTACAAAGTATTGACACAGGGGTATGAATACTAGATATCTATATATATATATACACATTTATTTTTTATTTTGTCATTGTGTGGTATTGTGTAGATGGCGGAGAGAAAAAAAGTAATACATTTTGAATTCAGGCTGGAACAATGTAGAATAAGTCAAGGGGTATGAATACTTTAAGTGATTGTACTATGTCCATAATAATGGTTGAGCTCCTGCCTCCTCACTGAGTTTAACTGAAGGACTTTTAGTTTCCTGGCAGGACCATGATACCGAGCCATCATTACGCTAAGCTCTGCCACAAACACACACACACACAGCGCAATTGTAAACCCAGACACTAGGTGAGCATGAAAAACTGTACCACCTTTTTCCTGTGGGCGACTTTCAAAATCCCTCCCAAGTTTACCTGTGATTTTCCCCTCTTCCCCCCTTAGTCTAGCAGACCTCCCCACCCCTTGTTCACTTGCCAGAGTAGAAAGTCAGCATCTTCAGGTTGTCTCAGCTGGCCAAGGACTGCCATTACACCAACCAGGTGGTTGCCAGGCAGAACTGTAGGTTTGTAGCTCTTGGAGCTCTCCAACACCACTAAAAGGGTTGCAGAAGGCTTTTTAAAATATTTTTAAATGTGGTTTGACTCACTGTAATACTCACATGTTCACAATAGACTATGGTTATTACCTCTGCCCATGAAAACCATGGCTGAGATTTTGTAATGAAAATATTAGGATTGGTGCAGAGAATAGCCATGGCACTAAGAGAACAGTGAGGCCTTTCTTTACATCTGCCTACAAGAGCCTTTTAATACACCGCCCAGAGCTAGAGTCGGACAGAACTGCGGGTTTGTGGAACTGCAGCTGGTGTTCTGTAGAGAAATGCCAGGAACTGAGCTCTATGTTGATGTTTGGCATGGGTTACCCCTCAAATGGAAAGTAAGCACATTCTCCAGAAAATGTGTTTTTAACATTTCAGGAATACTTCAGACAAGGCAATTTTATATTTTTCACATAACAATCGCCGTCAATTGATATATACTATTTGATACACTGTACTGGATGTACATTTTTTGTAGTTGAACATTATCAGATTGTTGTCTTTAAATGTTGGTGTGGTTTTTAAATGTTTTTATATAAGTGTTAACTTCTCAATTAGCAAATATATGTTTTCTGAACGATTTGTGAAATTTCTCTGCCTCGTGTTTACAAACAATGCTCTCATGCATAATAGTAATGGGATTTTTTTGTTGATAGTTACAGATCACAGTATACTTTTTTTTCCTACTGTTTGTAGTGTACACTAGCGCTGGTCGGCTGTACCTGCACCAAAACCCCGATATTTTTCATTCTATAGCATCTTTTTAAAACAGCGAGCCAACATGTTCAGGACTTATTTCCCTGACAGATCAAAACTAGTTGTTTTCTCATGCTCTCGTCTCTCTGCAGCAGACATAGTGAGCCATTTGTTTGGAACATCAAATCTCAATACATATAGAATCATGAGAATCGCAATACAGTACATATCGTATCGGCACTGAAGTATCGTGATATCATAAGGTTCCTAGCAATTCCCAGCCCTAAAGCATAAACCAAGAAAATCATGAGTACACTGTTCCAATGGACCATAATATGTACTGTCCATAATCTCCCATCATTGTTAAATACAGAAAAAGCATTGTTAGATAATCTGTTTAAAAAAAAATATTGAATCATTGTGAAATCATTATGTAATCACAGCTTTCAACATTGGAGGAGTAAATTGAGATGTTTGTATGCAATAATTACATCACACTCCATTGAAGTGGATGACGGTTATACAGCTTATATTGCATGAGCTCTGAAATAAATAAAGTCTTTACACTCTGTCTCGTTAGTGTTTTATGTTATCACAGGAACCAATTCATTGTACTGTATAAGAAGACTGCAGCCATTTTAAGAGCCCCACTCAGTCAGTTCCTAGTCCCAGTTCTCTAGCTCTGGCCAGGCCGCCACTGTGCAGGTTCACATTCCACAGGGGTTTGTCCCTAATTTGCCCCAGAAGCCCCTTTGACAGCCAGTGTTAAATGGACTGACTGGCTAAGCTGAACTGTATGATCTAGACCTGTGTGCTTGCAGGCGAAAGACAAAGAGTGACCTGGTTTCCCACAACATGAGTGACAGATTGGGCAGAACAGACCCGTGTGGCCAGTAGGTCGACTGGCTTTTCTGGATTTGCATCAGCGCCGCCTGTCCCCCAATTGCGCACAAGCTCTCTAAGAGGCCTAGTGCATTATATTGACACACTCTACCCAAAAGTTACAAACGCTCCTCCTTGCCTTGAGGGTTTAAGGGGAAAAGTGCACTTTAAGAGTACAATGTCTACTTAAATTAACTAAGACTCCAGATAAAATAGACATGCAGAAGATTTGAGTTTGTTTCCTCAGATAATGTCACGCTGATCTTAAGAAACATGAACATACAAAAAATAATCTTTATAGTTCCGATTTCTTTCATAATTCTTTCTAAATTAACCCCTTTTTTAAAATTAGGAGCACAGTGACCTATGGCCTGACATTGCCGATAGCACATTAAAAACACAACAGGCTTTCTACCCTCAGTGGTTTCTATTCTGGTTAAATGGAATCAGGTTTACAGTCCCAGGTGATATTGGGTCACTAACAGGCTAAACATACCTCACTGACTAAACATATCATTTTGGGCCAATAGGGAAACCAACTGAGGGTGACCCAGTTTCTGCTGAGGCAGACCTATGCACGCTTTGTCAACTTGAGGAACAGAAAAATGTGACTTGGTCAGTTTTAAGTTCCTTGTCAGGGCTTGGAGCTCATTCTACCTCTAGAAACTACAATTACTACCATGAATGTGTATGCCAGCAATCTTGACACAATGAATCACAATGACACTATGAATAACATTGATTGACTCACTTATCAAAGTCCAGCTAGTGCAATCTGCATAATAAACAATACTGCATGGTAGGCTTGGGCAGTATACTGGGGTATTTGGAAATAGCCAGGGGCTGGTTTTTCCAATACCCTTTAAAATAATTTATTTTAAGTTTTTCGCTACATTTTTATTTTTGTAGCTACTTTAGGTAAATACCTGCAGTCAACTTGTGCAATACGTTAGGAGATAAATCAGATTGCGTTCTTTATTTCACCTGTCACATTATGAAGCATACAGTAGTTCCCCAGAACAGTTGAGCCAGTCACCTGTTTGTTTGTAAATAGCGCAACCGTAGAAAATGGGAGCAGGTGAGTCCAGCTGTGGTATTGACAAGGATTGCATTTTATATTGAAAGTCAAGAGTTTTTTTGCTCCACAGAAAATACATTAGTGCCACACATGTCTGAAAATAAATGAACTTTCAGATGACAACAGAAGCGCAACGCTATTTGGCAGGCAGACATACAAATACAAGTAAATGAGCTTACAATGAAAAAGCAAGGTATTTTTGTAAAAAAAACAATGCATGGCCGTCAAATTTCTAAGTGTTTATCATAGAAAGAATGTAGCCATCTATATTTCCTAATGTTTTGCTTAAAGTTAATCTTTCATTTTACCAGAGAAAAGTAGGCTGGCCACACTGAGAAAAGTACCAGAGAAAAGTAGCTACACCGTCAGAGCATTGACTATCAGTGATGGATGAGAATTCATGAACGGCATTCTGAATGGAGAAGTGCAACTGAAGCACAAAATGTCTGACACCGAGCAGAAATGACAATAAGAAGCATTTTAGATCTGACTTTAGAAAACACTGAAAGATCTATGACTATTTTTCCTGTGTGAAAAACGCAGAATCTCGCAACCCCTAAATTTAATTTGCTAGTTATCTAAGTAAGTGGCTGAATTAATAATGTGAGGGTGAATCATAGTGTTAGCTTTCTGCAGTGTTTGAGAAGTCAAAGCCCTTTGGATGAGTTATCTGTAGGCTAGAGCCAGCGGTGTCTCAATTTCCTTGTGTTTTTCTCCTCTCAGTTCTCGGCCTGTCTGCTGCTCCTCCCCCACTCTTTTTCAAGCAGAGCAGGCAGGCTCGTTGCCGTAGCGACCAGTACTGTTCTTGCTTCATACAAGCATGCCTCAAAACTTTGTTCATTTGAGCAATGTCTTTCGTTTACATTCGCTTGTAAAAGTCCAAACTCACAAAAGGACATTCGGTAAGTCCTACCTATACACGTATAACTTTATGAGCTGGATTGCCTGTCTTTGCCATTTCATTTATTTTTGTTTGCGCTTGTTAGCATATTTAGCTAGCAGCCCCTATGGAAATGCGCTATTACTTGTGGTAATTGTGTTACCATTCTGGTAATAAACACCCAATTGGCTTTTTTGGCGCCCTCTTGTGTACTAAGCCGGTAATAAGTAAATCTCGGGATGAGAAACGGTATGACGATACTGCCCAACCCTACTGCATGGAGACAGACATAATACATAGTGAGATTGTGTATATATACACAAACATTTTTATTTTATTTTAAGTACAGCAAAACTAAAATAATAAGCATGATACGGCACATTTGAAAATTGAAATATTTTATTACATCAAAATACAGCCATAGGAAAACTATGACTGGGTAAATTGTGTGTGTGTTTTGGCTTGGTAAAGGTTAACATTCAAGGAGGCTACTGAGCCAGCTGTGGTCAAAATGTTTCACTCTCCTCAGTTCCCGCTCCTGGGCTTTCGTGAGAGCTGGTGCCCCCAACTCTTCACCTGGGCCCCATGCTGCCGACCCCCCCAGATCCTGCCTGGCGTCTCGGAGCTCTGCTTCCCCTTCAGAGTCCTCTTCCTCACTCTCCATTTCCTCTTCTACAGGTTCCTTTTCCTCTCTTCAGCAATTATAAAACAACAAAACACTTGTATAAGGGAGGTGAAAGTCCCGGTCGTGAGGCCAACTAAGCAACTATTCCTGACAGTCAGCATAAAATGACATTTTCCATAGCATTGTCAATTTATCTGCTGAACCGAGGTGTATCAGCCTGGTTTCATGTCAAGTAGTCCAACCATACGGTTTGGTTTTGTACCCATGTAACCTTATGTTTAAGATCATTTAAAACAACCACCTGGGGGAATCCAAGAACAAGCCTGAATACAAATCATGGGACATTATTTTGGATCTTTTCAGTCAGCATTTGAAAAGTTCTGACGGCATATTGTTGGTTTGGGAAAAAATCAATGATTAATGAGAGGCTGATAATGTTTTCTGCCTCGCTGCCAAGACTGGAGCCATCTCTGATCTCCCAGGAGGCCTTTGGCAGAGTGACCCTGAGCAATGTCAACACAGACATCATGCCAAGTCGGAGTGCTGCAGACAACAACCATCCAAATAATAACTGTGCAGTATGCACATGCCTCTTAATGTCATTTTTCAGTCCACATCAACCTCTCAATGAAAGCGGACAGTTAACACTTCACAACCTTCCAAAGGAAGTCAATGGCAGTGTCCGAATACCCATACTTGCTTTCTAAATAGGCAGTTTTAAATTTAAGTTTAATAGTATGTGACATTTCTAAAATCAAGTATACTTTAAACGCCCGGATGGCATACTCATTTCAGCTTTGACAACAGCTGATTAATTAGATATGGGGATGCGCTACAGAAGTGAACAAATAGCGGGAAACAACAAAAATCAAGTATGGTATAAATGCTAGGATGTTATACTAATTTAAGATCTAGTCAAATTTGATGCACACTTTTCCACGATGCATTGGAAGAGGTGGGCTGCGAGTGATAGGCCCTAGGTTTCTTCAAGTAGCCAAACAACAAAACTAGGCTACTTAAAAATGGGAAGATGCCAAAAGCTTCTGCAGTGAAAAAAAAAGTAGGCTAAGTAGTTTTTGTTCTCCTTTAAAATTATTATTGCATCATATTTGAAAACAAGTATTTTTATTTTACCCATAGTGAATCTTATTTGTCACTGAAAAGTCTGTTCTCTTGGCCTTCGTCAGAGCTTTTAAACTAAATACTAAACCATCTTGATTTCTGAATGTGTCGGTACTGCAGTATTGATGGCATGTTACTCAGGCCTTTTGATTTGAACATATGTATTGTTTAAGTTTTGTAGGCTACCTATTTAATTAATGGATCAAGCCTGAGCAGTCCTTCTGATCTCGTTCCCAATGATCAGTGGTTTAGTTTATTATGTTGCTGTCCAGCAGTTCTGAATTTGCGATGCACCTGACTGTCCATGTTTTTCTGTGCAATAGCATTTTGATTTGAACATCTGAAAAGTTTGTGTGTACTAGGCTATTTGATTGCATTTATATTAAACTACCGTTCAAAAGTTCGGAGTCACTTAGAAATGTCCTTGTTTGTGAAAGAAAAGCTGATTTTTTTAATGGAATATCTACGTAGGCCCATTATCAGCAACAATCACTCCTGTGTTCCAATGGCACGTTGTGTTAGCTAATCATTTTAAAAAGGCTAATTGATCATCATAAAACCATTTTGAAATTATGTTAGCACAGCTGAAAACTGTTGTTCTGATTAAAGAAGCAATAAAACTGCCCTTCTTTAGAGTAGTTGAGTATCTGGAGCATCAGCATTTGTGGGTTCGATTACAGGCCAGAAACAAAGGACTTTCTTCTGAAACTCGTCAGTCTATTCTTGTTCTGAAAAATGAAGGCTATTCCATGTGAGAAATTGCCAAGAAACTGAAGATCTCGTACAACGCTGTGTACTGCTCCGTTCATAGAACAGCACAAACGGGCTCTAACCAGAATAGAAAGAGTGGGAGGCCCTGGGTGCACAACTGAGCAAGAGGACAAGTACATTAGAGTGTCTAGTTTGAGAAACAGATGCCTCACAAGTCCTCAACTGGCAGCTTCATTAAATAGTACACGCAAAACACCAGTCTCAACGTCAAAAGTGAAGAGGCGACTCTGGGATGCTGGCCTTCTAGGCAGAGTTGCAAAGAAAAAGCCATATCTCAGACTGGCCAATACAAAGAAAATATTAAAATGGGCAAAAGAACAGACACTGGACAGAGGAAGATTGTAAAAAAAAAAAGTGTTATGGACAGACAAATCTAAGTTTGAGATGTTCTGATCACAAAGAAGAACACTCGTGAGATGAAGAAAAAAATGACGATGCTGGAGCAGTTCTTGACGCCATCTGTCAAGCATGGTGGAGGCAATGGGATGGTCTGGGGATGCTTTGGGGGTGGTAAAGTGGGAGATTTGTACAGGGTAAAAGGTATCTTAAAGGCTATCACTCCATTTTGGAGTGGCCAGCACAGTCACCGGATCTCAACCCTATTGAGCTGTTTTGGGAGCAGCTTGACCCTATGGTATGCAAGAAGTGCCCATCAAGCCAATCCAACTTGTGGGAGGTGCTTCAGGAAGCATGGGGTGAAATCTCTTCAGATTACCTTAACAAATTGACAACTAGAATGCCATAGGTCTGCAAGGCTGTAATTGCTGCAAATGGAGGATTCTTTGACGAAAACAAAGTTTGACAGACACAATAATTTAATTAAAAATCATTATTTATATTTCCTATTCATTTTGCAACTCATTTCATGTATGTTTTCATGGAAAACAAGGACATGTCTAAGTGACCCCAAACTTTTGAACGGTAGTGTATGTAACAGCACTTTGGTTTGCTAATAAATATGTTGAAATGGAATCAAAATAATATTTTTCTGTCTTCAGTCCTAGGATAGATGGGCTATATGGTCTACTACAGTATAGGTTGAATGTGATCAGCTTGAGTAGGCCAATAACGCAATTCCTATTCTATTCCGAGTTTAGAGAAATTAATCAAGTTGAAAATTAGCTATTTTCAGGATGGTTAATGCGATGCATGTCTGTCCCACCCCACCTACTCAGCCAATCAGGAGCCGCTACTGCGTTGCACCCCGGGCATTCCTTTTACTAACCGGTACGTGCTAAATAGTATGTGGCGAAGAGTAAATAGTATGCAGTCTGTAGTACACTATTATGGGTATTCGGACACGGCCAGTGTGTGGTGGCCTACACAACTCCAGTTCTTGAACCGGATGCGCTGGTTACAATTCTTGCCTTGTAGTTGGGATTAAGACAAACCAGGTGGTCAAATTTCATTTGATGTGGCTTCCTCGCCGTGTCTCCATCTACACTGATGTGTCCGAGCAAGACTGGTGAAAGAGTCCGCTAGGGTGCAAGGCCATCATCACAATACTGCTTTGACCTTAGTTTTCAGGCCAATATAGCTTAACCTATTTATTGTGATTCTATGTCAATTGTAATGTATAATTTAAAAAAATAACAGAATTCAGACCTCAATAGTAGAGGCATAGACAGAGGGTGGCCAAAATGTATATGCGGTCCTGAGTCGGAAGCCTCGACCGCTACACCAGACTGGCACAATGTCTATTTTTCATTTTCTTGTCTGGAACAATAAAGTAACTACTAGTTACTGGACTCACCTGGCAGGAGAGCTGGAGATGAGCAGGGAGCGGACGAACATAGAGCAGAGGAACGAGGCTGAAGGCAGGACGTGGGCTGGGGTGTATAGCAGCTGAGGGGGAGAGAGGAGTGAGTTATGAGGAGCTCCTGATGCTTATTCCCCCCCCCCCCCCCAGAACCTGGTCTAACTTTCTAATACAATCTAGAAATATTTGTAGACCAACTTGTTTTAGCTAGCATCTAAAGTGAACTCAGTATATTTAGTAGTTCACTACATGGAAGTATACAAGTACTTGGCACGTGCACTATTTAAGCAAAACTAAACATGAACTTTGAGGGCCAACACTACAGAACGTAGAAACACTAGCTTATTTACAAGTACGCAAATAAATGGCCAGTGGCCCTTGCATGAATGCGCGTGCGCACATACACACCTCCTTGATGGCAATGGAACCCTGTGGTAACTGAATCCTTTCTGCCATGGGATTGGTCAGCGCTTCTTGCTGCTGCCTGTGTTTCCCTAGCAACAGATAGAACGGCGTCACGGCAACACTGTCGTCCACCATGAGCTGAAAAACACCCCAAAAACAAATAGTCAGGACTTCAGTAGAGAATGCTATACATGTGTTACAGGAATAGATTACTTTGGCAATATGTTTCGCAACTGCTTTGTAACAAAGTGGGATTGTACCCGTTTACTGGACGCCAACAGTCTGTCCTCCTCAGTCTTAGTGCTAAACGTCATCAAATCCTACAATGGAGAGAGGATGTCAGACAGAACTCTGTGGTTAGTTACCTGCCAGTGGAATAAGAAGTAAAACCCACACATGCGCCATCCCCTCAGATGAACGGGTTCTTTACGTTCAATGTCATTTAGTAGTTTGGGGGATCTTGTATTCAACGTTTGAATTGGAACAGAACATGTGGTGTGTCCAGTCATTTAATGTATTAGGGGTGACAAAGGAAAGGAGACGAGGAAGCCATGAGTCTGGAGACAGTCTGTGTATTATATTTTCACCATGTGTTGGGTGAGGAAGTAGAGCTGGGATCTGTTGAGCCATTGAGCGTGCTCCTCGCAGCTCTCCAGCATCTGGTCGCGCGGGGCGAAGACGGCATGCTGTACCTTGCCCGTGCACAAGGCCCTCTGGGAGTAGAGGGGCAGCGGCTCGCTGGGCTTGAACACAAACACTGGTGGGAGGAGAGGTCATTGATGAGTGAAGCCCATATAACCTAGGTGATGTTTAGGTAATGTTGCCATACCACACAACCCTAAGACCCAAAGTTTAGCTAGTTGCACACATGTAACATGGCAGGTTCTCCTAGGTATTCCATAATATGTACTTTGGTCTTGGTAGACCCAGCCAAGTCTAAATCTAAATAAGCAAAGAGAAAGAGTCCTGTTGGAGCTAGGAGCTACATCCAGGAAGCACTCACAGTCGGAGCAGCCAGACTGACTGCAGAAGGCAGCCATGTTCTCAGACAGTGGGTCGGCCTGGAGCAGGCTCACATCCACGGAGGTACTCCACTCCACTGATTGAGAGAAGGGAAGAGAGAGAAACAAAAGTAGGAAAACAAACGTCAGGTCTATGGATTGAACAGATTCTATTTTAGGTTGTGGTTATGTTGCTTATAGGACAATTGCACATAGGCACAAGCACGTCAGAGGGTCTGTCTTACGTGAGCAGGTGAGGAGGTTCCAGCAACAGAGTTGGTTCTTGGTGCTGGTCCCCAACAGGTACTTGGAACAGCTTAACCTTCCAAAACAAAGGTCCCTGGTGGATCAAGAAAGTCTCATCTTTCAAACCCATTCACCAGTCTCTTACCACACTTTCAAAGTACCCATGACCATTCCACTCACAGGATTAGTGGCAAGGACCTTTTCCACACCAGAGCTACAACAACAAATACAGTCATCTGAAATCATTTCTGTTCAGAGCACCAGCAGACACCAAACAGAAAATCAATAGGAGGCGGTTATACAAGGGGCTGTGGGCAGCTGGAATAACAGTGCGGAGGCCCAGTGCTCGCCTTCCAAAGCCATTTCTGTACCAGCAAGTGCCTACATTACTCAGAGCACATATGAGGCAGAGCTAGCCCTATACATTACATCCTCATTTAGGTGGGGGAAGTAAAAGGATGAAGAGTGATGTATAGTTGACTCTTGGGACCATTGTGAATAACAGCACTAAAACCAGGGCATGCAAATGGAAGTAAAAAGAACACATTCAAATTTGGACTCGTAAATGACACAGCACTGCAACAGTTAACATTGATCACGAGTTTATAGGCAGCAGCTAGGCAGCTCTGGCATGCAATTGAGTAAGACTCAACACCAAATACTAGTTTTCTGCACTCGCTGACCTAAGGAAGGGGGAGTTGACTTGGCAAATATTGTTGTAGAGGCTCCCTCAATGTTGCAGAGCAGGTTCTGTCTCCCAAGTTGACATGGCTGGCCAATATCACTTGGTTTTTTTGGTATGTTCCCGATCTGTTGCCATAAAGTACACTCGTTTTGTGCCAGTGAAGTCACATATTACAGACTTATCTACCACGGAGGGTTTTTACACAAGTAAACAATGTAAATGTGAATCTAAGTTCATATCACGAGTCACAGCTGCTAGTTTAAAAAGCCATCTTGTTTGTTGATAGACAGCCATATCTGCTAACGTACACATTTTTGTTGTTAGGAAAGTTGTTGAAATGTCTGCTCGTTTGAATGGTCATGCATGTTTGTGTATACTTGTATAAGTGTGTGAAGTTGTTTCTAAGTGCGTCTGTCTGTTTATAGGTGTGTGCGAGTGAGCTCTGACCTGATGGCCCCTGGGGGCTGGGACAGGGTGGTAAGTAGCTCCCAGGAGGGGCTCCATACAGTCACCACTTCCTGGAAACCGACAGCCAATAGGGAGCCGTCGGCCGAGAAGCAGCAGCAGCCAGGCTTAAGGAGGTGGTACCCGCCCACAAAGTCACATGTCCAGGAGGCGCCCTCTGCTGGTAGTCAGCAGTATAGAGAGAAATGAAAAGCCAGGGTGAATATTAGAGCGTCAATGTGGTTTAGCTCATCATCAATACCTTGATTAGCCGAATCATGTGTCAGTGAACAATAACTAGCAGGTCTCCAGGACCAAAATGGAAGAACATTATTATAGGCAGACTCTTGCCAACTCCTGGCCATCAGGCTCATTGATAGAAAATAACCATTTACCCTTGGTGTCCGAGTTGTCTGCCAGCAGCCAGGCTTTGAAGTGGCCGTCGAAGCTGATGGTCACCAGCATGGTGGTCTCTGGTGAGGGGCTGAAGCACATGGCTGTAATCTGGTCATCGTGGGGGGCTGTGACTGTAGTGTTCAGCACAAAACTACAGAGGGGGGAGGAGGAAGGGTAGAGAGTGGACGAAAGATGGAAACCACAATTTTGTGTATATATATGGTGTATGTTTAAGTATGCGGACATCCCTTCAAATTAGTGTAGTCGGCCATTTCAGCCACACCCGTTGCTGACAGGTGTATAAAATCGAGCACACAGCCATACAATCTCCATAGACAAACATTAGCAGTAGAATGGCCTTAGTGAAGAGCTCAGTGACTTTCAATGTGACACCGTCAAAGGATGCCGCCAGGTCATCAATTTTCTACACTGCTAGAGCTGCCAGTCAACTCTAAGTGCTGTTATTGTGAAGTGGAAACGCCTAGGAGCAACAACGGCTCAGCCGCGAAGTGGTAGGCCACACAAGCTCACAGAACGGGACCGGCGAGTGCTGAAGCACGTAAAAATTGTCTGTCCTCAGTTGCAACACTCACTACCGAGTTCCAAACTGCCTCTGGAAGCAACGTCAGCAAAATAACTGTTAGTAGGGAGCTACATGAAATGGTTTTCCATGGTCGAGCAGCTGCACACAAGCCTAAGATCACCATGCACAACGCCAAGCGTCGGCTGGAGTGGTATAAAGCTCGCAGCCATTGGACTCTGGAGCAGTGGAAACTCGTTCTCTGGAGTGATGAATCAAGCCTTATCATCTGGCAGTCCAATGGACTAATCTGGGTTTGGCGGATGCCAAGAGACCGCTACCTGCCAGATTGCATAGTGCCAACTGTAAAGTTTGGTGGAGGAGGAATAATGGTCTGGGGCTGTTTTTCAGCCAAGGGAAATCTTAACGCTATACCATACAATTCTAGACGATTCTGTTCTTCCAACTTTGTGGCAACAGTTTGGAGAAAGGCCCTTTCCTGTTTCAGCATGACAATGCCCTCATGCACAAAGCGAGGTCCGTAAAGAAATGGTTTGTCGAGATCGGTGTGGAAGAACTTGACAGGCCTGCACAGAGCCCCGACCTCAACCCCCATCAAACACCTAACACCTTTGGGATGAATTGGAATGCCGACTACGAGCCAAGCCTAATCGCCCAACATCAGTGCCCGACGTCACTAATGCTCTTGTGGCTGAATGGAAGCAATGTTCCAACATCAAGTGGAAAGCCTCCACAGAAGAGTGGAGGCTGTTATAGCAGCAAAGGGGTGGGGGGACCCAACTCCATATTAATGGCCATGATTTTGGAATGCGACGTTCGACGAGCAGGTGGCCACATACACTACAAGACCAAAAGTATCACATGGATACGGCCAAACGTGTGAACAGCATTAACTAAGGGGCTTGTTAATGACGAGCATGAAAAATGGCACGTTGATACGAAGACATGTACAACAACATGTAACCAGTAGTGGTGACTATGGTGTGCAAACAAATAGTACCTCTGAGTTTTCTCATCGTACGCCCACATCTTCAAATTGATCTCTAGCTCAGAGCCTTTTGGCGTCCTCTCCTCCACCGTAGCAAGCCAGTCGCCGCGGGCGTCGAACGCCGCCCTGACCACCTCAAACTGGTCCAGACCCTCTTCGTGGATGTACTCCTGCTGTACTATGTCCAACTGAAGGTAGAAGAGAAAGTCAAATCATTTTCATCAGCTTGATTGGTCAATAAGAGTTAATTCACTTATCAAAGGGTTAATTTTGAGTTCATGACAAAAGAGCGAAGCCAGACCTCCAAGACTCAGGCCATCCATTCTAGTCATTCTATGTCTAATAGTCACATGACATCAACGTTCAAGAACCTTCCTAGGTAGCTCCACTGGGCCAAGTTAACAAGGACAGTGTTTGGTGTTTTTCATTGACAGCTCCAGGCAATAAAAGCTGTGCTTACATTGTAGAGCAGCTTGTCGCGATGGAGAGAGTAGAACTGCAAGTGGCCTGGTTTCCCGTTGAGCACCAAGGCTTTGCTACGCGGGTCGATCATCAGGTTTGTCCGCACACCCTCACCCTTGACCAGCCCCTGGATGACGGCCGGCACTTTAACACAGCTCTGGATGATAGTGATTTCTTGACAGGGAAAATAGGGGGGAAAAAAAGATGGATCAGGTCTACAGATTAAACTCCGTGACAACATCCAAAAGCCCTTACAGTTGTTTGACACAACATATAGTGGGTCCAAAATTATTGGATCCCTTGATAAAGATGAACAAAAAAAAAACTAAAATAAATAAAAATAATGAGCTATGTTGTATGCGCAATTTTTTAAAATGTTTCATTATTTAATACTACCACAATTGTTCAGAGAACGAGATTTTGTTTAACAAGTCAGAGATCAAAATCACTTTACTCCAACACTCTCCCCTGGCAAAGATAAGAGATTTAAAAAAAACTTTTTATGAGATTGAAGAACACATTGGGAGGGATCTTAGACCAATCTGCCATTCAGAACCCTTCCAGATCTTTGATATGTTTTATCTGCTCTTATGGACTTCCCTTGTGAATTAAAACCACAGGTTTTCAATGAGGTTATGTCTGTCAATGGCCATCTAGGTCTGGAGACTGAGAAGGCCATTGCAAAATGTTGATTTTGTGGTCAATTAACCATTTCTTTGTGGATTTTGGATGTGTTCTTGTGGTTATTGTCTTGCTGAAAGATCCACGTGTTGCCAAGTTTCAGCCTTCTGGACAAAATGTTCTGGTACATGGTAAAGTTCATGATGCTGTTTGACCTTAACTCATTTGACACCAGGAAATCCCCAGGTGAACAAGATGAAATTCTGATGATTCACCACCATATTTTACAGTAGGTGTGTGGTTCTTTTCTGATTATGCATCTTTGGCGTGGCCAAAGAGCTCTATTTTCATGTCATCTGACCATAGCACTGGTTCCAATCCAAGTGCCAAAGTCTGGGTCGTTATCCTAGCAAGAGGAATATTGAACAGGGGATCCAATTATTTTGACCCCTATCTTTGAGATGTATTTATTTATTACTTGTTAAACACAATCTTTCTCTGAGCAATTGTGTTAGTATAAAATAATAAAAACAATGGTGCATACAATATAGCTCAGAATTACTTTGGAACAAGCATTTCGCTACACCCGCAATAACATCAGATAAGTTTGTGTCAGCAATAAAATTCGATTTATTTGTTTTTATACACAGTATTTTTTGCTCATCTTTAATCAAATGTTGGACCCCACTGTACATGGTGATGTCAGCACCAGCCATTGCTAAGATAAAATAGTATATGCTACTTGGGAATCTTCCCTTTCAAGAGTGAGACGGAGGACCCTGAACAGTTTTAAGCATCTTTCCTTAAAGTAATCACTGAAATCCGCTACATAGCAGTTACCATTCCAGTCATGTCAGATCAGAGATTACTTCAAGGGAGGGAGGCAAGATGGAGGAATGAACCATGAAATTATTGTAACAGGGTGCAACAGTCCTTACTGTTGTCAGAGTGGGAGGTGCAGAACAATGAACCGTCAGGTGACACGGCAATGTGTGTGATTGCACCGCCCAGGCGCGGCAGGAAGTCCATCTGGGTCGCTTGTGTGTAACGCCACTGGACCAGCACCGATTCTATCCCCCCACTTAGCAGGTTGGTGCCTACAGAAAAGAAGCGGAGACAAAGGCCATCACGCCACTGGTCAGAATGCTTCCATCATGAACCAGGAAAACAGTTGGCATAGAGCAGGGGTCGCATTAGCTTTTAGAAATGTGCATTTTCAAAACGCAGACAATCAGAAAATCTGAGTTTCAAACCATTTCACCTGCATTTTATATTGAAAGTCAACTGTGTTTATTTGCCTAAATAGAATGATCAGCGGCATGCAACTATAGTTTTCTGCAAAAAATTGCTGGGTTTTCATCAGATAACAGAAGTGCAAGGTGTTTTTTTCCCAAAAAACATGCATTGCCATCAGAGTTCTCATGTTTATCATAGAAAGAATGTAGCCAGCTAAATGTCCTAATGTTTTGCTTGCAGTTCATCGAGGATCCTTTTTATATAGAAGGACTGAGAAGCTCAGTTCTGGTGACTTTTATAAAAGGACATTTAACTCCAAAATGAAAGAAAATAAAAGTATGCTGACAACATCTAAAATATCATTTCCACCTTCAGAAATGAGCCCAATAACATATTGGTAAAAATATTCTAATAATTATGACATATTGGACCATGCATGGTCTATCAGATGTACCATTAGCACTAAGCATTATCACCTGTAGTCCAATTGATGCAGCATAGTGGCTATAACATTTACATATGCTGAAGCATGGGGTTTGTCCATCTGCATTTACCCCATTGGACAGAACATCCTGATTGTTGTTGTTATTCATAATTAATATTTTATTATAATTAATTGTTCACTTTCAGGCATTTCTATTACAAAGTACATCACTGCCCTTTAATTAAGATGCCAATGTCCACTTTGAGCTGTTGCGCAGCTGCTCCTAGACCATGACTGAAAACTTCAGCTGTAACTTTTTTTTTTAAACAAAGGTCAAAAAGGCTTTCATAATATATTTACCAAAACGGCTTTGCATTAACAATTTATGTGAACTGATTGCTTGTCAGAATACATGTTTCCCTCCCCATGGCTCTCGCAACTTGAATGCGCCTCAAGAGGATTATTTATCTTACAGAACACATGGCAAGTCGACGAGGTAAATAGGTAAAGTATTCTGATTTTGTTTTAATAAGATTACATGGCAAAAATAGTAGCACTGGAAAGTTGCAAGCCAACACGAGTGACAAAGTAGAGGCTTTGAACTACTTTGTCAGCAGTACCACTGCTTGAGTTGAGTGCCACAGTAGTGCGCATTATAGACTATTTAATTCCCTTCATCTGGACAATCAGAGTGTCAGCAAAAATCATGCATGTCAGTTCTGTGCACACAGCTTAACAGAGAAAATAAAATATTTGGGAATATATCTCATATAACAGACATGCGACCCCTGTAGTGTGATCAAAGATGATGATTTGTACAGGTATAATTCAACAGTTATAGGGTCAGGGGTTATAGGTTACCTTCAGGGGTGAATTGCAGTGTGTTGACTGCCCCGTGGTGCCAGTGTAGGGTGGAGTATGTGTACTCCTTCTTCTGGTTGAAGTTTCTCCTATGAAGACAGAGAAAGAACATTGATTGTGAGTGATGCCAATCCAGTGTTTCCCCTAAATGTGGTCTTAAGTGAGACCATGTATGGTCATGGCCGCAATGTTCCTCCGGCATCACTCACCACAGGCGAATTTTGCCGTCCTCGTGACCTGTGGCGATACAGTCCTCTTTAGGGTGGCACGAGACACAGGTGAAGGCATTCTTGGCCCCTTTCTTATTCCCCGGCTTGAGGAAAAACCTGTGGGGCACAGAAACAGACAATACAGTTGAATGAGTGCTATGACTAGTGATGACCAATGTTTAGTTGGGCAATGTCAAATCCCCATAACATACTGTAACGTAATCAATCCCGTTTCCAGGCGAGGGGGTTGCTCAAAACAATCGAGAGGGCTGGCTGAACTCCCCCACTCCTGACCACAGACAAGCAGAAAGGCCACTCATCCAACAGAAAGGACTGCCGTTCAGCGTGTTTGGACTTGTATTGCACAAACACTAGCCAGAAAAACATTAACATTCATGCTTAGAGTCCTTGAAGGGGACAGCCTCCTGACAGGGCAGAATGTTGTTTACCTGTAGGACTTCTGCTTCTTGAAGAAAAACACCTCAAGCTTTAAACCTTTGGCGGCAGCAATGTATTCACCCTGTTAGATTGGAGGAATAAACAAGCTTTTCACAAAGAGCTGGCGTCCATATTGGAGGTGGTAATAAAAAAAAAACTCAAACCTTTCACTTAACAATACAATGGCAAACTATGACAAGTGACCCAAGCGTAAATTGTTTGCTGCCAAGAAACTTGTTTGCTACTGAAGTTCCAGGTAGGCCTACTACACGTACCTCTCTGCCAAAGGAGGCAGCCCCAGAGGGGCTGACATCACAGAGGACGGCCGAGAGCTCTCGCGCCTCCACTTCCTGGTCCTCACTTCGGGGCAGATGAACAGCTACCAGCTGGAACAGCTCTGAAGACACACACAACCATGTCAGAGATCACCCTCCTCCACATTCTGCACTATTATGTTGACCAATTACAAAACAAATCACTTGTGACTTGAAAGAACACTGACTGACTGCAAAAAGACCCTATATAGGCATTTAAGGACAATTGATGTGCAAATGCCAACCTCTGATTTGTACTTACCAGAGCTTTTGTCATTTGCCATTGGGACGACGACAAACACAACTCCTCCATGATTTTCAGAGACGTATATGGAGTAGATGGGGTACCCAATAATGAAGGTCTGAAAAGTATTATAGTGAAGTGATTTCTAAATACAGAACCAGTCAAAAGTTGACAAACCTACTCATTCCAGGGTTTCTTTATTTGTACTATTTTCTACATTGTAGAATAATGGTGAAGATATCAAAACTAGGAAATAAACACACGGAATCATGTAGTAAACAAAAGTGTTAAATTAAAATATATTTTTTTATATTTGATTCTTCAAAGTAGCCACCCTTTGCCTAGATGACAGCTTTGCACACTCTTGGCATTCTCACAACCATTCTAGTCAACTGGAATGCATTTAAAATGACAGGTGTGCCTTGTTAAAAGTTGATTTGTGGAATTTCTTTCCTTAATTTGTTTGACCCAATCAGTTGTGTTGTGACATTCTAGGGGTGGTATACAGATATTGTCCCTATTTGGTAAAGACCAAGTCCATATTATGGCAAGAACAGCTCAAATAAGCAAAGAAACGACAGTCCGTCATTACTTTAAAGACATGAAGGTCAGTCAATCCGGAATCAAGAACTTTGAACTTTTATTCAAGTGCAGTCGCAAAAACCATCAAGCGCCATGATGAAACTGGCTCTCATGAGGACCGCCACAGGAAAGGATGACCCAGAGTTACCTCTGCTGCAGAGGATAAGCTCATTAGTTACCAGCCTCAGAAATCACAGTCCAAATAAATACTTCACAGAGTTCAAGTAACAGACACATCAACATCAGACCTTCATGGTCAAATTGCTGCAAAGAAACCACTACTAAAGGACACCAATAAGAAGAGACTTGCTTGGGCAAAGAAACACGAGCAATGCACATTAGACTGGTGGAAATCTGTCCTTTGGTCTGGAGTCCAAATAGGAGATTTTTGGTTCCAACCGCTTTGTCTTTGTGAGACGCAGAGTACGTGAACGGAGGATCTCCGCATGTGTGGTTCTCATCGTGAATCATGGAGGAGGTGCGATGTGTGGAGGTGCTTTCCTGATGACACGGTCTGCGATTTATTTAGAATTCAAGGCATACTTGACCAGCATGGCTACCACAGCATTCTGCAACGAAACACCATCCCTTCTGGTTTGCGCTTAGTGGGACTATCATTTGTTTTTCAACAGGACAATGACCCAACACACCTTCAGGCTGTGTAAGGGCTATTTGACCAAGAAGGAGAGTGATGGAGTGCTGCATCAGATGACCTGACCTCCACAATCACCCGACCTCAACCCAATTGAGATGTTTTGCGATGAATTACACCTTTCCAGGGGAAGCTGGTTGAGAGAATGCCAAGTCTGTGCAAAGCTGTCACCAAGGCAGCTTATTTGTTATTACATGATTCCATGTTTGTTATTTCATAGTTTGGATGTCTTTACTATTATTTTAAAATGTAGAAAGTAGTAAAAATAAAGAAAAACCCTTGAATGAGTAGGTGTGTCCAAGCTTTGACTAGTACTGTACATAACGCAAAAAGGAAGCAGCGATCGCAAATGATTTTGGCAAAGGGTGCGGCTGTACCTTGATGAGGATGCCATCTGTGAAGTCCCACAATCGGACAGTGCCATCTGCCGAGCACGAGTATACCTGCAGGAGAGTGCAACAATGTCACGTCTACACTCAAAACATTGCAATGAACAAACATTCCTCAGAAACACCAAACCATAAGAGCAACAACAAACCATTCATTCGACAAACATGCTGAGTGCAGACACGTATGTAGCTACTGTATTTATAGCTACCAGATATGTGATAACTATGTCTCTGTACTGGGCGTTACAGGAAAGCCCTATACAAGATGTCACCTTAGGGCCTCCCGGGTGGCGCAGTGGTCTAGGGCACTGCATCGCAGTGCTAGCTGCGCCACCAGAGTCTCTGGGTTCGCGCCCAGGCTCTGTCGCAGCCGGCCGCGACCAGGAGATCCGTGGGGCGACGCACAATTGGCCTAGCGTCGTTAGGGTTAGGGAGGGTTTGGCCGGTAGGGATATCCTTGTCTCATCGCGCTCCAGCGACTCCTGTGGCGGGCTGGGCGCAGTGCGCGCTAACTAAGGGGGCCAGGTACACGGTGTTTCCTCCGACACATTGGTGCGGCTGGCTTCCGGGTTGGAGGCGCGCTGTGCTAAGAAGCAGTGCGGCTTGGTTGGGTTGTGCGTCGGAGGACGCATGGCTTTCGACCTTCGTCTCTCCCGAGCCCGTACGGGAGTTGTAGCGATGAGACAAGATAGTAATTACTAGCGATTGGATACCATGAAAATTTGGGAGATAAGGGGATAAAAAAATTATAATAATAAAGATGTCACCTTAGATTTTTCAACTTAAATTTTCTTGGTTATACTTTCTTTGTTCTCGATTCGGTCAGAAAAGTATATTAGAAATGTGTGTTAGTTGCAGGTCATTCTACAAAAACAAAGAAAGATATTAAATCTACGTTTAGCACCAAGTGAGGTGTTTCCTCGCCATTTTAGCTGCCAGACATCTTGCATTTTCCAACATCTTTGTAGAAGTAGATGACAGATTGCCGCAACCAAAACAAAGATCTACACACATGCAAGTGGGATTTCTCACTTGGTAAAAAAAACAAGATTACATTGCAAAAATAGTAGCACTGCTTTTGCCAAGCGTTTTCGCAGTTTTTTTGTAGAACCACCTGCAACTGGACACAGACATTTAAAGATACTTTTTTCACTGACTCAAGAACAAAGAAAGTGGAAAGGACGGTTACGGTAGTTAAAGTCTATGGCGCTGTCTTGTATAGTGCTTTCCTGTAATGCCCAGTATGGAAAGTTTACACATATCGGACACACAAACTGGTAGCTACTGTATTTACAAACCTGCAGGTGGTTTGAAGGGTTGCGGACAATGCCTGACACCAGGTCTGTGTGTCCCTGCAAATCATGGACGCATTCCTCAGAGCTGGAACTGTACACTTTCACTGATTCCCCCGAGGCACACAAAATGAACCTGGTGAAAAGGACCGGAAAGAAATCAGTTTACAGACTATGGTTATTCCCGATTCAACAGACACCCGACTGTTTATTATGATTAGCTAACTAGCTAGCTAAATACCAAAAACAGGTCTAGCTAGCTTACGATAGCGGTTAGGTGCTTTTAGCAACTCAGGTGTATTTACATACAATAGAAGCAACGCTAGCGTATTGGGTTGCACAAAAACAGAAATAAAATTCTGGGAAGCCAGAAGTTAAAAACAATTCCATTTCAACTTACTGTGCCGGTGGCCATGGCGGGTTGGTCATTATGACAGGAGGGAATTCGAGACACATTATCTAAAAGATTGTATTATTTAACGGACTTTCCAAACGTGGGTCTGTTGTAGACCCACTTCCTCTCTGCTTACCTCAAATAAAAGTCCTGCACGTGTGCCATATGTAGACAAAAAGGAATAACTTCTGGGGGGACTTTTATTTTGACATGAGGTAAGCAGAGAGGAAGTGGGTCCCTTAAGTGTTATCAAACGTGGCCCCTTTCAGACAATTTTTCTGAACTCAGTGAGGTTAGCTTAATTTTTGTGCAGTGTGAACACTCCAAGGGAACCCAGACCCCTCAAAAGAGCCCCGAAGCGAACCAAAACAATCTCAAGAGGTGGTCTAAGTTCGATTCGCTTGAAGTCTGTGTTCGGTTCCCTTTTTTAGGGCAATGCGAACAAAAATCTCCATGTTCGCTTGTCATTATTCCCGCACCATACACTAGACTACTGCAATACAGTTTCCCCTTCCATAACCTCCTACATTGGTGCCACAAAAGAGATAAGATGATGTTCAGGTTCACAGAAAAAACGTGCTGTTTTTGGACATTGGCTAGAGATTGTCAAGGATGCACATACATGCAAATATAAGTATTTAGTTTTGTATCAACACGATGTTCAGATTATTTGTTTGCAATATGATCTATAAGCGAAGAGCTTCATAAGCCATTTATTCGATTGTGGGGTTTGAATAGTGTAAGACACAACATATTTGGTGAATCAATGCTAGCTCTTAAAGGGGCAGTAGCCTTCATCAGGTGTACAATTTTCAATTACAGCATTATTTAATCTACAGTTATTCTTCTGACATTTATTCTGTTACCAATAATATTTACATGTTAATATTATCTTACGATTATAATTATGTCTCATAGTTTAGCAAAATGCAAATGTATTAGCTTCCAAAATGTGATTAGGTATATCTAGCTGTCCAATAACACATTCTGATAAAATGTCTCGTCCTGCACTTCGTAAAAACCCAGACTGTGGGCCAGCCAGAGTGCATTGGGTGAATGTTGCAAAAATACCTTGGTTCCTTTCTAAACATAGCAATGTGAATGCAGAAAGGTTTCAGACCACAAAATAGGTAAAGATAGGTAAAGTGAACTGGCAAAAAAATAAAAAGAGTTCAGTCCTCATTCAAAGGGAACAGTTATTCTGCTTTCTTCACTTTAAAGAGGACTGAGATGACTGAAAACACAAAAAGTTGAAATGGAATTGTATTTCAATTCTGGCTTCCCATGGACTGTTTTTGTGCAACCAAAAACAATTGAAAGCAATGCCAGTGTATTTAAATAAACGTTAACGTTACACCCTCGTTGCTTAAAGCACCTAGCTAGTTACCGGTATGTGTAACATTACATTTTGAATTAGTAGCCTGCAAGCAAGGAAGTGGAATCAGTGGATTGCCTAGTTAGTTAATATATACTGAACAAAAATATAAGAACGCACCATGTAAAGTGTCGGTCCCATGTTTCATGAGCTGAAATAAAAGAACCCAGCAATTTTCCATACGCATAGGCGATGTGGGGTGCTGCATAAGGCAAATAGTGGTCACACCAGAAACTGACTGGTTTTGTGATCCATGCCCCTACCAGGTAAGGTATCTGTAACCAACAGATGTATATCTGTATTCCGAGTCATGTGAAATCAATAGATTAGGGCCTAATGAAGTTATTTAAAATGACAGGTTTTCTTAAAAATAGTAACTCAGTAAAATCTTTGAAATTGTTGCCTGTTGCATTTTAATTTTGTTCTGTGCAGTGGTGTAATGTACTTAAAAATTGTACTACTACTTATGTCTATTTTCTTTTGGAATCCAAAATAATGTACTTTTCACTGAATACAATTTCTGACATTTTGAATGCTTAGCAGGACAGGAAAATTGTCATCCCTACTGCCACTGATCTGGTGACTCAATAAACACACATCCTTAATTTGTCAATTATGTTAGTGTTGGAGCCCCTGGCTATCCATGAATTAAAAAAACAACAATATGGTGCCGTCTGGTTTGCTTAATATAAGGAATTATTTATAGGTTTATAAGTATATTTTATCCAATTACATTTTTGATACTTAAGTATATTTAAAACCAAATACTTTTAGACTATTACTCTAGTATTTTACTGGGTGACTAACTTGAGTAAAAGTAAAGATACCTTAATAGAAAATGACTGTCATTTATGACAATTGGGTACTTTTTCCACCACTGCACTTGGTTCTGTGTATAAGCCATTTAGCAAGAACTTTTACCCAAAGCGACTTAGCTACGACCATGCAAAGTATCGTCCCTAGAGATACTGAATATGCCGCTGTTAACATTATTTTCGTTTGAGTTGGTTGATCAAGGACGCCTGACTACGTACGGAAGCTTCCTCAACGAGTCGTCTGTATAAACAATGGTTCGCTGCGGGACGAAGCAATGGCCATGCACGTATACATTTTACGTATGGGTGTTCCCGGGATTCGAACCCATAATTCTTGCGTTGCAAGCGCCATTCTGTACCAACTGAGCTACAGGACCACAGACAATAGCCAACGTTACGTTTCTCTCAAGATTAGAATACTTGTGTTGTAGCTATACAGTAACACGTTAGCTAACGTGCTAGCTAACTAGCCACAGTAGCTAGCCAGGGATCCAGTTTGCATCCATGCCATACTTGTGACATACAGTTAATTCAGGTTTAGCTCATGTCAGCTGCAAAGTACACACACGTACCTGGAATCATTTGTAATAACTGGCTCTCTGAAGTTTATTTTGCTGCCACCACGGTGAACCACGCGTATTTCTGCGTGCGCCATCATCTTTTCGAATTTCAACTATGAACCTTCGCCTCTGACCCAACAACACATGGCTTGCTTCTGTCCTTGTTTATTCAAAACTGGTTCGTAGTCGCCCTCAAGCGTTCTTCTCCAATTACTGCATTTGATTTATTTTTTTATTTTTTATTATTTCACCTTATTTAACTAGGCAAGTCAGTTAAGAACACATTCTTATTTACAATGTTATGTATTGCTCATCATTGTTGTCGGCTGTTGTTTACTTATTTATTTGTTGTCATCACATTATTGTACAAAAAAACGGAAACGTAGCTAATACACCAGTATTTATTGTTTCGAGTGGTCTTTTTAGTGGTATGGGGATCCAGTATTGCGTCGCTGATCGCATTGATTGACAGATCATCACTGAAGTTGTTTTATTACGTAAAAGTTCTTTCACATTGTGACGTTGGCTGAGTTACCGTATAAAATGCGATAGCTTATCTCTTTGGTAATCACTTGGTAAAGTTTTACATGATGGGAACATAGGCTCCAGCTATAGACTTTAACCATGGAGGATAATAAGGTAAGCCTATGAATTGTTAACAGAGAAGGCCTATGCAGTGGTGCTGGAACCGCTGCGCCGTCTTTTTTTTATGCTGCGGCAGGAACCACAGGGTATACAGGACATGCCGATAGGGGTGCCGCAAGTAGTGACAGCTGGGTGGCCGTGTGGGCTAACGTTAATGTGCCGCTAATATTATACTTTTTAATATTGTAATTTTTTTAATGCATTATAATAACCTATGGGACTTGTTATACATGAAATATGATCCTTGCAAAGATAACAGCAGTAGGCTATTTATCATAATTTTACCTAAATTATATAATAATAGGTGACTCCATAACGCGTTCATTACGAATCTTGATATCAGGCAATAGGATCTATGTGTATTTATAGCGAAAACCTGTACTGTACAAAAATACAACTGTCAACTCCGTCCGTGTAGCCATTTTGTTAGTTATTTAGCAGTCTTATGGCTTGGCGATTGAAGCTGTTCAGGAGCATGTTGGTGTCAGACTTGATGCACGGTACCGCTTGCTGTGCCGAAGCGGAGAGAACAGTCTATGGCTTGGGTGGCAGGAGTTTAACGATTTCCGGGTCTTCCTTTCGGCCTGATATAGAGGTCCTGGATGACAGAGAGCACAGCCCTGGTGATCAAATTGTATTTTGCACATACACATGTTTAGCTGATGTTATTGCAGGTGTAGCAAAATGCTTGTTTCTAGCTCAAACAGTGCAGAAATATCTAACAAGTAATATTTAACAATACACACAATCTAAAGTAAAGGAATGGAATTAATAATATATAAATATTTGGATGAGCAATGACAGAGCAGCATAGACTAAGATACAGTAGAATTGGAAGGATACAGTATATACATATGAGATGAGTAATGCAAAATATGTAATGAAACAGGCAGGGAGCAGGTCTCGAACACTCAACCTTCTAGCCCGAAGTCCAGCGTGCTATCGACTGTGCCTCAAAAGCATGCTTGAGTGGCAGAGTCGATATCCGCGCTTATAAACCCAGGGTCGTTACATTATGTAAACATTATTAAAGTGAATAGTGTTCCATTGTTAAAGTGGCCAGTGATTTCAAGTCTCTGTATATAGGGCAGCAGCCTCTAATGTGCTAGTGATGGCAATTTAACAGTCTGATGGCCATGAGATAGAAGCTGTTTTTCAGTCTCTCTTCTGGATGATAGCGGGGTGAACAGGCAGTGGTTCGGGTGGTTGTTGCCCTTGATGATCTTTTTGTCTTTCCTGTGACATCGGGTGCTGTAGGTGTCCTGGAGGGCAGGTAGCTTGCCCCCGGTGATGCATTGGTTGGGCTCATTTACTAGGCTGTCCGCACCACCCTCTGTAGCGCCATGCAATCGTGGGCGGTGCTATTACCATACCAAGCAGTGATGCAGCCAGTCAAGATGCTCCTAATTGTACAGCTGTAAAACTTTTGAGGATTTGAGGACCCATACCTAGGGCTGTGGCGGTCATGACATTTTGTCAGCTGGTGATTGTCAAGCAAATAACTGCTGGTCTCACAGTAATTGACCTTTAATTAAAATAAACACATTTAGCATCTCCTGGCTTCCACGCATAGCCTACAAACCACTGATGCAGACCATTGCGACATCTACATATTAAAATGTCTAATAAATCCATGTAATATAGCCTACACCATCACAATAAATCCAGTCTAAAATGTAGTCTATTTCAGAAGAACACTTGCCCTTATGTTAGACCCTGATCTGGCTATGCCATATGGCTACACTGGTTCATTTAGCAGACAAGATCTAGTTAGAATTCCATGGCATTATTTTATATTATTTTATAGTATGAAGAATACAATTGAACATAGCTGAATAAAATGAAATAAAATGTTTTCTCCAAGCGATTTTAGGGAGTGCGCACATGTGGCTATTCTGTGTTTAGCAGTTAACAAAGAAATAGGTACTCCTATATGCTTAATTTATAGTTATTTATGTAACTTTAGTTGTGATACAAACGTTGGGTTATCCGTTTTGATTTTCAATACATTCTAAGGCTGTATGATTTGCCTCTAATGATGATTTGAAAAAAGTTGCATGAAAGGCATGAGCTCTGCTTAGTTTTTTTGCTCAGGCTGCACACTGTTATTCACAATTTGACAAGCACATGATAATACCTCAAATTACCTGGCGACATCCCCTTTGTGTGACCGTAATGCCCCCTAAAAAAATCCATGCCTTTTGCGACCTGTGTCCTTGGACTGAATATAATAATTATAATTCCCTTCTCCTGGCTCTGAAGCACCTCTCACTCACATGGCTCTCTCAGATAGCTCAATTCTCATTAGCCAATGCCCATCAAGTGATCGGGTCTTTCTCACAGGCTACAAGTGAAGACAGACACATTGGAGACTCAATTGCGTGCGTCCTTATCCAATTCCAAGGCGCGTATTGAATATATTGGAAGAACTGTCCACATTTACTTTTCATCAGCCAACAAAATGAGTAGGCCTAATGAACAGCAAAAGCACTAGCCTATGTCAATCTACTATCCCCATAGTACAAAAATTGACCTATTCTGTGTGAGATATAAATATTCCAAACATAGTCTGGGACAGCTGTGGGATGCGATAGATCCCAAAATGAATACAACCGTTAGCAAAGAATGAATTTACCATGGCTAAGGGCTGTATCCAGGCACTTCGCGTTTCGGCTTGCTTCAGAACAGCCCTTAGCCGTGGTAAAATGGCCATATAGCACCCCCCCCCCCCCCCCCCCCCCCCCCCCTGCCTTATTGCGTAATTATAAACCAGGCAGTTTGGGTCCTGGATGCTTATTGGCTGAAACAGCATTTCAGCCATGTGTATATACGACAATATACCACGGGTTTGATGCAAATATACTTGTTACTCTTCTATTGATGTTGGTAACCAGTTTTTATTGGCAATATGGCACCTCAGTGTTTGTGGTATATGGCCAATATACCACAGCTAAGAGCTTTATCCAAGCAGTTTTGCCTAAGAACAGCGCTTAGCCATAGTATATTGGCCATTATAAACTGGGTAGTTCGAGCCCTGAATGCTGATTGGCTGAAAGCTGTGGTATATCAGAGCGTATACCACGGGTATGACAAAACAATTATTTTTACTCTTCTAATTAAGTTGGTAACCAGTTTTAATAACTCTGCGTTGTGTCGTGCGTAAGAACAGCTCTTAGCTGTGGTATATTGGCCATATCCATGAGCATTTAAAGAATGGTCTAATTTGTTCCAATCAGAGTTTAAACGAAGATGATCCACATGATCATCAAAGTTTGGAAGGTCAAGTCCAGAAAATGAAGAATGATATCCTGGGTTTAAACTATCCAGAAGATATTGAAGTGAAGGATCCCCTGCCTCAGATCGAGCTGAAGGCTGTGACAAGGAGAAAAGTTAAGGTGAGAGAATAGATTGAGGAGAGAAAGGGAAATCGGGGGTCTTACCTGTCCACACTCTAAACCTGTCCAATATGCCATACAACATGTTGTTGTGAGGTTGGAGGGTAAATTGTCCTTACAACAGACTTCCATCTCTTAATATTCAATCACCAATCGTTTACTGTAGCTCTTCTCAAAGGCCTGTATAGCATTAAGAAGGAAAGAAATTCCTTTACTTAACTTTTAACAAGGCACACCTGTTAATTAATTAAATGCATTCCAGGTGACTACCTCATGAAGCTGGTTGAGAGAATGCCAAGTTTGTGCAATGCTGCCATCAAGGCAAAGGATGGCTACTTTGAAGAATCTCAAATTGAAAATATAATATATATTTGTTTAACCCTTTTTTGGTACCTACATGATTCCATATGTAGTTCCATTTCATAGTTGTAACGGCTTTCCTCCTCCTCTTCATCAGAAGAGGAGGAGCAGGGATCGAACCAAAATGCAGCTGAGTTTGTAGACATGATTTATTAACGAAAAACACGAACTCGACTAATACACTAACAAAACAAATAAACGGTGTAGACAGATCTGAACGATGGACTCACATAACACACGAGAACGCACGAACAGGGAAAAAAGCCTACACATAAATGACACTGAACAAACAAACCGAAACCAGTCCCGTGTGGCGTAACGACATACACAAACACAGGAGACAATCACCCACAACGAACACTGTGAAAACACCTACCTAAATATGACTCTTAATTAGAGGAACGCCAAACACCTGCCTCTAATTAAGAGCCATACCAGGCAACCCATAAACCAACATAGAAACAGAAAACATAGAATGCCCACCCAAACTCACGTCCTGACCAACTAACACATATAACAAACTAACAGAAATAGGTCAGGAACGTGACATAACCCCCCCCATAAGGTGCGAACTCCGGGCGCACCAGCACAAAGTCTAGGGGAGGGTCTGAGTGGGCATCTGACCACGGTGGTGGCTCAGGCTCCGGGCGAGGTCCCCACCCCACCATAGTCAATCCCAGCTTCCATCTCCCCCTATGAATGTCCACCCTCCTCTTACCCCCACAAAATCCTTTTTGTAACATCAACAACAGGGGCAGCACCGGGACAGAGGGATAGATCAAGACAGAGGGATAGATCAGGATAGAGAGGTAGCTTAGGATAGAGAGGTAAATCAGGATAGAGGGGCAACTCCGGACTGAAAGGCAGCTCCGGACAGAGAGACAGCTCTGGACTGAGGGGCAGTTCTGGGTAAATAGCCGCTCCGGGCTAAGGGACAGCTCATGACTGGCTAACGGCTCTGGACGCTCATGGCTGGCTGACGGCTCTCGACGCTCATGGCTGGCTGACGGCTCTCGACGCTCATGGCTCGCTGACGACTCTGGACGCTCATGGCTCGCTGACGGCTCTGGACGCTCATGGCTCGCTGACGGCTCTGGACGCTCATGGCTCACTGACGGATCTGGCAGATCCTGTCTGGTTGGCGGCTCTGGCAGATCCGGTCTGGTTGGCGGCTCTGGCAGATCCTGTCTGGTTGGCGGCTCTGGCAGATCCTGTCTGGTTGGCGGCTCTGGCAGATCCTGTCTGGTTGGCGGCTCTGGCAGATCCTGACTGATAACTGGCTCTAGCGGCTCCTGACTGACTATCGGCTCTGACGGCTCGGGACAGACGGGCGGCTCTAATGGCTCAGGACAGACGGATGGCTCAGACGGCGCTGGGGAGACGGATGGCTCAGACGGCGCTGGGGAGACGGATGGCTCAGACGGCGCTGGGGAGACGGATGGCTCAGATGGCACTGGGGAGACGGATGGCTCAGATGGCGCTGCGGAGACGGATGGCTCAGACTGCTCCTGTCTGGCGGAAGGCTCTGGCTGCTCCTGTCTGGCGGAAGGCTCTGTAGGCTCATGGCAGACGGGCAGCTTTGCAGGCTCATGGCAGACAGGCAGTTCATGCGCCGTTGGGCAGACGGCAGACTCTGGCCGGCTGAGACGCACTGTAGGCTTGGTGCGTAGTGCCGGAACTGGAGGCACCTGACTGAGGACACGCACTTCAAGCCTAGTGCGGGGAGCAGGGACAGGACACACTGACCTCTCGAAGCGCACTATATTCCTGGTGCGTGGTACCGGACTGAGGGCACGCACCTCAGGACGAGTGCGGGGAGAAACAGTGTGCACAGGACTTAGGAGACGCACATGTGGCTTAGTGCGCGGTGCCGGAACTGGAGGCACTGGGCTGGAGACACGCACCATAGGGAGAGTGCGTGGAGGAGGCACAGGGCTCTGAAAACGCACTGGAAGCCTGGTGCGTGGTGTAGGCACTGGTGGTACTGGGCTGAGGCGGGGAGGTAGTGCCGGAAATACCGGACCGTGAAGGCGTACTGGCTCCCTTGAGCACCGAGCCTGCCCAACCTTACCTGGTTGAATGCTCCCCGTCGCCCGACCAGTGCGGGGAGGTGGAATAACCCGCACCGGGCTATGTAGGCGAACCGGGGACACCATGCGTAAGGCTGGTGCCATGTAAGCCGGCCCGAGGAGACGCACTGGAGACCAGATGCGTTGAGCCGGCCTCATGACACCTGGCTCAATGCCCAATCTAGCCCTACCAGTGCGGGGAGGTGGAATAACCCGCACTGGGCTATGCACTCGTACAGGAGACACCGTGCGCTCTACTGCGTAACACGGCGCCTGCCCGTACTCCCGCTCTCCACGGTAAGCCTGGGAAGTGGGCGCAGGTCTCCTACCTGCCCTTGGCCCACTACCTCTTAGCCCCCCCCCAATAAATTTTTGGGGTCTCCTCTCGGGCTTCCAGCCACGTCTCCTTGCTGCCTCCTCATACCACCGCCTCTCTGCTTTCGCTGCCTCCAGCTCAGCTTTGGGACGGCGATATTCTCCCGGCTGTGCCCATGGACCTCTCCCGTCCAATATGTCCTCCCAAGTCCATGATTCCTGTGTATAATCCTGCTTGAACTCATGCCGCTTGGTTCTGGAATGGTGGGTGATTCTGTAACGGCTTTCCTCCTCCTCTTCATCAGAAGAGGAGGAGCAGGGATCGAACCAAAATGCAGCTGAGTTTGTAGACATGATTTATTAACGAAAAACACGAACTCGACTAATACACTAACAAAACAAATAAACGGTGTAGACAGATCTGAACGATGGACTCACATAACACACGAGAACGCACGAGCAGGGAAAAAAGCCTACACATAAATGACACTGAACAAACAAACCGAAACCAGTCCCGTGTGGCATAACGACATACACAAACACAGGAGACAATCACCCACAACGAACACTGTGAAAACACCTACCTAAATATGACTCTTAATTAGAGGAACGCCAAACACCTGCCTCTAATTAAGAGCCATACCAGGCAACCCATAAACCAACATAGAAACAGAAAACATAGAATGCCCACCCAAACTCACGTCCTGACCAACTAACACATATAACAAACTAACAGAAATAGGTCAGGAACGTGACAATAGTTTTGATGTATTCACTACTATTCTACAATGTAGAAAATAGTAAAAATAAAGAAAAACCCTTGAATGAGTACATGTGCCCAAACTTTTGACTGGTACTGTATATATATATATGTATATATATATATATATATATATAATGTTGAATTAAGCAAATTCACTGATTCGGCTGTTTTTAATCTTTGCTATGCTGTAATAAAGGCTTTACAATTTTTTGTCGTTAGAACAGACTGGTATTGCTTAGAATTTATTTAGTGTTGTTTACACTGTTCCAAATGGTCAGAAAAAACAATATTGTAATCTAACAGCAACTGTTTGGCACACATAACACTCACGCAGCACTTGGTCCTATAGCCTCCTTTTTGTTGATCACCAGTAGTTTCCACAACTAAGTCAAATGTCTTCCACAGATCTGACTTCCCCTTTCCCTCCTAAGCAACCAGTAAACATTCGCCCGTTTGGCGTTTATTTTTCACATCCTCCGCATCCATTTTGCTGTTGATATTACTGTGTTCGGAGTTTGTTATAACCAATTTATTGACTTGATTATGATAGGCTATAGGTCAGGCCCTATTTGTCACATGCATGCGATGCTTACATGTTTCACTTAAAGAGAGCAAGGCTGAGGAAATAGGTCATGCTTTTTGTAAACAAGTTAGGGATTTCGGTAACAGAACCTTTCAGTCAGAAACGAGGAAGAAACTAAATGGCTGAAATTATGTTGCATCTTCAGCATGGACAGCACAATAAACACTTGCTGTTATGTGGTGCCTTTTCACTGCAGTAGGGAGGAGAGCGAGACAACGTGCGCCTGTCACACAGGCACTCGCTGTCATTTCTTTTTAATACAGTATCACCATCGGGCTCTTTTTTGAGTCATTTGTGTGTCTTAATTATTTAATTAAACAGTGTGCTTAAAGCATCAGAAAAGCTCAGTGCCAATGTAGGTGATTGTATTCAAACACATAGGGTGTTTCTGATATGGAAAAATACATTTTAACATTAGAACAGGATGACTCTCGGTCGACAAAGAATTTTTTTTGTCGGGGACAGCCCTACAATCAATCTTACCCTTGCTCTACTCAAAGGGCTGTATTGGAATGGCTTCATACAGTATCTACGTGTATATCATTGACTGTATTGTCTTTTTAGACCAAGAAGACCAAGAGAAACAAAGTGGAGCAGATCACTGATACAGATGCAGGTCATAAATTAAACTCTAATTTCACTGAATGTAATCCTTTTGCATGTAAATGTGATTTAGTATGGACATCTATTGAGCAGAGAACTAATAGCAGAGCGCACATGTTATCCTTTCTTGGGTACTTAACTTCACAAAGTACACAAAGTTGGCTAACATATACTTGCCTCAGAAGGTTACATGTTTTCTGACTTCTTTACCTTGGGGAATGCTGCTTTGGACACAGGTCCCTCTACATCTGTGGAATTCTCTGGGATGGCAGTTCAGGGGACATCTCACCAGGGACAATCTAATGAAAAGATCCTAAGTGAGTGTGTCTCCAGGGCCTGTCAGACCAGGACTCTTGACCTCCCGCCAATCAATCCGGATGCTTTCAACACGATTATCATCCGGTTTCTGGAAAAACTTACTGAGGAGTATGTCCAAACTTCTATTGTAGTATTTGAATGCAATGGCATCTGGAGGATTTTATAAATTGTATGTGTGTTGGTGTGCTTTTTGGTGCTAAAAACATCTAATTATCTCCTATAGGCAATGGAGGCAGTTAAGCATTGGCAGGATGGACCCTGTAAGTCCCTTAACCTTGACAATTATTCATAGATATATTAATAGATGTTTCAAGAAAATTAGATACAAGCCTTTTATCTATCTACAGTATCATCCACATTATCACAAACAGTTACATTCAAAGAGCTTTTTAGTAGCCTACTGTTTTTCATGCTTTCCAATGTATGCCACTTTCATGATTCACATGAACATATGTGAGATTGTTGGTATCTCTTCGAGGAGCTTTGGTTTCAGAGCCCGGATATGAGTAATCTACCTACACTGTTTCGGTCCTACAGGTGATGAGGGCACTGCTTGCAGAGATGTGCCTGGAGATTGTGCGGTTTGTATCTGAGGCCATCCTAGAGGTCATCATCCCTGCAATTTTCCGTTTTGTACGGATATACAGCCATGTGTCTCCAGTATCCGGCAAGTCTCTGACAGAATCAGAGAGATCTTCTAGCACAAACCTGAAGGTTCGCAAGAGAGGCAGCAGCAAATCCTCAAGGTCCTGCACGGCCAAATCAAGCTCCTCTCGTAATGGGTATGTTCAGTCTTCCTAAAGAAACCGGTTTCACCTAACTATTCATAACCCATTTTGTGAAAATATGTTTTGTTATCTGTATAACAGTTTACTCTTAATGTCCAGTTTAACTGATTACTGAATTATGCATTAATGTGACTACAGTGTCTATTATCGAATATGGAATGCTGTATTTTTTGCTTTGTATTCTCAAAGGTCTCAGACAGTGTTGCCAAAGACTCAGGGAGATGGTGAGTCTATATCATCTGAGCCACTCAGTGACTTTTTTGGGATCACTGAGGACAGTCTCCTCACTAATGTCCAGGATTCCTTCAAAGAGTCGCTGAACAATGTCCTCTGTATCCAAAGAGAGGGCCAGGTAGACACTCAAAGTCTATCCCGGGTTATTGTTGGAGAAGTGTCAAAGAAGGTCAATTCCATAATCTCTATGGCCATCCAAACTCCCATCTCTGGGCGAATGTCCCCTGTCATTTTTGCCAGTGGTGGTGTCTCCAGCACCAAGGTGGTTGAGGAGATGGTGTCTGGCGTTTCCAACATACTTCAGATGTACATTAATGGGAAGAGTGTTGAGCAGAGTGTTGTTCTCAGAGAGGATGGTGTTGAGGTGGATATGACACATTTAACAGGACAGGTCATGACAGCCCTCAGTGGCACTGTTTTGAACTTCAGCAATAAGGAGGAAAATGATCCCGACAAGAGGGAACTGCTTTGTGTTGTTGCTGACCATATGAAGATGCTTGAATCTTGTAAAAGTTTTGAGGAGATGCTAAAACAAGGAGAGAGCAACCTCAGTATCAAAGGTGCCAAATCTAGTCTTCGTCTGTCAACGCTAAGTATGGACAGACTACTCACTGAGGAGTTTCAGACCAAGGCCACTGAATCGATCCGGGAGATCGTTAAAAGATTCAGGGGTTGTACATCATGTTGTTCTGGCACTACATCATCTAGTCCAACTCCTAGGATAGGTGAGATCGGAGACCTTATAGTTGACCCTGAGGCCTCTGAGTTGCTAAGTACCTTTGTTTCAGACATGGACAATCTTACCCAGTCTATCAGGGCATCCTACTCTCCTGCACAGAGTGAGCAGATCCTTCTTGAAAACCATCAGAGTAAGATCTGGTCTTACACTGTTGGTTGCTACTACGACATGAAAAATACACTGAAGAGACTTCTTACCTGTCCAGAAAAAGGTGATCTCTTAAGTACATTTGTGGAGAGCACAAAATATTCTTTCACAATGGTTCCAACTTTGTGGCTGGACGTCGGTCATTCCAGTAATGGTGAGGCTTACACATCGGACTCCATTTCTTGTAAACCACTTTTAATAACCCCCTCATTGATGAATGAACAAAAAGGACGAAGTGAGACCCCAAAACCTCTCTTGGCTCTCAAGAAGTATTTGCAAGACCAAGTCCTCCTTGACACCACAAAAGAGATTGCCAGCCAGGTTCTAGTCTTGTATAAGACTGAGGTGATGGAGAAGTTCTCATCTTCTGTTGGAGAGTGTGATTCTGAAGAGTCTCTGGAGGCCCTTCTATTTGTGGATGGCATCATGTCTGACTTGAATGATTTCACCAGTTCTTGTTCCGCCTCACCATCTGAGTTGTTAGACAGTGAACGATGTCTCTCCGATCTCACTTTTCCACTTGGTCTGCAGGACAGCACCACCAACAGTGAATCTACCCAGAGTCTTCCAGTTATAAATATGACGAAACTCTCCAGTGTGTCTTTCCAGACAAAGGCTAGAAAGGCAGTAAGTGAAGCTCTAAGATCTGTCAACCCCTTTACAACCAGCTTACTGGGAGACTCTGAAACATCTAAATTGCTGGACACTTTTGTAACAGATGTGGAGACTATTGTTCAGTCCATGCAGGCACATGACTCTGAAAATGTCAGAATTTCAAAAGTGAGCACCCTTTCTGCTGCTCGTATTATATATCATAGATTTCGAGAAATGCTGAGGCGGTTTCTCACTCCCTGCCAAGACTCTGTAAAGGTCATTGATGGTGTTACACCAATACATGATGAGACTCTCAAACAGGCTCCCAGTGAAAGTTTAGATTCTCAGGTGACTTGTAATAGTGATTCTCTTGAAATCCAAGTGGACCTTCAAACCTGTACCAAGGAGGTCATTAGTCAGATCCTCACTGTGTATCACTCTGAGGAATCCATGGAGAAATGCCTCTCTAGCCTAAAAGGAGATACAGAAGACCTGTCCAAGCTTTTGGATGCCGTTGTTTCTCAGATTGACGTCCTTGCCGCCTCCAAATCATATTTATCTGTTGATGACTATGCTGTCAATACACAGGACAATTTGCATGGTGAGATCAACAATGATGAAGAGGAAGCATACTCTAAAAGTCTTAAATCCACAGCCTTTGACAAACTATGTACTGAGGAGTTTCAAACTAAAGCCTCACATATGGCTGGTGGGATCCTTCGATCAGGGTTGATTGGCATTGTAAATACCAGCCTTGATGGTAGAAGTGCAGACATTTGTGCAGAGTCCAGTAATGATGGTGATGATAGAGATGTCAAAATCCTTCAGAAGAGTGGAACTCCATCATTATTCACCTCTTCTCTGCACACCAATTCTGCAGCATCCAACATCGTCATAAGCATCACTAAAGACCTTAATAGCTTCACCCAGATGACTAAAATGTCTGATGCTTCAGTGTCTGGCCAGTTAGAGAGATCCCTGTCAGCTTCAACCCTTCCTGTCAGTGTTCACAACGGGGCCAATGTGAAAGGAAAGATAATTTGGCCAGGCACTGTTAACCTGTTCAACAATGTGTTCACCAAGGTCAAGGATTTCTTTGCCCAGCAACAACCGGTCCTCCTAGACAATGTTGTTGAGGCCCCCAAACATGCCGAATCCATATGCAGAACAGCTACTTCTACAGAAATTACTTACAGTGAACATGAAAGCAGCCAGACCAGCATGGTAAATTATTCCAAAGCCTTAATTAGTCAGACTCTGATGACAATCCAGAAGAGAGTGTCTATGTCAGAGAGGATGAGCACCTCAGAGAAAGGCCTCTTGACTCGTTCCATCGTGGGCTCCATGTTGGAGGATGTTGACATGGTGAGAACTGATGGACACGAGATACACCGGCCATCCTCCTCAAAGTCCTCCGTGTCCATCACCTCTGCCATGACCAGAGGGTCCCAGAGTGATTTTACAAATTCTCTTCCAGGGACTCCAGTCCCCAATGAGTGGCCTGTTGAAAGCTATTGTCCTATCATTAGGAGTTCGGTCATTGATATGAGTGACTCCTCAACTCATTCACAAGGGTCAACAAATTACACAAGGCAAACCATCTCTGCCATAGTTGACACTGTTATGGAGGTCATTCCAAGAGAAGATACGGAACACATAGCCACTGCAGATGATGTCACTTCTTTTACAAGAAGACTTGCGAGACTCAGCCCCAGGGACAGTCTTCAGAACTTCTCACATGAGCTCACTGACAAAGTTTATGAGCTCATAAAAAGTCACAACACCCCCCAGGCTCTTTTTGTGCCAGCTGGCAAGAGCGTGTCTGACTCTATTCTTTTGAAGCTGAAGACAGGATTGAATGCTTCTGAAGAATCCAGGGAGTTTCCATCTGACCTTGTGTACTCCTTTGCTGAGGAGTCAATAAAACGTCTGCTACAGCAGATTGTCTTCTGGCTTCCTCCACCATCACAAGGATCAGATTTCTGTCAAACTATCGTCTCTGATGGTTCTCTGCAGGACACAAGCCGGCTTATCCCGAGCTCTTCTGCCATCTCCATTAGTTCCTCACCGGTTTACTGTGACACAAAGAGCCTTTTCACCAATATAATGGTCAATCAGGTCATGGATACCTGTTCTGTGGCCTCCAATTCATCAGAAGAATTATCAGAGTTGATGAACATAATCAATGGGTTGTCCCCAACTGATGCTGGAACACTTGACTCTGACAGACCGGCTCTCATGACCCCTAGCCGTCAGTCTAGTGCCAAATCATTGCCTAGACCCTCTCTGTCTGGCAGCAGCACACACAACGGTGGAACTGTGGATATTCAAGTTTTAGGAGAGGTGGAATCCAAGATGGACAACAAAGATATGGAGATGTCTAGTGTCTCTGTGCATCCATCAACTCCATCAGCCATGGACTCTGATACACATGCATCATTTGACTCCACTAGCAATGACTACACCTCTTTGGTACTTTTACTGATTGTTAGATTGCTGACAATGATCACCCCTATCACATTACGGGAATCCTCTGACATTGGTGAAACATCAAGAGTTCTCACGAAGAGGATTCTGTCTGAGTTCTGTGGCACCTCAGGCCTTGAACCAACTCAAGCCTACCCCCAGAATCTGAAAATCAAAAAGATTTTCAAGGCTGTCTACAAGGGGCTTCTTCAAGAATTCGGGTCAGAGAAGATGCTCCAGGTTGCAATGAAGTCAACGGATTATGCATTTGACGATGCCCTGGTCAAATCATTAACTAGGGAACTACTAACTAAATGCAATGAGGCTAGCTCTTCACCTCCCTCCATGACCCAGTTGTCATCACACAATGCACTTGGCAGTGACGAGGTAGGTAATTCTGGGCTTCCAACAACTGGTAGAAAGGACAAGAAGAGAGGAAGATTCAGCGCTCTCTGTGGACTCAACCCAAAGGTACATATGTCATCAAAATACAAATTATAAAGATGATTTTTATTCATTGCGTACAGTATGATGGTAAACACTGATACCTTTTGTGTGCAATTTCTCCTACTGTACAAATGACTGTTTGTTACCCAGTGTACAAAGAAGGTCAACAAGAAGAAACACTGCACTCCAACACCTTCCCAGAACCAGACCCCTGTCGTCAGTGAAACAGGTAAGTCAATACACTCAAATGTGTACTGAACAAAAATATAAACGCAACATGCAACAATTTCAAAGATTTTATTGAGTTACAGTTCATATAAGGAAATCAGTCAATTGAAATACGTTCATTAGGCCCTTATCTATGGATTTCACATGACTGGGAATACAGATATGCATCTGTTCGTCACAGATACCTTATAAAAAGGTAGGGGCGTGGATCAGAAAACCAGTCAGTATCTGGTGTGATCACCATTTGCCTCATGCAGCGGGACACTTCTCCTTCGCATATAGTTGATCAGGCTGTTGACTGTTGATTGTGGAATGTTGTCCCACTCCTCTTCAATAGCTGTGTGAAGTTGTTGAATATTGGTGGCAACTGGAACACGCTGTTGTACACGTCAATCCAGAGCATCACAAACATGCTAAATGAGTGACATGTCTGGTGAGTATGCAGGCCTTGCGACATGGGGCCATGCATTATCATGCTGAAACATGAGGTGATGGCGGCGGACGAATGGCACGACAGTGGGCCTAAGGATCTCGTGACGGTTTCTCTGTGCATTGAAATTGCCATTGATAAAATGCAATTGTGTTCGTTGTCCGTAGCTTATGCCTGCCCACACCATAACCCTACAGCCAACACGACGCCATATACGTGGTCTGTGGATGTGAGGCCGGTTGGACATACTGCCAAATTCTCTAAAACGACATTGAAGGCGGCTTATGGTAAAGAAATAAACATTCAATTCTCTGGCCACAGCTCTGGTGGACATTCCTGCAGTCAGCATGCCAATTGCACGCTCCCTCAAAACTAGACAACCAGCGTTTTTCCTTGCTCCTATTTTTCCCAGCCTCTGTCTCTGAGACATCTGTGGCATTGTGTTGTGTGACAAAACTGCACATTTTAGCGTGGCCTTTTATTGTCTCCAGCACGAGTTGCACCTTTGTAATGATCATGCTTTTAACCCACAAGAGTCTAAGCCCTGTCTAGACCGAGGGGTTTGTATCGGCCTTACTGCTATTAGCTGTCACGCCCTGGCCTTAGTATTCTTTGTTTTTCTTTATTATTTTAGTTAGGTCAGGGTGTGACATGGGTAATGTTTATGTTTTGTTGGTTTTGGGTGTTTATTTGGTAAAGGGGTTATGGGGTGTAGTAGATGGTTTTGTGTTGAGTGTATATGTCTAGTGTTGTCTATGTTGGTTAGTTATCTAGGAGAGTCTATGGTTACCTGAATGGGTTCCCAATTAGAGACAGCTGATTTCGGTTGTCTCTGATTGGGAGCCTTATTTAGGGTAGCCATAGGCTCTCATTGGTTGTGGGTAATTGTCTATGTAAGAACGTTAGTAGCCTGTATGTTTGTGCACAACGTTTGTAGCTTCACGGTCGTTTTGTTGTTTTGTTAAAGTGTTTTTGTGTCGTGTTCATCTTCGTGTTAAAATAAAAGAAGATGGCTTATTTTCCAACTGCTGCATTTTGGTCCGTTAATCCGCCACACGATCGTGACATTAGCCCATACAAACACATTGAATAACAGATTCACTACATGGAATTGAAGTGTCTGTCCTAAATCTGAGAGATATAAGAAAGTTGACGAATATATATATATATATATATATATATATATTTATATGTATATCTATTTTTTGCATGTTTTTAACCCCTTCTTTTTGGCACTAAACAGTCTAAGCCCTGGGGGGGCCTATGTAACACTTCTGTGTTAAATAGGTGGATTGAGACTGCTAGGCTACCTGCCGCCCTACATTTCTAAATTATGTAGAATATTACAATTCAAATAATAATAATGCAATACTAATTCTTCACACTAACTAGGGTCAGTTAAAGAAAATGTTATGTTTACATTATGTTTTTCAGCAATTGTCAATGATCAAGAATCCTGCCGAACAGAGAGTGTATGCTCCACAAAGAAGAAACCAAGGAAGCGTTCGCTCATTTCCAGGATGTTTTCAGCTATAGGAAAAGCCTTGTCCAGTCCCTTTACTTCCTGCTATAAAAGGAAGACCACCTAATCTATATTTGAAATAAATATAATTACATTAATTCTTCATGTTGAGTGTTTTTCATTATATATTATTGGATAATATAAAGTGTAGTAGTAGTAGTAGTAGAAGTTTTAAAGTTGACTATCTTACTTTTACTTTTAAGATACTGTACATTAAAAAAAAATAAGAAGAGTGTGCACTTCTAGGTACAGTTGAAGTCTGATGTTTACATACACCTTAGCCAAATACATTTAAACTCAGTTTTTCACAATTCCTGACATTTAATCCTAGTAAAAATTCCCTGTCTTAGGTCAGTCAGGATCACCACTTTATTTTAAGAATGTGAAATGTCACAATAATAGTAGAGAGAATTATTTATTTCAGCTTTTATTTCTTTCATCACGTTCCCAGTGGGTTTACATACACTCAATTAGTATTTGGTAGCATTGCTTTTAAATTGTTTAACTTGGGTCAAAAGTTTTGGGTGGCCTTCCAAAGCTTCTCACAATAAGTTGACTGAATTTTGGCCCATTCCTCCTGACAGAGCTGGTGTAAATGAGTCAGGTTTGTAGGCCTCCTTGCTCGCACACACTTTTTCAGTTCTGCCCACATATTTTCTATAAGATTGAGATCAGGGCTTTGTGATGGCCAATCCAATACCTTGACTTTGTTGTCTTTAAGTCATTTTGCCACAACTTTGGAAGTATGCTTGGGGTTATTGTCCATTTGGAATACCCAATTGCGACCAAGCTTTAACTTCCTGACTGATGTCTTGAGATGTTTCTTCAATATATCCACATAATTTCCCCCCCTCATGATGCCATCTATTTTGTGAAGTGCACGTGAAAAACGAGTTTTAATGACTCCAACTTATGTAAAGCGGAGCGACACAGGGGAACCCAGGAGCAGACTCAGATGAGGAAACAGGGATGAATAAAACAAAATATTTATTGTCACACAGGGAGATATGGAGTGCAGATCCGGGGAAGCTCGGATGAGTTGCAAAAAAAACAGATGTGGAGACTGAGGTTGGAGTTGGCTGAGTAGAACAGGGTAAACAGGTCCTGAGGGGAATCCAAGGTAGTGGTGGTGAGTAAAATCCAGAGCAAGGTAGTTGGGTGGTGAGATGTGGAACAGGAGACAGGAGCCAGAGACAGAGCGGTAACTGCAATGAGAGGATAAATGGTGTCAGACAGGGAAACAGGCACAGCAGAGTAACAGGATCTTGAATAATCATAAATGGCTAGACCATATAGAGAATACATATATGGCAGCTCTGCTTCTAGCTCCTAAGCAACTTTGCAGTATTTGCAGTGTTATTCCTTACATTATTAGGCCATCATTTTTTTTGTGTTATTACAACAGCCGGAAATAACTTTTGGATTCAGAGTGGCGGTAACTCAACAGCATTACGACCAGGAATTGTATTTATTCCCGAGGCTGCTCCAAAACACAGATGGCGGGGAAGACGTATTCGAAGTGGACTTCTAGTCCGAGTCAGGAGGCGTGCACACCATTCACCGCTTCCAAGTATATTATTTGCAAATGTTCAGTGTCTGGATAATAAAGTAGACGAGCTCAGGGCGAGGATCTCCTTCTAGAGAGACATCAGGGATTGTAACATACTCTGTTTCACGGAAACATGGCTCTCTCGGGATATACTCTCCCCATCCATACAGCCAGCTGGGTTCTCACTACCAGGGTTGGGTAGGTTACTTTCTAAATGTAATCCGTTAGTTACTAGTTACCTGCCCAAATTTCCAATCTTAACCTGCCATAAGCTACTTTTGTGTCAGCAAGTCTCCCCAGTGAAAAATGTCCATATCCACTACTCCATCTCTCATGTACAGACCTTTCAAGTAGCTGCACTTAACACCTCACTGATACTGATTGTGTAAGCTACAAACCCAAAATGTCTAAGGAAATGTAGCTAACAGTAATAACATTGCAGACATATTCAGAAATCTGGGCTGAAATAATAATTCAGATGAAAATAAGAAATATGTTAAATTAATTAAGAAATAAGTGACCAGATTTTTTTATTGAAAACCATGGACATTAGTTTTGGGTGGGGGGAAGGGCGTGGTGCGGACCCTAGTTATTTATTTTTTTGCACATAAAAGAGTGAAACACCACAACGGGAATAAGGGTTGTGGAAAGTGTCAAATTTGGTAGGACTGACAATTTACTGTCTTGAAAAAATATATACAAATACAAATGTGACAATTTACTGTCTTGAAAAAATATATACGTATACAAATACAAATACCTAGGTGTCTGGTTAGACTGTAAACTCTCCTTCCAGACTCACATCAAACATCTCCAATCCAAAGTTAAATCTAGAATTGGCTTCCTATTTCGCAACAAAGAATCCTTCACTCATGCTGCCAAACATACCCTCGTAAAACTGACCATCCTACCGATCCTCGACTTCGGCGATGTCATTTACAAAATAGCCTCCAATACCCTACTCAATAAATTGGATGCAGTCTATCACAGTACCATCCGTTTTGTCACCAGAGCCCCATATACTACCCACCACTGCGACCTGTACGCTCTCGTTGGCTGGCCCTCGCTTCATACTCGTCGCCAAACCCACTGGCTCCAGGTCATCTACAAGACCCTGCTAGGTAAAGTCCCCCCTTATCTCAGCTCGCTGGTCACCATAACAGCACCCACCTGTAGCACGCACTCCAGCAGGTATATCACTCTGGTCAACCCCAAAACCAATTCCTCCTTTGGCCGCCTCGCCTTCCAGTTCTCTGCTGCCAATGACTGGAATGAACTTCAAAAATCTCTGAAACTGGAAACAGTTATCTTCCTCACTAGCTTTAAGCACCAGCTGTCAGAGCAGCTCACAGATTACTGCATCTGTACATAGCCCATCTATAATTTAGCCCAAACAACTACCTCTTCCCCTACTGTATTTATTTCTTTGGCCCCTTTGCACCCCATTATTTCTATTTCTACTTTGCACATTCTTCCACTGCAGATCTACCATTCCAGTGTTGTACTTGCTATATTGTATTTACTTCGCCACAATGGCCTTTTTTTAAACTTTTACCTCCCTTATCTCACCTCATTTGCTCACATTGTATATAGACTTATTTTTCTACTGTATTATTGACTGTATGTTTGTTTTACTCCATGTGTAACTCTGTGTTGTTGTATGTGTTGAACTGCTTTCCTTTATCTTGGCCAGGTCGCAATTGTAAATGAGAACTTGTTCTCAACTTGCCTACCTGGTCAAATAAAGGTTAAATAAAAAAATATATATATTGGCAGATTCTTTAACCAAATCCCTATTTCTTACACACTTTTTTAAGATCGAAAACAAATTGGAAGATAAGAGTCCAGGAACCTACAAAGTAACCAATGCGGTATGTTTTAAGGCGTAGCCTAGTATTTTCTGCTTCGCCTAGTATTTAGAGTATGCCTTGCTTTAGCCAAACCACTCATACTGATTCTCTTTAAGTCCATCCAGAAAATCAGATTCAGCTTTAGTTGCATCATGTGCTTATGTTATGCTTATACTTGCTTTCTTTTAACCTTGAAAGTAGTTTTAACAAACTGAAATTGTAATAGATGTTTGTTGGACCTCTATTAGTCAATGATAACAGTCATTGGTGTCCCCCAGCCCATCCCCTGTTGTGTGCCGAGCAATCTTGTCATTCTATTAAGTCTCAAACGTTTCTTTTTGTCTTCCTTTACAAAGGCACTGCAGAGGCTAAGAAGGCGCATGGAAACTCTATAGAGGCATCATTCAACTTTTGAGGCCAGATTTGAAAAGGAAATGATAAATCCCGAAGCTCAGGTTTGTCAGTTGTTTAGAATGAGGATACTGTGTATGGTTGAATCGTTATCATATCCTATTGCCTAATTTGCACATGACTAAGAGATGTCAAGACACCGAGGCTGCCAGTACCTCTGAGGCTGCCAGTACTTCTGGGTCGATAGTCCATGTGTTGGATGATGCACCACCGTTGATCAGAACAGACAGCATATACGTAAGTTAAAGTGTCATTCAACACCAGCACATACTGTAAGTCCTTGTGAATCAGCTTTGTAAATCAAAGATGGGCAAGTCTGCACTTTCATCCCATATTCATAGTATTATAACAAAATCAAGTAGAGGAGCACAGAGTCGTAACTAATCAAAATGTGCCGGTGTCCAAATACTTTGTCATCTGCCCCAAACACAGGGAACTTAAACAGTCCAGCAAAAATACAAACACACGGACAACCGTGACCTACAACCGTGTACACACGTACACTGAAATAATCCAGCACAACAGCAGGCGGGCCGGCTGGAAAATAAAGCCCAACCAATTAGCCTAACTAAACACAGGTGCAACTAATAAATAGAAAAGGAGGGAAAAGGGATCAGTGGCAGCTAGTAGGCCGGTGACGACGACCGCCACCTGAACAGGAAGGGGAACCACTTTCGGGAAGGAGTCGTGACAAGATAATTATGTCCCAGGGCCATCAGAATCATCAGAGGAAGATAATTCCGATGATTTTTCAGAACCAAAGACAAGGGTGGACAGCAGTAAACACGTTGATTTAGTCTCAGAGGGAGACAGTTCAGATAAAATAGCATGAGTCAAGAGAAAGAATCACTACAAGAAGACTAACAAGAGATGCAGAAGTTCCTCAGAAGAAAACAGCTCAAATGGAGAATCAGAACTCAAGAGAAAGAAGCAATATACAAATACTTATGAGATGTACTAGTTCCCCAATGTCAAACACTAGCAGTGCATCATTGCTTGTAATGAATGTCTCAGAAGTAGATGGATTCAAAAGTACCACCAAAAAAAGCACTTCTGTCTGTTTTGCGAGCAACCGCAATCCAAAATTGCCCGTCATTTACAACGTAAACATGGGGATGAAATAGAGGTAGCTACTGCACTTCGGTTTGCAAAGAGATCAAAAGGTAGGAGACTTTAGCTGAATCTCCTTCGCAAGAAGGGGAATCAGGCACACAACATTCAGGCACTTAAAGAAGGAAAGAGGGTTTTGGTACCATGTAAACAAACAAGTGATGACAAGACCAATCACCAGGACTATCAGCATTGTTTTGCCTGCCATGGGCACTTTAAACGCAAATCTATGTGGAAGCATGTGGCAAGGTGCACACTACCACAACACGTTCGACAGGAGATGCCTGGCAAAACCAGAATACAGGCACTCTGTGCTAATGCTCAACCGGTTGCTAAAGGAGTGAGCGATAAGGTATGGAAACTTGTGAGTAACATGGCTCAAGATGATGTAGCCCATGCAGTAAAACAAGACAGATACATCTTGGCATTGGGTGAAAAAATGTACAACAAGAAAGGGGAGAAACCCTCACAACACCAGCACATTCGTCAAAACTTTGCGAGAACTAGGGAGACTTGTGATTAAAGGTGACACCACTGAAAAAGATGAAGGATTATATCATCCCAAAACACTTCCAAGACATCATAAAAGCTGTCAAAGAAGTGACTGGCAATGATGGAAAGACAAACCAATTCAAAATAGCAACCCTGGCGACAAAGCTTGGGCAAAGCATCCAGAAAATTGCAGACGTCATGGAGGGTGAAGCTCTTATTACCCAGAATGAAGAAAAGTTGAAGCTTGTCCGAAACTTCCAAGGTATCTACCGTCTTCGCTGGAATGAAATTATCTCTTCTGCTGCATATCGTACACTTGAACAGAAGAAATGGAACCCACCGCAGCTTATTCTATTAGCAGATGACATTAAAAAAATACACATGTACTTAGATGAAAAGCAGAAACAATACTACAACCAACTAATGAGAAAACATGCGATGAGAAAACCCCAAGAAAATGGAGCAATCTAGCAAAAGTGATTCTGGCTCAGATGATTATCTTCAACAGGAATAGAGAGGGAGAGGTGTCAAAGATGTCTATGGCAACATTTCACTCCAGGGACAAATCCTCACTCAACAAAGATGTTGCAGTGGTGCTAACAGAGGTTGAGAGACTCCTCTGTGCGGATTTTGAACTTATTGAAACCTGTGGGAAGCGTTGCAGGAAGGTGCCTGTAATCCTCACTCCAGTGATGGTGGAATCTTTAGAGTTGCTTATCAAAGAGCGGTGCTCATGTGGAGTGAGCGAAGGAAATATCTACTTATTTGCCAGGCCAGGATATGATACACATTTTCGGGGGAATGACTGCATCCGTGCTTATGCCAAACAATGTGGTGCCAAGTTACCTGAAGCATTGTCATCAACTAAACTATGAAAACAGGTTGCCACCCTCTTCAGAGTGTTTCACCTCAATGATACAGAACAGGACCAGTTTGCTGACTTCTTGGGTCATGACATTCGGATTCATCGAAAGTTCTACCGTCTTCCAGAGGGAACGCTTCAGTTGGCAAAAATAAGTAAAATACTGATGGCGTGTGAACAGGGCAGATTGGCAGAGTTCAAGGGGAAAACTCTGGATCATATAACCATCAGTCCCAGTGGTAAGTTTACCCCCAGTGTTTAGTTTAATGGCAAAAAGTTTACACTGACAATATAAACAAAGGTTTTGTTTTGCGCAGATTTAGCTTGCCTCAATTTAGCATTCTTCTTTTGGCTATCTTTTAGAAATTAGCATGGCTGAAAATAATGAGGCTGCAGACTCTTATTCATCAGAGAACGACTCTGAGAGAGAGGAGTCGTCTGAAAATCCTATGAAGAAAATATGACCGGTATGCATATACCTTACATAGATATGGACGTATTCTTAATTACAATGTCCTTTTCGACATGTCTTCCACTGATGTTTTCCAGGAGAGATGTCAGCGGTTCAGGCCAAACAGCCAATGACCAAGGGAAAGGCTCACACAGTTAGCATGTTTCCTGCTGCCTTCAGTCAGTGCATTTTCACTCTGTAGTGTCAACGTATGGTACTGTGCTGGCCCAGATCAATCCTGTCTTCATCAGTTAGCGTATTTCCAACCATGCCAGCCCAGAACGGTTCAGTTTGGATTATACACAAATCAAGACATTAGATCTGGAACTAGTGTGTCAGGATAGATGATAACACAGAAGAATTACCACGCTTTACATTGTTTTACCTGGAGGGAGGGAACTCGTGTGTCAGGATAGATGATAACACAGAAGGATTACCACGCTTTTCATTGTTTTACCTGGGGAAGGGAACTTAATTTAATAAGTATTGCTTTTATTAGAAGGTTTACATTGCAAACAATTTGATGGGCTTAGATTCCATACAGATTGAGTCTGCCTTGATGTCAGCATTGCACATTCTTCTCTCACATCCTTATCTATGTAGTTATTTAGTTGGAATTGTTAGTTTAATCTCAACACACTCTCTGCAGATACAGCTGCAACCTTGTAGAGTTAATACAGAGATGTTCAAGTACTGTATTGTACTCAACCTTTATTTAATGTAGTCATTCATAATGTCATCTCTTTCCAAAGGAACAAAAAAGTATTGGTCGACAATAGAGGTGGATGCAGTTGAAGATTCCTTGATGAATTTTATCCGAATGGGAAAATTGCCTGGAAAACAAGACTGTGGGAAATGCATTGCTGCTTCTGGCCAAGCGCTAGTAAACAGGGACAGGAGAGCAGTAAAGTTGTATGTACACAACAGAATAGTTGCAGATCAGAGAAAATAAGTGTATGAGATGCTTCTGGCTATCTTGGTGTACCTCTGACAATTTAATGGGACTTACTTGACTTAAGCTCATAGGCAGTTGATGAATGTCCTCCATCTCACTCTGTTCGGGGGGAGTTTTTCCAGGTGGGTTGTTCACTTTTGGAGTGACTAAGGTCTCAAGAATACAAAGCCTGCTGACTTTGAATGATACAGAAAAATATATTTTTTTTCTAAACTATTAATCTGTTACTTGGATATAATGACTCCATTACTGAAATGGTTGTTCCAGTTTAAATACTTTACAGAAGAACTACACTACAGCCGTTGAGTTGCCATCCGTGTTGCATCATTGTGGCATCTACATGCAATATTTTCAGTCCTAAAATAGAATGAATGCATCAAATATCGAGAATTTAAACGTGTTAATTATTTTACGCTTCCATTAGGTACAACGAAGGCAGTTGGATAGCTTTTATAGATTTTATAGGAGGCATTCTCTCGATGGCTGAGTGGCTGCTGCCAACATACAGACTCAATCTCTAGCGACTTTAATAATTAATACTTCGATGTAATAAATGTATCACTAGTCACTTAAACAATGCCACTTTATATAATGTTTACATACCCTACATTACTCATCTCATATGTATATACTGTACTCTATACCATCTACTGCATTTTGCCAATGCCGTTCGGCCATCGCTTATCCATATATTTATATGCACATATTCGTATTCATTCCTTTACACTTGTGTGTATAAGGTAGTTGTTGTGAAATTGTTACATTACTTGTTAGATATTACTGCACGGTCGGAACTAGAAGCACAAGCATTTCGCTGCACTCGCAGTAACGTCTGAAAACCATGTGTATGTGACTGATTTGATTTGATTTGCAACGTGCGGTCTCAAGTAGTTGGTAAAATTACACGTGGGTGATTTTGACATGGGTGAACAGTGCCTCCGCAGTCTGTAGGGCCGTAGGGAGACCGGGCAAAAGGATAAGACGGCAGGACTTCGAGAACCGATCCACAACGACCAGGATCGTCGTATTCCTCTGAGACAGGGGAAGATCCGTAAGAAAATCAACCGATAAATGGGACCACGGCCGTTGTGGAACGGGGAGGGGTTGTAATTTCCCCCGTGGCAAGTGCCTAGGAGCCTTACTCTGGGCGCACACCGAACAGGAGGAGACATAGAAGCGCACGTCTCTCAACAAGGTAGGCCACCAGTACTTCCGTCTAAGACCTCGCACCGTCCTCGAAATACCCGGGTGACCTGACGAGGGTAGACTATGAGCCCACCGAATCAATTGATCACGAACAGCGAGTGGCACGTACCTATGACCCTCCGGGCACTGTGGAGGCGCAGGTTCCTCCCTTAGTGCCCGCTCGATGTCCGCGTCCACCTCCCATACTACCGGTGCTACCAGCTTAGCAGCCGGAATGATGGGAGTAGGATCGATGGACCGGTCATCAGTGTCATATAGGCGGGACAGAGCGTCGGCCTTAGTATTGAGGGAACCTGGTCGATATGAGATCGTAAAACGAAATCGGGTGAAATACATGGCCCACCTTGCCTGACGAGGATTCAGTCTCCTAGCTGATCAGATATACTCCAGGTTACGGTGGTCAGTCCAGATGAGGAAAGGGTGCTTAGCCACCTCAAGCCAGTGTCTCCACACCTTCAGGGCCTTAACCATGGCCAACAGCTCCCTATCCCCCACATCATAATTCCGCTCCGCTGGCCCGAGCTTCTTTGAAAAAAAAGCACAGGGGCGGAGCACCGGTGGCGTACCCGAGCGCTGTGAGAGCACCGCTCCAACCCCAGCCCCGGATGCGTCCACCTCTACGATGAATGCCAAAGAAGGGTCCGGATGCGCCAACACTGGCGCGTCGGTAAACAGCGCCTTCAAACGACGGAAAGCGCCGTCCGCCTCTGCTGACCACTGCAAACGCACCGGCCCCCCCTTCAGCAGTGAGGTAATAGGAGCCGCTACCTGACCAAAGCCCCGGATAAACCTCCGGTAGTAATTGGCAAACCCTAAAAACCGCTGCACCTCCTTTACCGTGGTCGGAGTCGGCCAATTACGCACGGCCTTGACGCGGTCACCCTCCATTACCACCCCCGAGGTGGAAATGCGATAACCCAGGAAGGAAACGGCTCGTTTGGAAAACTCACATTTCTCTGCCTTCATGTACAGGTCATGCTCCAGCAATCGCCCAAGAACCTTGCGTACCAGAGACACATGCGTGGCGCGTGTAGCGGAGTAAATCAAGATGTCGTCAATATACACCACTACACCCTGTCCGTGCAGGTCTCTGAGAATCTCATCAACAAAGGATTGAAAGATGGCTGGAGCATTCTTTAACCCGTACGGCATGACGAGGTACTCATAATGGCCAGATGTGGTACTAAACGCGGTTTTCCACTCATCTCCCTCCCGAATACGCACCAGATTATATGCGCTCCTGAGGTCCAGTTTCGTGAAGAATCGCGCCCCGTGAAATGATTCCACCGCCATAGTGATGAGAGGTAGTGGATAACTGAAACCCACAGTGATGGAATTTAGACCTCGATAATCAATACACGGACGTAAACCACCATCCTTTTTTCACGAAAAAGAAACTCGAGGAGACGGGTGACATGGAGGGCCGAATGTACCCCTGTCCCAGGGCTTCCGTGACATATGTCTCCATAGCCAACGTCTCCTCCTGAGACAAAGGATACACGTGACTCCTGGGGAGTGCAGCGTTTACCTGGAGGTTTATCACGTAATCCCCCTGTCGATGAGGTGGTAATAGGGTTGCCTTCTTTTTACTGAAGGCGATAGCCAAATCGGCATACTCAGCAGGAATGGGCACGGTGGAAACCTGGTCTGAACTCTCCACCGTTGTCGCACCGATGGAAACTCCTAAACACCTGCTTGGACACTCATCAGAACACCCCTGGAGACCTCCCTGTTTCCACAAAATCCTAGGATTGTGAATAGCCAGCCAGGGAACCCCCAGCCCCACCGGAAACGCAGGTGAATCGATAAGGAACAGACTAATCAGCTCCTTATGATTCCCCTGCGTAATCATCTCCAGAGGAATCGTGGCCTCCCTGACCCGCCCTGACCCTAATGGTCGACTATCTTAGGAGTGCACGGGGAAAGGGGGGTCTACCTTCACTAACAGAATCCTCAACCTCTGAGCGAGTCCGCGATCTATAAAACTCCCCGCTGCGCCTGAATCGACAAGCACCTTATGCTGGAGAGAGGGGAAAAACTTCAGAAAACAAATTAACAAAAACATGTGACCAACAGGATGCTCTGGGAGAGTGTGGTGCTGACTCACCTGGGGTGACCGAGGAGTGTTCTGCCTGCCCTCTCGACTCCCAGAAGGACTCCTCCAGCACCGACCGGATGTGTGCCCTCTCCGGCCACAATGGGTACAGGAGGAGCCTCCTCCTCCGGTCTCCCTAGATGCAGCCCCCCCTAGCTCCATAGGGATGGGAGCGGGAGGTCCAGGAGGTGGAACTGACAGGACCCTTTCAGAACGTCCGCGAGCACATGTCGATCAGCTCAACCAAGCTGAGCGTAGTGTCCCGACAAGCCAGCTCCCTTCGGACGTCCTCTCTTAGGCTACACCTGTAATGGTCTATCAGGGCCCTGTCGTTCCACCCCGCTCCAGCGGCTAAGGCCGGAATTACAGCATGAAGTCCTGCACGCTCCTCATCCCCTGCCGGAGATGGAACAACCTCTCACCCGCCGCTCGGCCCTCCGGAGGATGATCGAACACGGCCCGGAAACGGCGAGTGAACTCCGGGTAGTGGCCCTTCGCTGAGTCGGGCCCATTGGCCCACTCCAGGGCTCTACCCGTCAGGCAGGAGACGAGGACACTCACGCTCTCCTCGTCCGAGGGAGCCGGCCGAACAGTGGCCAGGTAGAGCTCTAGTTGTAACAGGAATCCCTGGCACCCCGTCGCCGCTCCATCGTACTCCCTCGGAGGCGTGATACGCAGAGCGCTGGCACCGGATCCCGCTGGAGGAGATGGTAGAGTTGCTGGTGGGAGGGTAGGTGGGGTAGTAGGGAGACCACTCCTCTCCCAACGGTCCATCCTCTCCATCATTTGATCCATCGCTGATCCGATGCGATGGAGGATGGACTTATGATGAAGGACTCTCTCCTCCATCGTGGGGAGAGGGGTGGTCGCTGCTCCTGCTGACTCCATATCGAGGTGCAGGCTTCTGTAACGTCTGGAGAGTGATGGGTGTGGAGTCAGACGCAGAGAGCAGAATGTAGACGGGAAAAACGCTTTAATGTCCTTTCGGCTAGTAACCAGTTAAAAACATGGGTGAAGCCCAAAACACAGGTGCAACAAACCCAAAACCATAGTTACTAAAAAACCCGGACAGCGAAAACCCAAAAGAACACAAACACCACATACGTCAAAATAACAACAAGCCCGCACAAACACCAGCGGGCTAAACAAACTTAAATAACACCCATCCCAAAACCCCAACAAGGAACAGGTGAAAACAATTAGACAAAAACAAACGAAAAGGAAAAAGGGATCGGTGGCAGCAAGTAGACCGGTGACGACGACCGCCAAGCGCCACCCGAATAGGAAGGGGAGCCACCTTCGGTGGTATTCGTGACACTGTGTGTACACGTGCATGTTTGTGTGTGTGTTGGGGGGGATTCGGGATTGTTGTCTTGCAGTAAGCTACACTTAACAGCAGCTCAGAACGACTAGGGAATCTAATTATTTCACAAATGTTCCATTTTGTCTCCTAAAACGTCATCAGGCCACATCCATTGGCCACATTTGCATTTGTATGTCAGCCAAGGCCTTTGGTGGACTGCTGCTCTACTTTTGGGGCTGTTGTTTTTCTCTCAATGTTTTCAATCAATCATGCTTGAAACTGAACTGTTGAATGGGTATCAGCAGTAGTAGCCCTGTGTTACCAATGACTTTTTAATAAATGTGCTTTTCCTCACCTGGGTCCATATCAGTCTATGCGTGGGTCCCATACCAGGGTTGGGGTCAATTTGAATTGAAGTAAATTCAGGAAGTGATAAGAATTTACATTCAAAAAGCTTTTCTGTTTCATTTTGTTGACACGTAATTGAACATAGATGCCTTTTTCAATTATTGAATTGGAATGTGTTAATTTATTTGGAATTCCTGAATTGACTGACTTTACCCAACCCTGTCCCATGTACTTTTATTTTGTTATTAGCTTATTTTAGCATCAGCTGTTACTTCAAATATCTATTGTATGTTGTTTTGTCATGTCTATATGCTTGGACTTCAGGTGAAGTCTATAACTACTATTTCGCTGAGGATGTTTTTAAGTGTAGGCCTATGAGATGTTGTCAGTTATTGTGCGGTGCAAAGCATTCACAAGCCTCTGACACTATGGAGGGAAGCTAGCTGCGGCTAGCCTAGCAGCTAACATTAATCTGCTTTCTAGGCTTGGGCGGTATACCGTATATACCGTATACCGGGGTATTTGTAAATAGTCACGGGAGGGTTTTTCAATACCATCAATACCGTTGAAACTATTGATTTGAAGTGTTTTAATTCATTTTACTATTTGTAGGTAATTTTTAAGTAAATACTTACAGTTAGCTTGTGCAATACGTTAGGAGATAGAGCAGATTGCGTTCTTCATTTCATCTGTCACGTTATTTTTCATTATGAAGTTTACCAGTAGTCCCCAGTCACATGGTGTTTGTTTACAAACACACAATGACAAGAGACCTTGTGAGTCACTCACTGTTGTGCAGGACGCGCCAGGTGATCTAGTTACAGTATGGAATTCACAACTAAATGTTTGCCAGCTAGATCTCTCATAACTATTAAGTTAACTGTCAAAATGTGCTGAAAGCTCTGGAGTTGGGCATTTGGTTTGCTAATTTAGTAGCTAGTCTCTAGCTAAGTGGTTACATTCTTGCAAAATAAAGCTTCTCTTGTTAACAGCAGATAATCCCTTCCCGGATCAAGAGCCTTGCTGTCGAATATTTGTTTTGTCCAGGCAGAAAACAGAGTAGAATTTATGAGTTACTTGTATAACTTTGTGAGCTGGGATATCTATCCTGCAAATAGTTTGTCAGAGACTGGATAAAATGTTCGCAATGCACTTGTTAGCATTTCACTTGCATTCGCTATGGAATTTTAGATGTACTTGTTAACATTGCTAAATTTTGGATTACAGAGGCTCAGTGGTGTTGGAAAACAGCGCCCCTTGTGTTCAGTGCCTGTATTACCGAATATCCTGGGGTGTCAACGAGGTCGGTATGACAATCTGGAGACTGCCCAAGCCTACTTGTTTGCTAATGCTAATTGACCAAATCATCAGTCCTGCTCAATCGATCCTAATTCTTTGTACTGGAATTTGATATTTTTTTCTTTTCTGCTGCTACTCGTGTTTTACAGAAACACGTTTGAGTGGGTTTTCTACAGTCTGGCCCATGTTGACACAATATGGAGAATGCATAGGCTGCAAACCAGCTCGACTATCACGCATCAAGTATAGACGAGTTTCACTCACTATTGCAGTTTGGAGTTAGGTTGATGTTAGAGGCTACTGGAGGAAGTTATGGGGCTTACTTGAACTCTTTAAGGGAACATGAACCTTTCTACTCTCCTGCAAATTGTGACTAATAACCCCAATCAAATTCTACAAGATGGGTTTTTGAGGCCTCCCGGGTGGCGCAGTGGTCTAGGGCACTGCATCGCAGTGCTAACTGCGCCACCAGAGTCTCTGGGTTCGCGCCCAGGCTCTGTCGCAGCCGGCCGCGACCGGGAGGTCCGTGGGGCGACGCACAATTGGCATAGCGTCGTCCGGGGTAGGGAGGGTTTGGCCGGTAGGGATATCCTTGTCTCATCGCGCTCCAGCGACTCCTGTGGCGGGCCGGGCGCAGTGCGCGCCAACCAAGGGGGCCAGGTACACGTGTTTCCTCCGACACATTGGTGCGGCTGGCTTCCGGGTTGGAGGCGCACTGTGTTAAGAAGCAGTACGGCTGGTTGGGTTGTGCTTCGGAGGACGCATGGCTTTCGACCTTCGTCTCTCCCGAGCCCGTACGGGAGTTGTAGCGATGAGACAAGGTAGTAATTACTAGGGATTGGATACCACGAAAATTGGGGAGAAAATGGGATTAAAAAAAAGAAAAGAAAAAAAGAAGATGGGTTTTTGAATGCAATACTGTATTTTCATTGAAATGGCAGATTTTTATGAGTTCACACAAAAATGTATGTAATACTTCCCACAAAGAAATTATTTTACTATTTCGTTTCAAATGGTCCCTCTGGCATGCATATTTTTGTATGATTTAATACATGTGTTTGAATCCCACTTCCTTGATATTTTGAAGTTCATTTTAGTCCTCCTCCTTGCATATTTTGTTCCATACCTGTGCCTTGGAGAAAACAACTATAGCCCTCCAAGTCTAATACGCTACACACACCAGCAGCCTACAGTGTTAACTTATTGAGAATGTATATGATTGCATTTAACATTCAAACTTCTTTTGAACTCTTCAGATCTGAACCGGATCAAACTGGAATGTTGATATATTACCCTATCTCAAACTGGTTTTGGTGTCTTAGACACAAAAGGTTGTTTTCTCCTCATAGTAAAACACTGTTTCATGGTTTGGATTAAAACACTGGGTATTTGTTTTGTAGAACTTTGTGTTTTGGGGGGGGGAAAGCAATACTACTATTTGTGTAGAGGCCTGGTTAGAATTGTTTTGCAATGACATAGTTGTTGAAATCATGCTGCCTTGCTGCTCATTCCTTAAAGTACTATTACCAACAAATAACTGTTTGTCTGTAGCCATAGCTGTTCTTAACCTGTTCAACTCTGACGCCCTCTGGTGGCATTTTATAAACAACGCATTATATTGTATACTACCCTCAGTCCTTACAGAAACACGCTTAGCGAAAGGGAAAGAGGGATACCTAGTCAGTTGTACAACTGAATGCATTCAACTAAAATGTGTCTTACGCATTTAACCCAACTCCTCTGCATCAGAGATGTGCGGGGTCTGCCTTAATCGACGTTCACGTCATCTGCGCCCGGGGAACAGTGGGTTAACTCCCTTGCTCAGGGGCAGAACAACAGTTAAGTACTGTTAGAAAGCTAAGAACTGTGGGATTCTGATAAGCGTCAGAAACAATGTGACTATTACAGAGCCTAAAATACGGGGGAGGTCCCAATTGTCAGTTGTTGGGAAATAAGAGATTTGAAAGTCTAGGTTCGACATAAAATATGTAACCAATTACTCGCTCTAAACATGTGCACATTTCCATAGCAACATAGCTATTTTAAAAGCACGGAGCTTGTGCAACGTTTCTCGTTTTACAGGATATACACATGAGAAGAAAGCTGAAGTCTCTACCTATCCATTGATGTAAATATATCCCCTAGATATATCCCCCTAGGGCCTGATCACTGACGACAATGAGACAGCCTATATGGAGGAAGTCAGAGACCTGGCAGTGTGATGCCAGAGCAACAACCTCTCCCTCAATGTCAGCAAGACAAAGGAGCTGATTGTGGACTACAGGAAATGGAGAGCCGGGCACACCTCCGTTCACATCGACGGGGCTATAGTGAAGCGGGTCGAGAGCTTCAAGTTCATTGGTGTCCACATCACCTTGGTGTCCACATCACAGTTGTGAAGAGGGCATGGCAACGCCTCTTCCCCCTCAGGAGGCTGAAAATATTTAGCATGGGCTCTCAGATCCTCAAAAAGTTCTACTGCTGCACCATTGAGAGCATCTTGACTGTCTGCATCACCGCTTGGTATGGCAACTGCTTGGCATCCGACCGCAAGGTTCTACAGACGATAGTGTGTGCAGCCCTGTACATCACTGAGGCCGAGCTCCTTGCCATCCATGACCTCTATATCAAGTGATGTCAGAGGAAGGCCCTAAAAATTTGCTGTGATTTATTTGTTTTTCACGGAGTGGCTGTGGTTCGTAGCTATTAATAGAGATTTCTTCTTCTGTACAGGATTTTTTTAAATGTAGCTGTAGCTGCCCACTCTGCCTAGGTAGCTTCAGCTCGATTTCATGCTCTATTTATTAAGAAGGTATGTTTAGGCTAAATGCAGCTATCATGTTGTACATAGAATACTTTGTTGTCTGTTGTAATAGTATATTTAGGAAAGCATATAAAACACAAGCAAGACACAAACAGGCAGTCAAAATCGTGATTATTGTCTCATTATCATTGCAAAAAAATTTTGTTATTTTTTCAGCAACTCTCACTACGATATGGCACCATAACTACAAAGATTATCATCTCAAATAGAGTGCCGGGCGAAGTAGAACAAACTTGCCCAGTCAGACTCTGGTTACCAGTCCAGCTACACATGCTCGGGCTGCCTAGAACGTTTGGCTGCCCAGAGGTGGAACCACTAGGTAGCCTACTCGTGCAGTACTTGTGTGATCATTGAGAAGCTAAATAGCAGTTAGCAGGGCCTGTGTGTGATTCATTTCGGGATCAGTGTTCCTTCCACGGACGGTTGAGCTAATGTAGGCTAATGCGATTAGCATGAGGTTGTAAGTAACAGGAACATTTCCAAGGACATAGACATATCTGATATTGGCAGAAAGCTTAAATTCTTGTTAATATAATTTCACTGTCCAATTTACAGTAGCTCTTACAGTGAAATAATACCATGCTATTGTTTGGGGAGAGTGCACAATTTTGAACTTGAAAAGTTATTAATAAACAAATGAGGCACATTTGGGCAGTCTTGATACAATTTTTTTTGCAGAAATTCAATGGTTCCTTGGATCAGTCTAAAACGTTGCACATGCACTTCTGCCATCTAGTGGGAAAAATCTAACTTGCACCTCGGGTGGAATAATACATTATGGCCTTTCTCTTGCATTTACAAGATGATGGTACAAAAAAAATCCAAAAGAACGTTGTTTAATTTTTTTACATTTATTATCTTTTACCAGATCTATTGTGCTACATTCTCCTACATTGCTTTCACATTTCCACAAACTTCAAAGTGTTTCCTTTCAAATGGTACCAATAATATGCATATACTTGCTTCAGGGCCTGAGCTACAGGCAGTTAGATTTGGGTATGTCATTTTAGGCAAAAATTGGAAAAAAGGGGTGGATCCTTAAGAGGAGATTTTTCCCTCAATGCAAAACTCGGAAGTGGGGAGTTACATTCTTATTTTCAGGAGCTCTGGCAAGTGGCTACGATATGGCAGCAACTATAAAGATGAGCCTATATCATCACACAAAACGCTGATGGTTTTTGCAATGTGTAGGGACTGCGTCCTGCGTGTGCAACTGCAATATCCGTTACGACAGATAGAGAAGGTTGTATAGCCTTCAATAAATATTTTGGGAATGTTCGTTAAAATGTTTATTTCAGCTGTTCAGAAATATGAGTCAGAGATCATGGTTCAGAAGAGGGTGAGTAGAGAGAAACATAAAGGGAGGGGGAGTGTTAGTAGCAGCTACGTAGTGTGCGTAAAATAACACATGCGCAGAACAAGATCCGGATCCTTAGCATTGAGAAAGATGTTTCTGGACGGGCGAGTGAGAAAACTCTGTATTCAGAGCCACAACCTTTTTCGAAATAAGACACAGGCAGGTGAGGAAACTTCAAACTTATTTCCCTGTTCAATTTTCCTATTGTAAACAAGTGAAATAGATCAACGGTGCATGTGAAGGAGGCATACAAGGTAATGTGGATGGAGAAGGAAATGCATTGCTTTACAATGACCATCAGGGTGTACCCTTTCCTTGCACACTAAATGTCTGCACTTTGTGACTTGACCTACATTGCAAACTCTTTGAATATGACCATAGCGCATGATTTTGGACCTTTATGGGGGTAGGTGGTGGGGGTGGGAGATTCTTATGACATTGCCAGCAGTAAGATTTCAGTTATATATTTTTTTAAAGACGAGGGCTGTAGGTCCTCCCCAAACTCGCCGTACTCGGTACCGGGTCCAAAACAACCGCTCAGAGTTGAAAATGTTTAACTCAACTGAAACTAAGTTGTTCAGCCTTTCTTAGTTTTCTTGGCTAACAGAAGATTTTGTGATGGCACTTTATGTTACGATATTGTTTGCACTGGTATTCACCTGGTATTCATTTACTAGGACATTATGTGGTATCAATAGGTCCTTTCTGTTACTTACTTTCAACACAATTGGTAACTACGTATCTGGTTGGTACTAAAACGATAGCTACCAGTTTGAATAAATCCTAAACAATTTGTAACAATCAGTAATTTAAAGTAAACTTGTTGGTTATTATTATGTAATTACCATTTTACCATATAATTTCCAAGTAAATACCGTGTCATTTCTGTGCCATAAAAACGTTTGAAAACGTTTCTGTGACTAGGCTTGACTCTTCAGGTCACAGTTCAACCTGAGCTGGTAACAGAGAGGTGAGGGTGTGAGTGATATGGGAGGGGTCTTGTGTGGGATGCAGTGCACCCTTTCACCCCTGAGATCAGAGTAAATGTAACTAATCAGAAGAGACCCCCAGAATGCATTGTGTTTGACCTGTGTGAGCTTGGTCTGTATGCTTGTGCTCCGGCCTCTGGCGCAGTGGTCTAAGGCACTGCATCGCAGTGCTAGCTGTGCCACTAGAGATTCTTGGTTCGAGTCCAGGCTCTGTCGCAGCCGGCCGCGACCGGGAGACCCATGGCACACAATTGGCCCAGCGTCGTCCAGGTTAGGGGAGGGTTTGGCCTGCAGGGATGACCTTGTCCCATCGCGCACTAGCGACTCCTGTGGCAGTCCGGGTGCAGTGCATGCTGACACAGTCGCCAGGTTCACAGTGTTTCCTCTGACAAATTGGTGCGGCTGGCTTCCGTGTTAAGTGGGCATTGTGTCAAGAAGCAGTGCGGCTTGATTGGGTTGTGTTTTGGAGGATGCACGGCTCTTGACCTTTGCCTCTCCCGAGTCCGTTCGGGAGTTGTAGCGATGAGACAAGACTGTAACTACCAATTGGATACCACGAAATTGGGGAGAAAAACGGGGTAAAAAAAAGTTTGTTCTCCGGTCTTGCAGCATTGTTTTTAACCTTTTTTTATTTGGTGAGTTGAGTGAAGTCAAGTGTGCTTTCTTTGTTGGCAAGTGTGTTCCTTGATGTACATCAACAATAGTAGGCTTGATTACCAACAATGACGAGACTACAGGGAGGATGTGAGGGCACTCGGAGTGTGGTGTCAGCAAAACAACCGCTCTTTCAACGTCAACAAAACATAGGAGATGATTGTGGACTTCAGGAAACTTCAGAGGGTGCATCCCCCCTATCCACATCGACGGGACAGCAGTGGAGAAGGTGTAAAGTGTTAATTAAGTTCCTCTGCCTACACATCATGGACATACTGAAATGGTCCAACCAAACAGTGTGGTGAAGTTGCGCCTCTTCAATCTCAGGAGGCTGAATAAATGTGGCTTGTCACCTAAAACCCTCACAAACTTTTACTGATGCATAATTTAGAGCATCCTGTTGGGCTGCATCACCGCCTGGTAAGGCAACTGCACCGCCCTACAACCGCAAGGCTCTACAGAGGGTGGTATGGTCAGCACAGCGCATCCCCGGGGGCAATATTACCTGCCCTCCAGGACACCTACACCACCCGATGTCACAGGAAGGCCAAAAAGATCATCAAAGACAACAACCACCCGAGCCACTGCCTGTTCACCCCGCTACCTTCCAAACGTCAGTGGTCAGTACAGGTGAATCAAAGCTGGGACCGAGAGAATGAAAAACCGCTATCTCAAGGCCATCAGACTGTTAAACAGCCATCACTAACACAGAGAGTTGCTGCTGCCTACATACAGACTTGAAATCATTGGCCACTTTAATAAATGGATCACTAGCCACTTTAATAATGTTTATATATCTTGCATTACTCATCTCATATGTAGATACTGTATTTTATACCATCTATTGCATCTTGCCTATGCTGCTCTATCATTGCTCATCCATTTATTTATATGTATACATTCTTATTCCATTCCTTTACTTAGATTTGTGTGTATTAGGTAGTTGTTGTGGAACTGTTAGATTCCATGTTAGATATTGCTGCACTGTCGGAACTAGAAGCACAAGCATTTCGCTACACTCACAATAACATGTGCTAACCATGTGTATGTGACCAATAAAATGTTATTTGTTTTGAACTCCCTGTCCCCGTGTGAACAAAGTGTTTCAGATATTCTCAGCCCCACATTGGGTGGGTTTGCATGTGTTTTATCCTAACTAGCCTACATAGCCCATGTATGTTTATGACTGTGTGTCTGTGGGTTGATAAAGGTTGCTCCCTTTTTGTTTTGCTTCAGTTTCTCTGCACTTAGGCTGTACCACACCATGTGGACTCTCACTCTCTTTGAGAAGCAGTCACTACCTCTCTCAGTCACTACCTTTTCTCTGTCTCTCTCCTTAATTTGAAGTCTTTTTTTTTAGATGGGGATTGGGGGTGAGGATTCAGGAGATAGCAGAAAAGAGACACACAGTGGGGGCTTAATCCACAGCAAAAATCTCAGAGATGGAATTGGGTGTGAGATTCACTGCAGTATTACTCAGTGCTGTTTCATCCAGAACGGTTCGATCCAAATCTGACTGGTAAATTATACAACATCCCCTCGTCTTGCACCAACATGTATCTAGACGTGAAGATGTGAGCACAACACCACTGTGTTAATTTGATCACAGATGTGGAAAGATTATTTAAAGACACCATGACAACATTGGTATATAGAGCAGAGCCATTTTCTGTAGGAACAGAGCTGACATGATTTCTTATTCTACATGTCAGAGTGGCATATTTGTTCTACACAATATATTCCTACCTGAACGTTTCACAATGTTGTGCCCTGCTGAATGCAGCCCAGTGATGGTTAAGAGCTGTAGGTGAGTGTTTCATGTGGTCCTCCCGGACCTCTCTGCTCTACTGCTATCTCATTTCGTATATGTTATTTTCTGATCTAGCTAGTTCTGTTCTGCTCCCGAGTTGTGTGCAACTGATCTGCTAAATGCCTGTGCTCTACTCTATTCTACTGTGTTCAGTTCTGCTCTATGCAACTTAGGTCTATGCTGAGTTTTGCCCTGCTTCATTCTGTTCTGATGTGTGTTTTACTGTGATGTGGAGCTCCTTTATATTCTATTCTGGGCAGTTGTGTCTCTGCATTGGAAAGCATTGTGCAGCCTCATCAAAATGCATCAGATATGTTATACTGCACAACTGTTCTTCCCCAAGTAAAACATTTCTCAACTGGTAATAACTCCATATTGTCATTAATTGAGAAATGTATTCATTGATTCGTTTTTACTCGTTTGTTGTGAATGTGAAGCACGGGTTTTATGCTTTTGATTCCCCAGCACTGTTTACTGTTTTTGTTATTAATTCACTATTTTCATTAGCTCCAGTACAGTTGATATATAAAGCATCTAATTCCGGTCCAAACAGAGGTTCACATAACAATGTCTTTGAAGCTTTTGAGCTCCACCCACAATACCACCACCAACACCCAATTGGAAAAACAGAGAATTTACTCAAGGCAATGTCACTATCCCTTCAGTAATGTTTCACCGCCCTCTAGTGGTTAATTGTCAGATTAGATTAGAGAAGGTTACTGCAGACCAATAACTTTGCAATACAGGAAGGCCCTCAATTTAGACTGCTTTCCCTCCCATAAAACTCACACGTAATCTGTTAAAGCATGGGAACTTCAAGTAAGTGTATTGTGAACGGACCAAAAGAGAATAAGCTCAAATTGTAATCCATCACTCTATTTCTATGCTAGTGCCATAGTGTTACACCCAATATGTTCATCTCTACCTGTACTTCTCCAATCAACTCTTTAAAAACCCACTGCCAGAATCCAACCATAGTATTTGGTCTGTAATCGATACTGGTAGCTCCTCAAACATGACTGGGTGCACTTTAAAATAGAAAACATTGGCTAAGGAAGCTGGCAATATCCCCTGCTTAGACATTATAAAGGGGTAATAAGAACTTCTGGCAAGTCTTACAATGCACTACAACTGTATTCTTAGCATTATTCCTTTCAGCTCTACTTAGTGATGCCAATATTTTTTTTACTATAGTTTTCTTACTTTTTCTCATTTAGTTTCCTAGTTATTGCTGACTTCATGTGTGGCTCGCTATAGTATTTTACTTCAGGTTATTACAGTAAACGAGAAATCCCTCAATCTGCCGTATAATTTTCAGATTCACATAATTTAAGTAGTACTGCCATTGCCTTGGGGTTTTGTTAGGAGTTTATTGGTATCCAGAAGTCCTGATTTGATGGGTTTGACTCTGCTTCTCCTTTAGCTGGCACATGTCCCCCACACACCCCCTGGCTGCCTGTGTGTGTTGCCTGGTTCCACAAACTGCTTTCTTTTTTTCGCTCCAGGTCAAGTCTGTCATCAACCTCCTGTTTGCCGCCTACACCGGAAACGTCTCAGCACTAAGGAGGTCAAGTATGCAACTCTCAAATTCCCAGAAACACCAAACATAATGACTGTCCCTCAGTGTTTACAACGGCACTAAAGTCCTGCTGTCCATGATATGCAAATTATATATATTTTTATCATGTTAATTTCATGACAATTGAATGATTAGATCTTCATAGTGATAAATCATCTTTTGCATCTCTGACTTCCGTGTTCTTTCTTTGGCAGTTATCGTCCATCTCGTGACACTGCTGACCTGTTTCTGTCTGTCTGCAGATTTGCTCTGTCCTCCATGGACATGGAGCAGAGGGACTATGACTCCAGGACGGCTTTACATGTGGCTGCAGCAGAAGGTACTTCTCACAGCCTCCTTTTCCTGTCACACACAGGGACAGATTGTGTGTGTGTCAGGGTCCTCTGGGAGTGTTTGGCAGACCCCCTCTGTGTCGTAGGGTTAATTTGTTGTCCCTCGGTAACTGCACTGTGTAGTGTTCGACGTCTTTGCTGCAGTGTGTGAGAGAGAAAGTGTGTAGGAGTGTGTGTTTGTTTCTTAAATAACCCTGTCATCTGCTCTGCTTTCAGGACATGCAGAGGTGGTGCGCTTCCTCTTGGAGGCGTGCAAAGTGAACCCTGTTCCCATTGATAGGTATGACCACTTTGTCTGTCTGTCTTATCTGTGTGTGTGTTTTGGGTGGGTAGGTAGGTGTGGGTGGATGAGAGACTGTATCATATACTTGTGTGACAGTCTACAATGTACTCCCACTCAAAAGAACACTTATGGTCAACCATGAGGGATTTATTTGAACTGTACCCTATAGCATTTTCACACCTGAAGAGTCGTGTTAGTTCCCAAAACGAATACCTTTGTAGGCCAGTCCAACCCCAGTCAGTCACACTGCTCATTATCTTTCCGGTAGGTGGGATAAAACCCCAATGGAAGAGGTCTTGCATTTTGTCCATCACGACATGGTCACCATCCTCCAGGACTATCAAAACAAGTACAACCCACAAGAGGCCCCCAAGAAGGACAAGGAGACAGCAGAGAACAACCTGGGCGGCCTGCTGTAGTGTAGACATCCAAGCCAGTTGATGGCGCCACGCTGCTTTTGTATCCTCTCTATTAGACTGCTGTTTCTTTGGTGGGATAAACACTTTTTGGAGTGACTTTTGTCGACTTTGTATGATGACTTTATTTCTGAACTGTGTGTTTGATTAAATGTGTTTGACATTTTTTATACTCTTTTGTTTTACTGTAAGTGTTTTGCTTGACCTTTTGTTGTGTGATTTGGTGACGGTGTTGCTTATTTTTGCTGTATCTTTCCTCTTTCGTCCTCTAGTCTTTCCCTCACCAAGTGTGTGTGTGTGTGTGTGTGTGTGTGTGTGTGTGTGTGTGTGTGTGTGTGTGTGTGTGTGTGTGTGTGTGTGTGTGTGTGTGTGTGTGTGTGTGTGTGTGTGTGGTGTGTGTGTGTGTGGTGAGAGTGAGTCCCAAATCGAAGTGCAGAATCTGATTGAATCTTTGTGACATTGGTGTGCAATATAAAGTGATATTATTATACATATGCTGCTACATGTACATTGTATATTTATGTACTGTATAAAGTAAATATATTTCATGATATCAAGTACCAATACTTAATATAATTCAATGTAGTAGTTTAGCAGTTTGGTATTTTTCCTGGAGGGCCACAATGTGTAGTAATCTTTGGCCAAACCAGGCACACTAGAGTCTATGGAGCGAAATGATGTTGAATCTGAAATATAGTTTATGTTGGCACTAATATCACTCCATAACATTCTAGCTATTTGTCTTGGTTAATGCCTGGTTGGAAAAAATGAAACAGACTGTAGCTCCTAAAGACATGATGGGCTACCACTTGGGTAGAAGCACTATATGGTCCTGTAGCCTACTTTGTCACATGTAAACAAGTTTAGGATGCCAAGTGTTACCAAACATCCTACGCTTCCACTAGTCCCAGTCAAACTTATCTTGACCTTTATCAACCCTACTGCATATGCCATTTAGTTTTCATTTCAATTTCATTTTATTGTACTTTGTTTGGGTAGGCACAAGACACTTTAAAAAAAAGGTGTATATTTTTGGTCTAGTGTTCTTTTTTTGTATTACGATTTTCTCATAACAATGGAATTTTACTTCTCTATTGGTCAATACTGTCTGCTATGCGCACACAGTTGTCTGTTGTAGATCTGGAACCACTGATAGAATAGGGGAGTATCTGTGGCCACATGATAAACACTAGTCTGGCATCAGTAGTCTGAAAATAGGAGGAAACCAGTTGCACATGTACATAAACATATGGCAGGTGACATTATTAATATTGTCAAAAACTCATCCTAGATGTCTCACACTTTTTGAATGAACTTGTGCCTTTAGCCAGGATCCAATATTCCCACGGAGCTGGTGTGTGTAAAGGACCATATAAAATCATCTGAATGAGGGTTATTCATGATTCAGTGGGATTATAGCATAGTTGAATTCCATTTCATTTCCAATGAGTTTAAGAAATGAATGGAAAGCCATGTACTGATTGTATTTGTATGTTATGAATCGCTACTTGAATACGTACAAGAACAGTTTGTTGATTTAGTGTGTCAGTTTTGTGGAGGTCCAATATGAATGTAAAATCCAGACAGTTGAGGAATGACACGCAGTATGACATGAGCGATACCAAAAACATAGCTACTGCAGTCAGTTTACAACCAGAGTTTTTCTTTTTTAATTTGTTTATTGCTTAAACACACATTTTAACACAGCATAAACCAATACTGATGAAATTAGAAATCAAAGCAGTGGTAGGTTTTATGGGGAAAACATTCAATCAAATCAAATCACATACACATGTTTAGCAGATGTTAATGCGAGTGTAGCGAAATGCTTGTGCTTACATTTACATTTACATTTAAGTCATTTAGCAGACGCTCTTATCCAGAGCGACTTACAAATTGGAAAGTTCATACATATTCATCCTGGTCCCCCCGTGGGGAATGAACCCACAACCCTGGCGTTGCAAGCGCCATGCTCTACCAACTGAGCCACACGGGACCGTGCAGTAATATCTAACAAGTAAGCTAACAATTTCACAACAACTACCTTATACACACAAGTGTAAAGGAATGAATAAGAATATGTACATATAAATATATGGATGAGCAATGGCCAAACGGCATAGGCAAGATGCAGTAAATGGTATAGAGTACAGTATATACATATGAGATGAGTGATGTAGGGTGTGTAAACATTATATAAAGCGGCATTGTTTAAAGTGACTAGTGATGCATTTATTACATCCAATTTTTAAGTATTAAAGTGGCTAGAGATTGAGTCAGTATGTTGGAAGCAGCCACTCAATGTTAGTGATGACTGTTTAACAGTCTGATGGCCTTGAGATAGAAGCTGTTTTTCAGTCTCTCGGTCCCAGCTTTGATGCACCTGTACTGACCTCGCCTTCTGGATGATAGCAGTGTGAACAGGCAGTGGCTCGGGTGGTTGTTGTCCTTGATGATCTTTTTTGGCTTCCTGTGACATCGGGTGGTGTAAGTGTCCTGGAGGGCAGGTAGTTTTCCCCCGGTGATGCGTTGTGCAGTTGCTGTACCAGGTGGTGATACAGCCTGACAGAATGCTCTTGATTGTGCATCTGTACAATTTTGTGACCGTTTTTGGTGACAAGACAAATTTCTTCAGCCTCCTGAGGTTGAAGAGGCGCTGTTGTGCCTTCTTCACCATGCAGTCTGTGTGGGTGGACCATTTCAATTTGTCCGTGATGTGTACGCCAAGGAACTTAAAACTTTCCACTTCTCCACTACTGTCCTGTTGATGTGGATAGGGGGGTGCTCCCTCTGCTGTTTCCTGAAGTCCATGATCATCTCCTTTGTTTTGTTGACATTGAGCGTGAGGTTATTTTCCTGACACCACACTCCGAGGGTGTAGCATAAGAACAGCTTCATTGGCACAATGGACAATAACCTTGCACAATGTTCTAATCCAACATTCTAATGTATATCTGCTTAATTTGTCAATTATGTTAGTGTTGGAGCCCCTGGCTATCCATACATTTAAAAAACAACAATATGGTGCCGTCTGGTTTGCTTAATATAAGGGATTTGAAATCATTTATAGGTTTATATTATAAGTATATTTTATCCAATTACATTTTTGATACTTAAGTATATTTAAAACCAAATACTTTTAGACTATTACTCTAGTATTTTACTGGGTGACTTTAACTTGAGTAAAAGTAAAGATACCTTAATAGAAAATGACTGTCATGTATGACAATTGGGTATCTTTTCCACCCCTGCCCGGATTCTGTGTATAAGACTTTTAGCAATAACTTTTACCCAACGCGACTTCGCTACGATCATGCTTGCTTCGTCCAGCTAAGTATCACTCCTAGAGATACTGAATATGCCGCTGTTAAGTGGAATCGTTATTTTCGTTTGAGTTGGTTGTTCAAGGACGCCTGACTACGTACGGAAGCTTACTCAACGAGTCGTCTGTATAAACAATGGTTCGTTGCGCGACAAAGCAATGGCCAATGCACGTATACATTTTACGTATGGGTGCTCCCGGGAATCGAACCCATAATTCTTGCGATGCAAGCGCCATGCTGTACCAACTGAGCTACAGGACCACAGACAACAATAGCCAACGTTACGTTTCTCTCAAGATTAGAATACTTGTGTTGTAGCTATACAGTATCAAGTTAGCTAACGCGCTAGCTAGCTAGCCACAGTAGCTAGCCAGGGATCCAGTTTGCATCCATGCCATTTACAATGTTATGTATTGCTCATCATTGTTGCCGGCTGTTGTTTATGTAACCGGTGCTGTACTGCACCGCTGTAACTCTGCGTTGTGTGTGGTTGATTGAGACTATAGAAGTGGACTTTGGAGATCAGATAGTTTTAATCAAGCAGAATTCACTCTGCATCCAAAAGAAAAGAAAACATGTGTAGAGCACATATGTTCTGCGAATCGTCGCCTCTTCCTCTCATAGTGCATCAAGATGATTTTTGAATACAACATTTAGTACAGCCTCTCCTTATTAAACATAACATATTTTACATAGATAAAACCACATACCTGCATCCAAAAGAAAATCAAACATGTGTAGAGCACATATGTTCTGCGAATCGTCGCCTCTTTCTACAACGGATGCACAATACAAGGGACTGGGATCATTCGAGGAGCTAGCCATCGTTCACACATACACATGCTAATACCTTAGCTAGCTATTAACCACGTGTTGAATTCAGAATGTTGATATCATCCTAAAAAGTACAACTACAAGTGCATCTTAACAATACCATCCACGTATGAGTAACCTCTAAATATACAACATTATTCATGAACAAAACACTGTGTGTATGACATTGTGCTTAAAAAATCAAACTTTTCTGAAGACGACAGAAAAAGCCTATCATAGTGCATCGAAATGATTTGAGCACGCAGGACATAACGTAAGTACACACCCCCCTCCTCCCAGGATGCAGGCGTGCATAATAACAATTCAACATGACATAATATTATATGAACCTGGTTAAATTCACACAGTACTTTAACAACTGTTACATTTACTTATTTATTTGTTGTCTCATCACATTATTGTACAGAAAAACGGAAACGTAGCTATTACACCAGTATTTATTGTTTCGAGTGGTCTTTTTAGTGGTATGGGGATCCAGTATTGCGTCGCTGATCGCATTGATTGACAGATCATCCCTGAAGTTGTTTTATTACGTAAAAGTTCTTTCACATTGTGACGTTGGCTGAGTTACCGTATAAAATGCGCTAGTTTACCTCTTTGGTAATCACTTGGTAAAGTTTTACATGATGGGAACATAGGCTCCAGCTATAGACTTTAACCATGGAGGATAATAAGGTAAGCCTATGAATTGTTAACAGAGAAGGCCTATGCAGTGGTGCAGGAACCGCTGCGCCGTCTTTTTTTTATGCTGCGGCAGGAACCACAGGGTATACAGGACATGCCGATAGGGGTGCCGCAAGTAGTGGCAGCTGGGTGGCGGTGTGGGCTAGCTGTTTTTCCGTCTCTCTTCTGGATGATAGCAGTGTGAACAGGCAGTGGCTCGGGTGGTTGTTGCCCTTGATGATCTTTTTAGCTTTCCTGGACTCAATTGCGTGCTATCCAATTCCAAAGCGCGTATTGAAGATATTGGAAGAACTGTCCACATTTACTTTTCATCAGCCAACAAAATGAGTAGGCCTAATGAACAGCAAATGCATTAGCCTATGTCAATCTACTATCCCCATAGTACAAAAATTGACCTATTCTTTCTGTGTGAGATATAAATATTCCAAACAGAGTCTGGGACAGCTGTGGGATGCGATAGATCCCAAAATGAATACAACCGTTAGCAAAAAATGAATTTACCATGGCTAAGGGCTGTATCCAGAAAGTTTTGCCTAAGAACAGCGCTTAGCCATAGTATACTGGCCATTATAAACTGGGTGGTTCGAGCCCTGAATGCTGATTGGCTGAAAGCTGTGGTATATCAGAGCGTATACCACGGGTATGACAAAACAAATATCTTTACTCTTCTAATTAAGTTGGTAACCAGTTTATAATAACTCTGCGTTGTGTCGTGCGTACGAACAGCTCTTAGCTGTGGTATATTGTTAAAGAATGGTCTAATTTGTTCCAATCAGAGTTTAAACGAAGATGATCCATGTGATCATCAAAGTTTGGGAGGTCAAGTCCAGAAAATGAAGAATGATATCCTGGGTTTAAACTATCCAGAAGATATTGAAGTGAAGGATCCCCTGCCTCAGATCGAGCTGAAGGCTGTGACAAGGAGAAAAGTTAAGGTGAGAAAATAGATTGAGGAGAGAAAGGGAAATCTGGGGTCTTACCTGTCCACACTCTAAATTTGTCCAATATGCCATACAACATGTTGTTGTGAGGTTGAAGGGTAAATTGTCCTTACAACAGACTTTCATCTCTTAATATTCAGTCACCAATTGTTTACTGTAGCTCTTCTCAAAGGCCTGTACAGCAACGGCAACATACAGTATGTCATTAATGACTGTATTGTCTTTTTAGACCAAGAGGAGGACCAGTGCCAACAGGTCCACAGTTGAACAGAGCACTGATACTGATGCAGCTGAGAGAGATTTTGTTGATAATCAGAATGATGAAGATGAGGAAGAGGTGAAGAAGGATCCCCTGCCTCAGATGGAGCAGGATGCCGTGAAGAGAAATACAGTCAAGGTAAGGGGATAGATTGAGCAGAGATGTGGATATTTGTGATATCTGTCATGTCTATAGCCCATACAATACCCTTTTATCTCCTAATAGTAAATCTAGGGCTGACTCCATTTGGTCGACTGGTCGATAGTTTGGTCGATAGGCTGTTAGTTGACTGGGATTTCTTAAGTCGAGCAGTCGCAAAAGTTTTTTTTCTTCATGGTGCACATGGACACGTGTCTGATTCGCGCCTGTCTCAGTTGACTAATCCATTGCCGAGGCCACAGGGATGGCACAGTCCATCACGCTAAGACGTGATACTGAAAATGTATATGGTTATATTATGTCAAAATAATGGTGCAACACTAAAAAATCAAATATTATTTTATAACAAATGCGCTTTCTCCCGCGTTGGATATGGTCGCTGTCTGTGGTTCTGAAACATAATCTTCAGTGCTCCGTAGAATTGGTGCCCTTCCCTATGTTGCTATGTGCATAATAGCATAGTTAACCAGCATATTGGGATTGAGAACAATGCTGCAGAGGCAGCAGCAGCAGCAGCAGAGACGGGGACACAGCCCTTGCCTTAGCCTAATTGTCTAAGAAAATTGAGGAGAGAGGAAAACCCAACTTAATTAGGTCTATAATCAATAGCCTAATTGTTAAATGTGCCTGGCTTTGTAAATCATCCATATATATGTATTACCAGTCAAAAGGGTTTTTCTTATATTTTTACTATTTTCTACATTGTAGAATAATAGTGAAGACATTAAAACTATGAAATAACACATATGGAATCATGTAGATACCAAAAAAGTGTTAAACAAATCAAAAAATATTTTATATTTGAGATTCTTCAAAGTAGCCATCCTTTGCCTTAATGACAGCTTTGCACACTCTTGGCATTCTCTCATCCAGCTTCACCTGGAATGCACCTCAGAGAAGGGCCTCTTGACTCGTTCCATCGTGGGCTCCATGTTGGAGGATGTTGACATGGTGAGAACTGATGGACACGAGATACACCGGCCATCCTCCTCAAAGTCCTCCCTGTCCATCACCTCTGCCATGACCAGTGGGTCCCAGAGTGATTTTACAAATTCTCTTCCAGGGACTCCAGTCCCCAATGAGTGGCCTGTTGAAAGCTATTGTCCTATCATTAGGAGTTCGGTCATTGATATGAGTGACTCCTCAACTCATTCACAAGGGTCAACAAATTACACAAGGCAAACCATCTCTGCCATAGTTGACACTGTTATGGAGGTCATTCCAAGAGAAGATACGGAACACATAGCCACTGCAGATGATGTCACTTCTTTTACAAGAAGACTTGCGAGACTCAGCCCCAGGGACGGTCTTCAGAACTTCTCTCATGAGCTCACTGACAAAGTTTATGAGCTCATAAAAAGTCACAACACCCCCCAGGCTCTTTTTGTGCCAGCTGGCAAGAGCGTGTCTGACTCTATTCTTTTGAAGCTGAAGACAGGATTGAATGCTTCTGAAGAATCCAGAGAGTTTCCATCTGACCTTGTGTACTCCTTTGCTGAGGAGTCAATAAAACGTCTGCTACAGCAGATTGTCTTCTGGCTTCCTCCACCATCACAAGGATCAGATTTCTGTCAAACTATCGTCTCTGATGGTTCTCTGCAGGACACAAGCCGGCTTATCCCGAGCTCTTCTGCCATCTCCATTAGTTCCTCACCGGTTTACTGTGACACAAAGAGCCTTTTCACCAATATAATGGTCAATCAGGTCATGGATACCTGTTCTGTGGCCTCCAATTCATCAGAAGAATTATCAGAGTTGATGAACATAATCAATGGGTTGTCCCCAACTGATGCTGGAACACTTGACTCTGACAGACCGGCTCTCATGACCCCTAGCCGTCAGTCTAGTGCCAAATCATTGCCTAGACCCTCTCTGTCTGGCAGCAGCACACACAACGGTGGAACTGTGGATATTCAAGTTTTAGGAGAGATGGAATCCAAGATGGACAACAAAGATATGGAGATGTCTAGTGTCTCTGTGCATCCATCAACTCCATCAGCCATGGACTCTGATACACATGGATCATTTGACTCCACTAGCAATGACTACACCTCTTTGGTACTTTTACTGATTGTTAGATTGCTGACAATGATCACCCCTATCACATTACGGGAATCCTCTGACATTGGTGAAACATCAAGAGTTCTCACAAAGAGGATTCTGTCTGAGTTCTGTGGCACCTCAGGCCTTGAACCAACTCAAGCCTACCCCCAGAATCTGAAAATCAAAAAGATTTTCAAGGCTGTCTACAAGGGGCTTCTTCAAGAATTCGGGTCAGAGAAGATGCTCCAGGTTGCAATGAAGTCAACGGATTATGCATTTGACGATGCCCTGGTCAAATCATTAACTAGGGAACTACTAACTAAATGCAATGAGGCTAGCTCTTCACCTCCCTCCATGACCCAGTTGTCATCACACAATGCACTTGGCAGTGACGAGGTAGGTAATTCTGGGCTTCCAACAACTGGTAGAAAGGACAAGAAGAGAGGAAGATTCAGCGCTCTCTGTGGACTTAACCCAAAGGTACATATGTCATCAAAATACAAATTATAAAGATGATTTTTATTCATTACGTACAGTATGATGGTAAACACTGATACCTTTTGTGTGCAATTTCTCCTACTGTACAAATGACTGTTTGTTACCCAGTGTACAAAGAAGGTCAACAAGAAGAACCACTGCACTCCAACACCTTCCCAGAACCAGACACCTGCCGTCAGTGAAACAGGTAACTCAAATGTGTACTGAACAAAAATATAAACGCAACATGCAACAATTTCAAAGATTTTATTGAGTTACAGTTCATATAAGGAAATCAGTCAATTGAAATAAGTTCATTGGGCCCTTATCTATGGATTTCACATGACTGGGAATACAGATATGCATCTGTTCGTCACAGATACCTTATAAAAAGGTAGGGGCGTGGATCAGAAAACCAGTCAGTATCTGGTGTGATCACCATTTGCCTCATGCAGCGGGACACTTCTCCTTCGCATATAGTTGATCAAGCTGTTGATTGTGGCCTATGGAATGCTGTCCCACTCCTCTTCAATAGCTGTGTGAAGTTGTTGAATATTGGTGGCAACTGGAACACGCTGTTGTACACGTCAATTCAGAGCATCACAAACATGCTAAATGAGTGACATGTCTGGTGAGTATGCAGGCCTTGCGACATGGGGCCATGCATTATCATCGGCGGACGAATGGCACGACAGGATCTCGTGACGGTTTCTCTGTGCATTGAAATTGCCATTGATAAAATGCAATTGTGTTCGTTGTCCGTAGCTTATGCCTGCCCACACCATAACACTACAGCCAACACTACGCCATATACGTGGTCTGTGGTTGTGAGGCCGGTTGGACATACTGCCAAATTCTCTAAAACAACATTGAAGGCGACTTATAGTAAAGAAATAAACATTCAATTCTCTGGCCACAGCTCTGGTGGACATTCCTGCAGTCACGATGCCAATTGCACGCTCCCTCAAAACTAGACAACCAGCGTTTTTCCTTGCTCCTATTTTTCCCAGCCTCTGTCTCTGAGGCATCTGTGGCATTGTGTTGTGTGACAAAACTGCACATTTTAGCATGGCCTTTTATTGTCTCCAGCACGAGTTGCATCTTTGTAATGATCATGCTTTTAACCCACAAGAGTCTAAGCCCTGTCTAGACCGAGGGGTTTATATCGGCCTTACTGCTATTAGCCCATACAAACGCACTGAATAACAGATTCACTACATGTCCTAAATCTGAGAGATATAAGAAAGTTGACGAATATATATATATATTTCTATATATTTTTTGCGTGTTTTTAACCCCTTCTTTTTGGCACTAAACAGTCTAAACCCTGGGGGGGCCTATGTAACACTTCTGTGTTAAATAGGCGGGTTGAGACTGCTAGGCTACCTGCCGCCCTACATTTGTAAATTATGTAGAATATTAGCATTTAAATAATAATAATGCAATACTAATTCTTCACACTAACTAGGGTCAGTTAAAGAAAATGTTATGTTTACATTATGTTTTTCAGCAATTGTCAATGATCAAGAATCCTGCCGAACAGAGAGTGTATGCTCCACAAAGAAGAAACCAAGGAAGCGTTCGCTCATTTCCAGGATGTTTTCAGCTATAGGAAAAGCCTTGTCCAGTCCCTTTACTTCCTGCTATAAAAGGAAGACCACCTAATCTATATTTCATAATAAATATTTGAAATAAACATAATTGCATTAATTCTTCATGTTGAGTGTTTTTCATTATATATTATTGGATAATATAAAGTGTAGTAGTAGAAGTTGTATAGTTGACTATATTACTTTTACTTTTAAAATACATGAAAAAAAAAAAAAAAAAGAATAGTGTGCACTTCTAGGTACAGTTAAGGTCTGATGTTTACATACACCTTAGCCAAATACATTTAAACTCAGTTTTTCACAATTCCTGACATTTAATCCTAGTAAAAATTCCCTGTCTTAGGTCAGTTAGGATCACCACTTTATTTTAAGAATGTGAAATGTCACAATAATAGTAGAGAGAATTATTTATTTCAGCTTTTATTTCTTTCATCACGTTCCCAGTGGGTTTACATACACTCAATTAGTATTTGGTAGCATTGCTTTTAAATTGTTTAACTTGGGTCAAACGTTTTGGGTGGCCTTCCAAAGCTTCCCACAATAAGTTGACTGAATTGTGGCCCATTCCTCCTGACAGAGCTGGTGTAAATGAGTCAGGTTTGTAGGCCTCCTTGCTCGCACACGCTTTTTCAGTTCTGCCCACATATTTTCTATAGGATTGAGATCAGGGCTTTGTGATGGCCAATCCAATACCTTGACTTTGTTGTCTTTAAGTCATTTTGCCACAACTTTGGAAGTATGCTTGGGGTTATTGTCCATTTGGAATACCCAATTGCGACCAAGCTTTAACTTCCTGACTGATGTCTTGAGATGTTTCTTCAATATATCCACATAATTTCCCCCCCTCATGATGCCATCTATTTTGTGAAGTGCACGTGAAAAACGAGTTTTAATGACTCCAACTTATGTAAAGCGGAGCGACACAGGGGAACCCAGGAGCAGACTCAGATGAGGAAACGGATGAATGAAACAAAATATTTATTGTCACACAGGGAGATATGGATTGCAGATCCGGGGAAGCTCGGATGAGTTGCAAAAAAAACAGATGTGGAGACTGAGGTTGGAGTTGGCTGAGTAGAACAGGGTAAACAGGTCCTGAGGGGAATCCAAGGTAGTGGTGGTGAGTAAAATCCAGAGCAAGGTAGTTGGGTGGTGAGATGTGGAACAGGAGACAGGAGCCAGAGACAGGGCGGTAACTGCAATGAGAGGATAAATGGTGTCAGGCAGGGAAACAGGCACAGCAGAGTAACAGGATCTTGAATAATTATAAATGGCTAGACTATATAGAGAATACATATATGGCAGCTCTGCTTCTAGCTCCTAAGCAACTTTGCAGTATTTGCAGTGTGTTATTCCTTACATTATTAGGCCATAATTTTTTTTGTGTTATTACAACAGCCGGAAATAACTTTTGGATTCAGAGTGGCGGTAACTCAACAGCATTATGACCAGGAATTTTATTTATTCCCGAGGCTGCTCCAAAACACAGCTGGCGGGGAAGAGGTATTCGGAGTGGACTTCTAGTCCGAGTCAGGAGGCGTGCACACCATCCACCGCTTCCAAGTATATTATTTGCAAATGTTCAGTGTCTGGATAATAAAGTAGACGAGCTCAGGGCGAGGATCTCCTAGAGAGACATCAGGGATTGTAACATACTCTGTTTCACGGAAACATGGCTCTCGGGATATACTCTCCCCATCCATACAGCCAGCTGGGTTCTCACTACCAGGGTTGGGTAGGTTACTTTCTAAATGTAATCCGTTAGTTACTAGTTACCTGCCCAAATTTCCAATCTTAACCTGCCACAAGCTACTTTTGTGTCAGCAAGTCTCCCCAGTGAAAAAGTCCATATCCACCACTCCATCTCTCATGTACAGACCTTTCAAGTAGCTGCACTTAACACCTCACTGATACTGATTGTGTAAGCTACAAACCCAAATTGTCTACGGAAATGTAGCTAACAGTAATAACATTGCAGACATATTCAGAAATCTGGGCTGAAATAATAATTCAGATGAAAATAAGAAATATGATAAACTAATTAAGAAATAAGTGACCAGATTTTTTTATTGAAAACCATGGACATAAGTTTTGGGTGGGGGGAAGGGCGTGGTGCGGTTCCTAGTTCATTTTTTTTTTTGCACATAAAAGAGTGAAACACCACAACAGGAATAAGGGTTGTGGAAAGTGTCAAATTTGGTAGGACTGTGACAATTTACTGTCTTGAAAAAATATATACAAATACAAATGTGAGAATTTACTGTCTTGAAAAAATATATACGTATACAAATACAAATACCTAGGTGTCTGGTTAGACTGTAAACTCTCCTTCCAGACTCACATCAAACATCTCCAATCCAAAGTTAAATCTAGAATTGGCTTCCTATTTCGCAACAAAGAATCCTTCACTCATGCTGCCAAACATACCCTCGTAAAACTGACCATCCTACCGATCCTCGACTTCGGCGATGTCATTTACAAAATAGCCTCCAATACCCTACTCAATAAATTGGATGCAGTCTATCACAGTACCATCCGTTTTGTCACCAGAGCCCCATATACTACCCACCACTGCGACCTGTACGCTCTCGTTGGCTGGCCCTCGCTTCATACTCGTCGCCAAACCCACTGGCTCCAGGTCATCTACAAGACCCTGCTAGGTAAAGTCCCCCCTTATCTCAGCTTGCTGGTCACCATAACAGCACCCACCTGTAGCACGCACTCCAGCAGGTATATCTCTCTGGTCACCCCCAAAACCAATTCCTCCTTTGGCCGCCTCTCCTTCCAGTTCTCTGCTGCCAATGACTGGAACGAACTTCAAAAATCTCTGAAACTCGGGGCCTCCCGGGTGGCGCAGTGGTCAAGAGCACTGCATCGCAGTGCTAGCTGCGCCACCAGAGTCTCTGGGTTCGCGCCCAGGCTCTGTCGCAGCCGGCCGCGACCGGGAGGTCCGTGGGGCGACGCACAATTGGATTAGTGTCGTCCGGGTTAGGGAGGGTTTGGCCGGTAGGGATATCCTTGTCTCATCGCGCTCCAGCGACTCCTGTGGCGGGCCGGGCGCAGTGCGCGCTAACCGAGGGGGGCGGGTGCACGGTGTTTCCTCCGACACATTGGTGCGGCTGGCTTCCGGGTTGGAGGCGCGCTGTGTTAAGAAGCAGATATGGACGTATTCTTAATTACAATGTCCTTTCCGACATGTTTTCCACTGATGTTTTCCAGGAGAGATGTCAGCGGTTCAGGCCAAACAGCCAATGACCAAGGGAAAGGCTCACACAGTTAGCATGTTTCCTGCTACCTTCAGTCAGTGCATTTTCACTCTGTAGTGTCAACGTATGGTACTGTGCTGGCCCAGATCAATCCTGTCTTCATCAGTTAGCGTATTTCCAACCATGCCAGCCCAGAATGGTTCAGTTTGGATTATACACAAGTCAAGACATTAGATCTGGAACTAGTGTGTCAGGATAGATGATAACACAGAAGAATTACCACGCTTTACATTGTTTTACCTGGAGGGAGGGAACTAGTGTGTCAGGATAGATGATAACACAGAAGGATTACCACGCTTTTCATTGTTTTACCTGGGGAAGGGAACTTAATTTAATAAGTATTGCTTTTATTAGAAGGTTTACATTGCAAACAATTTGATGGGCTTAGATTCCATACAGATTGAGTCTGCCTTGATGTCAGCATTGCACATTCTTCTCTCACATCCTTATCTATGTAGTTATTTAGTTGGAATTGTTAGTTTAATCTCAACACACTCTCTGCAGATACAGCTGCAACCTTGTAGAGTTAATACAGAGATGTTCAAGTACTGTATTGTACTCAACCTTTATTTAATGTAGTCATTCATAATGTCATCTCTTTCCAAAGGAACAAAAAAGTATTGGTCGACAATAGAGGTGGATGCAGTTGAAGATTCCTTGATGAATTTTATCCGAATGGGAAAATTGCCTGGAAAACAAGACTGTGGGAAATGCATTGCTGCTTCTGGCCAAGCGCTAGTAAACAGGGACAGGAGAGCAGTAAAGTTGTATGTACACAACAGAATAGTTGCAGATCAGAGAAAATAAGTGTATGAGATGCTTCTGGCTATCTTGGTGTACCTCTGACAATTTAATGGGACTTACTTGACTTAAGCTCATAGGCAGTTGATGAATGTCCTCCATCTCACTCTGTTCGGGGGGAGTTTTTCCAGGTGGGTTGTTCACTTTTGGAGTGACTAAGGTCTCAAGAATACAAAGCCTGCTGACTTTGAATGATACAGAAAAATATATCTTTTTTTCTAAACTATTCATCTGTTACTTGGATATAATGACTCCATTACTGAAATGGTTGTTCCAGTTTAAATACTTTACAGAAGAACTACACTACAGCCGTTGAGTTGCCATCCGTGTTGCATCATTGTGGCATCTACATGCAATATTTTCAGTCATAAAATAGAATGAATGCATCAAATATCGAGAATTTAAACGTGTTAATTATTTTACGCTTCCATTAGGTACAACGAAGGCAGTTGGATAGCTTTTATAGATTTTATAGGAGGCATTCTCTCGATGGCTGAGTGGCTGCTGCCAACATACAGACTCAATCTCTAGCGACTTTAATAATTAATACTTCGATGTAATAAATGTATCACTAGTCACTTAAACAATGCCACTTTATATAGTGTTTACATACCCTACATTACTCATCTCATATGTATATACTGTGCTCTATACCATCTACTGCATTTTGCCAATGCCGTTCGGCCATCGCTTATCCATATATTTATATGCACATATTCGTATTCATTCCTTTACACTTGTGTGTTTAAGGTAGTTGTTGTGAAATTGTTACATTACGTGTTAGATATTACTGCACGGTCGGAACTAGAAGCACAAGCATTTCGCTGCACTCACAGTAACGTCTGAAAACCATGTGTATGTGACCAATTTGATTTGATTTGATTTGCAACGTGCGGTCTCAAGTAGTTGGTAAAATTACACGTGGGTGATTTTGACATAGGTGAACAGTGCCTCCGCACTCTGTAGGGCCGTAGGGAGACCGGGCAAAAGGATAAGACGGCAGGACTTCGAGAACCGATCCACAACGACCAGGATCGTCGTATTCCTCTGAGACGGGAAGATCCGTAAGAAAATCAACCGATAAATGGGACCACGGCCGTTGTGGAACGGGGAGGGGTTGTAATTTCCCCCGTGGCAAGTGCCTAGGAGCCTTACTCTGGGCGCACACCGAACAGGAGGAGACATAGAAGCGCACGTCTCTCAACAAGGTAGGCCACCAGTACTTCCGTCTAAAACCTCGCACCGTCCTCGAAATACCCGGGTGACCTGACGAGGGTAGACTATGAGCCCACCGAATCAATTGATCATGAACAGCGAGTGGCACGTACCTATGACCCTCCGGGCACTGTGGAGGCGCAGGTTCCTCCCTTAGTGCCCGCTCGATGTCCGCGTCCACCTCCCATACTACCGGTGCTACCAGCTTGGCAGCCGGAATGATGGTAGTAGGATCGATGGACCGGTCATCAGTGTCATATAGGCGGTACAGCGCGTCGGCCTTAGTATTGAGGGAACCTGGTCGATACGAGATCGTAAAACGAAATCGGGTGAAATACATGGCCCACCTTGCCTGACGAGGATTCAGTCTCCTAGCTGATCAGATATACTCCAGGTTACGGTGGTCAGTCCAGATGAGGAAAGGGTGCTTAGCCCCCTCAAGCCAGTGTCTCCACACCATAAGGGCCTTAACCATGGCCAACAGCTCCCTATCCCCCACATCATAATTCCGCTCCGCTGGCCCGAGCTTCTTTGAAAAAAAAGCACAGGGGCGGAGCTTCGGTGGCGTACCCGAGCGCTGTGAGAGCACCGCTCCAACCCCAGCCCCGGATGCGTCCACCTCTACGATGAATGCCAAAGAAGGGTCCGGATGCGCCAACACTGGCGCGTCGGTAAACAGCGCCTTCAAACGACGGAAAGCGCCGTCCGCCTCTGCTGACCACTGCAAACGCACCGGCCCCCCCTTCAGCAGTGAGGTAATAGGAGCCGCTACCTGACCAAAGCCCCGGATAAACCTCCGGTAGTAATTGGCAAAGCCTAAAAACCGCTGCACATCCTTTACCGTGGTCGGAGTCGGCCAATTACGCATGGCCTTGACGCGGTCACCCTCCATTACCACCCCCGAGGTGTAAATGCGATAACCCAGGAAGGAAACGGCTCGTTTGGAAAACTCACATTTCTCTGCCTTCATGTACAGGTCATGCTCCAGCAATCGCCCAAGAACCTTGCGCACCAGAGACACATGCGCGGCGCGTGTAGCGGAGTAGATCAAGATGTCGTCAATATACACCACTACACCCTGTCCGTGCAGGTCTCTGAGAATCTCATCAACAAAGGATTGAAAGATGGCTGGAGCATTCTTTAACCCGTACGGCATGACGAGGTACTCATAATGGCCAGATGTGGTACTAAACGCGGTTTTCCACTCATCTCCCTCCCGAATACGCACCAGATTATACGCGCTCCTGAGGTCCAGTTTCGTGAAGAATCGCACCCCGTGAAATGATTCCACCGCCATAGTGATGAGAGGTAGTGGATAACTGAAACCCACAGTGATGGAATTTAGACCTCGATAATCAATACACGGACGTAAACCACCATCCTTTTTCTTCACGAAAAAGAAACTCGAGGAGACGGGTGACATGGAGGGCCGAATGTACCCCTGTCCCAGGGCTTCCGTGACATATGTCTCTATAGCCAACGTCTCCTCCTGAGACAAAGGATACACGTGACTCCTGGGGAGTGCAGCGTTTACCTGGAGGTTTATCACGTAATCCCCCTGTCGATGAGGTGGTAATAGGGTTGCCTTCTTTTTACTGAAGGCGATAGCCAAATCGGCATACTCAGCAGGAATGCGCACGGTGGAAACCTGGTCTGGACTATCCACCGTTGTCGCACCGATGGAAACTCCTAAACACCTGCCTGAACACTCATCAGACCACCCCTTGAGAGCTCCCTGTTTCCACAAAATCCTAGGATTGTGAATAGCCAGCCAGGGAACCCCCAGCCCCACCGGAAACGCAGGTGAATCGATAAGGAACAGACTAATCCGCTCCTTATGATTCCCCTGCGTAATCATCTCCAGAGGAATCGTGGCCTCCCTGACCAGCCCTGACCCTAATGGTCGACTATCTTAGGAGTGCACGGGGAAAGGGGGGTCTACCTTCACTAACAGAATCCTCAACCTCTGAGCGAGTCCGTGATCTATAAAACTCCCCGCTGCGCCTGAATCGACAAGCACCTTATGCTGGAGAGAGGGGAAAAACTTCAGAAAACAAATTAACAAAAACATCTGACCAACAGGAAGCTCTGGGAGAGTGTGGTGCTGACTCACCTGGGGTGACCGAAGAGTGTTCTGCCTGCCCTCTCAACTCCCAGAAGGACTCCTCCAGCACCGACCGGAAGTGTGCCCTCTCCGGCCACAATGGGTACAGGAGGAGCCTCCTCCTCCGGTCTCCCTAGATGCAGCCCCCCCTAGCTCCATAAGGATGGGAGCGGGAGGTCCAGGAGGTGGAACTGACAGGACCCTTTCAGAACGTCCGGGAGCACATGTCGTTCAGCTCAACCAAGCTGAGCGTAGTGTCCCGACAAGCCAGCTCCCTGCGGACGTCCTCTCTTAGGCTACACCTGTAATGGTCTATCAGGGCCCTGTCGTTCCACCCCGCTCCAGTGGCTAAGGCCGGAATTCCAGCATGAAGTCCTGCGCGCTCCTCATCCCCTGCCGGAGATGGAACAACCTCTCACCCGCCGCTCGGCCCTCCGGAGGATGATCGAACACGGCCCGGAAACGGCGAGTGAACTCTGGGTAGTGGCCCTTCGCTGAGTCGGGCCCATTGGCCCACTCCAGGGCTCTACCCGTCAGGCAGGAGACGAGGACACTCACGCTCTCCTCGTCCGAGGGAGCCGGCCGAACAGTGGCCAGGTAGAGCTCTAGTTGTAACAGGAATCCCTGGCACCCCGTCGCCGCTCCATCGTACTCCCTCGGAGGCGTGATACGCAGAGCGCTGGCACCGGATCCCGCTGGAGGAGATGGTAGAGTTGCTGGTGGGAGGGTAGGTGGGGTAGTAGGGAGACCACTTCTCTCCCAACGGTCCATCCTCTCCATCATTTTATCCATCGCTGATCCGATGCGATGGAGGATGGACGTATGATGAAGGACTCTCTCCTCCATCGTGGGGAGAGGGGTGGTCGCTGCTCCTGCTGACTCCATATCGAGGTGCAGGCTTCTGTAACGTCTGGAGAGTGATGGGTGTGGAGTCAGACGCAGAGAGCAGAAGGTAGACGGGAAAAACGCTTTGATGTCCTTTTGGCTAGTAACCAGTTAAAAACATGGGTGAAGCCCAAAACACAGGTGCAACAAACCCAAAACCATAGTTACTAAAAAACCCGGACAGCGAAAACCCTAAAGAATACAAACACCACATACGTCAAAATAACAACAAGCCCGCACAAACACCAGCGGGCTAAACAAACTTAAATAACACCCATCCCAAAACCCCAACAAGGAACAGGTGAAAACAATTAGACAAAAACAAACGAAAAGGAAAAAGGGATCGGTGGCAGCAAGTAGACCGGTGACGACGACCGCCAA